>NW_025421987.1:73282500-74482500 GCF_011764305.1 Mustela putorius furo | reverse complement strand
AAACCAAAACAGAGAAAATTTCTAACTTTCCAGTTTTTAAGCACGTCAAACTTCTATAATATCACTTTAACTATTGGTAGTATCACTTTAGCCATTGGTCACTATTAAAAAACCTACTACCTCAATATAATGGACCACTAACTCCTTTCAAACTTCTACCCAGAAGACTCCATTTTGGGGTGCCTGGGTGGCTTAGTCCGTTGGGCAACTGCCTTCGGCTCAGGTCATGATCCCAGTGTCCTAGGATTGAGCCCCGCATTGGGCTCCCTGCTCAGCGGAGAGTCTGCTTCCCCCTCTCTCTCTCCCTCTGCCTGTTGCTCCCCCCCGCTTGTGTGAGCGCACTAATAAGTAAATAAAAATTCTTAAAAAAAAAAAAAAAGAAAGAAAGAAAGACTGCATTTTTATTTGGCTTATTAAACCCAGGTGCTCTAGCAGGAGATGCTCTGGTCCAGCACAGGAGAAAGGTCCAAGCATGAGGAAAGCCCAGAAAGGAAAAGAAGTTTCATTCACATGGAAATCTGTTCAAAATGCAGCCGCCAATAAAATGGCTCAAGGACCACAAAGAAGCAAAGAGGCTCCCCCCTTCACCCTACTCCACTGGAAACTGTTCACCACATGAGAGGAATGGAAGGTGCAGAAATGGAACCCTGAGGCCCCTCTGATCTTCTCTCATTTGTTCCCAAATTAATGTTACTGCACATTCCATCTAATCGCCCCTGTCTACTGTGTTTGCCCCTTTCATTCTCCTTGTTCTCCTACTTCTAGGGCTTCCTTTTATTTCACTGTGTCCCTCCCTGAAGGCCCTTCTCATTTCTCTCTGCCTTCTGATTTTCCGCAGTCTCCCTAAAACCATCACAATTCCCTTCTGTGCCTGGAATAAATCATCCCTGCCACGATTACCTGGTCTTTCCTGCCCTTTTCTGAGCAGAACACCTATGTGGAAAGCCCCATTCTTGTGATGAAGCTGGAATAAGATTTTAGGAGGTAGTTTTTTTTGAAATGCAAATTCAGCACCAGAGAGGAGGGGAAAAAGAGGAAATTTTATAATCAACTGCAGAGACATTTATACTGTTTATTTTATAAATCCCAAATCACAAGCACTAAGCTGGTATCACCATTGTTTCCCCTGGACGGGTCCTATTTCACACTTGTGTTCTTCACCCATTTCTTAATAGAATTTCAAGGTCTTTTTAAAGCACCCAAAATTGGAAGAGGGCAATACAGTCTGTGACACTGTGGTGTGTCTGTGGTGTGTGGTATGTCTGATAATGTGGCAAATTAAATTAAACTAGGCTGGTCATGGCAGAAAAGACGACCTTTTCTGACTACAACTCTCACATCATAAGGCACTGAGCCCACAAAACCCTGCCTCTTCATACAGCAGCGATAAAGAGGGATCCCAGAGGACCCTTCCACAGAAGATCCAGTGACATGATCTATGTTGATGTAACAGCTGGAAAGTTGCCCAACTCCATCACAAACAGTGAGACTATTTTGGATGAGGTATTAATAAGATCATTTTGTGGTTCCACACACCATGCGGCGGCCAGCCCCTGGGATGCTGTCCTCTGCTCCCCTGCCCCATGACCATCTTCTCTAAATTCATACCTCAGTGCCTTCTATGCTGTATCAAGAGACACAACGTATGACCAACAGGATATGAGCAAGGGGATGTGGAAGTGATGGCTGTACGGCTTCTGGGGCATAAGGAAAAACTGTGAAAGATGATGAAATGCAGTGGGTTTCCTTGTTGGCTTACCCACTTGCGTCAACTAACTGTCCTACAGCAAATAGTCTCAGCGGTGGCAAAATAAATACAGACAAGCTGTTGTTCGCCCAAATCAACTCCAGCTAAGCTCTTTGACTTTTCCCCCAGCAACACCAGCAAAGTAATCTAAAGCAGTCAAGAGGCTGAGGAGGTTCGGACAGGGAACCAAGCTGACCCAGCACGCTCTCCTCCTCAGTCTCAGAAGGGAATCCTGGCCAGAGGAGGCAGAGGGAAGATGAGGAGGGAGGGCTGAATTTCACTCTTGCTCAGGATTTTTCAGGTTGGCTGTGGGTAGCAATAGCGAAGAGAATTTGGGGGGCGGGGGAGCCCAGACTCTCCACAGAAACCTCTCGGATCTCAAGTCCTTGGTGGTCAAGGACTCAGCACTGACCCCGACTGCAGGATGCCTCGCCCCTGGGCACTCCGAGGGGCATGCTCCCAGGCTGCTGGGGTTCTGCTAACATGGCCCACAGGAGGCAGTTCTCATAAGCAGAAGAATGTCGTGGTCGTTCTTCACCCATGCTCTGTAACATTTTTAAAGCATTCAGCGTCTGAAATCAGATGGAGAGCTCCCAACAGCTTCTGAAATGAGTGCTATTAGTTACCCCCATTTTAAACGCCTGTAAAGAAACAGAAGCTTTGAGGGATGAACTATCTTGCCCAAAGGCACACAGCTCTCAAGTGGCTGAGTTGGGACAAAACCAAGAATGGCAGGGTCCCAGCTAGTAAGTCATTTTGCTTCTAAGTCAGGCACATTATCTGATGATGACCTCTGACCCCAGTAAATTCAGAATTCAACTCAGCTAAATGAGAGAACAGCATATAAAAGTTTCAATTCAATAAAATTGAAGGTTATATATATACTAGAAACAAACCATGTCATCACTTATACCTGCTGTTTAAAGGGTTCTTTGGAATGCCATATATTTTACCAACACGGGTTCTGATGTCATCTAACTGCCGCTAGGACCAGTTCCCAAAAAAGTAAAAAGGCAGAGAAAATAACATGGGTGCATGGAGTTAAGTACTACATATGGTAGAGACTAATCAAAATTCTGCCCTCAGTCTTCGGGTGAACATCCGTTTCAAAAGAAAACTCAAAGAATGCTTTCACATGTTATCTTTTTACACATAGGGGAAAAATGTGAAACTTCAAGTATGATTTACTGGGTTAAGACTCCTTCCATTGCCAGGACAAAAATACCTCATCCTGTCCCTGCAAAGAATCAGGTCCTTAACATCTTTAAAACATTCCAGACTGCAGGAACAATGAGGACTGTGGGGGGAGGAAGAGGGCAAAAGGCGGAGAGATAAGCGATGGGACTTGATAAAGACACACCTACACATTCTATTCTAGCAACAACTTGGGCCACCCTAGTTTCCTCCTTGTGGAGCCATACTCGGGCCTCTGCACCAGAAAAGTCAGTCAATGCCTCTGTAAGAGGGGGGGAAAAAAGCACACTGGAATCTTAACAGAAAAGAGAGTTGTCCATCCTCAGATTTCTCCAACTCAGGCCTTCAGAGGATAATGCCCAGGTCGGAAAGCACATGTCAACAAACGGCACATTCCTTCTGAAAACAGCCTTCTATCCCCAGGCTTGTCTCCTCTGCCATCCCACACGTAGGCAGCTGTTGCAAGAAGTCGGCTCCAGACCTCCATCAGCATCACTCAGAGGCCTCTAAAACCAGAGAACGGATCTGGCAGCCCACATTTGAAATGGAAAAGAGGGTGTTAACTGCCCAGTTTCCTGCTAGAAGGAATGTCTCTTGCACTTTGAGCCAGGGGTCCACATATCTATCGTCCTTAAAAAAAAAAAAAATGAAGCTATGTAGGCTTGCTTGGACTATTTTCACTTTCAGACTGTACTTGGCAGAAAGACGGGTGAATTCCACTGACCTGAGCTCACTTCTAATTTTTTTCATGTTTTCTTGATATTTTTGCCATGCTGAGGAATCATCCACAGCTGCAGACAAGTGAAAACACATAGGATTTATCTGTGACGACAGACCTGAGAGATGGTGCACTGATGGGACTCCATCTAGAGGCTGCAGGTTTTCAAGTTGCAGCGTGGGAAGCACACAGTACAGGAGCAAGGAGAAACCCCCGAGCCCTGCCACAACCAGACTCTCTTCCTACACACCTGGTCTGAGCAGGCCTTGGAGAATATGCGCTCAGGAGACAGAAGAGCTTGCATGTGAACGAAGCCATCAGCCACCTGCCAAGTGTGCAAGCCCCACCAAATAGCTTATTTTAAACAGAAAAGCACCAATGTTATCTCTTAGAGGGAGCCAAGACCAGAAGAGATTCCAGAAGAAAATCTGCCTTGACTCCCAACATTCCAGACCTTATTAACATTGAGTTGCTCTTTTCAAACAAAGGGGATCACTGTTGCTGGCCGTGCACAGGTGGACACAGCCACCCCTCCCGGAACCCATGCCATCCAGCAGGAGGAGAAACTCCAAGGCCTCCCCAGCATTCACAATCTCAGACCTCGAGAAGAAAACACCATCCCTGACTTACTCCTATAATTCTTATCTGCAAGAAT
This sequence comes from Mustela putorius furo, assembly GCF_011764305.1. Classification (NCBI taxonomy): domain Eukaryota; kingdom Metazoa; phylum Chordata; class Mammalia; order Carnivora; family Mustelidae; genus Mustela; species Mustela putorius. The sequence continues at coordinate 74,478,186 of NW_025421987.1, read as the reverse complement.
GAATGCGCTCTCAAGCTAAGTTTGGGTAAACAGACACTGGGGTCACATTCTGTTTCTGAGCAGTGATAGCAAAATAGAAAAGAGAAAAAAATATCAGGGAGGGCCATCTGAGAAGGAATTAGAACACAAAAACCTGATAATAAGGGAAACTGCTAGGGTCAGAAGGCAATTTATGATCTCCAAAGGAGAAAAGCACAAGAATAATGCTTTTGTCACCAGCTTCCAGCGTTACAGTCAGAAACTATGACTCCATGCGGTGGAATTTCATCTAAAGTATAACTGAATCTTGGAATTGCCAGCAATTCCAAAGGTCAAAGTTCAAATGCCAAAAGTACGCTGTATCCTCGTTTTCTTCCATATTTGGAATTCTTACCATTTTGTTCCAATTCTTTCCCACGTGGCACAGAAAGTTCTAGAAGCCTCCACATCAGCTACTGCCTATATATTAATGACACAACTGGAACTCTTCCACCAATAGTACATGCTTATCATTATATCGGTACACTACGAAAGGAATATGCCTCAGTTTAAAATCAACTGTTTTAACTGAATACCTCCCAGAGTCCATCTTATTTTATTTTATTTTTTCAATTTAAATTCAATTAGTTGACATATAGTGTGTTATTAGTTGCAGAGGGAGAGGTCAGTGATTCATCAGTCTTATATAACACCCAGCGCTCATTACATCCCGCGCCCTCCTTAATGTCCATTAAAAATGCAGTTAAAAATTGCTCGGCAGTCAAAGGGCCAGAGGCTCTCAAGTGTTACTGTGCTTACTCCCCACCCAGAGAGCGGAGGGAAACTGATACAGCTGGGCCCCAGCTCCACAGGTTGTTGAAGGCTGAGAAAGATCATGAGTTTACACGCATCTCAAAAGCCCCTCCATGGCACTGAAGCTGTGGGTCTGAGACCAAGGAGCCAGGGTCTAGAGAAGCCTCAGCTCTGGGAAAGCCTTATGGATGCTAACAAGGACCCGGGTTCCCCACTCCAACCACAGCAGAACCAGCTCTGTCTGCTTTCAGAATATATATATATATATATATATATATATGTGTGTGTGTGTGTGTGTGTGTGTGTGTGTGTGTGTGCGCGCGCGCGCACACACACGAAGGCTTGTAACGGCGGCATGGAAATAAGGATCTGTATTTAATTGGGATGGACAAAAGATTTTGGGATCTGTTTGCAAAAGGAGGATCTACTTACTCATGGGTAAGATTTTGAAAATCACTGACCCCAATTCACCTGTTCATCTTACTAAAGGAAACCTGAGGCCTAGTGACATGACTTGTGTATCACACAATCCCAAAACAGATACTACTGTATCATAACAGTTCCACTAAGGTTTTTTTTTTTTTAAGATTTTATTTATTTATTTGACAGAAAGAGATCACAAGTAGACAGACAGGCAGGCAGAGAGAGAGAGAGAGAGAGGGAAGCAGGCTCCCTGCTGAGCAGAGAGCCCGATGCGGGACTCGATCCCAGGACCCTGAGATCATGACCTGAGCCAAAGGCAGCAGCTTAGCCCACTGAGCCATGCAGGCGCCCCCCACTAAGGTTTTAAAATGTACAAGTAATGAGTGAGAAAGACATTTTCATTGCTGGGATAAACCTACAGAGGAGGGAAAGGTCTGCAGTATCCACTGCACACTTGCCACACCTTCACACACACAGTGGAGATTGTGAGTCAGCATGTCTGACGTGCTCTCTCTTCCTGTCCTTGTCCCATCCCAGACACAGACACAGACACACACACCCATAATAATTAAAGGGCCTGCTAGGTCTTTGTCATATTATCAGACAGTGGCTCCTCACTGAAGTTTTTCTCTTTCACTCTGGATTCAGAGTGAAACAGCCTAGAAGATACCCTTTTTCTCCTTTCTGAGGATATAGAATAATGGGACTACCACTCAGACAAAAATTGTGGGATTTCAGTCTCAAACCTGGAACTGCTGGGTAACTTCCTTAATGTCATATGCTTTGGTTCTAATTGAGGCTAAAAGGGAAGGAATGAAACTTCCCTCTCACTCAGGGACACACACCAGTAAGTTCTTCAGTCTCCGTGATGAAAGACAATAGGACAATTTTAACTGGGCCTTGGCCACAGAACAGTCTCGAGACCCATCCCCTGGGCAGTATTCTGCAGATGAGAACACATTTTTCCATACCACAGGATTCAGCAATTCCACTACAGAGTACTCATCCAAAGGAAACAAAAACACTAATTTGAAAAGATATATGCAGCCCTGAGTTCGCTGAGCCATAAATGTAGTCGTGATAAGGAAGCAACCCAAGTGTTCTCCGACAGAGGAACTGAAAATAGATGGTGTATACATGTACACGTACACACACACACACACACACACGAATATTACTCAGCCATAAAAAAGAGGGAAATCTGGCCATCTGCAACAACATGGACGTCCCTAGAAGGTACTATGCTAACTGAAAGAAGTCAGAAGAACACAAATAAATACAGTATGATGTTACTTACATGTGGAATCTAAACAAACAAATGAACCAATAAAACCGAACAGACATAGGGGAAACACTGGCAGTTGCCAGAGAGGAAGGGGGTTAGTTGATGGGGGAAATAGGGGAAGGGAGTGTAGATGCACAGACCTCCAGTTATAAACAGTAAGTCACAGGGAGGTAGTGTGCCACACAGGGACCATAGTCAAAAATACTGTACTGTAAATCTGAAAGTTGCTAAGAAAGTGAATCTCAAAAGTTCTTAATCAAAAGAAAAATTTTTTGGTCACTTTGTGTGGTGACAGACAGTATCTAGACTGAGTGTCAGGATCATTTAGCAAAGTATACACATGTCCAGGAACACAGGGTGTAGCTGTCAAAGCGTAAGGCGGTCTGAGCAGAAGGCAGGCACTTCGGGCTTACAGGGGAAGGAGCCGCAGGAAGGAGGAGCGTCGGAGGGGAGGGAGGAGGGTCAGTGCATAGGAGCGTAGAGAGACACCGGTTTAGAGAGGGGGCTGTCCTGGATGAAAGGGGATCCTAAGACGACACGAGGGAGAGGGCCAAAATATTCAAGTAAAAAGGGGGAATGTTATCCTGAGGTGTTAAGAACTGAACTAGGCTACTTTTAATATTTAAATAAAGAGAATTAAAACACCCATTTTACAGATGATAGAGGTTCAGAGAATACTAAAAGCAAATAGTTAGCAAGTGACAAAGGCAGATCAATTCTAAGCCAAGGAAGCCTGCTAACAAAGTCCCAACCATTCTGTGCCCACAACACACCATTAAACTCCACGCCAACATTCCTCAGAGGGTACGGTGGGACTCTGTCCTCCCTAAGCTATTTTCCTTAAGGTAACAGTAAATGAAAGGAGGGATTGGCTGCAGAGCAGTCTCCCTAGGGGTAAAGAACTCTCCGTAGGAAGAGTAAACACTAAACACCTACATATGTTCAAATGAAGACCTGTTCTAGAAAACAAACCAATTAAGAATACACAATTCATTCCACAAATATTTGCTGTGTACCTACTAGGTGTCTGAAATAGTTCTAGGAGGTAAAACTGGAGAATTAAAGTTCTTATTTCCTACTGTGTACAACTTAGTGAACCACATGTATTGTAGCCATCCTTAATTCTGAGATAGTAGCTCTTTATTTTGGCTGAAATCATTCCCAGCGGAGCACTGATAAAACAAACAGACAAGAAAACATGAAGCCAGATCAAGTGAACAGATTCTGATTTAGTAGATCTGAAAGCGAGGTTCATGGATCTATTCTGGGATTTTTGTAGGTTATTTCATTCAATCTACTGTATTTTATTCGATTCTTTTCTTGTTTGCACATTGATTCATCTGTTTATTCTTTTATAGTTTATTATATTTTTAAACAATATCTGATTCATTTGTGGTTCTCTTCTATGAAAATATTTACAGCTGGAAGTATAATCCTAATCCTCTTTACCTATTTTGTCCTTCCCCTCCCCTTCCCTCTGGCAATCACTAGTTTGTTCTCTGTATTTAAGAGTCTATTTTTTGTTTTTTAGATTTCACATATAAGTAAATTCAAATGGTGATTTGCCTTTCTCTGTCTGACTTATTTCACTTAGCATAATACCCTCTCTAGGTCCATCCATGTTGTTGCAAGTGGCAAGATCTCATTCTTTTTTATGGCTGAATAATATTCCATTTTATATACATATATCACTCTTCTTTAGATTTCTCTACTCATGCGTCGATCAGTGGATATCTGGGTTGCTTCCATATCTTGGTTAATGTCAATAATACTGCAATAAATACAGGGGTTCGTATCTTTTTGAATTAGTGTTTTCCTTTGGGTAAATAACCCAAGTGAAATCACTGGATTATATGGCAGTTATAGTTTTAATTTTCTGAGGAAACTTCGTATTGCTTTCCGCAGTGGCTATACCAGTTTATATTCCCACTAACAGTGCATGAGGCTCCTTTTTCTCCACATCCTCACCAACACTTGTTATTTCTTGTCTTTTTGATACTAGCCATTCTGACCGGGATGATGTGACAGCTCATGTTTTTGATTTGTATTTTCCTGATGATTAATAATGATGAGCATCTGTTCATGTGCCTTTTGGCCATCTGTATGTCTTTTCTGGAAAAATGTCCATTCAGGTCCTCTGCCCATTAGATCTTTTCTTGATGCTGAGTTGTAGAAGTTCTTTATATATTTTGGAGATCATCCCTTTACTGGACTATCACTTGCAAATGTCTTCTCCTATTTAGTAAACTGCCTTTTCATTTCATTTCATTTGAATTAGTGGTTTTTTCTGGGTAAATAAAAAGAAAAAGCTCTTTAATTTTATGTAGTCCCAATCATTCATTTTTGTTTCTTTTTTCTCTTGCCTGAGGAAACATGTCCATAAATCTGCTAAGGCCCAAATCTGTCCAACAGATTATTGCCTATGTCCTCTTTGAAGAGTATTATGATTCTGGGTCACACATTTAAGTCTTTAATCCATTGTGAATTTATTTTTGTGTAGGGTCTAAGAACGTGGTCCAGCTTCATCCTATCCAGTTTGCCCAGTAGCATTTATAAAACAGACTGTCTTTTCCTCATGTATATTCTCACCTTTTTTGTCATGGATTAATTGACCATATAACCATGGGTTTACCTTTGCACTATTCTCTTGCACTAATCTATGTATCTGTTTTCCTGCCAGTACCAGATTGTTTTGGTTGCTACAGCACTGTAGTATATCTTCAAATCTGAGATGGTGATATATTCAACTTTGTTGTCCTTTCTCAAGACTGTTCTGACTATTCAAGGTCTTTTGTGGTTCCACACAAATGTTTGGATCATTCATTCTGGTTTCTGTGAAAAATGTTATTGGTATTTTGATAGGGATTGCACTGAATCTGTAGATTGCTTTGGATAGTATGACATTTTAACAATATTAATTCTTCTAATCCATGAGCATCAAATATCTTTCCATTTGTCTGTGTCCTCTTCAAATCCTTTCAACCATGTCTTAGTTTTCAGAACACAGGTGGTTTACCTCACTGGAACGTGGTCATTTCAGATTGGCATGTTCCATTCAGTAATATGCATTTAAGGTGGTTTTACCCCTTTTTATACTTTAATAACACTGGGTAATATTCCATTGTCTGCATATAGCACAGCTTGTTTACTTACTGGAGGACATCTAGATTGCTTCCAAGTTTTGGCAATTATGAATACAGTTGCTATAAACACTTGTGTGTAAATTTTTTGTCAGGATCTAAGTTTTCATTTGGGAAAATGAATACTTAGTTTTTAAATCCAACCTGTAAACCCCTCAGATCCTTATTGACATGAGGCAGAAACCATAATACTCTGATTCTTTACTTCGTGGCTCAACCACGTGGAGAACTGCACTTTGAGTGGTTTTGAGGAGGTAAATAATGCAATGAGAAAAGGAGCAACAGACCGAGTTCAGACTAAAGTGGAGATATTCAATTTTTTCATGGCAAAACACACACTCCTGTAAGTGCACAGAGAGAGTGATCTCACTGTTACTATCATCGCCATCACCATCATCATCATGTTTTCTACACAACAGTGAAGAGCTTAAGGTGCTCAAAATAATTATACTCGCATTCATTACATAAGAGGGCAAAATGTTTGTAAATGTATAGATGTTAGCAAACATTTCAGTACAGATTTCAGTGCAAATCCCTATTGTCTCTTAAAGCTGTGAGTATAGGGTGCCTGGGTGGCTCAGTGGGTTAAGCCTCTGCCTTCGGCTCAGGTCATGATCTCAGGGTCCTGGGATCGAGTCCCGCGTCGGGCTCTCTGCTCAGAGGGGAGCCTGCTTCCTCCTCTCTCTCTCTCTCTGCCTGCCTCTCTGCCTACTTGTAATCTCTGTCTGTCAAATAAATAAATAAAATCTTTAAAAAAAAAAAAAAGCTGTGAGTATATTAAAAAATAAAGCAGCTTATACATTTAGACATGTAATATAGAATAACTGTACAGATAAGGAAGATACTTTTTTTTTTTGCCATACTTAATCCATAATTACCTTAGTTTTATTTGCTAACTTTGACCCTGATTCATCCTAATTTCCTTCATCTCTCTGCTCCTTAGATTTATTCTGACTCTATTATATATATCTATGTCATCTGTCTGAAATCTTTGTTGGTGCAAGACAGACAGTATTAGAGAATAAATCAAATAATCAAGGTAGTTCAAACCTCATTAAGCTCTCTGAAGACTGCTTCTACATTCCTTTTCTCTTTTTTACAAACTAAAATTCTCCTTAGAAAAACTAATTTCTAATTTTTTGGTGTGAATTCCTTTTCATGCCCATTGTTAAAAAGTCTAACATTGCTAGTAATCTAATTTCAAACTGAGAGTCTGTATTACCAGTTGACTAAAAATAACATTAAAAATAGCAAATATAGAAAAATACAGAAAATATATAGAAAATATAAAAATATATTTATTTTCAATATATATTTTCAAATATAGAAAAATATAGAAAAGGATAAGGAACAAAATTAAAGGATCTATAATACATTTTACTCAGAAATTTCTGGTCACTTTTGACTCTATCTTACTATTCCTCTTTTTAATGCTATAATTTATTTATCAATGAAGTGGGGGGAAAGGCTGAAGCCAATGGCTGGTTCTACCTCAGTTTCCTCAGCCCCAAAAGAGTCCAGTCTTCTCTACGCAATCAAACATAAAACAACTTCTTTCTCTGTCATTCACAAACACATCTCACATACACAGTTCCTGTTCCCATCTGGATGAGGTCTGATAAGACAAAGGAGTATATTCAATGACTGCTATAATCACTTCTTATCCTGTCTTTCCTAGACGCTCATGTCTTTATATATTTATATCTGTAAATTCACCTCGCTTTTCAAAATGTTACCTTATTCTCCTTCAATTAAGTCAGCCTTCTCCACATGCCTGTATCAAAAGCCTGTTTTTAACTCCGATGGCATTAAAATAGGCAGTTTCTAAATCTTGGCTAAAAACTTGATTTAAAGGGCGCCTGGGTGGCTCAGTGGGTTAAAGTCCCTGCCTTTGGCTCGGGTCATGATCCCAGGGTCCTGGGATCGAGCCCCACTTCAGCCTCTCTGCTCAGGAGGAGCCTGCTTCCGCCCACCCCCCACACCCCCCTTTCACCTGCCTCTCTGCCTATTTGCGATCTCTGTCAAATAAGTAAATAAAATCTTTTTTTAAAAAAACACCTTAAAGTACATATACCTGCTTCCCCAAATTAACCAATCTATAGCCATGAGACTCATCTACCAAAAAAAAAAAAAAAAACAAACAAACAAAAAAAAACACATGCCCTTTGGAGCTGATGTCTTATATACGGTGACCATATTTCTTCCATCTCAGTCTTGAGCAATAACTACTTCATTCAGAATGCAAAGGTAGCATTAAGAAAGAACTGATGCTTGAAAGTAAGCAGAAATATATTCCTATTCCACAATGATACATTTCACTACAGAACCAAGTAATTACATCTGGTTTGATGAGGTGTAATTATTTTCACTGTTGAACTAGCCCTGTACTTCTTAGAAAGACTCTGGATCTCCTCCCTGCCTATTTGGAGTGAAAACAACAGGAAGTGGGCTAATGTGAAAAGCCACTGCTCGCATACTTGTTACTGAGCTTATGTAAAACGTCACATGGCACTTGTGACCCAAGGATATTTCTGCCATAAACTATTAATAAAAATAAAGGATACGATATTCAGCTCTTCCTTGGAAAACGATTGGAAGCTCTAACTAGCCATCCCTATGAGAAAGACCAGTGGCCATGAAATAACACCGTTAGGTACAAGAGGTTTCTTTTAGGATGTCGGGCTCCAGGGATCTCTCCTTACAGCAAATACTCTGCCCATTACCTTGCAAATCCGAATCAGTTGACTTTGGACTGCTCCTGGCCCGCCGCTCCGTTTTCTTAATTCCTGGCCCGCCCCCGCTGCCTCCACTGCCTCCGCCGCCTCCAGCGCTGTGGCCCTTCCCATAGCCGTTGTACACGGGTGTGCAGTTGCTTTTGTAGATAGAAGACGGGGGGCTGTTGAGGCGGTTCTGGCGGTCAATCTGGCGGTCTTTCAGTTTTTTGTGCGGAGGCTTACTGTACTGGTCTTCCCGGGTAATGTAGCTTGACATTCCATAGAGCGGTATGATTTCTGAAACGGAGGATTATGACAAACACAAGCTCAGTCTACATTTTATGTATGTATTTAGTTAGTTAGTTAGTTTCGTTTTATTTACTTGTCAGAGAAAGAGTGTGCAAGCACAAGCAGGGGCAGTGGCAGGCAGAGGGAGAAGCAGACTCTGCTGAGCAGGGAGTCCCAGGCAGGAGACATCACAGGACCCTGGAATGACCACCTGAGCAGAAGGCAGAAACTTAACCAACTGAGCCATCCAGGTGCCCCAGCCTACATTTTCAGTAGAAATTTTAAATGGCCAAAAGACCTGGCTCCTGAAGAAGGAGTTTTAAAAACTACTAAATATTTTTTTTTAATTATACATATATATAGAATACATGTTTAAAATGTTCCCATTCATTTTGAACCAACTGAAGAATGATCATTAAAAACTGTATTGTGTGAAAGAACAAATAAAACAACTGTAATGCATTTTCATGAATGTTCCAAAAATTATGGAAAATACTGAAGACAAGGTTACTTTTCCTGAAGAGTTCATATTCTAGTTGAATTTATATATAAATTTTGCTTTTGTTGTCAAAAATCACTGTCAAATGTTTTTTAACTGCAATATATCGAAAACAAATCAGAAAAAAAACCAAAAGAGCCCCATAAATGTGTCCTTAGAATCAAGACACTTAAAACTATACTCATCATTATAGACAAAATAGCATTTCTTCTGAAAAGTGTGTAACATATCGCTTCTCGGGCTTTTGGCTAAGATCAAGTGAAAAGTGTGTAACAACCAGAATCTAAGGAGTTGTTTACAGCATGTGAAAGAGCCAACTTCTGAATAAAACTTACTAACATGATGAGATGAAAAATTTAACTAAAAATAATCAAAGCTCACAGAATCAGGGGAAATGTTCAAAGACAAACAGCAGGAGTAAACATAAGCTATCTCTGCAACCTGGTGCCTCATGTAATAAGCTGTGGTCTCAAATGTCTATTTTAGAGTAATCTAGAGGCAAGATAAACTGACTAGTAGAATGTCACCTGGCTTCATTATGTAAAATTTTTTTTTTAAAGATCTTATTTATGAAAGAGAGAAAGAGAAGGAGGGAGCACAAGTAGGTGGAGGAAGAAAGGGAGAAGTAGACCTCCAGCTGAGCAGGAAGCCCGATGCAGCACTGGATCCCAGGATCCTCGGATCCTGAACTGAGCCAAAGGCAGACAGACACTTAAGCGACTGAGCCACTCAGGCGTCCCTACTATGTAGATTTTTAAGTGGCTCCAAAAAAACAATGGGAGCTTACAAAACAATTTCTGATCTTAGGGGAAAACATTTATTTTAAATCAAAAGATGGTAAAATCAATTAAAAATTGTATTTAGGCATTAATAAAAATGACAGTATATAACACAGAGATTGGGTCCTTGTGTTAAAAAGAAAAAAGGGCCCCATACGCATAGAATGACCAAATAAATTACCATTCCAAGCTGAATACTTCTGAGAGTGAAAACGTAGCATTCCTATCCTGTCTCTGGACAAGAGACCTAAATGGGGCCTGTTTTAAACATACCAGGAATGCACATTCCCCTTATTTAACATAACTAACCTTTCAACTTGGGGGGGGGGGGGAGCTCCACTTTTCTTTCTCTTCATATAGCTTAGAGAAGATCTTTAAAAAGCAAATCTTCACAAGGTCACCAAACTGCACTAAAGAATGTGAAAACACAAAGGCAATCTGATTCAGAGCCTATGCCCAGGGTGCCTGGGTGGCTCAGCTGGTTAAGCATCAGACTCTTGATTTCGGCTCTCGAGTCATGATCTCAGGGTCAAGAGATGGAGCCCCACATCAGCTCCTGACTCAGAGGGGAGTCTGCTTGAGAGTCCTTCTCTTTGCCCCACCCCCCACCCCGGGCTCATGCTCCCTCTCTTGTTCTAAGAGCCTATGTCCAATTAAATCATACCCAAATATACAAAAGGATATTAATTGTTTTAAATGTCAAAATGCGTTATACTTGAAATTTAAGATATTCACCATGGACACTAATACAATAATCTTTTAAAACATGTTGAAACTTTACTCCTCCGGTATGGGAAATTAAATGTTTTAAGTTGTTTTTAGATACGTACACCAGGAAGTAAAGGTAAGGGATATATATAGGGCTTTTTAACTATAAAACAAAAGGATTTTGTTTTTTGCTTTCTTTAATTTGGAATTAATGAGGCACTTTCATTTTTACATTATTACACCATGTTATTACAATGAAAATAAACCAAAATACCCTCTGAAAGAAAAACATTTTTCTTCTTAATTCTAATGACCATTTAAATCATACTGCTGTCTAAAATTGAAGAGGACATCATTTACAAAAGGTAACTACGTGGCTTCCTACTAACACACTGTGTAAGGCACTCTTCATCTAGCAATTAGCCAGTTGCCAAGGCTTTTACTCATTAAGCTCAGACCAAATCAAAAAACTCTGACAATACTCAAATATTTAATGTGCCTTGTGTCAAGACACTGAATGATTCTTAAAAATGACAGTTAATTATTTTTTTCAGATTTTTCCAAATGCTTTCATGGCATTTCCTCACTCTGTTTGGGGGGGTTATGCCATTAGGCAGGAAGATTATATCAGTACAAAGTTATCAATGCCATCATTTCTCCATGCCCTGCTATGATAGTGCTTGATTCTTTTGAATTTTATATTTCTAAGTACTAAATTTCTAACTACTAAAACAAACAAAAAACCAAAACAACAAACTCAAATTCTATCCCTAAGTTGGAAGAGGATGTTCCACTTAAAATAACCATCTCAAATTTTTATTTTGTTAAGAAAAAAAATTACGATGTGAGTTAAGCATACAGGGGGAAAATATATATATATATTTATACATAATTGATAAGTGAAGTTTACGGTAAGTTGCTATTCCTGCTATATAGCAGGAATTCTCGTATTTGAACCAATAGAAAGAAATGTTTGAAGTGGTAAAATGCTTCAATTCATAGAAGAAAATCACTTTGCAAAGCTTTAGACATCTTAGCTATTAAAGTCTGATTTTGGGGGGACACCTGGGTGGCTTAGTTGGTTAAGCGTCTGCCTTCAGCTCAGGTCATGATCTTGGTGTCCTGGGATGGAGTGCGGCTCTGAGTTCCCTGCTCAATGGGGAGCCTGCTTATCTCTTCCCTCTCCCTCTGCTGCTTCCCCTGCCTGTGCTCTCTCTCTCTCTCTCTCTCTGTCAAATAAATAAAATCTTTAAAAAAAAAAAAAGTGTGATTTTTTACCCTCACTTATCTGGTTTCTTAGTATCCATTTTGATAGAAAAAGGCTTTAGACTCAACCAACACTAGAAAGATATAATGTCTGAGACTCTTTCATGTTGAGGTGAGTACTTGGCTACTAAACAGTGAAATTGGTTAAAGTAATAACAGGCTTCAGGAGGACCCTATCGAGGAGATTCTGAGTTCTACTAAGATTGCCAACACAGGGCATCTGGGAAACTGAGTCCTCTATCTGAGTTTTCTGATTTGGTCTAAGCTTAATGACTAAAAGCCCTGGTAACTGGCTAATTGCTTGATGAAGAGTGCCTTACACAGTGTGTTAGTAGGAAGCCACATAGTTACCTTTTGTGCAACTGGGCACAAAACACTTAATTTTCCTTCTGCTGCTAGGCCATATGGATGCCTAGGCAACAATGTCCCACAGTTCCATCTCAGGCCACTGTCACAGAAAAATATGAAAATGGGACACAGGAATGTATGCTCCATCACTCACTTCTTACTATGGTAAGAAGTAGCTATCCCTCCCTTCTCTTTTTGCAGTGGCTGGAACAGGGGGCAGAATCTTGGAAAACATAAAGAGCTGAAACCCACAAAGGAATCTTTGCAAGATGCGCTTCAAGACAAAGGAAGCTAGGAATTTCTTGTGGCTTTCTACAGCCAGTAGATCCCCTACCAGGCTCACTGCAGGAGAAACAAAGGCTCCATGGTTCTCCTAAGCTACTTCCAAGTTGTAACCAGTTTCAACAGCTCTCAATGCCAGCAATAATCTACTCACCTTGCTCGCCGTATATTGTAGGAGGAATATGGTGCTGAGGAAAAAACTGAGGCGGCATATCTCCAGGTCCAGTAACAGGTGGGTAGTAAGCCGTGTGTGAGTTATGAATAAAATGGGGGTGGTGAGTCAGGTAGGGGGGCAGGTGGTGGGTTGGAGACATGGCTGAGGGGTAGCTTGGAGGGTAACACTCAGGAGACTGTGGTGTGACCACCACCCGGCGGACTCCAGTATTGTCTTCAATCACCTAAAGAAAACAGAAAGAAACAGTGTTGTATATATTTATCAACAAACATCTCGTGGACATATATAGTATTTAATTGCTTCCCTTACTGGAATTTTTCTCTCCTCATGGAAGAAAAAAAAATCAGTGCATGTTGAATTCTGGTTCTCTAATTCAAACCAATTTTTAGATGTGTCTTAGAAATAATGTTTAACAATGAAAACTTATGAAAATAAGCTTTCATCAACCACTTGATTCTGATTACACAAAACTTTTTGGAGAGATCAATGGCTTGATAATAAATCTCATTTGTCTCATAAAATTTTCCAAGAAGACCTGGAAGAAGACTTCTGAAGACTTCATCCAAGACAAGTGAATTTCATGTGTGATTTAGCTAATCTGAGCAATGACTTTGAATGTAACTAATGGTTCATTGGTTTTCCAGAAAGGAGATTTCTGAGTAACATAAATGTACTTCACAGGACAAGCTTTCCAGATGGGCTTGATGGCTTTTGACCTATTCCTGCTTTAGCATGACTGTACTGTTTGTACAGGGCTTTTGGAAACAAAGAGAACATTAACTTCAGAGGCCAGGGGAGTACCAAAGGTTCATTTAATTTGGGACCAAGGATGCAGATAAAATGAGGGGATTCCAACCAATAAAAAACTCAAACAATACTCAATCAAGATGGACACCTTTGCTCCCAAGACATCCTGATGACATAATGGGAGCTGTGAAGGGAGACATTAGGACAGGGGACCTGCTATAAGCAGAAGGAGCCCATCACCACTCTCTCCACATGTTTTTGAGAGGCTTTCTAATAACCTCAAGGAAGGTAGCTAAGGCAGTACAGTAACAATGTTTACTGCCTCTCTGGCCAACTCCAATGGGACCTGCTCTCAAAACAAAGGCTTTTGTTGAGATGCCAGGTAAGAAATTACACAACAGATACCATAATCAAGAGGGAAAGCTGAGGAGTAGAGGAGCAGGGAAAGGCAGAATGAGGGATGCTTTTAGGATTTGAAAGAATTGGTTGTGCTGGGATAGCTCGGAGAAAGGCCCCCGGGATCAGGGCCCAAGAGTACACCTAGATGCCAAAGAGACCGGGCTGGCCTAATCAAGTATTTAAGACAATCAGGCACACACTGGTAGGAAGCTTGCTTAAAAAGAATAATAATAATTTTAAACCACCACCACCACTACCAAAAAGCACTGAAAATTAAACTTGTATATTGAAATGGATTTCTCATTACACCTCAGGAGGCTGATTATAGGCCAAAATAAAATGACTTAATCATGTCTAAAACATTCTAATAAAAAAATTATAATAAGCTTTGTTTAAAAAAAAAAACTGTTTGATACAAAATGTCAAGTTTATCAATGTTAGCCTGTACATGAGTATACGAGTTAGGTCCCATCTGAATTAACAGCCAGTCATCTTTATGTTAAAAAAAGAAAAATTGTCATGTTTATTAATGAACCACTTAACATAACAGTTTCAGAATTAATCACTATGTTAACAGTTCATTAAGAAAACAGTATTAACTCCTTAAAATGAAGATTCTGAGTCATACTCCCTCCTAAAGCTCAAGATGGGACTTTTCATGCATTCTTTAATAAATGTAACCTCTTCTGGGTTTTGACAAGCTAATCCCATTAACCTCATTTATGAAGGCATGGCAGTTGATAGAAGGTAGATGTGAAATGCTTAAACTATGACGTCGGAAATGCTATACGTGTGCTAGCATCTTCTAGATCATCTAAAATGCAGAGCAAGAAAAGGGCATTTGGTAATTGCAGTTTGTACAATTTTTGTGTACATACAGATTTTTCTTACCATCTGACAGAAACACACATTATATTATCGTCTTCCTTCTCTCCCACTCTGCCACTGGCTAGTAAGAAAAAAATAAGGTATATTCCAGATGTTCCTCCTTCACGGAACCTCCAACTCAATCCTGTGGTAGACACCAGAAGGTCCACAGAAGCAAAGTATTTGTTTCCTTGAAACCTGCAACCTTCATCACGTTCATTATTGTAAAACTTCTAATGGCCAACCAGCCACACAGACTCGGGCAATATAGTAAAACAAGAACACGGCCCTCACTAAATAGGAAGAACTCTGGGCTTGTAAGCAGGAGCATATTACAGTGAGAAGAAATTATTTTAATTTCATCATAATTTCTAACTTGCTAAAAGAAAACTCTTAAAAAATGAGGTGAACAGAAAGCACTAACAAAGAGAAGAATTTTCTATAGGGAAAAAAAATCTGTAAGAGATACAGAGCTAATACATTAGCTTTTTACCAGTACATTTTGAAAGAATAAGTACTGCCACTAATTTGAAAAATTAATAACTCTGATGCATAAATTATGCTTCATGAAAAGAGAAGTTTCCAGTCAGAAAACCAAGTGGCTCTTTGAAACCGCAAATGGCCTACTTATAATGAAAATTGTCTGACAGCCCCATTTTTAATTATCTTAGTCTGTGGTATTTGTTCATTAAAAATATTTTAAGAAATGAAATATTAATTCTAAAATAATGAGAAGCAAAAATTTAAAAATATGCTGAATATTTTGTTCATTGTTCTTCCATAACACAAACTGCAATATATTTATCAAATTCAGGTTTGATCTATGTCTAAGGAAATTATGCTTATGTTCCCCCAAACAATAAGAAAATCCAAGGAGTAATAAAAATGCACAAAATAATAAGCAACTCATGAAATCATGGTAATAGTACTCTTTGTTTAAAAATTAGGTTCCTAGGGGTGTCAGGTAAGCATCTGCCTTCAGGTTAGGTCATGATCTCAGAGTCCTGGGCTAGAGTCCAGGATCTGGCTCCCTGTTGGGCAGGGAGTCTGCTTCTCCCTCTCCCCCAACCCCTCCCCAGCTCCTGCTTATGTGCTCGCTCTCTAATAAGTAAATAACATCTTGAAATTTAAGAAAAAAAAAAAGTTCATAAAGAAGTATTACTAGTGAAGAATTCAGATATTTGAAAGAGTTCAGTCCAAAAATCCTGAGGCAATAAAATGTGCCTTCACAAGTGACCACTGAAAAGACAGATTCACTTGCTTTTGGGATGAATGAAATTTTGACAATATCCAGAGGCAGACAAATCACCTGTATTCAATTCAACAATTATTTCCTGTAACATACTATGAGCTAAGCACTGGATGTTCAAAACTGAGGGGAAAAAAAAGGGAGGATTCATCTATATACTCTAAGAGTAATATAAAGAGAAACATCAGACTAAGTTCTAGTAAGTGCTCTTCAAAAATCAGAACACAGTATATTGTTTTTTCAAAAATCACAACTATTCTTCATCTAGATTTTTTCCTAGCTCTGTGACTCAACAAAACAGTCACTCACCACTGTGCTAGTTTCTCAGACAGTCACCCATTACGGGCTTAACTGTGTGCCCCCCCAACCCTGCCCACCGCCACTCTTCACCAATTCATATATTGAAGTCCTAACTCCCCAGTAGCTCAGCATGTGACTATTTGGACACAGGGACTTTAAAGAGATAATTAAGGTAAAATGGTTCTGTGGCTGGGCCCTAATCCAATATGACTGAGACTGCTGTAAGAAGAGCAAATTAGGACAGACACGCAGAGGGAAGACCATGTGAGAACATAAAGATAGAAGATGGCCGCCTACAAGCCAAGGAAGGAAGCCTTAGAAGAAACCAAATCTGTAGCCTCTAGAATTGCGAGGAAGCAATTTGTCATTGAAGCCAACCACTCTGTGGTACTCTGTTACAGGAGCCCTAGCAAATAAACACACCACCTATCATAGCTTGATGGCTAACACGACCTGGCTTGATTCTTCACCACATCACTGAGTCTACTCAATAAACATTCACTGAGAAACTTCTATGTGCCTAGTACTCTTGCTAATCGGTGGTCTAGACACAAAGATAAGAGGCTGGAAAATAAGGTGCTCACAACAGGGAGAATCTCTGTCATACTTGCACCTCAATTTTCCTTCTGATCTGAACTCTGTAGTTTTCAGTATGTAGAGAATTACACAGAAGCTAGGTATGCTGAGAAATAAATACATAAATAGTGAACCACAGGAAACAGAACAGCTGGGTTCTCAGAGATGTGAAAGGATTTAGGACAAACCAGTCTTTACTGACTACTTGCTGCTCTGCTTTAATACCCTCCATCTGAAATAAGGCAATACACGAGAAGGGCCTGGAACAGTAACGGACACCTGAAAGAAAAATCTTGCCTAGCCATTACTACTGTTAAGATTAACATCTCATTAAATCCTCCCAACAATCCTGTGAGGCATATGCAGTTATCCCCATTTTAGAGATTAAGAGGAAAGAAGCTCAGGAAAGTTCAGCGAACTGACCCAAAGCCAGAGAGCAAAAGGGAAAGAGAGGGAATAATTTTGAGTCCCAAGAACTAAAACAGAGCTCTTCATAACACATTGTGAGTGTCTTTTCTCATAGCTAACAGAGAAGGAAGGTAGTTCCGCTTACTGAAATAAAACGCTCCACAGGAAACTTTTTTTTAAAAGATTTATTTATGTATTTGAGAGAGAGAGAGAAAAGAGAGAGAATCTCCAGCAGACTCCCTGCAGACCGCGGAGCCTGACATGAGGCTCCATCTCAGGACCCTAAGATCATGACCTGAACCGAGACCAAGAGTCGGACGCTTAACCAACCAAGCCACCCGGGCACCCCTCCACAGGAAATTTTAATTAACGCTTCAGTTCTTCCAACTCTCTCCCTTCTGCTTCTCGGTTGCAAGCAACAACAATCAAAAGAGGAGCTTAAATGGTTGGTAACAAAGGAGAAATTTCAAAAGGCTGTTCCAGTTGGCCGAGGATGATCCAGGAAGCGCGCAGGGCAGAACGCGCATGGACACACAGAAACCCAACACGTGCTCGGGCGGGGTGTGGGACTGGGCAGCCGGCTTGCTGCAGTGCTGGCTGCACACAGGAAACTGGGACCAAATGAGTTTGTGAAAATCAGGCTCCAGCTCAATTCCTAACTCCTGCCAACAAACTTGAAATGGGCTCCCAGGCCATGCCCGGAAGGGAAGAAGTCTCCACTGAAATAAGCACGCGAGCAGTGAACAGGAGAAGAAAGGCCCGGTGATACAGAACACTTGCGTGGACAGCGGAATGAGCAGGCCAACAGGCCAGGCTCCTCCCAGCCAGACGGGTGCCCCCCGCCCCCCAGCATCTGTCCTGTAGCAGAAGTTACAGCTCTGTTTCTTGTCCCCCAAGGGCACCTGGACACATAGGGGGCTTTTGATAAATGCTAAGCAAACAAAGAAATGAAAAAGTAAGAAGGGAGGGAGGGAGGAGGGGAGGAAGGAAGATTTCTCTGCTTAGATCTGATGTCCACCAAGACTTATTTACAAATTCATTATCAAAATTTCTCCCTTAATTCAGGTTAAGCACCTCCTATTCTAAAATTTCACTTAATCTAAACCCTGTTAATTCCAGACCCATCATTCCCAACCCTCTTGTTTTACATTAGTTGTGATTTTACCAAAAGAAAGACACCGAAAAATAGACCTTTCCAATGCAAGTTTTACTTCAATCTTAAATACAGCTGGGGAATCTTTTTTCTTTTTCTTTAAAGATTTTATTTATTTATTTGACAGAGAGAGATCACAAGTAGGCAGACAGGCAGGCAGAGAGAGAGGGGAAGTAGGCTCCCGGCTCAGCAGAGGGCCCAATGTGGGGCTCGATCCCAAGACCCTGAGATCATGACCTGAGCCGAAGGCAGAGGGTTTAACCTACTGAGCCACCCAGGCGTCCTGCAGCTGAGGAATCTTACTCATGATCAACCAGGAGTACAAAAGTGTTAGCTCCCACATTTCCTTCTTGCACTAGCTCTCCACTGTGTATTTTCTAATACAGTGAACAGCATAAAAAAGTAAAAGCAGGTGTGTTCTTCAGGACAGGCAGCGATTTGAAACCTAGAGACTATGCTTCCCATAGAGCCCATCCCCTTCTTGCTATCCTGGAGGAAACCCACACAACCATCCCCTAAGTGCCATTAGAAGAAAATGAAAACCAGCATTAAGGAATATTCAAAAAGCAATCCAAGAGTTACAGGAGCAAGCAGTTGTTCTATTTTATAGATGAAGTCAAGTTACTGGATTTAAAAATTGAGGCAGAACTGGATGTATCTCCCAAAATCTCCTGACTTACTTCTTCCTATCTTTACTAATTTAATGATTACGACTGTGGCCAAAAACACCAAACACGGGCGCCTGGGTGGCTCAGTGGGTTAAAGCCTCTGCTTTCAGCTCAGGTCATGGTCGCAGGGTCCTGGGTTCAAGCCCCGCATCGAGCTAACTGCTCAGCAGGGAGCCTGCTTCCTCTCCTCTCTCTCTCTCTGCCTGCCTTTCTGCCTACTTGTGATCTCTGTCTGTCAAATAAATAAATAAAATCTTAAAAAAAAACACCAAACACAACGTCTCTTTGTCAGTACTCCTCCTATCTCTCATGGCTAACACTGTTGAAATATTATTTAAATCCACCATCATTAGTGTTTTAGACAGTAAACCCTCCAGGTTGAGGACCAGCTCCTTTCGCCACACAGCATGGCTAGTTTTGTAGCCCAAAGGAAAAATAAATTACTGGTGATGTTCCTGGGTTGCTTCTCAAAACCTTTTCAATGATATCATGAGAGTATCCTGCCTAGTACCCACAAAATGGTAATAAATATCCTCCCCTCAATCAAGAAACAAAAGTTCTGGGGTAACTGGGTGGCTTAGTGGATTAAGCTGCTGCCTTCGGCTCAGGTCATGATCTCAGGGTCCTGGGATCAAGCCCCGCATTGGGCTCTCTGCTCAGCGAGGAACCTGCTTCCCCCTCTCTCTCTGCCTGACTCTCTGCCTACTTGTGGTCTCTCTGTCAAATAAATAAATAAAATCTTTAAAAAAAATAAAAGAATTTAAAAAAAAAAGTTCTAGATAGTTCTTGCGAATGGTTAAATAAACAATCCATTTCATTTGCTTTATCAATAACTAAACCTCAGGTTTAACTAATAAGAAATAAACGAAAATTCATCCAAACATTTTTACAAACACACTCATTACATCTAGAAACCTTGAGTTTTCTACTGGTGCTTAATTTTCAACCCACATGCCAGCTCCAGACAATGGCTAGGTATAGACTAAGCAGAAAATGGCTAGATCCAGATACAAATCTGAGGTTGCTGGGGGGAGGGGCACAATTTTTTTTTAAGGATTTTTTAAAATTTAAATTCAATTAATTAACATAGAGTTTATTACAAGTTTCAGAGGTAGAGCATACCCAGTGCTCAAGACATCTCGTGCCCTCCTAAATACCCTTACCCCAGTTACCCCAGCCCCCACCCCTCACCCCCTCTAGCAACTCTCCTTGGGTTTCCTATGTTTAAGGGTCTTTTATGGTTTGTCTGACTCTGATTCGTCTTGTTTTATTTTTTCCTCTTGGGGGATCACAATTAGGTGGCATTTGTCTTCAGTACTTCTGGGCATGACTCTCACACAAAGTCTTGCTCCAGAGGGGACCACTGTTAAGGAGATAACCTCATAAGCAGTCATCGCCATGCCCCGTCTGCTGGCTTTGTACATGCGAATGCTTTTACACACAGACACAAGCCAAGCTACGCACACTTATATGAACTTCGAACCTGGGAAAAAACACAACAAAAGCACATATAAACAAAATCAACATTTAGTGCCTTACTAAACACACTTAGCTCTTTCTGGGGAACTACCCCATGCTTTACAACTAAGACCACTGAGAGCTAGAGAGGAGGACAGCAACAGGTACATCGTCTGTAGTCTTTCTTTAACCCATCAACTTGGTAAAGCAGGGAAGTGCTGTAGTTGAGGGGACATGGCAGTAATCTAAGACCTTCCAAATTCAACAGGATGCCCAGCCAAGGTTTGAGAAACATCTCAGGAACTGAAGAACCCAGACTGGGTCCTCAGCTGCCTCCAGCTCCCTCTTACTAGCCGACTCAGCAGCCCCATCCTGAGGATCCCACAGGGGAACAGAGGTCCCTGCTTATAAAGAGCGACACGTCTCAAGACACTGTTGACCGCCAAGAGGCCTCCTCTTAGCAGAAATACAGCACTGTGCACTGTTGCTGAAGGCCAAACGGCAAAAAATGTAACAATGAAAGGGGACAGTAACAACTCCTGTGATTTGCGTATCTTTTAACAGCTTATGAAGTGTTTGGCACAGAACTTAACTTGCATAATCTTCAGCAAACCTCTAACCTTCAGCATAGGCAACATCACAGTCCTCAAGTCAAGGCGAAGTACCTTTACGAGCAATTAAGTAACCTAAGGTCAGCTAAGTGCTCATCAAGATACATATTCAAGTATTCCGGAAATGTGCCTTTTTTAGCACATTTTATCATACATTACCAACCTAAATACTGAAAAGGACCACACTGAAAGATCAAAAAAGCAAATCTAATCCTTCCCAATGTGCACATAAGCACACAGGGCAAGTGAATAGTTCCATCCACTGAGTTTCAATCAGTAACATGGGCCAAATGATTATTTCAGAAAAAGCTAAAATGCTATTTTAAGAACAGAATATTTGTCAGAAGACAAATGGTTAAGGAGAGGTCTGATGGTGTAATCTGTGCCAAACTGAGCGGCCTTTAATATATTAAGAAAAATATCACTGCAAGAATCTGTAGGTAGTTAGTGTTTGTTAGCTCAGGCAGTCTCCGTGGATCTGCGCGCAAGAGGGAGCCAATCACATCTCTTAAGTCTAGCGTCTCAGACGCATGGAAACATAGATTACTCTAGATTGTATCTATGAATTTTACATATTACATTTAGAAATGCCTCACCAGTTTGCCAATGGACTCCATGGCACAAGGATTAAGAATCCATGCTGACGATACTCAGATCCTATTTATCACAGAGCAAAATAACTGTATTATTATGTAAGACCAAGTTCAAAAACCACATGGATTTCAAAGAATGCGCAGGAATATAAAATCCATCTTGATCAAAGTTCTGTACCCAACAAGTCGAGCAAAGGTATTTTTCCAAGAAAAGCAGTTATATATGACAATGTGGGATACTAATTTAGAAAGACAAATTGTGCAATAAAGTTAAATATAGTATTATGTGTATTATTTAATACTTCTTGATTCCAAAGGCATTTCTACATGTGACACTGTCTCAATATTATTTTTTTAAAGATTTATTATTTGAGAGAGAAGGGTGAGAAGGAACAGGGAGAGAGGGGAGAGAGAATTTTAAACAGACTCCATGCAGAGTTTGATAGAAGACCTGATCCCATGACCCTAAGATCATTACCTGAGCTGAAATCAAGAGTCATACACTTAACCAGCTGAGCCACCCAGGTGCCACGTCTCAATGTTATTATAATGAAAATCAACTATCCTTTTCCTACTGAAGTAAAACACAGCATTTTAGTCAAAAGAACGCTAAACACCAAGGGAATATGCCACACTGTTTTGGTACTACTTACGGAAACTTGTATTCTCACTTGATCCCCTTTTAAAGGAACAATATGAACAGTAGAGGTACATCACCTCACTGAGATCAGAAAAGAACTTCAGAGATCCTCAAACATTTTCCTTTCCCCTCCTCTCTCTATAGGATGAAAATGACACAGCCAACCGGCCAAATTTCAATAAATGCCTCACATGTGCTGGGCACTTTTCAAGGAAATGGAGATCCAGTGAGACACGGGGCACAGAGGACCCATGGACTTGTGAAGCCTGCATGCAATTTTCAAGCAAACAAAAAAGTGGTACACCCGAATAAATAGTTTCAAAATATTCCTAATATGTAAGTGATGAATCACTAAATTCTACTCCTGAAACCAGTATTACACTACATGTTAACTAACTAAAAAAAGCTGAGAAAAAAATTCCTAAAACCACACAAGGGGTTGGACACAGAGCCCACCAGGCTCATGTTCCCTCCTGTTAATCCTATGATCTATTATGCCACAACATCAGGGTCTGAGAAACAAAAGAAATCCAAAAGAAAAGGCAGACAAAGGAGACAAAGAAAAAGCTCAGAAAGAAGAAACTTACACAATGCTCTGAGTGAGGGAACGTCCCTGGTACATTTCTTTAATTTAGCATTGCCAACCCTGTCTGTAATTCACTCTTCAGACCAAATAAGCCATCAGATGAAAAAGAAAGTTGCTGTGAATCTGCTGATAATGGAATTAAAGCAGAATGGACATATAAATCCTCCGCTCTTTTCCATAGAAGCTTTGAACTGCCGTGCACATACTCTGTCCATTGTGGAAATTTTCCTAACTTCCTACAGAAAAATCTATTCTTCCAAAGGACTTCAAGTCTTGAAAGAGATTCCAGTTTTCTTATTATTGGCTACCAAATGTGTCTGATTCTTAGACTGTCAGGGCTCAGGGCAACCCCCTATGCTCTTTTCTGCTCATCATTTTCACAGTAGTGAAGGTAGAACTCACCACTGGTTTAATCCCAGATTGTAATTATCGAAGGGAAGTGGTTGGGGCTAATATTTATAGTTCTCAGCTGGCCTGCCTGAGCAAAATGGGGAAAAGCAGTCCATGATTTCCACCTAATGGACCCCATTATTTCTTCATAGGCGCTCTGATTTCTGGCCAACTCTTGAAACAATTCCCACTGAAGAATGACCAACCAAAATTTAAATGCATTTTTCAACACATTTCTTGCCTCTCCTCAATCAAGGGAAATGAAATATACACAATTTCAACAGGTACTGATCTATTATGGAAAGAGATAAAGTGTATACTTGTACTATAACAACAAAACACTTACTTTGACAATATGAAGTATTTAAGTTACATCAGTTAACCTGAAAAAAAAAGAGTCATTTCCCAAATAACAGAACATTAACTTGGATGTTTCACTTTTTCTTTACATATGCTTAAACCTTTTGGTCTACATAAGGTTTTCCCGTAACAGTTGAAAAATATTTCATAAATTACTATGGAAGCATGGAAAAGAAAACTCAAGGCATCTGTTTAAGAAATTTTTACAAAGAAATTATTCATAAAGTTAATGATGAGGTTAAAAAATTTGAGGAACACCATGGCCAGTATACGGCGAAAGGAAAAATTTGCTTCATACTGTACAATCTCAGTATGTATTTAGGAAGGCAAAGTCTGCCAAACTTTCACTGAAATTGTTCTAGCAGTCTTCTTCATAATAACAGCTACTAATTCCTGAATGCCCACTGTGGACTACATACCTCACATAACACTTCTCTTAATCCTAACCTCTACCATATCATGTAGGCATTTGTGTATGTGGTGAAAACAATTTGTCAAAGTTACACAGAAAGTAGACATGGTGAGATCTGGTGGAACCTGAAGGCAGGCCTCTTCGAGTAATGTCCACTATTCTTCCCAGCTACAGTCCTCGCCCTCACCCCAGAGTTTCAACCCCAATCACATGAACAATTGTTTTTATGGAATGGAAATAATGCTGATGAGCGTCATAAGACCCCTCTTAAAGTTGAAAAACAAAACAAAACAAAAAAAACTTAGCCTCTATTTTCTCATAAGTTGAAAAGGTCATGTTACTTTTTCCTCAGACCTCTCCCAGCCTCTCACCAAATAGTAAAGCAGAAAGTACACACACACTGTAACACCAAAACAACCCTACAATATCAGAGACTACAGAGTTGAAATGACAAGATTCCAGACTCTCCTGTCCTAGGACCACAAGACCACACTATCTTTAGGTCCACAGGGTTCAGTCCTTCCCAACACCGCCTTCCCCCACAATAAATAAATAAATAAACAACCAAACAAACAAACCGTGCAGAGCACAGTTCTCTTTAATGCTAGATACTTATCTTTCTATGAGACAATCTGTTCATTACTGACATTCGTATTTAATCTATCTGATCAATTTATCTTTAAAGCATTTTCAGCTACTAAATTATGTCATGAATGCTATAATCAAGAATTTCTCCATTGACTCGGATTAGAGCTACTACGTAACATCTTTAAGCATTCACCTGCCTCCCTCTTCAGTTTTCTTCTAATCATGGACCATTCTGTATGTGAGCAGCTGGTATTTCAGCTCCGGAAATGCACGAGAAGGCACAGCACACATCCACACTCGCACTGGCAGAAGGTAATGTAACATCAAGCAAATATATACACCAAGGCAGGCTCCGATGCTGACTCCGAGATCACATCACAGAGGGAAATAGGCCATGAACTTAGAAATGCCTGGGTTGCAATCCTGGTTCTACTCAGGACCTCAGCTTCCTCACATGTAAAATTAGAGAAGTAAAGAAAGCATTTAGCCAAGTGCACACCATACACAGTAAATACTACCACCATCACCAGTCGCACCAGGATAGGCTGGCCCATGTTTCCCAGCTGTCCCATAACAAATAATTAGGACTAGTCACCATCTTCCCCTCTCCCCTCTCTTTTATAAAAGCTGTACTGAGATATAATTTACATACCATAAAATCTATCTTTTTAAAGTATCTCACTCAGTGGTTTTTAGTATAGTCACAGAATTGAATGACCAACAGTTTTATCACCCCCTCCCCTAAGAAGTACCACAGTCATTCTCAGTCACTCCCTAAGACTCTCTCCCCAAGCCCCGGGCAACAACTAATCCATTTCCAGTGTCTGTGGATTTGCCCCTTCCCGACATTATAAATAAATGGGATGACACTGTGTCTGGCTTCCTTCACCGGGCATAGTATTTTCCAGGTTCATTCACATTTTAGCACTAATCAGTAGTTCCTTCTTCTGACTGAATAATATTCCACTATATGCATATATCACATCATGTTTATTCATTCGTAAAGCCGATGGACATTTGGGTAGTTTCCATTTGGGGGCTATTATGAATTATTTTTGTGTTAACATATGTTTTCCTTCCTCCTGAATATACGCCTAGGAGTGGAATGGCTTAGTCATGTGGTAACTCAGCTCAACTAGTTGAGCAAATGCTTAGTTTTCCAAAGCACTGTACCATTTTGTATCACCAAATGCAGTATATAACAGTTTCAATTTTCCACATCCTTGCCAACATTTGTTATTATTGATCTTCTTAACTATAGTCTTACTAGTATGTGTGAAGTATATTTCATCATGACGTTGATTTGCATCTCCCTGCTGGTTAACAATGCTCAGTATCTGTTCATGTACTAACTGGCAATGTATACAGCTTCTTTGTAGAAATGTCTAGTCTGATCCTTTGCTTATCTTTAAATTGGGTTGTCCTTTTATTCCTGAGTTGTAAGACTTCTTTATATATTCTAGATACTAGTCCCTTCTGAAATATATGACTTGCATATATTTTCTTCCATTCTTTCAATCCCCTTTTCACTTTGCTGATGGTGTCAAAAATTTTGATTGAAGCACATAAAATTTAATTTGGATGACATTAAATTTATCTTTTTTTTCTTTAGTTGCTCATGCATTTAGTGTCACATCTAAGAATCAATGGCCTGACCCAAGGTTATGAAATTTTACTTCAAGTTACATAGTTTTAGCTCTAACACTTATGTTTATACCCCATTTTGAGTTAGCTTTTGTATACTGGTATGAAGCAGAGGTCCAACTTCATTTCTTCTACATATGTATATCTGGTTGTCCCACACCATTTGCTGAAGAGACTGTTCTTTCCTCTTCTGTACTGTCTCAGCATTCCTCTTTCTCAAAGGCGTATTCAGAGAATTTCACTCTTGTTAGGTACACATCCCTCTGATCTTACTACTTTTCCAACTATCAGGTATTTCATTACTCCACTTGAACCTCCAAATCTCTGAAGCAAATCTATGCCATATTCATTTTATTTCAGCTTGGCCAATTCCTTACCTTTAAAAACATTTATCAAGTACCTATTATATACCAGGCAGTATTCTAGATTCTCAGATATAATACCAATGAGGCACTAAGAGTTCTTGATGATGGTTATAAAATTGTACTTCCTGCTGGAGATGGGAACAAAGCACCAAAGATGCTGAAAAAAACAGAACCACCATTTTTGTGTTGGAGATTCTTGAAAGCGTCACACTGAGGAGGGCCATCTGAACGAGAAAAATGACTGAATTGTTAGACAAAGAAGAGCTCTAGAGTATTCCAAGAACAGGGAAATAATGGGCAAAAAAGTATGTAGTTGAGAAAAGGCCAGATATATCCAAAGGACAGAAGTTTAAGGTGGCAACAACATAGGCCAACACGAAAAGGTGACCCTTGGAAGGAGAGCAAAGTTAACTATTGAAAATCCATCCACCACACTAGAGAACTTGAACTCCGCTTTGATGTGATGTACACCCAACTCTAGATCTGAACAAGGGCATCCCATGTATTTGAGGAAGAGAACTGTGGGGATATGAAGAATAATTGAACTAACAGGCACAGGGACAGACTAGGGTTGGGCAATTCTCAAATATGTCCAGCTGGGAGGAGAACTGGTCTGTGGGACTCTTTCTTTCCACAACTACATGACAAATCGTACTTTGCTCCTTAGATCTCTTGGTGTTAACAAGCCTCCTAAGACATTTCACGCCTGGTTCCATCCTCCTCGTTTCTTTGAAGGATACATGTTGTGAGCTTTAAAAAGATGTTGTACAAGCATTCTACCAGTTTCTCAATTTTCCTCCATATTAATAGTCGGTTTTACTCAGATATTTCACAGTCAGATGTCGTTAAAGAGATAGCGCGACCACTGGAGGTCACATAGCTCTGGGCCCATCCTCTGATCCAGGAGCCCATCTAAATGAAGTTAAATACATACCTTACAGACTGTTGTGTTTTTTTTTCCTCTTTTCTCCACTCAGAATCCAAATGATTCCATTTCTACTCTTCTTCCAACATCCTCTAGCATTTTCTGCCATAATTCTCAGTTGAAAAAGTGCTTCGCTATGTTTCCATCATCAGTTTTACAGAAGTGAGTTTACAGCTCTGCTATTAAACCCTTCTGTCTGGATTTTCTATAGATGTTTTTATAGACTCAGAAATATACTACAGTATAAAACGTCTCTATTTTGCCTAGGACTCCTAATAAATGTTTTGCGATTAGTGCAATCCCAGCAACACCACCAGCAAGAAAAAGCCCACTGCTGCTTTTCTTCACTAGAATGTCCCAACTTTCTGTTATTCCTCAAATGGGCCTTTAGTATAAAAGGAGGTGCTATTTCTGCTATCCCAATTGTGAGAACTGTACTCGGGTCAATGGAATGAAACACTTCCTCAAAATAAATGAGCAGGAGACATAATGGAATTCTACATTCCTTTTTCTTTTCTGTTAATTGACTGGTGACGTGAACGGGATCCATCATCACATCACGTGTCCTGGCTGGAAGGGCCCACTCTGCACCCTCTCTCCTCCCAGTGATTCTTATTTACAAAGACTCATGTAAAACAAGTCATTTGTTTGCAACAGCGGGGAGACTGGCCAACAGTCTGGCTACTCAAAAAAAAAAAAAAAAAAAAAAAAAAAAGTCAAATTGGCTCATGTAAAAGTAGGGATGGAAAAAATGAAATTATAGTGGCTGCACTATGGCTCAGACAGTGAAGAAATGGCTAAGTTTTAACATCAGAGGAGGATAAATCTTTGATTCCTGCCTGCACTTTAGCAATTTTCCTATGCAGCTGCCAATTTTTTTTCACCCTAGCAAAATCATTAAAAACTGAAAATTATAGATTTTTAAAACCACTTCAAAAGCAGACAGAGGGACAGAGAAAGAATAGAAAGGGAAAAACTCTAAAGGATAAGCCAGAAAATGTTAATGCCATGATTATCTTCTGTGGGTAGTAAAACTATAAATATTTTCTTCTCTATTCTGTCTTTTCTGATTTTTTCCTAAGGAGTATAGAATGCTCTTATAATCACAACAAAAGAGCAAAATGGGCAGAGAGAGGAAAAATAGTCAATTAGGCTCTCGGAAAGGAAGCTGTCCAGGGAGAGGGGCAGGGAGTGTTCCTAGTACACTGAGCACAGGACAAAATGAAAGTCACGTACAGACATCCACATTCCAGGCACCCTGAATACTGTAAACCTTGTCCAGTTTAGCCTTTAACATTTTTCTTAATCCTTCCAGCGTACCTCTGAAATTGCTTTTACTCTTTTAACTACTACTGGTGTTTTCTTATGAAAAAAGTCAAATTTCAGAGAAATTTAAGTACGAACGGCCAAGTTTTCACATCACACTCAGCAATTCACCACGCCCAGGGAAAGCCACAGTACAGAGAAATGGGACTTGAATAATAAAGAGCCCTCCCCCCACTTTGTTTTAA
Organism: Mustela putorius furo; assembly: GCF_011764305.1. Lineage (NCBI taxonomy): Eukaryota > Metazoa > Chordata > Mammalia > Carnivora > Mustelidae > Mustela > Mustela putorius. The sequence goes on along the minus strand of NW_025421987.1, from coordinate 74,449,058 downwards.
CAATGTCTTCTTTGGAACACACCTTGGCTGAGGACTGCCTGATAGCCCTACTGTGTTTCTCTCCCTCTGGCTCTCTGGCAAGTCAAGAAGCAAGACTTGGGAAGGACCATGTGGCATTACCAAAATGATGACAACTCTCAGGTTACCCTAACTCAATTAATCTTGGAATAAATTTCTGAAGCCTCAACATATATTCTCTTGGTACAACGACATTGCCCACAGTGAGTGGAGAAGCCCGTCCTGTGGTTTACCTGGGAGATATAACCTGGAGGCACATGGATGGGAGGAATAGATCCATTGGGTGACATCATGGGAACTTCAGCGGGTCCTACGAGAGACAAGAGTAAGATATTAACCACTGAAGACATACACATTATTTAAAATAATTATTGGTATTTCTAGAATTAATATACTATCAAAAATGAAGAGAATTATTTTGAATATTTTCTCTTCAATAACTGGTACATCATGCCTAAGAACTGAAATCATGGATGAAAAGAATTCTCCAGCTGTATAAATCAAGGGAAAAAAAACAAAAACAAAACAAACAAACAAACAAAACAACACAAAACTTTGAGCATCTTTAAATATTTAACGATTCCCAAAGCCTCAAGTTCCATAAACTAAGGCTGCCCAGTAAGAGTCATCTAACAAAGTAGGGCAAAAAGGTTGGGTTTTTCTGCCTTAAAAAAATGTATTATTAATAAATGCTTAAACAAATAAAAGTTTAAATATGTCCCATCTCCTCTGGTTTAAAAAGCTCCCATACAATTTCGGTTTATAATTTCCATTTCAATTGTAATTTTCAGTAAGTTACTATAACATACCAATTATCTGAAATATAAGAAACCTTTAAAATACTCCAAACGAATTTGGTATGCCTCTTATATTATAAGGCAGGGAAAAAAAGAGATCAAATTTTCAAACTAGGCATAATTAGGAAGATTCATGTCAAATTTACCTGGATTATTTCAAAATAAAGCATTCAATTAACAAGGTGTTCGTTTCAAAATATTAAATTCAATAAATATTAATCCCATGTCTACAGCAAACCAAGAATAGCAAAACTCAGTTACCTGAGACATAGTTTGAGTTAATATTTAATTACAAAGAAACTGATCATCCTAACATTAAAATCAACTCCTAACACCCTTCCAACGATCCTATGATTAAGTGGTTTCTCTAGATGTACAAGAAGCTCACGGTCACTGGGTTTCAGTTTGGTACCTGGCTCGCCTAGTTAGCAACCCAGTGCCCCTGTCAACCCAAAGCTGCCTTTCTAGTCTGAGATGCGACTTCCTGGCTCCAAGTGCCTTGTGTTGTTTATTTGCTTTCTCCTAATGTGTGTTGTGCTGCCGGCAATTAAAATTGTTCGGCTGTAACAAAAACCGAGAAAAACACAACGCTTTTCTTGGCAAAAGAAGACAGATCCCTTCCCCAAGTGCTGCATTTACACTGTTAGCAAAAGGCCGCTTTCTCCTCAGAGTAAAATTCAGTGCTCTCACGCATCACAGGAGAGGACTGGTGCGGGATGTGGAGGAGACAAGGATACCGGGTGCCTATCAGGAGGTCTGCAAGTATAGGGGGGAAAAAAAACAGGGGCAGGGCAGAAAAGATGTGAATATTCCTATAAAACTCCTTAAGACTAGAGTTCACTCCAACTCCAGGGACAATACAAAACAGCTAAACTACCTGATAAGCTCTAATATTTACAACACTCTCACATGAGAGCAGTCTCTCTCACAGGTTAACACACTGGTAATTATATAAAGCAAAAGACAACAACAGCAACATGAGAGGGGGTAATTGCAGGACCCCATTCCATTTTGAAGTACGATTTAAGCGGATATATTCACCAGCCACTAAAAGCGCTTTCCAAATCATCTTTCAAACCCATCTTTCTTGTCAGCCTCAGTATTTTGGCCATAGCCATTAATACATTTAGGTATTTAGCAAGTATTTTTACGTGATCTGACTCACTTAAAAAAAAAAAAATCACAGGCAAGTATATCAGTCTTAGCCCGAGCACTACCTGTGAAACCAAAGGGGTCAATGCACTCAGCTCTAGGAGCAGGCATCAAAATCACAGCTTCCGCCTGGGTTTCGGTCCCTAGCTCACTATTCACGCTGGTTGTGTGGCCCTAGATCATTCACTTAGACTTTCTGACCTCACTTCTCAACAGGTGCACATGAGGATAACAATTCTTACCCCACCAAATTGGGTTTAAAGTTCAATAATACATGCAAAAAGTGCTTTAGAGCACAGCACAGCACAATAATTGCTCATCAAAATGTTAGTGACCTTCACAATTTTTTTCATTTTATTCATGACTTTTTTGCTTTTTCTTATTTGTTACAATTATAAGGAGTACAGTTTGTTGTTTTTTTTTTTTTAACAGTTCATGTTCCTGTAACCCAGAAAATCAACTAGTACATGCTTCGGACAATATTGCCTTAAGAGGCAAACCTTGCTCATGGCATAAATGCAGCACAGACGGCGAACACAAATGCTACCATCTCCACAAAGTATTGCTTTTCAATCACCAAAATATATACCAGGCAAACAGTCTCTTAACCCCAGGCATGACCCCTAAAACTGTTAAAGTCATTTGTATAAAATGCTTTAAAGCATGTAGGACAAGTGAGTGATTTACAGCCAGAAAATGTTTTCTTCCTGGCCTTGATTTCAAAAGTAGCCAAATGACTTTAACATGCTTGTTCCCCCTTCCTCATGTCACTGTCATCAAACCCTTTCAAAGGGCATTGCGAAATATATAGTGATGGCTCCTGAGTGGAACCCTAAGTTCCTCTCCTTTCTGAAATAAACCACTGCGCCCACAGGCACTTAGGAGTGGAAAAGCTAGCAAAATGAAATCCATTCACAATGGTGGTAGGAGAAGTAACTGTTTTTCTGAATTCTTACTTCCCAGTGAGTTAGTCGATTGCCTCTGCTCAACTCTTTGTGTTTGAGAAGCTCCTGATCTTATTACAACTCTTTCCTAATTAAAACAAACCTCTCTTCCTAAACTTCTAGGACTTCTAGGTTTCTTTTGATTTTTTAATCGATACCGTTTAATCAACACACAACACTTAAATAAGCCTCTTAGAATATGGTGAAAATGCTCTCTTCTTGTTCAGACTAACCATTGATATAGGAGGTGGGGAAGCCACATAATTTTCTCAAACAAGCCAACCTCCTCTCTGACTTCACTGGGAAATCACTGAACTATTAAACTTGGGGGGGGGGGGGATACTTTAAACCTCTGAGGTATTTAGAACCCCCCTTAATTAAACACTTATGTTACACATAGGTGGGTTTACACAGATATATGTATACATAGATTAAATAATTTGAAAACAAAAGTAAACAAATACTTCCAAACTACAGTTGGATTTCTTTCTTTATTGAGAAAGTAATTAGAAAGCAAGCTCAGCTAGAGTTCTTCCGCGGACAGATGAAAAATGTCACATGCATGATTTTTAGGATGCAAGGAGAATGCTTGCTAAGAGCCAACTCCAATGGAATTTCAGGTTTTAGCCTATGACTTCAAATGTCAAGAATTCCTTTTTGTCACTGAACAAGATGTGAGAAACAAGAACTATGACTGTTTATAGTCATCAAAAAATTTAACTGTGATGCAAGTACATGGTCTAATATCTTAAAAGGCAGCTAGCATTTGTTAATGAGTTGATTTTTCATCTGCTTATAGCAAACCTTAAACAAGAAAGGTTGGAGAGCAGTTTAGTCAATCAACAGTAATTCCTGCAAAGATGTCAGGACTTTACTCTCACATCAAAGAGACTGCAGGAAAGCCCAACAGTGCTGTATTTTTCGGACCACGCATGTCCATGGAGAGCTTCTGAGCCCCTGCCAAGGCTATGAGTGAGGACATTATGCTTCACTCTGTGCTTCTCCTCCTGCTACCACTGACCCCCAGAGCTCACACACATAGATAATCCGTGCTCTGATGCTAAACTCAGAGTAATCACCCATTCTGGGGGCAAGGTTAACTAGATTGGCTTGAGGTGAGTGTACAAAGGAGGGTCAGAAATCTGACAGTGGTGGACAATTAGAATACAGGATATAAATTACCATTTAAATTGGCTTTAGGAAAAGACTAGCTCTAAATAAATAATTACACCACAATTTTGGACAATTTTAAACAGTATTTTTAAAAGTTGAGTATTCACCAATAGGTAAACAAGTAGTGAATAAATGGAATATATTAGTGCATTTGTCTACATATGGGTGCTTGTGTGTCCAAATGGCTATTTGCAACAATGGCCTTTAATAGCAATTGATCACATTCTTATCTTGATACTTAAGTAGTTCTTATCTTGATCACTTAAATATTATCTTATTTAAAAAAGATGTAAGTAGCTCAGATGACAACACTGCAAGATAAAAGAAAGAGAAAAATAAAGCTAAGGCAAAATAATGATGTGACAAAAATCCAAAAAACGCTGTAAAAAATGACCACTGTGTCTCAGTAGCCAAAAGAGACATTCTTGCTGGTAATAGTAGTTCTAAGCATATTATAGTCCACAGCTAGCAGGTAAGCAGATAATTAAAGTGAAAGAAACTCTCAGAACAAATGGTCTAAATAAGCGTGCACTGTGCTGTCTGCCATGATCCAAGACTGAATACGAAACAGGAGGTTTTCAGATCAACCTGGAGGATTACTAATAATGAGTCTCCAATGATTGATGGTGACTCAAGACATGCGGACAAGGTAAGAGGTTGTGTAGGCACTTTTGGAAATTCTGACATTCTTTTCCTTCATTTATTTTTTTAATTATTCAACACTGACTAATCTCACAAGAGAGCTAAAAAGAATACAAAGAAATAAAGCAGGTCCTCAAAACTTAAAATCTAGCGCAATGGCTCTTAAATTTTAGTGTATACCAGATTCACCAGGAGTGTTTCTTAAAATCCAGACTTTTAAACTCTACTTCCCACAGTTGCAGGATCAGAAAGTCTGGGACAGGTCCCAACTATTAGCATTTCTAGCAATTTTTCAAGTGATATAGTTGCTGCTAATGGGCCATACTTTGAGAACCTCTGACTTGGGGGGTTATAAGATGAAAAGCACCCATTGCTAACATCATACCCAATGGGTAAAGATATCTCTCCCCCTAACATCGGGAATAAACAAGAATGCTCACTTTCACCCCCACTCTTCAACAGAAAAGAAGAGGAGGCGTCCAGACTGTATAGGAAGAAGTAAAACCGTATCTATTCACAGATGACATCATCGTATATGTGGAAAATCCTACTGATTCCATTAAAAAATTACTAGAGCTAATAAATGGATTCAGTAAATTTGCAGGGTACAAGAGCAACACACAAGTGAAGAGAGTTTTTATACACCATCTTTATAAAGACCAATTCCACTTACTACAGCATCCATAAGAAAACCTAGAAATAAATCTTACCAAGGAGTACGTGTGTGGAAAACTTATACCCTTAAACTACATTACTGAAATAAATTAAAGACCTAAATTAGTGGAACTATGGAAAACCTAAATAAAGACATGGGATGACGACTGAATAATGCCAGCAATTCTACTGAAAGTGACCCACAATGGCAATGTAACCGTCATCAAAATCCCAATGGCCTTTTGGGCAGAAATGGAAAAGCTGATCCTCCAAATCACAGGAAATTGCCAAATGCCCCAAACTGACAAAAACAATGAAGCTGGGCCTCTATCTGACATCATGTACAAAAATTAACTGAAACTGGATCAGAGACCTGAATACAAGAACTTAACACCATAAAACTCTTAGAAGAAAACAAAAACAGGGTACATTTCATGATATTGAAGTAGACAGTGGATTCTGAGAGAATATCAAAAGCACAAGCAAAAAAAAAAAAAAAAAAAAAAAAAGAAAGAAACCTAGAATTTGTCATCAAAAATGAAACTTTTTGTGGGGAGGACATTCTTAAGAAAATGAGCACACAGACTACAGATTCAGGAAAAATATTTACAAATCACGTATCTGATAAGAGACCTGTACCCCAAACACATAAAGAATTCTTACAACAAAAAAACAAACAACTCAGCTTAAAAACAGGCAAAAGGCTTGAACAGACATTTCACCAAAGAAGATGTACAAACAGTCAACAAACACGACATGATGAACATCATTAGTCATTACGGAAACACGGATCAAAACCACAGTGAGATGCCACTTCACACCCACTCTGATGGCTATTCTCAGAAAAATGGAAAATAAGCATCAGGGAGGATGCAGAGAAATTGGAAATCTTATACATTCCTGGTAGGAATGTTAAATGGAACAGACCCTGTAGAAAGCAGTTTGGTACTTCCTCAAAAAGTTCAACATAAAATTACCAAATGGGCCCATCAATACAACTCCTCGGTATATAACCATAAGATTCAAAAAGAAGTACTGAAATACCTAAACACACATGTCCGCAAGAGCACTACTGACAATAACCAAATGATGGAAAGAACTGAAAGGTCCATTCAAGGACGAATGGGTATTAAGATATGATATAACGCAATGAAATATTACTCAACCATAAAAAGACATCAAGGAGTGATACATGCTGTATGACTGATTCCATTTATATGAAACATCCAGAATGAAAAAATCAAGAGAGAGAACTCAGATTTGTGGTTTCCAAGGGCCGAGGGGTGGGAAGGATCTGGAGAGAAACTGCTTACGGGGTGCAGGGTTTCCTTTTGGGATGATGAAAATATTTAAGAATAGAAGTAGCGATTGCACAACACCATGAATTTACTAAATGCCAATGAGTTAAAATAGTTAACTTGATGTTATGTGCATGTTACTTCACTTTTTTAAGATGATGAGCATATAACCAAAAAAAATGGAGGGGCGCCTGGATGGCTCAGTCAATTAAGAGTCTGCCTTCAGTTCAGGTTGTGATCCTGAGGTTCTGGGATCGAGTCCTGGGATCAGGCTCCTTGGTCAGCAGGGAGCCTGCTTCTCCCTCTGCCCTTCCCTCAGCTCGTGCCCTCTCTCTCTTACTTGCTCTCTCTCTCTCTCAAATAAATAAATAAAATCTTTTTTAAAAAGTAAGACAGGAAACCTGGAGTTACTAATAAACTACCGAAAAGCAACAGAGTATAAATCTCCTAGAGCACCTCTTCATCCCTTATACATCTGTATTTGGGAGGATGCTATTTCCAGATGCTGTGCTCTGCAAAGACCAGAAGATACGTTCTCTATCCTCAAAAGACTGATAGTCTAATTACAGGGATACAGACATATCAACAAATAAACACAAGGAGGCATTTCAGGCACTGTCTAAATTTAGCAAACTTTTAGAAGATTGTCATCCCATGGACACGTTAGTAATTACAGAAATGAGCGTTTATAAGACCCTTTGGATTTATTAGCATAGTTTAGTTGTTTCTAATTTTATTCTCCTTTGGGAGAAAGATTCATTGTTTCTGAGAATGTTGCTGTGGAGTCATTTTCCCTCAAGGTGTGATTTTCATATAGACCCCAGGTAGGGAAGGCGCATTTCTGTGGCTCAGGTAAGCCTGTCTCTCTGACCTATAACTACTCCCTCCCAAAGGCATTCTGCTAGACTAGAGGAAAACAGGCTGGAAAGAGCAGAATCCAAGCACTGTGAACAACAAAAGCTGGGAAGCTAGGGAGGCCTGGGTCTGAGTGAACCTCACCACTTTCTAGCATGACCTTGGCCAAGATTCTTAAAATCTTTCTGACGAGCACCTTTCCCACCTAAAAAAAGGGATGACCAGGGCCTACTTTCACGAGTTGTTCTGAGAACCACAAGATGTGATGTATATAAAAGTACTTAGCACAGTGCCTGCTCAAGTCATGGAAGAAAAATACTGTATGAACAAAAGGATTAACAGTGTACATTCATTTACCACAGAGACAAAAGAAAAATTACAGTCTCTCAAGTGAGCAAGTTAACTGTTTTGTTCTTGACACTTTTTCTTCCAAAAACATGTTCCATCTTGTAGTTTGCAAACAGTATCCTCCATTTAAAACTGTTATGCATTCAAGATAGACTATGATTAAAAAAATAAGAACTGGGGCGCTTGGATGGCTCAGTGTGTTAGAGCCTCTGCCTTTGACTCAGGTCATGATCTCGGGGTCCTGGGGATCGAGCACCGCATCGGGCTCTCTGCTCAGCGGGGAGTCTGCTTCCCCTTCTCTCTGCCTACTTGTGATCTCTGTCTGTCAAATAAATAAATAAAATCTTCAAAAAAAAAAAAAAAGAACCAAGTTTAAAAAAGGGAAGGAAGGATGCCTTCCCATGGTTATCTACCTTTCTCCCAAATTACCTGTTATCTTCCCCTAATTTCTAGGAAACCTTAGAAAGTTGGCTGTGCCTAGCTTTCAAATGTCCTGAGACAGCTCTAAATCAGTTGATCCCTCTACAGGTCTCTGACATTGGCTTTATTCCAAGAATTTCTAGTCTAGCTCAACCATTGTCCTTAAACTAGCAAGTGACCATAACAACAAATTGCCTAATGACTAAACACTGCTGCTGAAATCTGCTCAGTGTCAACCACTATACTACCAAGAACTAAAACCGACTTACTGAGAGAATTCATAAATAATGGGTCGCCGCCTCTTGCCTCTTAACCATTTCAACACACAAGGTGCCCCCATTTTAGTTATGCAGGCTGTTTTGTCCTTTTGAAATGTAAGTCTTTCCTTTCCAAATATTTCTCCTGCGACTTGTCTTGCTCCTTAGCTGTTTTAAGGGCATCAAGAATTAGAGGACAAGGGTATAACTCTTACATGAGACCAAACTTCCGGAATCCCAATTTACTTCAATTTCAATTGAGATATCTACCTAATCTACCTTATCACACTGTTTTAAGGCCTAAATATTAATAAAATCCATATAATTACTGTGTGATCAGAATGCTCCACTTATACCTACTGATATTTTATTGAATTCAATTCAATAAACCCTTATCATACAAGATGCTATAAGGAATTAAAAGCCAGAGAGAGGATTTTACAACAGCTTTGTTAGCAATAAACTACCATATAAATAAGCAGCAATTGCTTTATTAGAGGCCAAGAGCTCTAGAGTTGGACAATAAAAATTACCCACGGGGTACAGAAGAGAAGGATACTGAAAACTCCCAGTGATCAGAAGTGAAGAGGGAAGGAAATTGGTGAATCCATCCACAACAGGAATGATGATCTGACAGTTTTAGAAAGAACTTAATTTAAATTCAAGGCTTCAGAAATACAAACTAAGATTGTCAAAGACATCAGGTATTATGGGAGGCCAGTAACACAGCCCTCAACTTCTGATTTTAGAACTCTCGATTGCTGCTTGCTCAGTTCAACAAACCCTTGCTGAACCCGATCTAGTCGCCAAGCCCTGTGCAGGATGCCAAGGACACGATGACATTGAAGAGAACAAGCATTGCTGTTCTTAATTATGGAGAGAATGGCATGCAGCATGAGTAACACACAGGTGCACAGCAGTGCATGGGGGAGGGGAACCCCCAGCCTCTCGTCCTGCTTTTGGCCTGAGGCTTCTGTGACAGACACTGCGTGTCTCATCGTGGAATCAGGCATAAGGCCCAGACGTCTGAAGCAGCAAGGACTCTTTGGTGATACTGCAGTCCAGCAATCGAAATGATTAAAGAATTAGGCAGAAGGCCTATGAGGACTAGTTTGAGAAGTTGCTCTTTGGAAACAAAATGAAACAAAAAACCATGGCTTCACTCTGACGCCAAAGCTGGACCTCCCAAAGTCTTGGGACCCAGCTTACAAGCTTACCTTTATTGCCTTGTCCAAATTCAGAATATAATTTACCAGTCTCCCAATGAAACATACTCACTCTCACCCTGTGAGTTAGACTCTCTAAATGAGTACCAACAGCCAGTCTGTCTTTGATTTTTAATGTCAGGTTTTAATGGCAGATAATCCATGGATCTGCTTATTTATACTTCAACCAGAACCTTATAAACTTCAAAGCTCTCAGAAATGATACAAAGACAACTCAATAATACTACGAAAGGGCTTCTGACATTTTTTCTTAAAGGCTCTGCAAATATTAGCTTCCAAGTTAAAATAAAGGGATCAAAAAGGGGCACTGAGCCTTTATTTCAAAGGCTTCTTCCCCTGCATATTTCCTATTAGGCCCATCAAGGGCACCTGAGAGGCCCTTGCCCCTCCCCCACTGAGTAAAGAGGCACCATTTCACCCAACTGCTGGTGTTCCAGCTAATAACACACTCAAGAGGGAGTTACCAGAAACATGGAGTCAAAATAGCTGAGTACAATTCCAGCGGAGCCCTGGACGGTCTTGTTGAGGGTAACACTTTTTTACAGCAGAGTATTTGACATCTCATTCTAAAGGTCCTCAAATAAAACACAAACTGCTGTTTTTAAAGAAAAGCACTGGGGGGAAAAAACAAAACAAACTAAAGTCTGTTAGTTTTGTAAGGGAAAGAATCGGAAAGATTGATTGTTAAAAGCTGATGGCTAGAAGGGCAACTAAGCAACGTGCCTGCAAGCATGGGGGAGAATGTATTCACTGCGGTCCTGAGTATTTCAATGGGGTCGCCTTCCTTCTCTTGCCAGCTTTCTCTGCAGAAGGCTTGTAAAGGGGAAGAGGGATGAATAAAAAACATTGTCTACTCTTCCTCTCCAGACCCTCACTCCCTGCCCATCTGGCTGGCCACAGGCCCTCTTCTTCCAGAAGGCACAAAGAACAGTGAGCAAAACGCAGAACAGCCAAGTTATTTTCGTGACAACTTTGTGAAAAAGTGAGGGAGCAAATGTGTACTTCCTATCCTATCTTGAGCTCTGGTTCACAATTCCAAGGTCACGCTCTAGAGGGGCAAGTCTGCAACCGTTACCGAAATTATTAACCAGACAGTATGTGACTGCATTCCTTGTGCTGTTTGACATCATTCACCTTACAAAGGAAAGAACATTGCAAACATCGCCCACCTAAGAGCTGAAGTACAAGTAATAACGATGTATAGCTCTTTACTCAACATATCATTACTCAATATACTGAGGAGAATACAACTGTCCAGTGCTCTAATGAGGTTTACAAAACAAACCAAAGAGGATTTCTTTTAACTACTCTCTGGATTGGCTCCTTAGCTGCCCTTGCAAGACTGCTAGCCATAAAGGAAAGCCTCTGACAATATTCTAGAGGCACTTTATTGACAATATTCCACCGCGGTTTACTAGCTCAGTTCTTTTAACTCATGCACCTCAAATCTCAAGGCAAGAGAGAACGTCTGAGCTCCACGGAATAGAACCACGTGTTTTTTTTTTTTTTTTTTAAAGGCACTGGTTATTACGGAAACATAAAAAGGGGAACTTCCTGTTAGACCCCAATGACAGTATACCTACCTGATGCCATTTTCTTTCCAACCTAGAAGGCCACACTCACCCACAACCACCCAATGTCAGATTGGAAATGGTCTCTAGCAACCATGCCCGGCAATCTTCTGAAATTAACTTAATTTTACAAAAGTGTTTTGATTGCTAATAAAGAGTCTCTAAATGGCCCAGGAGCTAGGATCTAATAATGGATTTTGAAATGACAAGCTCAATTTATAGTTCTAGTCTCTGCCTTACCTAAACCACAGAGAAGAAGCCAGGAAAATAAATGAGAGTTCCTATAGACCAGCCACGTTGACACAGCCTGGTGCTTTTACTCTTGTTTGTGTGGGAAAAACAAAGGGCAGACTGAGCACTGACAGTAAACAACCACCACAAATAGGTTAGACTCTCTCATTTGAAGTCTGATCAAAGGCAGTCAGTAAACACCCCAGAGTAACTGTGGGAAGGTTGGGTCACCCTGGCCAACTATTTTTCTCAGCTATAAAAATGTGCTGACATAGTTGTTGTTCAAGGGGCAGCGGCCTGCTTTATGGTAGAAATACTTTCTAGTCCTGGCACACTGGCTCCAGAGAAACACTTTTACTGAAGAGGCTACAATTTCACTTTTAAATTATCAACCCTCCCTTCACTAAGGGGACCTGAGACCAATGAAGACACAGGGACTATGTTTAGAGAAGAGGTTATCTGGAAGGTCTCCTTGCTGATTCACCGCCATTTTCTTCCCCAGCTAAAAAACCAGCAGGCTTCTCAAGACAATGGATATACTTTGTTTTATTTTATTTTATTTAAATTTTACTTAAAAAAAAATTTTTATTTATTTTAGAGAGAGGATGGGGAAGGAGAAACAGAACCTCAAGCAGACCCACAAAGGACTCCATCTCACAACCCTGAGATCATGATCTGAGGCAAAATCAAGACTTTTAACTGACTGAGCCACCGAGGTGACCTGAGAATGGACATATTTTAAAGTGAGATCATCCAGATAACTGCCAGTCCTCAGTTTGCTAATCAAGAATGGCCAAGGCTATGCTTACACCATATTAGTATAGATAGGAAAGGGAGAAGGCAAAATTATCAACATGTTCAATAAAAACAAAAATAAAATAAAAATAAAAAAATAAAAACAAAAATACATCCAAATGGGAATAACCACAAACAGATATGCATGATATACAAAACACGAGCAACTCACAAATTCCTTGAAGGTAAAAATGTTAGGCCTGTACCCCTTCCTTTCCAGGCACTCCTACACAGACTGAAGTGTGAGCATGAATTTTTTCTTTTTCTCCATCACTGCCTTTAAGAAACCATTGTTTTATGACTTCTCTTCCTCCTGATTTCACCTATAAAATAATCCCTATATATATATATATGCACATGCGCTGAGGTTCAACAAGACACACCTTCAGCCTCGTACTTATCAAGGAGGGCCCTGTTCACTTTTAGATGACAAAAACAATGCCAAAATATCTAATTAAAAACTTCCTGGCCACAGATAGGAGGTCCAGTCTGTTGCGCAATGTGTGGCTAGAACAAAGGGAAGAGTAGATAATGAGATAATGGGGAGGGTTTGGGTTAGAAAGTTGACCTTGTCTTTGAAAAGAGGGGAGGCTCTAGACAGATAACCTAACAAGGAAGAAGGGGTGGGGAAGCAGGAAGCGAAAATAATCTTGTGGACGTGGGACGGGTGTGGAGATGACTACAAACCAGGTAAAAAACCACACTCAGAAAATATATGGCTCCAATTAATCTCAACAGAATTGTTTTCCAATTCAATGTGACACATTAAAAAGTCTATGGTGACAGCACACTCAGGATATTCACAATGGCAACATATAAAAAGCATCACTGAGGCTGGTCCCTGGTTCATTTCAGCTTTGGAATGGCATTTTTAAGTGTTCTTCTCTTCAACATGCCCCCCCTCCCCAAACCAAGTAGCGCTCAGTAGAGATATGGGATCCAATCTGGAGGGCCTTAGGCAAGTCACTTAACTGTCCATGTTAACTGCCTCAAATGCAAAGTAAAAGAAAAGGAACCTAATAAATTCTATGCTTTTTTGAAGAGTAATATGCTGCATGGCACTGCGTCATTTCTGTCTATGCCTGCCGATTCTAGAAAACAGCTGTTAGTTGACAATCCCTAAAATCCTTCCAGCTGTGAACCTCAAATGTGAGTACATTTAAAAGCCCCAAAACTTTTGAATATGTAGATTTCCAGGCCTCTGGCATCTGCTTTTATCCCCCCCCCCCCCACTTCGGGCTAGCCACCTCTCTCTTCCTCCCTACCTCCCACCAACTGCACACGCCAGTAATTTTGACATAAGTGCTCTATGGACCAATCTCAGGAATAATGTCCTAGAAAGAACACCATAAAAATAAATAAATAAAAGGAAGAAAAAAATCAACATATTCAAGATCCTTGAGCACATCTCATCTATACTCAACTTTAAGCAAAACTGGCTGACTCTTAATTTCAACATAATGTTTAAAAGTGAAGAGGGAAAATAAGGCAGCAGAGTTCCATGAATTTTATCCCACTGCTGGGTATTTAACTCAATATATTTCAACTAACAAAGATGACTATAATTTGATGAAAACTAGTCCTCCCATTTTAATAACAATAAAGCAACTATCGGTATACTTCAAGGCAACAACAAAATGGCCACAGGATTTCTATATAATATAGAATAATAAGCACATAAAAAAGCAGTCTCTATGATCACTGCATTCATTTACATGACTACTGGCCACCAGTGACAGATAGTTTACCATGAAACCTTACACACCTAAGAAGAGGTAAACAGACAAGGCAGAAAGATAAAATCTTTATAAAGATTTTGACAGCCCAAATCACAGAAATCAGAATTTCCCTGGAGTGGAATCTAGTCCAGTTCCTCATCTAAGAATTGAACTGCTAAATAAACTCTTTAGCAAGTGCCCAGAATATTTCAAGTAATGTAGAGTTCACTTCCTCAAAATGCAGCAAATCCATTTCTTAGCAATCTTAATTGATAAATGGTTTTTCCTTTGTTAAAAAGGAAATCACAGGCCCAAAATGGTGTCACTTAGGTTAAAGCCCCATACTGGTAAACCAAGACTTAATACCTAACCTAATTGCAGTTTCAGCCCTCAGGAATGTAACCTTTAACCAGTCAATCAGGAATTTTCTGGTTGATACCAATACGGTAATCTGTCACAGGGCTCTTTATCCCCCAAAGGAAAATGATGTAATCCACATATTAAAACCCTTTTGTCCCCAAATGAAGGTGACCTCACCTGAAATAATCCTTTTTTCTGTTTATGACTCCCTTGTCTTGGCTTTAAAAACCTTTCCCTTTCTGTAGCCCTTTGGAGTTCCCCTCTACTTGCTAGAGGGGATGCTGCTTGTTTCATTAATCAATTAATAAAGCCAATTAAATCTTTGAAATATAGTCAGGTGAATTTTTAATAACCCTTTAACAAGCAGAAATCTGGATTCCATTCCAACGAGACAAAGAGACTAAATGTAACCTCAATTTCCATAAACAATCCTTTAGATACTTGGGAGAGTTAAATCTCATCAGACCGACTCTTCTATAGACAAATTCACTTGGGTTTTCTTTCTATGAAATGGCTTCCAACTGCATTCCCATGGATCGCTCTAACAATCTACCTTTCTATGGCCCTTTTCAAAACTGGGTTCTGAAAACACTGGTCCATCACTCTAAAAACAAGATGTGGATTATCAATCATAGCATTCTGTCAGTGGTTATGCTCTTGTTTAACCAATAATTGTACTCCATGTGAGATTCCCGCTGGGATGTATTTCTGTTTGTTTTTACTGAACATGCTGATAACTTTGCCTTCTCCTCCTCTTACCTATTCGAACATGGGGTAGGTATAGTCTTGGCCATTCCTGATTAGCCAACTGAGAGCTGGTAGCTGTCCAGTTATGTCCGGATGAGATAACTTTAAAATATGTATTTGTTCTCTTGAGAAGCCTGCTGCTTTTTCAGCTCAGAAAAAAGCGGCAGTGAGTCAGCAAGGATACCTTTCTTGTAACCTTTTGGTAACTTGGGTGTTTCAAGAGACCTTTCTGGTAACCTATTCGTAACTTTGTTTTTTACAAAAGGCAAATCTTTTCATTTCTTGCACATGGCCACAAAGTTTTTTAAAAGTACCACAAAAAATGTAGAATCCTAAGAACTAATAAATAGAACAGCTTATAACGTAGAAAGGAGGTCTATAAATAACTTTCTCAGTTAAATTTCACAAAGGTTTTTCAAAGTGCCAATATTAATTCATTCCGGAAAAGTTTTACCCAGAGATTCTTACCTCTATTTGATTTTGTTACTTTAAAAAATGAAGTTTTCCTTTTGTGAGAACCCACTTCTTCATTTTACCCAAGTCTGGGCGTTTGTTCATAAAGACTGTTCATGGGATAATCATATAATCATACTGCTATGGATTTAGAGCAACTTACAGAACTCTTGAAATTGATGAGGTGCACAAGAGGGATTACCCATTCAAAAAATAAAATAAAATTCATTTGTTTATTACCAGTCCGAAGTCTAGAATCCCTACTGCGACCCAAAAGAATAAGAGGGGAGGGGGGAAATGATGCATCTTTTCATGTGTAGTACAGGGCCATTTTTTTTTTTTAATAAACAGCATAATATTTCACCAAATCTGGGATGCCATAAAATGCAAAGACTGTGTATGTTACTAAAAAGGACAAAACCACTGCCTAAACTGCATTCAATTTACATTTAATCAATTGTAAGATGACAGCCAATTTAAAATACGTTAAAATGAGATGGAAGTGTGCTTTTTAAAATTAATGAAATACAGGGGGCACCTGGATGGCTCAGTGGTTAAGTGTCTGCCTTCGGCTCAGGTTGGGATCCAGCTCCATATCGGGCTCCCTGCTAGGCAGGAGGCGTGCTTCTCCCTCACCCACTCCCCCTGCTTCTGTTCCTTTTCTCACTGTCTCTTTCTCTGTCAAATAAATACATAAAGATCTTTAAAAAAAATTAATGAAATACAGTATACAGTTTGAGAATAAACTGCAAAAAATCAAGTTCATAAACCCAACCTGGAGAGCTATCCAATGGTCCAGTGATGCCCAGTGGGCATGTAAGAACTTTGTGGACACAATTACAAAATCCATTTGTGAACAACACAACATGGGTCTATCCAGCTAGAAGTCTGATGTCTCCGAAATCACCAAAATTCATTTCCTGCACAAAACTTTCAAAATGCAGTGATATGGTAGCTCATCTGAATGAATCCACTTGGCCTCTTTCTCCTTTTAACTTCAAATTAGGATCTGTTATCCTTCTGTTGAACTCAGTATTCCTATAACCAACTCATTTATTTTACTTTATACACCAAGCAATTTTTAGATTAATTTTCTAAATATCCAGAGTTTACAAAAACATGGGTCATGATCCCCTCGAAGAGACTGGCACGACCCACTAAATCTAAAATTGAAGATAATTTCCGAGCAGCCACTAATCTAGTGTCCTCATATTCTGAACACATACAACCATCAATCTAGAAGTTTTAACACCATTGGTTAGCAAAACAAAATAATTTACTTTAAAAAAAATTTTTGATGTCTCTGGACAGATGGGAGTGTAAACAGTCCTAAAGTTTGGTCATCCCATAAAGTCTATAATACATCTGATTTGCATTAAAATGCGATGTCTTACATATACACGTTTTCAAGAATTTAAGTCTCAACATAATGAAAAATATTACTTTATCTCACGTTTTAAAGAGTTCTACATCCCCCTTAGTCTCATTAGTCCTTGGAATGTAATAACCAATAAACAATACTCTGCAAAAATAATAATAATAATAAATAAATTATATTCATTTTTCTCCATTTCTTCCTACCTACCCCTTGGCCCTGCCTCCTAGTCTACAACCTCTGGAAGAAGGCTGTATGGGGAGGAGTTTAAGATAAATACATGTATTGGGGTGCCTGGGTGGCTTAGTGAGTTTTGTGTCTGACTTTTAGTTTCAGCTGGGGTCTTGGTCTCTGGGTCCTGGAATCGAGTCCCACATAGACCTCCACTCCCATACATGCACGCTCTCTCTCTCTCTCTCAAATAAATAATTTTTAAAAAGATATACACAGGTATTATTCATGTTTTGAAAAAGCCACTTCTGACAGTGGACAGCAAGCATGTCTACCTGTGACTGCTGTAACCACATGGTACATTAACATTTGAACTACTATTGTTCTCTGGTGGCTGGGAGAAATGCCAGATTCCTTCAATTTGAGCTTTATCATACCCTTTGTTTTTCTTGCTCCCAGGTGCTCCTATCTAAATATTCTTACTAATGTCAGCCAGATGAAAGGAAATGAAAGCTCAGATTCTACCCGGCAATGTGCGGTCCTAACCCAGATTTTACAGAACAAGAATTACCAGGAAATTAAAGAACAAATCTTCTCTCTAAAGTCTCAGGAAAAAGAATCACTATTAATGCCAAAGTATTATTTAGTTATCCGTTACTCTCCTAATTTGACTAAATTCCCTACTCACAAAATGATCATCTGGAAAAGTCTGGCCTATCAAAATTTACCAAACAGAAACGTAACAGTCGGAAGCATACGTGCACAAAAGCATAAGGTAGTCACATCTGATCCCCAGGAAGCTTCTTCATTCGCTTTCCCCCCAGTTCTTCTTATTGTTTATTTGCTAGTTATGGTCCATTTGCGTCCAATGTTTGGGAAGCGAGTGTTAATAATGCTATCAATTACCTCTACTTCTGAGTGCATAGACATCAGGCAAAACTAACACAAAACGTGTTTTACGATTTCCTCAGGTTTTCACATAAATTAACGTCTTAGCTGTATTTCATAGACTAATCCTAAACCCACCGGAGAAGATCGCTGAAACATCCTGCCTGGCAACTAAGGCAGTGATCGCAGATGTGATGAGAAAGCTGGGCTGGGAAGTTTCTGGGTGTGACGTCACAGCTCCGCAAAAATGGGTTCAAAACAGGTGAAACAGACCCAAGACAAGTAAATTTTACAAAACTAATCAAGGCCAAGATGGCCAAAACGAAGATCCCTATAAATAATGAGGCAGAACACTGAGCTATACTTTTCTGTCACGATTTCCCTCTCAAAACAGAGGCCTCCTGAACAAACTTCAGTTTTAGAGCAAGCACAGTACTAAAAATTCTGGAGACGTTTCATGGACTCAACACACTGGCAAAACTTTCTGTATCAGCTACAGGGCTTACGACTACATAAAACATCACAATATGTACCATCTATTTTTTTTTTTATAATTGGTTTTGTGGAACACAGTCTCTAGGATATACTTCTACACAAACTTATTTTTTCATGGGCTCCTAGAAATAAACAACAAGACACGCCTCACGTTATTGGTGCAAAACTTTTCTGACTCCTATTTAGGAGTTGGAAGACTTCCTCTTTATGTGGTGCAACATTTCAGATGACTGGTAACTACTAAAATAGCATTAATGAGCTGCAATAAATATAACTGCTATAAAAATCATCCTAAACTGGTCAATTTCAATCAGCCCTAAAGTCCCTTGAGCAAAACTAATTGTGTTGCCAATAGGCATATTACCTTACAGTAGTAAAAGTCTAAAAACATTGCTTCCAAGCCTTATACTCCTTATTACTCTGTCTCTCATCACATCATAAAAAAATATGTGGTGGAATAATTTATATATCTGCTTTTTTTTAATACACAGCATACAAGTATAAATATCCTGCTTTTATACTAAGATACGTCATAATGATTCATTGATTTTTAAGTTTAAAATCATGATGCCAATTAGGCACTAAACAAAATGTAGTATTACCCAGCCCTATCTACTAGACCACAACAGCGATTCACAAGTTACTAGTAAAGAGTAAGTCAACTACGTCACATCTCTCTGTGATAAAAACAGATACAGAACAGAGGCAAATTCCTTTACCTATAGCAGAGGTTCTCTCTCTGAAGTGATCCCAGCTTCTTAGCACTTTATTCTGAGCAACTTTAAACACTTACCCAAAACCACACTGCAAGCAAAGGTAAATTGAAAACTCTACAAGGAGAATGCAGGTGTTCGTTTTTGTGTTTTTTTAATCTAGTGTTTTATTAGCTTCAGCTGTGCAGTATAGTGATTCCACGATTCTACGTATCACCCAGTGCTCATCATCAACAAGCACACTCCTTAATCCCCATCACGTATAACCCAACCCCCACCCACCCCACAACCTCTGGTAACCATCAGCTTGTTCTCTATGATAATGATAAAGAACCTGTTTCTTGATTGTCTCTCTCCTTTTTCCCCTTTGCTCATTTGTTTCTTAAATTCCACATATCAGCGAGATTATATATTATTTGCTTAGCATCATACCCTCTGGCTCCATCCATGTTGTTGTAAATGGCAGGATTTCATTCTTTTTTATGGCCCAGTAATATTCCACTGTACACATACACCACCTCTTTACCCATTCGTCCACTGATGGCCACTGGGGCTGCTTCTGGAGAACGCAGGCTTCGTTCCCAGACACCCAGAGTCCAGCAGTTGTGGCATAGATACTGGAGCCATACTCTTGTAAATTTCATTCCAAGCTCCTCCAGTTATCCCTGTGAAATCCTAGGCAAATGACTAAAGCCCTCTCTGTGCCTTGCTTCCTCAGCTCTTCCTCCTTTCTTCTACCATGAAGAAGGCAACAGTACCAATCTCACAAGACCGTGGGAAGAAGGGAGTCAGACCTGAAGTACTTAGGAGGAGGGCTGGCATGTGCCAAGCTCCCCATGTGCGTTAGCTGAGACCATCACCATTACACCACAGGCACGCCTGCCACGTCCTCTCCTACCCAGACTGTCCCTACGACTATTCCTGTTCTATTCCAGTTTTCACGACTTAAGGACCCAGACTTTTCCAAGGGTACACAAACTTGTGCATAAAAATATCTAGACAACACAATGATTAATACCAGAGTTTACGCTGGGGGGGTGATTCTGACTTTAAGCTTTTGACTAGGTTAAGCCAAAACTCACTTACTCCAGTGGGCAAATCAATGCTGATTTCTTATTGACTGAGGGAAAGCAATACAGTTTATTGCCACATGGGAATCTTCCTTCCCCTTGAGTAAAGCACCTGTCCTTTCCATCAACTACAACCATCCTCTGCATTTCCCCCACAATGCCAAGCAAAGTTTGCCCAGCATTTCACGGATTCTTGGTAGTAAGTCAGGCCTAAATGGACATGTCGTGTCCATGTCGTGTCCGTGTCGTGTGCTCACATTCTTGCACTGCTTGTCAACATAGCTGGTTCTCAACAGCCCCAACTCGACCAAGGTTTCTACACCTTAAAACAAGCAATGGGTAATTGCAAAGAATGCCTAACCAAGTGTCCCTCTGAGTGGTGTCCTCATTTCACACAGCTAATACTAGACCCTGCCAGACAACAGACTTGGGGCTAGAGAATGTCTGAAGTGACTAAATGCCCACAACAGCGATGTTTCATTTGCACCTCTGAACACAGAAGTTTGGAACTCTAAAATTAAAATAGAGTTTATAAAGTGATGAAAACTTCTTTCTATCAATTAACCTTTTGAAAGAAATGATCCGGGTAGAATGAAACTCTATTACCCATTCAGTAACAGACTACGAATGCATGACGTGCTTTGGGAGGTGCGTGTTGGGAAAAGTGAACAGAAACGGATCATGGGCTGGAAACTCAGTGCTGAGAGTTTTCTTTTGCTCAGGAGAAATCAGGAATATTCTCACAATCCTTTCTGTTTACCAAGGCGGCTGGGTTTATTTACGAAATCTTGGCCACAAGTGGCCAGAATAAAGGCATTTTAATGGAGCTGTCTTTTACTTTCTTCCTTATTCTCTGCCCCTTTCTCATTCATTCTCCGTAAGAAGCGTCTCTTGGTGCATGCTTGGTTTCTAAAGGTCTGATGAGACTATGGATGCTACAGTGAATGCTGAAGTCTGAAAGAAATATTTCTCTCTCCCTCTCTTTGAGTCAGAAAATTCTGAACACAAGAGGATCCATTCAAGGCATGATGGAGTGCCTCACAGAGGCAGCAATATGTTCACAGTTGGCAAACAGAGATCTGTTTGGACAGTGAGCACAGCCATCCACTCAGCAAACATCAGCTTTCCTATTAGTTCACAGCAGAAAGAACCAGACGCTGGCGGCCCTTCTTTCAGACTCCAACGCCACTTTGGGACAAGCCTTCTGAACAAAATGCCTTTGTCCAACAGTCACAATTCAGTGGGTCCCAACAGCTTTCCTAGAAGCTATGTCTGACTATTCACAATTGCATTTGGGCCCAAAAATCATTTGTAAAGGGCTGGAGGAAAAAAGTAATGGGAAATACCCCAGTTCCCATTTACCACAATCGACAAGGAATAACTGAACGGCTTTGGTACCAATCAGCAAGAACAGCAGCAGGAAAGGTATGAAGTGTGTATCATGAATCTGATTGGCTGCCTCTTGCCTTAGGGTGCTTTGGGGAGCATGGATGTTGTTGCCACTGCAATTTGAAAGAACACCAAGATAACCTCTCAAAGGGAAGTCAGGAGGAAGACAGAGTAAATGATGCAGGTGAACGTGACATTCCCTTCCATAAGGTTTAAAATAATAAGCTTACACAGCTTCAGAACTGTCAGTTCTGAAAGACACCATAACTCATTAAGACGTCCGGTTCTACCCAAACTTTCACCAAATCCTGCCTCAATAAAAGAAAACCCTAATGACAGAGGACAAATTCATGACCTACCTTGCTTTCTCCCACTTTGGTCATGAACTTGCTGTATGATTACTTATTCCTACATACCTGATAAGAGAAATCTGCCAGAAGGTCACTTTGCTTAGGATAAATATGAAATCCAATGAAAACAAGAGCATGATACGATGTCTTGGAGGAAGGCCAGAAGGAGAGGGGGCAGTGTCCCCCAGGATGTTATACTGTCCATAGCTCATCACCTATTTTTATTAGTAAGTATTCATTTGTACCTGACTTCCCCATGGACATCACTTGTAAATATATCAAAAACAAATGGTAAATCTCAGAACCCAGGGGTACCTGGGTGGCTCAGTGGGTTAAACCTCTGCCTTCGGCTCAGGTCACGGTCTCAGGGTCCTGGGATTGAGCCCTGCATCGGGCTCTCTGCTCAGTGGGGAGCCTGCTTCCTCCTCTCTCTCTGCCTTCCTTTGCCTACTTGTGACCTCTCTTTGTCAAATAAATAAAATCTTAAAAAAAAAAAAATCTCAGAACCCAGAAAACTCTCCATGCAATCATTTTCTAAGAGAAAATACTCTCCCTTAGGAAAACTACTGCCCGCCTATGGCTTGTTTTTCTTGTACAGCCTAGGAGCTAAAAATGGTATGAAAAATAAGTTTTTAAAGGTTGTAAAAGAATTAAAGAGGAATATACATCACAGACCAAACGTCTGCAAGATATTTACTATCTTGTCCTTTATAGAAAGTTTGCCAATCTTGTAGTAAATCATTCAAAAGCCTCAAATAGTAACTCCAGATCCTAATTAAGCCAAATCATAGAGGTGACACCCACTTATGAATATGCTTTCAAATAATCTCTTCCTTGACAGAGCTGAGGGCAGGAGTGCCCCCACCAGGATTCTACTCATTCAACAACAGAGGATTGATAAGACAATCCTAAGACTTCATAACAAGACAAACTCTTTATCCTTTGGAAATGTACCCAATAAATCATTAAAGTTGGGAGAATTCCTAACTTACAAAATGAGGAATAAGAACCACTTGCCCTTATAAGAGGATGTTAGTTCAATCAAGTGAGTCAAAGGATATGGGGCTCTCTGGTCTTCTTGTAGAATATGCCAAAGGAAATACTGAACAAATAAAAGAAAAAGGCAGAAGGCTTTCCAAAACTTTGTTTCCTATGTGCACAAATACAACCTCGGAGAGCCAGCTTTTTCCGGTGAATAAAGGAGAGGGGATTTTTACATAAGGGAATGCTTAGAGAGCCTAAATGTCTAATCTATAAGCTGCAGAGTCATTAATGAGAAGGAGGAATTAAATGATAGTTAGAAATTCTAGATGTTCTAACTTCAAGTTCCTATGTCAAGATGGCCGAATTAACTTTGTCTGAAAATCCAGCAAATGTGATTTGCCAGCTCAATTGCAGTTCAAGTTGCCTTTTAAGGAGGACTAAGCCTCAAATTTTTGTACACCCAACGGCTTATGTGTGAAGGCTGCCAATTTTTTAGAAACTTATTTTATACACACACACACACACACACATATATATGCGTGTAAATATACGTGTGTGTGTATACACCTTAAGTATAACTTGGATCCAAGTTATTGCATCATGAAGTAGGGTTGCCAGAAAAAAGACACAGGACACACTCAGTTAAATCTGAATTTCAGATACAAAATAATTCTTCACATTAACTCTGTTCCAAATACTGCCTGGTTCATACACTAAAAGTTATCTGTATGTATGAAGTTCAACTTTAACTGGGTATCCTGTATTTTTATTTGCTAAATCTGGCGGCTGTCCATAAAGACTTTAAGGGAAACCCAGTATCTGTTACACGGCAGCCATTTGGTAATCATCTATAGGCTGGAAGGTGAAAAGCAGGTAAGGATGACTTAATCTGTCAGCAATCTGTGCAAAGAATGTTACAGAAAAGTAGTTAAAGACGCAGCAGGAGAGTCTCGTTGCCGCACTCAGACAACCACAGGGAAACACAACGCCCATGACTGGAAACCCTCAAGAGGTACAGACTTACTCTTACAGTGCTGCTGCGAGTTCTTATGAGGTTACCCTCGCAAGAAAGACAGTGGCAGAAAAACACCACTAGGGAAGCCTGCTAAAAGGCCCACCCTTACCCCTCCCCCCACCTCACCCCAGACCAACACGATGCCCACGTCCCTCGTATGTCCCAAGTAGTAGTGTTACAGTATTTTTTAAAGGGAGAATGAAAAGAGGAGAAACCCCACAGACACTAAAAGGTCTGGAAAGCAGCCAGAATCTGGGTGGAAAAACTCCACCCTGCACTTTCCCCGCTGGGCCTATGGCTTTCTTGAGAGGGGCATTCGGCCAGAACCCAGCCCCTATGCTAGGTTTCCAATGGAAGCGTGAACAGAGCTTCTCTGTAGGAGCCCTTAGAGAGGCTGGCTGAAACAGGGAGCTCCAAAAACATGGCTGGCCCCAATATCCACACAGGGATAAGATCATAAGCGTAAAAATTCTGAAGCATTGTTCAAATAAATCCACTAAGAAGCTGGTTTTAGCTAACAAGTGCTGTTCAAACCCTAACTTTGCACTCACAGAGGCATATGGAAGCAATTATGTCGACAATTGCCACAAAGATAGCCTTTTTATTAAAAATTAAATAAAAGCAAAGGTACTTAGATATGCTCTTGAGGGAGGAAAAAAAAACAGCACTGCTTCCAATGCTCCTCTCTCTGAACTACAAAATCATTTTTACCCAGTTTTTGGGTACAGTTTTAGGTTTCAAAGTAAGCCAGTAAACTGAGGCACATACACCTCCATGTTCACACTTTTAAGCTCCACTCAAATGACAAACTACAATTACTAATACAATAGTGTGGTCAATAATAATGTTGTCAAAAATAAAATATTCCTGATAGTTACCACTCCTTCACTCGGCAGATGTAGAACACAAAAATAGCTCTTCATTTATTTCTTCACCTTCCCCTTCCCTATCCCCGTGGCAGGCATCCCGGGATCAGGAGGTCAGCCTGGAATGGGGAACGACAGCTGGAGTGGGATGGAGAGATGTCCAGGGATGGAGGCAGCCCCGATGGGAGTGTCCACAAGAAAGGGTGGCCCAGCATGTCAATCTGGAGACCAGGATAAAGACGAGATCAAGCATGGTGGCAACCTGGCACTGGTGTGAGAGCCTGAGCCGGGCAAAGACCAAGCCTTGCGTGTGGCGTTAGGGTTCAAGGGGGCGAGGTAGAGGAAGCAGCAGAAGGCTTTACATATGGAGTCAGATCTGTCACAGTCATAGAAGAGTTTTATACGAACATAGTAAGGAAAATTAAAATGAACTCTTGGTTTTGGATTCGAACTGGATATATCAGTGCAAACACAGATTTCAACATACATATTACAGTGAGATGTAAAAATAAACATAAAATGTTTACCCAAGTCTGTGTTTTTATGTACACTTATATTAATGTGACTGTGTAAGTCTACACATATATATAAGTAATCTCCAGTTCTGTCCACTGACAGTCTTGGAGATGTACAACCCCCACAGTACCAGACACACATACTACCCAGATTTTGGCTTCTAAATACCATTTCTACTAACAAAAACCAGGATTTCCTAGGAAACTGTTTAATTAATAAAAAATTAATTTAACAATTTAATTTTTAATTTAAATTAAAAATTTAATTTAATTATGGCAGAAAATTTTCAGATAAGCCTGAAAGAGCTTTTTCCATCAGAAAGGAAGTAGTCAAAGAATGATGGGGACACATTAAAAGGACAAGGGAAGAAGGCTGAAAGTTTGTGCATCAAAATAAATAATGTTACTAATGGATTATAACCCACAGATTAAAGTAAAACCATGAGTAGTCCATGCAATGCTTACTCTCAGGGTTGTGAGTTCAACCCCCACCCTGGGCATGGAGCCTACTTTGAAAAAAAAGAAATAAACAAGTAACCAAAATCATGAGTCCATACTAGAATGAATAAATGAGTAAGAAGGCATTTTAACTCTGACTTATTTACATCCCTACAAACTACTTATTACAATGGGAAAATGAGAAAATCACTGGCAGACATCACCACCTTCACCAACTGATCAAAATGACTGTCATCAGTAATGGGACAAATCAAAATCTTAACCATCTGACAGGAGACAATGAGAACACAACATCATTTCTGTGATATTCAGATGGATAACCTGAATCTATGATATATCAACAAACCAAATAGAAGAACATTCTATAAAATAATTGGCCAGTAATCTTTGAAAGTATGAAGTTTGCAGAATTCTAAGAAAGACTATGAAACTGTCCCAGTCCCAAAGAGATTAAACAGATACACCAACTAAACGTTACACGTGATTCTGAATGGAATCCTTCAGTTTTCTGTACTATTCAATTCCCCCCACTCCCCGCAAAAAACCGTGGCTTTAGCCAACAAGCACTGCAACGTATTCTGTACTGTACTTGCAACAATTCTATTAACTGTGAGATTGTTTCATAATTTTTTAGGAATTATTTTTTAAAAAAAGGAAAATGATGGCTTAAAGCATATAATTAACCCAAACACATGAAAAGAATGTCCACTTACTGCTCCCTGAGAGCTCTTGTTGCTTCCTTAGGGAAAAGAGAAGAGGCAGATGCTCTCATTTGTGTGGACCATTCTGACTTTAACAAACCTTAAGGCTGCCTTAAACTCTAAATCCCCTTCTTCTGTTCAGAAAGAACCGTTCACCACCCACTTCCAGGGTTCATTCAGATCAGAGTTAGGCATCGCCAGAGACATCAACCAAATCCCACCTCTACCCCTCCATTTTACAGCTGAGAAAACAGAGGCCCCAGAGAGACCAAGAGTCAGGACGACACCGAACTCAAGGACAAAGGACAGATGGGAAGCAACTACAGAAAGTAAGACATCAAATGAACACTTGAAAATATGAAAGTTCTTCTCACCAATTAAAAGCTTTTATTGGCAGAGGGCTTGTCAAATGCCGGCTACCTAAGTCATCAGATTTGAAGGAACAACTCACAGCCCCCTAAAAATGTCCTCTGCAACCATAATTAACATTGTACATTTATGAAGGCTCCTAACATGCGCCACAAATCATGCTAAGCATTTCACATAATCTCATTTAATCCTCACAACCCTCTGAGGCAGACACTTATCATCCCTCTTTGACCATGGAGGAAATTAAGGATTAGGGTCATTATGAAACTCATTTCAGAAAATCGGAGGCAAAGACCCAAAACTGAACCCTGACAGGCTGATGTCCAAAGCCTGAGCTCTTAGCTGCTTGTGCCTGGTCCCCAGTCCCGGGTTCCTGTCCTGCCCACCCCCACCCCCGTGCCACTGCCCTGTGACTGCACCACCACTACCCTGAGGAGGCTAGTGGCAAAGGGCAAAGAGCTCCTTTGGCATTCTCCAGCTGTACAATAGTGCAGAACAAGGGCTCTCAGAACTCGATTTGCTAAAAACGAGCCCAACAAAAATGTGGGAATGAGAAGACTAGAATACGGAGGAAACCAGAGTTACCCACTCAGTTAGTGAACACCCTATGGCATAGCTTCTCTGATCCTTCCACACGAGACTGTGGGCCGTGGGGCCCGAAGAAGCTGCAGTGATGACAAAATTATCTAAGAGCTTTTTGACATGGAACAAAACCAGCAAAACCAGCCAAAGCCAGGTCCCTGCCCTGAACAAAATTCTTCACCTAGTAACAGGTCTTGGCATATTTAAAAAAAAAAAAAAGAAAGAAAGAAAAAGGAAAAGAAAACAAGGCTATGTAGTATAGCATTTGTTTTCTTACAAACTCATTTCATAGCAAAATAATGTCCCATTTTTTTTTCCCTCAAAGTCTCAATTCAATCATCCATACATTGTAAAGGCACTGCCAAGAGTCACTCCAAGAAAACAAAAACGGAATGCAAAGTTAAGAAGGAAGAGAAATACATACCAATCAATACACAAATGGCTCTCTAACCTAATACTAGTAAGAGCAGCTTTGTATCTTGGGTCACAACTTTTTAAAAAGTAACTAGAGGTTTGATTTAATTTCAAATTACTTGGGACTTTCTTCTATGTCAACTTTAACAGATCCAGGTTTGGTTCCCTTCCTGATGAAATATTAGTTATAACCTGGGAAACAAATTCTATGCAGGTCTCTTGTAGCTCCGATTAGCCACCTCCCCTCAGCTCTAAGGAGGCCCTAGAAGCCATTGCTTCACCAAGGCAACCTGATAACATAACAGGTTTCTTAGCAACACGGTAGTCACAGTAACCATTCACCATGGTATTAGAATTAGGTTACCCACCCGGGTAGAGGCCAAAGGAATAATTTAAACTCATTAAATCTATAGGGCCCAAGGTAACAAGAAAAATACCATTTTTTAAAATGCCACTTGTGATTCACCTATGAAATGAAGCTCTTCTGTGACTTTTCAGTGCCAGACTGGATGATGAAGATATTTAGAAACAGAATTTCCAGTTGTAAAAAATCCTTCATGCTTTTAATACTTTTTTAAAGAAATTTGGAGTTAGGGTATATGATATCTATGTTATAACTAGATTCTTTTCAGTAAAGTAATTTCACCAACACTGAAAACTTGACAGTACAATGTATACTCTGATGAGATGATGATTTTATAGAAGCAGAAAGTTGTAATTCAAACACAAAACACAAAACTTTGGAGTGTATACGAAAATATTCTTAAATTCCATTAACAAATAAACAAAAAAATCACAATGATTTCCAATTCATTAAAAACATCCATGAAACAAGAGTGACTGGTTTGCTCTTAAAGTCAAATATTTATATAACCATTGGTTCACATATTACAGAAGGTTAATAAACATTCTACGGATGGAAAGAAATGCAGAACTGATATAAATACCACTTTCTAAAATCTACAGCAGACGTTGCTTGTGTCAGGAAACTATACATTTAACACTGCAATCAAGAGCAGCATGAGCTAATTCAATTTTCCATTTTTATTTCAATTTTTACTTGCAACCGCAGTCATTTCCACTATACCTAAGATCACTTAATAATTCATAAAAACAGAATGCTTTTCACGAATGCTAGGCTTGCATGTTGGAGCTTTTCAGTCTCATCCCAACCACTGAAAGAATATGCCACAAGAAATACAAGCCTGACTCTCAAATGGGACCCTTATCTTTAATAGTGACACACAATCTCACTCGTAGTACTGTAGTATAGATCCTGTTTCTGTCTTATTTCACAAGGCAGAAAAGATCATCGGAGGCAAGAATTGTGCATTTCCATTTTTACAGCTCTCCAAATATCTACCAGGGCACCTGGCAAGCAGCAGGAGCTCCCTAAGGGCTGTTGCTTGGACAAATGCTTGAAGCTGGATTACTCCGCAACAGGGGAACTCTTAATACAACTGTGTGAGTTTTGCTTGTTCACCCACAATGAACGTAATCTTTTCACCACTGGCCTTTCCATGCGGGCACGTCAGTTATTATAAAGATTATGCAATTTTTGAAAAGCTTGATCTGATCTTCCTTCTGTGGCACAACCCTGAGTTATTGCAGCTTCCTCAAGAGGACTCATTTTTAGGCATCGAAAACATCCTTCCTTCCAACTGAGTGTCCCAGCATGAGAAGGAAGAAAGATATCAGGCCAAGCAAACCTAGACAAAATCCAGGCATCCCAAATCCTAGACGAAGCCCAGCAGAGGTGGTGAATGGCAGAGATGCCCTCCACCCCAAGCCAGCAATCAAGATGTTACCAAACACAAGTAGCAGGAAACATCACCAAGCCCAAGTTTACAAGTCAACAATTGGAAGCCCCCCAACCAAATAAAAAGCCATTCAAAATAATCAGTCTACTGCAAACAAGAGTAATATGACTCATACTCTGCGTATGAAAAGTCTTCTGAGCTTTTAATGTATTTGAGACTCACAACCCAAATATCATGAAAAAATGACAGTACAAGTGAGAAAGAAGGTGAGAAGAAGAGGACAGAGAGAAGACAGACTGCAGCCTAGTATGTGACACTGGGAACATAGCCTTGCGGAAATGGAGAGAAGTCAAAAGACAGAAATGAGCAATGAACAGACAATCACAAGTGAACATTTGAGACATTCACTGTTTTGCAAATAAACAGCATTCCTCTGGATATTGAAACTCTAGAGAATGAATTCTTGCAAATAATTATCTGAGTTTTGAAGACATTGTTGTTTCTAACCTAAAGTAAGCTGCATTTGACACATCCAATCTTGATGAACTAAATTTCTATCTCCAGAGCTCTAAGGTTAAGTCCTCATTACCATAAGAAGTACATGGGAGTTGAGGGCTGGGGGTGGGGGGTAGTAGGTGTGCCTGGGTGTCTCTGGGTTAAAGCCTCTGCCATTGGCTCCAGTCCTGGTCCCAGGGTTCTGGGATCGAGCCCCGTATCGGGCTCTCTGCTCAGCAGGGAGCCCGCTTCCCCCTCTCTCTCTTTGCCTACTTGTGATCTCTATCAAATAAATAAATAAAATCTAAAAAAGAAGAATAAAAAAAGAAGAAGAAGTAGTAAGTACATCAGGGCTACCTGCTCTTGACAGGGGAAATAACAGAAGTAGGATGAAGCCAGAAATCATAATGACCTATAACTGGAGATCGTAACGGTCAAATAAAATAGGAGATAAGGTACTCATAGAAGTAATCCTTCCTGAATAAACACATGTGAGCATACCCACGAACAAGAGAGGCAAATTAGAAGGAGTACTAGTACTTCTATACAACAGTCTTCCGTGAACTGGATGAACAGGAGTCGCTTTTCCAGAGCCTGATCACAAACCCTATTTCCACCTTTCCATGTAAGCTTAAAATTGAGTCTGTGATCCTGTGAAGCCAAGAATCAGATTGTTATGTTAGGAGAAATAGTCTGGGAACATATATGTTGCATGTACCATCTTGGACCCCAACCTGAGACCGAGGCCGACCTCAGCAATCATTGCTCCTTCCCGCCTGAGCCCAGAGGCCATTCCTGGATTCTGCACTGAGTGCCCCCATCACTGCAATCAACTGGTCAAGAGTTGGCAGGGAAAGTGGCAACTTCGTTTTCCTTGCTGTGAAACAGACAATACTTGAAAGTTAGAATTTGAAACCTCGATACATCACTTAAATAGTCTGCTTAAGCTCTGAGCAACTCAGGCCTTCTAACCTCTAGAATGGGGTTGATGGTGGGGACAGCCATGACCCTGTTAGTTCTCGCAGCATTAACAGTGATGGCTGAGAGTAAAGCCTGCCCGGCACAAAGCAAATGTTTACTATATGTTCAATTCCTCTAAGATACTCCCACTGGCCCGAAAATACACCACAGTGTTGACATTCCCAGTAGCACAAACACCAAATACGGATACAAGAGTAACTGAGTCTAAGCTTAATAGTGAGGAACAGGACTCACTTAAAAACAGTAAGTATACACACAGACACAGCAGAAAACTCAGGGAGTCTCCAGTCATCTTCAGCTCTGTGCTGTGTGATCTTAGGCAAACAGCATAGCTATTCTATGAGCCTCATAGTATAGGAGCCTCAGTTCCTTCACCCGGAAAATAACGAGGGTTGGTTATGCTCCATGGTTTCATTGACTTCTAACACTGTATGCTCTTACAAAGTGAAATGAGAGTATAAAGATAATTTCAATGTTTTATCATTAAATGAGATACAGTGGTTATCCAACCACTATCCAATTTTTGAATATTTAATCTTCCACCTCCCTACACCCAATATGTTACACTGAACAAACTTACCAATTATGGTTTAGTTTAACCTACCTATTTACACCTATGACTCTTTACAGGGATGAAACTGATGAGCTGACCACAGAAAGAAGGAATTTCGTTAACAAATGCCGTGTGCAACAGAGGCTGCGATCAGATTCCGACCTTACTGTTCCGAAGAACCCGGAAGCATTTCCACCTCATCCTCTGATAACTCCCACAGTTTGGGGGCCATCTGTAGCCTTTGCTGAGAAGGTTACATTTGAGACTGTGTAATTTTAAAACTCTGTCTCAGGACAGCTCACTACACGGATTCAAGGTGTTTCTAAGCTGCCACCATTCCCACAGCCTCATGCTCATTGCCCTTCATTCCGTTCACCCCAGTCCTGTCCACTTGGGGTCACAACCTCTACAGCGACTCCAGCTCTGAACAGGCTGGCCTCACAAGCGAGAAACGAGGCTCCAGCAGGACAGAGACGTGTTGGGGGAGCAGAACTGAAGTCCCGCCTGCCTGGGCTGACATTCCATTTCCATTTCTGGCCAGCTCTGTGCATTTGGTCAGGGGGCCTAACTTTACTGAGCTTCAGTTTCACCATCTGTGCAACAACAGGAATAAACACAGTATACAGTCGAGACACACCAAGCAACTAGTAAACATCAGTTGCTAAGTATTTGAGAGTAACAGGATCACAGTTCAGTTCCCTGGTATCTCCTCATTCCAAACGATATAAGAAACTTGGCTGAATGATGTAATTTTAAAGGAAGCGAACAGCCAAATTTATTCTAAACACTGGTTTTCTGGAGCTATCACTTATTATCAGATTTAAGAAGGCACTGCTTTCATACTCCAAAAACTGAGTGTATAAATGACAACACTGTAACTGAACTTTTTTTTTTAAACAAATTTCCCCTCTAAAATGACACCACAGTAGAAAGCAAACTATATCTTACAAATAACTGAACATTATAAATTGTGACTATCCCACTATTACGACTAAAATTTACAAAGTTTAGGCAAGTTCGCCTTTCTTTGGAAGCAAATATTAAAGCTAATATGGGGCACCTGCGTGGCTCAGTTGGTTAAGCGTCTGCCTTCAGCTCAGGTCATGATCCCAGGGTTCTGGGATCAAGTTCCAAAACAGGGTCCCTGCTCAGCATAGAGTCTGCTTCTCCCTCTCCCTCTGCCCTTGCCCTCCTGCCCCTGCGCAGAGGTGTGTGCATGCCCACACACTCTCTCTGAAAAAAAAAAAAAAAAAAAAAAAAAAAAAATATATATATATATATATATATATATATATATTTTTTTTTTTTTTAAGTCATTCCAGGGCACCTGGGTGGCTCAGGGAGTTAAGCATCTGCCTTCAGCTCAGGTCATGATCTTAGGGTCCCTGGGATCAAGCCCTGCACTGGGCTCCCGGCTCAGCAGGGAGTCTGCTTGTCTCTCTGTCCCTTCCCCTACCTGTGCTCTCTTTCTCTCTCAAATAAATAAATAAAATCTTTAAAAACAAAAACAAAACAATTACTCCTCCAACATGTACTGAGTGCCCAAGTGGCAGGTAAATGAGACCACCACCATCACTACTCACAGGAAGCTCACCTTTTCGGCTGGACAGGTTAGCATGATCAAACAGTAACAATAAAGTTATTCTGTTACACATTACTACTACGCAATAAATAAGCAGAGGTCAAGTAATAATTTCACCAACGACAATGGCATTTACTTTTCAAAACAAAAACAAGCATTTTTTATAATAGGATTTTAAGATGCGGTTTTAGAAGGAGTACCACAAACGTTCAAAAGGAAAGAGCACCACCAACGTTCAAAAAACACTTTTGGACAGATGGACATACACACAGCTGACCATCTCAACTACGAAATGGGGAAGTCAACCCAGCATTTCTACTATTTGCCATATACTTCTGATATGTCTGGAGAGGCCAGGGCATATGGTCGGCTTCCGCGAGGCGAGCCACTGTGCAATAACCCAGAACTCATTTAGAAAAACCAGGAAGTATTATCGCCACCTTAGGCAATAACCAAGACAAGATTTTACAGCCGTTTCCTCCTTCCAGCTGATAAATAAAAATTAGTTAAAAAATTAAAAAAAAAATAAGTTAAATCATGTTCTCAACAACAACTCTGGCTTTGAAACTCAAGTCAGCCAAATTGTGGGCCATGCTACCCGCTGTGGTTGTCAATGAGACACGGAAAAGCCACAGGAGGGTGCGTGTATGAATATGTATTGATAACGCAGCTCACGAAGAGGACGAGAGAGAACAAGGCAAGGGAAAGAAGGCTTCAACCTCAGCCTCTCCTCACCACTTCAGCTGTTAAAGACAAAACGACAGGAGAGATGCTAACTGAGGACTTAAAACATCCATTATTCTCTCCTCCCATCTACTTCCTTTTCTCAAGCCCGTAGAGGATTTGTAAAGTAGGAATAAAAACAGCACAGTGCCAAGGCACTAGAAATCAGAAATTTGGGTAAATGTCATGTGCATTTTCCCCCTTGGTCAAGTTTATGCAGCTTGGCAGGCCTTTCCAAGACTGTGGAGGTTGTCAATGAGTCTGGGTTGTTTTCGGGGGTGAAGGAGATGCCCATAAATGTCCTACCTATAAATGTTTAAATTCTTAACTGAGTAAAGCAAGCATTTCAGATGCTTTTCAAAGGACTTTGCCATGATGTTCAAATCCCAAATTTGGAGTTTTGTGGGTTTTGGTTTGGTTTTGGTTGTTGTTGTTTTGTTTTTTAACAAAATATTGCCATGGAGGTGGGGAGACAAGCATATGCAACCCCAAATTATTTAGACATCAAAAGAAACAGATGACACTTTATGAACTCAACTATTTACTCTCTCCAGTTTCCATAAATTTAAAAAAAAAAACCTATAGCAGATGGAACATCACAGAAAAAGCACCACTGCTGGAGGAGGGCAGTGAGGCAAGTAATTCTAAGAACATTTATTTCATGGAAATTCTTGAAGCTCCCCAACTTCTGAAAGCCCTCCTTCAGCTTTCACAGCTCTCTTCAGCTTCCAGCCTCAACATCTACAATTCAGTTCCTGTCAATTATAGCCACTGTCCTTTTTGTTGCCTGGTCTTCAAAACATCTTAGACTCTGAGTAAAATAGAAGGTATGGTCTCCAAAAGCAGTGATGGCTTACAAGAGCTAGCAATTCAGTAAGAATTAAACATACACATTACATTTTTTTGGGAGAAGCAAAGGCGGCACAAAATTTACATTAAATTAGAGCAGTATAATTATTTCCTTGTAATTAAGAAAACAGTAACTACATTAGACCAATTATTTATCTTTGTAAGGAACTAAATTACCAATATAAAGTTCACAGAATCTTTTGGCCTATTATTGTGGCCAATAGTAGCTAAATTTTCCTATAACTATGATAAACATATTCTAAATAAAATGGTACAAGGTAACATACCATACTGCAAATGGAAAGTTATTAAGTTTTTTTCATGAGGTTTTAAACTAAAACATTTCCTTTCAAATCTCAGTAAGGAACAGATCACTGCAGAAGAACAAACTCCATCTTTAAATACTTAAAAATAGGATAAATACATTCTGTAAAAGAATGCAGTATCTCAGGACGCCTGGGTGGCTCAGTTGGTTAAGCAGCTGCCTTCGGTTCAGGTCATGATCCCAGTGTCCTGGGATCGAGTCCCACATCGGGCTCCTTGCTCAGCAGGGAGCCTGCTTCTCCCTCTGCCTCTGCTGCCATTCCGTCTGCCTGTGCTCACTCTCTCCCTCTCTCTCTCTGACAAATAAATAAAATCATTAAAAAAAAAAAAAAGAAGAAGAAGAAGAAGAATGCAGTATCTCCAACTTTCAACTTTCCCAAAGTAAGAATGTGAGTAATGAAAACAGAAATGTTCTGCTTTATTTAGAACAAATAATTTTCGAGAGGTGAGGCCTTACGCAGGATCAGGGGTCTTCTGTGTCTATCTGGATTGCTGGTCTATGGACTCCTGGGCTACCGGGCCAATCAATGGGCACGGTGAGAGAAAGAAAAAGAGCCAGAAAGAGACCAGGCCCCCCCCTTTTTTTTTAAGTCTACCTAGTGGAAAGAAATGGGAAATCCTTTCTCTGACCTTTTATAAATAAAAAGGGTATGGGTGACATGAAAGATGCTCTGAAATTGACAGAAGCTCCTAGAGAAGACCCAACCAAGCAGACCACAGAGCTAAAATGGTCTTCTGTGACAGATCCACGTTCATGACAAAAGTCACTGATAAAAACCCACAACTTCAAGATGGCAAACGGTAACAGCCTTTGTCTACCACCCGGGGTGGGGGGAATTATAGCGAGTATTTCACTGCTTGGACACCAATCTCCAGAAGGGTAATGACACACATTGTTAATATTTGAATTCTGCTCTTTTTTTCTTTAACTTCTGAATCTTAAAAACTTCATTTGTGGAACAGGTGGTTGATAGTGCCTACAAAGCAATCCAAGTGATCCAACTGAAAGGCACTGGACTGTGTGCAATTTTGGCAGGAAGTATTACAAAGACTCTGAGGCAAGGTGGGCCCAATTTCCACCATGATAAAGGGTTCTACAGAATAAAAGAGGACGTTTTCCTTGGTCTTCCTCGCATCGTGAGACAGAAGAGAATCTCAGATGCCAGGAAGGGAGCAGACTCCTGAGGAGGCCCGTCTGAAGAAGAGCACCGAAACACCTAGAATGATCCGAACAAAGCTGCAGTTCTGAAGCCTCTAATATTGTGCCCCTCTGCTGTCTAGGCTACAACAGGACTTTGGCTATTTTGTGCCTACTGTCCCTTTCATCTGATCACCAACTCAAGGAGTAATATGCAAAGGACCTAAGAAAAAAATAGGAATGGTTCACAAAACCACGCAGTGAAATCCCGATGCCAGGGGGCACCTTTCTTGCGCAGACCTAAACTCATGTCAAACAGCTCCACCACACCTCAGAGGCACTGCTGCTGATGTTCTAGATGCCCCAGTTGCTCTTCAAACCAGATGTGTGTTCACGGTGTTTACAGAACTTCGGATTCCCCCATCCGACAGACCTAGTCCTACGTTTTTCTCCAATCACATCCTCGGATCCAATGAATCAATCCAATATCGCTTGTGTGTGCATAACTGCTCTAAAGGATATTATTCTGTGTATCTTATACATGAGAATAGTGTACACTGCCATGTAACATAAACAAAAAATCTGCGTATCAACCATACAATCAACTATCCAAGTGTCATACCAACTGAAACAAATGCTGAGCAGTGAAGAAAAAAATTCTTGAGAATTATCAAAAGGACTAACAGAGAAGATCTGTTAGCACTTCCTAGTGAAATAATTTTAAGATAGTATTTCCTAAAGAAAAGGAAAACCCAGGAAGAAGACTTCTCACAACTAGTTTCTGAAAAACTGGTAATTGGATTGTTGGTACACCCAACCTCTAAACCTTCAGCTCCTTCCCCATTTACCGGGGGGGGGGGGGGGGGGGGGGGGCTGCTCACACCACCCAGGGAGGTATACAAACAACTCGCCTTTCTAGTTCCCTGTCTGACAAACCAATCTGCTAATAAAATCACCATTTCATTTAAGATTTGAAACTTTACTGATCCTGAATTTTTTCAAGGCTTGAATTTTTTTTTCTTGCTTTTATTCGTACCATTCTAGGATATTCAACAGAACCGATGACTAGAAAAATTCTCTTATTTTATAAATTTTGCCAGAAAGCATAGCACTGTCATCCCTATTATCCAATATTTTCTTCATAGCTATTACCACCTCCAGAAATGGTATATGTTTATTCATTTAATTCTTTATGGTCCATATCCACTGTTCCACTTGCTGTAGTCTTCTCAACACGAAGAGCCCTGAATGGCAATGGTCAGAGCTCATTAGTATGAGCTAAATAAAAGAGTAATAATGCAGGGTGCCTGGGTGGCTCAGTGGGCTAAAGCCTCTGCCTTCGGCTCAGGTCATGAACCCAGGGTCCTGGGATTGAGTCCCCCATCCGGCTCTCTGCTCAGCAGGGAGCCTGCTTCCCTCTCTCTCTCTGCCATCTTGTGATCTCTCTGTCAAATAAATAAATAAAATCTTTTAAAAAAAATAATAATAATGCAAGAGGTAGCAGAGACTTAAAAGTCAAGGCTTTGAGGTCAACAAAGACCTAAGTTCAAATTTCCACTCCATCTCTTAATGGTAATTCATTGAATTACTTATATTTTCTGTACTTTTATGTCTTCATTTGTATTTTAAATAATAGCACTTATCTCAAAGGAATCATGAGAATCAGAAGCAGGTTACCCACCTAGACATACACCTAGGACACACTGGAATGAAAATGAACAGAAGTTAGCTAGTAATATTCATGGAAATCACTATGCCAAAATGGGGGTGCAGGGGTTGAACCACAGGGGTTCTTCTTCAGGGGAAGAACCACATAAGAAATCGTTAGTCTCAACGTAACTGGTTGCAATACTGGGAAATTACCAGACTTATCAGATGACTGGACTTCTAGCCTTAATTTCCACAGCGGAAGGGAGGCTGAGTAAAAAAGGAAGAAAATATATCTCTCTTACAGTTTAATAATCTTATAATGTAGTTGAATTTATTAATATCGTCAGTCAAGAACTAGAACAGACCAGGCACATAAAGTGCTAAGACTGGCAAAACTTGGATAAGTGCAAATATGAAACGCCACTGAAGACGGAAAGACTCGTAATGTCATCCTACAAGAAAACAAAGTTTTCTCAGAAGTAGACAGGCAGAAGATGGATAGAACTGCCTAACTGTATTCCCAACAACAATCAAAAGTGGATTAAAATGACACACACTCTGACAAAACTTTAAGAACCATACTGCACCTATATTTAAGTAAAGCAACTCACTTTAATGACACAGCGAAAAAGAAATGTATTGTGAAGTAGAGGAGAACTTCTAGGTTTTAGTACGTGGCAATGATAAACCCCTGGAAATGAAATTGGAGCAGGAGGGCAATTTCTATCTCCTCCTAAATCGGACATTATAAATGTAATGATTGTATAACAAATTGTGCTTTTAAACAATCAAACTTAAAAGCTCTTAGACAGAAATTCTGACTCATTAATCAGAAAGTCTTTCTTGTTAAAAAGCACAAAGAAGAATAAAGATGACCTGAATCTGTCCACACAAATTCCAAAGAGCAACCGCCCAGGGGCTTCGTATTTTTTATATTTAGAAACTTCATGTCACAGAAAGTGAAGGCAATCTAGAATACTCATCTTTTAGCTTGTTGTATCTTGCTTTGACTTGCCAAATAGACAACACAATCAGCTTTCTGTAATTTCTCTGCTGCTGGTGTGGCAAAAGGGTGGGGTTTCGGAGCTGAAAATTCTCCGTAACACTCCCAAGTTCCTTTTTAACCCTCTCTTAAACTATAAAAAAACTTCACCTCCATTTCTCATTCTCAAACCTCAAGTTCATTACGTCCTGGCACCAAATTAAACAGATTCTATAAGAACATTTAAAATTTATTCCAAATATCACCATGTTTTTACTTGTACTGGCATTAAAAAAACACAGATGACATTTTAAGGTGAGAGAACTTCCTCAGGATCCCATGCTAGTTTCCTACTGAGGGGATTCATGCATTTGGCTGCAGCTGAAAAATACTGCTGATCCTGTCACAGCCAAATCACACCCAACCACTTGTCTTGCAGACACCTTTAGCAAAAGCGTGCCTGGAACCCACCACCAAGCTCTGGACAGGGCATGGGTCACAACCCGCAAGGTGCTGATTGCTGGTTCCCCACAAGAGGAAAAACCCCTCATGATCTGAGCCTCAGGAAGTCCACTTGGAGTCTGGCACACCCTTACTACTGTCCGGACCTCAGGCCAGGGGGCTCTGACTCAATCTTCAGACCTGGCTCTCTGGCTGCCAGTGTGAGGAGACCCCAGCCAGTCACTAGCCTGACTCACACTTCTTCCTGACTTTATCCATCCTGTGACCCCATTGGCCTTGTGAATTGTTCTCTCCGCTGACCCAGGCTTCACTTGCTGCCACCCCATCCAGTTGGCAAAGGATCTCTCGCCATCTACCTCGATAATTCTGGTAGGCCAAAGAAGTCACTGCCCTAAGGCGAAACCACCTCCATGCTGAGGGGACCACTGCTGAGAAGGAAATGCACACTTAAAACTACTTCTGGTGTGGAAGCTCAAGATCCTTCTAAACTCAACAAGCTACTCAGCCTCACTCTCAGGCCAGAGTAAGGAAAACACAATCATGCACATGATTTGTTTAGCCATCTGGGAAAACACTATGAGGCTACCCAAGGACACCCACTCTGTGGGTGAGCAGCGGTCTATTCCCCCTGAGGTCCCCCAATACCTCGCTCTCTCTCAGGTTCAGGAGGGAGGCAGGTACTGAGTGGCTAGGCTGAACAAAACACCAACATGACTTGACCAACCACAGAAAGTGTGCTCTAAAAGCAGGTTTTTAAAAACAAAACAAAACAAAACATAAAATAAATGTAACTGCTAGGTATGCCTTTCTCACTTCAAATCTTATTTCCAGCTTATTCAGGAAGAGATCCAAAATCAGTCAAGAGGTTATTAAGGAAATCATCTTCTGTCAAGATGGAGAGGAAAGGTCACCTTTACACATAGTGTGTCCCCTCAATATTTTTTTTCCCCTGACCTAAACTGCAGCCTCCAAATGGTATCAGGTTTTCCTGCTTCTGAGGAGACTGAACAGGATCTAGAAGATAAGCTCCCAACTCTTTAAGATACCAAGAATCTACTAAGTAGAACCCATTTTATAACTGCTTCCAGCAATCCAGGCACAGCAGACCATCACCCTATAGGGTCCCATTTATACAGGCATCTTCTCTCCCAAAGCTGTTGCCTGCTCTCCTGTATACTCACTTCCATCAGTGTGGTAGAACTAGATTCCCAGAGCCAGTGAGCAACCTGATTTGACCTCTCCCTCATCACATCGCATCCGTCCTGCCTCCACTCCCACAGCAGCTACACGGAGTTCTGTGTACAGTAAGCATGCAAATATTTGTTACATGAATGAATAAACCAGATGATTACAACTTATTCTCATAAGTTTTATTTACACTCATGCACACACACACACACACACACACACACTGCTGCTTTCAGGGAACCATGGGTTCCGTCTGAAGACCACAGCATGTACTTAGAGGGAAATCATTTAGGCTCTCCAAGTGTAGTGAGCCCAAGGACCACTTGGGGGGCTTGTTAACGTACAGACTGCAGACAGCTGTACCTTCAGGGATTCATCCTTACTAGGGACGCAAGAGGTCTGGGAATCTTCATTTTTTACCAAACCCCTAGAAGACCCACCATCCACATCTGAGAAACACTGTCAAGCTGGGTGGATGACAGAAGCACAAAAGGAGCCAAGGGACAACTCTGCCTGCCCACACCCACTTCTATGTGCTTCCGAGTAAGACATGCTTGTTTTGCCTGTGGACCTACTAAGTCCAAGAAAAAAAGCGCCATCAAAACAAGCAAAAGCAAAGAGAGGAAGAAGACAAAAAATGTTTCCGGAAGTCGCCAGGGTCAGTCAGGGTCGCCACAAAACTGTCGTTGATGACTCTGGAATATAAAACCCTAAAGAGGCCATTCAGTCATTCCCCTCATCAGAGGGATGAGAGAATAAGGCCCTGAGACAGAATTACTTCTCTAAACCCTCCTATCTGGGCACTATATGCATGCTGCCAGCAGGAGGGTAATACGGCACAAACTCAGGTAATCCCACTTCACACCCTCTCCCCTACAGACAAGACAGGAGTATTTTATTCTAATATAGATGTTGTAATTGCCTCAGCGTAATTTCTGACATGACATCCTGTATTTACCTTGATGACAACTATTATTTTTATGAGACTCAAGGTCCACTGGTCCCCAGAGAACATCAAAATACAGAGTAAACCTTTTTGAAACCTATACATTCCAAAAACAAACCAATTTTCTGATCAAACACTAAATATTTATGGCATTCGTATTTACCTCACAACACAGAAAGATGAAGATCACAAGTGCTTACCCACCAGCTGTGTGACGGAGCGGAACTTAATGGGCAGTGAGGAAGTAAAGGACCTGGGGGTTTGCAGAATGTGGCACAGGATTTTCACCCACAAACAACTCCAGACTTCTTCCAATTTTCCTTATCTGTGGACTGCTGAGATAATTTGCATTTTTATCCCTTTTAGCATCACTCTCCACAGATACCTTTGGTTCTAAGACATATTAAAATGACAACAATGTGGGATTGCAGGGACATCCCAGCTCACTGGGTTTCTACACAAGCTTTTGTTGCCTTCTGTCCCTTCCATTTTCCTGTTGTTCCCACGGCTACAGCCTTGACGCCCTGCAAAACTTTAGCTCCTTAACTCTTACCAGTCTGTGTCTTACCATCTGCCAAGGAAAAGCATTATGAGTGGTGATTTTAAAAGCCTCATAAAAAGTTCACAGGCAGTTTGAAGCAAAGCTTGTGATCTTCTCTTTGCACATGCCTTAGAAAGTCAGCATGTGAGCTTTCGGGCAATGAGGCAGCCAGCTTCTTACAAATGTTTCCTGGGTTTCAAAATTGCCCATCAGTGTATCACGCCTAATGGGTTTGCCAGGATGTTGACTTATCTGGCTTCCCTGGGCCAGCATTCTGGCCATAGGAGCCCATGGCTGCACTGACACGTTAGCCTCTGCCTGCCTCCCCTCACCCCATCTCATCCCCACTGGCCAGGACCATCCACACTTGGCAATCTAGAACAGACAGAGGCGGTGAGCTTGCACTTCAGACTCCAATCAGATTGAAGTTCAGCTCCTTCATTAGTGGCTGTGTGGTCCTAGGCAAGTCACGGAGCCTTTCTGACCCTCAGCTTGCCCCTCTATGAAACACAGGGGTTCTAAAAATCAGGCCTTCCCTTAGGATTAGTGGGAAAATTGTATCATATAACCAAATTACGTACAGCTCATAATAGGCTTTCAAGAGGAAGGTCTTTCACACCTACTTCCAAGACAGAAGAGATGGTTGAGAAACTCTTCACAAACTAACACTATGGTCAGCTCTGAGCTTCATTCGCACGCCCCTGCTATCCAACAGCAAAGCTTCACAACCGGCATCCTCACACTTCAAAAGGCTGTTAACTTCCAGTGTTAAGTAGCTCTGGTATAAAGTACAGAAGAGAAGCCCAAGGAGTGTGCCAAAATGCAGATTCCCGGATCACTGTCCTCAGAGATTCTGATTCAGTAGACTCAGGATTAGGACCAGGAATCTAAATATGTAACAGGCACTATAGGTCATTCAGAAAAGTAACTTCAGTCACATTTTAAGAAATACTGAAGTAGTTTCAGATAAACTCATGATTCCTCTAGCACTTTCCAACTATGAAGCGCTCTCACATGAGCTCACTTGACCATCATCACCCCAGACAGGAATTCTAAAGGGGTGCACCAAAATCATCCCTAATCCCGAGACCATCTCTCATCCTCCCCATGAAATCTATAGCTGCAGCAGGAACTAACTCTTCTGCCCCAATTTAAAGGTTATTTTTATTTAGCTCATATTTAAAGCTGACAAAAACAACTCATTAACACGAAGAATGAGTTGAGATATTCTATGGAAGGTTAAGCCTGTTAAAGCATCAAACTTTACACAGAAATCTCACTGAAAACTACAATACTCTCAGAATCCTTATATCCACTTGTAGCTTTTCAGTCCTGTTATTACTGTACCTCTCTGTGTCTTACAGCTCCCCTTCCTTAAGATTTGCTGA
Organism: Mustela putorius furo; assembly: GCF_011764305.1. Taxonomy (NCBI): domain Eukaryota; kingdom Metazoa; phylum Chordata; class Mammalia; order Carnivora; family Mustelidae; genus Mustela; species Mustela putorius. The sequence continues at coordinate 74,405,481 of NW_025421987.1, read as the reverse complement.
TCTTCATCACGCTTGGTTTGAGAAACCAAAAGCTTCAGGGGGACCACAGAGAAACCAAACACCGCTAGGTACCAGTGAGGGAACGAAGGGCTCTTCTGTGAATCCAACGTACACTGCTTTAGTGTTGATTTATCCAAAATCTGATCAGCTCATCAAAGGCTTTTCAACCAATTACTTGGCTTGGGACTGGTTTGGAAACAGTACAAGACTGTGTTCCTTTAACCAATATTAGCTAAGCAGGGCCTGAGTATCTATATTAAGTGTTTACATGATGGGAGAAAATTCATTTTCTCTACAGACATTTGAAATACAAAAATGGGTTCATAAAAAAAAATTATCTAGATAAAACTATGTGGCACAGTTTTTATTCCCAAGCCCTCAGTGCAGAAAAGGAATATTAGGGCAGAAGTTTTTACATCTCGATGAACTCTAGCCTCCTCCCCAGGAGAAACAATGTCCTCTTGGGAGAGCCCTAACACCTCATCCACACCCGAGTTTCTCACCTATTATGGTAATCAAGTGTTCATGTATTGGCTTTAGACTTATGGTTTTCTGTGTAGACACCTCTCTTAGATTTATTTAAACCTCTTTAAAGAAAGAATATAGGTCAAATTCATTTTATATCTTCCAAAGTATTCAAAATATAAAAAGGACTCAATAAATTAGCTATCTGCGAAATGAAGAACCACCTGAGGCTGTTCCCACCACTGTAGCTACAACTCCGTCCCAAAGTTGGACTTTCCCCCAGATAAACATATTCTACATGGCCCCTTTCTAATTATCTGCCTTTTGACAATGGAACAGAGAAATATCCAAGTTGAGAAAATGAAGGGTGAAAAGACTATTTAAGCATTTAGCTATAATACCTCCTCCACAGGACTGTAAAATTCTGAAGAAATCATTTAAAGAACAGCTCAGGAGGGCCTAGGTGGCTCAGTGGGTTAAGCCTCTGCCTTCGGCTCAGGTCATGATCTCGGGGGTCCTGGGACTGAGCTCTCTGTTCAGCGGGGACCCTGCTACACCCTCTCTCTCTCTCTCTCTGCCTGACTCTCTGCCTACTTGTGATCTCTATCAAATAAATAAATAAAATCTTTAAAAAAATAAAAGAACAGCTCAGAAATGTTTTGGGGAGAATACTTTCTCTACTCAGTCTACTCTCCTTTACTCCACAAAGACCCACAGATGACAGGAGGAGAAACAAAGAGCGGCCGACACCATCTTGTGGAGTTTTTCCCCTGATAATACCTAGCTTCTCTGTCACGAACCTGAGACAACTGATTGAGACATGAACCTTGGACCTTCAGGTAAACCCAGGGACCACAGCAGGAAAAGCAAAGCAGCAGTGACCTGAGGAGGAAAGAAAACTGAAAATGAGGAGAGTAGCTGGGAACCCCTCTAAGAAAGCATGAGGAGAGAGAAAATGAGACCAGGGGACCGGATGGACAAAAATGGGGGGAAGGGGTTTTCTGCAGGGGAAAGGTCTCTGAAGTCCATAGAGAATCAGCAATTTGGCCCGAGTATGTATGAATAATTGGGAATTAACTGTATACGCAAAAGACTTCACCTCATTTACCACAGCAGTTGGACAAACACCATACTAAATCCAGTAAGACGCTGTGGGGCTGCAGCCTAACCAGGACCATTTGTCCTCGCTCTCCTCCATGACTATATGGAAATTTCGCCATGCCTTTGCAGTCACCCTCTGATTCAGTATAGGTATGAGGCTTCTGTTTGTTTGTTTTGAAGAGGCTGGTTCCACTTCTCCAGATTGAGGTCTGAACAGGGCTACATTAACCCAGATGCCCTTTCTAAAAATCTTCCAAATCCACCCATTCAAAACATTAACATAAAAATAATAATAGAGACCAGCTGCTGCAATTAACAAATTGTTTATATTTTCCCTTTCATTGGCTTAAAAGTACTAGAAGGAATTTTAAGCAAGATGAGTGTGCCATTTAGCTTTGGGAGTTTTAAATACATGATTTTCATGATTTTCAGGCTAAAAATAATAACCTGTCTATCAGACTTCATAGTGTATAAATAGGCTTCAATTCACAAGACTAAACTAAATGGGGGTCTCACCCTACAGCAGAAAACAAAGCAGGCAGAAACTGAGCTATTTCTGGAATAAGGTTCGGTATTTGGGAACTTATGGTCTTTCAGAATTTTCCCACCAGAACACAAGCGTAGTCTTCCCCAAATATGTTCAAATGCTTTTGGTCATAACGAGCTGAATGATGAATCCACCCTTTGGTTGGGGAAAACGAGAGTCTTTCTGCGACTAGAGGTGTGAAAGTGGCAGGGCCTTCAGAGCCCTCCCCAGGAGCCTCTGGATTCCCCTTCCAAGGAGGTGGCCAAGAGTATAGAAACATTCCCCCAAAGGGCATCTTTTACCGCATGCATGAATGGATTCTCAGTTCACGGATGGACTCAGAGTTTTCCCTGTAAATAACACATCACTGAGCCAGGCTGTATCACCGCGGAATGAGTCTCACTGGCAGCTCCCCTGGATCCCATCTCTGCCCTCCTACCACGGCGACAGCCTCTCTCCTAGGGCAGCGTGAGGCTTCGAGCATCTTCAGTGTGACTCACAAGGTAGCTCCAAAATTATAAATCAAGTCTTCTCCCACAGACAGCCATCAGAATTGTTGTTTACCTCTTGTATCTGAATGCAGAAATTACCATTAAGTTGTGTGGTAACCCTTTGGGCCTGATTTTAAAATAGTGATGGTCAAGTTCAGGGCCCCTGGGATAAAAAGAATGTGATACAAGCCTTGGGACCACACCAGGGAGATGTCCAAAAGAAGGAACAGATAATCTTTAAAATGGGCAGAAAAGGGAATTCTCCAAACTCCCTATCATTTAGCCCTGACCAAAAGGCTCATAACATTCCTCCTTCGTTGTACTGTATCCCAGCTTCTGTTTCTCTAACTTAATGCAAAGGGGAAAGGAAAAATTCTGTTAAGAGACTCCCTAGGAAAAGTTAATGATTTAACTTTAAAAGTTTCCTATAAAGGACTTTACTGGGATTTTCTCACAACAAACCAAAGAATCATTTCAGTGCCCACATTCTATGGATGAGAGGCATTAAGACAGAAGATTAATTACAGCTGTAGGAAAACTGACGTCACTCAGACTAGAATAAACCCTTAGCAATCCACTCCTGGATTTGTCTTAATCTTCCATTGAAGAATTTGAGAAAATGAAAGAAAGGAAAAGAAATAGGCTCCTTATATTCAAATCGTGATTATTTTTAAAACCATGACTTCATAGAACAACTGGGAAACACAAGACCTGGGTGATATAAATGCATACAAAAATAGGTAAGGAAACAGCACACCAGTTTGTCTAAACCGGTATTTATTTTAAGCTCTGACATGCAAGGTTTCAAAGAATCTGGGAATTCCCCAGGCGAGTTTTTGGAAATGTATTTTTGCTGTGTTCCCATAGAAAGATTCCTCTTCAATACCAGTTCTACTTCTTTTCTTCCCCAGGACCAGTCGTGAAATGCTCCAGTTCCTCCAAGAACTTACTGCTTTGGAACAAAAAAGAAAGAGAAGGAGGAGGAGGGATCTTTGAATTTTCCCTCAGATTTGCAAATTCAGACATTCATTAGTCACATAAAAAATCCAGAAACTGAGACCTAGGTGGTCCTACTTCTAGGCAGTCCTACTTCTAATCTGAAATCTTCCTTACTTGGTCCTTATTTTTTTTTAAATCCAGAAATTGAGACATACGTAGTTTTTGATCATGGGTTTAAATACACTCAAAACAATAAGTACAGAAATTCCCACAGGCATCAAAAAGAAAATGTCCATTTCCAGAGATGCCTTAGAAAACGTGTATCGAATTGTAGATCCCTCAAACTATCAGTTACCTCCTGACAGCACTAAAAGCTGCTAAATGATTTAGACCAGGGGGTGTCTGAATCCTGATAGCAGAGCATATTTTTGCAGACACACAATGTTTTCTTTTTGTAAGAGGCAGAGGAGGAGGAATGAAATGACTGGCCAGGCAGCAATGGCTCTCCTTAAAATAATAAACCTTTAAATGTTTCTAGTCAACCACAACATACCTATTTTGCTACAAACATATCTACTTTCACCACATGTCTACCTCTCAAATGCTGGCTTCCACTTCTAGCCCGAAACAATGGTACTAAAACACAGGGCAGACACAGGGTAAAACCCTGTACACATCTGGTGTTTATAGGGGAAAACACTACTATTGGATTTTTTATTTCTAAGTACGTTCCTTACTAATGTATACAGCTGTTTTCTGTTGGCTAATAATCAGAACTGTAACACACATGCACACTGGCTCCAGGCAGCGCTGTGCCAAGCTGTCTGTGCTCAGCTATGAAGAGCTGGAATTCGGACTGTCAGGGGAGATGCCCTTGTACTTCCCTCCCCACCCGCACCCCATCCCCGCACCACAACACCCCACCCCGAAAACGTGGCAGGGTTGGGGGGAGTTAATACAGCTGTCTTCCTCTCAGGAACGCCCAAAGAATGCAATTCCTCCCTCCAAGCCTCCCCCAAGTCCATCTCCACCAGTATTATGTTCCCTGTTCCTACTAATATATGAAGAGAGATTTAAAAAGATATCCCATTCTTTAATAAAAAAGAATGGAGGAGGGGGAAAATGCTGGGCATTCAAGCTTCCAGCAGTAATATATGCCACATCTACCACAAGGAAAACACAGAAACCAGGCAGAATTTTCTAGACTGTGCGTGCTACAGCATACTCACAGAAAATGGCAGTTAATTTCAGAGAAGATGAATGAATGTGTGCTTCTGAACCATGTGCTTTTAAAGTACATTTTAAGCCTGTCTTCATATAATCATATGAAATGTTTGTGTACTCGTCTGGTGTGTTGCTTTATTTTCTAAATAAAGGAGCAACTTCGTTTTGAAATAATGGGCACAGGAGTTTCAGCTTTGCTTTTCTGCAGCCTTCCCCCTCTCAGCTCAGCTTACCACCTTTGTAGAGCCACGGAGACCCAGCACAGAAGGCCTTTGTGTGTAGGTCTGAGCCACAGATCTTCATACAGCCATTGCAAAGGCCTCCAAGGAGCCCCTTTCTTTTCCAACTAAACACAAAGGTTTTATCTTACAGTAAACAGAGAAGACTTTTAACATTAGAGCAATACTAAGGCGCTGAGGCCATACAAATGGCTCAATGATTTGCATAATGAAATTCTCTTGTCTTAGTTTGAACTCAAAACTACCTAGTAAAAACAGAGAGAGAGAGAGAGAGAGAGAGAGAAGTCAAGAGTGGGAAGAGCAGGTTTCAATACCTGAAAGCTGCCATTTACAAAATGTGTCTCACTCCTGCAGGTTTTCCTAGGGAGTGTGGAGAAGACCAGGCGAAAGGTTCAGAAACTATGCAAGGCCCTGTTTCCACAGGACATTCCCAACCACCTTCATCCACTTGGGTCCTGGAGCAGGAGGGAAACAAAGCATTATATCCTTCCTTCCTCCCTCTCCAATAGCTCTGGACGTCACCATGGAAAGGAGACTGGGGGCAACTCCAGGAAGGAGTTCAAGAAATGAATCATTCAAGAAATGAATCATAACCCTGCTCACCTCCTCAACTCCAACCATTACTACAGCAAAGGTTAAGTCTGGGTATCTGTCCTGACTCACCAAAGACCCTCCTCTATGTGGCACATGTGGCCTTGATCATGATGGTGGCGGGGGAGAGGGGGAGGATATGGGTGACAATAAATATAGGATTTATCCACAATTCTGTATATTCTCCACCCAACTGAAGAGTGACAGAGAAGGCACTGCCAGCCTCTTGGAAGGAAAACGCTGCAGGAATCTACAGCATTAGGAAATAATTTTCTCCTCTAGCCTCACATTTCTTTTTTTTTTTTTTTTCACATTTCTATTTTTAATAAGAGTCATCAATGGGGGAAGAAGAGTGGAACTTGGCTAATAGTTTTAAACATACCAATTAAATAACAAAGAATGAAATACAAACAAACAAACAAACCCGTAAGATCTGAATGGTAAGGATCCTACATGAAGGAAGGTAAATAGCAAAGCTTGCCAGGATGCCGGTCCAGGTCAAACAGCAGGAGCAGGACAGAGCCAGACCACATGGTCTTAAACTAACGTGCTAAAGTCAGACTGGCTTCTAGGTTCCTTCGGTTTTCAAGAATCCCATTTTTACGTCTAATGAAGCAATGAATTTCCTTCTTTGCGGTAAGCATAAAGTGCGAGATACTACTTGAGAATGTTCATCAAGTGCTATCTGAATGGAACAGCAGCAGCAAGCTTCCGGAATGGGGAACAAGGTAACTCATCCACCAGAAGTGAATGGACCAGAGCCAGGGATCCGGCACCAGTCACTGTTACGGGGAATGCCTCCTATAAGAGCGAGGCAAACTCAGCCAGCTCTTTCAAAAAGTGGGTTATCATCAAGTCAGTCCCTGCAGAAGGTTCTTCTGGCTGCACAGCCCTATCCATAAAATGGTTCTTAATTATTTGATGTTGGCTAAGTAGCCAGGAAACACATGACTCATCTCTATTGCTCTTCCATGTTGTTTTCCAACAAAGTCCCCTAATCTCTGCAGTAAACAAAACCATCCGGCTTAAAAAAAAAAACATCCCTTTAGGAAGCATTTAATCCCACATTTATTTTAATATTTAGCAACTACTTTGTGAGCACATACAAGCACCAGCACCCCCCAACCCCATTCCCAACAGCACCAACGGGCTTCACTCTACCAGCAGGCCTCAGCGCAGTAAAGTGCACTCAGCAGAAGGCTGCATGACATTCCAGAACCCTGCTCAGGCAACCCCTCCAGTCGCTCCTCTAAAGGGCTGTTGTGCACCTGTGGCAGCATCGATGAGGCTTTCAGTGTTGTTCAAGGACTCTGGGGAACAGGAACAACTATGGGTGCTGACAAGGGGTGGTGGGGAAGAACCTCAAACATCACTGATGCATTCTGCGATGTCACTCAGGAAACTATGACTGTGTGACATAAGAAAAACGCTGACATTGAGACGGGAGTGTGGGGGGGACCTAGAACAATCTAACTTAGCTGTTTGACAGTGAGGCCCATATGCATGTATCTACAAATAGGCCTAAATTATGAAATGCTAAATTATTAGCTATACACCACCAAAAGCAAGTGATTAAAAAGGAGTAAAGGTACCACACTATCTCTCAAAAGCAAGTCTGAATACCTGGGCTCTAAAAGTTCATGAAATTATGAAACTGAACATCCAACTCTTGATTTCGGCTGAGGTCATGATCTCATGGATAGTGAGATCAGGCCCCGTGTTGGGCTCCATGCTCAATGGGGAGTCTGCTTTAAGATTCTCTCCCTCTGACCATCCTTCTGCTCTCTCTCTCTCTCTCTCTCTCAGATAAATAAACCTTTAAAAGACATCCTACTCATTAAAAAAAAATAATAATAAAGTTTACAAAGATATTCTAGATCTGTATATATAATATTTATGCACAAAAAAGCCCACTAAATAATTATGATACATGGTTTTCAGCTAAGAATGAGGTATTAGGTAATTACTGTTTTACAAAGCTGTTCTTTTTGAAAGACAATTTTCTAAAAATAACCTTTAATGCCAGTGACGGAATCAGTACAGTTTTCACACACACGTCTCTAAGTTGGTTTTGTGTTTGCTTCTGGGCTAAGGCGTGCCTCTGTGCCTCAACTCCATTCCTCACTGTTGCCATCTCCGAGCTGTTTCATTCCCTCACTGTGACTAAATATTATCCAGAGAACCAAACAAATAACACAAAAGATGACAGTATCAATCTCCTTGTCGTTTCTAGGCATCCCGCTGAGTGTGTGGTTGTAAATATTTAATAACAAATGGCTCTCCAGGAAAAAAAAAGGGGGGGGGGGAGGGTATGTCCTGGATTGTAGCGTTTGCCAATTTCCTCCATATAAATAGTCCCACCATGACTGTTATCAACCCACCCACAGACACCACTGAACATGGACTCGAAAAGACAAGTACAGCAACACACTGCTATCCATCATTTCCACCATGAAGATACAACTGACCTTAAAAACCTCAAAAGCACAGATCATATCAACATGGCATAAAATAACCAGGAAGTGGGAAGTTCTCAGTAATTATTATCTTTGTTATTAAATATAATTTAAACTGTAGGTTTGAATGTTTAATGTTTAATGATGGTGATGTTTAACAACTGTCTAACAAAATGTCTGAAAACTTGACAACCAGCTCTTTCAGGAGGGTACGTGCCATCTGTGGCACTCCAGTGACATGGTCTGCTCAGTCCCATTGTATCATCCTGGGCAAAGCTGCAGTGGAATGGTAGGGACATCAGTACCTTCCCTGGCTCCCACAACTTCAATATAGCAGGAATCAAAGAGTAAAAGAAAAGAAGGGCTACTCTGACAGAAAACCATGCCAGGATACGGGAATATGGGTAATAATGGCCAGTGTCTGTTATTTTCTAGTTATCTTCACTGACTATGACAATGTGAAGCTGTAACTTGAAAATGAGTGTAAATAGTGCATTACATAGGATGTATCAGTAAACATACCCCAAGTAGCCAACGAACAGTCAGGAGCCTGCTCTGTGTGGGGAAAAGACCTACACCACAGCATGAAAACAGGTACTAGGCCAAAATCCTGCCCATGTTGGGAAATCCAGGGTAAGCATGCCACTGGAATATGACCAGTTTTCAGAAAGGTATAGCTCAAAATGGTCTCTCAGAAAACTTAAAAGAACTACAGGGAAAACAGGAATATGCTGTAAAACACAGGAAAACTACATGCAATCTCAGTTGTTTCCACTAGCTAATTGTGTGATCTCACACAAGAGTAAAGCCAATCAGTACTTACCTACCACATACCAGACACTATACTACAAAATGAGAGAAACATGGTGAACAAGACAGACGCAACTGCAACCTTCACGAAGTATATATTCTAGAATACACAGCCTAACATTTGAGAGCACTGGTTTACTGATCTATAAAATGGGCTGATCACTATTCCAACCTTGCAAAACTAGTAGGATAACTACATGAGATAATGAAATGACACAAAGGGTAGTCTTCTCCTTTCTGTGATTATCTAAATGTAAAAGCTAAAGAGGAACGGAGATGAAGAGACCTCCAAAATTCTAAACCATCTGAGTGAGTATATAAAGAAATGACTACTGTGACCTCCAAGAGTTTTTACAGATTTTGATTCTTTAGCCATTACCTTGGATAATCATAATTACCCCCCCCCTTTTTTTAAGGTTTTATTTATTTGACAAAGAAAAACATTACAAGCAGGGGTTGCAGCAGAGGGACAGGGAGAAGCAGACTCCCCACTGAGAAAAGAGCTTGATGCAGGACACTATCCCAGGACCCTGGTATCATGTCCAGAGCCAAAGGTAGATACCTAACTGACTGAGCCACCCAGTCCGTTAAAGCCTCCTATTTCTTTCTTTCTTTTTCTTTTTATTAAATAAGATTTGTTTATTTATTTGAGAGAGAGGGCACAAGTGGGAAGGGGAGAGAGAGAGAGAGAATTTTGAGCAGACTCTGCACTGAACAGGGAGCTTGATCTCAGGACCGTAAGATTATGACCTGAGGTGAATCAAGAACAGGACACTCAGCCAACTGTGCCCTGTGGACAGTCATAATTATTCTCAAAGGAGAAATGAATATAGGAGAGCTACAGATCTAGATTCTAGAGTGCGTGGACAAGCAGATCATGAGAGCACATGCATTCAAGTGAATTACTTCTGATTATACTCATAAGAACCCATTTCAATTGGGAGAGATAAAACAACTCAACATACCTACATGCTCTCAAACAACCAATTTTCATTCACTCACTAATAATCACTCACTCACTCACTCATTCATTCATTCATTCATTCACTCCACAAACTCATTCAATAAAAATTTACAGGGCATACTTTACAGCACTAGAAATACAGCAGTGATCAAAACACTCCCAATACATACTGGAAAAAAAAAACAGACTCACAAGCTTAACTGTAAGACAATCCTCCTAATTCAGAATGAAATATGCTCACTTTCTCCCCCAGAGTCAACATGGACACACACTCTGATCTAGATTAATTAATGCAGGATATAAAATCTGAAATAAACTTCAAAGATACTTACTCGGAAAAGGACATATTTTAGTCCCTGGATTCTATCCAATTTAATCTCTTTCTTTTCAACCTCAATGGTCTGCGATGTGCCTAGCAGACCCTGCTCCTGGCAAGATGTAATATAGCTTAAATAAATTATTTGTTGAAATGAATTAAATATAATTTCCTGAAGGGTCAATCCATCTTGTAATATAAATCAGAGCATTTTAAGTCCTTTATGTACCAAGTAATACTGAGAAGACCTCTTCAGACACCCACAGTCTCAAACTTCCACAGAACTCAGTCATTCACCTGGGAAACAGAAACCCCCTCCAAACAATAAAAACACATACTTCTCAAAAGAACAGAATGAAACAATCTGTCCTGACAACCAAATTATTTTCTAGTACAAACAGACATATGTTGGAATACTCAAGCATTTCTTGACCTAATGTGATTCATGAAGATTACAGCAAAATTCAAGGCTGTGAACACCCAAGTCGTATAAGTAAATAATGTCTGGCAGTTTTCTTTATTTTTGTACCTATCACCACCATCTGTAAATGTTCTATTATGTGGACATTTTTATGAGACAAATTATAAAATAGGATTTTACTTGTAGAAAACAGAATAAAAATTTATATGACTTTAGAACTGAAATTTAGTGCCCTGAAAAACAAAGAGTAGGAATTTCAATCTAGAGTAAGTCTGTAAAAAATACTGCAATTGTACTGTATACATGTATATGTATATTGTTCTGTATATAGAACAAACTGTAATTTGGTCAAAAACATATTTAATCATAAAAAACAAAAAAATGTAAAGTCATTCAACAGTTTTACTGAGATTTCCAGTATCAGTGAAGGATACTACTTGAGACTACCCTTTCCACCCCCTCAAAAATTCACTGAAATACAGAATTCACTTCTGGGTAAGCTTTTCTTATAGCAGTAAGAATGCAATATTCCTGGAATATCTTGAAAAATATGTAAACTCAAGAGTAAGGCATGAAAGTAATTTATGTTACTAACTGAAAACTGTAATAAAATACTTGATGTGATGGGGCAGAAAATACTTTCCCTCAAGTAACAAACTTATATTCACCTATATTTATCTATATTCCAAGAACTGAAAGTAATGGCAATAATTCATTATTTTTTCTCTCTTAAAGCACTATGCCAACCCTTCCAACAAGATGATGCTCACCTGTAGCTACTTTTTTTTTTAACTTCAAAACACAAACACACAAACAGCAAAACCCCCAAGTCGGCAATAATGAAATTTTCTTCTTCTATAAGTCATATTTATAATTCCTTTTTTTCTTAATTTCATTTAAAAAGTCAGTGTTCAGACCATTTCCACACATCTGAAGTGATAATCTTTTTCTCATTAAATTCAGCAAGATTGACTGTTAAGTTTTCAAATTATTCATTTTCCCCTTTAAAAACAGTAACTTCGTGCCTCTGGCACCAAACAATAACCAATAGGATCAAAATGCCACATCTTTCAGTATTTCCTCGAACATTTACACACACATACACAGATGGACACATACTGACCACATATCATACACACACACAAGAAGTATTACTTCCGAGAATCTAGAATCTTTTAAACTTGATGCTGTGAATTCCTCTAAGTTCTCAATTCACCATAAAAAATGACAATTTATATTTAAAGTGGGCTTAAGGAGCCCCTTGGGGGGCTCAGTAGGTTAAGCTCTGGTCTACCCTCAGCTCAGGTCATGACCTCAGGGTCCTGGGATTGGCCCCACACCAGGCTCTCTGCTCAGCAGAGAGGCAGAGCATGCGTCTACCTCTCCTCTCTGCCTGCTGCTCTGCCTACTTGTGATCTCTGTCTGTCAAATAAATAAATAAAATCTTTTTTTTAAAAGAACTGACAATTTAGGGGCGCCTGGGTGGCTCAGTGGGTTAAGCCGCTGCCTTTGGCTCGGGTCATGATCCCAGGGTCCTGGGATCGAGTCCCGCACAGGGCTCTCTGCTGAGCGGAGAGCCTGCTTTCCTCTCTCTCTCTCTCTCTCTCTCTCTCTGTCTGCCTCTCTGCCTACTTGTGATTTCTCTCTGTCAAATAAATAAATAAAATATTTATAAACAAAAACAAAAACCAAAAAAAAAACTGACAATTTATATAAAGTGGGCTTAAGGAACCCCTGGGTGGCTCAGTAGGTTAAGCATCTGACACTGGACTTGGGCTCAAGTCATAATCCCAGGGTTATATAGCCTGCCTGGGAGTCAGTCTCTCTCTCTTTCTTGCTCTCCCTCCCTCTGCCCTTTCCTCCTGTAAAAAAAAAATTTTTTTAATTTTTTAAATAAAGTGGGCTTAGAGTAAATATTGCCAAATCAGACTTACTGGCTGTAGTTGCCTGTACGTTTGGTAAAAGATAGGAAGCAATTGATAAGTAAACTACATTTCTAACTTTATTATTACACAAATTATTTACACAGCAAGAGAGAAATCACTGGACCAAAAAAGAAATCTGATGGTGTTCATCTAAGTGATCTAGTTTTAAGTTATAATATATATAAGGAATATACCCTCGCAATGATTTTTTAATAGCACAGACACAATTTTCCTGTAACTCAATGTCGACTTCTCTTCAAAGAAATAGAAAATATAACAGCACCTGTGTAATTGTTAAACTTCTGAAAGTAGTAAGATATTTAGAGATGTGAAAATTGAGATCACGAAGAGATACCATCATAGAACCAGTTACTAGACTGGAAAAATGCATATACAGATGTTCATTTGTTTGCTTATTTTGTAAGTTAACTCTATGCCCAATGTGGAGCTTGAACTCACGACCCTGAGATCAAGAGTCATGTGCTCCACTGAATGAGCCAGCCGGGTGGCCCTGGAAAATATTTAAAGTCTGAAGTTATTAAAGGCTGGTAAGATCGAGGGAGAAAACCCTGCAGCATTCTGGGAAAAGCCTGACGTTATTTAGTAAAGGTATAATTCCATTCCATGGTAAATATTCCAGAGAAACTCCTATAGACCTGGAGACACAAACAGGAATGTTTGTAGCTTCACTGTTCATTCCCAAAAACCAAGAACAACCCAAATGCTCAAGAGAGGAACATAAAAATAAGGAATTCAAACCCTATATGATAATCAAAGCATGAATGAAGACCTACACATCATCTCTGAAGTTTATAAACCAGAATTTAGCAAAAGAAGTCAGGAAATAATGCACAGAGTATGGTTTCATTTACGTAAAGATCAAAAACAAATTAAACTACGTGTGTGTGTGTGTATGTGTGTGTATACACACACACGTACAGGTGTCCACAAGAGCTTCTGTGCATATAGCAAAGCTACAAAGAAAAATGATTATCCCCAAAGGTAAGTGACGGGCAGGGGAAGGGAAAAGGGACGGGGGGAACAGATTTGATAAGGAAGGGCACACAGCAGATTTGTTAGCGACTGATTATTCATGTTTACAGTATTTATATACTTTCTCAGTCATCTTTCTTATTCACGGTTACCCAGAACTGTATGATCTAGGCGGGTGATAACAGGTATTCAGAACACATATTTTATGTATATACTTTATATATAAACACGTATTTTATGTATTTTTTATGCATTCTCATGTATGTCTGATAGCTCAAGATTACATTAAAAAGTTCAGATTTGAGCTTCTAAAAAAGAATGACTTTTTGTGGTACCATTGTGGTTTTGTCGATGCTTTGATTTGGGGTCACAGGCAGAAGTAAGGAAGCATGCCGGTTCTGGCAGAGAAGGTTCCTTAAAGCCCAAAGCAACCATAGTTAAACCACGCTCCAATTCCTTTAGTATGTAAATACCCAGTCCCCTAAAGAACAAATGCTAACAACATACAAAGAAAAAAAATGTAAAATCGTACTAAAGAAAAAAAAAAAAAACACCCAATAACAAGTGCTGCCAGCGAGAATGGAAACTCCTGCAGCTGCTTTGGAAAACAATCTGGCAGTTCTTCAAAAAGTTAAATACTGAGCTTCCACGTCACCCGGCTAACCGCACTCCTAGGTATGTACTTAGGAGGAATAAAAACATCTATCCTCACAAAAACTTGTACACAGATGTTCCTGGGGCCATTATTAATGACAGTGACAAAGTGGAAACAACTCAGAAGTCCATCTGTTGATGGATGGGTTAATAAAATACAGAATGCCTACACGGTAGAATATTAATCTGGCAACTTTAAAAAAGTGAAGTACTGATACATGCCACAAAATAGATGTACCTTAAAAACTACGCTAAGTGAAAAAAGCCAATCACAAAAGACCACATACGATATAATTCCATTATATGGAATGTCCAGAATAAGCACCTCTCTAGAGATAGAAAGTAGATTCGTAGTTGCCTACGGGCTGGGGATATGGGAATTGGAGGTGACTGCTAATGGGTAGAGGGCTTTTTGCAAGTGATGAAAAGGTTCCAAAATTCATTATGGTGAGAGTTACCCGACTGTGAATACAGCGAACAACCTAATTATACACTTACATAGGCAAACTATAAGGTAGGTGAATTATACCTCAATAAAACTGTTACTAAAAAACGCATTACAGGCAATCCCTGCCATAAATAACAACAGTCCTTAGAGGCTGTCAGGCTTTGTAAACACATGCATGTGTCAAATGAACTTCTATAATCTCCCTGAGTCAGGAGAAATTGGCCTAGTCGTAAATGGACATGCTGCACAAAATGGCTTTGTTTCCAGTTCTCGTTATGGTAATCACTAGGTTTTGATTTTCTCCATCAGAGGCTGGGCAAGAATCCCCGGTAGCCTGCAGAACGTGCTAAGTCTTACATGCACGCAAAGCAGTTTCTTCTATAAGAGACCCATCACCTCTTTTCTGAAGTGATTTTCCAGGTCTCTCCACGAGAGGAAAATCTGAAACTCACTAAAATCGTTAACCAGAAGGTTTCCTTGTGCTTTCTTGACTTCATATGTAGAGTAGCTTCCCACCCCCCCCCCAAACCACACTGGAAAATAACAGGATTGGAAAAGTGATCAGTTGGTTCACATTCTACCCCACCAATGTCCAGCAGCCTGCCCCAACGCAGATGTGAAAGTAAGGCCATTCCAATGCCTGTGGTGCTATTGCTAATCCAAGTTCTAACAGTTAACCATGTACACAGCTGAAAACATATAGAAATACTGTACCAAGAATAATCAGTGACAGGAAGAAGACAGATTTTTGAGAACTTCTTAAAAATAAAAGTCAAAATCACTCCTAGCCTCCTTTTTGGTGGCCTTTGAAGGCCTTATTTTCTTGACATCCCCTTTTTCCCATCTCTTTTAATTTATTCTATCTCAACACACGATATGCATAACTGTAGGCTGCCCACAATCCTCTCAATGGTAAGCTGGGATGAAAAAACAAAATGGGAAGGTCTTCACCTTCCCATTTGGAGGGATTCCTTCCATTGTTCTGCATTTGTAGTTAAGTACAGCCAAACTAAATGTTCAGTAATAGTTTACTATCAGGCAGCTTCTTTATTTTCAGCACAAAAAAATAAAAAAATTAAAAAGCCAGTGTTATAAAAGTGTAACCCTCATCTTTATAGACAATGAGTATATTTTAAAAAATGCAATCATATACACTTTTCTATTAATCTTACTCCACTACTGGATCCTGCCTCCCTAGGTCCTCAAACTGACTTTCTGATTTACAGTTGGCCTTTTCATTTCTCTGTTCTATGACAATCCTCAAAGGAGTGGACCGATTATTATTTAGAAGGCAGTTTTAAGGTCTTTAACTTTTCAGCATTTCTCCTGTAAGATTTAATATGACTTCTTAGAGTCAGGGTCTAAACCCTGGATGTTAACATAAACCACAGCAAGGACCGGACTCAAGAGAGCAAGCTGGCCTCCGTAAAGAAGAAGAACAACAACAAAAAAGAACAGAGAAGAACCTGAGAAAATGTCAAGTCAACACCTGCAGGACACAAGGGGCAGCTCCTCCCCAGCAGGTGGAAAGCCAAATCCACAACAGGCAGGGTCCAAGGAGCACAGCCCAACGTGCATCTAACTCCAGGCGTAACATCTACAAACAGAGCTTCCATTCAGGAGAAAGCCTTGGGGCTGAGTGTCGTGTGGCACACGGTACCATCGGGCAGTGGTGCCCATTTCTACAGCAGCCTTCAGGACCACGGCCGGTGCAAAAGAGCAGTTTACCTTGAGGCCGAAGGCTGAAATACTCCTTCCAAGGCAGACCCTAGTCAGTCATCACCTCCCCAACCCCTCCACCACCCCCCACCAGTCCCACCAGAGACCCTGTGCAACGAAGAGCCCAGGGCAGGAAAAGACCCATGTACACAGACTGGACCCCAACGTGCTTTTCATACATTCACCACATGGATCCCAGAAGGCACCCACCTCCAAGCAAAAGCTGCCTTAGAAAGCTGTCCTCCAGGCTTGCAGCCCTCCGGGTTTTAGAGTCACAGAAAATGATTTCGTATCTCTAAGCTCGTGATGCTACAGCTCCTGAACCAGTTCCCACACTAGGTTCCCACACCAACAGACAGGTTAGGACTCAACGAGAGAGGAGATGGCCCTACGTTACAGCAGGGACGGGTGGGCTGGCCACGAATTTCAGTGAGTGTCAGGTAAAGCTAGCGTGTGAGCAACGGGTTATAGGAGACATAGACATACACACGCAGGCCACAGAACCAGCATCCTACTCTTCTGTCTACAGCACATCCCTGCAAGAAAAGGTTTCCGCTGGGCCCAAATGAGGGGGCTTCCCTTCATAATGGCTGGTAAAGCCAATGTATGGGTGTTCACACATACACCACACACCCAACTGCTCCGGACAAACATGCTCTCTCCACACGGACAGGATGTCCACCCTGCATGAGGTACCGGCCCATTTAAGGATTCCGTTTCCTACCTGTAAAACCTGAAGGCGAAACTAACTGACCTCTACTTCCACACACCCCGCAAGTCTGAAATGTTACATTATCTGTGCTCTCAGAAGAGCTCAGAACACAGAGAAGGCTGAAATGCAAGTAATGTACCTTAAAAGACACAAGGTAAGGAGTAAGCTTTTTAAAATGGACTTGAACCTTAATTTTTAACTTTCTACTCAACGTAGTTCCTGTTCTGATTATCTACAGCTGGTATTTTAAGCCAAAGAGAACCAAACATCTAGTCTCTCTGGTCCCTCGAGATTTAAAGTCGCTCAGGGACCTCAGTGATAGCATACAGAATGTCAAACCTACAAACCCATTATTATTTAACCTGTCTTCATGTTTTTGCACATTTCCTTTGTGGTTTTCCTACTGATTTTCTCAGAGTAAGTCAGAGCTGAACCAAAACTCCTCAATGTAAACTCCTATTGACAAGTATTTAAGAAGAAGTGACATGCCTCTTTTGGGTCCAGACTTTACCTTAAATATCTAAATCATTTTTTAAAATCATTTTAAAATGAACACCATTTTTAAAAATACCAGGAGCGAAGGTTAGTGCTTACTATACACAGCAAGAGTAATCAAGAGAGTACGGTTAAAGAGATAGAGACATGGATCAATGGAACAGAAACAGAGGACCCAGAAATAGACATACATAAATACAGACAAATGACTTTTTTAGAATATTTTATTTATTTTGAGAAGAGGAGGGGAGGAAGGAGAGGGGAAAGAGAGAGAAGGAGAGGTTGGGGGCAGGGAGCAGGAGGAGAGGGAGAAGCTGGATCAAGACCTGAGCCCAAGGCAGATGCTTAACCAACTGAGCCTCCCAGATGCCCCCACCCAAATGATTTTTTTTTTTAAAGATTTTATTTATTGGGCAGACAGAGATTGCAAGTAGGCAGAGAGAGAGGAAGGGAAGCAGGCTCCCTGCTGAGCAGAGAGCCCAATTCGGGGCTCGATCCCAGGACCCTGAGATCATGACCTGAGCAGAAGGCAGAGGCTTAACCCACTGAGCCACCCAGGTGCCCCCCAAATGATTTTTAACAAAGGTGCAAAAGCAATCCAAAGCGAAAAATCTTTTCACCAAATGGTGCTGGGAGAACTGAACACTGATGGGGGCAGGGCGGGGGTGGGTGGGTGGTAGTGATAAGACCAAATGCTGGCAAGGATGAGGACAACTGGAGACTCATACACTGCCAGTAAATGTAAAATGGCATGGCTGCTCTGGCAATGTTTGCAGTTTCTTACAAAACAAAGTGCATAATTATAAAACAACACAGCACTGTACATCCCAGAGACATGAAAATGTGTTCACACAAAAACCTGTACACCTATGTTCACAGTAGTTCTATTTATAATGGCCAAACTAAAAGCAAATGTCCTCCACAGGTGCACCATCAAAATGTGACTCATCCATACCGTGAAATAATTACTCAGCAATAAAAAGGAACTATCAGTAAACACACCTTGGATGGTTCTCAAATGATGCTCAGAGAGAAAAGGCCAATCTTATATATATATAGGATGTTCTTTAAGTAAAAAGATCAGATAGATGGAAAACAGGTAAGAGGTAGTAAGAGAGGCTATAATGTAACACAAGGCAGTCTTTTTGTGAAAGAACATCCTGGACTGTGGTAAGGTCTACACAAATCTACACACACACACACACACACACACACACGAGTCCATGTAAAGCTGGTAAAACTAGAATATAAAAATACACAGAATCTACCTGCTTCCCCTTCCACAACTTCCTGTGAAATTTATAATTATTTCAAATTTTTAAAAAAATTTATTTTTTAAATACAGAAGCTTTAGAATCATCTAGAGTTCAAACTCCAGTTCTGCTATCTTACTACTGTGGGTAAGTTATTTGGCCATTCTGAACCTTTGTTTCTTCATATTTTAAATAAGCTTAATAGCATTACTGGCGGCTTACTGAGAATTAAAAACAGGGGCAAACATATTTCATCTACAATAAATGGGACCAGACGGCAAAATTTTTCAAAAATGGTTCCATATATGGTACTGCTTATGAGTAAGTCACACAGTGTACCTACAACTTCTTACAATCCATTTGTAAATGTGCCTTTCCTTATTTGTAAACAAAATTCAGTTTACACTTAAGAGCATTATGAGGGCAAGAGCCATGCCACCACGTAGATCAGAATACTGAAGACAAATAAACTTTCGATAGTCCATGAGCTGATGAAATAAACCTCAAAAGGTTAAGCAAACATTCTACAAGGGAAAGCGATTTGACCTGGAATTTGATATGGTTCATTTCCACATGAAGATCAAACAGATTAATTAGCTGCTTTTTAACCAAATAAATTCCAGTTGCTTTGGTGAATGAGCATGGAAATAAAATTAGAAAAATCAGCAATGGCCACTTTTCACTGCAAATCCCCCTTCCAGAACAAGGCTTTCCAGATTCGGTCAGCAAACCACACAAAGACCTGTTCCAGATCTGGGCTGGCAGTAGGAACTGTTCCACAATGTAAGGAAATCCCTGTGACTGTCCCTTGCTGGCAGCCCCTGGGAGAGCCCGCCTGCCAGGAGCAGCCCAGCCTTTCAGCAGTGCTCCCATACCCAACCCGAAGGCTTCCTCCTGCCTTCCTCCAACACGGGATCAAATGCCGCTTGGCAGCTGCCACTGAGGCTGCGTGGCTAATGGTGGGGACAAGAAAGAGCACCTCTTACCGAGACTTGCGTCAACCTGTATCTGGGAAAGAGACCGAAAAAAAGACAAGACACGAAACACATAAAGCTCTAAGTTCTTTTTTTGCAAAATAATTGCATTAGTTGATGCAACTCATGACAGCAAAACATATGAAATTAATAAAGACTTTTTTTTTTCAATAAAGCAAAGAGACTCACTAATGCGGCTTTACAAAGACTCTGAAGTTTCATTTCAACAAAGAATGTCCTGAAAATTTGTAATGCACAAATTATCTCATTACCATCACACAAAAGAATGATCACTCCCACTGCCCTGGCTTCCTACTCACAGTTGTATTTGAAGAACAGATTCACCAAGAACATTTGGAAATTAAGAGTCTCTGGTTATTTTTTTTTCTTCCACAGTATTAGCAGAAAGGAAAATTGAAGCATATAATTATATATACAGCACCCCCTGCCACTGAGATAGGATTAACAGATAGAGCTGTTTCTCCACACCTAGTCCCTTCACAAAGTGTAAGCCCAGCCGGCAACAGCGACAGATCACCACAAACAATTTGGAGTAATTTTCTACTCCACCAGTGTATGGCCTATGAAAAATAAATCAAGGTCTAGTGAGAGGAAATCGGGGACGTTCCTGAAAGCGTAAGTACATCGTTACTATCCATTTAATAGAGTTATCACACATCCTCTCCCTGCCACGCTTATTCGACTTGCTTTTCCTGCAAATTCATTTGCTATGGGCTGAGGCTTCTGTTTCCTGAGCTGAGGGTGGTAATTTGGGGAGCAACAGAAGAGAGGCTTACAGGAGGAAGAAACGCTGGAAAATATGGCCAATGTAAAGGACTTGCAGAAGGTGCTGTTAAGTTCAAGTCCATCCACAGCAGACATTGGAGCAGGAGTGAGATCATAGGCTAGACCTGAATCTGCCTCAGTTTTATTCCCTAAGCGAGGGTAAACAACCCACCAAACAAATTCGAGTGAATTATATGTATAAATGGTACACCGGGAACCAAGGGTTACACCGCAAGCCAAAAGTCACCCAGTACTGACCTCGTAGGGATGCTACACAATAAAGAAAAGCAGGTATCAAATTGCTCCGCCCTCCCCAGAGTCCTCAATCAGAGGACCTCGTAGGAGCTTAAAAGATCAAGAGAACTTTTTGAAAACTGAGAAAGTTTTCCCAATCTCTGCGGCTGATGGCCTCCACATTCTCCCTATGGCGCTGGCTGAGTATTTGAGGGTCATCTCGCATTTTCTCTTTGTAAATTTCCAATTTCTGTAATTTAAACCACAGTTAAAAAATTTAAACCATGCTCAAAAGGTGCTGAAGGGCTTTCCTCTCAGAGGTTTCCTTTCATCTGCAATCCTACTGTACCCCACATTCACCTCACACCTAGAGTAGTGACACCATCTGGGTCCGAACTCCACGGTTTCTAGCTGCCTCGCCTACGAATACATAGCGCTTGTCCAAGAGCTGCGCTGGAGGCAGGGAGGCCAGGAGAGGCTTCTGCAGGAGCTGAGATGATGAAGGCTCCAGAGCAGGAGACAGAGAACAGAACTTCTATTCTTAGACACTCTGAAAGTCTCCACAGTATTTCCTAAAAACTGACTTGCCTGAAAAGTAAATTTTCTTACCTATATAACGAGACCAGCAGATTACCTCAGTGGTTTTTCAAAGTATGTATGTTATGAGTACAAAGTGGTCAGGGAAGAAGTTTCAAGGGCCAGTGCCAGAAGAGAGATGAGCACGTACACCCCAGGCCTCTCTGCCCCCAGCCCACCCCACATGCATCTGGTCTAGGCAGTGGAGTTCCATTTACGACTAACTGAAGAATGAAGGCACCTGGGTGGCTCAGTGGTGAAGGATGTGCCTTTGGCCTAGGTCATGATCCCCGGGTCCTGGGACTAAGCCCCACATTGGGCTTGCTCGGTGGGGAGCCTGCTCCTCCCTGTGCCTGCAGCACCCCCCCCACCCACCCACTTATGCTCTCTCTCTCTCTCTCCCTCTGGCAAATAAATTAATTTTTTAAAAAAAGACTAACTGAAGAAAAGGTTCTACGATAACTTTCAGAACAGAGGACGCCACTAAATGTCTAGATCAAAACAGAAGTCCCATCTCAATCTGAAATTCCACGCTAACTGGACTTTTTCGGCCCTTCAGAAGGCAACAAGGCGCTGTCCTTGGACCACCTCGGAGAAGCAAACAAGCACCAGGAGGAGGATGAAGCAGGTGGACACTGAGCATCACGTGGGATGCGGGCACCTCAGAGGGGAGCAGGGTGAGGCGGGATTCACTCCCCTCTGGTCTCTCACAGCCCTTCCTTCTGGGCCTGCTAAGCTGAAAAGAGCTTTTTCCACCAAAAACACAAACCCCACTTTTCCCCTGTTTTTCTGCAAGTCTGTCTGCAGGATGTCACCAGGAGGCCACACTCCCCCAAGCCCAAGGGCGAGTGTGGCCCACGCAGGCTGAAGGATGCAGCCCAGCCTGGACTTCTGGGGCATCCCCTCACGAGTCTCTGGCAGGCTGGGTCTCACCCCAGAAGCCTACTCCTGCTGATAAGAAACCCTTCCTGCCGCCAAACAAATCACCACTCCTGTTTCTCTTCCTCCTCCTCTCTCCCTATAAAAGAGGGGTCTTTTAAGCGTATCTTGAAGGAAACCTGAACAGCTAGGCGCTTTCCCCTCTTAATTTGTTCCTTATCCCGCTGGTGATTTCATGCCCGCGGCCGCTCCTTCCTCAGCACACTGAGGCGGCTCTGTTCGGCTCAGTTGTGGGAGGCCACGTCAGCAGGAAACAGTGCTGGCTGCCAGGTCACATTCGAGACCGTCTGGAGCAAGTCAGCGTGCAGCACCCGCAGGACACAGGCGGCCCTATGCTCTCCCCCAAGCGAAGGGAGCGCAGAGCCTGGGAAAAAAAAGGCTGGCCTCTGAGGGCCGCAGCCACACAAGCTAAGCTTAGGGGAGACTCCGAACACTACAGGTGGCTTGCCCCATTTCTAAATGTTCCCCAAATATTTCCAATTATAGTTACTGGTTTCCCTTCTCCCTCTTTTCTTAGAGGACTTACTGCTCTGCCTCCAAATTCATATTTGGAAAAGGCTGCCACGAGCCAAATCAAACTTCATCGTGGCTTTCTGGCTCCTGAGGCGGACGGAGAAATTCTGCACACCCAACCGATCTTAGCAGCCCTGACGTCCGCTGGATCAGGGCAGAAAGCCTGACCTGAGGGGCTGACACACAAAGGGGTCACTGTGGGTCTTTTTCCTTCCACACACACAGAGTAAAAACAGTAAACAAATAAGATGTGCCAGATGCCATCGTGATAACTCCCAGGAGAGACTTATGACAACCAGCACGTGAAGTACCCGGACAAAGAGACACAATGAACTGCTGACACAACAGTGCTTCCCCTTCTCCAAAGCTTTGCTCTGCCTACTTCATTATCCACAAAGCAGATGAGCGTCCTGCCCTGTCATCAGAAGGTCACCACTGGCCTCACGCTAGCTACATCACAGAGCCTACGTCATTGGCTTCCTCTCATCCTGTAGGCATTTTATCATTCACATCATCACAAGAAGGATGAGTCCAGGACAAGACATTCTAAGGGACCACATGCACATAACTTTTGTAGAGGATACTGGTATAACTGTTCTCTTTTACTATCAGTCCTTGTGAATCTCTTACTGTGCCCAATGTATAAACTCAGTTTTGCCATGTATACCTGTGCAAGGTCTGGTACTACCTGCAATTTCAGGTATCTACTTGGGGATCTTAGAATGCAACCCATTAGATACCGGGGTGGGGGACTACTATGCCATATTTTATGTAGCCAGTCCATTAAGTTACAAAATTGATCCTGTTCATGTAGACCAACAGGATTGAGGTTACCATGCTGAAATAGCAGAGTTCCTATGTACCTAAGATACTTAAGTTTCTTGATTTGTGGCAAATGAGAACAGGGATTCCATAAAAAGAAGAAAACGTGGTTTTCTTCCTTGAAGGCTTTCCCTTCCACTCCTGGAAGGTCTTCTTAAGTGGACAGCCCGAAGTCAATCTTTTTCCTCAGAAACAGCATGTGTGCTTAAGAAAACAGAGTAAGGAAGTGAAGGCAAGGAGGAGGGTGTGCTCACGAGAGAAAAGGCACAGAATGGAGGACAGAGCGACACACATCAACACTGCAGAGACACAGCGAAGACCGTCTGATCCCATCAGTGCTGGAAGGCATGGAGCTATGCTGCAGAGAGAAGCTGTTAATCCCCGCAGCCCACCCCAAGCACACGTGGGCACACACAAACCCAAACACAAAAGGGACAACGTAGCTGCCAAGGGGAGTCAGGAATAGGTGCACTAGGAACAATCCAGAAAAAGAGAAAACCACACAGCGCCCAGAGAATCCATGTGGTTGTAGCACTCACTTTCCAGGAGGACCCAGAGACTAAAACAAAAACCAAAAATTATAGGTACTTAGGATTTAGTGATACAGAAGGTTCTCTTTTCATCTTCAGCCATTCAGAAAATGAACACCCACAGCACATCTAATCTGAGTGGCCCCTCAAACCTGGTCCTCGGGCAGGAACTGGAGATCTTAAGTGGATCTCACCAGCACCTCCTTACAGATGAGAAACAAAATATCAGATTCAGCTACCTAATTAATTGACTAGAAACCAAACAAGTATTCTGAGTTTCACTGAGGTTCCAGGCATTATAGAAATCTAGCATTTTCACCAAAGAAAAATACTCAATGCCTTGATAAACTACAACGACGCTTTAAAAGCATCTCAAAAATAAAAACTACTAAACCTCATACACTGCTTATACACCTGGAATAAGTTTAAATTAGCTCTTATGCAAGGAAGGTATTTAGAGGTAGATGGTCTAGATCCAAGGGTAATATATTTCTTGGTTAACACTGTAGGCAAAAAAAAAAAAAAGGTTGGGGGCAGGAATAAGTCATAAGAACTAAATGTTTTCCATATAAACGTCAGAAGCACATGATAAGGTTGCTGAACTGGGTTATATTGTTTTTTATAGGATGAACCACAGAGAAGCCCTGAAAATTGTAAAAAGAAACCCAAAGTGAAAATCTTACCAGAAGTTTTAGAACACACACAAGTGGTAACACTGGCAAGTGAACACACACACACACACATACACACACATATTCATATGTATTCATACATATACACACAATTTTAAAAAGGGGGGGCCTTTGGGGCTCCTGGGTGGCTCAGTGGGTTAAGCCTCTGCCTTCGGCTCAGGTCATGATCCCGGGGTCCTGGAATCGAGCCCTAAACTGGGCTCTCTGCTCAGTGGAGAGTCTGCTTCCCCCTCTCACTCCGCCTGTCTCTCTGCCTACTTATGATCTCTCTCTCTGTCAAATAAATAAATAAAATCTTTAAAAAAATCATTTAAAAAATAAAACTAAATAAATAAATAAATAAGTAAAAAGGCCTTTTGGCATAATGGGAGCAACATTTGGTGAGAAGCTAAAACGAACAATGAGCATCACAAGATTGTGATTTGTGTATTAAATTCTCCAGGACATATTTAGAAGGGATAATGTTTAACAAATGAAACATTTCTACAACTGAAAAATAGAAGAGTAAGCTATTCCAATTTTTATACACACAAGAAAACATGAACTGATGATGCAAACACAGAACCAGGAAAAAAACGTATTAATCTGTGATTTTTAAAAACCTAATTAAATCTGAGAGAGAAATAAAAAACTAAATCAGTGTATTTCATTGATTCGGAGTACCTTTTTCCCCTCATTTTAACATCTCCTGAAATAGAAAAGCGTTTTATATTGAAGGCAAGTCATTATTTGATGATGGTGTCTTCTCTTTTGTAGAGGTATGAGACATAATGGCGTACCTTAACATCGGTGGCATTCTAGATCCAAAAAGATGATAGCAAATGATTCTGTGAAACCAGTGCAAAAAGAACAAGCATGCGTGCTAGTCTGTAGATGCGAGACAAGCAGCAAGGCAATGCGATCCAGTTTCATGGAAAAAAGGTAAGCACAACAAGACACATATATATGGAGTCAAGACACATATATATGGACCCTTTCACTGAGGCAGTGTGCCTAGGATGAGAAAGCAGCGCTTTTTGTGCTTTTAGGAGTTTTTCCATTCACAAATAACTTAATACCTTAAAAACTAGATGACAAAAATAAAATCCAAATGTTTTACCAAATGCAATGTAAATTAATGACACTTAGGACAATTCAATCTTCAAAAATATACTGGGTACCAATCACAACCAATCATACCTAAATCTCCGGGGGTAGGGACCCAATTATCGCTTGTTTGAAATCCCAAGTGATTCAGCGGGACAGCGAGGGATGACCACCAGTGGTGTAAAGTGTCCAGCATACAGCACGTGCACAACACATTTTATTTTTTTTTTAAGATTTATTTATTTGATACAGAGAGAGAGAGTGCTGAGGGAAAGCGCTCACGCATGCACAAGCAGCAGGAGCAGCAGCAGAGAGGGAGAAGCAGGCTCCCCGCTGAGCGGGGAGCCCGATGCGGGGCTCTATCCCAGGACCCTGGGATCATGACCTGAGCTGAAGACAGAGGCTTTAACCCCCTGAGCCACCCAGGCATCCCCACAAATATATTTTAAAATGTGGCAATTACTGAGTGAGAAGCCAATTAAAAAATGGTGCCAGGTACCACTGCAGTAACAGAGTTTTGGTGCTTTCTGGGGTTTGGGTTTATTTCTTGTTTTTTGTTTGTTTGTTTTACTTTTTTCTTTTTGATTAATGGAGTATACTGGATGTCTCTATAATTGTGTTCACATGACTGCAGAACCTGAAAGCTTTTGCTATTATTGATACACAACATACATACTGGTCTTTTGATACAAATTAATACATACATACATCACATATATACATACACATATTGTATCATATATATATTTTTGAATTTTTGGAAACTTTAGCTGTGCTGTCAACTTTAGGAAAAGTATCCCAGTTATACTATGTTGGACTGGCATTGTACAGAAATTAATAGCCATATTCGTCTAGAAATGTTACACATAATTTTTTCCATTTGTATAGGGGTAATGCACTGTATCAGATATGTAAGGTCTTACCTACATAGGTTTGATTACAGAAAGTAATAAAGTACTCTCTAAATTAAAAAAAAAGTGGCCATTATTAAAATTTTAAAAATGTATCCTGGGTACATACATTTTTTGTTCCTAGTCAAGATTAACTTACTGCTAATAAATTTTAGAGAAATTCATATAGTACCTAAAGTGCCTCATATGATAACTTACCATTTCACTTGCAAACAGAAAATCCTAGATAATTAAGCTCTTGAACTCTGCCTACACTTGAACCTCTTTAAGAAGACCTTAGACTCTTCATGAAAATTAGGCATGTATAAATGGCAGAGAACTCTAAAGGAATTAAAGTGAGAGAGGAACGAGAAATTGAAAGCTAGGAGGAACTTTAGAACAGGATCTGATCCAATCCTCTTACTCTCAGGTGAGGAAAGAGAGGCTCTGATCAGTGGAACTAGACTGAATGAAAAGAGAGTTGAACTTGGATCAGGGCGCTCTTGCCACAAGATTTCTTCATTTAAAAGGGAAGAGTTTCGAAAATTAACACTATAATCAGCTGACTTTTACTCTATGAGTTCAAGTCCAGTGACCTCAGATGTGAACCTGAGTCAACAACAACAAAAAGCTACACAAAACAGAGAATGTGCAGAAGGTGCAGAGTATGGACAAAGGGAAACAGGCTTGACATAAATTTAAAGAGGCCAGGTTAGCAAGGCTATTTCACTCTTCCTGTTGAGCCATTCCCTAGGTCTCCTAAATATATTACCCAGCGCCATTTTTCAGCACTCTAGCTCAAATTTGAAAGACTGGCATTTTCTCCAAAGTCTGCTCTGCGGTTAATTACTTGCCTTCTGACTACCCTGGGGAAAGCCAAGAAACAGGTAGAATGCACCTGTTGTTCTTGAGTTCCATCTGAGATGGAGGCTGGCATTCTATTCACCTCTGAGGAATGTTAATTGCTGATACCAGCATGACAGGTGCAATGAGGAGTAGAAAAATGATCAATGAATTCGAGTCACAGAACAGCAGCAGAACTAGAGACCATGAGAAAGCTTCCCAAGAGCTGTAACTTTAATTACTAATAATCTGTCTGGAATTCAATTTGACCCTTAAAACAGATTTTTTCAACAGGGCACAAAGTTCTGAATTTCTACAATGGTGCCCTGTCCACAGGAGGGGGAAAAAAAAGAAACAACATGTATAATCCTGTTTTCCACGTTACTATGGAGTCATTCACCAACCCCAATGGCCTCCTGTGGCTCGCTTCTCCTCTCTGCTGTAGACGCCATGCCTCCATTCCAGATCCTTACTGGTGTGGAGTCCTATCTCTTTTGAATTCTGAGTCACTTCCTTTCCCCCTAGTTTTGTGCCCTAAAACCTTCCTGTTTCTTTAGAATATAACACTGAAGCCAATTTCCCTATGAGTCTACTGAGTTTTTGCCCTCCCCTTTGGCTTTTGACTACACAGCTAACTGGGGAAAGAACATGTGTGCTGATTACCTGCACACAGTGTGATATGTTTATCTGCAGAAGTTTCCTAACTCTGTGACCATCTCCCCAATACACACAAAGTTATTCATTCAATTTTAAAATATTCCTACGATATCCTATTTACTCTCATGTGGGAATGGAAGCACAAAGAAAGAGGAATTCCTGATAAAATGGCGATTGACTCAAGAGATATAAACTTGAAAGACTGTTTACAAACAAATGCTTTGAAAATAGAGTCCCCAATTTAAACGTCAGTTTGTTAACATTCTAGAAGAGGAAGGGGGAAAAAATTTCAGACCAAGAAATAATTCGATCTTTGAGTTAATGACTGAAGAATTTGAGCCAATTCTTTCTTATTTTTTTGGCATTCACAGGACTTTTTCCCCCCTTTTGACCAATTCGTGACCAGACTGAATCCCAAGAGTTCTCTCTTTTGTTTAAGGGCACTACTTCCGTAAATCCCATTTCCTTACAAGGGCTCCTCACCCCAACAATCTCCTACTTCCCTTCAGTCTTCCTCAAAGCCTGGTCCCAGAACCAAGAACATCAGTATTGCCTGGGAAACTTCTTAGCAATGTTTATTATCAGCACACCTGCAGCCCAAACCTGAATTAGAAGGGGAGGGGGGGCGGGCAACGACACACACATGGGACACAGACACACCGGCAGTCTATGTTTTAACAACACTTCCATGCTGAAGCTATCGATAATCATCAGCCTCTGACACCAGATAGAATACGCCAGATTCAGGTATGCTGTGGGGACCACCTGAGTCCAATGCCAAGACATTTCCTGGGTACTTATTAGCCCCTTTTCAAGGTACCACGCCAAATCTAGAATGAAGGAAACAAAGAGGGAAGCAACAGTGCCAGCCCAATTTCTTTCCTGAACTCAAGTAGAAAGAGGCCAAACGAAGCTTCTGTGAACGCCAAGTTGTAACATGGTTATCTTCCATCTCACTTTTTCAATTCCATCCACCCTGCACAATCTTACGTGCTGTAATCAACTCTGAAATGTGCAAGTTTACAACAGAATAAGTAAACAAATACTGAGTTGACATCAAAATAAAAGTAAAACAAATCTGGACTGCGGGGAGAGGAGCAAACTCCCAATTTCTCTTTGATGACCCTTGTTAATGACTTAATAGAAGTTTTTTAACAGAAATGAAATAGCAATTTTAATTAGTAAGTTCAATAAAAACAACCACCATGTAGAGGTTCCTTAATAAGTATATGAATGCGAGATAAAAGATCCTGAAGCACTTGAAAAAACGGCAACACCTCTTGAAGAACACCAGCCTGATGAACAGACACAGGTCCACAGCAGGTGCAGCATGACATCCTGGGAAAGCCTGGCCTGAGAGTTTAAGCTGGCCTGAGGATTAAACGAACCAGAGATTTTCAATCTCCACTGTATATTCAACTCAACTGTGAAACATTCCCAACCTACCAACGCCCCCGGCCTTTACTCTCCTACAATCTGACAACTTCCCAAAATTAGCCAAGGGATCAACTGTGTATTTGTTTTTACAAGTGCCCCCTGGTAATGTGTTATGCAAAATTTACAAACCACGATGTTAATATAACCAGCTTTAAAATCCTGAAATAAATAATATTAATAAAATTCTGAAATGTCAGAGAGGTTATCTTAAGTATATAACACAGGAACTAGGGCACTGAAAATGTGAATGCTCAACCCACAGAATAAAACCTTGTCTTGATCATGAAGAATAAATTAACCAGGGCCATCTGGATGGCTCAGTTAGTTAAGCTTCTGCATTCCGATCAGGTCATTTCGCAGGGTCCTGGGATGAAGCTGGCACTGGGCACACTGCTCAGCGGGGAGTCTACTTCTCCCTCCTCTCGCACTCTCTCTCTCAAATAAATAAATAGATAAATAAATAAAGACTAAATTAACTGAATTAACTCAGATCTTGATTTCTAATTTATGGGATAACATGCCATGCTTGGGCTATATTTTATTAACATTTTGTGATTATTTCATGCTTATACTCAAAGACAATTTAAGTACAGGGGTGCCTGAGCGGCTCAGTTGGTTAAGCCTCTGACTCTTAGTTTCAGCTCAGGTCATGACCTCAACAGGAGGTGGAGTCCAGCACCAGGCCCAACCTGGGAGTGAAGCCTGCTGCAGATTCTCGCTCTCCCTCTCCTGCTCAGGCTCTCTCTCTAATAACTAATTTTATTTTTAAATAG
Source organism: Mustela putorius furo (assembly GCF_011764305.1). Classification (NCBI taxonomy): domain Eukaryota; kingdom Metazoa; phylum Chordata; class Mammalia; order Carnivora; family Mustelidae; genus Mustela; species Mustela putorius. Next base: position 74,374,987 of record NW_025421987.1, on the reverse strand, counting down.
AACTTACAATCTGTTAATAATTGGAAGCTTTTTAAGTTAAGTAAAAATGTGGAAACCTCTACAGCCAGAAAGTTACCACAAAACTGGGGTTAATTCTGGTTCTATAATGCAACATATAAAGTGTCCATAAAAGTGTCACATTTAAAGTCTGCAATGCTTCCATTTTAACTCAAGACAAAGAAAGACTTGAAGAGTTGAAAAAACTTACTCCCCTTTTACCCAGCTGCCTTTACATATTCAAAAATAGTGAGCAAAACACCTTCCAAGTCACTGAAAACTGCCTCAGAGAAGCAATGCCCAAGTTGATAAGCAGAAAAAAATATTTACCTTTTTTTAAGTTTGCCTCTTTTTTTCCTTAAAGATTTTATTTATTTATTTGACAGAGATCTCAAGTAGGCAGAGAGGCAGGCATAGAGAGAGAGAGAGAGAGGCAGGCCCCCCACAGATAAGAGAGCCCAATACAGACCTCAATCCCAGGACCCTGAGACCATGACCTGAGCTGAAGGCAGAGGCTTAACCCACTGAGCCACCCAGGCACCCCAAGTTTGCCCTTCTTTTTAATCCTTTTTTGTTTATCCCATGGCTTGTCCAATTAGGAGAGAGTACAAAATGTTCACTATTAAAGAACAAAAACTTTTCAGAAGACTAGATTCTGCCTATCTTTGAGAAACGTACAATTCGCGAGAGCCCATCACTCACCCCATCTCTTCTGTGTATGTGCCTTTGGCCAGCAAGTCATGACCACCCTCCACACATCTAGGATTTCTGCTCCCACTTCTACACATTGCCCTCTCCACTGCCCTCACCTGGACTCTCCTGGCCTCCTGCCTGTCCCTCCCAATCACCCATCTCACCACCTCCCTCCCTGCCACTTTGATCACACTGGTGGTAGAGAAAAACTACTCCATTTAAATCACAATTTAAAGTGTACTCTATCCCCATGCCACTCAGTCTCACAGAGTGTACTCTATCCATCCCTGGGTCGGACAGAGTTTGAGAGTTTACTACTACAGATAAATGTGATAATTTCTAACTGCACAAAAACATTTGTAAAACATAAATAAGTAATCTACACAAAAATATTTGCCAGTAACGTAAAAGAAAAAGTTGGTCTTTCTTTTACTATTAAATAGCCTTATAAATATTTTCCAAGATGTTCCCAGCCTAGTTCTCACAAAAGGAAAAAATGTTATCAGAGGAATGAATAGAATAATCATTCCCTCATGCTTTTTATTGGTAAGCGGACCTAACCCACATAATGGGCTTCTTCAGAATAGCTACGTGTTTTTAAAAACCACTCTTACCTGCATTCATTATCCTAACTTGAAAAACTGAGAGTAAACATAATTAAGTACAATAACAAACAAAAAGGAAAAAGAACCTCTGTAAGTAACTCTGAATTTTTTCATCACTTTGACATGAATTTTTAGCAGTTTATTAGTGACTTTCCTTTATTCTGGATGCCTAGTAGGTGCTGGATAAGTTCTGGAATACAAAGATCAGTAGGTATGACCCCCAACCTTGAAGAAACCTACCCTCTAAAGAACCCTTTACAGTCTTCCTTAAAGACACTTCCAACATGCTGTTTTCCATTTCAAGTTCTAAGTGTAAAAAATACAGAAAGAAGAAAGCAAGACCCCACAAACTATAAGCTATGAAATGTGGCAGACAAGTGAGGTTATAGGACACTGTTCACTCTTCTGAATTAGCAGGCATGCAAAGATCTGAGACATTTAAGGAACTCCAAGCAGTGGTACCTTCAGAAATAACATTTTAACCTTTGTTCAAGTCTGAAAGGCAAAAGGGCACACAAGCTAAATTCCATCACCTAATTTTTGAAATGTGTTCTGTTGAAGCATTACAACAAGAATGTGAAGACATCTTAACGACTGAGCTACCCAGGTGCCCCAAGACATCTAAGAGAAAATTCTAACCAATCCCACAAGTTCATGTAGGCTCTCCTGGGATATTTTAAAAATGACAGGTAATGAAAATGAAGAGACATTCAATGTCTGCCCTTACAATGGCTCCTATTTACTGGAGTTTACCAGGACTCTGAAACTTTCTACACAGTATTTCATTTAATCCTCAGGGTGACACTTCAAGACCAATATCGTCATTCCCAATTCTACAGATAAGGAAACAGAGGTATGGAGAAATAACTAATTCTGTGATATACAAGTAAGATGCAAGGAAGTTCTAAACTAGGTAATCTCGCTCTCAAACCCCCAAGATCTTACCCGTATGCCTTACAGCCCTTCAGCCATGCCAAAGAGCAGGACGCACTAAATGCAGATTAAAATCTGTATAAAACTTGGATCCCCTGGCTGGCTCAGTGATAGAGCATGTGACTCTTGATCTCAAGGTCCCGAGTTCAAGCCCCAACTGGGCGTGGAGCCTACTTTAAAAATAAAAAATTTAAAAAAAAAAAGTAGTATGGAATTTAATTGAAATGTAAAAGGCAAGGCATACCCAGAGGAACTGTTTTGTAGGCCTGTCTCAATATGGCCGCTCGGGCCTGCTGTGAGAGTTAACTACCTATCACCCCAAAGGAAAGCAATAACTAAAGCTTGAGCTACCACAGAGCTTACTTTAAATGCATGGAACAATGGACTGGTTTTATCACAACTTGCATCTGAACAACATATACATTCCCATAAACCTTCATCAGACCCCAGGAAAGCAAGTCTAGTATACACAGGCAGTAAAATGGAGGCCAGACCTTCTTCTACAGATTTCCATGAGCAGGATAATCACATCATAGCCCACGATTTATTATGACATCTCCTTAGAACAAAAATAATCTGCAAAACTGCATCCGTTACTAGATAATGGTGATGACGAAGGCTCTTGCCATGGATACGTATTAGCGTTATCCCCACCTTAGGAAAGAAGAGGGAGGCTGAGAGGTTAAGCATTAGCTAGAGAACAGCCAGGGATCATACTATATAGCACTGACTTTCAAAACATCATCTTTACAACTTCTAACAGATAAAATCACTAGAACTCTACTTGGAGAAAAAGGCCAACGTCTGACAACGTAATACTGGGTGAGGTTTTATCTGTCTTAATTATGCAAATGCAAGAACAGCAATAAACCATCAAGATAACTGGCAAGGGCAGAAGGAGAAGGACAGAACACAGCAGACACACTGGGTACCTCCCTTGACAGGGGCTTTACACCTCCCGGGAAGCAACGTAATTTGACACTGATGTAACCCAGTCTCATGACTCAGTCCCAGCGTGATGACAGCTGCAAGTACCACCACAGACCTTCCTCCCATTCCTTCCAGAAACTGGACTTTGCTCCAGGCCCACCAGCACTTACCAGCCCTTGTGGGGACCACACTACTGGTCAACTTCTAGTTGCTCAGCAACAAGCCTGGATCTCAAAGAGGCCTCTTAGGTCCACACTGAGAATGCCTGCTTGCAAGTAGAGAACTGTTTGCAAGTAACGGCTGTACATGTCTATGTATGACAGAAAAGCCAAATCGTCACGTTCAAAATAAAGCTCTCAAACATTTCAGCGATCAAGTATATTCCAAAACACTGAGACCCAATATTACACACATACACCCGGCAAAAAAGTGCTTTGTCCTGAAGCTACCATTTAAGAACCATAAGATAAATCGGCAAATTGATGGAGTATTTCAAAGTTTTCCTAGAAACTCAGACCCTCCCTGCTTAGAACCTCACTGGAGGACTGTGAAGGAACTCTCCCCAAATAGAGTTTTGGAGCAATCAGAAAGATAGGATACTGGAGCTAGCCTGGGCAATTCTAAAAGATTTTCAAGGGAGCCCCAACTCTTCAGGATAACATCTCAGATTAGCAATCAGTCAAACTGCCCTCCTCCTCCACCGCAAAAGAAGTGAATTTTCAAGGAAGTTTCTCAAAATTCTAGTCTTGTAAAAAGAAAAAAATATTTCCACTTAAAACACATTCTACAAATATACTCAAATAACAATGTAATGAAGGCTTGCGAAGATGCAGAGGAAAGGAAGGCACTCACATACAAACCACCCAACTATTTCTGATGGAACACTTGTTTGCAGATGTCAGCCAAGGTAAGAGTTCAGTCAGCCTTAGCAGACAAGCTTCATTCCCAACAGGTCTTTTCCCTTGGTTTTAAGCCAGTAAAACAAGCACTTCTTATTTATATGCAGAGTCTGCCCTAAAAGAGTAGACCATATAGAAGCTTTGCTTGTGAAACGATAGTCTACCTCGGGTTGTAAACCCCTCGCTCTGACACCATTCCTGTCATTTCTCCGCAAAGCCAGAGATGCGCGTTCCTCAGGATCTGTCATAAAATTCTTAGCAAGAATGACAGGTCAGTGTTTTAATGTGCCAAACAAGTCCAAATGAGGGAATTTAAAAAAAAAAAAAAAAAGTAACGTTTAAGTCCCTATGGCAGTCTGGGTGCTGAATCCCACAAAGAGGGGCAGGGGTGGGGGCAGACGAGGAGATTCAGCAACATGGAACCGCTCTCCATGGCGTCATTCACAGAGTCCCTGAGCAGAGCATGGTGTTCAATGATACAGTCCCCACACTCAGTGGGGCAGGAGGAGAATCCAACACAGAGCTGGAGGGGAGGGGAAAGTGCCCCAGTGTCATGGCAGCCAAGCCACAGCCCGGCCAAAGCAGGGGTCTCCTCGAGCTCCCTCCTACCACACGCTCTACTGTCATTTCTAGGTCTCAACCCACTCACTGCAAGTGAGCAGAGTAAACCACATCTGCAGAAGGTGTCCATTTCTTGTGGGCAAAACGCATCAGCATGACATTTCTTTAAATAGGATTCTTTATTAAAATAATGGTGCTTCCCAAGCATTTTACTTTAATCTTTTTCTTCTATCACCATGACATCCACCTATTTTCTTCAGGCTCACAGTCTGTATCTAAGTCTTAAAACACAAATTTACACACAAACACACACACACACACACACACACACACAAATGAAAATTGCAGTTTTAGGGGTGCCTGGGTTGCTCAATTGGTTAAGGGTCTGCCTTGGGCTCAGGTCATGATACTGGAGTCCTAAGATTGAGTCCCATGTTGGGCCCCAAGCTCAGCCGGGGCAGGCTGGAATAGGGGGTCGTCTGCTTCTTCCTCTCCCATTCCCCCTCCATTTCTCTCTCTCAAATAAAATAAAATCTTTTTTTTTTAATTGCAAGCTTTAATATTGGAATATGAAGTAATATAAAAGTACCTTAGATTCTCAACATGTTTCTCTCAAGGAAACTGACTAGCTTCAATTATCCAACATTTTGGGAAATGAAAGTCCTTCTATGGAGACTTGAGAGACCATGAGAAAAGTGCTGAACTACATATTTTAAAGCTCCCAGCACAATGATAGAATTTAAAAGCAAAATCATCACACCTGCTGGGATGCCAGGATCCGTCAAGGATCTAGTCAGCAATCATTAAGAGGCTGTGGGGCTGGTGAGCAGGTTGAGGATACTGTGTCGCAACTAGGTTCACAGTCTAATTCAAGAGCCCAAGAGCAGTGCGCACAGATAGCCAGACTGTTGCGGACAGTGCCACCTCCACCTGCTCCTCCAGGAAAGCAGAGGTCGGGATGGAATGGAGTGGTCTAGGAGGGCTCCTGGAGAGACAGATCCGGAGCCCTAAAGGAAGTGTACTATTTGTTTTGGCTGAAGGATTTTACAGAGAACAGAGAAATGGCCCAGATAAAAAGATGGCATGTGTGGACAGGAAGGAAGTCTGCGTTGCCAGCACCTCAGCCCAAACAAGGATATGAAAATAATGGGACAGACCTGCAGCTGCCCTCTATTAATTCCTGAATTTAAGCAAAGTCAAGAATTCATATTGATTGCTAAGATACCTTTTTTCTCCCCTAACAATTGGCTCTTTATACTTTCATCTGGCCCAGGGAAGAAAAATCTTTTGTCTAGGGTGCCATAGGTACAGTGCTGCCTCCAAGTGAGAATAAACTATGACCTTTTGGGGCCTTTTCAAGACCTGTGATTCATGTTTCATGGAAAATATTGAGAAATGTTCCATTAGAAATGAATCTGCTTTCACAGCATACTGTAGGTTTCCTGTGTTTTTCTTCCTTCATTATCACCAAGGACATTCTCATGAAAACAAAATCTTGTTTTTCCCCCCAGAGTAACCATATTCTTTATATTGATTTGCTCTGAATTTCCAAACTGCCTTTTCATGGCATCACAGTGAGCTTCTGCTGTCTTTTCAGTCACATTGTGAATGTCCTATAGACAAATTCAACTACAAGTAAGGAGGGTTGACTTCAAGTAGTGTAATTTCAAAGTTTCCAGGAAGGCCTGGCAATCAACTTGGTTCCCTACCCCAATCCCTGCCCTCCACCCCAGCAACAATCCCTAACTTGCTGAAATATCAGTGCCGAAATAGCCAAGTTATTAAACCGCCAGTTTCAATAGTGCTATAAGCGATGGTTATGACTTCAAAATTTCCAGAAAGGCCACTTCCAATCACCACTCCTACCTACCTACCTACCTACCTACACACACACACACACACCACCCCCCCCCCCAAACCACCACCTCCCCACCTGCTGGCTGGGGTTGAATGAGCACAACTAGAGCTGCATTCTCCTCACTCTAATCTTTAGTACAACACAAATGCTTCTTTCCCAATTTCCCATTACAATATGATCCAATTTCAGGTGGTTTCCTAATAGGTTTTTAAAAGGTAAGCAAGAAGACTGCCCCCCGCCATTACCAGTCGTCTCCCACTGGACGCTTCCTCTTCAGCAGCTGGAGTCGCAAGCCCCACCAAGAAGCTCAGCCCACCCCAACTCTGGACCTGGTCCTAACTCGGGGAGGAAATAACTTAAGGAATTCTAAATCAGTACTCCTGTGTCATACTGTGTTCTGTTAGTTCTGGTAACAGGAAATCTGTCTTATCCCAAAGACCCAATTTCTGAAAACCATCTCTACTTGATCTTGGCCATCTGAGTACTCATCCTGGTATTCTGCTCAGAATCTTGTTATTCCAGGAACAGGAACCCACCTCGCTCCTGTCACATGCCCAAAGGGAATGGAGTCCTACTACAGGAGTTCCCTGATGTAAAGCCACAGAGCAAGACAATAAAGAGTTCATGCTCTCGAGTCAGACATACCAGGGATGGAAACTCAACTTTGCCTCTTCTAACTATGGGAATTTAGGTGTATAAATTAACTTCCAGGGGCCTCAGCCTCATGTTTATCTAACCATACTCATTAACAGAGCTAAATCGGGGCAACAAGAGGGATGTTAATGACAGTGAAAGAGTAATAACGTTACAATTTATGTTCGAATTTACAAATACATTGCCTATTACTACATTCTATGATGATATTCTCTACCCACCTGAAATGAAGCATTCACTTAATTTAGACAGGAACTCAAAAGAAGGCTTGGGGGCTGGAGGGAAGCCACCACTCAGTGACTGCCTATTATGCAATGGTGACAGTCAATGGGTCTGGACTTCAGGTTGCTTCCATCTCCTGCAATTCATTCTGTTGTCCCAAAACTTCCCAAGCCCTAGCAAACCAATTAGCTCCCTGTCCTGGTCCCTTGCACCCAATCCTGTCATTTCAATTAATTGGGCCAGGTACCACCATGCCCTAAATGGAGATAACCATAGTCTATGGGTGTTCAGAAGAGAACAAAGGATGGAAGACTGAGGAAGCCCAAGATAAACGGCTCCCCAATTGTGCTTTAGTCAAAGGCATTTCTGAAATCATTGGATGGGGTGTTAATGTCACTTATCTCAAAGTATCATCATGAAAAAATACAAAGCTTCCATTGTGAATAGAGTGAAATATTTCCAACATTTCCTGGAGAATACACCAATTACTGACATGAACACACAGACACAAAGTGGGGGAGAGACTGGCGCCTGGGTGGCTCAGTGGGTTAAGCTGCTGCCTTCGGCTCAGGTCATGATCTCAGGGTCCTGGGATTGAGCCCCACATCGGGCTCTCTGCTCAGCAGGGAGCCTGCTTCCTCTTCTCTCTCTGCCTGCCTCTCTGCCTGCTTGTCCTCTCTCTCTGTCAAAACAAATAAAATCTTTAAAAAAAAAAAAAAGTGGGGGAGAGACTAACCTGATGAACACACGTGAGCACACACACACACACGCGAGCACACGCACACATGCACCCATGCACACACAACAAAAGCAGGTGGCACAGAAGAGTGGATTTCATATATGTAGACCTACTCAGCAACCCACTGCTTTTTTGGTTTCAATAGAAAGTATTAACACACACGCAGTTGTAGAGGAACACAGTCCACTGGCCAGTTAATTCATGGGCTCCCATGTTCCCATGATCAGAAGCTCAAATTCATTCTTACTGAACTGAAAAACCAAGTTTATTCTATGGAGGTGAAATGACTTTTTATCTAATTTTTCTAGCATGATCCTTTTTCGAAGTGGATTTTGAGGTTTTATTTGTTGACAATACCTATTTATTACAGAACTACAAGTAGGTAAAAGATTTTATATCCCATACTATCTTAAAATATTTATTTCCTCTTTTCTTTTACCTTAAGTTTCTTTGTATGACTCATCACCAAAGACTAGATTCAGTTTTTAAATGGCTTAGAAAACCAAAGATCAATCTCAGGAACATAATGGTCAGAGAAATGCAAAAATCATTAGTAAAATGTAAAAATCATTAATAAAATGGTTAAGTCTTTTCGGATTATCTATCTGCAATTAAAACTGGCTGGGCCTGAATCTTTGAAAACAGACTTATTTCTCCAAAAGTAGAAGTTTTTTTTTCCTGGTTTTTGTACCTAGAGAACAAAATTAAATAGAAAAACTACAAAGTGGCATGGTCTGCTATTAAAAAAGCAGTAGAAAAATCACCTTTTTTCATGCAGCTCATTATGAGAAAATAAAACTGAAGGGCATTTCCCTTCATTCATTTCTGCATTGGTGAGCAAGTCCAGAAATTAAAGATGAGGGCTCTGATCAGATTCTTGGCCAATCACTAACCTAGTACTGAATTCCATTACATGCCAATTTGCCATCTGCCCTATAATCCCAATCACTGCCAAAAAGAGCTACTGCAAACACCGCCCCCTGACACAGCAGTGTTTTCAGACTATGTATCTGGACTGAGCATCTTGTGGTTCAGAGTATCTAAGCCATTTCTCTCCAAAGTGAACTACAGAGAGGCAGCACTGGATTATACAAATAGGAAGTAAGTGAAATGCCCTAGGAGCTACACTTAAAGAATTACACCCAAGGAAGTGTCGCCTACAGCTGGAACTTACTTAGAGGACAAGATTCTGGACTCTGAGCTGATGCTGTAATGGAGTTAAGACATTTAGAGAACTTCCGAGGAACTATTCCGTATATGGAGGGCCATGAATTGTTAGGGACAGGCGATGGACCATGATGGGCAGCTTTTTAAGATGGCCTCCAATGATTCCGGCCTGCTGGTGTTCCCACACTGTGCAAATTCCCTTTCTCAAGTGGATTGGACCTGGTATCACCCCCCTGCCCTCAGTTGCTACTCTGATGAAGCCAGCTGCCTCACAGAGAAGGCTTAGCAAGGAACTGAGGGAAGCCACCTGCCAATAGCCCACAGAAACCTAAACCCTACCAACAACCTCTCAAGCAAGCCTGGAAACAGACTGACCCTTAGACATGCCTTTCAAGGATGGCAGCTCTAGCCCACACCTGGCTTTCGGTATCTTGAGAGGCCCAGGGCTGTGGGACACAGCTCAGCTGGGCCTAAATTCCTGACCCACAAAAACTGAGATGATACATGTTGTTGTTTTAAGCCTCTAGATTTTGGAGCAATCCATTAATCAGTAAAACAAGTAACAGGTACTTACTACAGATCTTACCTGAAAAAACATCATGTCGTTGGCCTCATGTTATGTATTTCAAAGTTTTAACTAATTTGAAAAAGTTATTGTTCTCAATGGAAAATTTGAGGTCCTTCAAAATCTCAACAGTTTCTAAATTCCATAATATATTAAAAGATACTGCAAAAGCCTTCCCAAGTTAAACTCACTCACGTAAAAGTCAACCGAACACTAGAGGTATTTACCTTTGCCCCTTTATTTATCATAGGCCTACATTAGCATCGAGACTCTATTTCACAGAAAGAGTAAAACGTTTTTAAAAATCCAAGATAAGTGATATGGAGACACAAAGAACAACTCTACTCCCTTAAAACAAGAAATAAAAGAGAAACTCCTCTGGTTAGAGGCTTACAAGAATTTCCTTACCTTGAATGCACTGAAGTGTTCCATCCTCTGCTCTTATTGTGAAAGTCTCACCTGGATTAACTTGAACGAGAATGACCTGCAAAATAACACATTAATTTCAATTTAACACTAGAGCATCTGGGGCTTCTCTTCCACAGTTTTATTACCTGAATTTATGACCTAGACAGGACGTGTGTGGCACAGAACCCCGTATCAACACAAAACTTAGGATAGGTCTTAGACCTGGTTCAGAGTTGAAGGGGGTCAGTATACCCACTTGAATTTAGCTAAGTGAATTCTTCTGCGTTGGTTATGATGTTACGTACCTAAAATGCTCAACTTTTTTTTACTCTCACACAATTCCTTTTTTTCTTTCACTAATTTAGAAATGAGAAACCAAGAAGAAACGAGACCAGATACTATGCTTATAAGGGAAAAAAAGACACAGAGAAACGTGGCTCTGGGCAAACACTGCGGCACACATTCTTCCTAAGTGTCCATTACTGACTCGGGTTGTAGGAGTCCACTGTGTAATAAAGGCGGCAATTTGTAAGAAAAATGTTCAGAAAATAAAGTATCTGTATAAGTTCTGGAATTAGTAATAAACACTATAAAATAAATGAATAATAATATTATGAATAGGTCTCACTCAAATTTTTTAATCTGTTATCTAAATGTCAGTGAACATTAATATTTATTTTAAAAAGTTTATTTACTTATTTCAGAGAGAGAGAGTGCGCACACCAGAGAACCCAAGAGTGGGAGAGTGGCAGAGGGAGGGACCCTTTAAGCAGACTCCCCTGCTGAAGCGAAGAGCTCCACGGGAGGCTCAATCCCCAAGCCCTGAGATCAGGACCTGAGCCAAAAACCAAGAATCAGACACTCAAATGACTGAACCACCCAAGCGCCCCTAATATTTAATCTAAGTAGGCAACTTTCAAGGCTAGACCATGCAGAGCAATGGCAAAGTATGTTGTTCCAAGAGCCTCAGTTTTAGATCTCATCTAGTTCTTTAAGTAACAAAAGGAAAAAAAAAAATCACTGGATTTACATCTAAATACAAATCAAAGGACATAATCTAAGCTTAAAAACTGAGGTGAAATATCACACCATGGGCAAGGTTGACACTACAAAAATAATGACTGTCAATTTCTGGAAACTGGACAGAGGTCAGTGTCACATTCATCTCAGGGTTCTCGGAGCAAGCCTTGTCCCTCCCTGCGTCGAAACCATCAGGCGTACCGTTCCCTGTCCTTCTTCATCTCTGCCTGTCACCCACCTTACTCCTTCCCTGACCAGTGACTCACGCCTATTCATTCCTGTCAGCCTAAGAAGCGGCATCAGCTTTTCAGGACAGGACAGACCTCCCACCGTGTGTCGTAACACAGGTGTGTGTGCCCTCACACACATCTATACATCTGTACATCCCCTTCCTAGAACTGACAACTCCAGAGAGCTCCGCAATTATTCTAGGGTCTGTCTTTGCTTCTTTAATATTGACTCTGTAAGGACTTAAGGGCTCAAAACTGTACCCGGCCTAGAATAAGCACTTGATAACTATTTCTACTGAATGAATAATCAAAGTCATAAAAACACAAAGAAAACCAGTGCAAACAATATTTTAACTTAGAAATTGAGCTTTCATAATATTCAATTTAAAAAGTCAACTTTTTTTTTTTAAGTCAACGTTATTTACTTCATGTACCTAAATTTCTGTTCTGTAAATGTGTTTGAGATCAGAGCCGTTTCATCTTTAAAACCTAAACCTTTAATATCCATGTATTTTGTTTCTTCTAATAATTCACCACAGGAGACACTGTTAGGATATTAAAATTATTTAAATCAGGAAATGCATTAACTGGAGAAAACAAGATCATTCAGGAAAAAGCAGTCCCAGCTTCTCCCTGGTGCTTCTCATTACCTTGAATTATAACGGTGGTTTCAAGGCAATTTATTTTTCCTGTACAGTAACTGTGTCAATAATCTTTCAGTCTTAAGTATTCAAATTCTCACCAATGTAAACACACTGTGCCATTTTAAGAACTCAAAAGGAAATCCCTTCAGATCTCTACAGAGTGATTAAAACATTTCAATTGCTTTCTTGAAACTGAGCTTTTAAAGGCATTCCTAACATGAAAATAGTTTCAATTTAACTTTATTCGTACATAGACATAGAACATAACTTGACTATAATGGAATTTTTAAAAATACTCCAATAAAGAAAATTATCTGTGTCTTTTTAAAAGTCCTTAGACCAATTCCAACATTACTGGAATAGAGCAGAAATCAGTTCTTGTGTTGAAACCTCTAGGGGTAAGACCTATAATACAGGCCTGTAGAATTAATTAGTTAGGAAAAAAAAAAAAAAATCAAAGGACACCAAGACTATGCCCCAGATACTCTGTGACAATCCCAAATTCATGTACTCTGTCCTCCACCGCTCTCATAATTATCAGACAATGTGTCCTGAATGCAGGTCCTGAAAGTACAATTCGCCAGTATTATGGAAAGTCCCAGGCAGGAAAAGGGATTTCTGAACTGGGGTACGCTCCACATTCTGTCACATTACCTGTTCCTCACATGACATGAAAAGTGTCTGTAATGGTTCCTTAGCAGTCCCTGACACCAGGCCACCATTCAAAGCCTGCAAAAGCCATTTATGATAACCCCTCTCTGCTTATGGAGGCCGATTCCTGACCCCCACCCTGCTTCTTCAGGGGGAAAGGTGATAGGTAAAGAGCTTTTATGCATCCTACTAAAATACCTCTCTTCAAATGTTTCGTTCCTGTAATTTTCCCGGCTGCTGGGTTGCTATGGCAACCAGATTATAATCTGCCAAGTTACCTCAGAAACCAGGCAAATCTCCTGCGTCCCAATATCAATTTTTCTTAGAGCAAAAGTCATTATTTGAGCAACCCGCATTCATCCTGGCACCGAATCATTTTAAAAGAAAGCATTTTATTACACTGAGGTCCACTCCACCTTGTTTTCACTGTCAATAAAGGAGAGATAAAAAATAAAGTTTTGACACACACCAGTCCAGGGATCTCATCCCTGACAACAGACATGAATGAGAGGGCAGAAGTGCGCCTTCCATCACCCAGCCCTGAGGCACATGAGTTACGCCCTGGCAGGCTCCCTGGTGTTTAACCTTTCCTATGACAGCAGCCTGCCCCTCTCTCTCTCTCTTGCCCTCTCTGCCCCTACTCTGTCTCCCTCCCTCCTTTCTCTCTCTGGCCACAAGGCAGACATAACTGTCACAAGTTCTCACAAATGCAGAATGTAAAACATCCTATCACTGTACAAACCTCTTTTTTTTTGTCCACTCACTAAGCATTTCCTGCGTTTCCAAAGTCAGTATTAAAACAATTCAAGCCACATTCTGTGTCTCATCAGAGGAAAAGAGATTTTAACCCCTGATAGATTCTTCTCCTCTAGAGAAACCAAAATAGAACCGTGTTAATCAAATCATAAAAGCATATTCAGGCTACGCTTGCTTCATCAGGTCAGTTTCACATCTGTTCCAGCTACATGAACCAAGTAGCCCAAAATAATCAGAGGCAAGTTTGTCAAAAATTAGTGACAAGTAAGTACCCATTCTTCCAAAATCTTAATAAAACAAGTAGTAGAATTGATATCATTTAACAAAAAGCTTAAACAGCATCGTTAGAAAGCTCTGCCCAACAAGACTACCAAAACAGGTGTCAATAGATCTTTCCTTAAAGGTATAAATCCAACACAGTTTGTTACCCAGTAGAGGAGGAAAAGGAAAGCTACTACTGCAATTTAAATTGTGGGTGGCAGATTAACCAGATCAATGGTATCGAAGATCATTCCTGGAGGCAAATTCCTAATTTACATCTCAAAAAGATCCCCAGTCCCCTTACCCAACCAGCTCCTGCCCCATATGTGCCCATCACAGAAGCTTCTGCTGGGAGGACAGTACTGACCAACCAAAGATAGAATGTTACATTTGCAGTTTTCCTGTAAGTTAAATCCAATAGCCAGACACTCAAGATACAAACCTTGCCAGGAGAGGGGACCCTGTTCCATTCCAGAAGCTTCTTCCACTTGCCACACTCTGTGAGGTTTGTCTTACTCTTAACTATGTTATGTATAAATGAACACTTCTCACTTGTAGTCAGCATGTATGATTACCCAACACGTATCTTTAGGGAGAAATAATGATATAACCTAAAAGCTGCAGAAGAGTTCCCCCTAAGAAAGGATTCTGTCAAGAATAGGTAGTAACTTCTTTTTGAAGATTTTATTTATTTATTTGAGAGAGAGAGAGAGCAAGCACGGGGTGGGGTGGGCGGGGTGGGCGGGGGGGAGGCAGGGCAGAGGGAGACAGAGAGGGAGAAGCAGGCTCCCCCATAAACGAGACTCGGGCTTAATCCCACAATGCTGGGATCATAACCTAGAGCCGAAGGAAGACACTTAATGACTGAGCCACCCAGGTGCCCCAAGAATATCTAGTAACTCTTAAAAAGGGACTTCTGATTATATGAGAGGAACAACTACACTTTTTTTCTGGATTCACACACACACACACACACACACACACATATATGCACACACTCCAGATTCCCAAACTCCACAGAAATCCTGCCTAGCTCCACCCAGGCTCTAGAAGGCCCAAACCATCCATCAATACACAACTTTGAGAACTGATCATGAGAGGAATAACTGCACTTTGTTTCTGGATACACGTGCGCGTGCGTGCGCGCGCACACACACACACACTCCAGATTCCCAAACTCCACGGAAATCCTGACTAGCTCCACCCAGGCCCTGGAAGGCCCAAACTATCCATCAATACACAACTTTGAGAACCTGGACTATAGTCCAGACCTGGTCTCCAGCAAACTGAAAAGTGAGCATCATATGTTTTCTCCCTTTGCTCCAAATCAGGAAAAGGGAGAAGATGGGCTGCAAATAACCAGCAATTATCTGGTGGTGATAATACACCAAAATTAAAATATGACAGGTAAAATAGAAAGGTACTAGAAGATGATGAGAAAGTACTGATTGTTTTATCCGCCCACCTGTCCTAGTGAAGCCTGACTCCAAAGCTGGCAGGAAAAACACACACAAGACCAGGAAGCCCGAAGAAGTACTTACTCACTGGGTCAAGGCACAGGGACACACATGGTACTGAAGCTGTTGCTTGGTCTCTAACACTGGTAGGACAAAACAGTCTTGTTTTGTTTCTTCCTGGACTTTAGGACTCGTTCAGTTTATTTTCTTCTTTTCTAAAGATTTAACACCTAACGTGAGGCTGGAACTCACAACCCTGAGATCAAGAGTCCCCCCCTCCACCAACTGAGCCAGCCAGACACCCCCAGACCTGTTCAGTTTAAAGCAAGGAGCGAGAAAGATACCAATGCTTCCAAATTTTTAGTACTCTTGATGTCTTCAAAAAATGGAAGGTTCAAAAGTTGTCGCCCTCAACGGACTATTACTTATCTCTAAAATTAGCTCAGAATGATGTGGGCTACTTTATCAACTCCTTTTAACAGCTCTTTTTCTACAAGGATTTCTACACAGCTACTGTTAAACCCCTGTGGTCTGCCAGGTAGGTACTATTAACCAGATTATATAGATGGGGAACTGAGGCTTAAAAAGAGGGGAAGTGACTCATGTAAAGTCACAAAACTACAAAACGACTGAGTTAGCCCTGGAACCCAGCCCCACCTGACTAAAATGCAGGCTCTTCTATTACACAAATAGCCTCTCTGATAGGCATGGGCTTCACAAAGTCAATTCTTCGTGAACATACTTTAATAAACAGTTACAAGGAGAGAAGAACTCACTTCACCGGGTCAAGGGCAGGTCTCCAAGACGGGCTCTAAGGACGAGATGTGTTCTGGGAAACCCAAGCCCACTCCCTATGCCAGGGCCCATAACTCCCAATATGACAGTTGGGTGGTAAGGGAAACCTCAACTAACAACAATGGCTTTTATACTGAGTCAGGTTTATCCTCATCAAGTCCTTATCACGTCCTTGAACTCCCCTGGATTCCTAAGACGGACCATGGAGTGAATCACGGGCTATCACAATCACCAGGTGCCACTTCTCATGCCCCAACAGTGGACATAAGAAAAGTAAAAGAGGACTCCTGGGACAATGGCAGCTATAGCTGCTGTGCTTCCCAAAGCCAGCTATGATTAACAAAAAGATAGGAATGGATTAATAAGTAACCAAGGGAAAAGAAATCAGATAAACCAGTGAGGACATTTTTATGCACTGAAATTATGCCAGTGCCTGCTGAAACTCTATATACATTCAGAAGAGTTCCAAAAGCCCATTTCATGAGAGTCCTCAGAAGAATGACTATGATATCTCTATTAATTTAGCCAATATCAAGAGTGACAAGAATGGGTCAGGCATTCCTCCAGGCACTGGGAATAGAGCCTTGGAGAATACAAAGTTCTGCTCACCTCAGGCTGACAAACAGAACTTAGGCAGGATGAAGAGGGGTAGAGAGGGGGTAGAGTTTAAAAAGAAAGAAAACATTTATAGATAGTGCTAAGGGCTATAAAGAGAATACAATGGCAGCTTGTAAGAAATCATACATTTCTACTCTAATTGTACACTGCCCTGAATAAAGAGATTCTATTACAAAAAGGGCTGCTGTTTAAGAATAAAAATATAGCCTTAACTTAAATGGAAAAAATGTGAAATGTAATATAGATGGCCAAAACTAGGTTAAAAGCCTCTTTTAAGAGAGCCACAAATGCCAGAGTCTAAGATTTCAACTACAGGACTTCCAAGATAAAAACCAAGAATATAAAAGACCAAAATTCTATGCAAGCTTAAGTATAGTTTCCCCGGCTAAAGTAACAGCCACCAAATACCCTTGGTGCATTTGAAGCACCACGTTTACTTAAATAATTTTAATTGTATTAAATACATTCTGCTCATAGCTCTCAGGGCCAACACTAGAACTCTTCTTCCTTTAGTTGACAATTAGGCTCACTGAAAATAAAATTTGGTTCTTGTCAACACCACTTCAGGGTTAATCCTTGTGAAAAATGTCTACCAGGTTAAGACACAACCCCCTTCTCCCCCTCAATTCCATCAACGCACCCCACGTCCATAGGCTGGGCTCTGGCCACACTAACAGGGAAGGTGCAGTTCAGGTTACTTTCCACATAGCCAGGCCCACCCCGCATGTGCATGGCACATGACAGTCTCCCACCATTCAGGTCCAGCCTCCTCCTGTCTACTTTCGATTGGCTGAGAAAGTGTAATCCCATTCACGACGATGTGCTACTTCCTGTCGCGCCCCTCTGGTAAGCTATGCACTAACTTATCAGAATCTCTATTATCAGAATCTCAAGCCCAGATCAGGGAAGAAACATTCAACTGCCTATATTCCCAATATTCTAATATTTCTTAGACCGGTTTCAACATTGGCCATGTCATTCATTTTACACTGTTCTTCCCTCCCCAAAGAAATAATCAAGAAATAATATATCTATGAAGAAATGTTCTCATCCTTATAACTGACAGGAAACCAGGTCCCACTATTTAATCATTCACTATTCTAGAGCTGACTTTTCTCTATTACTATACTTTTTCAATTGCTTGAAATTAACGCTACTATTGCTTGCTAGCATATGAACACTAACATCCAATCAGAAGTGAATACAAATAGGTCATACGCTAGGGTCTGGGAAATGTTACTGCACCTCCATAATCTAGAACCTTCGGTGCTGGTAAGGACCAGTGACCAATCTCTAAGAAAAAATGTGGCCTCTAAAGAAAGAGTATTAAAAAAAAAAAAGTTGTTGCTGCTTTTTATGGAATCTGCATTTTATCTTCTCCAAAACACCACTACCACCACCACCCAACAAAACCACACAGCCAATTCTCACTTCTGACCAGATTTCAGTTTGAGAAACATTCTGGCTTTCCTTAAAAGCTCACCTCCCAACTCATTTGCATCCCAGTGTCCGTTCGGCTTCCCTGGATTCAGGCAACCGGAGTGACTTTGGAATCCATTCACATAAGTTCTGAAATCTAAGCCCTTTACATCTACAAAATGGTTTGAATTACTTAGAAATGCGTCTAATTAAGATTGTCCTAATGGAAGTCAGCAATAGAAAGTAATAAAATAATACCACAGTATGTGGAAATTTCCTACCAACTGCTCAGAACTCCAGAAGACCCTTTTCTGATCCATCAGCTGCCTTCTCAAAGCACACAGCAAGAATTAAACTTGGCCAGATTCTCTAAGAAGCATCAGGCATTTGCCTTTTTTAAACACTTAAGCAAGGAGCTTGGGAGGTTATCCCCCATACATTCCAGGAAAACAGAATTATACAGCTGGATACTCTAAGACCATTTAAAAAGTTTAGAGAAACTGTCCAGATCTGACGTTTCAAGAGCAACAGACTGAAAAACGCTCTTCAAAAATGTAATGCTTTCCGATTTTCCCTTCTAGATCTTGGTACCAGAGCTCTGTAAGCAACTGCTGGAAAGCTTGGCGCGCATCTGTACTCTCAGACCCCAGACGAGGAGATTCCTGGGCACACACACATACCGATTTGTACAAATGAACAGATTATTCCAATTCTTCTCTCATTTTGCACCGAGTCCAAATTCAAGACTGACACACTCGTCTCTGCAGACAACGAAGGAAAAATGTGACAAAGATTTTCCGGCCAGCCCCTCCCCTCCTCCTCAGCTGCCCAGGGCACACACAAGCGCACAGCGACTCTCTGCACGGCTCTAATCCGCAGGCCCGTTTATGCGCCATGACATCAGTGCAGTATAATGAGCCAAGTTTAAACTCCATCTGGGACAAATAACGTCCAGGCACACTGTGACTTCTTTTGTTTATATACACTGACTAAATATGTCTTGGTGGTAAATGAACTAACTCTTAAGATTTATTTCCCAAGGCCTCCAAAACAATATTCTGCACCCCTGAAGCAACTCCCGGCCTCCAGTTCTCTTTCCAAGGCTATGCGTAAGTGATTTTTAACAGAACACATGATTTTGAAACATATAATTAACATCTTGAGGAGAGACAAAGTCCAAACAGCCCTTCATCAATCTCAAACAAAGAAAAGAGGAACTGGCTAGCGAATGGGTGTGGTATCATGGCTCAGGGTACAAACCCTGCAGGCCACTTAACTCTGTATTCCGCCCCCCCCACCCCAAGAAGAAGCTAGCAGAGGTGAGAGATTTAAGAAATGCTCCCGTAGCCAAGTGGCCATTTTCTTTCTCTTTTAAGGATAAACTTAGGGTGTTTTTTTCTTGTCATTCTGGCATTACTTAAAAGACATAATTATAAATTCAGCATGAAAAACAAACAAGCTAATAGGTTCAAGTCTTACAATAAGTTTTTAGATTTCTTCAAACACAAAAACTGTGCCTCTGGGGTGATGTAATTTTTGAATGAAAATGAAAGGCGGGGTTTGGGAGGAAAGGAAGGCTGACCAAAAGGTCATCTCCTAGCTCCAGGGGACAGGGAACCCAAGCTACTCTGTCTGGGTCCAAAGCCGCTGACCCCAGCGGGAACCACTCCCCCAGCAGCTAATCTCAGGGAAAGAACCACTGGCTTACGGAAAGGGAGGAGCTCTAGTGAAACAGACCTCAGATGACCTCACTCCCAACTCCTCCTTCCAACTCAACTCTTGCCTCCAAACCTCAGCCTCAGATACCACCACCACCAGCACCAACAGCACGAGCACCTGGTTGGCAATTTTCAGAAGCTGCAGATCCAAAATGATGACTATCACCTTCCAGAACCAATGCGAAGATCGCAGAACAGGAAGAGTCTTCGCAATGAACTTTCATAATTTACTATCTGGCAAAACCCAGTCCCCAAAATCTCTCCCAACTGTTTTACCTGAACGAGACAATGAGCCATGCCCAACCCAAGCAACCCTACCCTTCTGGGAAGATTCTAAATGGACTCAAATCCCAGTCCTGTGATTTGCCAGCTGGAAGTACTTAACCCTTCTCGCCTCCGGTTCCGTCTGTAAAAATGATCACCACCTTATGGGGTGTATGATTACTGGATGAAATGATGTATATAAGTGCTTAGCACCATTCCCAACACCTCATAAGCCCTCAAACAGTTATTATTCACTCCCTCCACCACAGAAGGAACAAAGAAATCAAAATATCAAATAAAAGCCATTCTTTCCACCAACTCAACTTACTGCCCACAAATAACCACTCAACTAAAAGCGGAGACCAAAAGCCTTCTGGCTATCAGCAAGCTTACAGAGTAACATTTAGGTCTGAGGTAAATGCCAAAAACTCAGACACTTGGAATTCTTTCAATGTCAAACATCTGACCTTTAATGAATCTTCTACTTTGTTACGACCCTGAAATCTCTGGAAGAGGCAAACCTTACAGAATTTTTTATCCTTGATGTTAGAATAAGGGTTAGGAAATGAGCCGCTGCCTCCCTCCGAAGAAACAGCACACACCTGGTGTGAGGCCTATCTTCAAGTCTCCTTAAGGGAGGCTCTTTAAAGTTCCAAGGCCCCTTGAAGAAACATGACGTGCAGGGGACATCGATAAAAAAATGGGAAAACTCTTCAGTGCCTGACCCTCAGAAAACCACCTGATAAACAAGAAAATGGAGACTCTTAAAAGGATAATGTCCTCTATCACCCAAATGCACCCTCCATGGACCACCCCAGTCTTTAAAACAGGTACTATTCACAAAGTGCATGTAAGCCCAAGGTCTGATTTCCCACCACAACCTCTAAAAAAAAAAAAAAAAAATGGACGCTATTCCTTCATAATTCATATTATATTCCTGTTTTATATATTACTTTTATTTTCCATCATGACTAAAACCACCCAATTATAAATAGACTTTTTTTTCAGGATGCTTTTTATATGGACTTTTCGCAAGGCAATGAGAAGACAGGCCTGAAACAGACCCATTCTGACAATACAAAACAAAAATTAAAAATGGCAAAGTCAGAAAAGATGTATGAGGTGCACGACTCTGGCCAATTCAGCTACCAAACCACATCACCAACTAAAGCACACGCTTCAGGGTGTCAATGTTTCCTTATCACATGAATTAAACGATCCAATACAAAGACCGAAGAAACTTCTATCTGAAGTAATAATACGTTTCAGTCAGTGATGCATTTTTTTTAAACTACTTAGAAAACATATAGACATTTTAACAACACCTCTTAAAAATTAAGTCATGTAATACAAACGGGTAACAAGCACAAGCCCTTTCTCTCGAAATCTCAGATTTGGCTCACATGATTTAATTTCCATTTCTTGGAAATAATAGGAATGGAACTTTGATGACTTTCTAGCTGACCTGCCCCCAAAGCTAGACCAGTCTGCTCCAGTTCCATGCTAACTGCCCAGTTATTTGCAAAGCAGAAATCCCCAGCCAGGTAATTTTCTAAATGCAAGCTGTCCATTTTATCCAAATAAATGCACACCTACTCTACCCCAAGGAGTAAGGAATAAGCAATAAAGAGAGAATCTAGGAGAGGCAGGGCCAAATATTCTAATTAATGATCATGCTAAACACACCTGCTGCCCATAAAACACAGTCCCTCTCAGCAATGATCTGATCTGATCTGATGGTATCCTATTAAGGAAAAAGGCCCAGGGCTGAGAGGCAACACCGATCTCGACGTCAGAATGAACACTAAAGGGGCACACACATGACTTCTTCCTCTTTTTTTTTCTGAAGGCCCACTATAGCTTAGCTTCAATTTATTCTAAAGGTAGGGGTAGCTGAAAAATTACTAAGAGGCACCTGGTTCTGACCAATCCCAATTTAAATGGGGAAATAAATGCAGTCTGAAGGCAGCTAAACCTGGAATTATCTCCACACATGGGGGTATATAGCTCAGTGGTAGGGCATCTGACTGCAGAATTATCTCCACATAATACTGCGTGGCTTCAGCAGCTGGCTCCTCCGCCTGCGGTTTATTTTTCACATAGGGCTTTGGAACTTAAAGATTCATGGTACTAATTTTATGCTGCTTGCTCACTATTGTCTTGTTTGGAACGGAACATATATCATTTCTATATGATCCTATTTTTAAAATCAATCATTTGAAGAAAAGAAAAGAAAAGTCTGCCAACATGAAAACAGTTATATGCAAACATATGTCTTAACACATGTAGATGGAGAACTATTCCATCTCTTCTTCTTCCGTGTATCTATGTATTATTTTTACCACACTATGAGATACAGCCATGGCTGTCGAATCACATTGAACATGACAAGTACACATTACCAAAAGGAAACAGACATGAGAGGCCAGAAAGCCAACATATTTAACCTTATCCAAAGAGAAAGTTAACACAGAAATGGTACGCAATGCCTCTTCGAGGTAATACCAAAAGAGTCTGCTTTTTAAAAAATTCTATTTCAATAAGCATTCAAAGAAGTCTCAATTCTTGGAGCCTCTGAAACAAGATGATAAACGCAAGTTATTTGCATTGCTGCCCTTGGAATGCCTATAGCTTGTATCTGTGTTTACTGTCCCTAACTAGTCTGTAAACAGTAAAACAAGGCACCCTCTCATTCCTTCTGCTTACTGAGTGCTCAGTGTAGCTCTGATCGGGGGCTCAGACTCTGCTCACTAAAAAGGAGAGGCCAAAAAAAGACAACGCATGGGTCCTAACTTGTAAGACATGTTAACTGAAACCCTTCCACTAAGCCAGATGAACCAGACCCCATGCCAGTTCATTTCACAAGTCATGAGGAAAAAAAACTAGGAGGCTTGGGGAGCCTGGGTGGCTCAGTGAGTTAAAGCCTCTGCCTTCAGCTCAGGTCATGATCCTAAGGTCCTGGGATTGAGCCCCACATCAATCGGGCACTCTGCTCAGTGGGGAGTCTGCTCTCTCCTCTCTCTCTGCCTGCCTCTCTGCCTGCTTATGATCTCGGTCTGTCAAATAAATAAATAAATCTTAAAAAATAAAAAAACTAAGAGGCTTAAAATCACTTCCTAAGTATGACACACAAACAACTGTGCCTAAAAAATCAAGCACTTTTGCTCTATTTGAAACACAGATTTGAAGCACACAATACAATCTCAAAGGCAAAAAATGTTAATTTCCAGGTTCCAACCTCAGACAAGCACAGACAGCAGGCAATGCAGAAATGGAGTGAAGGGGACAGAGTGGGGACTGAGTGGGGACTGAGAAGGACAGTCCCAGCTGGAGCAGGCAGCTGCCACTATCTGCCAAGTGAGAAGACCAGTCCAATGTTATCATAGAAAGATCCAGAATTTTATGTAAATCTTCCAATTTTTAAGTTCTGGCACCTAATTATTGTTTTTTACTAATTACATCAATTATAAAGAGTGGGAAGGAGGAGAGGGCCCATCTGACAAATACAACCAATGGTTAGTTTTCGAGCCTTGGTTCGGAAGAATTCGATTTGTTCATTTCATTCATCCATCAACCATTCCGAAGGACCGACCGGATTGCTACCTCCAACGCCAGGCATCGCATGAAGAGGAGACACGGTTCCTGTTACCGAGTTTACAGGGCAACAGCCGAACACTACAGTAAGCTGAAAACAAGCACGATGTCAGAACCACTGCAGAGTTTCAAACTGCCATTCTCTGGCAGTGCAACTTTGCCACGCCGGTGTTTTTCCTTAATCCTCTCCTTTTTTGAAGGCGGCTCCATTTCTACCACTTGAAGGCTACAGACTGCAGTTTGACTCTTGTTATTACTGGCTTTGGCTAATTAAATTCTGAAGTGTCTCTCAACCCAGACAGCTCAGAGCTGTCATAATTACATGTCGTATGGGGTAATTATTGTGGGTGCCACATATAACAACACCCTCTGATAATATGGCATCAACATTTTCCTTTACGAGACCGAGATTATACAGAGGCTATGACTTTCCAGAAGCCTTTGTAGTGAGCAGAATTGGCAGACGGAAGACAGGACCGTAAAAATCAGACCACAGACCTGGATAAAACTCACACCTTTTTAAAGCAGGCCCTCAGAAGCAGGGGGGCTGCCTGTGCTTCTGGAAAGTAGCTCAGGGCTGGGGAGGGGGTTGATGCTCACGGTCAGCATCACTGTGGGATCACTAATGCTGAGGAACAGACAGCAAGAAGTGGACAGCCATACTGGATGCATCAGAGGACCAAAAAGTGTCAGTAACAAAGACACGGACTAGCCACAGCTGCAGAGAAGAGATGGCAGAATGTGCAGATATGGTTGGCTTGGGTCCCACTGACATAAGCTCTCCATGGAGTACACCAGCCCTACAGAGCAGTGTCCCCACATGGAACAGAAAGAGACGACAGGACGTGCAAAGCTGAGTAACAGTCCTAGACTTCACTTCAATTGAGTTCTCCTAGCTCCGTCTGTTTTCCTGCCTGCCTCGTCCACTCCCTGATCCCACCCCTCCTCGGTGCTCCCAGGGCAAGGGAATCTTCTGCAATCCAAGCACTTCTCCTGTGGTCCTACATGTGTGTAAATACATGAAGACCATTCTATTTTGGTGGACCACGCTTTGCTCCCCAACCTGATTGCTCATTCCTTCAGGGCAAGAACAGGGTCTAATTCATCTTTGTGTTGCCAGGAGACATTCAACAAACACTGAAAGAACAAATATATTACTCAGTCCAAGTTCAGTTGTAAATCCTGCCCTCTTGCTCCTCCTTTCGATCCCAATCTCGAGGAAGAAAAGGAGATGACAGCATCCGGACACCTGAGGCCTTCGTAAGTGTGAGTGGTGGACGGAACACAGACAGCAGTCTGCGGTGACCGTTTTCTTTCAACACTTACACAAGCTGTCCTCTCCTCATACATCTGGATGCTGAAGAGTCTGCCCAAAGACCAAGCTTCCCCATGCTGAGTTCCCCAAAACAACGCTTGACCAACCTAACTCTTTCCATTTTCAACCCAAGCCCCAGCCTCTAAATAGGATCCTGTCATAAAAGGCGCTGTTATATAATGTGGCTCAGCAGTAAGAGCTACAGCCTCTATTTTAACTGCTCTCATTTGAGTATCTTTCTTCCTTCCAAGCAAAGTCCCCAAGAACTGCTCATTCATTCGCCTACGCTATACTGACTGTGGACTGCTTTCTGGGTCTCCCTGACACAGTGGCAATCGGGATATTTACAGAGTAAACCTGTGTGGCGAGAGGACCTGAACTACTAAAAGCAAGGAGGGAGCCATCAAGGAAAAAGTTATTAAGACATCAAGCAGAACAGAAAAGGTCACCGGAGGAGAAGCACATCTGATGTAAGAGACACGCCGATGATGAGCACTGTTGGAACGTGGAACATTTTAATATGTTTAATGTGCCGTCTGGAAATGTGTACTCTAAAGAATGCTCCAGGAAATCATCACTGGCTATGTGCTCCTTCTAGGGGAAACAAAGGCTTCCGCAAAGAAGAAACAAAAGAGGGAAGAGACGGGCTCCAGATAAAATGACAGGCTGCATGCTGATTGAAAGGCAAAGACAAAGTCAAGAGACCTGTGGACACGGATGAGGTATCTCAACCTTCCGTCTTTCAGGGCAAGCCCATGTGTGCCCATGTCATCCCAAGCCACTGGGAGAATCGAGTTTTTTATTTACATTAAGGAGATCGACTTCCCGAAGAAGAGGCAGTACAAATACTCATTAGCCATTTATATCCTACAAGCTTAAAAGGAAAAAAAACAAAAACAAAAAAAACATAAGAAATACGACAAAGGGAACATTTGCTAGTTGCCCTGTGAGAACAGAAGGACAAAGAGGCATCTAAATCTATCCCCACACTCACTGACCCCCCCTAATGAACATATACAGAAGATAGAAAAAGACATACATACTAACCTCCTATAGGTTCTAAGTATCACAGATTAAGTTAGCAAATCAGTACAGTCTGTGTTAACACCTCTGTTCTTAACCTTACGTTTTCCTTATTTAAACATGGGTGAGTGCCGTAATTCTTCTTCAGAGATTATTAAAGTACTAAACCACTAACAGAGGAGTGCCTGGATGGCTTGGTCGGTTAACTGTCCGACTCGTGATTTCAGCTCGGGTCATGATCTTGGGGTTGTGGGATCGAGCCCTGCATCAGGATCCCTGCTCACTGGGGAGTCTATTTGAGTTTCTCTCCCTCTGACCCTCCCTGCCACTTGTGTGCTCACGCTCTTTCTCTCTCTCAAATAACTTATCTTTTTAAAAAAGAGAAAAAAGAAATAAAACAAAATACTAAGCCAATAGAAAAAGCTGGAAATTGGTGATGCTTACACTTTAACGCTTCAAACTAGCGGTTACATTTCTAAACCTCTAAAACCAAAGACAGTTAAATTTATATATCATAGGTTCTGGAAATGTAGGCACCAATATTCTGATTACTGATGGGCATTTGCCATAATTTATATACGGCCATACACAAAAACTCAGGTCAGGAAACCTGACAAGAATAGTATGTCGTGGGACATATTTAGGGAAGCAAACTTAACTTAGCTACACTGATCTATTTAGAGGCAGAAGAAATTATAGTGAGAGGAACAGGGATACTTTATTTAGAAAACAGTGGTTCAAAATAAAACTGTTCTATTTCACTCCTAGGTAGAAATCCAGGAGAAATGAAGACTTACATGCACATAAAAATTTGCACACAGATGTTCACGACAGCATTATTCATAATAGCCAAGGAGTGAAAAGGACCCAAATGCCCATCAACTGATGAATGAAAAAACAAAACGTAATGTACTCATGTGCTGGAGTAATACTTGCCAGTGAACAAGGCAGAACGTACTGACACATGCTATGACAAACCTCTGAAAGGAGCCAGAAGCAAAAGACCACATGTGCACATTTTCATTTATACAAAATGTCCAGAATGGGCTAATTACTTACAGAGAAAGGAAGGAGATTAGCGGTTGCCTAGGAAGACGGGAAGAAAGGACTGGGAAATGACCACACCAGGGTTTCTTCTTATCATGAGGAGAAGGTTCTAAAATTGTGGCCATGCTTGCACAATCCTGAGACTATAGCAAATTCCACTGTGTACCTTAAAAAAGTGAATTACAGGGAGTGTGGATGATAGGTCAAAAAAGCTGTTCAACAAGCAGAAACTGTTAGGTTGCTTCTGTCCACACTGTGTGTTTACTCCTGTTCTTGTTCATTCAGTTCATAATATATTTTTTAAAATCTTCATTCGTGACAAGGAGGGCTTTTCATTTTAAGGGAAGAATCATCCTTTTCCTGCGTCCTCTATAAAATGACAAACCAACGTTTCCAAACTTAACATGACTCTGCATAATGAGAATTAACAGTGTCTCGTTTAGAAAACCAGAACAGAGAGGGCTATCTCGGCAAGAACACACACTAATGGAATCCAGAAACCATCATGACAAAACTCAGGAGGCGGCGGCCTGTGGGAACTGGGGAGCTTTCTCATAACTGCGGTGGTTCTTTTGCAAATACAGAAATGTTTACAATGTGCTCTGCACAGCTGCAAAGTATTAAGAATGCTGTAAACACATACAAGGTAAGTTTCGCCATATTTGCTTCTAACACGAAGGTAGAGGCACAGCCCCGTGGCCGGTGGGTAGCTCTTCCTGACAGTCTCATTTGGGAGGTGGCTCAAATGCTGCCCTCCCCACCCTTCAAATGTCACCCCCAAGGGTCTGCCAGATAGTATCCACCATGCCATCGTTGAAGTCAACCCTGGGTCTCCAGAAGGTCCTTGATCTCAGGGGTTGTAAGTTCGAGCCCTGCGCTGGGTTTAGAGATCAGTTCAAAATAAAAATAAAAAAGAGATGCAAGCCTTGTGAACTGGGAGGAGATGGAAGAGAAAGGACCAAGAGATCCAATTCTAAACTTTGTATTTTGTTATATTATGAAGACAATAAAATCTCTAGGTTATGCTCAGAAAAATTTTTAAAAATTAGAAAAAAAAACCCATAAAACATTAATAGAGATCGTATTCTCTGGTGTGTCCCATGTCCTGATCCTTTGACACAGCTCTCCTGAGCATCACACCAAACAGGCTATTTAGGAGCAAGAGGCAATTACCAACAGGTGTCTAAGGCAAGCACCCAACACTCATGCAGTCCCAGACTTTTGGATCCTGACCTTTGGTCCTTGTTCTTTTTGCTGACCTCCTCTCTCCTTACCTCCTCTCTGGTATTTTTCCATTGATTTTGGTTCTGCTTGCTCCTGGGGCCTGTCTTCACCTTGTGCCTTAGCCCAGGTTTCACGCACAGGCCCTGAAGATTCTACTCTAACTAGGCCCAAAGGAAAGAGCAGCGGCTTCAGGAAAGGAGGGAGACAGATGGGGAGACTCTGGGGGCAGAAAGAGGAAGAAAGATGTAAGGCACAGAGGCCACTGCCTAGGCTGAGCCACACAGAGGTAACCTCAAGGCATGATAAATCTTGGGTTGATCCTGCGAGGAGGGAGATTTCAAACACACTCTGTCCACTTCACAAGTATGTCCCATTAAGAGAAACTCAGGGTTCATGCCAATCAACAGCTTGGCCCATATAACCTGTAAACATTAATGCTGTGAGCACAACCATACCTGCTAATTAGAAAACCTAAAACATTTCATTCCTACGATCATTTTTAGAGTAAATATAGCCCCAGTTTGAGAAAGCTTCATATTTGACAGTGTAGAAAAAAAAATGAATTAGATTCTCCCACTCCTGGCTTTACAGATACAATAAAAACGTGATCTTATTAATCCAAATTATTAAGCAACGTCTCCTTAGAGCTGAGGTAGACATGCAGAGGAGTAAAATGCCACATGGCCTGAAGATGTCCACAGTCTTTTCTCAGGCTTTGGTCATTTCTAGGTGCAAGAAAGTTTATGTGTGAAGACAGAATTCAAAAATTCTGTAACTAAGGATTTGGTGTGCTAGAGATCATAAACTACAAAAGGGTGTTCTGTGCAAACTGAACGACAGCAACAAGGAACAAATCACCAAAACACAAAAATGGTACACAGTGACATGGACACATGGCGTCGGGTCTCCAAGTACCTACGCAAATGGGAATTAGATGACTGAGTGGCAGCCAAGATGCCTCCCAACTTAAGTCACATCTGAATACCTTGGTTTTTTCAACCTTTTCATTAGTGAAAAGGGAGACCAGACACCTAAAACGGTCCCTTGTACTTTGGAAATTCTCCCACGAGCAGAGCATGGGGAGCACGATGAAGAGGGCAAAGGCTACACCTGGAGGGCTGACGGGCCTCGGCCCTCGGCCCTGCACTGCTATGTTATTCCAGGTGTTACAGGGCAGCTCTGAGCAGGGCACTGACATGACGTGGGTATGCTTTAAGTTTTTCTCTACATATTTATTGGAGGGAGAGAGAGAGAGAGCGCGCACGCACATGTGCAAGCAGGGGGAGGCGCAGAGGAAGAGGGAGAGGGGGAGAGAATCTCAAGCAGACTCCACGGTGAGCACAGAGCCTCACACGGGGCTCAATCTCACGACCTTGAGATCATGACCTGAGCTAAAACCAAGAGTCGGGCACTCAAATGACTGAGCCACCCAGGAGTCCCTGATGTGGTGTTTTGGAAACTCTCTCAGAAGACTGCTGTGTGGCAAATACTTTTTGCTAGGGCAAAAGCAAAAGCAGAGAGGCCAGTGAGAAGGAATGCCCAACCCTGGCGAGAGATGCCGGCTTGGAGTCCAGTGGCAGTAGCAGCAATGAAGCAGATGTGGCAAATTATGGTTTCAGCACATGTTCCTGAGATGAAGCCAACAGGCCTTGCTGACAGGCTTGGGAAAAGAGGACAAGAGATGCAAGTGAAGACTCTGAGCTTGAAGAGCAACAGGGAAAAGGAAGATGAGGCTCTACTTAAAGAACACCTACTGTCAGGGAGGCGGACAGGAAGTGGTAACTCCACAGGGATGTGGAGTCAAGAGCGAGGATCTTGTTGTGCTGGGGAGTTGTTTATGGGTTTGAGGTAAAAGATACTACAGGATGGGGCGCCTGGGTGGCTCAGTGGGTTAAGCCGCTGCCTTCGGCTCAGGTCATGATCTCAGGGTCCTGGGATCGAGTCCCGCATCAGGCTCTCTGCTCGGCAGGGAGCCTGCTTCCCTCTCTCTCTTTCTCTCTGCCTGCCTCTCCGTCTACTTGTGATCTCTCTCTGTCAAATAAATAAATAAAATCTTTAAAAAAAAAAAAAAACAAAAAAAAGATACTACAGGATGTCTGGTGGAAATGATCCAGCTCAGAGAGAGAGAAAGAGATTGAGTCAGGAAGGGAAGTGCCTGTGTCAGTGATGAGAAGGGGTGAAGTTTATCCAACCAACAAACATTTACTGAACACCCATTAGACATGCTTTGTTCTTGAAAGGTTTATGGTACAAAGCATAGTTAAGTAATATAAATAAATTAGGCAGCAAAGTAAGATCCAATAGAGGTCAAGTATGAAGGGACTGTGATGGATAAAGGCTGTTCACCTACTGTAACAGAGTGAGGTGGGGGGGCAAGCACACATGGACATTAAAGGAATGGCTGATTAACTTATCTGAGTTACTAATCAAGTCTGGGCAAACATTTTTCACACAATTGTTCCCAATCCTACTTTTCCTAAGACAAAGACTTTTTTTACTTTCATGCTCCTGAAGAACTGTGCAAAGACAAAAGGGTATTTATTTAGTAAAAGACTGAGCAAACCCTGTTTTCTCAGTCACTAAAAAAAATCTTATCGGAACAGTTCATCTAATGATTTTTTAAAGTTTTACTTTCCATTTAAATTTCTTCCCAAGTGCTACATGAATGAGTCTGCAATATCTTTACTATTTGGCGATATTCAGTAATACTGAGAGAATAAGTACCGTCACTTTCTGGGAAGCGGACTATCCATTTGGAAGGGTCGTCTAGGAGCTGGGGTGGGTTCGCGTGGACCTGTGCATCTTGCCGAGGTCACCCCACCCCCCCATGTGAGAGCAAAACCTGACTCACCCTCAGAGTGTCTTGCTCTGGCCATCCAGGCCAACCAGTCAAGCACAACACAGGACCTGAATAAATAGACATTTTTTTCCAAAGACTAGTACATATTTTCAAAATGATTCATTTAAAAATCAGACATTTTTCTGATGCTTCAGCAGCAATACCAACTAAATGAGGTAAGATTTGCTGTTATCAAAAGCCATAATCGGATATTCTTAAAAACCATTACTACTTCTACAGCAAAAACACTTACCTCTGGAACTATTAATGTTCACAAGCACAGACCTTTCAATCTCAAACCAGAACAAGGACCGGGTTAATGGTTTTCACTTAGACAGTTGAACTTAAATTTCCCTCTTACTACACCAACCTGCTGAGCCGCGTCTCCATTCACCAAGTGAGGCATCATGGCTACCTCTCCGTTCAGCAATGGTGGCAGTTCCAGAGGGATTTGGTCGGTCATCATCATTGTGACGTACATTCATGGAGAATTTCCCTCAACTGGCTTCCTGCAAAAGAACCACCATTTTTTAAAAAGGACCCAG
The DNA here is from genome assembly GCF_011764305.1 of Mustela putorius furo. NCBI lineage: Eukaryota > Metazoa > Chordata > Mammalia > Carnivora > Mustelidae > Mustela > Mustela putorius. Next base: position 74,343,336 of record NW_025421987.1, on the reverse strand, counting down.
GACCCCAAAAAGTCACCTAGAACAACATCAGCAATTTAAGTGCACCATCAGGAAGTCAGCTGAAAGTCAAATTATTCTAATCCTATAGTGCAGAGTTATTGTGCCAGGCCCCAAGGAGGGGTAAAGCCAAAGTAAGAAAATGGCTGAACTAGAAGACCACCAACCTGAGTCTCCAAGCAACCGTGTGAACATAACCTCCCAGACCTAGACTTTGTCATTTAGTTATAGATTTTTTAAATATATGAGTAATTGTAACTACCCTACCCCAGGGATCTTTCTGGGGCTAAAATGAGACAATACTGTGAGATGGTCAAGTGTCAAACAAAAACTGGTGGTATCATTATCTTTAATTACAGGAAATAAGGCCAAAGAGGATGACCTACAAAAACAGGTATTCCTTTTCATTAGGATCAAAATACTGTTCATAAGCAGTTAATCCAAGCAAGTTAACAAAGCTTACACTGCAATTGTTGCAATTTCTGACCCTGCCACTAATATGGTAATTAATCATGTTCTAATTATCTCTCTCCTGTCATTTCCTTGAATTGACTTTAACATGCTGTGCATTTATGTCGTCATCACTGTGCAGATCTTGAACTCCCCTGTATCTCAGACAGAACCCATGGCACCTTGTGCAGAGTAGGGCTGAAAAGCAAACCACCTTGCTTCCTCGGAAAAAATTATTTTCATACAAGTATTCAAGACAGCACAAAGCCATTGTCACTCCAAAAGGGTACCTGCTACCAAAAACTACTTTTCCAATTCAACAGTGGGAAAATAACAACAAATTTCTATTTAAAATTATAACTTGCTGGGGCATCTGGGTGGCCCAGTCAGTTAAGTCTGCCTTCAGCTCAGAACATGATCCCTGGGTCCTGAGATCGATTCCCACCTTTGGCTTCCTGCTCAGCAGAGAGTCGGCTTCTCTCTCTCTCCCTCTGCCCCTCATCACCACTCACTCTTCCTGTCTCTCTCAAATAAAGAAAATCTTTTAAAAAATAGAAATAAAATTATAGTTTGTTCTTTAAGAAGTATTTAATATCCTTCACTTATGCCTAAAAATTTACAGCATAAGAAGTTTAATATCATGTGCAAAGAAGAGAAAACGAAGACACATGTTTTAGATCTGTTCAGAAACAAATGGACATGCACATTTATCACATAAATGATATCAAATATCAAATCAAGGATATCTGATCAATGAATCCTTTAATCCAAATCACAAATGGGAACCCCAATGTCCAAATCAAGCAAAACAGTAGGATAAATCCTTTAACAATTATCTCAAAATTGTCTCAGGTGTGACAGAAATAGAATATTTTTCTCATTCTTAAACCCCTCCATTCTGAACATTAAATATACTTCCCTCTCCTGCAATCCCACCCAAAAGAAACCCCTTTCCTGGAAGTATCAAATGATGCATAAAAGCCACCCAAGAGACTGTAAACTTTTTTATTTTAAAAAGGTAAAATTTTACACTGTTCATTATAACCCCATTCAGAGAAACTAATTATTTTAAGCACCAAACAACGAAGTCTTGTCCCAACTAGGGAAGCACATTCTGTAATAACAGGTCTTATAATTCAGTGTTAATAGTACCATCCTGCTGTTTTTATGAGGCAATTACTCAGTTCCTAAGCAAATAAAAGTACAAAACCCAAAGCCCAATAGTTTATCCTGATGAAGGAAATAGATTCTTGCACAATAAAATTAACTAAGATAATTCCATTGACACAATCATGACATCACTGTTTGATTGAGTAGGTCAAATGAGGGAGAACTAATGTCCATTTCAATTTTATTTCTAATATATTTAATCCTCCCAGTGCATAAGGATAGGACAGCTACTTTCCTCAGACTGCCGATATTACACAGGCTTGCTTCTTAAATGGAATGTTTTATTTCATGTTTCTTCCAAATTGCAAGTTGGATAAACAGGACAGTCATTTACATCAGGGGTCTGAGTATGTAAAGCCTTGGGGTGAAGCGGCTCTCTCTTCCACCTTTTCCTCACTTTCCCCAGGAGAGTCCCAAGGCAATGTGCTGGGGAGGTTGTGGTGCAGGGATTATGGCTCCCGCTTCTCCCCCTTCCCCCAGGGAGGGGCCAAAGCCCTTTGCCACAGGAGCAGTCCCAGCCTTCATCTCACAGACAAACCCAAGGACGGAATCTGTCCTTCTTTTCTCTTCCCAAGAGGAGCAGCTGGAGCAGACCCACTTCAGGGACTTGTCCCTAGGTCCTTTCAGCCTCTACTCTAGGTCCTTCCATTAGGCCAGAGACTGGTAATGAATGGGGCGAGGGGTAGGGCAAAGGACTGAGGTCCTCAGTCAGGACCTGCTCTGGGCTGTGGGCTCCTTCTCTCCACATGGTCCAACCCAGCTGCCTGATTTTTCAGTACTGGGGTTTGAGACTCAAATCCCATCAACCTGCTTCTCATTGTCTCTACCTAGTATCTGCAGGTACTGGGTAGCAGGAGATAGCTGTAATCTGAAACCAAATTCAGGCATTCCTGGTCCCCTGTCCTTAATACAAAAGAATATCTCAAGGCCAACACTGTATCTAACAGTGATAATTCCAATTTAAGAAAATTTCTGGTTGGCGCCAAGTTAACCCATGGCACTTGCTATTAATAGGAACATTCTTAACCACAGATGTCCGGTCCAAATTATGGAGTTAAATCCAGGCTCTGCAACTGTGGGATAAGGGGCTAAAAGGTCCTATAGATGGAGAATGGGAGAATAGGGGACCCACACAGAGTTACAAAAACACCCAACGAAACCAAGTCCACTGGGGAAAAGAGATCATTATAATTGTATTTGCTTTTGAAAACTGTACAGGCAACTTTGGGTAATGCAGCCAATCCATAAAGAAAAAAGATGCCTGAATCCTTTTTCCCCCCTACTACAACAGATTATCTACCTCGCCAATGTATGGTGATTATTTCAGATTACTGGGAGGGGGGCCAGGAAGGGGGAAGGGAAGACAGAGGGAACTGGGGAACTGTACTTGAAATAAAGTCAACTATGTGACAATCACTCGGACAGCCATCAGTGTGAATTTATAAACATCCCACACTCCTAATGCCTAAACTCAACCACAGTTAATCGTGGAGGAAACTGAAGAATGAATAAAGGGAACAAAAGCCACTGTGAAGCCGGGGGTAGAGCCTTGCTTCTCCATAACCAAAGCTGCTGATCTTCTTCTCCATAGGCTGCCGGCTTGCTAAAATCCAAGCCCTGTTTTTCTAATCCCTAAGAGTTTTATCAGAGGTAAACCAAACTTTATCCCCAGTGGAGTATCAGGTAAAAGATTCATCTAAGAAACAAACTGAGGGTTTTGGAGGGGTTTGTGGGGGGCTAGGTGAGCCTGGTGGTATTAAGGAGGGCACGTATTGCATAAAGCACTGGGTGTGGTGCATAAGAATGGATTTTGGAACACCCCAAAATAAAATTAAATTAAATTAAATTTTAAAAAAATAAAAGATTCATCTAGGTGGGGAGGTACTTGCAGCCAGCAGTATTTAAATTCCCATTTCTAGGCTCTCTGCCCATACATACAGTAGTTTCACTTGACTGGAATGCAAAAGATATAATGAAGAAAGTCAGTAAGTTATCTCTAAGCAAGATAATGCCCAGCTATTTAGCAAGGCAATGGCCTGCCAAGTTGTCCCTTAAAATGATCGTGAAATTTAGCGTCACCTTATTATCCAAACAGTTAACTTTAAGGAACAAAACTTACTTTATCTGTAATGACTGTGGACAGGAATGACACATCCCCCTCTTTAAAGAGCAGGCTGGTCGTAACTTGACTTCTTAGGGATGTGGGTTTATTGTTCCCAACAATACTGTGTTTAGTCACAAGGTGATGTGTTAAGGAGTTACTGAGGCATTCTGACCTTACATATCTGGAGAAATTCACCCCTACTTCAAAATCCTATGGGTAATTGTTGGTTTTCTCCTCTTTCTCATGAGGCCATACTGCGAGCCACACACCAAACTCCCTCGAATTTCAGGACCATATCCTAAACTTGCTGTCTTACATCTTCCTTGGGCTAAGAAGCCAGAGGGCTAGTCATGTACACACATAAGGGGAAGGGTCCTTGTGGGCTCACTGAAGCTCCCAGATGTGTCTTCAACGATCTTCCTTGATCATTTGCTGATTATCAGCTCTAAGAGAAGCTGAATGGCCAGTTGGGTAACCTCCAGAAAACTGAGCTATGCCTGTTTTTTGTTAGAGTCAGAAAGTCTCGGGAGAAACCACCCTGACAAAACACTTATTTTCCAGAGCTCCTGGGTGGCTCAGATGGTTAAGCATCTACCTTCAGCTCAGACCCATCCCAGGGATGGAGCCCCGTGTTGGGCTCCCTGCCTAGTGGGAAGCCTGCTTTCCCTTTCCCACTGCCCCTGCTTGTTTCTGCTCTCGCTGCTTCTCTCTCTCTCTCTGTTAAATAAAAAAACAGAATCAGAAACAAAAAACACTGATTTTCTTGGTCTGGGTTCCTTCTTTCCTAGACAGGTATGTATCTAAGCCGGCCAAATGGGTCCCAGAACTCACATTATTTTATTCAAGGCTGTGCCACATTCACACTCTCCCCCTGCACATAACCAAGTTCTTGCAAGGACCCCACCCTCTAGACCACTACCCTTCACGTATGAAGAATAAAATTGTGCTGCAAAACTAATATGGATTTAAAAAAATGGAAAACAGAGGACCACAGAGGACCCCTGCTATAACACTCTTCTAACCCTCTCTAATTCCCCCATCCTGCCCCCAAAGCTCCAAGGTCTCGCTCCTTGTCTTTACTGTACTCTTACCCATACTTCCATTTCAAAGAATTGGGTAACAACCACAGGCCTTCACCACCTCTCCCCCTAACCACACATCCTAACACTAAAACCACAAGTGCTTCATGCCTGGCCAGTTCTAGCCTTCTGACTTACAGGGGAGGGATGTCACGTGAGCACTTGTGGTTACCTTCCCCCTCTCCTTGCCACATTCAGTACCTGCTAGTGAGGCCCAGCGCTAAGGGACTTAGGGAAGAAGTCCCTCGAGAGCTAACAGCAGTGGTGGGGGCTGGGCACTCTGGGAAACAAAATGAACAGATCCTCATTGTTAGTAAGACATTTTGCTCTGTCCAAACATATGCCCCAAAGCTTTTTAAAAACACCTTATTTTAAAAGAATATTACAAAAGGTCTTCAGTTTTTACATTACTCTAGACAACTGGCTTATTACTTTTTCCTCTTATGTTGCTTCCCCCACTCCAAGTCTATAGGCTGGGTATATGGCCCCAGCCTATACCAAGAAACATACTGGCCAAATTCATGAAAAACCTAATTCTCAGGAGAGAACCGCAGATCCATTTCCAAAGGCCGGAGAAAGCAATTATATACTAGGAAGCTTTTCTCACTTGAAAAAAACTAAAACCCTAATCACTGCTGGGAGAGTTTTAAGTCGGTGGAACTGGCCTTCAAATTAATAACAAAACATCCTGGTCCCTCACTCCATGGGCCAATGACCCATATTTCCTTACATTAACTCAAGATGTGAATTAGCAGTACAATACCCAAATTAGTTTCAGATGACAAGAGAAAAAGAACCGTCACAACACAAAAAGGAACTACCATCAGAACTCAAGGGCAGCCAGGCTGCAGGATAAGGACTTGAGTCTCCGCATTTAAATCCGGTCAGGGCAGAGGCACCGCTCCCAAGCTTACTTTACCTACACTCTGATGTGCTTTTTGACTGACTTATAGACTATCCCAGAGAAGTGTCTAGAAAAGCAGCTGCAGTAAGGGAACCAATAAGAAGACTGCACATGATCAGTGTTAACTTTTTGCTTCCATTCTGCAGTTTAAAATGCACTTTCAAAAATCAAATGGGTTCCTTGTTGAAAGGGAAATTGACAGAAACACATCAATAATGACAGGAACCTCTTACAAAGCAACAGGGCAAATAAGTCATATAATATATATTAATAAATAAAAAATTCATACTACTCAAGGTAACTATGATTCCAAAAAGTTTGCATCTTTTCCAATAAAACACAAAGTAACCCATCACATTCACACAAACTAAACAGCGTGTAAAACATTTTGCTTGCAACATGCTGGTTCTACAGCCTGAGAAAAATATCGTCATAGGCACATTAGCTGGGTTCATACTTCAAGAAAGTTTCCTTCTCGGCTAAAAATACCAACTGACTTCTAATAGTGAGACTTGATTACCAGCCCTGTTTCAGAATTGTCACAAATGTACCAGAGAAATTTTCTAATGATTTATATAGTAGTAATAAGAAAAAAAATATACATAAAGTTTAAAAATAAAAAATGTTTTCCTATTGCAAAGCCAAAAAAATACAAAAGACAAAATATGGAAAAAAAAAAAAAAAAACCCCGAAACCCAGCAGTAGTCAAAAAGACAACAGGACAAACTTTTCAATCACAGAAGCCAGCGGTTTTTCTTTGCTGGGTTGTGTTTGGGTAAAGGGGTTTGAGAGGTTACTAAGAAATTACTGTATTCTCTTTTAAAACAATGTAACTATCAAGCAGCTAATGCTTTATGAGTGATTACAAATTTCTAAATGGCTTCCAATATAAAACCGAAGTCTAATAAAAATTGATAATGACAAACGTTTGTGCAGCTGACTTACACTTGTCTGTGCCACGGCTGTAGCAACAAATAAAAATGCAGAAAAGCCAAAATTTTGACAGAGAATCATAAAGCATATGAAAAAAAGAAACAACTATGTTCATGAACCTCCTCTCATACCCAACTTTATGGACTTATACCATCAGTCACAAAGACTGGCAATTCCTCAAGTGTGGTCTTCCTTTGTAAGCTTTATTAGCAAGACTTAGAAAGACAAAGAGGAAGGAGGGAGAGAGCCGAAGAAATGAGGGGAGAGAAGAGACAAAAGTAAGCTGTACACATTCCTACAACTAAGGTGATGCCACAGTATCCTTTGCTATTTTCTTTTCCTCATGAGAAACAACTCTCTCTTTACTGGCTCCACGCTGATTTGAAACTCTGAAAATGCTTGTCCTTTCTAGCCTTCTGAGCAAAATGAGAAACAGCTTTCTAGTAATAACTATGGAAACAGCAACAATAGGGGGAAAAAATGATTCAAACAAAACAAACACTGTACTATCATCTGTACCTCTGAAACAGAGAAAGAAATGGCGCTCAAAATCCACACACATCTGTTCTGGCCACTTCCCCGTGACTAGGAGAGTAGGGTTTGACTCTCCCTTGGAGGCAACCAGAAGCCAGTGCCCTGTGCCCGCTTCTGCCCACGCAGATTAGCGTGGGGCCATTTAGGAACCTGCACACGATGTGGTCTGGGGGCTTTTTCTTGCGCTCACCTCTCCCGTACTCTGTGGGCTGGAAAGGTACTTGGGTACAGGCAAATATTCCCCTTTGCTTTTTAGTAAATCAAATGAGACTGGGCAGGGGGAGAGGCTACAGAGAGGGACTAAGGATTTTTATCGGAAATTTTCACAGCCTCTCTGCAATCGAGGGTTCAAAGAACCAGCGCACTATGGTAAACAGCTTTCTAGTAGAGCAACCCGAAGACTGGGTAGTGCCAAATCCGAGTTCTAATCCACAGTTTGCCCAGGTACTCTGAACTTAATTTCTTCTTTTACAAAATGACAAGATTATAGATTAGCCTTTAAGGTTCCTTTCTGCTCTTAACAGACCATGTTTCAAACACCGCTGCCGACTTCATACAGATTAAACTTAAGCTAGGAGACGTTTACTTGAAACCCTGAAAACCTCTAGTTACTCTTACTCATGAAAGTAGAACCTGAGCCCTATGCATAAAAGAAGAATCAAAGTAAAATGCTGGAAAAAGAATGTATTGAGCAAAGAGTGATGGTAATCACGGTGTTTGTATGCCAATGAAATCTAATTTTACAGCTGAGTTCCGCACAGCTGTGGAAGAAAGACTCTTGCCATGGCTTGCCACTTGAATGAAAGAAGGAGTGGTGCTAACTGTTCATGCAGAAAAACCTCTTGAGACATGAGCAGGACCTGGAGGTATGCACCCAGCTGGTTGGTGGAGGCACAGATTGTCTGGAATTTGTCTTCTTGTCTGATACGGGTTCATTAGCGAAGTTAAATTACAGTTGTCTAAAAAAGTTCTCAACCTTCAAAACACTCTTGCCTTTTGCCTACCATTATAAACACAGGATATTGGGGCGCCTGAGTGGCTCAGTGGGTTAAGCCTCTGCCTTCCGCTCAGGTCATGATCTCAGGGTGCTGGGATCAAGCTCCACATCGGGCTCTCTGCTCAGCAGGGAGCCTGCTTCTTCCTCTCTCTGCCTGCCTCTCTGCCTACTTGCGATTTCTCTCTCTGACGAGTAGATAAATAAAATCTTTACAAAATAAATAAATAATAATAATAAAATAAAAATAAACACAGGATATTGAGGTGCACTGTTTAAATCCACAAAGAAATCCTGGTCAGATGAAAAACACCACCACTGCCACCGCCTGCCCTGGTATTAAAATAAATAATGGTTTGATCAGCAAGTGAAAAAGAATGGTCCACAGCAATCTGGGGAACAGAGATGGGGGCCAAGTAATCTCATGGTCAGACCCTGCCTTCAAGACGATCTAGATGCTTCTGTGGTGTGCTTTCAATTGGCCTTTGCTTAAATGTCAAGGCACAGCCACGTCTGAAGGCAAAATGACTATACAGAAGGCACTGCGTTCAGTGGGGGGGCGAAGACTATAGATCTAAGGCTTAGATGCAAACATTGGAGTAATCTGAGGCTGCTCTTCTAGTTCTCCAGAGATACTGCTTCCACAGCAACCCCACCCCCAGGATGTCCCAAATATTTAAGAACACCTAAAACCTGAAGGGAAAAAAAAATTACGTCACTGGATATTTACAATCTCTGGACCTGAGATCCACATTCTCAGTTCTGCAAATGTTAACTAAAAGGAAAGGGACCCCACCTACCAAAAAAGTTGACCAAACCTTTGTTTGCTTCTTTCATTGTTTTTAAAGGATGTTTAAAGAAGTTTACAAGTGTAATTAGACGTTTTTATTAGAACACCTTGACTCCAGCTACACTGAGCACAGTAAATGTGACATCCCAAGGACAATCTAGCACCTACAAGGAAACACTGCAAAGCTCTGAGCACTTATCTGTACATATATCCAAGTCAACTGTCCCACAGACTTAACCCATGGATGAGAGTAACTGAAAAATTGCATTTTCAATGTCATTTGGACTTGTATGGCTGCTTCTTTCTATCTTTTTCTGTGGGACATTGAAGAAAAGTCTAGGAAACTCCAGTCTAAGAATGGAAAGGTCATTTCTCAAGCCACCCCCCGCCCCCAGATTGAGGCCTTCCCACCCTCAACGTCCACCCCCAAATACTCACCCCCAGCAGCATAAAAAGATAGGAAGAGATGACAGGGGAAGTCAGAAGACATTCACTCCTTCCCAGAACCAGAATCTCCCTCCTTCCCGAGCCCTCGGGCACAACCATCAGCCTGCAACCCCACAGCGCTGTGTGTGGTATGTGGTTCCAAGTATTCCTGCATGGGCTCTCCATGTCTCAGTTTCTTCATCTGTAATATGGGTTCCTTCACACAACTTCTAGATTCCCTTTAAAAACCCAGTATGTACTATTACTGTTTTTAAGATATGTATCATGAATTAAATTCCCTTTCCTGCAACCACTGAGTACCTAACAGCCACACATAACACCCTTTATTTGGGGGGAAATAAAGTGTTAAGCACCAAATGACTGACTGCTTCTGGAAAAAGTGAAAAGAGTTCTGAAGCCGTTCCTTCAGCCTGCTAGGGTGAAGACACTCATGCTCATCCGGCCTCACACTATTCACCTGAAGTAGGAGCGAACATCAAGGAACTGGCCCAAGGAGACTCAACAGAAAGTGACGGTAAGGAGTCCTTGCTCTCTTAACCAACTGATTGACATGCAAAAATCTCACAACCAAGGCAAAAGGAGAAACGCTTATGAAGAATTCACAGGTCAGTGGTTTTAAAATTTCGGTAAAACATGATCCTGGTATGTCTTTCCAATGTCCATCATTGTTGAGTTGCTGTTGTGCACCTGCAACTGACAGGCTGTGTGTCAACCCTCCTTCCATTCTCTGCCCACCCACCCCCGCCCCTTTTTTTTTTTTAAACTGAACAAGCACAGGATACAAAATTCAAAAATTAACTGTCAAATCTGATAAAAGTATATTTCTTTCCTATTAGAGTTTTTCAGGTATCCTTACCCAGGTGCAGATTTAACAATTTATAGTGGTGCCTGGGTGGCTCAGTGGGTTAAAGCCTCTGCCTTCGGCTCAGGTCATGGTCCCGGGGTCCTGGGATCGAGTCCCACATCGGGCTCTCTGCTCTGTGGGGAGCCTGCTTCCTCCTCTCTCTCTCTGCCTGCCTCTCTGCCTACTTGTGGTCACTCTCTGTCAAGTAAGTAAATAAAATCTTTAAAAAAAGAAAAACAATTTATAAAACCTTTTTTAAAGCAGCTTAAGGAAGGTTAAGCTAATTCACTGTATCATCATCTAGCCTGGATGGTTAGAAATTAACCAGGGAGGAAAACAAACCTGCATAAACCAGATTTTAAGCTCCTAAAGGGATCTATCCTCCACAGGGATTTTTACAAAAGCAAAATTACTCACAAAGGAAGAAGGCAGCTCAGCAAGTCACCGAGGAGGCTGCTAGAACAAGGCCTTTGCTACCAAGAGTTTCAAGATTCTATTATTTTTGATTATCTCACAAGAACTTAGTTGAAACGTACCTTCTAAAATAGCACCAAACCAAAGGACCTGAACAGAAACTATCATCCATTGTTGGAACAAATATTTACTGAGTGCCACTAGATGCCAGGCACTGAACTAGGATCCTAGGATTCCAAAAACACAGGCATGGGGCTAAACAGCATTACAGTGAAATGTTATACTCAGTAACGAAAACGTAATCCACACTGACACTTCTGATGAAACAACACCAAGTCAGCAGACCTCCCTGCTCTATGCAACCTTTCATCTGAGATAAGCTCCAGGGTCTAAATTTGGTTTCCCAGCTGTGGCCTCTCTTTTCTAGTCTTAAGTGTTCCAGAAGATGAATTTATCTTCGAAACATGCCCCTTACACCTCAGTCTTCATTTCTGATCAGCCAGGAGGATACTAAAATTATTGCTTTCATCAGCTCATACAGAATTCAACCACGTTTATTTCACAAACTCAGTTTTGTCTACTCCTACAGATGTCATAAAACATCCATTATAAGGAAAACAATCTGCGCCGTCAAAATCATTAATGTTTTGTCTGATTTACTCTTAAATATGTTATTTCAAAGATTTCTGACATTTCATTACTAACTGTAGATGTCGGTTCACATATATACATATTTTTAAATATGATTCTTTGCTCCACCTCTGTGGGGAAGGGGGTGGGTGTCAATGAGAGAATAGGATAGGATACACTGAAAATCACTTTATAAGCATGGTGTTGTTGCTTGAAGAATCACTACAGCTGATGACATTCTCATAAGCAGCTTTGATTTTCACTTAAAGTGACGGAACACAAAGCAAACACCAGGTGTTTCTTGGGGCTTATAATATACTGAAACAGAAAATTCACAAGAAATGACAAAACTTACAAAGAAACAAATTAGCAGGTGCAAAGACTCCCGTAAGGAAACAACTATTTACTAATCTACTTACTATTTCAGATTAGCCCATTTTTATAAAATTTTAATGAGGTAATATATGCAAACCACATTATTAAATCAGACTAACATTTTTTTAATTATAAACATGTAATTCTTTACAAAAAAATAATTTCTGTTTTTCAAGGGGGGGAAAATGCCCTGTCACGTACCACAGAGCCTTAGGGAGGCTGGTTTTAACAGGTAAAAATAATGACCAGTGTACACACAGAGTTTATGTGCAAATGGATGAATCGAGATGTCAAATGCACGGTGCTTGCTTACATTCTAAACACTCCATTTGAATAATGAGGACATCATTAATTATATAATACTATTTGTTAAGAAAATGTAAGAGGGCTGCATTCATTTATTTAATGAATACATATCTAGGTTCTGCTCTGTGTAAGAAACTTTTACGCTGAAATCATGCAAATTCTACATCTGAGGAGTCTAACAGGCTTCAAAACTTTTCCAACAAAATAATTTTAAATTTCAACTCTGATACAAAACCGGTGTTCTCCAATTTTCATATTTCCTCAGAGGAAAATGCATGAAAACATACCAGAAAATGTTTCCATTAATATGACTAAAGAACTCAGAAACACAGAGGATGAAAAAGACAAGTAATATTTTAGGGTTATTAATAGTTATGACTTCACAAACTTCACAAAAGGGTCTTAGGAATGCCCAAGGGTCCCCCACACCACACTTTGAGAACCAATGCACTAAACTAAGTTGCTTGAAGGTAAAAAGAAGAAATTTTTAAATTCCCTCTCTAGGAGACCAAGATTATACTCCCTATTTTATATTCTGTATATCCATAATTCCCCTGACAGAATCTGAACAAAAAATGTATTAATGCAAATGAAAAGCTCTCCAAACTCTAGCATTGATTTCTCTCTCCAGGACTTTATGTTACACTCTGTAAAGCACTTTGGTGAAACAAATTCATGTGGGGAAAATCTTGAAGGAAGTAAGAGCAGTATGCTGGAGGTGTAAGAAAATGGATGTTGAGGGCCAGGTCCTACCTGTGGGGTTGATCAGCAAAACCAGAGTTCAGGAACAGGTGGGGACCTGACTCCAATAAATCCATGCCCACTAGATGGGACTCCGGTTCAACATCTGTGGTCAGACTCATACTCCGCATTCAAAGCAAGTCATCAGCTGGCCTCACCATCATGGTGGACATGATGGATTGCCCAGGTCACACATCCATGCCAGCATGCCAGCTTGCTCACTGACAAGCAAGTCTGCTTTGTAGGGAGGTTGGAAAGATACACCCTACTGGAAAAATGTTTATTCTTCCAGATGGAGAAGGAAAATCTGGAAACATTGAGTTGATGGAGCCCCTTGAAGAAATCTTTGGAATTTGTGGAAGGAGTTGGAAGAATAATGGCCAAGGCAACCATCATGAGTGCATCCTAAGTCCAGTTTAAAGAAGATAACCATCCTTTGATCTTGGACTTTACAATGGAGCTATGAAAATCACCCATGAGTTCCCTCAGCTTTCCTTTGGGGCTTGTGCAATAATGACGGATCTTGATGCATTTTTCATGATTGCAAATGAGCTACACTAAAGACTGTTAAAAGAGGCCCCTGATATTTGAGGGAGAGATTTCTGTGATTTCTAATATTTAATCTGTTCTCTTTCAAATTTCATTTACCTAACTTTATTAGAGACTGAAATAACCCATTTTTGATGGAACCTGTATATTCATAGTTCTTTCCCAGGTCCTCATCAAAAATCACTTATCTGGTATATGGTCAGGTAAGCTATAAGAACAAAGCAGCTGCCTTTAGTTTTGTTTGATTAATAAAAGTTAAAATGGTTAGAAAAAAAAAATCAAGTCCAAGGAATAAGGACAAAAAAAATTTTTTTAATTTTTTCTCAAGGAAGAATCATACCTATTCTGATCTCTAGCCCTTCACTTACTGCTCAATGAGCCCACTCTAAACCTAAACCCAGAGACAACCTGATCTAGTATTTTCTATCACTAACATTTTCTTTTGCCACAGCCTATGATATCTTTCAAAGAATCCAAAGAAAGTTTTCTGTGGCCTCAGTAGAACTCTTAAAACAAGAAACTCAAGTTTCAAATATAGACAAGTCAGCAAGACAGTGAAATTCATCTCCTAGAGCAACAAATTAACAAAACTAAAATACAGCATAGCTACTGATTTGCATTCAACAAACAATACCAGATAAGACTTCCCTTTTATTTTTTAAAAATAGATTTAATGGGCATATTAATTTTCCACTGGCCACTATAAATAAATGGAACTCCAAAAGATCTTTCTGTGCAAGGGCGTTCTGGCCGGTCACTGTTAGCCTGACCCCGAGTGGAATGTGTATTTACACTGCAGAGAGGCGGCATTGTGTGCCGGTGGGAAACCACTTCTCACAAACCTCCCATTCAACGGAGAGCTCCACAATAGGTACTCACACAGGAAGCAGGCCTTGCTAAGAGCACCTCTGGTTGTTCCAGAGAGGACTTTTCCAAGGCAGCAGGTCGGTGAACCAGCCATGTTCACAGGCCCTGACTGCCTACACCACAGGGTGGACAAAGCTGGTGTTGTCCCCAATCACTGCCCTGGGTTCTTCCCAAAGTCAAAGTGAAATGGTCCCAGATTCCATTTCATTTTTTAGCTAATCTCTCAGGACATCACTTTGTTTAAAAAATAAGTAAAACAAAATAAAAAGAAATCACAAGGCCATAACATCTTTTTCTCAAATACGCTGTACAATACTCTAAGAATCTACCGCTTTTCAAAGTCCTATGAGAAGTGTTTGTACTGAATACACAACTTAAAATATCAAAACTTTAAAAATCACTTCCTTATCTCCCCTGAAAACTACGCTTCCTTAAATACTGACCATTTTTCGTTAACTGCAAAGGAAAAAAATAATTATTTAAGGCCTCACAGAAAAGCAGGCATGGTCAGCATCACACCAGTAACGGCTTCTGGATGCGTATGTGAGCAAATAATGGTGACCACTTACACACACCATCAAATCCACCAAGTGGCGGCTGAAAAATACAGTTAATAGAGAGGTTTTGTCAATTCAATAGGAAACAACTGCTCTCTTTCCTACTTATAACTACATAAAAAACACAACCTGGTTCTTTCAAAAATGTGTTCGTTAAATTCTCACTGCCCCAGTTTCTCAACCTGCAAAAAAAGCGGTAAGCAGCTGTTTCCTACAGTAATATTTTTAGACCATTAAATAATTTAATGATATTGGGCAAAGGGCAACTCTTCTGGATTGTTTTTCCTCATTTCTCTAATTAAAGGAATGAACTCTGTGATCAAGGTCCCCGCCAGCTCTAATAATCTATCCATTTGGGCCCAGCAACAAAGAATATCACAAATAACACATACCTGGATTAAGTATTAAAAGTGTAACATTTAAGGCAGCCACCGGAAAAATAAAAGGTATCTGCACCCATGCCAACCATAAATAAGAGCACTTACTAGCCACAGGAAGTCACTTTTACAAAACAGAAGTAAACCAGAAATACCACGAGGAAATGCTCACGACCCAATGTTAAGTGAAATTTACCTAGTCAGGGGCGCCCGGTTGGCTCAGTGGGTTAAAGCCTCTGCCTTTGGCTCAGGTCATGGTCTCAAGGTCTGAGATCAAGCCCGGCATAGGGCTCTCTGCTCAGCGGGGAGCCTGCTTCCTCCTCTCTCTCTCTGCCTGCCTCTCTGACTACTTGTAATCTCTGTCTATCAAGTAAATAAATAAAATCTTAAAAAAAAAAAAAAAAAAAGAAAGAAAGAAATTTACCTAGTCAGAGTATGTATGTAACATCCAATTATTTTAAAAGACTGAAATGAAATAGAATCAAACTGTTAACACTAGTTACACCCTAGGATAAATGAAATGATGAGTTCAGTATTTTTTTTCCTTTGTACTTATTATAGCTTTGAAATTATCCTACAATGAGCAACTGTAATTTTCACAATGATAAAAGTCAACTCTTAGAAACGTGGTATATTTCCATTTATTTTGCTCGGTGTGATGGTTTACATTTCTGTAATGGAAATACTTTCAAATCACCGCCCAATGTAAAATGAAGACCTAAAGGACAAGGGTTTGGCCAAGTCTCACAGAACTGGTTTCCACCATTCAGCCCTAACTGTGGGACACAACAATGGAAGAACATCTCCAGTTGATTAAGTAACAGATTTGGTAACATTTACAAAACCAGCCCTCGGGTCATGCTTGCTGCATAATCCCCAGATTAGGCATGCTCACCAGGACCAACCCAAACAGTATTTGGTTTTCTTGGGTTTCTTTTCTTTCTTTTTTTTTTTTTTTTTAAAGGGAGTAAGGAAAAGGCAGGTTCCCCAGTCTTACTTTTTTTTAGATAACAAGCACTCCAAAAAATCCTCTTCCAATTGCCAAAATAAATCAAACTTTGTGGGTGGAGAACACTCTGTCAATCAAATGAGACTGAGCAAAGATAAACTAATAATAGAAATCTGTTACATACTTACTTAGCTGTGCTAACTATGCCAGTCCTTAACTAGCACAAAGGATTTCTAAAACCCTGGCTCTGGAAAGTACAGGGTGGAGTCAGAGAGCTCCCTCAGGGTTGGCAGGCCTCCTCCTCAGTGGAAAAGTAACTACCCACTCCTATCTTTGTGGGTTCTCGCCACCGCACCCTCCCTCATGTGAAACCTTCTAAAAATATTTGTCCCATATTTTCATTCCCTCATCCCCATATATTGTAACATATAACACATGTTCACTCTAGGAATCTGGAAATACAGAAAAGCAGGAAGAAAAGTTTTGATTCTTCATAATCCTATCACCAAGAAACCTCCACTGTTGAAATGATGATATGTTTCGTTTCAGTTTTCTCTATCCCCACGAAATTCATACAGAGGGCAACAATCCAGACAGCACAGATCTACTTTTTACTGGATACTTCATGATCCTAACAATGACATTGACAACTTTAAAGAAATAAGCAAGAACTTGTTCCTAAAAATCTCAATTTCAGAGATAGTAGCAAAATCCTTTTCAAGGGTCCTCAACTTTGGCAGAAAGATAGGGGAGGAGAAACATATTAACCCATATGCCCAACATTCACATAACCCAGTGCACAGCCAGAGGCAGAACTTCTTTCTAGAAGACATCAGGTCATAATGACATAACACTTTTAGACTGTGTACAAGTATTTAACCAGAATTAGGAAGTGAATGATCCCCATGAATTACTTCACTTTGTTCCCATGTTTATATACATATAAGTTTCTAAAAAGTAAAAAGTTTTATTCTCTCCTAAGAGCTGTAGGATGTTTTAAGTTAACTGTTTATAATACTTCCTTCACAACTATGAACCTACCCTACCCTCTCAGAATGTATATACCAGGAATCAAGGTCAATAGCACTATGCCCCCAAACACTTATCCCTGAGCATCTAGGTGTAATGATGCCAGGAAAATCATTAACAAGACACAAACTGGCAAAGACTCTGATGTGAACTAAAATATCTTCGTACTAAGTATGAACACAGCACAGAAGAGTGGAAAACTGGAAACTACCTCAACCATACAACAGAAGACTAATTTTAAATGCTGTACAAAAGATCTGTTAACAAAGACAACGTTTGCAACCCACTGTTTATAGAGAAATAACAACACAAGGAGTCACATGTTAAATACAAGGTTTATGCCTTGGTCGTGTTTGTGCAAAACTAGGAATGTTTATTTTTCACACAGGAAAAAAAAAAATCAAAGAATATACCCTAAAGTGTCCACAGTGATTATGGTGAGAAGGTAGGATGAAGTTTTATCAACATGTTCTGATTTTTTTTTAATGATGCTTTTGTCGGGGGCGGAAGGGGGTATATATAGAACACGCAGCATCTTAGGGGTAATCTTACTTTATCTGTTGAAGAATCTAATAGAAAAAAATGAGCAACAGGTATCTCTCAATGGATATCTGGATGGATAATGGATCCAAAAATGGATATCTGCTGAATGACAATCCTATTACACCAAACACAACTCTATGACTTCCCTATCAGGGCCGCTGGTTGTGAGAGCCCAATATTCTAAAATCCTGCAATAGCTCACAGGTGTGGTTTCCCCTTCACTCTAGCCACAGCTGGGCAGACCAGCTTGATGCCCGAACTGTGAACCTCCTAGAAGCCATTTTCAGTTTCACGACAGATCAGAGAAGTCGAAAACGGAACCCTGAAAAGTTCAGTTCTGACTCAGACTTGTACAAAATCTAAACATCTCTAACAGACCAGAGGCCTAAAAGTATCACAACCCCATTTTTTTTTTATTACACTATATCCTTCAGTTAGTGATCCAAGGATTTCCTCTCCCAAACAGTCAGTAAAAATACAGTTCTTTGGAATAACAGGATGATAGGAATAGATAAGGTCAGAATTAGACAGAACTGTGTCTGAGTCAGTGAAAAACAAATTGCTGATTATTTTTAAAGCACCACTATTAAAAGCATTCTTCCTTTGATGGAAGTAGGTTATCCCTGACCCTTCCTTTCTGTTACCACCACAAGCAACAGCACCCTCACTCAGGAATTAAATCACCTCTAGATTTCTGGAAACCTCTGAAACCAACTTATCCTGCCTACCATCTCTCTGTGGCCCCCCTTCCATCCATTCTACCAGATACATGCAGACCATGTAATCCATTTCTGGAACATCACTTGCACTATGTCACTACTTGTGACATAGAGGGAGACCTCTACTTTCTGTACCGCTTCTGACTGACATAGGATGTTTGCTGTTCTTCTTTTCCAACACTACCAACCTGTATCAAAAACACCTGTAATGTGTGTCAGCCTTTCTGCTAGTAATGATGGCTTGAAGACAGCTCTCGGACGTGGTTAAGGTTAGAGGTACATTCCAG
The DNA here is from genome assembly GCF_011764305.1 of Mustela putorius furo. NCBI lineage: Eukaryota > Metazoa > Chordata > Mammalia > Carnivora > Mustelidae > Mustela > Mustela putorius. The sequence continues at coordinate 74,324,747 of NW_025421987.1, read as the reverse complement.
GGCATGTAATGAACAAAGGTAGCTGGCCTATCTTGTGAGCAATCCACAGTCTTCTTCTCCGAGGCTGCCTACAGCCATTCATTACCGCCCTCCATCTCCCAACCCCAACCCCCAAACAACACTAGGTCAGTAAAATGCCACAGCGCTCCGGTAAAATTATCGGAAGCAACGCAACTTTGAAAATAGCTCTTCAGTGACTGACTACTCTGGTCAAGATAAATACAAACTCCACATGAAAATGTGTGTTAAAAGGCAATGCCTACTAGAAAAGGCCAACTTTTTTGAAGAACCTAGTAACTTTTAAATCCCATTTTATTAGGTACAGATATGCATTCTTTTATTTCCAGCAACTACAGTGACAAAGCTAACTTTGTAAAGCTGAACTCCAAGATGCTCCAAAACAAATACACAGGGACACACACACGTGCACACACACACTCTCACTCTCATTCTCTCTCTTGTAATAGGAAATTATGAAGTACTACTTGCTATTATAATGCCCATTTCTAAATCTACAAAACAGGGGCGCCTGGGTGGCTCAGACAGTTAAGCATCTGCTTCCAGCTCAGGTCATGATCCCAGGGTCCTGGGATTGAGCCCCACATTAGGCTCTCTGCTCAGCAGGGAACCTGCTTCCTCCTCTCTCTGACTGCCTCTCTGCCTACTTGTGATCTCTGTCTGTCAAATAAATAAATAAAATCTTTAAAAAAAAAAAAAGCAAATAAATAAATGTACAAACTACGGGACTTCTGTAATTTCTAATATCTTTTTGGATGCTTGCAAATCAAGAGAAAATATCCAATTCTTCAGATTGGTCTTTTCACATTTTACTATCATACAGATAAATTAAAACCTTGGTATTTCAAATTAATTGAGGAAAGACCATCTAAATACAGGAAAGGAAGCACCTGCAAGAGCAAACTCAAATGCAGTTAGACCTTTCAACAGTGTTGCCAAGTGGAACCCCTACACTTAACAGATAAGATACACTTGTACCTCTAACAACTGCTACTTGAAAAATATTTCCCCCAGTACTTCAGAAGATGGATTTATTCTACTCCCACTCCCCAGTTCCCCAATCCCAGGGTAATTTTGCTAAACTGTTTTTCAAACTCTTCACAGACCATGAAGAGATGACTGGGATGAAAAAACTAAATTTGCCACCTCATCTCCAGTACCCAGATCACAAGTTTTGTGAGCTGGACCCTAAGTAAAGGGATCGATTTATATTCATAGCCCTATCCTGTTACCTGAGAGAGCAAAGTGACCATAAACACTACCCGGGAGAATCAGGACACCTGGAGCACCCGGGTTTCATCATTAACGCTTTCTCTGCTCCCAGGCACAACTCCTAGGCACAGACCCTTCTCCAGTCCCGCACTGTGCGCTGTTCAGTGAGAGCCCCAGGGTTGTTCTCACATGCCCACGCCAATTAATTCAGTGCCTGCCTAGAGACAGTGCTGAGAAAGATCTACTGCACTGGTTCCGTGATAATGAGAAAAGGCTGCTCAGGCCCTGAGATTAAGAAGGGATGGGGTGGGGGGAACGTCACATATTTGCCACCCACTGATCAGAAAAAGCACCACAGACCTTCCCCACTTGGGTTTCTCAGTAGATCAAGAACTGACGGGGCAGAAAAGAGGAGGTACTTCTGGTGTGGGGTGACAAGGGGCGACAAAGTCTCCAGTCTCCGTCTCCAATTCATTGAACATCTCAAAGACCCTACTAATATCTGATCATTCAAAAGTGACTATTTTTTTTTTTAATGTTAAGCAACGTCTAATAATTAAGATCTCAGATTAGTGGGAAGGTGGGTGAAATAGGTCAGGGGATTAAGAGGCACAAACTTCCAGTTACAAAACATGTAAGTGGCAGAGATGAAAAGCAAAGCATAGAGCATATAGTCAATAAAATTGTAAAAAATCTGGTGACAAATAATGACCACACTTATCGTGGTGAGCACTGAGTAAAGTGTAGAATAGTTGAATGATTATGTTGTACACCTGAAACTAATATAACACTGTACATTAATTATACTTCAATAAAAAAGTTTTATAATTATTTAAAAAACAGACAGGATTAAACACACCCACTCAACTCATTTAACAAATCACAACCAGAGCACTCCTACAAATGAATGATATACATGGAAATCATATGTGTGACTGGAGTCGTAACAAGCTGAGTGGATGGATCTGGAAATTCATTCCCTCGGCTGTTCAAACCCTTCCTGGGTATCTTACGCACCTGGCACCCTGCAGACACCGGAAATCCGGCTTTGCACACTTGGTTAACTATGTAACTGAGCTACAGTCTCAATAATACAGAATGGTGAGTGTGATTTCAAACCTCCATGTCCTTGATCTTTCCAAGACAGCCTGAGTGGAATCTTTTCAGGGTTCCCAAATCCTTCCGTCAAAGGTATTAAGGTATTGCTATGATTGAAATTATGATCTAAAATCTTACTGCTGAAAGCTTAATAAAAGCCGACCTTCAACTTGCGGGCGGGTATGTTGCTGGCTAACCCCCCGCCCCCACCTTCAATCAACTGATGACTCAGTATGGAATGTCCCATGGGAATCCTTCAAACCTCTGCAGACAGCTGTGCCACATCGCACTGTTTCCAACACTCACTGAGGAGATTTCCTCACCCCTAATAAATTCTTACCATTTTTTTCCCAGGGGTAAAGAAAATCCTGTGGTAAAACCTCCTGCCCCCAGTTCTTTATTATACTCCTCTAACATACATTCTTTCTTGACTCATACTTCATTCAGAAGTAAGAATTAATAAAACAAATCATTTGTTCAGAGCTAATTTTTACTTTACAAAGTCCTACAGAGATCAGTTACTCACTGTGAGTTTAAAAAGCTCTCAGACGATCTCCCATTCCCTTCCCATTCTAAATTCTGCTTAGGTAACAGTCTCACCCATCTCGGGTAAGTCCTAAGTAAAGGTCTACTTAGAAGAACTTTTCCCTAACTGTGAGTTTAAAAAGCTCACAGCACTAGCGGGTGCCTGGCTGGCTCGGCCCACGGAACAGAAGCCTCTTGATCTCAGGGTTGTGAGTTTGAGCCCCATGGTGGGTACAGAGATTACTTAAAATAATTTTTTTTTCTTAAAGATTTTATTTATCTGTTTGAAAGAGAGAGAGAGAGAGAGAAAGCACACAAGCCAGGGGAACAGCAGGCAGAGGGGAAGCAGGCTCCCCCTGAACAAGGAGCCCGATGCAGCAGTCAATCCCAGGACTCTGGGATCATGACCTGAGCTGAAGGCAGAAGCTTAACAAACTGAGCCACCCAGGTGCCCCTAAATTACTATTTTTTGAAGATTTTTATTTTGGGGATGCCTGGGTGGCTCAGTTGGTTAAAGCCTCTGCCTTCAGCTCAGGTCATGATCCCAGGGTTCTGGGATGGAGTACCGCATCGGGCTCCCTGCTCAGAGGAGCCTGTTCCTCCTTCTCCTTCTGCTGCTCCTCTGCTTGTGCATGCTCTCTCTTTCTCTCTTTCTCTCTCTCTCTCTCTCTCTCTTTCTTTCTTTCTCTCTCCTGTCAAATAAGTAAAATCTTTAAAAAAAAATAAAATACTTAAAAAATAAAAAATAACTCACAGCTCACTGAAAATACTATTTATTCAAAGCTAATTCCATGAAATTCAACACGGAGACAAATCACTTCCCTCCCAATGCCTACTCAGTTTGTAAGAAAGCTTATTTCCCTATTACTTAAACCAGAACCCCGAAAATTATTTGACCCTTGTCTGCGTATCTTAAAAGTCTAACTGCTGGATAGGTGAGCAAAAATACCTTATCCCTTCTGTACAAGCTAATTATTTTAAATATCACACATAATCCTAAGAGAATGCTGTCAACACAAATTAAGATCCTACTTTTACAAAAAACAACTGCAAATCAAAATATCCTTATGAAGATGCATATCTGTGTAACCTGCTATATGTTGATTATCTTCCAGTTTTTTATAAAGATTCCACAAGAAATTCTAGCACCAGACACACTGCGTGAAAACATGACAGGAAGAAAGAGGATCTGGGTGGCAGCTGTGTGACCCGGGTTTGTCCCGAGCCTACGTCTATTTGCACCGTGATATAGCTGGACTAGACGATCTCCCATTCCCTTCCCATTCTAAATTCTGCTTAGATAACAGTCTCACCCATTTCGGGTAAGTCCTAAGTAAAGGTCTACTTAGAAGAACTTTTCCCTAGAAAGTGCTTTGTTTAGCCACATATCTTTAAAGAAAAATTACAACAGCTGTACAACACTCCTTCGGGTTACACCTTGAATGATAAGCATTTTTAGGCTGCTGGCTTTTCCAGGAACAAGATGAGGCAAGCACTTCTCTGCTAAGCTTCTCATTACTTACTCTGAAACTGAGTGGTTGGTTGCCGAATGTTAAAAACTTCCAAGATCTGAAGGCAGAAGTGGTATATACTAGACTATCATTCTTTGCTATAGTGAACTGTGTCCTGAATATCTCTGAATAAGGTCCCTTACAACTTCAAATTCTACTGCAGCCTTCATATGGTGTAAGAAGGTTACAAATACAAAACCATTTAAATCTCATGGCCCCTGGCAAATACCAAAGATTCCAAATCATATTTTTACATCGGCATTCACTTTTCTACCATGAGGGTTTGATTTCCCTTCTAGCATGTTACAACCTACACAGACTTCGAAAATGCAACCTCAGCATTTAAAAATTTGCAATGAAATTTTTTTTAACTTTGTTATTTTTTTAAATCATCAGCACTTTCAAGAGTATCTTATCCATCCCTTATTTTTGAGAGGTCACACCACTGATCAATGAAAGGGTAAGGTTTCTTGCACCTCTCCAACTGCTTCAAATTTCTGACCATATTTTTTACTTAAGTTTATAAAGGAAACTCAACCAAGTTATGAGCTCTTTACCTCACCACTCACACATACACCAACTCTTGCTTATCAAATTCCAAGCAGTGCATTAGCCTCCCACCTTCCCCTCCCAGCCCCCACACCCCCACCAGCTTCAATCTTGCAAAGTCCCAAACCAGGCAACTACTGAGGCTCTCGGAGAAAACAAGTCTTACCTAAGGTAGTAATAGGAAAGGGCAACAGTGCAAGAAAAAAGATAACCACACCTAATAATGGTAGTTCACAGTACAGGTAAGTCATGGGCCTTAACTAGAAGAACCTTACCTAAAAAACAGGGAATCAATACAAACAGATTTGTTTTCTAAACCAACAAGAGGACTCAAAATTAGCCTCTATGTTCCATCTGGATTCTACACTAAATTTTAACCATGTCACTGCAAAATATTCCTGGGAGTAGTGTGGGAGAAAAGTAATTGCAAACCCAAGTAAAAGTGAGAGAAACAGATAAATCCACATGGAAACAGGAGCCAACTACATGTTGTATTGCTTTTGGAGGGGTTTTTCCCCCTAAATCCATCCAGGTGGGAATTTCCAAAGTATATTAAAGGGAACAAATATTCTGCTTCGTACTTAGACATCTTATACAGAAAAAGAATTCTATCAACCAAGCCTGAAACCAGAGAATCTCAACAAGGTCAAATTTTTCTGAACATACAAACTTGTCTCAAGAGCTAGCATGCACGAGATAATTCTCTTCAGGTAATACCGCTCTAGTCACATAATTATTTTCAATTCTCCAAATGAAATTATGTGATATCTCTGTTTTATAGAATCATCTAATAATGCGCAACGTTATTAACACTTCACTTACATTGTTTCTTCTGAGAAGAACTTAGTCCAACTCTTAGGTAGAGTCAAAGAAAACTAGATCCACTGATTAACTCCATCACCCAGTAAACAATTCACAAGCCTAAAGGACAGACTGTACAATCTTCTTCATCCACATACTAAGAGAATCTAAGTCATATTTCCACAGTAAACATGATTTAAAATTGTCTACTTATTCAAATTTCCCTGTGGAATATTATGCCATTTGTTCTTTCTATTAAAAGGGATCGAAGGCTCAACTTACAAGTCTTCAAAGCAAAAACAAACCTACAACATTCACTTTCCCGGAGTGTCACTTTCCCCAAACAATAAAATGTCTTCTCCATCTTTTGCATTTCAGGCTACCACTACAAACAGAGAGAAAAATGGAATCTCTCTAGGGGACAGGAAAGGTACAGATGGAGGACATATACCTTTAGGGCCCTTCTAATGCTGTAGCTGAGCGTTCAACAATGGGGCCATGCACTCTGAACATCTGAACCAATTATGCATTAACAGTTCAACAAAGGAAGCATTTTTCTCCAGACTCACATTCCTTGCTACCACTTCACAGTCAAGGCACTGAAGCTCGTTCCTCTACGTCTGAGCAGCCGGCTCTTCCCCCTTGCATACCATCTGCAATCTCAGCTACAATCATAAAAAGGCTAGACCTAAAAGAAGTGGAGATCTTAGATAATCATTACATCAAGGGGCTGCACTGTTCAGATGCCTCCAAGAGCCAAGGAAGTAATGTCAATGGCTAAAATGGCCTGTCTTTCCTTTTTCCCTCTTTTGGAAGACATGGCTAGAGAGAAAGATCTCTTTACATTTAAAAATTGAAGAATTAAAAGTACGCACATAATGGCAAAGAAAAAAAAGCAACTGACAGCTTCTCCATCTAGAAGTCAACGGAGAGTGGCAGGGGCCACTATGAAGTAGAATTCAGGGACACCTCAATGGCTCCCAGTTGGTTAAGCCTGTCTGTTTTCAGAGGGTGGGCGCTGCATCTCCCTCACCCTCTGCCCTCCCTGCCCTACTGGTGCTCTCTCTCTCTCTCTCCATCTCCCTCTCCCTCTCTCAAATAAAGAAAATCCTCTAAAAACACCCCCCAAAAAAACAAAACAAAACAATACCCGGAGAGCTCAGCCCTAGCTCTCATGTAGGAATTCAGGCCCATACTGCCAGATTTTCGAGGAAAACCAGAAAGCCCATTTCATGAGAAATCCCTTCATTTCTAAGTATTGCTTCCAAATTAAAAACACAAAAACAAACACACAAGGTGCAAGGCCAAAAACAAACAAAATCTGCAGGCCCCATCCTCCAGCCCAGCTTACAAACTCAATCTCATCAAAGCAGATGAACAACCAATGTCACCCAGACATGCCCAATCAGAGATGTCCCGCTTTGGGCTGGGCACACAATCTAAGACATGAGTCTCATCAACTTACAGCACCATCTGCTATATGTATGCTACCTGCTGATTCATTTAATCACCAACTTACTGAGCACCTACTGTGAGTCAGACGCAGCTGCAGATGTTGGAAATTGACCAATGCACAGGAGGAAAAAACCAACCCTTCTTCTGGAGTTTACATTCTAGTGAGAGGAAACAAGCAGTGACCATAATAGGTTAAGTTAAGTAGTGCGTAAGGAAGGGACACCTTATGTTTAAAAACGGAGCAGGGTAAGTGGCATTGAGAGCACTACATATTTAGTTTCGTGTGGGACAAAAGATTTTGTCGAGGCCAAAATGTTTTCTAAGCAATTACGAAGGCTAACGTGGCTGACCTCTAACGGGGCAAATCATTTCTGTATGCTTCAGTTCCCTTCGCCCTCAAAGAAAGATACTGTTACCCAGCCTACTGAACACCCCTGGTTCTAAGTCAATCTTTGCTATCATTTGAGAAAAGTGAACATATTATAATATTTTAGTGCTAGAATAATACTGCCTCTTAAATCTTTCTAGGCATTCAGAAGAGCTCTTAAATGCCCCAGAGCTTATTAGGTTCTAGCCTTCAGATGGAACAAGGAGGCAGTACAACTATGAACATTTCCTCTCCCTTCAGAAAAAGGGAGAGCGTTTCCTCTCCCACAGAACGGTGGCAACTTCTATGACACCTGACTGGGGCAGGCAGAGCGGTGAAAAGAAGGCTTTTGCTTTTTTATACCTCCCTACTGCTTACATTGTTTTGGGAGGGTTTTTGTGTGTTTGTGTGTGTGTGTTTTTAGATGTATTTCTTCGAGCAAGAAAAAGAGAAGGAGAGAGATCAGGCATGGGGAGAGACAAAGGGAGAAAGGGGGAGAGACAGAGGGAGAAAGAGAGGATCTTAAACAGACTCCACACCTACCTCGACTCACTACCCTGAATCATGACCTGAACTGAAACCAAGATGCTTAACCGACTGAGCCACCCCCACCCACCACCCCCACGCCATTTAATTTTTTTTTTAAACGAAATACAAATAATAAAACCTAAGGCCACAATGCAGTCAAGAAACAGAGCTAAACCTATCCCTAGGTCCACATGGCTACCCCTTTCCTTTTACAAAGGATACATGGACTTAACAGTGTAGAAACAAGACCTGTAATCCCTCATGCCTCAGCTGTGATCATTTCTAATACGATCTCACCATATCCTGAAGTGCCGTAATTAAGATGTCAGTTTATAGAAGAAATACAATGACGTTGCTCATATTTTCCTCCCATTTTCATTCTCCTGATTATGCAGCACTATTTTCTCTTGACTCTGAACTTGCTTCCTAACGGCCTCATCATGTCTTTTGCTTTGTGAGGTTCCTAGTAAAATGCATTGTATTTTATCGCCTCTTTCTTACCATACAGAAATGGACAGAAATCACAGGGCACTATTGTTGTGAGACACACTCCATCAGTCTCCCGTGCTCTTACGTGTCCTGCCGGGTAACCAAAAATGCAAGACCCTGGCCATTCTGTACCCAGGCTATTTCTCGGAGTTCCATTCACAGAAAACAACCCTGACAGGTGGGATGAGGTCTCTCATCTGGATAAAGGACAAGTTCGACTTGCTGCATAGTATGAAAGCAGTGGATTCCCCCAAGCTTAGTGTCACTCAGCAGAAACACAATCTCACATGTGTGCAGCCCCATGTGGACATTCCGGATCACCTCTGTGGGCCTTGCAGACAAGGAGGAACTTGACACAAGCAAGCTAATGTCTGGGCTGTTTGGCATGCCCTGTCTGAGGCACAGGAGCCCCTTGTCTTGCGCCAGCATAGAGCAAACAGCAACAGCCTAACTAGTAGCTTTGGGTAACTCAAACCCCAGACCCAACAAGGCCAAGGCAAGTCAAAGAATCACGTATTTATTCTCAGACGTCATTCCCAGTAAAGCTCATAAACCACCCTTGAAAACCATCTTGTCCTACATATAGGCCTAATTTCTTTTGCAATTTAGAACTAATGTCCACAAACATATACACATACTACCACATAATAAAGTACCTCCCCATCAGGGTCCAGAAATAGGAAATTCTAATCAAATCCAGCTCTCCCTAATCCTTAGACCTCGTCTACATCACATAACCAGAGAGCCACTTCTGAAACCGAACCTGGCATCTCCAACCAAGTTTTCCACCCCGTCCCCCTCTGCACGGGCCACCTGAGAAGATAGCAGAGAAGTGCTAGGCAGAGAGTTCTAAAAACCCCGACAAAGTCAAACTTCTCAGAGCCTGAATCTGTTTACCCGTAAAAACAAGAGAGCTGGACTAGTGGGACTCATCTCTTTTTCCAGTTATAGTTCTGATGACTCTCCATGCAGCCTATACATGGGTGGAACATTCTTTGCCGCTTTGTTCAGCGTTGGAGTGGTTTATGGAGTGTGGTCCTGCTGGAAAGCTGGAGAATGAACGACATGTCCTCTCAAGATACCTCCTGGCCCTATAATCCCATGATGTGCTTATAATGGAATTTGGCTAGCCTTATAATTAGAAATGTAACTTGCTGGTCACACATCTGGATCAGATAAATCTGCACAAATAGCATTTCACCAGAAGCAGAAATGCCAAGCATATAACAGCTGTGCTGTTACATCAGCCTTGCAAATAACAAGGAATACTATTTATCCATAGAAAGTAAATGAGTACAACAGACAGGGATAAAGAGGACTTCATTCAAATTATTTGGGGATGATGGGGCGCCTGGGTGGCTCAGTGGGTTAAAGCCTCTGCCTTCGGCTCAGGTCATGATCTCAGGATCCTGGGATCGAGTCCTGCATCCGGCTCTTGGCTTGGCAGGGAGCCTGCTTCTTCCCCTCTCTCTGCCTGCCTCTCTGCCTACTTGAGATCTCTCTCTGTCAAATAAATAAATAAAATCTTTTTAAAAAAATTATTTGGGGATGGGAGAAATATTTATCCAAGAAAAAAATATACAGTCCTTGGACTTTCCGATCAGATTACAAGACTGGTGTAGAAAAGAATTCCAATACATACCTCATATGCCAAAACACTATTTCCTTATTTCCTGCAATCCTAGTTAATGATGAGTTCCTTGCTATTGAACTTCTATAAATATAATAGGCTCCCCTGACTGAATGTCAACATATCACAGGAACCATGAACCTAATCCACAATTAAGTATTATCAAAGTGTCAAATGTACTCTGGGAGTATTCACATCCATAGAAAATAAACGTGTCTCAAGTTAACAATTAATTTCACTCAACCAATGCGCTGGATAATGTGAAACAAGAGGAAATTATTTTCCTAAAAAGAAATGAAAACTCTTTCTAGCCAATTAGGTAAGCATTAACTACCTTACACTTTGAAGTCCATTTCTCAAACCCAAAACTTAATGTGTTAATCTAATTGCTCTGAGGAATCACTGAGAAAATGCACCAGTAATGGCCAACTGGTATGAATACAAAATCGGTCACCTATTACTAAACTTACCTACACAGCCGATCAATCTTCTAGTTTACAATACTGTTCACAATTTTACTTCCTGCATTTAAAAATATATTCAGACGCTGGGTGATAATGATGTGGCAACGGAATGTCCATCACTTTTAACAAATGCACCGCTCTGGTGAAGGAAGCCCTGCGTGTGGAGGGCAGGGGGTTTTTAAGAAATCTCTATAACTTCTCCCAATTTTGCTGTGAGTCTAAAAGTGCTCTAAAAACAAAAAAATAACACAAACAACCCCCTCCAAAAAAAAACCACAAAAAGAAATATCTTCAGTGTATTACAGATTTAAGAAAAGTAACTTTTATATCAAATCAATGCCCTATTTTGAAATATATGTATGCAATAAGATCCTAAGTTGTTTTTTTTAAAGGTTTTATTTATTTATTTGGCAGAGAGAGAGAGAGCACAAGCAGGAGGAGCAGCAGGCAGAGGGAAAGAGAGAAGCTGAGTCCCTGCTGAGCAAGGAGCCCAATATGGGGCTCAATCCCAGGACGCTGGGATCATGACCAGAGCTGAGGGCCGACGCTTAACGGACTAAGCCACCCAGGCACGCCAATAAGATCCTAAGAGATACCTATAAACCTATAAAGAACAAATATGGAAAAACCCAGTATTAGTATAATTAGCTTTACTTCAAATTCTAGACTACAATCCATTTTTTGTGCCACATAAAGAAAAAACAAAGAGAAAAAGGATCAGAGAGACAATGAAACAAAAGATATAACACAGAAACCACAGTTATATGGAGACTAATGGAGAAAACAGAGATGATTAGTGAGGTGAAGTAAGACACAAGCAAATTTCTTTGGCTGCCAAATGGGAATCCAGAAAGTAATTTGATTCTTCACGTTTTCTAATATTAACTGAAAACTACTAGTAACAACCAGGGTCTTTGAATCAATCCTGAAAGGAGTACATGGATTTATTAACAAAAAAAAAAAAAAAAAAAAGCTGACTAAACAAATGAACTTTTGGAAAAATAGGAGTTAAGAAATCACACCTCCAGCTTTTACATATCAATTTTTTAACTAAAACCTTAGACTAATATGACATCCTGATGGTCAGTTTAATCAATTTTCAAAAAAGCGTTAATCAACTATTTCCAAATACTGAGAAACTACTTAAGTAGCTGATTCTAAACAGATTCTAATTCCTAAGGAAGTTACTATAAGGAAAATGAGTTAGCCCTTCAGAAAAACCTAACCACCAGATACAGAGACTCTACTAGACACATACATTTTATGCATAATCATGGGGTGTCCTTAGCAAACATAATCAGCAGGCAATCCCTACTCTAACCCACCTTTGGGGCCTCCAAGCTTTTTACTAAGTAAATATCGACTTTGAACCCGTGATGGGTTTACCAGCAAACCACATTTACATTACAGGCAAGAGCAGAGCTTTCTGGCTTTATGCCAAGACTAAACCTCACATGGGCAGTTCCCACCCCTTCCAGTCATCACTAAAAATTCTAAGATTCAACAGGGTATCTGCCACCTAAAAGGTCAAGAAGTCTCAGGACAAGGTCATAGGTAAACCACACTCAACTTCAACAGTCAATGCATGAGACAGTCCATCACCTTCCAAAGCCACTGATGCAAGGCAATTAGTGAAACTGGACATCCCCCCCCCCCCCCCCACCCCCCGTAATCCTTTCAGGTAGCTGAATGTCGTTAGGAGAGGCCTCAGAGTACAAGTATGAACTTTTTATAAGATAAACCTCATTTTTCTGCTGAGATTCTTCCATTGTTCTGTTTCCTTGATTAGGAGTTCAAACAACCTCCTGACTCGTATCTTTAAAAAACAGTAACAACCAGGGCGCCTGGGTGGCTCAGTGGGTTGGGCCGCTGCCTTCGGCTCAGGTCATGATCTCGGGGTCCTGGGATCGAGTCCCGCATCGGGCTCTGCTTAGCAGGGAGCCTGCTTCCTTCTCTCTCTCTGCCTGCCTCTCAGTGTACTTGTGATTTCTCTTTGTCAAATAAATAAATAGAATCTTTTAAAAAAAAAAAAAAAAAAAAAAAAAAAACAGTAACAACCAGTATCTTTTAATCAAATCACTCTGAACAAATCACTGGCTGATTTATCTGTCTTTTCTCTTTCTCCACCCTCTATTATTCTAAGACCATTCTTTTGTTTTAGAACCCCTTCTGTGACTTCATATTCGAACTCGAGCCGTGAACATCTCACCCAGCCACGTAGCCAGAATCTCAGTTACCGTAGCTACCAGATCAACAGCCAGTCCAGCACTGCAAAAATCCAGACTCTTCTTTTTTTCTTTTAAAGAAACAGATTTTCTGCATCCATGCTTTGCTTTTCTAGGAACAATACCTCTCTCACGAAAAGCAGAAGCCCAAAAAACAAGGAGCAGCACTGCTCAGAACTCGGCCCTCCTTAAACACACACTACGGTCCCGTTCTCCCTTGCTGGAAGCTGAATTTCGCCATTCAAAGGGATACTGAAAATTCCCCACACTGTGGCTATCTAGGCATCATTTGCCATCTCCACACATTCTCGTGTGTACAGAATTGAGAACTAAAGACAGACCTCGACAGTGGCAACAGAGGAGTAATCCCCACACCTCTGCTTTGGTGGTAAAGATGTCCTGAAACGTAAAAATTCTTTCCAAGCCTCCGAAGACTTTTGTGACAATATCCACCCAATTCACTTGCCAGTTTGTTCTTTCTGCTCTCCCCTCCTATTAAGCCAGCAGGAACACTTGGAGTTGTGGCTCCCAAACAAAATCCTACCCAGAGCAAACAAGCAGCTTTGGAGGAAGGCAGAGACCTGCTTGAGGCATGGGTCCAGATCTGTTCTTCTACCCTAGTGGGCGAAGATCCTGAGGCCTCGTCTCAGATTCTAACTGTGTCGCTTCCCAGCATGACATTTATAGCCCCTAATATAAGAAATCACGAATTCATATTTTTTATGCCTCCCTAATCCTGGAGAAATGCTGATTTATACAAATGTCAACCTCTGCCCTAGCCAGACAACACACAGTTTCTATGGAGTATGGGTCCCATTATCTGAAAGGTTGACTAAAATACCTACAGAGGGGTTTGGGTCGGGAGGGGGCGGTTCCGTGTGTCCTTTATCTCCTGTATCAAAGTGTCAACAGACAGTCAAGTAAACACGTTCCCAGGGCACTCATGTGACACTCCTCACCAGAGAAACTTCCTCTAAAAGGTTACCTAAGCCAGGAATCTCCAAAACTATTAGCTGAATTTCCTCCCTCATTTTAGGGAATGCCCCTCAAACCGATGAGAAGAAAGACGCCTGGGTGGCAGCAGTCAGAAAGCTATTATTAAAGCCAAAAGCATTCTGTGCAGACTGCCCTCAACCAAAGGCACCCAGTCTAAATGCCTCAGGATACTCAAATACTGACTTCAATCCATCTACTGCTCCCAGAGAAGCTAGGATGAAAAGGTAGACTCCATCATCTGAAACTTAACCATTTCCACACAAATGAAAATGCAGACTTTGCACAGACATTGTCATATTGGTCAAATGGCACCTCTCCCCTTCTTCTGCATTCTGCTGGACCTAGACACCTGTGCTCACCCTCCCACAGCCCAAAATTCCATATACGTGATGGTATTAAAAAGTAATTGTTTTCACATGTTTTAAATGGAGGGGAGGGGCATTTTAAGAATCAGTACAAAGTGTCGTTTCATTTTAAAGAATGTCAAGTGGAAGTTCACAGAAAAAGTTTAAAGTATGAAATCTAATTTGAATCTTTGCCTGGATCCTCATTTGGACCTGAAATCTAATTTGGATGCTACAATCAGACAGATTCTCCTTTTCTGAGTATTTTATGTGGGTTACTATTTCTGGCTCTGAGGCATCATTCTCTGTGAAGATAAAAATATGATTTTTTTCCTAAGGTGATTTTAGTACTAGTTGCTTAAATACTTTTTCAGTTCACATTTGTGAACTTAAATTAGTAAGCAACCTAAAAGTATTCCAGTTTTCTTCTTTGGGGGAAAAGTCAAATATTTCTACAATGGGAGCCCTTCTACCTGACATCACAGAGAAGAAACCATTAATTCTATCTCAGACAACCATGCTGGAGGCCAAAATCTTTGTCCAGGGAAGGGGGCGAGAGCATTCGTCAATTAAGTGTAGTAATGTTCTATGGCTTTGTTTGTAAGTCCAGCATAAATCACTGCTTATTAACTTGGACTAGAAGCTTTAACTGATATACAGGTCATTCAGAAAAAGGTACAGGAAGAGACAGGACTGTGTGAAAATGACACCTCATAAAGATTCTCCTGCCCCTAGATCAGTGCAAACCCAGCTAAGGTCACGTTTAAGGCTTGCTTTCCTTGCTCTTTCATTCTACACGCTGGTTTTCTCGTGTTATAAATATATTTACATCTCCTATATTTAAAATCCTAATTTATTTTTTAAATAAAAAGAAGAAATTCTCTTTTTAAATTCTGGTTTTATTTAAATGAATATGCAATTCACCTAAGCAAAGCTTTTTTAAGTGCTTCAGATCCCTTTAAATACATTCGACTTAGAACAGACATGGTTTTTTTTTTTTAACCAATCCACTCCATCTACTTCAAATGCTAATAAGTCTCCAGTTACTCTCTTGAATAATTCTATTTACTTTGAATCATACTAGAGTTGTACTTAAGCAGCTTGATCACTCATTTAATTTTGTGTATGTAGATTTTATTTTCTAATGTGAATGAAAACTTTGAAGAACCAGATTTTTATTTTATTCATTTAAACCTCCCCCCAATATATAACTTGACTTTTTTTTTTTTTAATTCAATCTCTAAGACTAATTTTAACATTGGTCCAAATATACCCATGTCAAAGTCACTCTAGAAATAGTTACAATTTTCATTTTATATTTTATTTTGTAATTTTATTTTAAAAGTATACTTCATTGTCCTAAAAAGTTAAAGACTCCTCTAGATGCCCTTGTGAACTGAATAGAATTTACAGGCTTTCATCACATAGAATGGAAACTTTCAACCTCCCCTTAACCACCCTGAGACTCAAGAAAAATAATTGAGTATTTTTGTACTCTGAAAATATTTTTAACTCTCTAATTTCCACTTACTTTTTTAATGAATTCAAATAAAGGGGAACTTCATGCATACACTCTCTCCCTAGAAACGGACATTTTATCTTTGCTGAGATGTGCACTCAAGTGGAAAGGCAGGAAGAGCTCACAATTCAGAAGGCAAATACCTAAACAAGTATACAACACACAGCCACAAAAACCACGTGCAACTGGGCACTAAAGGACGGCTCTACAGGTGAGGGCTTGGTTAAGTCATGGTCCCACTCGTAGCAGCTAGCCCAATTCTCTACAACGTACACTCTCTGGAAGCTGGAAGTTTGTTTTGCTCTCTGCTGTATCTCCAAACACGCAGAACAGTCCTAACAGTGCTCAGTAAATGTGTGTAGAATGAATACTTGTAAAAAATAATGTAACACACAGTAGACATTAGTAGGAAAGGAGATAGGAAAAAGACCTAGCAGTAGTTAAATTTTATTTTGAGATTATATTTCTGGGCACCATTACTTCAAGATGGGCACAAGCTTTAAACATAGAGATAGAGGCAGATGGCCATGATGGTGGGGAGTCAAAGTATCAAAACATACAAGGAAAAACCTCAAAAACTAGGGACCTTAAAGCTGGTAAAAGAGAAGAAGAACTAAAGGCAAATAAGCTAACTATAGTTGAATCTGAGTTGGGTTTGAAGAAACAAACTTGTTCTAGGTTGCTATGGAGTGTTTTTTTGAACTAGAGGTCAAGACCCATTCTCAGGTCATATAATCAATTTAGTGGGTCACTGACCGGCATTTTTGTAAAGAAAACAGAATAGTATGGAATTGCATCCCAAAGAATAAAGGCAAGTATTAATTTATGAAACTTTGATTCAGCTACATGTATATAAATATTTTTGTGTTTTTACTGGGCTGTGTCTCAGAGTGTGTCCTAGTCAAAATATGTGAAAAAACAGTGCAATAGAAAGTCTGTCTTAACTATGACATTTTGGGTTCAATATAAAAATGAAAATGTGAGAGAAGAGGGGAAAAAAAAAAAGTAACTGACTGCTTGTTAAAGTTGAAAACATCTGTCAATGGATTTTCACAGAGAGAACTAAAAGAAACCTCAGTGACCACCTGGTCCAATTCTTTCATTTCCTGACTCATAAAAGGTAAAGATACCTCACCCTTAGGGGCACACCCAGAACGGGAAGTGGGTCTCCAGGCTCCTAGTGCAATTGTCCTGTTAGTGGATCACAATGCTGCTAGCACAGGCTGGTGACCACCTGTCACAATGTCATGCGAGTGGCCTTGACACCAGTTGGAATAAAGAATTAGATGGCCTCCCTGGGGCCTACGATCAAAATTCTTTAATGTTAAATACAGTATTTTATGGTAGCTTATCTCTTAACAGCCAGATCTATAAATTTTCAGTATAAAAAGATAATGGGGACTCATTTGCACATATGTCATTACTTAAAGAACTCATGACTTCAAAAATGATAAAAACCATTAAGGAGAAAAACAAAAGCCTCTTCTTTTGAAGTCTAAGACACAAAGGATAAACATTTTTTTGACCAAAAAAATATATATATATGTATTTTATGTACACACACACACACACACACACATATATATATATATATATATATATATATATATATATATATTTTTTTCCCCCCCCAATAACCCTTAAATAAAAGAAATTCCCGGGGAGCCTGAGTGGCTCAGTCAGTTAAGCGTCTGCCTTCAGCTCAGGTCATGATCTCAGGGTCGCGGGACTGAGCCCTAAATGGGGCTTCCCTGCTCACTGGGGAGTCTGCTTCTCCCTCTCCCTGTGGCCCTGTCCCCAACCCCTCTCATGCTCTCTCTCTCAAATAAATAAACTCTTAAAAAGGAAAAGAAATTCCATCTTGAGGTATGTCACAAAATTTAAAATCTTTGAAATGGGAATGCCCCTTGCCACATTTTCCTCCCATAAAAAGAAATTAACTCCCAATCTTTAAGTATGTTCAGCAAAGTAGAAAGCAAGCATTAAGGAGACCGGCTCATCCAATTTCTAGCCAGCCCCGCCCCACCCACATTTTCACCACCCCTCCATTTCCTTTCATAAGAGCACAAAATGACTCCTTAAGTGCAAACCCCTCAGGAAACAACCTCTTAACTTCCACGAAGAACCAGCAATGAACATTTAATATTCATTAATTCATGTTTTTTAGTCACTAAGTTTTGGAGGCCTGTCTGTCCCTGTATGGTTTGTTTTTTTTTTTTCTTTTTTAGACCCTGGGCACAAGATTACACGATTTGGGGCAAGCTTCCCTTCCTCCTCTTAATTAACTCGATAGGAAGAAACCCACATGTTCCCCAAACACAAAGTGAAGAAATACAGAATTTTCAATTTTTCTAACATCTTATTAAAATCAACAAGTTCAGGGTTGCCTGAGTGGCTCAGTGGGTTAAGCCTCTGCCTTCGGCTCAGGTCATGATCTCAGGGTCCTGGGATCGAGCCCCATATTAGGCTCTCTGCTCGGCGGGTAGACTGCTTCCTCCTCTCTCTGCCTGCCTCTCTGCCTACTTGTGATCTCTGTCTGTCAAATAAGTAAGTAAAATCTTTTTTAAATAAATAAATAAATAACATAAAAAAGCAGTAAGTTCAAATACAAGCATACCTCATTCAATTAACCCCACACAACATCAGTGAAGTGTATTTGTGGTTTAGGGTTGGGTTTATTTATTTATTTTTTTTAAATTTTTTGGTTTTTGTTTTGCCTCAAATTGAAGGACCATGGCAACAAGCAAGGACACTGGCACCATTTACCCAATAGCATTTGAGAACCTCAAGTCTCTGTGTCCCATTTCCTAGTTCTCGCAGCATTCCAAATTTTTTCATTATTACTATTATATTTGCTCTGGTCATCTGTGATCAGTGATCTTTGATGTCATTATTGTGATTGTCTTGGGGCACCACAAGATGCACCCTTGTAAAATGGCAAACTTAATCCATAAATGTTGGGTGTATTCTGACTGCTCTGCTACATAGCCATTCCCCCATCTCTCTCCCTCTGCTCCAACCTCCTGACTCCCTGAGACATGACAACATTGCAATTAGGCCCATCAAGAACCCTACAATGGCCTCCAAGCTCCAGTAAAAGGAAGAGTCCCAAGTCTCTCAGTAGAAATCAAAAGCTAGAGATGATTAAGCCTATGGAAGAAAAATACTGAAAGCCAAGATGGGCCGAAAGCTAGGCCTCTTGCACCCGTTAGCCAAGTTGTGAATGCAAATGAAAAATTCTTGAAATACAACAAAAAGTGCTACTCCAGTGAATACAAAATGATAAAGAGAAAAGAGCCTTATGGCTGATACAGAGAAACTTTGGGGGGTATGGATAAAAGATCAAACCAGCCACCACATTCCCTTCAGTCAAAACCTAACCCAGGCAAGGTCCTAACTCTCATCAATTCTATGAAGGCTGAGAGAGGTAAAGAAGCCGGAGAAGAGAAGTTCAAAGCTAGCAGAGGTTGGTTCATGAGGTTAGAGGAAAGAAGCCATCTCCATGACATGAAAGTACAAGGGAAAGCAGTAGGTGCTGATGTAGAAACTGCAGCAAGTTCTCCAGAAGATCTAGCTCAGATAATTTATGAAGGTGGCCACACTAAACAACAGATTTTCAGTGTAGACAAAACAGCCTTATATTGGAAGTAGATACCATCTAGGACTTTCATGGTTGAAAGAAGTCAATGTCTGGCTTTCAGAACTTCAAAGGACAGGCTGACGCTCTTGCTAAGGGCTAATGCAGCTGCTGACTTTCAGTTGAAGCCAATGATCATTGACCATTCTGAAAATCCTAGGACCCTTAAGAATTATGCTAAATCTACTCCACCTGTGCTCTATAAAAAGCCTGGATGACAGAACATCTGTTTACAACATGGTTTACTGAATATCTTAAGCCCACTGTTGAGACCTACTGTGTAGAGAAAAAAAATTCCTTTCTGTTCACTGAGAATGCATCTGATCACCCAGAGCCCTGATGGAAATGTACAGTAAGATTAGTATTTTCTCATGTCTGTTAAGACAATACCCATTCTGCAGCCTATGAATCAGGAGTAATTTTGTCTTTCAAGTCGTTATTATTTAAGGACTACATTCCACAAGGCTATGGCTGTCGTCAACAGTGATTCCCCTGATTGAACTGGGCAAAGTAGATTAAAAACCTTTGGGAAAGTATTCACCACTCTAGACTCCCCTAAGAACATTCATGATTCATGGAAAAGAGATCAAAATATCAAGATGAGCAGAAGTTAATTCCAACCCTCACAGATGACTTTGAGGGGTTCAAGACTCCAGCAGAGGAAGTAACTACAGATGTGGCAGAAACAGCAAGAGAAGTGAAGTCAGAAGTGGAGCCTGAAGATGGGACTGAATTGCTGTAACCTCATAAAACTTGAATGGATGCGGGGCTGTTTCTTATAGAGGAGCAAAGAAAGTGGACTCTTAAAATGGAATCTACTCCTGGTGAAGATGCCATGAAGACTGCTGAAATGACAAAAAATTTAGAGCATTACATCAACTGAATTGATAAAGCAGTATCTGCGTTAGACAGGATTGATTCCAATTTTGAAAGAAGTTCTGCTACAGATAAAGCACAATCAAACAGCATCACATGCTACAGAGAAATCATTTGTGAAGGAAGAGCCAATCCATGCGGCAGAGTTCACTGCTGTCCTATTTGAAGAACTTGTCACAACCACCTCAACGTTCAGCAAGCGCCACCCCGACCAGTCAGCAGCCAGCAACAGCCAGGCAAGAGCCTCCATGAACAGAGATTAGAACTCTCTGAAGTTCAGATGGTTTAGCATTTTTTTTAAATTAAGGTATGAACTTTTTTTTTCTAAGACTTAATGCTATTGTACACTTAACAGACCACAGGACAGTACAAACATAACTTTTCTATGTGTAGGAAATGAAAAAATTCAGTGGATTCACTTCACTGTGATATTCACTCTGCTGTGGTGGTCTGTAACCGAACCTGTAATAGCTCCCAGGTAGATCTGTATTTATGACTGGACCATATTTAAAAACTAATTCCATACACAGTCATACATGCTTTCACACATGCAAAGCAAGAAAACGTTTGTTACTGGAAGGAAGTTGGCAGGACAGGGTGAGTGGTTTGACACTGATGACAACATCAATTATGCCAGATGCAGGTCTGCAAGAAGCTAACCATGGCGCCCCACTGGTAATCAATCATGTGACTGTGGCCACTAGTGGACTTGGGGCGTGCCAAGTTTCACGTGCCCGGTCGTTACGCAATAGCTTCCTCCGTCTGGGTCTCTAAACGGACTTCAAATTACCTTATTTTTTTCCAGGCCTTAAAGAATAACTCATGCTATCAAGTCACAAATTAAGATAGCAGAGACATCTACCACCATGAAACCATCCTCAACATCAAGAAGGCCAGATTCTCCAGTCGTAAGCAACAACTCTCACTAAGACAAGTAACTAACACGCAAAAGCACAGGGTAAAGTGGCTGCTCTGAAAGAGAACGACCATGTATGTCCTCGGTACAGGCTGCTGTGTGGGTGCACACACACATGGGTGGGTTTGAAGTCCCAGAACACACAGGATTTGTAAACCAAGAACAGACCTGCATACTGGCCCAGTGGAATTCTGGACTTGCTGCACAGCAAGAGGGCCACTCCCCAGGCAGCCACCATAGTCACAGGCTACGTACAGTTCAGCACCAATATGCCATCAACTGTGTATGAAGACCTCCCTCAGGACAGAGGCACACACTCCACTAGGTGACCGAAAAAACGGGGTCCAACATATGTCAATTCACTTGGAGGCAACTATTTCAATACATCTTTTGCACAGTCATAACCCAATGACGTCCTCTTCAGGAGTCATCATCCTGTGATACTGCCCTGACTGGACACACAGCAAGCACTGTCCTAACCTCATAAGGGAAGGCCCCATTTCCAGGAAAAGAACAGCTCTCAAAGGTCATGTAGTAAGGGAAGCAGGCTAGGCGAATCATAAAAGAAAGGTTTCCTGGCCAAAAGATGGCCAGTTTCTCAGTGAAGCCGACATAAAGCAAATCAGCTTACCTAAGCTCTGCAGTCACTCCCCATCACAAGGCCAACTTAGTTCTAAAGCTTCAGGAAAGCAGGAGCTAGCTACAGAACATACCATACAGTGACCTGCATGAGCAAAAACGTCCCAAATGTCTTTAAATATGCTCACCTGCTTCTTAAGTCCTGATTAAAGGTGTAAATGGAGACTTAACCAGCAGTGGGGTGGTCAGATTAAACATGGGGAACTCAATCCTCAGCTCTCCTTCATTCCACAAATAAACTGTAGTTCTCTTTTCAAGAAGTCCAATCACTCTCTCATGATAAGTGGTTTCCCTTCCCTGAAGAAGTTTGACCAAGTGGAGAAGTGCATGTCCACAGTAACTGAATGATCCGCTCCACTTCAAACAGAAGCTAGTGCCGGAGCGAGGAACACAGCTGATTTCGCTGATTTCACTGAGCTTCCATCATCCTCACCTGCAAGTCCCAATCCACTTTCACATCCAATCCTGACTAGGCTACGTCTGAGAATCACAAATAAGAAGACTTGTTGAAAACACCCCGCAGCCATCCTAACTCCCAAATGTTTGCAGAAACTTCTCCATACAAACCTTTCAAAGCAGAGTTCCAGACCCAGAACTTAACACAGTAGCTGAAAAAGAGCACCTGGCCATAGTACTTCAAGTCCTTCACTTCAAGGCTAATGATAACAGTTCAATCCCATAAACAAAGAAAAGGTCTGTTTCAGAACTGCAGACATGTTTAATTACGTCTGCTGAGTGGCTAAGGTCCAAAACCCGCCACCATCTGGAGGCTCTGCTGGCCCGCATTTCAGATCCCCACCGTTGCTGATGGAAACAACCACTCTGGGCCCTTTTCATCAACATAAAGAAAAGCTTAAAATAATTAGGTGTAAGTGCCTCATAAAGACTCAGATGAAAGCACATTATAGGAGGCATCAATACCATAGTTTATGTGGTCTCATTTGAAATGAAATCTGGCTTCATTACCGAGGAGTTTTCTCATTGTATTTTCATAGATGGGAGCTCTGTCAACATTAATTCTGCTGTAGGAGAAAGATGAAAAGCTCAATACTTGCTTCCTAAGAGCTGACTTGGCCCCACAAAGTCCATTTTACTATCTTATCACCATTCCTGGATGTTAAGCTTGACCAAGGAGTTGGACTCTTTACAAGCAAGAACCCCTCTCCCAGGCTGAAAGGCGTAAGGGACCGTCCAAGCGATTTTTGCTTGGCTACAGAGGAATTAACAAGAGGATGCCTCCAGATGTGGTAGGCCGACCATGTCTTATGATAGCTATCAAACAGGACTGGCTTGTTAGTTATTACGGTTTGAAGCTTTCAATTATCTGATTTGTAAAAACAGTTTCACTCATTAAAATCATCACTATTTAATGATACTATCACTGACTACCCTAGTGGGGTCAAGGTACTGAATCATAAGACGCCAAGAAGCTGCCATTTCCTCAGGAAAACTCAAACTATAAATTCCTGCCCGGTCTCTTGGACACTAAAACTTCTATGTCCAATACTGAAGTCACTCCAGCTACATGTGGCTATTAAAATTAAACAGAATTTTATGTCACCCCTCAGTCACATTAGCCATATTTCAAGTGTTCAAGGCAATTAGTGTTCATCCTCCTGGATAATGCAGACAGGATATCTCCATCATTTTGGAAAATTCCACTGGACAGCAGTGCTCTAAAATGGCATGTTCTCATTGACAAAAATGCAAGGCCTATGAACTCTTAGTATTTCACCTTATAAACCAAGGGAGGTTCTCTAGCAAAGCTTTTGGGAGCCTACACTGTGGAGGAACTGCTGAATTCTGCCTGACAACTTACTAACTGGGCTTGGGACTAGAGCTTACTAGCATCCCTGTGCCTCAGTTCCTTTCTGTAAAGCATTATAATAAAGATCATTACAGCATCTATATCCTTACAGGACTATGAGAGCAATTAAATGAGTTAGTTAAGTGCTCAGAACACCAAGTACTAAACTAATATTTGCTGTTATTATTAAGCCTGACAGTATGCTTCAGAGCCTTAAAAATGCTCATGGTTCTTTCTAGTTAATGAGCACTTTGTTCTTTTTAATACGTGTGACTGCCTGTAACAGTCTCCATGCTGTCTTGGGACATTTAAGCGAAAAGGTAAGAATCATTAGCCAAAACAGTGCCTTTTAAGTTTGGCTACAGTTCACAAAGTAAGCTCCTCACCTACAAAGAATAAAGATTGATTTTTGATACTTTACTACGTACCATAAAATTAAAATTTTAATGAACCAATTAATTGATCATACATAAACCAGGTTAGTTTTCCCAACTTCAGTTAAATTCACTGCATATAAACATTTTAAAATACATACATACACATATAAATAAGGCCCATAAACCCATTTACTTATTCTATAAAACCTGAGAATTCTCCTTAATAAGCACCTGCAATTAGCAAACAGTCCCTGAATGGAAACCCACTACTAAAGTTATACCCAACTTACTGAAAATTCCTTACCATTAGAGCCTAAATGTTTGCATAAGCTTAAGGTACCCTATTCAGGCTGTTCAAAATAGCTGGGAAATACAAAGACTGAAAACACACGAAACAGGAAGAACATGAATGGTGCTACACAACAGTTTAAAAGTTTACAAAACATCTTAATTTTCAATAAGAACAAAAGTTAAGTCTGAAAAATAAGCTAATTTTTAGCACCACCAAGACATACATTTGTTTGTTACCATGAATAACTTTTCCCTGTTTCAGAAAGTCAGCCAAAAATCTGAAAAGTGCTGATCAGTTAGAAATTGCATAATCTCAACCACAAATTTATGCAGCAAAAATTCCAAGGTTTCATTTGTAAAACTTTTCTAAATAAGAAAATAAACTTTGGAAAGACCTTATCTGAAAAAAATACTGAAATATGTAGAGATTAAATGATAAGAGGTCTGGGATTCGCTTCAAAATGTTACTGCATGAAGTGGGGAAGGGACAGGGATAAAGTGAAACCAGACTGACCATGAGGTGCTAGTTGTGGAGATCAAGACAAGAACATGGGGACCCACTACTATTCTCTAATTTGCATATGTTTGTAATTTTTCATAACTGCAACCTACAAAAACCCAAGTCACCTAGCTATAAGGTTCTTTTGCTTCAAGTAAAAGTGAAGGCTAAAAGTCGTTGACACATGTTCATATGGTCCACACCCAAGCGCTACAATTCTCCTATTTCCCCCCTTGTCAGCCACTATGGGCAACAGAATTTATGATTATCCCAAACAACTGTATGCCCAAAGGAGTGTTAATTCTTTCATGTGATTTGGTTTTGGATTTTGTTTGTCTTTTTCTTCACCAATTCCAGAGAAAGAAAACCACAAGGCAGATCAGCCAACATACTCCAGAAATAGCCAAGGGCCTTATTTTAATATCGTAATTCCTGACTCAAGACGTGCGCTTTTTTTTTTTTTTAAGGCTATCAATTGGCTGTATTCTGTTGATGGATCCCAGTTTAATATTTAAACATCAAAAAAAAAAATCACAAAATTATGGTAACCTAAGTGATTTCTAACTCTATTCATCATTTATAAAGATGTCAAAATATTCTACTAACAGCCTGGGAAAATGTTAGCACAGAAAAATATTTCCACGTTCTTATCATTAAAAGTGCAGAATCTATGCACCTATGGATTTTCAGTGAGAGGTTCTTACTTTTGAGATAATACAATGCACTGGGAAGTGAGAGTGGGGATCTAGAATCAGAAACTGCTATCAGAATTACTGCCTAATTCATCCCTTTATTTGCTGAGGCATCCCTAGGAATAGCAGCATGCCTTCTCAGGTTGGGTTTTCCTATCTGTGAACTGGGACAATCCTCACTTTGTTAACTTCCCAGGGTCCTGTGAAAATGACACAATAAAGAATACATAGAAAAAGGCTTTGCAAGTACTGTTTGAATAGAAGGCCATCAGCTTGCAAATAACTTTAGTGGCCCCTCCAAAGATGGTTTCAAACTATTCCCCTACCTAGAATGGAAAGGGAAAAAAGGGCCAATTCAATGAAGAGGATGAAATGGAATTGTTAGCCAGATTCCACAACTCCTTCCCAGAGATGAAGAAACATGAGCCATCCAGCCAGCATCTAGCTACTACTCAGTGCCAGCGGGTGAGGCATCCTGGTACTCTGAGTGGTGAACGGAAAGCGGGGGTTCAGAAGGGCTCAGGAACTGAAAGCCAGCCGCCTAGGTCAAAGGCCCTCGACAATAACTTCTAAGACTCACTCACTCTTTGAGGAGCTCAACCTCTACCTAGTAGTGTTAACTCCGTATTTGCTCACTTGGGCTTCACAAAAG
Organism: Mustela putorius furo; assembly: GCF_011764305.1. NCBI lineage: Eukaryota > Metazoa > Chordata > Mammalia > Carnivora > Mustelidae > Mustela > Mustela putorius. The sequence goes on along the minus strand of NW_025421987.1, from coordinate 74,298,630 downwards.
CCAGCAAACATTTTACAAAACATTTTGCTTACCAAAGCAGAATGAATAAATAAATACCAAAGAAATTCTGATTGAAGCTCATTAAGAGATGCAAAACTAGACTAACTAGGCCATCTCCAGAGGTTTAACTGTGCTTACATTCTCCAACAGGCCATCAACAGGCAGTTACCAGGTCAAGGAAGTGGACAGTGATGTTTCTCGGCAAAAACACAAGAAGTTGACCCAAGTGACTTCACAAGCAACACAGTATTTAACACAAAAAAGAGTTCAAGAGGAATATGGAGTTTCGGGAGAGGATGTTATTAGGCCTCTCTTACCTAAAAATCACAACTGCCTTCAAATCATGACTCCACAGCTTGCCAGCCCTCTCAGTGCCCCAGCTAGTTCATTCACACAACAGAGAGGATAAGGTACCTACCTTCAAAGCTGTACAGATGAGTTAAAAAAAAAAAAAATGCGCCTAAAGCAGTGTCCAGCATGTACCAAGGACTCCGTCTGTGTTGATTATTATTATTACTATTAAATTTCCCACAAACTGTTTTTATTCTTGCTATAAATAAGGACTCCTCAGAAAACATTCTGACCCAAATATCTGCTCAGTGGTTTGGAAGGAGAGAACCACACACACTCCTTCAAGTAAAGTGCTTGAGGGAACAAAATGCTTGAGGGAAAAGAGGGCCTGTGCACTGAGAGTACGGGGAGCCAGGCTCAGGATAGCCAACCATGAATTTCTTATCTTCTTCTTTCACGCTCTTCCTTAGTTGGTCGGCATGGCATCAGCTCTGACACCAGAGACCTTAAAGGTGAGCCTACAATTCCTCCAGAAGAGCCCAGAATCTGAGTTCAGGGAGGGAAAGAACAGATAGGTAATGACAGCAGTGGGAAAGGCAGAACAGAAGCCCCTGGAAAGAGCTGTGGGGGCTGTAACGTGGGCTCCACTCAGATGGGCCTGAGCATTCTGAAATGTAGATTAAAATCCAGGGGGTCACCCCACGACTGAAGGGCCAATGAGTAGGAAGTGCTCCAGGCAACGGCACACAGGCAAGATTCCCGAGCGGGAGGCTGAGGGATGCCCGGGAGTCTGAGGGATGCCCGGGGAGCACGTGGGCACAGAGGCGAAGGAAGGAGATGCCCTGAACGCTGCCCACGCTCAGGAGCCTTTGGGTAATACCACAACACAGAACCTGAAACAGTGACAATACCACATCCTCTGGGGTGGGGGGAGGGGAGGAGACCTAAAAACAAGCATTTTGCTATTCATTCTCAGAGAAGTCTCTTCAAAGCAAACAGGAGGGGGAAACCCCTTAAAGTGTATTTAATAAGTCATGAGGCTAAGCAGTAGGGAAGATTATTGGTTTGCCAAGGGCTCTGAAAGAACTTGTTCTATAGGACTACCTCCTAAACCACAAGCCACGACGGAGCAACAATCTCCTACAGACTCTTAATAGGCCTCAAGTAATATTCTTTTTAAGGGTGATGACACTCCACTCCCCTGATACCAGGAGACGGCACCAAAACCCCACCCGAGACTGTTTCAGATCAAAAATTCCTGATGTAACTGTAGCTCTAGGTCTCATGGTAGTTTTGGGGTTTTTTTTTTTAACACTAAGAAAATATACCTTTATTTTATGATCTTTTATAAAATAATAGCACTGGTGTGCCATTCATTAATTGTAATAATAAAGTAACAGCAACTAAAAGGAAAACCCCAATCTGGGCCTTTGTGAATGTGGCAAAGCCTCTGTGATCAGATTTACACTGAGCCACACTAAGCCACCTCCACTCCACTTTGATCCTTCTCATCAAAAAGGTAGCATCACTTCAAAAAGCGCCATCAACTAGAATAAGGTGTTCCTGCAGTTTAGGACCCAATCCCAAAAGCACTCAGTGCCACAGCACAGAAAGAGAAAAATAATACTGACTGAACAGTACCTAAATGGAAGATTTAAAAAGACAAAACTGAGAAGCAGAGTAACAACCTAGAGGATAATTCTGGACGCTCATGGAAGACTGAATCAGAGGGGGAAAAAAACAGCTAACCAGGTCTCGGGTCTGCAGAGAAAAGCACCAATTTAGAAACTAGCCCATGCCAAGCAGGGACTCGGGAGGAGGAACAGTCAGAAAAGGGCGAGCGGGCACAAGCCCGCTGAGGCCGACCACGAGCTTGCCGACCGTCTCTCCACACAAGGGCTTCAAAAGGGCAACCTCTGTCAAACACCTGGCCAATCAAAGGAGAGGACAACAATCAAAATTCTAGATTTGTCCTCATTGTTCTCAACTTACATACCGACACCTCAAGAGATCAACACTCCTTTGTGTGGTATGCAACGAACTGTCAATTCCCCACGGGTCGCATTTTCTTCGAAGACAGAAATTTTTTGTTGGCGTTCTCAGACTCACTGAGTTACCCAATAACCACAAGAGTAACCGAAAACACTGTGGGAGCAGCAACCTGACTTCAGGCTTAGGTCCTAATCTGAGCCCTGTGACCAGGCTTTACTAAAAGGTTCAGCTTCAGCAAGCTCCAGGTTTCCCAGAGGAAAATGAGCTTTATTTCCTGAAACCCAGGGTCACCTCTAACCTGAAAGGAAACTTCTAATAAATGTCTCCAAAACTGTATAGAAAGCAAAAGAGAATTATCTGGTTATTACCTTGCACAGATTACTCTCTCTCTGAATCTCAGCTTTCTCATCTGGAAAAGAGGAATCACATCATTCCCCTTCCAGGACTGACACGAAGGTACAGAATTAAGGTCACGTGTGGAACCAAAGCTCTAGGGCCCAGAAGAGTGAAACTTGGGAAGTGTTGGCCAGTACCGTGACTTCTCTCCTGCTCCCCAGGTCTCACCTCCCACCCACACTGGAACACTTATACTTCCCTGTGACCCCATCAGCCACAGAATCATGGAGAAACATGAGAAGAGATGAAGTAACACCAGCTCCCTTCAGAGATGGGCCAAACGACTAAGGAAAGCCGCTAAACAACAGTTGTGGGCTAACAGCCAGCTTATCACATAAGCGCACACGACCCAAATGAAGCTTCTGACCCACGTTTCCCAAATCAGCTAGAATGGTCTCAGTAGATCTCTACATGCCAACTCTTCATGCACCCTTTGTAAATACTAAATATCAGGGGGTACTGAGGTTGACAAAATCAAGTGTATAGACGACAAACCTCCTTCTAAATCACTATCCCGAAGAACAAATGCACTCCAGATATTAAGATTCCAAATTCCACTCACCTCCTCAGGGGGGAAAAAAATTAAATAAAAACTTGAGGAATAAAGTAAGAAGTCAATGTTCTCATATAAACATGACAAGCCCAATTCTATCACTGCAATATACTCTTTGACTTCAGTACAAAAATCTTTTTTGACCATCTGGAGCTACTCCAGGCATGAGGCCAAAACTTCGCAATTCCTTTTCAAAGTAAATGACAGATCAGTAACTGCCACGTTGCTAATGCACAGCCAGAAGGGAGCACCTCATATCCTAGTCAGTGTTCCCTGGAGTTTTACACATGTAGTAAAAACAAAGTGCTTCCACATAAATCTGCCCGCTTACCAATATTCCAAACTGAAAAGCGATCATGTCACTTCTGAACAAGGCGGCATTTTTAGGTTGTGATGCTATCACCCTATCTCAGAGGCAGGAAGTAGGACCTTCTGCAAGTTTCACTAAGAAGAGCCAGCTCTAAACCAGAAAGAAACCTAAGTGTGTCAATATTGCAGTTCTCCAGAAATGGCCCATGGAAATCTACTAGATACTTCGAGTCTGTCCCCTCAGTGATGGAGACGTCGGTAAGATTGCAATAATCCTGGGATCACGTAATACACAGGGAAACAGGGGTGAACCCAAGCTCAATGGTATCCTGTAAAGTTGGTGCAGACTTCTTTTTCAACCCTGTTGACCAAAGAGCAGGATCACTTTCTTCATTCATCCAATGAACCAAATGGAAAGCCTATGACATGCCAGGTACATACAATAATGGTGAATGGAACTGGAGCTTTTCAACATCTCCGCCAAGAACATGAAAAGTCCGACCGAGACCAATTTCACATAACATGCTCAGAATAAGAGTAACATGAAAGTTCAGAGGCTTAAATTTGGTAATCCGCCCCAGGAGTGTTCTAAGCAGAAAGACGTTGACCAGCAATGGCTAGGGACTTACTGCAAATATTTCTTTCCAGATTTCAAAGACATGGCAGTTATCTCAAAAGTCACACCTTCCACTGGGAAACTAGCTTATCCTTTAAGAAAAACAGTTTAAAACTGAACAATGTGAAAATATGTCTGGCAGCAGGCTGTTTCTTACAGAGAGAAGTTGTAAGGAGTTGTACAGATGAGGAAAGTTGCTAAACAAAGCTCACAAAATTAAACTGCAGATAGACCACAAGTAAGTAGAAAAGAGGCAATTACGGGTCTCACTCTTCTAATGAACAAACTCTTCCTTGAGGATGAATTCACAGATTCAGAGTTAAGAGAGCTGGAAAACTCATTCGAGATCATCCCACCCTGATTTCACCCAGCTCACTTCATAAAGAAGCTATTTTGTGAGTCTGCCTTCAAAGTGTCAAGTAATCATTACCAAATTACTGGTATCTGACTGTCCTGAGCCAACTCCAAATGGAATCCTTCTGTCCCTGAGAACAGGGAAGAGATGTGCAATCTTATCAGGCAGGAATGGTGGCGAGAGAATTCAGATCCTGGAGCAGAAAATGCAGATTGGAATCCTCAGCACAAGAATGCATGAGGAGGATTCCTTGTCCCCCTCTGACATAGGAGAAAGAGAGGTGAATGCCGATGGATTCACCTTCCCTCCTCCCAAGGGTTTAATAGGCTCCAGTGGAAATTCCAAGGCAAGTACCACCATCAACTTCTGGGAGGAGTGGAGCAGGAGGAGAGGGCATCAACAGCTGCAAGATTCTGAACAAGAGGAAGACTTGTAAGGAAAAGTGGGACTTTTGGAAGACATTTTGGGCTGAGGCAGGGGATTTGGTGAAGTGCAAAGAATAGACTGCAAGCAACACCAAGAATGCTGCGTACTACAGAACATTTGAAGAAACAAAAATTGCAAAAATTAAGGCTTACCTCAAAAGTATTTAACAAAGAAAGGAAGCAAAAGATACAAGCCAACAAGAATGGCAACAAATCACTCCCAAGAGAAACCTTCATGATCTAAAGAGAGTACATTCACATGCAACTAATACAGCAAATCTCCCTCTTTCAAAGAAGTGATCAGTATCTCGTATTTTATAGAAGGAAACTATCTTCTGACTCGACCTAAATTCACTTCTTCGTTCATTTTTCTCTCACTTTGATCTCTGTTTTCACTTAATTAAGACTGTATTTTCTCTCAGTGATATATGGGCTTCAGGAAATAACAGAAATCAAAATGACAGTAGGGCGAAGAATGACTGAACAAATGAATGGGCAGATGAGAAAAGTACTTAGAAATACTATACATAAAATCAGCTCTGGGACGCCTGGGGGGCTCAATAGGTTAAACATCTGCCTTTGGCTCAGGTCATGATCCCAGGGTCCTGCAACGAATCCTGCATCCTGCATCCTGCATCGGGCTCCCTGCTCAGCAGGAGGCTGCTTCTCCCTCTGCCTGCCTTTCCTTCTGCTCATACTCTCTGCTCTCACTGACAAATAAATAAATAAAATCTTTCTTTAAAAAATCAGCTCTGTTCAAACTGCAAAATATCAATTGTAATGCTTAAAGAATCATCAAATAGTGACAGAAAGAAAAATCCCACTCTCCGGAAGCAGAAAAATAGCAGATGACTGGGATACCAGAGGCAAGTAACAGGGATGGACACAGAGGCGGGGAGGGGGAACGTGCCAACCTCAGAATAGAAAGAGTAAATTTCCAAACAGCCCGCGAGGGGGTTTGTGGGGGAGCAAGTGGGGCCTGACTCGTCGTCGTGGTAATGCCAGCAGCTCACAAGCTTCAGACATCTTTTTTGCATACGTAAGAAACTGTTAAGAAGGAAGTAAAACTGCACAAACTTAACCTCTGTACCAGCATGAGCATCTCATGCGACCGTTTTTCTCAGAAACAGGGAGCTATGCTGATACATAAATCAGGATTTTTGCTAAGTGTCCCCCAGTAATCAAGTTCATGCTTCATGCTTTGTTTGTGGACCAGAAAAGTTAATTCTGTAAAAAAAGATCAGGGATCTCTAGTTCTTTGCTCCAACTTAGTCAAGATTGCATAACTTGTACAAACATAACCGCTTCCTGCCCACTGAACAAAGCAATTAATGGACTGGGCACAGTTTCTAAGAGGATTTAAGGGAAGAAATCAACCTGGCCAGTCTGACTGCAGTTCATTTTAAAGAAACAAGAAACGGGAAAATATAGATATCATTGTTTGATTGAATAGTGGTCATTCTTTCTTCACTTAAGTTTCCTCCGACAAACAGACTGTAAATGACACACTGGAAAAGAATTTGCTTCAAAATCACTGTAACAATGTATCTACCATCCATACCTTCAATTCATTATTGAAACATAATATGCAGACCCTGCCATTTTGGAAGGAAAAAAATAAAAACTGATAAACCTTTACAAGTTCAGAAGCACGACCATTCATATAGGATGGACTTTACAAAGGAAGAAGTATCAAATCAAAAAGGAAGGAGAGAGAGAGAGGAGAAAGAAAAGCAACCATGGTTCCCAGCAACTTTCCAGGACTGGTTCCATGATCTCAAGTGGTCCAGGAACAACTATATATATATTTTTTTTTTGCTTAAGCTAGTTTGAGTTGGTTTATTTGCAAGACAAATAATTCTTAATTATTACTAACACCAAAAATCTTTTGATCTTCACATATTTTCAGGCATTTCAATAATTTTATTTTTTAAAGCTGTTATTTTTAAGTCCTCTCCACACCTCCATGTGGGTCAAGAACATACAACCCAGCCATCTGAAGAGTCACAAGCTCCACTAACTGAGCCAGGCAGGCACCCCACCCCAGTTATTTTATTTTTTTTAAAGCAACCTGGGGATTTATTTATGTATTTATTTATTTGAGAGAGAGCAAGCATGAGGCGGGGGGTGGGGGGGCAGTTGACAACACAACAAACCAACTCCTAGTGAGCCCAGAGCCCGCCAGAGCCTACCACATTTCTATCCCAGGATCCTGAGATCATGACCGAAGCCAAGCCAGACATGTAAACCAACTAGGCCACCCAGGAACCACCCCCTATTTCAGTTATTTTAAAGTGAAAATCTCATATACTTCCAAGAATCAGAATTGGAACACAGCTTTAAAATTAATACCAAGCAAGTTTCCTCCTGGTTCAAACACATGGAGTATCAGTATCAATGTATTGCTGTGGTTAAGTCATTTACTCAGTAAACACTTAGTCAATACTTACTGTTTGCCACATTGTATAAAAAGAAGTGGGGGGGGGCGGGTTGGGAGAAGGGGGTGGGATTATGGACATTGGGGAGTGTATGTGCTTTGGTGAGTGCTGTGAAGTGTGTAAACCTGGTGATTCACAGACCTGTACCCCTGGGGATAAAAATATATGTTTATAAAAAATAAAAAATTATAAAAAAAAAAAAAAAGAAGTGGGGGGGGTGCACCCAAGTGACTCTTCATCATTTCAGTTCAGGTCATGATCTCAGGGTCCTGGGATCAGGCCTGGAGTCGGGCTCCTCGCTCAGCAGGGAGTCTGCTTGTCCCTCTGCGCCCCTCCTCCTGCTCACTTGCTCGCTCTCTCTCTCTCTCAAATAATAAATAAATAAATAAAATATTTTTTTAAAAAAGAAAAAAGACAGACATGGTCCCTGCCCTCAAGGAACTTCTGTTAGTGGAGAACACAAAGAAGAATTAGAAGTCTCCCTGCTCCTTTCCTTGCCACACACCTGGACAGACTAGCTACTTCTAACTGAACCGAAGGCTCCCTAAGCTTCAGGTACTGGTTCATGCTACCCAACAGTTCCTACAGTCTTCTACTTCTAAAGGAGAAATGAAAAATAGGATGTGGGCCACTACGGTTTTCTCTCACCACAGTGGGTAATCAGCATTGTAATCCAGGGGACACCAAAAAAAGCCTGGGCATGGGTCCAACTCATAAATATGCCTTACCCTCTGTCTTCTACCACCACCAACTCTCACCTGACCACCACCTACAACTGTGAACATACATCTACCAGCCCCCTAGACCGGAGCAATGGGACTGACTGACACAGAAGAGAGCACCTTATCATTTCTAATTAAAATCCACTGTCTTTCTTTCTTTCTTTTTTTTTTTTTTTTTAAGATTTTTTAAGTAATCTCTATACTCAATATGGGGCACAAACTCACAACCCTGAGATCAAGTCATATGCTCTACTGCCTGAGCCACCCAGGTGCCCCAACCATCTTTCACTTTTACTTATTTCAGAGGGTCACTGCAAAACGGAGTCATGAGAATCCTAAGAGAACATCAGAGAACTAAGTGTCAGCTGGTCATTACGAGGGTCTTCCCTTCAAGATGGAAGCACATTACGCAACAACTTTTAATAAGCAACAGCCAATTGAGGACAAAGACCTCTCACAGCAAACAGGAACTGAAGAGCTGGTTACATCTTCACATTCCTGCAAATTCAAACATGTATTCCTGAAAGCTGAAGGCAGGAAGATAGAGGTCATCAGATGCACAAGTGGTTTAAAACATTTCAAAATGAAGATTCTCACTAACCAAATCACTCAAAAGAACAGCGCTAGGGAAGAAGGGCTACATGGCTTCTATTTGTCTAAAAGCTTGAATTCACTGAACTATAGATAAACATCTTTATACGCAATCATCCGCTTAATATCCTGGAAAAAATATCATTATGCTAAAGGTTAAGCAAGTTTATATAGGCTATCAGGTATAATGTTTCCAATGATTACTTTTCCATGGCAAAACACGAACTGAGTTACTGATTAAGGAAAATAAACAATAACACCTAAGCTGTATCTTTGTCTTGATTTCTGGACAAACCTAAATACACCAGAAGTATTTCAAATAAATGAGTCAGACAATCTACAACAAATTCCAGCTAGTTGGTTAATAACCCATACATAATACATAATCCAAATAGAATACAACTATTTCAAATTCCTAATCACGAAAACAGTCTTTCAGATCAAAACATTTGACTCCCAAATACTCTCTGAATATCAGGTGAAATTTCTCAAAGCCCTTAAAATATTTTTATATGTAAATTTCAAATTCCCCATGCCATAGGGTACAATTAGTGGCAGGTGCACTGAGGAGCACTAATCTCTGAGTTGTCGGAAAAAAAAAAAAGAAAAGGAAAAAAAAAGAAAAAGAAAACACAGAAAAAAACCTGGGGGAGCCAATGGTTCCTGAGACCCTTATTATGGAAGAAGCTAATAGAAAGCCATATTTTTTACAAATGAAATACAAATACGGATTTAAAAAATGTCTCCAAGATACATTCTAGGTCATGTGCTACCCTTAAATGTAATTTACAAAACACAGATAAGCTATATATACTAGAATTACTATGAAAGAATCATATGCTTTGCTTATTCTTGTACATAATTATAGTGACAAATTAATGAGGAAAATAAATATCATATAGAAGTAGTAGGTCGTGGCTGGTGACAACCAGAAGCAAACCATTAGGAGCAAAAGGGTCACCACTGTAGGCAAACTGCTAAAAGGTTTTAGGGATTAAGACAAAGAGAAAGGACAACATTCACAAAGGATCCCTTGGTTCACTTTTCTCTTCTATAAGGATATTACAACGTCCTTTCTAGTAGATCATCTTAGGAAGCAAAGAAAAAGCTCTGGGTATGAAGTCAAGGCGACAATGCGATGACCTTAAGTTATGGTGCTTCAGTTACAGAACACAAGACATTCTGTTCTACATGAACTAAAGATCCATTAAAACAGAATCACTTCTTTTACCTCCTCTAGACACAAAGACTGAAACATCTGCTTCTTCCAGCACTGGCTACTCCTGTCATTTTTAAGCAAGTCCCTTCAATGTAAGATCTTCCTTTCATCACATATTTCTGGGAAAATCCAAAAGCTTTTCAGTGTCTCAGAAGAATGAATTATATACCAACTGAGAATCTGTAACAGAACATCCCAATAAAGCAAACATCAAAATAGCAATAAAGATCTTTTGCCTTGTTCAGAAAAAGAGAGGAGGGGTATTAACTTGCCAAAAAAAAAAAAATCATCTTTTAAAAGATCATCTAAAACAAAGACAAAGACACAAAAGGAGTGGAAATCAAGTGAGCTGTGAGATGAGCGGGTGTGACTCTGAAAGACAGAATGATTAGGATAAGCAGGGACAGGCTGACTTATTTTCTCTGTCACATTAACTAATACCAACTTTCTCTTCTTGTTATTAAGACCACAGAGTAACTGACCGGCCTAATGAATAAACAGATTTTCCTCAACATGAACAATGCCTGTGAAAAGCAAATTCATCTTGGGGGGGGGGGGGCTGTGACAAAGTCTTCCTTCAAGCAAGTTTCCAAAAGCCAGTGGGGGATGTGAGAAACGGGGCAGTTCTGAGAGTACTCAGAAAGGTCTTCTACACACCTAACTTACAGACATCTACTCATGATTTCCATGTGGATAAGGGCCAAACCTCCCTATAATGGAGATTAAGAATATCAAGGTGGGGTTTGTTTTGTTTTTTTTTTTTAATGACATTGTTCTTCTCCCAGCCCAACAGTCAACGTCTATGCTGCATTGTGTGATTTTTTTTTTCCTCCCTGCAAGTTAGAAAATTTAATTTTCTTCATTTCCAGCCAGGGCCTCTCAAACAAATCTAATGGGTGCAGACAGCATTTCCTGCCTACTGTAAGAAAATAATAGGATTGCCATTATTAACACGGCCCGAGGCATGCACTGAGGTGGGGCACTGAAGAAACTGACCTTTAATTTTCACCAGTTAGCCTACACTGCCGGCCTGGGTTTTGTTTTTGTTTTTCTAATAAAGGTGAAGGTTATTTTCTTTTCTCCAACGTTAAGGTCTAACACTGGCTCATTCACTCTCACGGAGCAAGACAGGCTCCAATCCCTATTATCCTTTCCATTCAACTGTGTTTATGTCTAGAAAAAACCTGCCAGTAAACAACCCGCTAAAACTTGGTTCTGTTTTTCTTCTCTCTTTTGGATCTAGGCTTCCAATTTTTAAGAAGTTGGTGAGGTTCAGGAATGGCCAAAGCAGAAAAAATTATTCTATTCACTGACACCTCTACCAAACACTGTGTGTCACACTAAAGAAATGAGCATCCAAAAAATAAGCAGCAAACGTGGCTACGATTTCAAGAAACACTTCAACATCTGAACCTGCAGTGGAGGCTTTATGCCATTACAGAAATGAGGAACAGAGGTGGTGACCCAAAGATGAAAGGCAGGTCTCCGGAGCCCCATGGTCTCACCCACTGATGTCAAGTCCTGCTCTTCTCTCTTAAAAACAGTTAGAACAACATCCACGAGAAAAGCAAGAGGGGATGGGAGGGAGGGGCTCTTCCTTTATTACAACTCTCCTTTGATCCTAGACTTGAGGAGGGCAAGCAGAGCTGTCACAGATCTTTTTAAAAAGGGAAAACCTCTCTTTGCAGGGACAGGAGCGAAGAAAAATATGGGTAGAAGCTGCACTTGTAATAACTAGTACTGCTTGACATTCAGACAGGCTTCTTTTTCCCCCCAAAGGGCTCCTTACATATATTACTTCATTTTCTACCCCTACTATGTTACTAAGGAAGGCAGAGACTCAAAGTCTAGCTTTAGAGAACAGTGGTAAAGCTATCATGTATACAAGGATACTCAAGGAGTCAATCAATGGCAAGGCCAAGACAAAACTGATGGTTAATATCCATATACATTTAAAATAATTGGGAACATTTTTTACCTAACGATCATCCTATTAAGAAGTATGTCCAACAGTTACACTGGTCTGTAGTCAGTGAATAAAATAATATAATAGCAGCTATCACTTGCTAAGCCCTTGTTCAAAGCTCTGTGCCAAGCCAGAGAGCCCTAATAATTCTTGTTTAAAGAGCCATGGAGATAAACGTAACCAAAGTCAGACTTAGTCCACACAGTGCGGTCTCAAGCTTAGGTCTTCTCCAGAGCACACCGGTTCAGTCATTCCACTACAAATGACGGCTATTACCAAAACATTAATCCCAAGTTATATCTGTAGTTTCCCATGCCCTAATATAAAAATCGTATGGAAATCTGCTTTCATAGACAGCAGCTGACTAATTCCCAAGAAGGATCTCCTTTAAAAGATGTTTCCTTTTAATCTACCTTACCTGCAATCAAACTTTCTAGAAAATCATTCTATACTTTTTCATGAAAAATGTTATCAATTTCTTGAAACTTACTGAAGATACACAAACACACAAAGTGTGTTAAAAAACACTTTTTTTTTTTTTTTAGGTTTCTCCGTTCATCTGCCAAGCAGAATATCTGACAGCAGACTAGAAACTGTCCCTCTCCTGAACTCATGGATGACTCAGTGGAAACTAGAATTTGGAAAACCTGCCATCCCAAATGAAATATAATAGGAACAAGCTCACCTTGTGGGTGCTACGTCCTTCCCCAAACCCTGGCCTCCTCTCCTCAGGCTATAATCCCGGCTCCTCACAAAGAGCAAAGAAGGAAAACCTGCAAAACTAGCAAGTTAACAAGCAAACACCTGGAACCCAAAATTACCCCAAATGAAATGAAATTTATTTGAATTCTTAATTCTTTCACTTCTGAATCAACTACTATGCCCTGATAGGTTTAAGCAAACTCCCGGGAACACTGAGCTTAATTGAAGAGAATCAGAAAGCGAAATATAAATAGGAAAGGACACTGTCTCCATGTTTAAATTTAATGTAACAAGCAAATGGCCAAGTCTAAAAAGTTAGGTTTTAAAATTCTTCAGATTCTGATAGGTATCATTAAGATCCAGTTAAAGGAATGGCTCAGTAAGCACATAGCAGGATTAAAATATGGAAAAGTAAACAGACCTGGAAATAGCTGTGTTTCTTCATTAGTGAAGAAATTTTATAGTAAATTGAGATATCTGCTGCTAATTGAAGACTGAAATAAAATATAAGCCTTAAATTGGCTACCCATTTCTTTTCTCTTCCCCATACTTCTCCTTTAAAAAAAAAAAGAAAAGAAAAAGAAAAAACAGCACTTCCTTTCTAAGAGGCTAAAACTACTGATTGTGTAATTTCTTTGAACATGAATCTATATACACAGGCGAGTTGTAGTATTCCTTACCCAAAATGAAGTAAATTTCCACCTTCAGGTGATGGTAGTGAAAGTGTGTAAGGGTTAGACTGAAGAGGGTCTGAGCAATTTAAAATAAAAATAAGCAAATGCCCAAATCCTAAAATTAACATATTCCTTTTTTAATAAATGCCTGAAACCGTTCTCTTTACATCTTATGGGACACAACAGATTTTTTTTTTTTTTAAGATTTTATTTAGTTATTTGTCAGAGAGAGAAAGAGGGCACACAAGCAAGGGGAGCAGGAGGAAGAGGGAGAAGCAGGCTCCCAGCTGACCAAGGAACCTGATGCCGGGCTCGATCCCCGGACCCTGGGATCACCACTGGAGCTGAGGGCAGATGCTTATTAGCTAACTGAGCCACCCAGGCGTCCCAGATTTTTAAAAGTAAGTCCTCCTGTGAGTTATAGCCAGGGTAATCTGCATCTGCAAACCTGCCCCCAGCAAGCCTTGAAAGCCGAGAGCAGGAGAGGAGTCCCAGTCCCCAGTTCCCCAAAGAGGAGGCTGCTCAGGCAGCCCAGCTTGGAGCAGCACTTCTTCACATGTTTCCCCATTTACAGCCTTCCTTCTGCTCAGAAAAGAAAGAAGGAAAGGAGGTTCCAAGAGCCCTCCCTGTTCGGTGGGAACACAATCCCCAGAGCAGGGCAGAGCTCCTTCTGGGCCCAGAGGGCATTTCCGGGAAGCAGCAGGAAACCTTGAGGTAAGACAGCCTGAGGGCGGCATCTTCATTAGTCTGAGTCCACACCACCCCACACAGGGAACAAAAGCAAGTTGGGCCCCACTTCAGAGCCTTGTCCTTAACTCACCTCAGTGAACTCACTTTCTAAAGATGGAGTAGAGAACTAAATGATTTCTAACAAAGGAAGCATTTAGGGTTGCCAGCTCCCCAGGTTTAGCCTGGGCCGTTTGGGAAAGCAACAGGGCTCCTCTGAATCCTGAGGTCACCTTTCATTAACTACAGGAGCCGCTTCTTTGGCTCAGAGGAGAGACTCCCTCTAGTCACTGCTGTGCTGGTCCCATCTCTGTGGTCGCCTCTGGGACAACCCAAACACCACAAACTATTAGCCTTAAAAGGAGAGAAAGGGTTAGTATCCGCAGTGGCAGGCTCTGCTTTTCCAGGTGCAAATTGTAAGCACAGGATCTTGCTCTGTATAAATTAACTTAAATGAAAGGCTTCCAGGAGATGGATGTAAGATGAACAAAACTGTACTGCTACTCAGTGATTTCTTAAATCTGAGTTTTTCAAACGTCTGAAGAAGGTAAAAACTTCACTATCATTTCCTAACCGACTGCTCTAGATTTTTTCCATTCACTATATTGAATTTCTTATGTATTTCTACAAAGTACACTATAATCCGGTTTCTCTCATCCCAAGATTAAGAAAACAATCTAGGAAAAATCTAATCTCTTGGGAAATGTCCAGAATATTATTATTGGGGTTTTTTTTGAGATTTTATTTACTTGAGAGAGAAAGAGACAGAGATTGAGATAGAAACGGGAGGGAGAAGCAGGGGAGAAGCGGCTCTCCACTGAGCAAGGAGCCCATGTGGGGCTCAATCCCAGGACCCCAGAATCATAACCTGAGTCTTAAGCAGACGCTTACCCAACTGAGCCACCCATGTGCCCCTTATTATCATTTTAAAAATAAATTTTAGTTTTCTGGGCAAAAGGTTGAGCACATGGAAGGTCATCAACTAAAACTCAGTCTTAGAATCCAGCTAGTTACCTGGGAGCACAACACTTCCCCAAGTCTGAATATACAAATAAGGTACTTCATGGGAACTACTGAAGAGCAATGATGCAGATGAAAAGTTCTGGGAACAGTCTAGGTGATACTGCGAACTTTCTATGCCTTTCTAATCTTTGATTCACCTAACATTTATAGGGCACCTGGTATCTACCAGCTTCTGCTGCAGATACTGGAAACATACAGAAAAACAGAAAACAACACCTACCTTCCAGGTTAGGTTTATGAATATGGCTGGTGTGTGGTAGATGCTTGACAGTTACTGGTCACTTACTACGTTTTACATCTTATTTGTGGCCACAGAGTGTTTCTAAGTTTGGCGCACAAATGACAAGTGTCCTGAACTCCTTTCTATATAAAACTGCCAAGAGCAGGTGATCGGTTTGCCCTGAAGAATAGGATGATAAAACCATTTTAAGTCCAAACCCTTCAATTCTGCCCTGATTCTAAACTAGAGTCCTTCTGGTCTCCTAAGCACTCCTTCCACAACTTCTCGTCTGCCACTGGTCAAGAAGGTCAATTTCCCAGACTTGCCTGATCATATCATTCACCTGAAATACTTGATAAAGTAAAGACTCCCAGACGACACCCCAGACCACAATGAGTAAGAGCCCCTTGCACCCTCCATCCCACTCATGCTATAATGCTCCACGAGACTCTACTTTCAACACACTTTAACTCCACCTTCTAAATAAGGTAAAACTCCTTACCTTCAAATAGCTGAGGTCCTGCTCCTCAGGTTTTCATGATATGCTCTTTGACTCTTTTTCCGTGTCTTAGTTTTACACCAAACACTCTGGCCACTAGTCTCACAGGATCCCCTTTCAGATGGACCCACAATACCTCAACAAGGCATATTTTGGTTTATTTCTATCCCTTCATGTCACCTGTCTAGAATTTCCCTATAAAAGGATGACTTTGAACTACCACAATCTCTAAAAAGTTATCTTTTTCATATTTTTACCTATTAATTCCCAAACTGAGTCCAATGGATATGCAAAATATATATAATCGAGGACCACATTTTTGGGGAATAAAAATAGAAGCTATTTGTTAAAATTTTTAAAATCAATGAGGAACCTGACACAGACATGAAAAAGCCCATTTATTCTCTGGAAAACTTTCAGTTTTTTTTTCTTTTTTTCCTTTCTTTTTTTTTTTTTTTTTTTTTAAAGTTAACTCTGTACCCAACATGGGGCTTGAACTCACGACCCCAAAATTAAGAGTTGCATGCTCTACTGTCTGGGCCAGCCACGTGCCCCTTTCATTTCTTTAAAAACTAGTAATAAATGCAAAGCCAGACTTGCACTGAAGGTGACTCATGCCTTTGTTTTACTTTGTTTAAATATTTATTAGATGCCTACTATGAGAAAAAAAAAAAAAACAAAAAAAAAACCTCAGGAACAGTGCTGGAAATAAAAATGTCCACAACATGGCCCATGTTTCAAAAAGGTCAACTTCAGTAGAAATACTGACAGAGCACCTGAGGAAAGGCATGACGTGTAAATGGCACATTCCAGCTTGGAATCCATCCATCTGACCACCCAGGGGACATTTACTATGCACTCACCATGAAAGACCCTAAATCAGTTATCACTCCCACATTCAAGTTAGAGGGGCAAGGAGACAATAAGACAACACCGAAAAGGACAAATGGAATCCAAAGCACAGATAAAGTCCTAGAAGAATTTATTTTTTTTTAATATTTTATTTATTTATTTGATAGAGAGAGATCACAAGTAGGCAGAGAGGCAGGCAGAGAGAGAGGGGGAAGCAGGCTCCCTGCCGAGCAGAGAGCCCGATGCGGGGCTCGATCCCAGGACCCCGTGATCATGACCCGAGCTGAAGGCAGAAGCCCTAACCCACCAAGCCACCCAGGTGCCCAGTCCTAGAAGAATTTAAAGAAAACTACAAATGACCTAAGAGGAGGCTCTGGAACGTAATGAGGGTATGCAAAATGGAATAGGACATTCTTTTCTTTAGAGTAGGCAAAAATTAATGAAGAGCACTCTGCAGGGTGCCTGGGTGGCTCAGTGGGTTAGGCCTCTGCCTTTGGCTCCGGTCATGATCTCCGTCCTGGGATCCAGCCCAGCATCTGGCTCTCTGCTCAGCGGGGAGTCTGCTTCCCCCTTCTTTCTCTGCCTGCCTCTCTGCCTACTTGGGATCTCACGGTCTCTGTCAAATAAGTAAAATCTTTAACAACAACAACAAAAGACTACTCTGCAAACAAGTTATGATTCTTCATATCTCTACTAGATATAAAGAGATCATCTCACTGCCTTTTGTTATCAGTTGGTCATGAGAATGCCTCTGGAGGGAATAATTAGTAGGCCACAAAATCACCTGCTATGGCATGAATACCGTTTACATATACACAGCAAAGAAAATACAGTACACCACAGAGTGAGCAGAGCACACACTCAGTACCATCATATACCCTTGCAACTTTATACTGTTTTCTAGGAGTTCAGGAATTAATGAACTCTTATGGACAACAAATACTTTTTTTATTACTTTAATTACATACATATATAATTAAAGTAATGTAATTTTCCCTATAACTTATTTGTGTATGAACTTAAATCTTTCCACCTGAATTTTTTTCTTTCTTGTATTCCGAACATGCACTTTATACCTGATGTTTAAGTTTTATACTTAATCACTTAATGGAAATCCCACCATCTTTTTGTAAGTGACCTACCCAAACTCAACAGCAGTATCTCAGGAGCAAAAAACAAAAACAAACCACCAACATTCAGGGAACAGTAACTACCACAAAATTACTAGCTGCAAGGGACAAGTTCATAATGATGGAAAAAACCTTTACGCAGTGGCAGTATCGCAGCCAATGAAGTTTATCTGAGGCGTGATTACTGCTAATAATGAATAAAACAGAATACTACATGCTTTCTTCACTCTATCCCTTCCAACAGGGTTTAGTCTAAGGACCAGAAGAATGTTAGCACCTAAACACTTCAAACGTGCGTACTAACTGAAACAACTTAGAACGTTTCTAAGTATTTCTCCTAAAGTACTGAAGAGCTAATGGAATAGAAAATATGACAAGTCTAAGTGCACATCCCTGATTTTTGGCTGACTCACAGTGAAATTCAGCATAGATTACTTTACCTTTAAGTACCTACATTGTCTTTGGGTATTAATAAACTACCAGGTTCATCTAAATATTAAAATGTCTTTTCCCCTCCCTCCAGAGATCTACTACTCTTAAACAGGGTCTTAAATTCAAGTCAGTTAATAAAATGAGGGCACTCTGATCTCTAAAAATGACCTAGGGGAATCTCTCCTTAGAATGCAAGAGGAGGGGGCGCCTGGGTGGCTCAGGGGGTTAAAGCCTCTGCCTTCAGCTCAGATCATGGTCCCAGGGAGCCTGCTTCCCCCGTTCTCTGCCTGTCTCTCTGACTACTTGTGATCTCTGTCAAATAAATAAAATCCTTTAAAAAAAAAAAAAAAGAATGCAAGAGGAGGAGGAGGAAAGAAAAACAGACAGACAAAAAAACACCAGCAGTAAGGAGTAAGGAGGTAAACCAAGGCGGAGCAACTAGAGACGAATGGAGATGGTGTGGAATAAATCTTCAATATCTTTTCTTGCTTTTTATTATGGTAAAATATACATAACAACACATTTATCATTTTGACCATCTTTAAGCATACAATTTCAGTGGCATTAAGTACATTCACAATGTTACACAACCATCACCGTGAGTCTTTCTAAAACTTCCTTATCCCAAACAGAATCTCTATATCCACTAAACAGGAACTCCTATTCCCCTTCCCTTAGCCCCGGTAATCTCTATTCTACTTTCTGACTACGAATTTATCTCTTCTAGGTACGTCATGTAAGTGGAAACTCATAGCATTTGTCCTTTTGTGTCTGGCTTTTCTCACTCAGCATGTTTTCAAGGTTCATGCATTTTATACCATTCCAATCCTTTTTATGGCTGAATAATATTCCATTGTAAGTATCTACTGCACTTGGTTTATCCATTTATCTGTGAATGGACGCTTGGGTTGTTTCCGCCTTTACGATATTATAAACACCGCTGCTATAAACACTGGTGTTCAAGTATCGGTGGGAGTCACTGCTTTTAATTATTTTGGGAACACACCTAAGAATGGAGTTGCTAGGTAATTCTATATTCATTTTTTTGAGAAACCACAAAACCATTTTCCATGCAGCTCTACCTTTTATGTGCTCAACAGCAATACAGTAGGGTTCCAAGTCAATGTACTTTCAAGTCTTTTCTGATTCACTAATTCAGAATAATGTTTAACTCTATTACTCTAAAATGGAATCATTTTTGAGACAAGAGAAAAACACAAAAGAAAAACCAAAAAAAGCACTCTCTAAAGATAGTATTGTCCTCCTAAACAACTTAAACAATGGAAGAGACACTTAAAAGGGAAAAAAAAAAAACCCAAAATATAAAAGAAAGCATAATATCCTAAAAATATATGAAGTATCCCACACATAAAACTTGTACTGTAAAAACTGACCCCTAAAAAGTCATATACTCGAAAACTTCATTGTCTGAGTAACTGGATATAAATACACTGAAGTATTTTTAAAGAAACTTATTCTTCTTACCAGTCAGTTCTTTCAGCTGCCCAGGAAGGTCCTGCTTTAGTAAAAGCAGAGGAGGGCGCGTAATGGGCTTATTTAAATACTACATCCAGGACTTTCCACAAGTTTGCCCAAATGGCTAGGAAGGGGAGATAGGCAACTAAAAGTAATAACGATATTCTTAAACTTTTAACACCTGCTCTCACCCATCTGCCACCAAGTGCTTACAGGTGATAAAAGAAATTAACAAGTAGCGAAGCAAATGTCAACAGAAAAACTCCAAAACAAATAAACAGACATAACTGAAGTCTACTGGTGGGGTAAGGTGTGAAAGATATTTGCTTGTTGTTGTGCTTTACTCTGCATACAAAAATATAGTTCTAACTTTTGCTAGTAAACTGTTCCTAGCAAGGGATAGCACTGAGTTAATCAACAATGCCAAGGGCTCTTGGGTCTCTACTGAACACACCCCCAGGAGAACCAGCTTCAACCCCTACTGCAGTTTTACACTGTTTTTACAACTGATTTTTCCAAAGTGCTTAAAAATAGTTTGTTCTCCTAATTTGGAAAATATTTCCTCTTATGATCTATTTAAACTTCTGTTAACAGTAAAACCTTTTCATAGAGAATAGGAAACCAAACTTTATCCTAGGCTTGCCTGGATAATTGCAAATTCCTAATTAGTTACATCAAGAACAATGGAGTTATTTTTAATAAAGACCCCTCTTTCACCAGTTACAGAGAAGTTAAATCCCTTAGGAATAAATTAAATCACGCTATTTCCTGGGATTTCAGAGGCTTCAATCATTCTCAAATTTACATTTGCTCATATATGAAAACAATTTTCTAGATAGTTACTTCAACAGAAAGCTCTTCATAATTGAAGACCAGGAGTTGGTATCAAACTAACTTAGTTCAAGTAAACTTTTCTGATTGGTTGTCTTTATAGAAATCTTCAACTTCCAAAGTTAAAAGGAGGATGTATCAGAAAACTTAAATTCCAATATAAATTTAGTTTTAAACATAGCCTGTAAGTGCTGCAATTTTAACACTTCTCAAATTTCAGAAAGGACTAAAGAGTTGAAGTTGCTACCATCCTGCCCTAGAAGTTTGGTGGCAGACACTGTTCTCTACACAACATTCCAAAAATACAAACAAAATACCCTGTAAGTTAATAAAAAATGCTTTGTATTTGTCCCAAAAAAGTCAGAATAGAGTAGAATATCCCATTAACAAAGAATCTAGTCTAGAACTCAAGAAATGCTTTCTGAGGCACTAAGTAAGTGAATGAAATAAAATTAAATACCATCTCACTAAAACCTTCTCCCTCCAGTTATTTAAAACTGACAAGCAGTGTCAAGATATCAAAGAAACAAAACATTAGGAGCCAATGCCTGAAACAACAGTGAGCACTGCCAACAAGGGCATCTCATCAGCCAAGGGCACTGAAAATTACAATCTAGGAGTTACAGAATGCTAGACTTGCGTATCTCGAGTAGGGGCAAATAGAAAAGATTCAAAGATGGATCCACTTTCAAAATGAGAAACACCCCCACACTACCTTAGCTGATTTACATCTGGCGGCCTAAAAAACTTCCTGTCCCCCATGCCCTCGCCAACACCCCATCTTTTTGGTCCACAGAGACTGATCCTAGACAGTAAAACTGCACCATCAACAATTCCCCTCCAGATAAGCTCCTGAGTAGGCACAAGCCTCTCCTGAGTTTTACCTTGCGAAGCCCCAAAGTAGCATCAGGTCATCTGCCCAGCGGGCCTGTGCTTGACTTGTACAGAGACCTGCCTGTCTAATGACGATGCAAGTACTTTCTGCCTTGCTGAAGCACATAACACCATACCATACCTCATATTCTTTTATTAATTTATTTATTTGGCAGAGAGAGAGAGCGCGCCTGCCAGAGTGTGCGGAGGTATGGAGAAGGAAAGAAAAACTTTAGCAGACTAGTCTCGGACCACAGAGCCCCATGTGGGGCTTGATGTCAAGACTCCTAAGATCTTGACCTGAGCTAAAACCAAGAGTCACATGCTTAACCGACTGCGCCACAGTCGGTGGCAAAAAAAGGTGTGTGTGTGTACACAGACACATATATATACATATATGTAAGTGTATAGTATATATATACTATTTATGTATAAGTAGTGTATATATATATATACCTGTATTATTTATTATATATGTGTATCTGTATATGTATAGATATATCTAGTATATATATACTATTTATGTATAAAGTATATATATATATATATATACCTATACTATATATATATGTGTGTGTACATCTGTATATGTATAGATATATCTATCTCTCTATATTCAAAGTAAACTAAAGAATAAAGCTTCTCCTCAAGCACTTGGGCATATTCCCAATAGCCACAGGATGAGAAATAAGGTTTGCTTGAAAATGTCTTTTACCAAAAAACTCTCATTTAATGGATTAACCTCATTAATGTGAAAAATGGCAATTACGACTTCTAAAATGGAAACACAGGTAAGGTGCAAAGCTCCCTGGACCTGAAAATATTCTTTTCCCCCCATTCTCAGCTGTAATTACTGGAAGCTCAAATAATAGGCTTACTTGGATAATATACAATGACTAAAGCCTTATGCCTCTAACATTCAGTATTGAAAGTTCCTCTAAAAGACTGCATTTTTCCCCTTGATCTCAAGAAAAACCCCAAATCAAACAGACTCGTGTCCACGTCAGCAATGCTAGCCAGCTATCAGCTACAGCTAAGGAAAAACTTGCCCAAAACATGGAGCTGGGACGACTTATGTAAAGTACAATTTTTGAGAGGTCACAAATCAACTATTCATTCAGAATAAGGAGAAAATGAACACAACAATGTGAAGCTTTAAGCTTTATTTACTCATCAAAAAGGGAAAAATAAATTCTTTTTCAAACTGTCCACATGCAAATTTGGAGGTCTCTAAAAATGTGCAAAGTAATGTCACAGGAACAGCTATTCTGGAATGTAAGGGACTACGGAGTTTGTGTAAGTCTTTACCAAACACTTTTCAATACACTGACTCATTAATTCCTTGGACAACCGTTTGGCAGGGGGAAAAAAAAAGGCATGGATGAGACGTTTCCTCTTTATAAAATCAGGAAATCCAAACTAAGAGAGGTTCAGAAGTGGATCAAAAATACACAGTTAAAAAGTAAAGTCAGTCCATGGCAGAGCAGATTCTGATTTCAAACTGATACTCAGAGACAGCCCTCATCAGACATTTAAGATTTCTAATCTTTGCCCATTATCTGCCCATCTCTCAATATCTTTTGTCTTTTAAGATTTTAGTAAGTCTCTCACTTGTATTAAATGCCTTGACGTTAAGACAAATGGAACCAGGTATCATGAGTTAAATGGTGGTTCCCATACTGGTCACACTGTAATCCTATTTATAATATGGTGTTTATCCTGGTTCCTTGAAAATAACTATGCTCCCAAGGGTCAGGAATGGGTATGAAAAGGGTGTTTCAGCTATCTCAACACTGTCATTAACTAATGACTCACCTGTAATTGAAGTGACAAGTTTGAAAAAGCTGGAGGCCATGCAATTCACCTAACACTAAAATAATATAGATCAATTTAAAGCTGATTTACAAGTCTAGGTCTTTCAGGATCAAATAATGCTCTCGCACCAGGATCATGAACTGTAATTAATCCTGGGAAGTATGAAAGGCACAACAGATTCAGATATATTTATACTGAACCTGAAAGTTACTTCTTTAAAAATCCTAATAAAAAGATTACTTTATCATTTGTCTTTTCCTGAAAGTAGTATGCCCTCCCTCCTCCAAAAAGTATTCAGTTACTGGACATTTATAGATAGAATCCAGATAAATGCTTACTTAACAGGAGCTGAAATTTTCACTATTTCATACAAAATCATGAAAGTTGTTGCAATTCCTCCTATCAGATGAATTCTAAAGTGCAACAAAGATAAATTCAACTTACTAATCAGAAAACTACTTGACCATTTGCCACCAAGAGTATTGCTGGTTGCTTGTTTTCCTCTTAGATATATTCTTCCCCATTCACAGATGAAATATAGTGTTTTATAGTTGAATTTATTCTTTGGTAGTAAAGCAACGATTTTAATTCTTCGGATTAATTCTACAACTACATAAGGAAAAGTTAATGATGGTTTCACCTTTTTATTTACCTGACATGACATCATATGAAAAGAATCACCTAGTGAATAGGTAAACATGGTTATATTATCAGGTCATTTTTTTTTTTAACCCCCACCAGTGATTTTTCATAGTGCCTCCTATTTACACTCTTTCATTATACTAAAATAACCAACAAGGCCTGCCTTTTCAGCTGTTCCTACAAACGATTAGTTTAACCAAACAAAAAAATGTCACTTAAATTTTTGTCCATCAGTTTGAACTATGTTATGTAAGCATTTAAAAAAAAAAAAGTGCTTATTTTACCCACTCCAGGTTTAAAAGCAAAACTGAGGTATAGCTGACTCAGCATTTAAATTCCACTGGAAGGCTGGATCTAAGCATCTTCTGGTGTTAAGAAAGAACACTGAACTAGATCTAAAAAGCAGTATGACCCTGTTAAACACAAACATATTTGAGAGTCAGAAAGTTCTACACTGTGACTTCCAATACAGTAACCAGTAGCCACAAGTCGCAGTTTAAAATAATTAAAAGGAAATACAATTTTTTTTAAGTAAATAAAATGTAAAATGGAATTCCTCGGTTGCACTAAGCACATATCAAAGGTACAACAGCTAACATGCCTTGTGGCTGCTGTATTGGAAAGCGCAGCTACAGAGCCGTTTCCACCACCAAAGAAAACCCTACTGGTAGCAAAGTGATCTCACAGATGTTAAATTCTTGTGAACCTCAACACCATTGTCTGTAAAATGTCCATAACATAACATAAATTTAAAGACCGCTATTACAATTTTAATGAGACAATATATTTAAAAAGCACAGTACAAAGAGCTTAGTACACATTAGATATTCAAGAAAGAGGAGTTATTAATACAATCCTATACTGGACTTTAACCAACGATGGAAACCCTGGACAAGTCACTTTCCCCCCATGAGCCTCACTTTCCTAAACTGAAAAGTTTAAGAAGTTCTTCTAACATCTAAGGACACTATCAAATCCTACCATGTTAAATGAAGTGTTAAGCAAAAGGGGCACAATCTCTTCCTGAATAAATTACTACCTAGGCTCCTACAGTCTCCTAACCAATCCCAAGCATTCTTCCAAAAATCCCAGAAGACTGGCTCTCCAATAGTCCACAGTCTGATGTGGGCTATTTATAAAGTCTGTCTTAAAAGGTTACCGGAATATCCTTCTGAAACTGTATATACTGTAATTAGAAATTACAACCCCTATTCCATGATGATATCTTGCACTTTTCACATCTCTTTTAAAATGAACACTATCTTTACAGATAAGTTTTTCTTAGTATTTAAACCAGAACACTTTAAAAGCACATGAGTTTGAGAACTTTTTAATGATTTTTTTTAACCAACTATACCTCATTCTTACCCAGTCTGTGGGTGACCCTCAAGTGTCTAAACAAAGTGAGAATTACACCTTCATGGGTGAGGTCCCCTTGCAGCCCCAGAAACATGCCCAGAAGACTTTACTCTGGTTAACAGCTGCTCCCCGGGGAACCAGGAAATTGACTGAACGCTAGGTCCACAAAGCCTGCCTCCAATGAGTGGGAACCAAGAGCCCCCACACACCGCACAAAACCAGGGCCACTGACTGCCTTGGGGTATAGGCCTCTTCTCCCGCCTGTCCAGGACCCGAGTCACAGCTTTAAATTGCAGAGTGGAAGAGCAACTCAAGACAGCTGAAATCAGAACAGAGAGGTGCATTTTTGCC
This sequence comes from Mustela putorius furo, assembly GCF_011764305.1. Classification (NCBI taxonomy): domain Eukaryota; kingdom Metazoa; phylum Chordata; class Mammalia; order Carnivora; family Mustelidae; genus Mustela; species Mustela putorius. Next base: position 74,273,152 of record NW_025421987.1, on the reverse strand, counting down.
CAAGGCCTGTAGCCTCAAAAAAAAGAAAAAAAAAAAAAGTGTTATTCCAGAGCAGATTCCTTTTCTTCCGGGTCTGCTCCCTCTGACTCTTTGCCCACAACCGCGGTGCCTCCCCTTTCCCAATGCCCCACCTCTCTCTCCACTCTTCCCAAAAAAAAAAAAAAAAAGTGGCTTACTCCTCTCTCTTAGTTTTCCCTAGCAGGGCCTGGAAACTGGAGGAAATTCAAATCAAATTAGCCGCACATTAAAAAATAAACGGACAAGCAAATCAAAGGGTGCCCACCCAACAAAAGATCTCTCCCGTTCCAAAATATGATTAAGCCTGGGTGTGAGAAGAGGAGGGAGACTAGAAACCGACAGGGATGGAGAGATAAACGTGTGGGGTTGGGGCCTCAGCGTCGGCCCATCGCGGCCAAATTCCTTTTTTTTTTTTTCCCAAGGAAATGCTCGGCTGAAGAGAAAATAAAAAGTTGTAACTTTTAAGGAAGTCGGCAAACGGCAATGTCTGGATAATAGGCCACTGCTTCCCTCCGTCTGGGATGGCAGGGTGGGATTTGGGATTCGAAAAGCTCCAACTCCAAATCGCGCACTCCTGGAAGCCTCCCCGCCAACGGCGCCGCCAGGCGGCCCAGCCCCGTCTCCCGGGACACCGGGCCCTGGGGCTTAGGCTCCCACGGGACGCCCGGACCCGGACCTTTGGGAAAGTTCGCGGGCACAGCCGGAGGCCCCACTTTCCTCCTAGGGTGACAGGCCCTTCCCACGCCAGCCAGCCCCCGCCCCGCCGCGGGCACCAGACGGTCCGCGCGGCCCCTCCCGGCCGCCTCCGGGCGCGGATTCCGCCGCCCGCCCCACCCCCGGCCCGGGCGCCCCTCGGGGTGACCGACTGACCGGAGCTCGCTGGCCCACACACCGGGTCGCCCGCTCCTTCCCGCCGCGCCCCGCTCCCCCGCCCGATCTTCCAGCCGCTGGTCTCGCCGAGTCCAGCCGGGGCCGCCGGTTACCGCCCCCAGCCCGGGGGGAGCCCGGGGGGCAGGACGGAGAGGGAGGACGTGGCGCGCACGGAGGTGGCCAGCGGCGGGACGGGGAGTGTCCTGGAGAGGCCCGGCCGGGGGCAGGGGGCCGGCACCGCTCCCGGGGCTGTGGGCCCGGACCCTCCCCGCGAGCATCCTGGGGTCCGAGGTCCCGGCCCGCCCCCCGCCCGGCGCGGAGAGGCGGCCCCAACTTCCAGCCCCACTTTGCACGCCCGCCCTCCTCCCTCCACCATATGGAAATCTACAGCCTCTGAAAGTGACACGTCGAAGATTCCTCGGCCTCTCCGCCCGCCCTCCCCCTCCCGGGCAGCGTTCTTGCCGCGGAGATTCCGGGAGGGGGAGCGGATTCCTCGGACAGAATCTGCTGGGAAGGATGGGGAGGGCGAGGGGGGAGGGAGAGCCCGGGAGCCACTGCCCAGATTTTTTTTTTCATCAAGAAGAATCTACCCGCTTCTTTCCCTCCTCCAAGCCCAAGGAAGCTGCAGGGGGGGGTGGGGGTGGGGGACACGGGCGGGGGGCCGGAGCCCAGCAAGATGCGGCCCCAAAGTGGAGGCCAACCCTCTCCCGGGCCCCGTGTTCCTGGGGTGCCCAGGCGAACGCAGGGTGCCCCAGCAGTGTGGCGCCAAGTTTTCCCCGGGAAGCCCGGCGCGCCAGGAGCGCTCCGGGACGAGATCGCACTCCCGCGGACTCGGCGTCCGGCCGGGGCTTTCCAGCGCGCGGGACCTGGTGGCCGAGGCGTGGGGTCCCGGTCCCCTCCAGTCTCCCGATCCTGCAAGCCTTACCTTCCCTCGGGCTGAAACGCGGGGCTCCGGGCGCGCCACACACCGGGTTGCCCACGCCTTCCCAGCCGGCAGCCCCGAGGATCCCCGCTGTCCCCTCCGCCGCTCCCGCCGCCGCCGCCGCCGCTCTCCTCCTCCTCCGGCCGCCGCCGCCGCTCAAATAACTACCAGGAGGGTTTGATGGGGGATTCCGCCATGTCAATGATGTCGGGACCACATGGGGATTTGGGGCCCGCCCACTGCCGTAAACTACAGAGTAAAACCGCCGCCAAAAAAAAAAAAAAGTCTCAACTTTCCGGGACTGGGAGCCTCCTTTGCTCCCAGGCCTGCACAGCTGAAGAGAAACTCTCTTTGATTCAGCCAGACTAAAGAAGTCTGAGGCTTAGGGGAACTAGCAGCTCCTAAGAGACGAGGGCTGCAGGTTCTGCAAAAGATCGCCAAACCCCAATACAAATGCAGTGTTTGCTGAGTAATAGAACTAAGACTGACGTTTTTTTCATTCACACATCTTTTTTAAATCCCCACAACCTTGTGAGCTATTTTGTCACTCGGTTTGTCTATTTCCCACAGCACTTGTTCCCACGCAACTAACGTAGCGTGAGCAGATTTTATGACACCAAAGTCAAAATGTCTATTTCCCTCTTTCGGTACCCAGTATGAACTCACAGGGCAGAAACTGGTCGGTATTTGTATCTTTATTTCTGTAAGGTCAAACATAGCATCGTGCATAATGTGATTCACTAGATAACTGTTAAGCTTATAGTAGTTAAATGTAATGGATTCCTGTTGTAGAGGCTCAAAATGGTTAACAGGCTGCCTCCTATACCATCCCTCAAATCATCCAGGGGGCAAGAAGGCAGAAGTTCTCCCACAGAGGCACCTTCTCCCCTTACCTTCCCAGGTATCCTAAATAATTCCATTCCACATTCAACTGTTGGTCACAAAGCAGTACTCAGTAGTGACCAGAGGCAATGCATTACTTTCATTGACTTAAAAAAGAACAATCATCTATCAGATAAAGTTAATATACAGAGTACTGTATTAAAGCCAGAAAAACATACAAGAATACGGAGATGAAAAACGTTTAAGAGCTGTTGTAGCACTCAGATCTTAGCTCAGAGATGTAGAGAGATGGAACTAGCGTCACAATTGCCTGTTGAAGAAGGGAAGGGGTGTGGGACAAGGAGAAGGGAGAAGAAAGAAAAAAGCTGTGTCCAGATTTCCTGTTAATGAGTTTTCTTGAACCTGGCAGAGAGCCGAAATTTCAGGGCAAGCAACTACCCTGAGTCTTCTCAATTTCTCTTGTCTACTTTTAAGCACCTTTGCCAAGCCTGTCCTTCCACACTTGACTCTAACCTTGTGTCCTCTGAAGTTTGCCAGTTTATCTACTCATTCGGATTCTTCCACATACTTTACAATTAATTCATTCAACAAACATATATAAAGGTTACTTTATCCAGAGCAGAATATTAGGTGGATGCTGGGGATACAAAAAATGATGGGCGCCTGGGTGGCTCAGTGGGTTAAGCCGCTGCCTTCGGCTCGGGTCATGATCTCGGGGTCCTGGGATGGAGTCCCTCGACGGGCTCTCTGCTCAGCAGGGAGCCTGCTTCCTTCTCTCTCTCTCTCTCTCTGCCTGCCTCTCAGAGTACTTGTAATTTCTGTCAAATAAATAAATAAAATCTTTAAAAAAAAAAAATGAACAAGACCCAATCAAGTGGAGGATGTAAATAGTAGTTTCAGAGAAATGTGAGAAGAACTGAAAAGAATTATGAGCTTCTGGGGAAAAGAGCTATGAGACTGTGTGGGGCAGGAGGGAGTGATTTTAGCTAAAGCTCAAAGATGAGGAAATCATCCCAGGATAAGGAAGAGGAAGACAGAACCCTCCAGACAGAGTAAAAGCATCATCGGACACACAAGGACAGAGGTGTGCTTCGAAGTCTTGGGAGTTCAGTGGGGCTGAAGGGTATAGCTCTAAGCGAAGCTGGAAAAACTGAGGTGGGAACTGGGGAGCCACTGCTTTTCCTATTTTTCCCCTTCCCATGCAGGACTATCACTCAGGACTGGAATCATGTTTTAGAAAGATGGCTTCATGGTGCCTGCGTGGCGCAGTCGGTTTAGTGTTGTCTGCCTTCAGCTCAGGTGACGATTCCAACGTTCTGGAATCAAGTCCCATATCCAGGTTCTTTGCTCAGCAGGGAGCCTGCTTATCCCTCTGCATGCCACTCCTCCAGCTCATGCTCTCTCTCTCTCTCTCTCTGACAAATAAATTAAATCTTTTTTAAAAATAATAATAAAATAAATAAATAAATAATAGAAAGATGGCTTCAAGAGCCCCTTTGGAGACATTTGGTGAAAGAAGCCAATTAGGACGGGAGGCCTTTTATTTGCCTGCACTCACTATTATTCCACACAGCTCCAAAACCAAATTTAAATTCCAAAAAGAAAGGAGCTATTTCTCAGTATTCCTTTTTTTTTTTTTTTGGTCCTAAATCAGCAAATACTTGAATCTTATTTCTTTTTGCACACCCCTGATTCACTCCAGATTTCAGTTATTTCTACCTACTTCTTGCAGTAGACTGATTTTGTTCTACTGAAGAAGAATCAATGTATACAAAAACCCCTTAAAAATTTAAATATATGTTCATATATGTGATCTCAGTGTTTCATTTATCTTCTTATCCTAACACCTTACACCTTTGGGGGCACAGCCCAGAAACCATAATAAACGTTTGCAAAATGAGAGGAAGCACGGTGTAGCGCAAAGAGCACAGAAATTATCATCGGACAAAAGCCAGGGATGTTGGGCAAGTTATTAAAGTTCTCTGAGTCCTCTGTTAAGTAAACATTTAAATAAACATTTATTTGTTAAATGGTGATATTGCCTTCTGTTCAGGTCCTGAGAATTAAAAGCCTCAAAGAGCTAAGATGCAGGTGTAAATAAATAGCAGTTCTCTTTTAATGGATGAATGAAAATGTCTTTCCTGGAGGGAATTGAGAGAACAGAAATTGGAAACTTCAAGGAAAAAGATGGGACCTTTGAGAGGGCTCTCAACTACATGTTGAAGGATTTAAATATAATACAATGAGGTTATAGAGGTATGGAGTGATTGAAGTAGGTTTCAAAGCTGACTGTTCTGGAAGCAGGATGTAGAACAAGCCGTCTCATCAGAAAGGCTGAACCCCCAGCCTGGTGGGAGATGATAGGCTTAAGCCAGGGTGATGGTCTGCAAACAGCAAGGAGGGCCTCCATAAGAGGCAGTGAGTCACACAGTATGGTCTTGGTAACCCAAATCACAGGCCACCCAAGGTCTTAAATTGTGAAACTATAGTCATAACTTTGCTCCAAAAGCAGTTTAGGATTTGCTCAAATACAAAAATTAACATCCAAATGAAGATGCCTGGAAGTTGAGGTGTGTAACAAAATATAGACTTGTAAGCCTTTCCACTTACGTGCAATCAATGTGGGCTGAGTGTATAAAAAACAAACAAACAAACAAATAAAAAAAACCCTCAAAGTGATACTTCCTGATTTCAAATACCTTATAACAAAAGAAATGCAATTTTAACATATCAGAAAGCATTGAGTTTTAAAACTAGCACTAAAAATATCTCAAACCGTTAAACCTCTGAATACCTTTCTAAGTCTAAAATGTTCAAGTTTGAACTTCTCAGATCACTACAGCCGGTAATACGTGGTATCTCTAGAAGACCTAGCCAGGTTCTCGTTCTCAATATCCTTCCTTCCTTTCTTTGCCCATAGCTAGGGTTGCTAGATTCTCGCAAGCAGGCTCAGTCTTGCCTCTAATCTTGAAACCCAATCTTGACCTTAGATAGAGGGCATTAACTCTTTGCATTTACTTCTTGTTCCGATGTCCTGAGCCAGATCTGATACCAGCTTCAATATGAGCATTGACAAAAAGCCAATTAATCCTGTTTTGAAGAGGGTTCAGAATTTAACTAGAATACTAACTAGAGTAAAGGACAGCCAGTTCAGTCAACAACACCATCTAAGAGCAGTCAGTCAGAGCAGTGGCTTCACCTTCTTCACTATTGTTCAAGGCAAGACAAGGACAAATTACAGTTCGATATATATATATAGATAGATATAGATATAGGTTTAGATATATACATACACACACACATATTTTAAAGTCATTTCAACCAAGAATATCCATCCCACAGTGGTCAGAAGTCATTTAGGTAGAAGCTGTATGATGACCAGGGCTCAGAAAATCATAGGGCTGATAGAGAGCTAAAGGTTTTTGGCCTGCTCTTCCTCCCAAAGCAGGATCTTTGTTCCCGTGTCCACCACAGCTAAGCACCCAGCCCAATCCGAACACCACCGGGAAGAGGAAATGTTTCTTGCTGAGACAGCCTTTTATCAGCAACTCCAGATCTACACCAAGTCCAGACACCTGCCTCCTGGCGACTTTCCCCCAGTGGTCCTGTTTCTGCCCTCTGGAGGCCGACAAAGTAATAACAGCGGCCTGCCACATGACTTCCTTTTCAAAGAACTGACCATCCTGGTCACATGCTCCCTGAAGACTCTTTCCCCGGATAAACATCTCAGATATGCTGAATTCTTATCTCATCACATAGCTTCCAGATCTCTCTCCTTCCTTGTCTTCTGCCACTTCTGGGGGCCTACTGGTTCAACATCTCTGAAAGGTGGGTATTCATAATCTGTTCATGCTTTGGGTAGCATCAGAACCCAAGCCCAGAGTGGTACCCTTTCCAGCTTTAATTTGGACAAAACGCTGTGTCATTCCAAGTCCATATGGTGCTGATTTCCTTAGCTGCCTCCTCATCCTACTAAATCATGTTTCCTCTTCCAGAAAAAGTGGTCAGTCCGTGTGTATTAGAAATGCAATTGATTTCATCTTACTTGATTTTAATTAATGTTCCTTGGTTGTCTATTTAATGTCATTAAATTTTATTTGTACGTATTTTCCTCACCTATCAGGAATTTTCTGGACATTGGGTCTGTCAGCAAACAACCTTTATCAGCTTTGTGACATTGGCAAGTATGATAAGCATGCTTTCCATGTTGCCATCCAAGTCACTAATAAAAAGGCAAAACAAGACAAGACTACCATTAGTAGTTTTTCCCCAACCGGAGGCAAATTTGGGGTAATGTTTTTTAAAGAGCTCTGACTGTCCATCCCCCTGACTTACCTGAACCACACCACAACAGAGCGGCAGGTCTGATTTTCTTCATAGTCGTTGTTAGCACTCTGGCCACTCTCACACCTGATTTACTGGCTTGGTCACTTCCTCTTCCTAAGAGATTGAGCGCTCTGTGTGAGACCTGAGTCTCTTCGTAATGACTGTGCTAAATACTGTCTTCCTCAAACAAATTCAAATTCTGCCCTGAATAGAAATACATGTGGATACAGATACAGGTATAGATAGAGATCGATATAATATGTCTTTCACAGAGAAAGGAAGCCAAATATATATATATATAAAGATATATATATATATCTTTAGCATAGCTACATGCTTAGATACAAACCATTCTGTTCAAGGAAAGATTCTGAAATTTGACCAGGAAGCAATGAGTTGAAAACAAGAGTAAACTTGTTACAAAGGCAAGAGCCCATTCTGTTTTTGAAGGTCAGGATATTATATTTGAAATCACTTCTAGCCTTTTATGTAGTTACCACAATATTTCTTTTAGTTCTTCGAAACATACCCTTTCATATATTACGTTCTCTGTGTCTCAGACCTCACTAGTGTGGGGGTTACATTTTGGTCACATTAACATTAATAAACACCCCTTCTCTGATTCGGGCAACCACCATTATTGTAGAGTTTCTCACTCCCTTTGTGTTTTTCCCGGTTCTTTCTGGATGTTTCCTGGGAATTAATGAGCATGTTCTTCAGCTGGTTCAGTAACTTGTTCACCCAGCCAGGGTAGCTAATATCATACCTGCCTCTGTGCTGAGCTTCCTGTTCTTGCCAGAATTTGGACAGTGCACCCTAGTTACCCCATAAGGCCAGCACCACACACCCACTTCCTCTCCCTGGACAAACTCTGTTTTACTGGTCACCAAAGAGAGGTTCCTTGGCTCCCAATACCTCAAAGTCTATAAATCACACTTTGTTTCCATGCATCTGGCTTTCGTAGATTCTACATACAGGTGATACCACACAGTATTTGTCTTTCTCTGTCTGACTTATTTCACTTCACAGAATGCCCTCAAGGTCCAACCATGTCGCAAACAGTGAGATTTCCTTCTTTCTGATGGTTGAATAATATTCCATTATCTTGATGAAGAAACAGGCTTCCTTTATTTGACAATGAGAATAAGGTAATTTATGGAGGTTCCTTTTTTCCTTCGTTGCTAAAAAAGTCAAGATAAATTTTGTTCTCAATTACGGCAATTATCCTTAGCCTGGAATTTCTGGTAAGACCATTCTTCCTCTCATTTTATTACATACCTCATATTCATTTAATCCTTATTTTAATGAACCTATCTTATGTCTGTTTTATTATATACTGTTCTATCCTTAAGGGAGGTAGGTATATTATTTAGAACTCTTTGGCTTCAAGTGACAGGAAACCAATTCAAACTACACTGAAGGAAAAAAAAATATTGGGTTTAGAATGAAATAGCTTTTTCTAAACTCAGTTTAAAATTCCCAAGCCAGACACTCACTTCAGCAACACAGGTACTAAAATTGGAACAATACAGAGATTAGCACAGCCCCTGCATAAGGATGACAGACAAATCCATGAAGCATTCCCAAATAAATAAATAAATAAATAAGTAGAAGTTTTAAAAATTTCTGAACCAAAATAATATTAATACAAGTGAAACTATCTATAATTATTTTTTAATTCCATAGTTTATAGTGATGGATCAACAAATACATTGTTTATGCTTATTAGGATACAGCAATATTCTTTCACTTAATTTTCATAGATTAACAAACAACATTTTCTGTCCAGTGGTATGATAGTTATTTCAAGGAAGACTGAGTAAGTTTAAATATCCCTCTCCTTAAAGAATTTGTAATTTAAGTTACATCATCACACATTGAGAAATAAATGCACAGCTTGATCAAGTACTATATTTGATTAACTGGGGTTTTCCAGAGAAACTGATCCAGTAGGATAGATAGGTCGGTAGGTAAGTAGGTAGATAAAAAGATTGAGAGAGAAAAAAAAAGAGATCTATTTTAAGAAATTGGCTCATGTGACTATGAGAGCAGCTGGCAGGAGACCCAGGAAAGAGCTGATGTTGCAGGTCAAGTCTGAGAGCACTGTGACGGCAGACTCTTCCTTTGGATGTGTCAGCCATTTTTCCTTTAAAGCCTGCAACTGATTGGATGAGGCCCATCCACATTATAAAGAATAATCTCTTTTACTCAAAGTCTGCTGATTTAAATATTCAGTCATCTGAGAAATACCTTCACAATGACATCTAGACTGGTGTTTGACCAAATGGTTGGGTACTGAGGCATAGCTAAGTTGGAAAATAAAAGTAATCATCACATGTACATTAAGAGCAACTAGACTGAGAGTATAATTGATATGGTATCAGTCTTAGTTTATTCCAATATGTCTAGCACTGCTTTGCAAATAACAGATGCTCAATAAATATTTGTTGAATCATCAGATTGGAAATTCTATTATCTCTACCACAAAGCCAAGCTAAAATTCTTTTTTGTGAGTTCTCTGAGTTCATTAAGATCCCAGGTGGGGTTGCCTGGTTGGCTTAGTTGGTACAGCATTCAACTCCTGATCTCTGGGTTGTGAGTTCAAGTGCCGTGTTAGGTATAGAGATTACTTAAAAATAAAATTTTAAGGAAAAAAAAAAAAACCTCAGCAGAAATTTGTTTTTACATATTCTACACAGGACTTAGTGTACTCATCCAATCTGAAGATCTGAGTCCCTCATCCATTCTGGAAAATTCTCAGTCATTATCACTACAAATATTGTATCTCCTCCATTAGCTCTATTTTCTTTGGAATTTTTCCCCCTTTGGAATTTTTATTATGTAAATATAGGATCTTAATCTCTCATTTATTTATTTCTTTGTCTCTTTTTGTTGTCTCCCATAAATCTCCTTAAATCTATCTTCTAGTTCACTAATTCCCCCTTCATCTGTCTACTTTTCTCTTTAACTTGCATACTGAGCTTTCAATTTTACGATTATATTTTCTCAAAGGATTAAACATAGAATTACCACATGACCCAGCAATTCCTCTCTTAGTTATATATTCAAGAGAAATGAAAACATATGTCCATATAAAAAGTTGTACACAAATGTTCATAGTAGCATTCTTCATAATAACAAAAATGTGGAAAGTAGGGGCGCCTGGGTGGCTCAGTGGGTTAAAGCCTCTGCCTTCGGCTCAGGTCATGATCCCAGGGTCCTGTGATCCAGCCCCACATCGGGCTCTCTGCTCAGCGGGGAACCTGCTTCCCTTCCTCTCTCTCTGCCTGCCTCTCTGCCCACTTGTGATCTCTGTCAAATAAATATATAAAATCTTAAAAAAAATGTGGAAAGTATTCAGAGGTCAGTCAATGATGAAGTGATAAATATGGTATATCCAACAATAGAATATTACTTAGCAATAAAAAAGAAACTATAAATATAGAGCTATTATATCAATAAGCCTTAAAAGCATTATGCAAAATGAAAGAAGCCCATTATATAAGCCATATGTTGTACTCCACTTATACAAAATGTCCAGAATAGGGAAATATAGAAACAGAAAGTAGATTAGAGATCGAGCCCCGCATCGGGCTCTCTGCTCAGCAGGGAGCCAGCTTCCCTTCCTCTCTCTCTGACTGCCTCTATGCCTACTTGTGATCTCTGTCAAATAAATAAATAAAATCTTTAAAAAAAAGAAGGAAAGTAGATTAGTGGTTGTCTAAGGCTGGCAGGGTTCAAAGAGTCTGAGGGGTAATGGCTAAGGAAGTAAGTTTTTTGGGGGGGGTAATGAAAATGCTCTAAAATTAATTATGTTGATGGATGCCCAACGCTGTGAATAGATTAAAAAACACTGAATTGTACACTGACTTGTATATTCTATGATATGTTAAGGCTCCTTAAGAAAATAAGATACTATCTCAATAAAGCTCTAGAAGAATAAGATACTTTTTATGACACAGAAGAACTTCTTTTTTTTTCCCCAAACTCAAATATGCATTAGACTTTACTGCTGTTATTGTATTTTATCCAGCATTTCTCACTCTTTATGCTATATTTTCAGCATTAGCTTTGTCCACTGCTTTCCCAGAAGTGAAAATCTCTACAACTAATTAATACTTTTATTATTGCCATTTCATAGATGAGAGATCAGAGCCATGGAAAACTTAAGGAATTTTCCTTACATCGTGCACCTAGATGGTGGCATTTCTAGGATTTAAATCTAATAAAATCTTTAAATCTAGCCATGAGCTCTAATGACTATATTTGGTATTTTCCTATCATAATATTGATAAATAACTATGACCTTTATCTAGTGTTAGGATTTAGTACTAAAGAACCCAAGTCTGCGGTAAAGGAAATGAGAGATAATATTAACTTTGCTCTTCAGCTGGTGTCCCTCCTGGCGGCAAAATGCATGCTGTAGTTCTAGACTTCATAACTTTATATCATCACATCCTCCAGAAGATAGAGTCTTTTCCAGTAAGTCTGGAGAGAAAGCAAGGAAGTGCCTCTTTCCCAGAATCCCTAATAAATGAAATCTAGCACCTCACTGGCTCTAACTAGGTTATGTGTCAATCCTTCAATCACAGTGATTTGAGCAAAAAAATATAGTGATTGCTTTTAAACCAATCTGGGCCAGGGTGCCTGGGTGGCTCAGTCAGTTAAGCCTCTGCCTTCAGCTCAGGTCATGAACCCTCGGTCCTCGGATAGAACCCTGCAAGGGGCTCCCTGCTCAGTGGGAAGCCTGCTTCTCCCTCTATCTGCTGCTCTCTCTCTCTCTGACAAATAAATAAATAAGATTTAAAAAACAAAAACAAAAACAAAAAAACCCAGTAACAATTTGGGCCTACCTCTAGAGCTCTGAATAGAGCTCTGAATCCCACTAAAACCAGTGACAAAAATAGGGAGGAGACTTCTCAAAAGATATCTGGTCAATTTCCCAGAAGTGGAGGAATGAATATTTCGTAGCAAAGAACATTAGGGAAGCAGAGAGGTTAGGGAGGGCGTTCCAGTAATAGATTAGCAAAGGAAGAGAGAAGTGAACACGATAGAATGTTGAAAACGGCATGGAATATATTTTTTATTGTTATAATACAGGAACATTTTCCATGTGAAGAGCCAAGCTAAACTTTTTTTCCTGATTTTTTTTTTCTTTCTAAAGCGAATAGATTTTGCTCTAAGACCAAAAACGTGCTTCAGAGCCCCAGTTTCTGGGATGACAATTATCCCTCATCCTTGATGGGCGGCAGTCAGACTCTCCTCTCCACACTCCATGAAAATGGACTCCTAACCAAGGCTTTCCAGAGGCTGGGAGGGGTTCCAGCGCCCGAGCCTTAGCCAACCGCTAGCGCGAGTGGAGGCTCACCCTCTGCAAAGCGTTCTCCCAGGGCAGCAGCCTTCCATGCAAGTAAGGGAAGCCACGGGGAAAGACGAGCCTGCGTGTGTATTGTGTTTACAGGAGTGCTGCGATCTCGTGAGCCAAAGAACAAAAAGGGAGCCAGAATGGGGGACCTTTCTAAGGCAATCCTCTCCTCGCCAGCTCCTGGTGTGCCTCCCGCCGCTAGCTCAGGCTTGTCCTCAGCCTTGTACCATCTGATGGTAGTCTGAGCATGTTTTCATCTGTTAAGGATCTGGGTAGAGTAAAAATTAAGGAACCGAAAAACAGGTTACAGAGGTTGTGGGATCTTTTATATATTTACATCGAACACATAAATGCCTTGCATACTCACGAAGATGCCTGTGTTATGGAACAGGCAGCCTCTGCCTTTACTGCATCCATCCACAACACCCCTCTCAAAGCCCTCGGGCCTTGACTGCACTACCTGATGCTACAGGTTCTCCTTGTTTTCTCCCCATCTTCGCATCATTTAATCATTCAATAAACATGTAATGGGGTTCTGCTTATCACGCACTGGGCACTGCACTCTGGATAACAGCGGTGAACAAGACAGACAGTGCCCTGCCCTCATGATCAATTTTTCTTGCCTGGCACTCATTGCCTTCTCTCGCAACACTCAGATGTTCAAGGCAGAGAGCAGCCCAGCATCCCCCAGTGCCTGGCACAGACACTGTTATAGATGGTCCCTAAATAGTGATGAATGGAAGTGAAATATTTGTATGCCATTATTAACAGCAGGAACCCTTGTGTAGCGCTCTTAGTTTAATTTCTTTTATTTGCTAAAAGTCATGAACAAAAACACTAACACCTTTTTAACATCTTGGTTCCAGGTCTTTAAAGAAATGAAAATAGGTTGAATTTGTGGACTATTCAAAGAATTCTTAGCACTTATCCATTTGATGTTGTGCACATTGTATTTGATTTAAAGATAAAATTGAAATTTGGTACTAAAATTTACAGAACTACTAAGGGAAATACTATTCATGACTTTTTTTGTTTGTTTATTTAAGTCATCACTATAGCCAACATGGGGCTTGAACTTATGACCCAAGATGAAGAGTTCCAAGCTTATCTGACTGAGCCAGCCAGGTGCTCTACTGTTCATGTTTGAAGTAGTATCAAGACTTACTTTATATTTTTCCTTAAACTTTTATTAAGCATTATCCTTTAAAATTGTTGTGCTTTTTCCTATGTGATTATACATCCTCAAAGGAATATGTTCAAACAATATAGAGGTATATTGTGTGTTGCAAAAATATATAACATATAATCAATATATTACACAAGTGGGACATTACATCTATTCTTAGAAATAAACAATCTAATTTCTTAACTCCTTTCAAAGCTGTCTCACTCTTACACTTCAATCAATCAATTGTTTCTTTCCTGATGTCACACTCAAAGCCAAATCTATTTTCTAATACATTGTCTGTAGTTCTAACTTGACCTTGTCTCCCTTGATGTTTCACAATGCATACGTTGGTTAAAGATGCAAGAGAGGGGATGCCTGGGTGGCTCAGAGGGTTAAGCCTTTGCCTTTGGCTCAGGTCATGATCCCAAGGTCCTGGGATTGAGCCCGGCATGGGACTCTTGGTTCAGCAGGGAGTCTGCTTCCTCTCTCTCTCTGCCTGCCTCTCTGACTACTTGTGATCTCTCTCTCTCTGTCAAATAAATAAATAAAATCTTTTTAAAAAAATGCAAGAGAGGTTGTTTTGCCTAAAACATCTGAAAAGTTGATTTAATTCTTGGTTGTTTATCAGAGAGGTCTTAACTTTCATCTCTTATACATTCATACTTTAGCTTAACTTTTTCTCCCTCCACTCAATATTCACATCTACATTTCTGTTATATAATTTTACCTTTTGTCATATTATAAGTTTCTTCTAAGCCACATTTTATGAGGTACCCGGCTGGCTCAGTTGGAAGAGTGCATGACTCTTGATCTTGACGTTGTGAATTTGAGCGCCACGTTGGGTGTAGAGATTACTTAATAAATAAATAAATAAAGTATGGGGCGCCTGGCTTGCTCAGTCAGTTAAGCATCCAATCTTGATTTCAGCTCAGGTCATGATCTCAGGGTCATGAGACTGAGCCTCATGTTGGGCTCCTCCCTGGCCGTGGAGTCTGCTTAAGATTCTCCTCTCCCTCTGCCCCTCCCCCCACCTTATGCACACTCTCTTTAAAAAAAAAGTAAATACACTAAAATAAATAAATAGAACACTGTTTTTTAAATTTCATGAACTTCTTAATGAGTATATCCTACTAATCCCCACCACTGACCTTGCCATATCTGAGCTTATCAGTCACTTCTACTTTGCATTTTTTCTGTAATTAATAGTTTACATCAATTTTAAAGTATTTTGGAAAAGCCATACCAGTGGACTAATTTCACAAAGAGTAAATAGATATTTATGCTGGGCAATTGCAATTTCTCCCACCATCATAAACCATACTGCCTAAAATTTTACAAATAAAAACTCACTGCTTCAGGCTAAGTATTTACCTATTTCTGCTATTTTCTCTCCCTTTTTAAAAAAATATTTTATTTATTTATTTGAGAGAGAGAGAGAGCGCGCACAAAGAGAGGGAGAAGTAGGCTCCCTGCAGAGCAAGGAGCCTGATGTGGGACTCAATCCCAGGACCCTGAGATCATGACCTGAGCCCAACATAGATGCTTAACCAACTGAGCCACCCAGGTGCCCCTCTGCTATTTTCTCTTAAAATGCAAGTAATCTAAGGAAGTATACTGTACTGGAAACCAAAACTGAAGTGAGAACATTCATATGACTGGTGTCAGGTAAAAGAATAGCTCCATCAGAAAAATTCTGAGTGAAATAAAAGATAAGAGTTGTAGTTTTGCCTGGAGGGCACAGGAAGGGGATAGGAAGAACAATACTGCCTAATTCCTGGTAATTTAAGGTTTCCCTGGTTCTTAATTTAAGATTTTCTGCAGTGAAGTTAGTTTTGTCCACTTGGTATTGGCAACATAGAGTACTGCAATGGCTCTATGTATAGGGGAGATGAGACCTGTCCTCACTTTCTTTCTTCCAACAAATATTTATTGAATGCCTACTTTGTGCCTCTTTCAGGCACTGAGGATGCAACAATAAAACAGACAAACATTCTTGTACTTGTGGATCTTGCATTATAACAAGGAGAAGATAGACAATAAACGATAAACATAATAAGTAAATGATATCTATATTAGAAGTTGGTATGTTCTGAAAGAAAAAGTAAAGAAGAATGTGGTTAGAGAGATCAGGTGCCACTGGGATATAAATGGGAGTTTACAATTTTCAATAAGAAGATTGGTGTAGAGTCATTGAGAAGATGCCTTTCGAATAAAAGAGAAGGAATTCACTGTAGGGATATCTAGAGGAAGATCGTTTCAGGCAAAGAGAGAGCCAGTGAAAGACCATAAGGTGGGGATGTTCCTGGCTTGTCTAAGAAATAGCAAAAGAGGTCACTATATTCAGAGGGCAGCAAGCAAGGGATAGAGTAGTAGAAGTCAAGTATGGGGCAAATGGAGGCCAAATGGGGGGAGGGTTCTGTAAACACTACCTGAATGAAGTGGGGAGTTAACACAAAGCTTGGAATGGAGCACAAGAATGGCAAGAACAGAGGCAGCTGGTTGACTCAGTCACTAGAGCATGGGACTCTCAATCTCAGGGTTTTGAGTTCAAGCCCCATGTTAGGTACAAAGTTTGCTTTAAAAAAAAAAAGAGTGACAAGAACTGATTAGGTTTAAAGGGATCTCGTTGGCTACTGATTGAGAGTAGATGATTGGGAGCAAGAGCAGGAGCAGGGAAACCAGTTAGGAGACTACTGCCATAATCTAGGAGGGACGCACACGAGTGTGGTAGATGGAAAGGTGGTAGGATTTCGTATCTGTCCCGAAGATGGAGCAAACAAGATTTGTTGACAGAGTAGATGTGGGGGTGTAAAAGAAAGAAAGATAAGGAGGAGTGCAAGGTTTATGGTGTGAGCAGTTGACAGAATGATGCCATGGACAAAGACAGGGAGGTCTGTGGGAGGAATGGGATTGGGGGTAAAACAAGAGTTCAGTTTGGGGCATGTTGAGTATAAGACACCTGTTAGACATACTTATTTCTGAATTTAATTGGTTATCTGATCTGAGGGAAGCCACTTAACCTCTCGAGCCTTCATCTGTAAAGTAAGAAATTTGGACTAGAAGAACTGTAAAGTCTCTCTAAAATTTTTTGATTCTGAGTTTTACTTGGATATGTTGTTTTTGTCCTGATATACACAATCACTTGTATGCTTCCTTACAGACTACATTTTATTTTTGTAATTTGAAATAGGGTGGTCAAGGTAGACCTTATTGAAAATGTGACTTGGAAACAAAGAAGTTAGCCATGAAGGTATCTAGAAAGGAATGTTCTAGGCGGAGAAAAGCACCATGCAAGGACACTGAGGTAAGAGTAAGCCTGTTCAAGCAATTGCTCAGTTTGATAAGGATGGGTTAAATACTAGGCACACACTTGACTGATAAAACCCACAAGGAGAGCAAAATGTCTTTAATGAGGCATAAAAAAAGACATTAAAAGTTTTAAAGGATTTAAAATCTAGTGGAATATCATAGAGCTTTTTAAAAAACAATTTGATGATCTAAGCATAAATGAATCAGAAACATAAGATCTACTTTTTCCTCTTAAATTGCTATAAAAAAAATTCAGACAAAATTCTTGGCAAATATGCTTCAGAGTTTTTTAACCTTTTCCTCCTCTTCAAAAGAAAAAGCCTAAATTTTCAAATTTCAGTTTTCATAAACAGTCCCAAATTTATCAATAATGAAATAGTTTATTTTTAAAGAAATAAGGCCAATCGGATCAATGAATAGGGTAACTAGAAAAATAATACAAATCACAAAACAATGAGCTTTCCAGTTATATGAAATCCTTTTAGATAACAGTTAGGAGTTTAAAAATTACAAGCAAGGGAGATTTCCTCATGAAACCGGCCAAATCTTTTCTGGTATTTTCCAGGATTCTTACATTTCCTAAGATTTTTGGTAAGCCAAGTATATTCTTTTTTCTTTTTTTAAAGATTTTTATTATTTATTATTTATTTGACAGAGAGATCACAAGTAGGCAGAGAGGCAGGCAGAGAGAGAGGAGGTAGCAGGCTTCCTGCTGAGCAGAGAGCTCGATGCGGGGTTCGATCCCAGGACGCTGGAATCATGACCCAAGCTGAAGGCAGAGGCCTTTTGAGCCACCCACTGAGCCACCCAGGTGCCCCCCAAGTATATACATATTTTTTTTTTCTACTCCCCTGATCGAAGTCTGTTGATAGCTAACACAAACCTGGCCAAACTGGGAGAGATCGTCTATTTACTTAGATGAAACAAGGCTTCTTGGCTTCCTGGGGCTGAAATAAGTCTAAGTGAGCAAAGATCAGAGAGGACGGTGGGCCAGGTGAAGGAGTGGCAGCAGGTGGTGTGCAGGGAATGTGAGCAGAAGATAGTTATAATGCAGGAAGGTAGAGTGGAAGCCACAGATTGTGGTCCTATGTAACCACAAGGGAAAACCCTTACAGAGTGCTTGCTGCAGGGTAGGGAATGTATGTTACATGTATGTAACAATATTTTCCTTCTGACAAATGAAATATGTAGCAAATGGTCACAGGGTCTTTAATTGGAAAGGTATTCAAGCTACCTCCTACCTTCTAAGGTTGCAAAGAAGAATTTCACTGCCGGTCTATTCCCCTCCCCCAGCTCTACCTGCACCCTCTTCACAGATAACTTACTCATTCTGTCAAGAAGCCTCTAAGATCTTCCTCTTTGGGGAGCCTAGATGGCTCAGTTGGTTGAATGTTGGACTCCTCATTTCGGCTTAGATCATGATCTCTGGGACATCAGACTGAGCCCCATGTCAGGCTCCTCACTTGGCATGGACCCTGCTTAAGATCCTTTCTCTTCTTCTACCTCTGCCCCTTCCCTGCTCTCTCTCTTTCTCTCTTAAAAAAAAAAAAATTTTTTTTTTCCTCATTTATCCTTGGGTAAACAATAACAGAAAATACTTAAAGAGTGCTTACTACATACGGGGAAATATTCAAAGCATTTCACATATAGTAATGCATGTAGTCATCATTGCAACATTTAGAAACTATTACGATCCCAATGCTTTATTTTGCAAGTGGGAAAACTGAGAGCAGTTAAATAATCTACATGTAATTGAGCCAGGATAGCTGTTCAGGAGAAAATAACACGGGAGAAAAAAAAAAACAAAATGTAAATACTGTTTTAAAGATACTGTTCTTCACAGAGTGCAGGAAATTTGAAAAGAGAAATTGTGGCAAGGATGACAGGCTGCTTAGATACTAGTATCCTGATGTGTGCAACCAAGGAAACCAGCTGAAAGGAATTCTCTGGGCCCAATGCAGGGAGACTATCCTCTGGGTAGATCCCCTCTCTTTTCTTCTAAAACCTACTTAAGAGCAAACGAAATCTTGTCCGTGGCTTGTGTGCCTGCCATGATTTGGGTCCTTATACACCTTTCCACTATAAACACTCACATTTTTGTTTGTTTTGTTCTGCTTGCCCTTTTAGTACCCACCCTAGGTGCAGGAAATTCACCACCCCTCCAGGTCTTGCCTCCCTGCATGAGCCAACCAGCTTTTCCAGCTCTGCTTTTATCAAGAGTAGAAAGGACATCACATGTGAATGGCTGAAGAACTGGAAATGTTTAACCCGCAGAAGAGAAGATTTTGGTGGGGGGAGGCTGGTGAAGGAAGCCATTGATAGAGACCTCTCCAAATATTTGGAGAGCCGGCACATGAAAGAAGGCTGTGGCTTAAAGCAGAAACTGGGGGTGGGTGTGGGGGAGGAAACTTGGGGGAGAAAGAACAGGATAGCCAAGTGGGTGAGAGAAACAACTCACGCATTCTCCAAAACGGTTGCCTTTTTCACAAGTTTTCTAAAAATCAACTTTCTCAATAAAAATGCATCCAAGCAGTTCATTCTTAGGGATTTTAACAAATGAAAACACCCAGGTAACTACAGTAATCAAGATACAGAATGGGGCGCCTGGGTGGCTCAGTGGGTTAAGCCTCTGCCTTTGGCTCAGGTCATGATTCCAGGGTCCTGGGATAGAGCCCCACATCATCGGGCTCTTTGCTCAGCGGGGAGTTGCTTCCCTCTCACTCTCTGCCTGCTTCTCTGCCTACTTGTGATTTCTCTCTGTCAAATAAATAAATAAAATCTTTAAAAAAAACACAAAAAACCCCACAAAAACGGGACGTTCCTATCACCCCACAAAATTTCCTTTTCCTCTGTGTCCATCTCCTGCTGCCGCCCCCGGCCCTAGCCTGCCACCAACATGATTTTGGTTGCTACATCTAGAATTTCCTATAAATGTCATCCTACATTTTATGTGTGGTTTCTTTCCCTGGACGTGGTTTTGGAGATTCATCACTGTCGCAGCACGGATCAGTTGTTCATGTGTAGTTACTGCTCAGTGGTGGTCTACTGAATCGATAGACCAAGTTTGTTTATCCACTCATTTGTTGGTGGACATTTGGCCTGTTTCCAAAGTTTTGTTATCTTGAAGCTGCTATGACCATTCATGTACAAATGCTTTTGTGGACATCTGTCTTCACTCCTCTTGGGTAAACACTTAGGAATGAGATTGTTAGGTTACATAGACTGTGCACATTTCACTTTTTAAGAAACTGCCAATCTCTTTGCCAAAATGGGTGCTATCTCACATTCCTACCAGCAACGTATGAGATTTCCTATTGCTCCACACCCCTGCCAACATTTAGCATTGCCAGTCTTTAAATTGGGGCCCTTCTCATAAGCCTGTCATGGTAGGTTGTCACAGTTGTAATTTGCACTCCCCTAATGGTTTTGGATGTTGAACATTTTTTTCATGTGGAAGGAGGTACATTTTGAATATGGTGTATAAGATTTATATCTTTGCAACTAGAAATACAATTGTTCTGGGCACCTGGGTGGCTCAGTGGGTTAAGCCTCTGCCTTCGGCTCAGGTCATGATCTCAGGGTCCTGGGATTGAGTCCCGCATCGGGCTCTCTGCTTGGCAGGGAACCTGCTTTCTCCTCTCTCTCTGCCTGCCTCTCTGCCTACTTGTAATCTCTGTCTGTCAAGTAAATAAATAAAATCTTTAAAAAAAAAAAAAAAAAGACAGACAAGAACAAGTGTCAGTAAGGATGTAGAGAAAGTAAAACACTCATACATTGTTGAGAAAAATGTAAAATGTAAAATGGTTTTGGAAAACAGGTTGGGAGTTCCTCAAAAAGTTAAACATAGTGTTACCATATGATCTAACAATTTTACTCTAGATATATACTCAAGAAAATAAAAACAATATTTTCACATAAAAATTAGTACATGCATATTCATGGAAGTATTATTCATTATAGTCCCCAGAGTGGAAGCAACCCAAATGTCCACCAACTGATGAAGAGATAAGCAAAATGTGACATATCCATACAATGGAATAATATTCAGGTATAAAAAGAAATGAACTGATACATGCTACAAACTGAGCTTTTTTTTTTTTTTTTAAAGATTTTATTTATTTATTTATTTGACAGAGAGATCACAAGTAGGCAGAGAGGCAGAGAGAGGGAGGGAAGCAGGCTTCCCACTGAGCAGAGAGCCCGAGATCATGACCTGAGCTGAAGGCAGAGGCTTAACCCACTGAGCCGCCCAGGTGCCCCCAAACTGAGCTTTTTGAATGAGCCTCAAAAACATCATGCTAACTGAAAGAAGCCAGTCACCATAGGCCACATATTGTATGATCTCATTGATATGACATGCCCCCAATAGGAAAACACACAGAGACAGAGAACATATTAGTGGCTTGCAGGGATAGGGAAGAGATGATTGGGGAATGACTACTAATGGACTACTAAGGGTTTCTTTTTTAGGGTGATAAAAATGTCCTGGAATTAGATTGGTTACACAATTTTGTAAATATACTAAATTAATAAACACCATTGCACTGTACACTTTTTTTTAAAAGATTTTATTTATTTGTTTGACAGAGAGATTACAAGTAGGCAGAGAGGCAGGCAGAGAGAGAGAGGAGGAAGCAGGCTCCCTGCCGAGCAGAGAGCCCGATGTGGGACTCGATCCCAGGACCCTGAGATCATGACCTGAGCCGAAGGCAGCGGCTTAACCCACTGAGCCACCCAGGCGCCCCTGCACTGTACACTTTTTTAAAAAGATTTTATTTATTTATTTGACAGACAGAGATCACAAGTAGGGAGAGAGGCAGGCAGGGGTAGGGGAAGCAGGCTCCCTGCTGAGCAGAGAGTCCCATGCAGGGCTTGATCCTAGAACCCTGGGATCATGACCTAAGCTAAAGGCAGAAGGTTTAACCCACTGAGCCACTCAGGTGTCCCACACTATACACTTTAAATGATTGAATTTTATGGTATACAAATTCTATCTCAATTAAAAAATAAAACAACTTTGCATTCCTGAGATAAACTTCACTTGGATATGACATATTATCATTTTTATATATTGCTAGATTTGATAAGTTAAAATTTTGTTAAAAGTTTTTGTGCCCATTAACATAAATATTGTAATGCTTTTGGTTTAACCTCAGCACAATTCTGGTTTCATAAAAACAATTGATTTGATAGTTTATCTTTTTAAAAGATTTAGAACTCACCACTGAAAACATTTGAAACTGGAGATTGTGAGGTTTTCTTCTTCTTCTTCTTCTTCTTCTTTTTTTTTTTTTTTAGATTCTGTTTATTTATTTGCTAGAGAGAGAGAGAGCACACAAGCAGAGGGGAGCAGCAGGCAGAGGGAGAAGCAGACTCCCCACTGAGCAGGGAGCCTGATGTGGAGCTCCATGGGGGGCTTGATCCCAGGACCCTGGGATCATGACCTGAGCCAAAGGCAGATACTTAACTGACTGAGCCGTGCAGGAATGCCTGTAAGAAAGTTTTTAACTACAAACTCAATTTTTTAAATAGATACAGAGAATTTATTTTTTTAATGAGTTTTCATAGTTCATATTTTTAAAAAAATTTATTAATTTATTTTAGAGAGAGAGCTCATGAAAGGATGGAGGTGGGGGTGGAGGCAGAGGGAGAGGTAGAGAGAATGTCAAGTGGATTCCAAGCTGTGCATGGAGTCCGAAGCAGGGCTCCATCCTAGGACCCTGAGGTCACAACCTGAACTGAAACCTAGTGGGCTGCTTAACTGACTGTGTCACTCAGGCCCTCTGTGGTTTGTGTTTTTCTAAGAATTTTCCCATTTTGCCTAAGCTGTCAAATTTGTTGGCATGAAGTTGTTCATAATATTCCCTTTTTATTCTGTTGTGTGAGGTATCTATGATGACATTCCTGTTTTCATTCCAGGGATTGATAACTTATGTGTTCTCTCTTTCATGATCATTCAGGATAGAGATTTGTCAATTCTGCTAAATCTTTTAAGGGAATTTGTTGTTGTTGTTGTTGTTCCAATTTTAGTATCTGCGCTGCTGAAGTGAACACTTAAAGAAATGGTTTTTGGAGTCATTGATTTCTTTTGTCCTAGTTCACTGATGTCTGTTGTCAATTTTATCATTACTTTCACTCTGCTTAATTCAAGTTTAATTACTTTTTTTCCTAGTTTCTTAATGTAGAAGCTTAGACTATTTAATTAGGCATTTAAAGCTATAAATTTCCCTCTGCACACTGCTTTAGCTGCCTCCCATAAATTTTGATATGGTGTGTTTCATTCTTATTCAGTTCAAAATATATGCTAATTCCTTTGTGATTACTTTTTTTTTTTTTAAGATTATTTATTTATTTATTTGTCAGAGAGAGAGCGAGCACAGGCAGACAGAGTGGAAGGCAGAGTCAGAGGGAGAAGCAGGCTCCCTGCGGAGCAAGGAGCCCAATGTGGGACTCGATCCCAGGACGCTGGGATCATGACCTGAGCTGAAGGCAGCCGCCTAACCAACTGAGCCACCCAGGCGTCCCTGTGATTTCTTCTTTGAGTTATTTGGAAATGTGTTGTTCAATTCCTAAATGTTTGAGAAGTTTCCAAAAATCTTTTTCTTAATGATTTCTAATTTTGTTATAATTGAGAACATGCACTGCATATTCTCAATACTTTGAAATTTATGAGACTTCTTTTCAGATCTAGAATATAGCCTATCTTTGTAATCATTCCATTGGCCCTTGAAAAGAATGTGTATTCTATTATAGTTTGATGAAATGTTTAAACAATGTTAGTGCTCAAGCTTTAAGTGTTAGCGCTATCTGCTTGTTCTATGAATTACTGAAAGAGGAGTGTTGACCTCCCCAGTGAAAACTGTAGATTTATCTTTTTCTCTTCCATTTTATCAATTTTTGCTATTTTTTTGTTTGTTTTAGGGCTTGAACTCATGACCCTGAGATCAAGACCTGAGCTGAGATGAAGAGTCGGATGCTTAACTAACTGAGTCACCCAGGGGCCTCTGATTTATGCATTTTGAATCTTTGTTTCTAAGGGCATGAATATTTAAGATTATTATTTCTTTCTGATAAATTGATGTCCTTATAATTTTGAAGTATTCTTTTTAATCTCTTGTTCTGAATTCTAATTTGTCTGATATAAATAGAACAATTTCAACTTATCTTTTGATTAGTGTTTGTGTAGTATATTGCTTCATTACATTTATTTATAATTACCTCTGTCTTTATGTAAAATTAGCTTATTGTAGGTGGCATATAATTGGGTCTTGCTCTTTTTTTTTCCTACATTTTTATTTTACTTTACTTTTTAAAAGATTTATTCATTTGGGGAAGAGAGAGAGAGAGAGCACATGCGGGCTTGTGGGTATGAGTGGGAGGGGCAGAGGGAAAGGGAGAGAGAATCCCAAGCAGACTCCATGCTGAGCATGGAGACTTACGTGAGACTCCATCCCAGACCATGAGATCATGATCTGAGCTGAAACTAAGAGTTGGACGTTCAAACAACTGCACTACCCAGATGTCCCTCTTTTTAAAATCTTTTTAAAATGTGAAATATAAATAACATTAAATACTATGGTATTATGTGGTAAAATATACATAACATAAAATTTACCATTTTAGCCATTTTTAAAAGATTATTTATTTATTTATTTGACAGACAGAGATCACAAGTAGGCACAGAGGCAGGCAGAGAGAGAGGACGGGAAGCAGGCTCCCTGCCGAGCAGAGAGCCCATTGCGGGCCTCGATCCCAGGACCCTGGGACCACGACCTGAGCCGAAGGCAGGGGCTTTAACCCATTGAACCACCCAGGTGCCCCATTTTAGCCATTTTTAAGTATATATTTCAATGGCATGAGCTACATTCACATTGTTGTGTAACTATCACCATTATCTATTTCCAGAATTTTAAAATCAGTCCAAACAGAAACTCAGTACATAATAAACCATAATTCCGGGGCACCTGGGTGGCTCAGTGGGTTAAGCCTCTGCCTTCGGCTCAGGTCATGATCCCAGGGTCCTGGGATCCAGCCCCACATTGGGCTCTCTGCTCAGCGGGGGAGCCTTCTCCGCCCCCCCCCCCACCTCACCTGCCTCTCTGCCTACTTGTGATCTCTATCAGTCAAATAAATTTTTTAAAATCTTTAAAAAAATAAAATAATAAAATAAAAGATTAAAAAAGAAACCAAAACACAATTCCTCACCCAATTCCAAGCCCCAGACAACCTTTCACTAAGAGTTCCATCCGCCCTTACTCCTAGTTTCCCTGACCAACTGCCCATGCTCTCTTCTACTACCTGCTCTGGATCACTTCTAGGGCCTTTATGATCTGAAGATTCCACTTTTTTAAAAGTCTTTGGACTTAAGAAAAAAAAATTGCTGTCTAAATGATGACTTGCTATTTACAAAGTTTGATGGGGTTCTTTAAGTTTGCTTAGTTTCATGGTTTTTCCCTCCCATGAAGATGTACATCCTTTGGAACTTATGCTACTATGCACTTAGTAAAAAGATTTTATAATTATTTTGAGACTCAAGAATCCATAGCTAAAAGCAGTTAAGAATTGTTCTGAACACAACAACAATAAACTCTATAAGGATTTTTTATTTTCCCCTAAATGTATCATACTGCTTAATTTTTTTTTTTTTTAATTTCTGGTTCCACAGATACCCATTTAGACTGCTTGATTTTCTGAAAGATAGTATGCATTAATTATAAATTCCCTTATTGTACAAGAGGAGTCACTCCTCTGTATGTGTCCACTAGAAAACAGCAAAAAGAGATTTCTTCTCTCGGTCTCATGCTAATCGGGAGTGATAGGGTTTTGCTATGTTCACAAGCTGACAAACCGGACAGTACATTTTTCGCATTGTTGCAGCCCATGTAAATTTTTCTAAATCAATGGTTCCTGCTTGCCAAGCCTCAGTGAATAACACTGACTTTTTCTCAGTCACAAAGCTTACCACATGGATTACATATATGCATTACTCACACAACACAATCATTGGCCCGTATGCCAGAATGAAATATGATTTTACAGTTGCCTCTAGAGCACATATTTCCAGATTTGGTTCCACATAGGAGACAGATTTGCAGTTTTTTTTGTTTTTGTTTTTTTTTAACACAGATCCAAACACATTCACCACAAGCAAATTATATGCGCCACAAGCTAGTTCTTTTGTTGTAGGAAACTGTTGCTTCTTTTCAGACAGTCTGTTACCTATTTAAAAGAAAAAAAAAAAAAAGAGCAATACTGCACTGTTGGCATTGTTAAAACTTCAACCAGGTCCAAAGGAAAATGTGCCTTGGAAATCCTTCACTGATTTGTTTTTGTAGAACAGCTGGAGGTGAGGCCCACTGTACTAGTCACACCCAGTTGCTGGTGGTCAAGTTGCACATTCAGGAAATTCACAATTAGGTAGTTAGATCCCCTGAGTTTCCCCTCTAGCACTCTTCACAACTCTTGATTTGTCTTCTTTCTGGTCATTCAAGACAACTAAGGAAGAAGGAGAAGGAGGAGGAAGAGGAGGAGGAGGAGGGGGAAGGGGTGGGGAAGGGGAGGGGAAAGGGGGAGAGGAGGAGAACAGGAAAGAGGGGAAGAATGGGGAGGAGGGGCAGGATGAGGAAAGGGAGAAGGACGGGGAGGGGAGGAGGAGAAGAAGGGGAAGAAGAGGAAGAGGAAGAAGAAGAAGGAAAAAAAGAAGAAAAGAAAAAGAAAGACATCATGAGGGAAAATGGAAATTGAAATACAATTTTAAATAGTGACACCTCAAGGGCGCCTGGGTGGCTCAGTGGGTTAAGCCTCTGCCTTCGGCTCGGGTCATGATCTCGGGGTCCTGGATGGAGCCTCGCATCGGGCTCTCTGCTCAGGAGGGAGCCTGCTCCCCCCTCTCTCTCTGCCTGCCTCTCTGCCTACTTGTGATCTCTCTCTCTGTCAAATAAATAAAATCTTTATAAAAATAAATAAATAAATAAATAGTGACACCTCTAAAGTAAACTAAGTTTTCTTATGACTGCCACTATTTCTTAAAAAGAACCCAAAACAAACAGCTACAGCATGTGTGTATATCAGTGTGTGTATGTATGTGTAGCTCTCAGAAAGTTAAAAAGTGTTAAAAACATTTCAAAAAGGTGTTGTGCTCCTTAAAAATTATGCTCTGAAAGGCTCTCTTGTACCCGATTATGTTTTGATTTCAAAGGTGTGGATTTAAGATCAGCTGGTACTACATGGACTTAAATTAAATTTTAACATCTTATTTTATAAAATTTCACATTATTTTATTAAATTTTACACACTTTCTTATTCTATATGCTTTTCTCCTCTTCCCCCTGGACTTATTTGATAATTAACACAATGTTTGAATTTGTAGCTCGAGGGTTTGTCAATCCCTTATTGATTATTAGCAAGTTTCTTAATTCTGTATTGGAAGATCTGGCTTTTATTATTTATTTATTTATTTATTTATTTATTTATTTTTTTTTTTTTTTTTTTCGTAATCTCTACCCCCAGTGTGGGACTAGAACTGGTGGCCTGAAATCAAGAGTCACATGTTCTACCATCTGGGCCAACCAGGTGCCCCTGAAGATCTGCCTTTTAGTGTAAACTTGGGAACAGGGGGGTTTCTTAGGATGTTTAAATACTCTATGAGGTAGTTTTAGACAAAATGAGGAAAGAGAAAATGCACCACAAGCCAAATTGTGGTGAGGAACATGCATCATTATTTTCCTAAAAATCTTAGACTACTAACTGTTAATTCAGTGATCTAACAGAAATAAACAGAGGTTCAAGTTAAGTGCTACTTGCTACTTGAGCAAAATCAAAACCAAATAGAATTCCTCAAGACATAGAACTACTGTATAATTCAGTAACTTCACTTCTAGATGCCCCAAAATGTTGCAAATAGGTATTCATACAAATACTGTACACAAATTTTCCTAGCATCACTATTTTCAGTAGTCCAGAGGTGGAAAATCCTGAATGGCCAGGAGTGGATGAAAGGATAAGCAAATTGGGGCATATGCATAGAACGGGATATTATTCAGCTATAAAAAGGAATGAGGTTCTTTTTTTTTTTTTAAAGATTTTATTTATTGGGGCACCTGGGTGGCTCAGTGGGTTAAAGCCTCTGCCTTCGGCTCGGGTCATGATCCCAGGATCCTGGGATCGAGCCCCGCGTCGGGTTCTCTGCTCCGCAGGGAGCCTGCTTTCTCCCCTCTCTCTGCCTGCCTCTCTGCCTACTTGTGATTTCTCTCTCTCTGTCAAATAAATAAAATCTTTAAAAAAAAAAAGATTTTATTTATTTATTTGACAGAGAGAGATCACAAGTAGATGGAGAGGCAGGCAGAGAGAGAGAGAGAGAGAAGTAGGCTCCCTGCTAAGCAGAGAGCCCGATGCGGGACTTGATCCCAGGACCCTGAGATCATGACTTGAGCTGAAGGCAGTAGCTTAACCCACTGAGCCACCCAGGCGCCCCAGGAATGAGGTTCTGATTGATGCTACAATGGGGAAGTATCTTGAAAACATGCTAAGTGAAAGAAACCAGACACAGAAGTTAAATGTTGTATGATTCCCTTTTTATGAAGTATTCAGAATAGGTAAATCCAACAAGAAAGAGGTCAGATTGGTAGTTGCCAGGGGCTGAGGGAAGGAGAGATTAGGGAATAACTGCTTAATGGTTACAGAGTTTCATTCTGGGGTGATAAAAATGGTTTGGAAGTAGACGGAGGTGGTTGTTACCCAACTGTAAATGAATTTAATGTCACTGAATTGTTCACTTTAAAATAGTAAATTTCAGGGGCATCTGGAGGGGTCAGTCCATAGAATGTGTGACTCTTGATCTCGGAGCTGTAAATTCAAGCTTCATGCTGGTTGTGGAGATTACTTAAAAATAATAAAATATTAAATAAAGTGGTTAATTTCATGTTGTATGAATCTCACCTTAGTTAAAAAAGAAAAGAAAAATTAAAAAAAGAGAGAGAGAGAAAAGAAGAAAAATACTGCATGTTTTCTCTAAGGTCCAGTACTTCTTGGAGCCTATAAAATTTGATGTTCTTAACAAAGTTGTAGGCAGAACCATCATTTAGCAAAACAACCTCTCTATGCTTTGTTTTTTTTCAAAAAGTAATTTAAAATGATAATTCATATATTAAAAAATAAAACTTATAGGGTGCTTGAGAGGCTCAGTGGGTTAAAGCCTCTGCCTTCAGCTCAGGTCATGATCTCAGGGTCCTGGAATAGAGCCCTGCACCCGGCTATCTGCTCAGCAGGGAGCCTGCTTCCCTTCCTCTCTCTGCCTGCCTCTCTGTTTACTTGTGATCTCTGTCTACCAAATAAATAAATAAATCTTTTAAAAATAAATAACTAAATACATTAAACTTCTAAGCATGGCAATAATCATTTTCATATATTTTTCAATAAAAACACCTTCTAATGTGAGTTATAGGTGCACTCTAGGCTTTTGCTTCCAAATTCTACATCCGATCTTTCTTCAATGTACATATGAAACAAATATATTGCCGAGGCTTAATGTAACTTCAACATTTCTCAGTTGTTAAGTATATCTCCTCATGTCAAACAGAAACTCTTCCTCCCCCAGAAACACTTTCTGCCCCTCCTTAACTTCCCTATCTATAAATTGGTAGTAGAGGAATTTTAGTACAGTCTCTTCGTAAGGAATACAAGAGCTTAAAAGTAGAGAAAGGGCAGTAGCATTTCAGATTAAATTTTTCTTTTTTCAAAAACCTACAAATAAAATTGTAGAAAAATAAGAAAATACACATCAGCAAAAGAATACAATTGGTGAAGTTAGGCATGAGAGAGTCTCCCAGCCCAGGGGAATGTGCACATTCTTTCTGGCTCCCAGGTGGAGCTAGACAGGTAGACCAAGTCATCTCTCCTGGGAAACCATAAAATGGGGAGCAACCAGTTTTCCTTCTGCTGCCTTCACAGGGCGCTGACACATACCTGATGTCACCATGTGGGAGGTCCTCAAGGGCAGATGGTTCCAAGCAGGCCACCGTTCACTGAAATGTCACCGTATGATATGCTCCAGCAGCTGGAGCTGAGCCTTCATGAGCAGATCACTTGAGACCAAGCAGCCAGGGAAAGAAGAGCAAACTGAATGTCCAGAACGGGCTCTCTATGATTTAGACTTCCTGAAGGGCAGGCAGCATAACTTAAACTTGAATGGAAAAGGTAATATACATGCCTACCAAGATACAGGGGTACACAGAATAGGCTTTCTGGATGTAAAAACAACAAAAACCTGATTTATAAATTCAGAACCACTGGTGAAGAAAATGGCTAACTATTGAAATCCAACTGATCTCCTAGAAAGCGGATGCAAGAAATATTATAAAGCTTAGAAAGGAAAAAAAAAAAGCAGCAAATCATGAAGATAGAGATGAAAGAGAGGTTTAAGAAAGTTGACATGAGACTATCTGGCGTCCTGAAAGAGAAAATGATGCACATGAAGGAGAAGACATATGTAAGCAAAACAGAAAGAAACATACAAAAAAGATTTCTCTAGATTGAAGAAAGGACCCCAAGGTTCAGGCATGAATGATATTTATGACAATTGATTTATTTATATAGACATATCTGGACATTCTTACATATTTATCTATAAATATTTATCTATATGTGTATATTCATAATATTTATTTATATGTATATATACACACACATAAATGGGTAGGAATATTCTGGTAAAACTTTTGGAGTCCAAAGATAAAGTGGAAAATCTCACTCTTTCTGTGTAGAAGCTTGTAAGTCATTTATAGAAGAAAAATATTAGACTGTCCCTGAAATTCTCCTTTGCAACACTGGAAGCTGAAAGACAATGGAGGGCATTTTCAACTTAAAAATATATCTCACTGTTAGGGTACCAGAAAGATGTTTGAGGATATGCATGAATTCAGAGAAGTCACACATCTCATTACTCATCTGGGAAAAATACTAGAGAAAGACTTTATTAATTAAAAAAAAAAAAAAACCCAAACATGGGGCACCTGGGTGGCTCAGTTGGTTGGGTGGCTGCCTTTGGCTTGGGTCATGATTCCAGGGTCCTGGGGTCGAGCCCCGCGTTGGGCTCCCTGCTCGGCGGAGAGCCTGCTTCTCTCTCT
The DNA here is from genome assembly GCF_011764305.1 of Mustela putorius furo. Classification (NCBI taxonomy): domain Eukaryota; kingdom Metazoa; phylum Chordata; class Mammalia; order Carnivora; family Mustelidae; genus Mustela; species Mustela putorius. The sequence continues at coordinate 74,242,208 of NW_025421987.1, read as the reverse complement.
CCCTCTGCCTGCCTCTGTGCCTACTTGTGCTCTCTCTCTCTGTCAAATAAATAAAATCTTAAAACAAACAAACAAACAAAACAAATTAAATAAATAAAAAATTAAAAACCCCCAAAATAAAACAGACTTGACCAGGAGAGAAGGCTATAGTTAGGGATGAGTTTGTGATACCTACTTTAAAACAGGCGAACAAGGATAGAGTGGGAACATGTAAGGTAAGAACTAAATAAAGATCCTAGAAATAGAGAAGTGTACTAAAAAGGAAACTTCTAATAATAATCTTGGATTTAAAGAACTGAACGACCTCAGCGAAACTAAAGAATTGGGAGTAGGGGCCTGAAGAGGAAGGAAGCACAAATATCCCGAAGGCTTTATCTCTTGGGAGGGGAGCGAGGAGGAAATTGCAGTGAACAAAATTTTCTTCTAGTTGTGGGTTGTGGGTGAGGGTGTGTTGGTGGGGTACTAAAATCAATGTGGGGAAAGTTGGTGTCTTTTTCTCATGCAATACTAGGGAAATATTGGTTTGATTTTCTATGAGGGCTGGGAAAGGCAAGTAACCATTAACAATGCAAAAGGAGAGCAAATTCTCAAAGCAGGTGTCATAATATTAATACTATGGAACATGGAATTTAGGTTTAAAATCTCTAAACATGGGGCACCTGGGTGGCTCAGTCAGTTGAGTGTCTCCCTTCGGCTCAGGTTATGATCCCAGGATCCTGGGATCGAGCCCTGCATTGGCTTCCTGACTCTGTGGGGAGTCTGCTTCTCCCTGTCCTGTTCCCCTTGCTTTGCTCTCTCTGTCAAATAAATAAATAAAAACTTAATAAATAAATAAATAAATAAATAAAATCTCTGAACATAAAAAAAGAGGGACCTTATGTAACGATAAAAGTCATAATTTATGAAGAAAACAGGTGCGAAGTTTTTATGCATGAAACAACAGAGCAGCTGAACACATTTAAAAAATATTAGAAATGCAGGGGTGCCTGGGTGGCTCAGTGGGTTAAAGTCTCTGCCTTCGGCTCAGGTCATGATCCAAGGATCCTGGGATCGAGTTCCGCATCGGGCTCTCTGCTCAGCAGGGAGCCTGCTTCCTCCTCTCTCTCTGTCTGCCTCTCTGTCTGTCAAATTAATAAATAAAATCTTTAAAAAAAACCATTAGAAATGCAAGATAATAGCTTATATAAGCAAGAAGTACTTAAGTCAATACATAAAAGACTTGGAATATCAGGATTGGCCAGTTCTGATAGACAGAGATAGAGAGAAGTAGACAAACAGACAAAAACATAGAGGAATTAAATAATAGAATCATTATGCTTGTTTTCTATAGATAGGATCATCTCTGTTATTTGTAGATTCTGCATTTGTGGATTTGCCCTCTCGCTAAAACGCATCTGCAGCTGTCAAATCAGTATTTGTGGCTCCTTTGCATTCATTCACAGACATGGGGCAGGGCAGCAGAAAATCTGAGGTGCCCGAAGGTCACATTCCCAGCTCAAGTCAAACAAGGTAACACTCTGCCTTCTCGTTTCAGCTCTCGTATTTTAAGCAAGCATCATTTCCCCAGGATATTGTGTGTCATATTTTTCGCACTTTTATGCTGTTGGTTGGTGGTTTCACTGTTTAAAACGGCTGCCAAGTGTAGCGCCGAAGTGATGTCTACTGTCCTAAGCACAAGAAAGCTGGAATGTGCTCTTATGGAGGTAATACACATAGGAGATGCATTTCATTCTGGCATGGGTTGGCTGTGAATTCAATCTTAATGAACCATCAATATGAAATAAATATATTAAATAATCTGTCTTTAAACAGAAACATGTATATAGGAAAGTTTCATATTAATTAGTTGATGAAAATGTTGTAACCAGAAGCTCACAGGACTCTAACCCTGTGTTTCCCCTAGAAGCAATGGTTCAGTGTTCACAGTGACTTTAGAGGACATAGTTACTGCACCAGGAATAATGAGAATTACCTGTATACAGATTCAGAGAGGACGTTTAAGTTCTTCCAATATAGAATATCCGCTTTTTTATATTCCATGGAAGATTTCTAAAAATTACTATGTGTGTTTCCTTAAGGAGCACCTAATTATGGTTTTCTGATCATAATTTGGTAAATTTAGAAATAATTAAAAGTGGTAAAAATACCTTAACTACATTGGAATTGATAAGCGCCTATTTCTTTTTTTTTTTTTTTTAAGATTATATTTATTTGAGAGTGAGAGAGAGAGAGAAAAAACGATCAGGGGAGGGGCAGATGGACAAGTGACTCCCCACTGAGTGCAGAGCCCAATGCAGGACTCAATCTCACCACCCTGAGATCATGACCTGCATCAAAGTCAGACTAATCAACTGAGCTAACCAGGTGACCCAGTACATATCTTTTCTTTTTCTTTTTCTCTTCTTTTCTTTCCTTTCCTTTCCATTCCTTTCCTTTCTTTTTTTGGGTGGGGGAGAAGGGGGAAGGGGACAGAGGGAGAAGGAGAGAGAGAGAGAGGAGGGGCGGAGGGAGAGAGAGAATCTTAAGCAGGCTCCATACCTAGTGAGGAGCCTGTTGTAGGTTCAATCTCATGACCTTGGGATGATGACCTGAGCTGAAAACAAGAATTTGACATGTAACTGACCAAGCCACCCAGAGGCCCCAGAAAGGTTGATTTGCTTTAAAAGAAAATTTATTTACAAGCCAAGATCGGGGTACTAGGTATGGCTGATTGCTATTGAAATATCAGTGCTTTCAGGTTCTCTAAGTGAACAGAGTAGGAAATACATAGATTAAAACCGTAACAATGAGCTACCACTTCGAATCCACTAAAATGACTGTAATAAAAAGACAGCCAATATGAAATGCTGGAGATGCTATGGTGGTGGGGCTGAGCCCACTTCCTCTGTGCTCAGTGGGGAGTCTGCTTCTTTCCCTTTCCCTCTGCCCCTCCCCCTGCTCACTTTCTTTCTTTTTTTTCCTCTCAAATAAACAAATAAATCTAAAAAACAAGCAGACAAACAAACAAAAAACCCCCCCAAATACCCTAAGGTAGTCTTAGATGTTAACAACAAAATGGAAAACAATCCAAAAGAAAATCAGGCAAAGAATATGAAGAGCAAAGACAGATGGTCCATAGATACCTTGGTAGGTAGATAGAAACTGGAAGCCTCATAAATTGATGATGAGAATGGAAAATGGTATAGTCACTAGGGAAAATAGTTTGGCAATATCTGAGAAGATTAAACATACAGTAACTGTAGGTCTCAGCAATTCCACTTCTATAGAGCCAAGAGGATTGAAAACGCGTCCACACAAAAACTTGCACATGAATGTTCACAGCAGCATTGCTCATAATAAGAGCCAAAAGCAGAAACAGTCCAAACGTCAATTAGAAGAGTGAATACAAACTATGGTTCATCTGTACAATGGAATGTTATTTGGCAATAAAAAGGAATGAAGCATGAATAGGTTCTACACCATGGATGAACTTCTGTAGTGAGTTGAACCGCAGCCTCTCCAAAAGACTGTCCTAATCCTTATTTCTGAAACCTGTGGATATTACTTTATTTGGAAAAGGGGTCTCTGCAGATGTAATTCAGTTACGGAGCTTCCGATGAAGAGCACATCCTTTATGCAAGTGGGCCCTGAATCCAATGACAAGGGATCCGTGTCCTTATAAGAGAAAGACAGAGGAGATCTAAAGACAGAAGAGGAGAAGACACAGGTGCATGCAGAAGGAGATATAAAGACTGAGACAGAGGCTGGAGGGATGTGGCTGCAAGCCAAGAATGCCCAGGAATGCTGGTGGCCACCAGAAGCTGTGAGAGGCAGAGCAAGACTCTCCTGTTGAGCCTCCAGAGGGAATGTAGCACTGTCCATACCTGGACTTTGAACTCTGGCCTCCAGAACTGTGAGACAATAGATTTCTGTTGTTTGAACCTACCTGGTTGGTAGTCACTTGTTATGGGAGCCTCAGGAAACTAGTATCACCTCATAACATTAAACAAAGAAAATGAAGCCAGAAACAAAAGAACCACATATTGTATGATTCTGTTTATATGAAAGTTCCAGAAAAGGACAAATCTATAGTCAGAAAGATCAGTGGTTGCCAAGGGCTGAGATGAAAGAAGCAATTAACTGAATGGGCAGAAGCAACATTTTGGGGTGGTAGAAATGTTCTAGAAATGGAGAGTGGTAAGGATTGTACAATTATATAAAGTCACTAAAAATATTGAATTATATATTTACATTGGGTTATTTAGGGTATATATGTTATGCCCCAACAAAACTACTATAAAAAATGAAAAACTTAGAAATACATTTGATAAGGAAAGCAAAGAACTTACATACAAAAACTGTAAAATCATTTTTCTCCCTCAGTGGGTGTGGAGGCATTGTTAACTAACATAGACACTCCTAAAGTATATTTCTTTATGTTATAGCAACATGTATGTATACAGAAAATTATAAACTTTTATAACTAAAGATGCCATAAATGATACGAACTGAGAAAATAACATACTTGAAGAAAATTGTCAGCAGGTGACAAAGCATGAATATTTCTGATAACACAAGGTAATCTTACGGGCCGTGGGTGGCTCAGTCCATTAAGCTTCTGACTCTTGATTTTAGCTCTGGTCCTGATCTCAGTGTTGTGGGATTAAACCCATGGCCTCCATGGTCGGTGGGGAGTCTGCTTCTCTGCTTCTCTCCCTTTCCCTCTGTCCCTCCCCCTGCTCTCTCACTCTCTCTCAAATAAATAAATAAATAAATATAACAAACAAACAAACCCCCCAAATACCCCAAGGTAATCTTAGTTGTTAACAAGAAAATGGCAAACAATCCAAAAGAAAATGAGGCAAGGAATATGAAGAGCAAAGACAAATGGTTAATAGGTAGGTAGGTAGGGAGGGAGGCAGATAATTAAGTACATGCATAACCTGAAGCATGGAGAGAGCATGCAAATTAAAGCATCGATGAGATATCACTTTCTGCTCCATCCAAGTGGGAAACTTACAGAGCAATAATATCTATTGTTGGTGGGAATAAGATTAAGGAAGAATAAGAATCTCATACTTCCTGTGGAAATACTGCAAACTGTTATCAGGCCATTGGAAAGCAATTTGGTAACCTCCATTAATATAAGACACGGGCACACTTTGACCCATTCTTAGATGTTAATTTCATTGACATAAAGGACCAGCGCACGGGAAAGGATGCTTATTTCATACTGCCGTCCATACAGGTCGTAGATTGGAGGGGAAAAAGAAAATGTACCTCAATGGAGGAATCAGTTGAGATAGTCACATCATACTGACAACCACAGCATGTCTAGTCACTGAAAAAGATAGAGATTGCAAATTAGATATAGAGATACTCGTCGATTTAGAAATTCTTTCAGGTATCACTTCCCAAGAAAAACAAGTTGCAGAGAAGCATATACTTTTTAAAAAACTTATGTATTTATGCCTATATGTGTATGAATGTGTGTATTTGTTGCATCTTTCCCTTATAAGAGTACTATTTCCCAGTATCCTTAATAAGTAATACATGAGATGCTTCTTTGAGGCCAGATGAATATCCTGTTCCCCAAATACTTTTCATCCAATGGATTTTGTATCCTTGCCCAAATGAATTACATTAGGTGGTTACAAATGAATCTTTTATATTATTTAAAATAAACTTTATTGAAGTACACTGAATGATTTTTAAAATCCTGTTTTTGTTGCCTGGTGGGTCTCAAAGTCTGAATTATCTACACAAGGGCTTCCTTTCTTTTTGTCTTGGCTGTGTAGACCCAACATAAATAGGCTTACTTCATGCTTCCTCATTGTCTCCATGACCAAACTGAATACAGCTGATATTTTCTGTTTTCTCTTAGATTACATGACACTTCCAGAAACAAGAAATACAACATATTAGTCAATGAGACAAGTAAATTATACTTTTGATTTTGGCACCTGCATTAGCAGTATCGAATAGCAAAATTTACCAGACTAAAATTTTATTAATCTGGTCTCTACTTTCCTTGCACTTGACAGTTTCTTTTTGAAGTTTTTGCCAAAGCCTGGTTCAGTGATATTACCCACAAGTAGTATTTTTCTGAGTATGACGTTCAAAATCTGTCTCTATAAAATAAATTAGGAAATTCACAATAGTGCACTTTTTACTGTCTGGGTTTTGATGTCAAATACTTAGATTCTCTGGAATAAAGTAGACCCTTTTGAGTACAAGTGCCTAGTATAACGGAAATTTATTTCAGTTCAAATTGCTTCATTTGAAGTAATTTTTCAAGGGATTTCTATGTATATGAAAGTGCTTTAAAGTTTGTTCAAACGATAAAGTTTATGCTTCATTACTCTGTTAAAAATTTATCTGAAAAGAAGCAAGGTAATTTTTGCTTAGAGTGAGAACAACAGAACCTAAATCCTATGCTGTTTTTTTCCAAAGAGTTACTTTTGAAGTAAACACAATCTATTTAATCAAATAAAGTATTTTATCAAATACAAATACAAAATTAAAAAGTAACATTTTTAATCAGAAAGTTTCATGCAAAGTACTCTAGTCAGAAGCATTAAGAAATCTCACTGAGGGGCACCTGGGTGGCTCAGTGGGTTAAGCCTCTGCCTTTGGCTCAGGTCATGATCCCAGGATGCTGGGATGGAGCCCAACATCGGGCTCTGCTCGGTGGGGATCCTGCTTCCCCCTCTCTCTGCCAGCTTCTCTGCCTAATTGTGATCTCTGTCAAATAAATAAATAAAATCTTAAAAAAAAGAAAAGAAATCTCACTGAGGGATTAGGCAAGTAACTATTGTAACATCATGAAAACAGTCTTTGACTTTTCTCTAATTTGAACTGAAGGTGATTGTAGGCCCATACAGTTATATAAAAGCAAACATTTTCATATCCCAGAATGTTGCAGTGATGAAAATGAAGAACTTAACTTCAGAGATTTGAATTCTGGCCCCAGCTTAGCTATGTGTCAATCTCCCCAAGCTATGCCTTGTTGGATTGTAAACAGAGGTAGTTGAATTAGTGGAAGGATTATAATCTCTTTTCATGTTAAAAATTCTGTACTATTAAGGTCAGCGAGGCTTGCGCACATACAAAAATGGCACTGTGTAACTCACTCATTCAAAAAAAAAATATGCATTAAGCACATACTACATACGAGGTATTGTTCCAGGCACGGAGAATACAGATAAGCTTCCCTCTTGAATACGAAGAAGTACAAAGCCAGTTTACATCCCAAGCATCGAGTAAATCTTGACTGGGAGATGTTCTCCTTTTTCCACAAATCATGCTCTTGCCCCACCATGCTACTGAAACCACTCTTGTCGTTAGTGACCTCCATGTTGCCAAATCTAATCACCAACTCAGTTCTCATCAACTTGATCTGTCTGTAGCATTTGATCAAGCTGATCTTCCCTCCTCCTCCAAGCAGGACACCGTTCCACGATCCTGCTATCATAATGGCGCTTCTTTTCAGTTTTCCTTGCTGTTTTTTTCCAAACAATCTCTGCTAATCTCTGAGCGTTGGAGGACTCACAAATCCACACGTGGGCCTCTTTTATTCTCTATTTATACTTACTCGCTGGGTGGTTTTTATCTAGTCCTATGGCTTTCACTACTACTGACAACTTCCAAATTTATATCCTCCGCTCCACTTCTTCCCTGAACTCCAGAATTACATACCAAGTGCCTATTTGACAACTCTCCTTGGAATGAACTCCAAATGCCTCTTTCCCCCACGCCCACTCTGAGACCTGGGGGGAGTGCACTTGGGACCAGTGTCTGTGATGGGTGAGGACGATGGAGGCAGTACTGAAAAGTGGGAGCAGCTGAGCTGTTGATGCGATTACAACAAAATCCGCAGCTGATCCCACAGGGAGCTCTGGAGCTGGGATGGATCCTCAGAATTGTTCCAGTCCAGGCAAGAGATCTGTAGCGCCACTTGAGTGGGTCATCGGTCATCAGATATAGGTCACCCTGCCCCATGAGGGCCATGACCTTGGGCAAGGCAGCTCCCTCTTACAGAGACCAGTTCCTGGAGAGGACTCAGCTGTGACTGGTCAGCAGCCACTATTCATGGCAGCTAGGGAATGAGTGCCTCACCCAGAAAGGGGGATCAGTGTAGTTCGGCTTCCGTGATAACCACTCGAGATCTGGGAGGATCTCATACCCATCACTTTGCCTCCCTTATGCAGATTACTTTTTTCTCCAAGTGCTTACTGTGTGTTATACTTATTAGTTTGCTTGTTGATCCCTACTAGAATAAAACACCGTGAGAACGGAAAGTTTCTTTTGTCTTTTTTTCTTCAAGCCTATATCCCCAGCCTCTAGAAACAGTTCATGGAACGGAGTAATACTCAATAAAGATTAGTCAATAAGTAAATAAATGCATTGCATTTATTTATCACTATATGCTAGAAACCATGCTGTAGTTGGGGAGTATGGAAGTGAACAAGACAGGCTCAGTCACTACCTTCACAGAGCTTGCAATCTAGTAGAAATTATAGACCTATAGAGCACAGGTAGATAAAATATGAATAAGTATATTTTTATACTATTTTTAAGTCTACTTCTTTTTTTAAAAGTGTAATTCAGCCAAATGCTATTATCTGGTATTTCACTAATCTATCTAGATTCAGTGCATTAGAGAGTTCATCATATAAAACTTTTTACTGAATGACAATGTCAGAAGACTATAAAAAGAGTGGTAACTTTAGCGAGAGGGTTATGTATTACTCCTGGTAATTTTTTGAAAAGAAAAGTTAGATCACTGGGACATGTCTTTTGCCCAGCTTAGGCGGAAAGAATAAGGGGCAAAATAAGAGTGAGACTAGCTCAGAGAAAATGAATGCTTACTTTTAAGTGGAATTTTTATTAACCAACATCCTGTTTTTTTAAAATGCCGGAGAGCAAGGCTATAATTGTAGCTAAATAGATAAGGGGCAAAATGTTCTGTAATGAATGGGTAATTTATAGTCACTTTGTACATAGGAATATAATTTTTCCATTACTTCAGTTTCAGGGACAGATAAAATATAATAAGGACGAGGAAATCACACTTCAGTTTCTGTGTCCTTGTTGTGGAATCATAGGGTCATCTTTTTGTTTTTCATTTTACTTATTTATTTGAGAGAGAGAGAGCACATGAGCAGGGGCAGAAGGAGAGGGAGAGGCAGACTCCCTGCTGAGCGGGGAAGGGAGCCCAACGAGGGGCTCGATCCCGGGACCCTGGGATCATGACCCAAGTCAAGGCAGACGCTTTACTCACTGAGCCACCTCGGTATTCCATAGGTTCATCTTCTAAAAAGCAAATTATCTCCCTCAAAGTTATGTTTTCTACTTTCACAACCATATTTTATTTCCATTCACAACCAACTAAATAATTTGGCCTCACAGAGCTTCAGCAAGATGAACCCTATTCCCCCCTGCCCCCCATGTATATTTTATTCAATATATGAAAGTCTTTGACTCTGCATTTTCTGTGTGGTAGAGAACATGACAACCAAAATTTCAATTCTTGGTTTGTCATACACGAGATATTTGGCATTTCTAGAATAACTTGTATGGGAAATCTCAAATTGCTTTATATTTATGAGTTCACTAGTCTCTTTCCTTCCTTACACGTTGCTGGCACAATGCATGGAATGTAAGCTGGGTCCGATGCTCTGAGCATCTCTTCATCATAGGACCAATGCAACCCTTGAGAAGAATAAGAATTTCTACCTTAAAAGTGAAAAAAAAAAGCAAGATTTTTTTTTATGCTCATGGATAATAAAACCATTGCGTCTCACTTCAGACAGCTTGATGTGTTCCTCTATTAAAATAGATTTTAGAGTCCTGATGAATACCTTAACTGTCAATAATGTATTAATTTGCTGAGATGTCACCTCTATTCCTGGGTATCTTTTAGAGAAAAGTAGAAAACCATTAGCTTTCTGCTGTAGTGTGAAAATCAGTTTAATTACATCATTGTTTTGACGACTGATGGTTAATTAGATGGCAAGGTCCTTACAGGAGGTCTTACAGAGCACAAGTGTTAGAACCCTACAGAGTACCCTTGCGGATAATTCATTAAGCCTCCTCTCACAATCGTAGGTGATATTGAGTACCTCTAAGTACAAAAGGGCTGCTGTACACCCCAGTTTTAGACACAACAACATTAGATAAGAGCAGGTGAAGAGCCATGGATAGTTAAGCAGCACAGAACCTCACAAAAGGACGTGACAGGAAATGATCTCTTACTACAAACTCAAATGACCGTCAGGTGTGGCAGAAGCAGCTCTAACTTGTCTAATACCTCACTCACTGTTGCACCTGTGTCTGCCTCACTCTGTTATTTTTTTCAAAAATTTTATTTATTTAGGAGAGAGAGAGTAAGAGAGAGAGAGTGAGGGAGCACACAAGTTGGGGTGGGGGAGTGGCAGACACCCCGCTGAGCAGAGAGCCTGACGCGGGGCTCGATCCCAGGATCATTATTTGAAGTTCAGAACGCACAATATTTCCGGCACCCATTCACATCAGACGGTATGCTTTGGGGTGACTAACTGTGCAGGGATTAGATTTATAGCCAAGGGAAGTCTGCATTTGCATTTAGTGTTTTCTTTTTAAAAATTTCAGAGGGATGGGGCGCCTGGGTGGCTCAGGGGGTTAAGCCGCTGCCTTCGGCTGGGGTCATGATCTCACGGTTCTGGGATGGAGTCCCGCATAGGGCTCTCTGCTTGGCAGGGAGCCTGCTTCCTTCTGTCTCTCTCTCTCTGCCTGCCTCTCTGCCTACTTGTGATCTCTCTCTCTCTCTCTCTGTCAAATAAATAAATAAATAAATCTTTAAAAAAAATTTCAGAGGGAAAGAATGAGGGAATTGCTGTAATTACTACACTGATGTTATAGTGAGGGCAAAAATGTAACCCACTACAGGGGCGCCTGGATGGTTCAGTCTGTTAAGTGCCAGACTCTTGATTTTGGCTTAGGTCATGATCTCAGGATGATGGGATCAAGCCCTGTGTCAGGCTCCCTGCTCAGCATGGAGTCTGCTTGAGATTCTCTCTCTCCCTCTGCCTCCTTTCCTGTCCCCCCACTTTTGTGCTCTTTCTCGCTCTCTTAAAAAAAAAAAGAACCCACTACAAATTGGAAAGTGCAAAAAAGTAAAAGCTTTAGCAAATTTCTCTATAAACTATTTCTTACAGCTCTCTAGTCTACTCCATGAGCAGCTAGGATGCGGCACAGACTTGTCAGTTAAAAACATTTTAATATCTTTCATTTTAAAATAGGCTTTTTTGGTAATTCATGCATTTTGGGTCAATATGCATTGTTTCTGGGTACCCTCCCCCAACCCCGGGTCTTCCTTAATGTCCTTAATGATCCTGGAGGTGACACTGGATGAGCAGGTGCTGGTCCTTGAGCTCTCCTAGTGCTGTTGGTTTAAAATAGGCCTTTGATGGCTAGGGATGATGTCCCTTCTCCCTCCTTGTTATAGGCATACCTCACTGACATCTGTTGCTGAAATCTCTGCTTATGAAACTGGTGTGCATTCTCTTGATTCAGCCAAGATTTAGACTATTGCTGGCACTGCAAATCCTCTGGTTGCCTCCCCAGTCAACATGGTTGGGAAAGTCCATTCTTACCCTGGGGCCTCGGCAACCTCCTGGCAGGTCATCGGCTCTCTCCTCAGTCATCCCCAGCAAGGGTCATGTGGGAACTTCACATGGAAGCCAAGGGAGATGTTCGGGGCAATTCTCTGGCCTCCTCTCCTCAGCTAGTTCCAACCTGGACTTGCTCCTCAGCTATTTCCAGCTGGGCTTGGAAACAGTTTGGACTGTGGCACGTTAAAGCCGGGGTTCCGTAAAGGGACTTGAAATCGTCACAGTGTTTATCCGGAGAAGTTAGGAAAGGCCTCCTGCTCTGGAAAACCTCTAAACACATCTGAGGGGGCAGGGAGGCAACTAGCCCATATAGAACCTTTGGGAAAATGAGACAATAACATCCCTCCTGTGAATATACGCTTGGGCCAGGCTGCAAAGTGTGGTGAGTAGAACGAGTCCTGGACACACAACCTTACTTGACTCCTTGGCAAGGTATCTTTGTGCAGCAAGCAAACTGTATAACACTTTAGTGGCTCTGGAGGAAGAAGGTTGAACCCAAATACGTGAAAGCTTTCTTTTCTTCTCCTTCTCTTATCTTCTCAACTCCTCCCCAAAGAGCTCCCACTTCCCCTTTCTTGTTAGGTAGTTGTGAACTCCCTTTATGTCATATCCTGAATTACTACTCTTACGGCTCATGTTAGAGTTCTATGAACAGAGTCTACTGGGTGTGGCTGTCTTATCATGTCTTGCCATGACGAAATTACCCCACAAATTTAGCGATTAAAGCAACAAATGTTTATAATCTCACACAGTTTCTGAGAGTCAGGTATCAAAAAGTAGCTTAGCTTGTGGGTTGTAGTCAAACTGCACCCCGGTCCATTGTCTCTGAAGCCCTGACTGGGACTGGAAGATTCTTTTCCAAGCTCACCCATGTGGATGCTGGAAGGAGGCTTCAGCTCTTCACTAGTGGGCCTTTTGCAGTAGGACTGCCCATGACATGACTTCCTCCAGAGTGAGTGACTCCAGATAATGTAATCTCAGGAGTGGCGTATTATCACTTCTGCCATATTCTACCCAACACACAGACCAACCCTACTCCGGTGTGGGAGGGACAAGAGAAGGGTGTAAATACCAGGAGATGGGGATCAACGGGGGTCATCTTGGAGGCTACTACCACATTGCTCTGCCAGTGTTTCTCAGTGGGAGCAGCACTGACATGTGGGGTAAGACGACTGTTGATTAGATAGGACTGTCCCAGGCACTGCTGAACATCTCAGCATTCCTGACCTTCCCCTACTAATGCCAGTAGCACTTCAGAGTCAATGTGACAATCCACTTCAGAGTCAATGTGACAATCCAAGGTGCCCCTGCAACATCCCTAAGACGGGTAGTCTTCACCCCTCATTGACAACCTGTACACTGTGGGTGTCAGGAGGACCTACACTTTGGGTGTTAAATAAAATACAAAAGATCAGTTTATTATTGTCGAAAATGTTAGGAATGTTGCACTGGCATCTCCCTGCATGGTCTGAAGTGAGTAAGAGGTTGATAGTCCTAGAACATTAAGGATTATAATCTCAAAGAACACTGAACTTGGAGAAAATTCTTATTTAATCCTGCCTCTACCATTTGTTAGCTGAGGGCCTGGAGCAAGTTCTTAAACCCTCTGAGCCTCACCTGTGAATGGAAAATACTACTACTACTCCGTCACGCAAGATGGCAGCTAAAGAGAGGAAAGCCCCTTTGAACCGTATGTGGCTCTCTCCTTCCAAAGGCGCTAGAGTGTTCCAGTCCCTCTGGCATGCAGCAGGAGTGTCCTAGAAGCAGCTAACCCAATATGCCTACAGAACAGGCCAGAATTCCCTTAACAGGACAATCAGTGCAAGCCTGGCTTCACTCCTTCACAGAGGCCTGGGATTTTCCTTGCTAAAAGATGACTGCTGGGTTTTATTTTGGGGAGATATTCGGCTGTCAGCTAAGCCCACCATATCTTCTATCTTGTTGCCTTCTCTGATTCCTGGCCAAGTGTGACTGTCTTGGGACAACTGTTTTCCTACATTTCGCCCCTCTGTTCTGGGTTTCTTTTTCCTTAACCCAAACTCCCCTGCTCCTCTTCTCCTGAGCATTTCCATTTTCTTTTTGGGAGGTGTTCACACCCACCTTCCACTTCTCCAAGAACTGCCTCCACTTTTCTGGAAACCTGACTCACTCCTGAACTTTGTGCTGCCCCTGCAGTATTCTCAAGTTGACTTTTCCTCAGAGCTTGCAGGCACACAACTCTTGTACCCATAGCTGTCTGCCTTCTTCATGCTCTGGGCTAGGGAGCACTGCTGGAGAAAAGCACAGAGCTTTCCGGGAGCATATAGCCCATTTGGCTTCTGTATCACTTTGGCCATCAGCATGTCCTGGAACTCTCTTTTCCCTAGTCAGCAAGTTCCTTCAGCCTCCATTCACCTCAGACCATCCTCTCTGCTCCTTTGTATTTCCACCTCACCTCAGTCCTTGGATGACCCTGCCTGCCACTTCATGAAAACAAAGAAGCCAAATGAGAATGCCTGCAATTTTCTGTCACCCCTCCAATGACCTCACCTGTCCCTTTACCTGTGCCTACCTTCCCCTCCTGACCTCTCTGCTTGAACCCAGGCTCTTACTATCTTGGGCTTCTTTGGAGGTTTCCCTCCAATAATTATCCTCTCTTCTATATTTCCATCTTGACATTTTCACTGGATCCTTCCTTAACTATCCTCAGGTCTGTTCCATCTTAAAACAAACAAACAAACAAACAAAAAAAATAAAAAAACAAAAAGCAAAACCCCTCCCTCCAACTCTTCCCTTTCCTTCTAGCCGACACTTTCTTTCCGTGCCACCTCCCTGACAAGTTCTTGAAATAACTGTTATCATTTTCTGCAATTTCCTCACCTCCCTTTCCTCTCAATTGACTGCAATCTGTTTCTGCCCACACCTCTCCTCGGAAACTGTTCTCACCCAGGTCATAAACTGTTCCCATATCACTACATCTCACAAGCAAGTGCTCATTTCTTATCTGACCTGACCTCTGAACGTTTGACTCTGTCCACCTCCCTCTCCTTTCTCTGCTGGAAGGCTCTCTTCCCTTGCCTTCCATTTGACCACATTTTCCAGCCACAGTGAACTTTCTCAATCTTTAATCATGGCCCTTCCCTCGCTCCTACTTAAAATTCTTCATTGACTTTCTCTTGTCCACAGGATAGAAAGCTTTTTCATGGTCTGTTCTCTCCCACGCGGTGACTTACCACTGCCACCCCCAACATATCCTTCAACTACACTGAACTATTTGTAGTTCTATCAGGTTGTTTGCTGGGTCTTTCTCTGGGCTTTTGCACATGTTGTTCCCTGTTCTTTCCCTCTTGGCAGGTTCACTCCTATTCATCACTTTTTCAGTGATGCCTTCTATGGCCTCCTTGTAACAGTGAGATATTTCTCCCACCTTCTGTCACAGGCTTGCCTCCATCACAGTGCTAAGTTTGCTGTAATTGTCCATCTACCTCTCGACTTGAGGGAAGAGCCCTTTTATTCTTTGTGGTTTTAACTCTAGGGTTAACTCTAGCAGCTCAATAGTTATTAAAGGAATAAATAACTCTATTAATGTGTATCACATGAATAGCATACGATGGACACTTATAAAAATCGACTGAATTTGAAATTTAGTTGAAGGAAATATTAGGGAGGTAAGGGATGGATTGAAAGGGGTTAAAGGACCAAAGAGACTTTCCTCCTTGCGTCTCCTGTCAAGGCTGGAGAGCCAGATGCTCCCCTACCCTTACCCCGCATTTCCTTTGACAAGGGAAAAACACCTGCCACTTGGAGGGGCCTCTGCTGACCTTGGCGTTGCCATTTCGAAGATGATACTGAAAACAAAGGATGAGTCAGGATGGGAAAAATAAGTCTTTTCTGATTTTCTTTTCATAACTCAGATGGAAAAGAAGTACAAATTCAAATGGAAGAGGAGAAAATATCCCCCAAAGTGCAGCAGATTCCTGGGCTGAAATTTAAGAAATATTTACTGTTTCAAATTGCTAATGTTTATTTAGGTGGGTATCCTGAAACAAACAGGCTAATTGCTTTATCCTGCTAGTTAGGGGGAAAAGAAAAAAAGGCAGATCAATATATTTTCTAACGGCAAGGTCCCGCCTGCCCTATTTATTGAAGGAAAGAGTGTACAGTTGCTAGTAACACCCACGCATAAGTAAATGAAACACAATTATGCAAGAATTTAGGGAACACCAGCTAAAGAACAGCCTGGTGTTAAGAAATAAATAGAAATGACTCCTTCCCTTGCAGCTATATGTACTTTCCCCTTGCACCTCAGATCTCCAGCAGATTTCATTTCCATCTGGTTTGTCCTCAGATCTGGGGAGGAGAAATCCTGGACCTGGCAGATGCCAAGCTTGGAACCCGCACTCACTCAGGCAATATTGTTGCTTTGGATGACTCTTGAGAACAGCAACACTTCCAGCCCCAGGGAAACCTCTGTTCCGAATTTTTCCCTCATTCCACAAGGGAGTTCTTTTTTTGCAAAAGGCTTTGGCTGTTCCTCAAGCTTTTTCCGCATTCTGTCTTTTGAAAAGCATTTTGTGGGGGTTGGAACGTTGCAGGTTTTCCCCCTCCCCCCACACCCAGATGTTTCTGGTTCTCAGGATGTACACCTGTGAAGTTGGGGTCACTTGGGAGAAATGTTTGAGTTTTATTTACAGCAGAGAAGAATGTGATCTTCACATGCAAATGTTCAAAAGGGTCATTTTGTTCTTGGGAACCAATGGCAAGACCTGCTGGGGTAGAGTTTGCAGGGACATGAAAAGAAAATAGTAAGGTAAGTGGTGCCTGGGTAGCTCAGTGGGTTAAAGCCTCTACCTCTGACTCAGGTCATGATTCCAGGGTCCTGGGATGGAGCCCTGCATTGGGCTCTTTGCTTAGCGGAGAGCCTGCTTCCTCCTTTCTCTCTGCCTGCCTCTCTGCTTAGTTGTGATCTCTGTCTGTCAAATAAATAAATAAAATCTTAAAAAAAAAAAAAGAAAATAGTAAGGTAAAATCATGTAATCTTTACATCTATTTTGAATGCCTACACTGGCTCAACGGCGTGCTTCTAGGTGCTGGGAATACAGAAGTGGAAAGAAAAAAGGGAGAAAAAGAAGACAGAGACAAACCTGTTCTAGCTGGGGAAGGAGGTAGCAGAAGATGGACGATATAAAAAAGTAATAAATCGATGTGTAAATTTACAGTTTGTTAGATATAATTGTTCAGAACTCCGAAAGATAAAATTAGACCCTGAGAATCCTGCTTTTGCCATGCAGGCGGTCCCCTTGCTTCAGGGAGAGATAATGTATGTGAAGTGTCTTGCATAGTTCCTATACTCGGTGCCAATATTAGTTCCTACTCCTTTTCTAGCTTGGGCTACTAATCCACGAAGGTGATTCTGCACACCAAGACTAAGTGTTATAAGTCTTACTGTTAGCAAAATGCATCACTAAACTTCAATCTAGAGGGACTTAAGGTACAGCCATGATGGAATAATTCATATCATCAAAAGTTACTGTTAGTAATTCATTTTAAATCATTTTCATAACAAATATAATGAAGAAGCTACTGTTTTTTGAGCACAATGATAGACAACGGGAATCCAGAAATTATGAAGCCACCATCCCTGCTCTCAAGAGTGATGAGCTAGGGTAACAGAAATACTTTTTTTTTTTTTTAGATTTTATTTACTTATTTATTTGTCAGAGAGAGGCGGGGGGGGGTAGCGCACATGCATGAACATGCACAAACAGGGGGAGCGATGGGCAGAGGGAGAAGCAGGCTCCCCACTGAGCAAGGAGCCTGGTGTGGGACTGGTATTCCAGGACCCTGTGATCATAACCTGAGCCCAAGGCAGACGCTTAAACCGACTGAGCCATCCCGGCAACCCCGGGACAGCAGAAATTCTACGATAAGGCGGGTCTTCAGTGGCAGCGTGAGGATCGGTGTTCCGCGTGGTCTCCCCTCCAGCACATTTTGAGATTCTGGAGGGGAGAAATCCTATGACCGGCCATGCCACAGACAGCAGGCAGGGAATGGGAAGAGCAGTAGGAAGTGACCGAGATCAGCCAACTAAGCAGGAAGGTGGAACTGCGGAGCGTACAGAAGGTTGGACCCAGAGACCTGGTGATCCTGCTTTACTGAGTTTGCGGGAGCTGTCACAATTTGAAATTACCTTGCTCGTAGGTTCTCGTGGCTGCGGCGCTCCTCCCCCTCACGGGATGATAAACCCCATGAGAGCAGGAGCCGTTCTCTCCTCTCATTCCCCACCTCCCCGTGCCTACAATGGTTCTGGGCCCACAGCAAGGGGTTCAATAAACATGTGTTGAGTGACCGCATGACTAGTGTGGAAATAGAACCGATATGACTTGACAGATGACCGATGCAGGACAGGTGGGAGGTAGAAGCTGTGAGATGTGGGGAGAGTTTCCAGCTTGGTCCCCGGAAGAATGTTGAACACATGGCTGGCCTGGTTTCCCATGTATCAGCTTACTTCCTTGCACTCTTGTGTAACTTTACAAGATGACTCTTTCCTGCCAGCGACTCTCGTCACTGTTGTTGTTGTTGTAATTGTTCGTTGCTTCTTCTTTTTTTTTTTTTTTTTAAGATTTTATTTATTTATTTGACAGACAGAGATCACAAGTAGGGAGAGAGACAGGCAGAGAGAGAGGAGGAAGCAGGCTCCTCGCCAAGCAGAGAGCCCGATGCGAGGCTCGATCCCAGGGCCCCAAGATCATGACCTGAGCCGAAGGCAGAGGCTTGAACCCACTGAGTCACCCAGGCACCCCTGTTGCTTCTTTTTTTAATAGTTAATCTTTGACTTCCCATCCAACTTTCTCCCTTTGCTGTATACCTTTTGGTTGGAGGTCTGACAAGGAAATTTGTCTTGCGTTTTTTTATCAAGAGTGCTTTCTAGGGAGGGGGCCCTTCCCTTCTTCTCTCTTCAGGAGAGGAGGTCCTGATAGTTTATTGATAAGTTAGCAGGACACTTAGAGGCGTGTACAGTGAATCAGAAAGATTTATCTGCAATCAGTAAGAAAAGAATCTAGGGCTTGGCCGCCTGCAAATTCCTGCATGTAAAGAAACTTTCTAGTTATGATAAATACTGCCTCCAACACTTTTTTTTTTTTTAAGAGGTAGTACATTTTCTGAGTTACTGTTACATTAAAAGCAGAGAGGAAAGATGGATTTTCACACCTGGAAGTATGTGGAAAGTGGAAGGAGAGGACAGGTCAAAGAAGAAACCATCACGGAACCGAAAAAAAATGGAAGGGCCTGTGACTTAAGGATGATTTTTGAGGAGGAAATTTGTAGCCTCTAGGAAATTGGGGAATACAAAGGTTTCTAGGGCAAGAATCATGGAGCCAGGAATTGGGTAGAAACGAATGACCCCCATCTGCTGTAAGAAGACGCTGTGGACTTGTTCTACCTGGAGATTGCGCTCAAAGATTCTCCACAGAGAAGGTGGTGCCGACACTGAGGACCCAGAGATTTTCCTTTCTCAGAGGCATTTCATGAAAACCAGCCATGGTGGTGGCGGGAATAGCAGTGCTAGGAAGGGAAGCTGGAGAAGAAGCGAGCTTACCCAAACCCGAGCAGCAGGAGGTATGTGGAGAAATAATGGCGCTGATGGGTATAGCAAGGAGAATTTAGGATTGCTTCCATTCTCACCCTGCACAACTCCAGGGGGCGCCACTCACACATAGCTTATGTAAATGGGGTATGTTCCAGGGGGTGGCAGTCACCTAGACTCTACTCCCTAGCCAGTCCCCTAGCTAGTATTCCTCATTGCACTATTCCAGTCTGCTGCTCCCCCCGCCCCTCTCCAGAACAGTGCCCTGAGGAGTACGGTCTACTAGGGAGATGAACACCTTGAGTTCTGGTGTTTGGATTCGTTTGATTGCAAGTCACAGAAACTCAACTCAGACAGCTGAAACAACAGAGGTGGAACACTGGCTCACTCCTGTGCATCCTAGGGATAGAACCGATCTTTTTTTCCCATCTCTTGGCCTCCCCTCCCCCTCTGTGTGAGTATATTGAACTCCCGCTTCTGGGCTTGCCCTTGGCTTCGTGTGTGATGCGGACAGGAAAGGGTACATGTGTTCGTTGAGAGGGGGTCCATGCGGGGAATGTGTGTATGAGTGATGTTTTCTTTGGTAGTCCCCCACCTCCAGAACCACATGAAAAAAAAAAAAGTAAAGAAAAGCTGTTTCTCCTGGAGGGAATATTGTTATCTTCTGGATTACAGAGAATGTGAAGACCACAAGTAAAATGCCCATGAGCAGGCTGGAATGGAGTTGCTGGTGGGTCACTAATGATCTCATCTTTTAAACCATATGCTACGGGTCCCTGGGTGGCTCAGTCCTTAAGTGTCTTCGTTAGGCTCAGAAATGATCTCAGGGTCCTTGGATGGAGCCCTGCATCGGGCTTTCTGCTCAGCGGAGAGCCTGCTTCTCCCTCTCCCACTCCCCCTGCTTGTGTTTCCTCTCTCGCCATGTCATTTCTGTCAAATAAATAAATAAAATTGAAAAAAACAAAAACCAAAAAACTGTATGCTAAGGGTGCCTGGGTGGCTCAGTCAGTTGAGAGCCTGACTCCTGGCTTTGCTCAGGTAGTGTGATCTCAGGGTCGAGAGACCCAGCCTGGCATTGGGTCTTGCTCACTGGAGAGTTTGCTTGGGATTCTCCCTCTCCCCCTGCCCCCCCCCCCGCAAGCTCTCTCTAAATTAATAAATCTTCAAAAACAAAAACCCCACAGCTGTATGCTAGATATCACTTCCTTAAAGCATTTTTTTTTCTTCCTTGTGGAAATAATTCCATTATACTCTTAAAGAAACTCAGCACGAAAAATTCTGTTTAAAAATCTTCTTTCAAGGTCAATTTACAAATTTAATTAATAGGGATTGGTAAGTGATTATGCAATTCTAGAAATGAAGAGTACTGGATCAAGTCTTAACAAGTATCTCATAGGAAAGTCAATACATGGTGTGTGTTTTCAGTCTTTGTCATCTGGTTCTAGTCTCTGTTTGGCAACAGCGTTTTCTACGTGGCTCTGCTAGCACAGCCAAAAAACCTTGCATACTTCACAACTTGCCACTCTTTTCAAAGATTCAGTTAAGAGACTGAAGCTTATAGCACAGGCTGCTGGAGTCAGCTTCTAAAGTGAGAGTCTCATGGGCCTAAAATATCTCTTGTACCCACACATTTCCTGGTAGGCCAAACTTCACAAAATAAACAGAGATGACCTCTCATCCTTCCAGTCTTCCGGAAAGTTTAGAAATGATGCAACCTCTTGGCAATGGGACATGACATATTGCTTTACTTGTGCGAACCATGAACTTCCTTCATTCTGCGCCATCGGGACAAACAAGCATTTACATTAGCATGGCCCCGGCTCTGAAACTAACTCTCATCAGCTTTAACGAAACAAGACGTTAAATAAATGGCCTTGGCCCAAGGGAGAAGGGGCCGGGGAGGGTGGGGTGAATGAGTCAACCCAGGACAACAGGGGAAGTCTCGCGGTTGCTTCATAGTGACATTCAAGACATTTGAGAAAAGTAGAAGCTGGTTTTTCTGTCAATACCTTGGTTTCCTCTCCTTCCTTCATCCCCCCCTGCGCGCAGGAATAACAATGTCTGGAATCAATAGAACGCTCTTCTTCGGAGAGGCTGAGTATTTTCCCACACGTGAAGCTGGCTGGCTTGGTGCTTTCCCTTTGCGGGAGGGTGAGCTGTGAGATTTCCTCCCGCTCCTCTGCCTGCTCCGTTTTGTGTCTCGACCACTAACCTAGCTCTCAACTCTTTCTCTTCCTGAGGCAGCTTATTCTGGTTTCTCTTCTTCAGTAAATAGAAACAAACCTTTGGATGCTGCGTCTCTTTTAACCTTTGGGACTGTTTCCGTCTACTTGCTGCTGGCTCCAAGAGGAGTGGGTCCGCCCTTGTTTCCCAGGGGGGTTTGGTTTTGTTTTGTATTTGAAGATTTTTCTCTCCCCTACAATTGCCCCACTGCTCTCTTTTCTCCAGGCTGCACGGATAATCCATGCTCGAACATGCCACAGTGTCAAAATTACAGTGCATGACAAGGTATAGCCTAGTTAAAAAATTCTGGGCAGGGGTTCCTGCATGGCTCAGTGGGTTAAAGCCTCTGCCTTCGGCTCAGGTTATGATCCCAGTGTCCTGGGATCGAGCCCTGCATTGGGCTCTCTGCTCAGCAGGGAGCCAGCTTCTACCTCTCTCTCTCTGCCTACTTGTGATCTCTGCCTGTCAAGTAAGTAAATAAAATCTTAAAACAACATTATGGACAAACAGGGGATCCCAAACTATTTTACTAATGAGGCCCTTCCCACTTTGTCCCCAACATGTTTCTCTAGCCTATACCCCCTGTAATGCATCCCATATGACAGTGCTCCTCAAACTGCACTAAGTGAAGAACCAGCTGTTTTGTTTCCCATCTCTCTAGGTCGGCTGTGTGGTCCTACTGTGCGGGTTAGCATGCGGCTTAGCCGACATGTCACTCACCCCGAGAGCAGAACCACCACACCGGCTCCACATCCTGACCGAGGACAAGAGGCCGCTGACAGTGCAGCATCAAGTTGCCAACATTTCACCAGTTCACTCACCCATGAGTTCTTTCCTTATAGGACCATAGAACGTAGCAAACAATCCACAGTCCACTGGCCACACTTTGGGTAGCATAGTCATAGGGCTCATGGGGTTTAGCCCTGTGTCAGGCTCCATGTGTTCCATGCTCATCAGGAAGAAAAGAAACCAGGTTCTGACCGTGTTTTGGTTATGTTTGCTTTCGAACTTTGACCTTAGGTTTTCCTTCAGCCTGGGTGTCTCTGTTCCTCTACCTTTGCTTGGCCTATCCCTATTTGTCTTTGAATGTCCACCTTAAATTTGTGAGAAATAATTCACATGTTTATCATTTTGATGTGTAAACTTCAGTGGTTCTAGTACATCTACAGTTTTGTGCAACTGTCACCACCACCTAATGCTAGAACATTCCTGTCAGCCAACAAAGAAGCCCTCTACCCACTAGCAGTCACTACCTAATCTCCACTCCCCCAGCCCCTGAGAACCACTACTTTATGTCTCCATGGGTTTCCTTCTTCTTGATATTTTGTATCAATGGAATCATACCATATGTAGCCTTTTGTGACTGGCTTGTCTCAGCTAGTGTAATTTTTTCAGGATTCATCCATGTTATAGCATAGATCAGTTCTTCGTTCCTCCTTATGGCTGACTAATATTCTATTGTATGGATACGTCACCATTTTGTTTATACTTTCATCTGTTAATGGACATCTGGGTTGTTTCTATTTTTTTGGCTATTAAGAATAAAACTTCTAAGGATACCTGGGTGGCTCAGTTGGTTAAGCCACTGCCTTCAGCTCAGGTCATGATCCCAGGGTCCTGGGATGGAGTTCTGCGTCGGTCTCCTTGCTTGGCACAGAGCCTGCTTCTCTCTCCACCTCTGCCTGCTACTCTGCCTGCTACTCTGCCTGCTTGTGCACACTCTCTCTCTTCTCTGACAAATAAATAAATAAATAAATAAATAATAAAATCTTAAAAAAAAAATAGAATAAAACTTCTAGTGGACGTCTGGGGGGCTTTGTAAGTTGAGCATCTCCTTTCCACTGAGGTCATGATCCCAGGCTCCCGGGATCAAGTCCTGCATTACTGGTGTGTGTGTGTGGGGGGGTCCTTGCTCAGCAGGGAGTCTGCTTCTCCCTCTGCCTCTGCCTGCTGACCCCCCTGCTTGTGCTCTCTCTGTCAAATAAATAAATAAAATCTTAAAAAAAAAAACCTGCTAGATACATATACTAGATTTATTGTTGATATGTTTCCATTTCTCTTGGGTGTATACCTAGGAATGGAATTACTGGGTTGTATCATACCTCTGTGTTTAACTTTTTAAGGAAATGTGAAACTAATTCCTACATATTCTTGACCAGACTTTGTTATCTTCTTTAAGAAAAAAAAAAATATAGCGGCACCTGGCTCAGTGGGTTAAGTGTCCGACACTTGACCGTGGATCAGGTCACGATCTCAGGGGGGGTGGGATAGAGTCCTGTATCAGCCTCCACACTCAGCAGGAAGTCTGCCTAAGATTCTCTCTCTCTGTCCATCCCTCCACTCGTGTGTATGCTCTCTCTCAAAAATAAATAAATCTTAAAAAAAATTATAGCCATCTTAGCAGGCACTGTACATATTTTTCTTCTGTGAATTCATCTCTGACTCTTTCTCTTTCCAGAATCAATTCCTTTATACTCTCTGCTCTCATAAGAATATATAATACAGTAATTATAAGAAGAGCTACTTTTGGAGACTTTGTGGGTGCTAGGTATTAAGCTATGTGCTTTACATGTGTGAGCTCATTAAATCCTCCAATGATCTCCTGTGAAGTTGGTGTTAATAGTGCTTCTATTTTACGTATGAGGGCCCAGAGAGAGAGAGAGGGAGAAAGAGTGAATTGTCCCAAGTCCTACACCTAAGAGTGAGAGCCGGAATTTCAATTCCTGGGCATATTTGACCCCAAAGCCAATGCTTTGAACTATTTGGCCTTAAAAAAATAGAAGTTATTAATATTAAACTCTTTCATAGGGGCACCTGGCTGGCTCAGTCAGAGAAGCGTGTGATTCTTGATCTTGGGGCTATAAGTTCAAGCCCCAAGTTGGGCATAGAGAATACATCATACACATATACATACACAGACTTAAAAAAAAAAAAAAGCAAGGTTTAAAAATGTAAAATATCTTCTTTAAGAGCAGGCCCATGCAGTGCAATTAAAATTAGCAATATTTTGTTGCTAAAGATTTGGTGTAATGTTATCCCTAGTTTACTCAAGAGTACTTCCACGAAGCACTGTCAACAGTTCTCATTTTTCCATTCTGGGTCTTACAAAATAAAAAGCAAGCTGTCCGATTCCAAAAGCATTCATTTCACCCAGCATCTACAGCCCTGCAGTGTTATCTGTTTATCCCCCGTCACTGACCCATCCTGTCACACAAATGGAGGTGCTTTTTAATGTCATCTTTGAACTTGATCTTGAAGAAGACTATTTGGAATTCATTGAACATACATTTATTAACGTGTCTTTGCCAGATGATATGTGCCATAAAGATATTCTGTTCTCACTATTGACTTTTTTTTTCTCATTTTCGGAAAGAAAAGAACTCAAGATACCACTTCAATGTTAGAATAATCCTTGTCATTTTTTTTCTTGGCTTATTTGTCATCATACACAAACCCTAATTATTTTGTCTCCTGGTGGGTGGGAATAGGGTATACCACTTATTAGAGGTGTGTGTGTGTGAGTGTGTATCTGTGTATATATAGATATATCTTACAACGATCACAATAATGATATGAAGTGTGTTTTCCTATCATCAGTCTATAATTAAACCAATAAAAGTATAGAGAGATTAAGAAACTTAACTAAAATTACACCTGTAATAGTATAGTAAATCTTACAATAAGGGGCCTGTAGAAATTATTTGATCATGAAACTCTCCCCTCCCCACATTTAAAAAAACAACACTTCTATAAATAATTCAAGAGGTTGTGTGATAAAATCTCTCTGCCCCCACATCTTTGTCCTTCCTGCAAAGCCTTCCCAGAAGGAGTTAATCATTTCCTCCTCCTGGATGCCCTGGCAATGGTGTGTCATGGCACTTAAGATGCTGTGTTATAGGGGCGCCTGGGTGGCTCAGTGGATTAAGCCGCTGCCTTCGGCTCAGGTCATGATCTCAGGATCCTGGGATCGAGTCCCGCATCGGGCTCTCTGCTCAGCAGGGAGCCTGCTTCCCTCTCTCTCTCTCTCTGGCTGCCTCTCTGTCTACTTGTGATTTCTCTCTGTCAAATAAATAAATCTTTAAAAAAAAAAAAAAAGATGCTGTGTTATAATTTGCTTGTTTACACATCTGCTTCTTTCTGAGGGCAGGGCCCGTGACTTATTTTCCTTGTGTCTTCAAGTGACACCTAAAATCTAAGGGTGTGTCCCATCAATGTTTATTGATTTGATTATCTGTCATGGCCACAGCCAACACGTGCACGCTCTTCAGAACCCCGGCTGAGGACAGCAATGCACATCGCTCTGAAACAGGGAAGAAGAAAGCAAGCTCATCGATTCCCAGTGTTTCTTGGGATAAAAATCCAACAACATAAATATCTTTAGTTAAAGGTACCCTATGGGTTACTGTGTCTTCGGGATGACATGTGTTCTCACCAAATAAATCTGCCAAGAGGGACAAGTCAACGGATTTGAGCGAGCACGCATCAATAAGGCTTTAAAAAAGATGCTCACATGCCATCTTGTCTTTAAAAAATTCTTTTCTGGGTGCCGGGGTGGCTCAGTGGGTTGGGCCTCTGCATTCAGCTCAGGTCATGATCTCAGGGTCCTGGGATCGAGTCCTGCATCGGGCTCTCTGTTTGACAGGGAGACTGCTTCCTCCTCTCTCTCTATCTGCCTGCCTCTCTGCCTATTTGTGATCTCTTTCTGCCAAATAAATAAATAAAATCTTAAAAAAAATTCTCTTCTGTCCAAAAATGCTTTGTGTTTTTCTCATGCTTTGATCTAGCAGCAGAAGATTGCTTATTCTGGCTCTGGATAAAGCTGGGGCAAAACTACGTTGGGCTTCTTCCCTTCGGTTCTGAGCTGACAAGTCCTTTGATCGTCCATACCCTTCTCCTATACACTGGTCTGTGACCTGATTCCTTTCTCCCCCCGCCACCCAACCTCTGCCTTTTTCTCAGTTCCTTTCTGTATTTGCTATCAAAAACTATTCTGAGGGGGCCTGGCTCAGTGGGTTAAAGCCTCTGCCTTCGGCTTAGGTCATGATCTCAGGGTCCTGGGATCGAGCCCCGAATCGGGCTCTCTGCTCAGCGGGGAGCCTGCTTCCTCCTCTCTCTCTGCCTGCCTCTCTGCCTGCTTGTCATCTCTCTCTGTCAAATAAATAAATAAAATCTTTAAAAAAAAACACCCAAAACTATTCTGGGGGGTACCTTGCTGGCTTAGTCAGGGAGGATGTGACTCTTGATCTTGGCGTCATGAGTTCAAGTCCCACAATGGGGATCGAACTTGCTTTAAGAAAATATTTTCGGTCACCCTTCTCTTTTCATGAAACATATCAATAGTATGTATCTCTGTGAATTAATGCAATATCCCCAAGAAGAAGGACATTCCACAGAGGTCAACTGATGGCCCTCAGATCATACAGGAAGATGACGGCTAAACCCAGAATCCAGATTTCCTGATCTGTTTTGCCCTAGTTTCCACTCTCACTGTATGTTTAATTGTTATTGCTAAAGCTTCCTGTGTTACCCTCCTCACCCTTAAAGACTTAGAGAGAGACCTAAAAGGTTTTATTTTCGCAAGACATTAAGGGAATGGAAATTGTGAAGAAAGCCATGAAGAACCTCCAAGTTCTATTCATCATTTGCCCAAATTGCTGGGTTAAGTACACAGGAAAGGGTAGTAGTCTTCCTACCTCCTGAGGGTGGACCCAGTTTATGTGAAGAGGCCATTCTCTGGCCATCCTTGACATGCACGCAGTTGCTGACCTCATCTTTCTCTGAGCAAGTGTGGCCATTACTGAAAGGGCAGACACCCCCCAGGGAGCAGGCAGGAGGGCCAGGATGTGGGGAGGGTGATTCAGCAGGTAACAGCAGTCCCTTTCAGGCCACCCTGCAGGAACGCCCAGGGGGCTCACCATCTCAGACAAGTTTTAGAGGAGAGAGACTGAACTCCTAGCTGCCCATGATATTTTCCTCAAAGACAAATTTTGTTTCTCCCTTTAGGAGGAGAAACTGGTATCCTGATTTGCATAAATCACAAAATTCCTTATGTATCTGATTATGGAAATATGGATTCCTTTTCTTTTGTCATGAAAAGGACTGACGGGAAAGCGCATCCCCATTTAATTTTTGCTCCTGAGGAAATACTGGGGGCGGCAAGTGGAGGACCCCCGTGGGCCGCAGAGTCTGGGGCTCCCAGCACGTGGCTGAGACGTGTGTCGAGGGAGGAGAAGAATGGAAATTTTCGAAAGAATCTCTTTCTGAGCTTCCTTAATCTACTCCGGGTTTAAGAAGTGTAAAAATATGATGTTTTACCAAAACTCTAAGTAGCACTGTTGGATCTGAAAGCTTGTAATAAATGAAATTAATTTGCAATGAGCTGATGTCCTTTCCCTTACTGCTAGGCACTCGGATGACAAGAACTGAAATGTTGTTCCCCTGAAGCATATTTTAAAGAATGTTTTTTCCTCTCGCAGTGAATATTTTTAGACCGGACATTAACATGCAAATTATATGGATTAAGCTCTCCCCCACCCCACCTCCCCAACCCTTCATAATAGCCTGTGAAAAGTCAGACCACAAAGGCACAAAGACGGTCTTATTGCTTTTAACCTTGGAGGAAAGCGGCTGCGTCTACCACTCAGCGTTTACTTGGGTATGAAACTCAGAACACACCTATGCCTCCAAGAGGCCCCGCCAGATACACACTCCCACACGCATGCCGAGGTGCTCCCTGGCTCCTGCTATGGTGACGGCCTGGAAATTAACGACACAGACTGAGAAGGACAAAGAGAGGGGGACAGGGATTTCTGAAATGTCAGGGACTCCCTCCTGCTGACACTTTCCTAACAACGTGTCAGGGGCTTTCTCTGCAGCATTGGAGCTGGATTTTCCCACAGGTAAACTGGGTATTCAGTCCTTACTACGGACCTCTGCTTTTCTTGGAAGCCCTAGGGTGTGATCTGGAACCCAAATGGGGGTTGGGGGTGTCCCCTGATGTTGCTCGTTTCTGCTCGAAGGTCCTGGACTAGTGTTGGGTGTCGAAGGCGGTGAGGTTTGGTGCTTCCAAGGGTTCCTTGGTCTCAGCCTCACCTTCTTCCTGTTTCTGAAGGGGAGAAATCAGATTCCTGTCATTTCCCTGCTTTGAAACCAACTTTGGACCTGTATTACCCATAGACAAAGTCTAAATGATTTAGTATTGCATGAAGAATCTTAAGGAACTGGCTCCAACCTACATTTCCTTTCTCCTTTTTTGACGCTCATGACTTGTTTGCCCCAAGGACCCTACACAGTCAGCCATCACAAACCTGGACAAACCTTCCTGGACCCACCGGCCACCCCCACCCTCCCCGCTCCACTGACCATGCCTTGTAAATCTGTCCATGGGACCCATATGACTGTTAGCCATTGTCAAGGTCCCTCTAGACTTGTTCAAAATCTTTCTTGTGACACTTATTCCATTAGAGCTTGATTAATTCCTTACATTTCTGAATCTGTTACAAGACAATGAACGCCTTCAAGGCAGGATCTGTATCCATGTCTCTTGGAACTTCCATCTTCCACACAGGCCCCAGTAAGGGCAGGGTTATTCTGGCGCAAGAAATACGTATTATACTCCAGCCATATGCAATTTGCTCCCGTCCTGGGGACAAACAATTAAGAAGTTGTTTGATTTCATCTCTGTAGAAGAGTAGGATTAAAATAAGGTTGAATTTATTTCCTACCTGCAAATAATGTCCGGTCAAATAGGAAGGCAACATTGAAACAAAGACTGCTAGAGTGGGAGTCAGACAAATTGGATTCTAGCCCTACTCTGACACCAATAAGTTGTGCAACTTGGAAGAGGTCACTTGGCCTCTCTGGCCCTCAGTTTCTTCATCTACAAAATTAAGAATTTGTCCAGGTAATGTTATTTTCTCTTTCTTTCTTTTTCTTTTCTTTTTTAAATATTTTATTTATTTATTTATTTGACACAGAGAGAGAGCACAAGCAAGGAACAACAGGCTGAGGGAAAAGCAGGCTCCCTGCTGAGCAAGACCCCCTCCCCCCCATGCAGAACTCAAACTCAGGACTCTGGGATCACAACCTGAGCCAAAGGCAGACGCTTAACCCACTGAGCCACCCAGGCGTACCATGGAGTGATGTTATTTACTAAAGCATATCCATAGTCATCTATGGGGCAAAAATCTTCAAGGAGCATTTGAAAAAAAGGCAAAGTGAAAATGAAGTGGGTGATCCAGCTGTTGAAGACACAAGGTGATCATGAAAGTGCCGGATACAGGCTTGGTACACAGAGTCCCCAGGAGACAAGAGATCTATTCCTTCCTGATGCTTTTATGTCTACATCCCAGCATACTAGAAAAACCAGCCTCCCCCTATTTGTCCCAGTGCCCTGATCTAAAGGTTCATCTCCCTTGAGAAGTTCTTCTTCCCTGCCCTGCTACCCTGAACAACCTTTGAGGAGGTTAAGCACAAAGTAGTGGGAGGTGCTTCGCAAATGTGGACCTGTTATGGGTTGAATTGTGTCATCCAAAAAAGATACGCTGAAGTCCTAATCCCTAATACCCCAGAAGGGGACCTTACTTGAAAACAGAGCAATTAACAAAGCTAATCAAGTTAAAATGAAGCCATTCGGGATGGGCCCTAATCCGAGGGGACCGGTGTCCTCATCAAAAAGAAAAATTCCAATGCAGAGAGACAGACACACAGAGGGAAGATGAGCTGAGGACTGGTGGGGAAGATGGTTATGTTGCAGGGTTGATATTTGGCAAACACCAGAAGCAAGAAGCAAGGAAAGATTCTCCCCTAGAACTGTCAGAGAGAGCCTGGCCTTGTCAAGGCCTTGATTTTGGACTCCTGGTCTCCAGAATTGTGAGTGGACACATTTCTGTTGTCCTCAGCCACCCAATTTCTTCCTTTCTTTCTTAAAGATTTTATCTTATTTATTTGAGAGAGAAGGTGAGACAAAGAGCACAAGCTGGGGGAGAGGGAGAGGGAGAGAGAGGAGCAGGTTCCCCACTGAGCAGGGCACCAGATGTGGGGCTCGATCCCAGGACCCCGGAATATGACCTGAGCCGAAGGCAGACGCTTAACAGACTGAGTCATCTAGTCACCCCATCAGCCACCCAATTTCTGGCACTTTGTTATAGCTGATTTGGGAAACGCATCAAGGATTCAGGCTGAGTGAAGTGGGCTGCCCAGGGAAGCACGCGTGCGTGTGCGCCTGTACTCGTGTGTGCTGGAAGGTACCGCCGTCACGGGCAGCTAGTCAAACCCATTCGTCTTACAGGACTTAAACCCATCAGCAGTTGCTTCACCTTTCTTCCTCCTGTTTTGCTCTTCTGTCTTTCCTTGTCTTACTGCAACCAACAATCCTCCCTCACCTCCACTCTGCCCTGGCTTCTTTGAAAGGGACATTTTATTCTGCTGTTTACTTAGAAATGTTAGTACTACAAAATCTGGCCTGGCTGAAGAGGCCTCCAGTGAGGGAGGGAGACAGGCCTCCCGCTTGGAGGAGATCTGGGGAGGCTCAGACCTTGGTGGCACCAGTAAAAGGAAGCCAACTAGGGTAAACTTCTTCGTCGCCCCCTTTTTTTTTTTTTTTCCTTGCAGTTCGTAAATCCTCCTTGTGAAACTGGTATAATAGCTGCTGTATGAAAACTCCGCTGAAATCCCCGCTCTGGAATCTTCGGGGCGCCTGACATAACCCTCGCCCTCCGCATGGTGGAGGGCAGAGAGGCCTCCCTCTGTGTCCTTCAGCATGGCTTTCCCCTAGATCTGGGCTGGGGCTGCTGGATTTGAATGGAGGATTGTTCACTGGAGCCAGTGACCGGCAAAGCTGCCAGTTCCAACACTTAAAAAATACAGTACTGCTTTTAAAGTACAGGAGAAGGGCGTTGAAGCCAGGGTTCAGGGGTTCCTTGTCAAGTACACTGCCCATCTGTCCCAGCTCTCCTTGGAGGGGAGGGCCGAGGTTTCCCGAGGCAGAGGAACGGTCCCCCCCACCTCCACCTCCAAAGCAGCGAGACGGGGCAGGGGGGAGGTGGCCCACTTCAGCTCTGAGCTCTCCAACACACCATCTACTGGGCTGCTGAGAACGGATAGTTCCTTTCCCATGAGCTCACTCTCGACGCTGGTATTTACAGAGTAACTAGGGCTGAGATGTGTGCCACGGACATCTGGTATAGGCTCCGAGTTCGGGGCTGTGAGAGAAAGAGCGTTTCTGTGATTGCGATCGCAGAGCCTGTGTCGTACTCTATGACTCGGTTAGAAATTGTACCCATCGTTCTTCTACTGGGGCGACAGGTAATTATCGGATTAAATATTCATGTTTTAATTATTGGAAAGAAATACATTAATGAGCTATTTTTGAAATATTTTCCATACAGAGTCAAGCAAGAAAACCTAAAGAGTGAGGCTTTTCTGTACTCGAGATGAAATCATTTCATTGTTTGGTGCAGCAGGAACATTTTTAGAAAAGGACTGGAATTATTCAGCTGCCTGAGTGACTTGACCGTTGCTGAATAAAACCCTGGCTAGGAAGCCGACTGTTACCATTGGTCAGCTTCGAAATTCCCCAGGAGTGTTCGGATACAAAGAAAGTAATGTCCTAAAGAGAGTCCCTTTAGTTTTCCTGGTGATGCGGAGAGGGCCCCGGCGGGATGGTCTCTGATATTCTCTGGGATTCAGACTTAATTCACTCAAAAGACAAAACAAAGCAAATCTAAGGCATTTTTGTTTCTATGTCCTCATGAACTGCCAGAAAAGGGACTTCCATGTGGGCAGAACCTATCTTTGTTAAGCTGCTGGGGACATCCTTCATGAAATGGGTTCCATGAAAGTATTAGGAATGGCTCTTCTGCCAGTCTTAAGGGCAAAAGAAACAGAATATAGAGAATATTGAGTTTCTAGGTGAGCTCCAGGGGAGACAGAAGCAATGTTATCATAAGAGAGCAGAAGCACATCACGAGTGGGTCTCAAAAAGGCAAAATTACAAAACCACACATGATCTCAGGGTCCTGGGATCTAGCCCCACATTGGGCTCTCTGCTCAGCAGGGGAGTCTGCTTCCCCCTTTCTCTCTGCCTGCATCTCTGCCTGCTTGTGATCTCTGTCAAGCAAACAAATAAAATCTTAAAAAAAAAAAAAAAGAAAAAAAGGAGGTGCATTTTCTTATTGTTCTAAGTATAATGTAGGGCAGGAAGATGAAGAGTAATATTCAAGGCATCTGCAAAGGAAATGAGCCTACAAATCGCCTTTTTTGGTGCGTTAGTCTGAAAGGACACCTGCCTCATTCACCAAAGAAGCAGTTTTTTCAGCCTTTTTTACAAGCTCAAGCCCCCCTGTTCTGCAGAATGAATCAGAGGCATTACCTTTACCACAAAAATAACTAATTGAAGGAAGCAATTTACCTCCTTCTTATTTTATCACATTAGAAGGAGCAAAGATTACAAATAAGATCGAATTCCTCTTGCCTTATTGATCACGTCTGAATGCTGACCATGTTTTTACAAAAGAAACAATGCTATGTTCTCAGATTCTCAACATGAGTAGGCCAGAATTACTTAATCAAATCTATAGTAGGAAGTGCAGAGCTGAACAATACACTGGCTTATGTGTTTTGACTTCACCGTCTCCATGGTAACGTGCATGAACAAATTAAGAAAAATATGAGCGATTTGTCTTTAGGGTGGAACTTGCCAAATCTTATTTAGTCTAATTAGTTTTTAAATTAATGATATTTTCGATGGTTAAAATGTTTTCCCAAGAATTCTCATGCAAAAAAATGGTCGTATTTACTGACTTTGGTATAATTAAATGTCCATATTTTTAGACTAAGCTAAACCAGTTGTGGAGTGAGAATTATTAATGGTTGCATAATTTAAAGGAGTAGGCATCTCAACAAAGGCCATGCTGGTAAGAAGCTTGAAACAACTGTTAAAAAGTTAAAATTTTAGTTCACCTGATTATTCGGCATCATGGGAATTCTATTTATTAAAAGATGGAAATAAATTAAAAATATATATGTATATATATTAATTTGACTGAGAGAAAAGAAAGCAAGAGAGGGAACATAAGCAGAAGAAGGGGAAGCAGGCTTCTTGCTGAGCAGGGAGCCAGATGTGGGACTCAATCCCAGGACCCTGGGATCATGATCTGAGCTAAAGGCAGATACTAAACCACTGAGCAACCCAGGCGCCCCAGGAATATATTTTTAATAAAATATTTATCTTATTTTAAGCAAATCCTACTAGCCGAAGGAGGCTGTGTCTTTTGGGAACCAAGTGGAACACGATGAGGGGCAAAGCCACTGGAATCAAAGGGGTGTTAAAAGTCAAGACTCAGAATGCCGATATCCAAGAACTCTCTCAAACCTGCTCAATTTCGAATATCGAGAAACTGTCTTCTACCAGCAGCTGAAGCAAAGTACGTAACCCTCTCGCTGCTGTCATTTAAAGACCGTGAGCAAAAGGGTAGAGAAGAGCTCAAGAACCTAGCTGCTGTTCTGGGGACCGAAACGGCGACTGGCCCAGGAATTGGGTGGGATATGCGGGAGGCACGGGGACCTCCTTTTGCTCTGTGAGACGAATATGAGCTTAGCTCGAGTTATGGAAAAGAGCTTGGTAAAGAGTCAAAAAGAAAAAAGAAAAGTGAAAAACCTGAGCTTCGAGCACCTGCGCAGAGAGCCCGAACCCTCTCTGCCACTGGTGTTAAGTGTCTGGACACAAGGAAGCCATTGTCCCCCGGCCACTACTGCATGATGAAGGAGCCACAGACGGTGCAGACCTGGCATCATGGGAACGGAAACAAAGCCGCCCAAAGAGAGAAAAGTCCCTGCGATTCTTGAAGGTCTTTCCCATTTTGTCAGTAAGGAAGGCTGGAGACCTCGTGGAATAAATAGTCTGTATATTTTACTATGAACACGCGTGTATGTGAGTGTACGTGTGCACACACACACACACGTTTATTCTATAGTGTACTGTCACTGCGGTCAGTTAATAAAACTTCATAAGGTTCCAAATATTAAGATTACATTAAGAATATGCAGCTGATCCAGGAGTCTTTGACAATTTTAATCAAGATTCTGCTACTCAGGAGTGTCTGGGTGGCTCAGGCAGTTGAGCGCCTGACTTCAGCTCGGGTCCTGATCTCCCAGCGTTCTGGAATCGAGTCCCATGTAAGGGCTCTATGCTCCGTGGGGAGCCTGCTTCTCTCTTTCCCTCTGCCCTTCCCCCTGCTTGTGTTCTTTCTGTCTCTCAAATAAATAAATAAAATCTTTTAAAAAATGAAAGAAAGAAAATTTTGCTACTCAAAGTAGGCAAACTAGCTACACAACAGCTGTTGGGGCATCGTGCCTGAAACCGTCCTGTCTTGCAATGTATTGCGTGTTGCCCTGTGGACTCCCATTCTGGCTCAGCTCACAAACCAGGAAGCATTCATCCAGCAGAGCAACAGGACTACAAAATAAATTTTCTCCCGGTGTTAGGAATGAGGAGACATGAATTCCTTCTTATTGTTTACAAGAACAACCATGATTTGAGTAGCATTTAGAATTATAAACAAATGGTTCAAGAGAGAATCAAGAAGATTTAAGACAAAGATAATGAACTCAGTTATTGGTTCCCACTTTTGTATCTTACCAATACATGTACTGGTAGTGTTTTCTGGACTTCAGAAAAGGCTTTGAAAAATCACCATGCTAAATGTAAAAGCTAAAACTGTAATGTTAACAGAGGAAAACAGAGAAATTTTTGCAACCTTTAAACTGGCAATGTTTCCTTTAAATACAACACAGAAAGTGTTAACTATAAAAAAGTAATAAATTTGGCTTCATCAAAATGAAAATAGCTATTCAAAAGACACTGTTAAAAAAATAAAAAAGCAAGTCACAGACTAGTAGAAAATATTTACAAATGTATGTCTGACAGAATATATAAAGAACCAATACAATCCAACAATAAAAAATAAACTCCATTTTAAAAATGAGAAACCACTTCAAAAAGGAAGATGTACAGATAGCCAAAATGGCCTTGGAAACATAGCCAATATCATCAGCCATCAAGAACATATAGATAAAACCACAAATGAGACATCATTTCACACCATCAGACTAACTAAATTTTAAAAAAATGACTTTACCAAGTGTGGTGAGTGTCTGGAGCAATTGAGACTCTCATACATGCTGGTGGGTAAAATGGAATGACCACTTTAAATACAGTCCCACAACTGCACAACTAAGTGTATACCTACTCTCTGACCTAATAATTCTAGTCTTAGGTATTTACTTAAGAAAAATGATAAATGATGTACTTAAGAAAAATGAAAACAAATATCTGTATAAGAATATTTATAACAGGAGCACCTGGATGGCTCAGTGGGTTAAAGTCTCTGCCTTCAGCTCTGGTCATGATCCCAGGGTCCTGGTATTGAGCCCCGCTTTGGGCTCTCTGCTCAGCGGGGAGCCTGCTTCCTCCCTCTCTCTCTGCCTATTTGTGATCTCTGTCTGTCAAATAAATAAATAAAATCTTAAAAAAAAAAAAAGAATATTTATAACAGAAAAAAAAGGTGGGGCACCTGGCTGGCTCAGTTGGAAGAGCATTCGACCCTTGGTCTTGGGGTCATGGGTTGAAGCCCCATGCTGGGTATAGAGATTATTTAAATAAAATTTTAAAAAAGAAAATATTTCTAACAGCTTCACTCATAACAGCTTCAAACTGAAAACAGCCCAGGTGTCCATGAACAAAAGAATAGCTAAACAAGTGTGTGGTATATCCATTTTTTTGGCGAAAAAGAAAAAGTAATAACTCCTTATATATGCAACATAAAGCCATTATGCTGAGTCAAAGGAGCCTTACTCCAAAGCGTACGCATGATATGATTCCACTTATATGAAGATCTAGAACAGGCAAAACTAACTTTGGATAAAAGCACAATTCACAACAGTGGTTGCATATGGTGAATGGAAGTGGGGGTTAAGTGGAAAGAGGGAGCTCTCTTGAGGGAACTTGCTGGCATGATGGGAATGTTCTGTATCTTGGTAAGAGTTTGGGTTATATTTACCCGAACTCATCAAAAGCACATTTAAGATTGGTGCTTGTCACTGTATATAAATTATATCTAAAAAAATCTATAGGGACGCCTGGGTGGCTCAGTTGGTTAAGCAGCTGCCTTCGGCTCAGGTCATGATCCCAGCGTCCTGGGATCGAGTCCCACATCCGGCTCCTTGCTCTGCAGGGAGCCTGCTTCTCCCTCTGACTCTGCCTTCCACTCTGTCTGCCTATGCTCGCTCTCGCTCGCTCTCTCTCTGACAAATAAATAAATAAAATCTTAAAAAAAAAAATCTATAAATGAGGGGCACCTGGGTGACTCAGTGGCTTAAAGCTCAGGTCTTCATCTCAGGTCCTGATCTCAGGGTCCTGGGATCGAGCCCCGCATCGAGCTCTCTGCTCAGCAGGGAGCCTGCTTCCCCCACCTCTCTCTGCCTACTTGTGATCTCTGTCTGTCAAATAAATAAATAAAACCTTTTTTATAAAAAAAATCTGTAAACAAATACTGAACTCTAGTCAGCAAGATACATGCTGAAGTATTTAGAAGTAGACTGAAGTCTGCAACTGACTGAGAAATGCATCAGGAAAGATGATGAATTGATGGGTAAATAGAGGAATAGATATGCGGTAGGTGATAAAGTGAATTAGCAAAATGCTACTTGTAGAATTTAGGGGCTAGGTACTGGAAAACGGTTGTTCATTGTATAGCTCTTTCCACTTTTTCTGCATATTTGAAATTTTTCATTTAAAAATGTTGAGAAAAGGGGAGCCTAGGTGGCTCAGGCGTTAAGCATCTGCCTTCAGCTCAGGTCATGATCCCAGGGTCCTGGGATTGAGCCCTGCATCTGTTTCCCTACTGGGTGGGAAGCCTGCTTCTCCCTCTCCCACTTGCCCTGTTTGTGTTCCTGCTCTTGCTATCTCTCTCTCTGTCAAACAAATACAAAAAGTCTTTAAAAAAAAAGATGTTGAGAAAAAAATTCAGTTAATTATACACCTATCCTATGACCCAGCAGTTCCGTTGCTAGGTGCTTGCCTTAGGAGAGATAAAAAAAAGAAATGAAAAAAAAAATGCTCATACAGAGACTCATCCTACAATATTTACAGCAGTATTCTTCATAATAGTTCCAAACCAGAAACAGCCCAGGTGCCCATCACCAGGAGTATGGATGTACAAATTGTGGTGTCTGTATACATTGGAGTGGTACTCAGCAGTAAAAAGGAATGAACCACTAATATGTACAACAAGATGGCTAAATCCCCAAAACTCCATGTTGAGCCAAAGAAGTCAGAGACAAAACTCAGAAACAGGCAATGAGAACAGGGACTGCCTGTGAGGGGTGGGAATTGATTGGAAGGACATGAGACAACTCTCTGGGATGACAGAATGTCTGATATCATCATTGGGATGATGGATATTCAAATGTATACCTTGATCCAAGCTCATTAAATCGTAAACTTAAGATCTACACATCATTTCTGTGCATAAGATTTACCTATGGTGGCTAGAGGAGGGGGAAGGCTAGAGAAGAAAGATCCCAAGCTGTAGGCCGAATTGTCTTTCCCGATGTGAGTACAGATGACAATTTAGAGGCAATAGAGAACTCTGAATAGGGGAGCAGAGGGGACAGATCTCATGTCCGGAATCCAACTCCGAATAGTAGGATGGGTCTATTCTTTGTGACGTCCTGAGATAGGAAAAAAGACACTCTTAATATTTCAAGGTGTTGCAAGATGAGAGAAAATAGTAGTATCTTAGTGAATTTGTGGCCAGTATAGATCTCAGCCCCAACGTCAATGGTACAGGACAAGAGCCACGCTGGTACCTTTCCCCTTTGTCTTCAGAAATGTACAGATTCAGTTCCAGTAGGGAAACTAGCTGTCAGAATTGATGGATGGAAATCATTGCCCTTTAACTCCCCCCAGGCCCTCTCTCCGAGTCTATGCAATACATAAGACGAGAGAAGGTGGGCTAGCTGCTTTGTTTCCTAGCCCTCAGCAGGTTGGAAGCAGCAAATTAGAAATGGGGAGGAGACAGTGAAAGAGCCAGAGGCCGTCACTCAGACAGCAAGTGACAGCTCACAGCAGGTGCAAAGGCTGAATCCAAAGGAGAAATATAAAAAGCCAACCTAAATACTCAAACCACACAACAGTGAGTGGGGGATCCCTGCAGCTCAATTTATTTAAATAACTCCTCAGTGCACTGCAGAGTTTTACAGATCAGTCTAAAGTCTTTCTTAATGTCCTAAATGAAAAACCAGGGAATGTGAAGGCATCATCATATTACACATTTTCTAAGAAGTCAGAGAATTGCTATATTTTCTCAAATTTTTAATGCAATGCAATTAGATTAATATTTAAACATTTTGATTAGAGGGATAAACTCTACTTACAAAAAAACCCCACATCTGTAAAATACGTATTCCCTGACAACAAGGAATAATACACTTTCTACTCTTAAGACGAGTGAAGGTCCACCCGTCAAAATCATACAACGTTGGGTGACAATATCTTGATAAAGAAAAATAGTAACACTTAACTCTGTTACCAAAGCTGAGGTCTTGAACTTTCTCTTTTTATGACTTCTGGGTCGGAGAAATGTCATCCCTCTTACTTCGTAAGGGCTTTGTATTTTGAGACACGTCTTGGAATGCCTTTCTGTCGATCATTATATCAGATCAGACCTTGAAATCTTTTTTAGCGGTTTTGTGAAAAGATGATGCATTTTGTGCTTTATTTTACTGAGCGGTGTGATGGAGTCATACCTACCGAGTGGCGAGAGCCCACTGTGGCACCTCTTCCCAAGAGTGGGTTCCGAGAGTTCACATTATCAGCCTGAAAACAGCTACGGTGGGAGAAATTGTACCATGAAATCAACAAACACTATAAATCAGGGTTCTTTCCTTTCCTTTTCAGGGAGTTGGTTGTTAAACATTTACCAGCACGCCACTCGTTGTTCAAGAAGCTTTGGATATTCTGGATGGTCTTAGAGTCAATGGCTACCACCTCTGGCTCTTCTCTAAATAAGAACTGTGAAATGTTACAGCTAGTCAGTCCTCAGCACAATGGGCAAGGTAGGAAAGCCTGCTTTGTTACTTATATTTTATTGGGATCCAGACAATCCAGTTTAATTTTATTAAATTATTTGAGCAATAGTGACAAAAGAGATGGAAATGGGCTGAGTATAAAAGAGAATAAAGTCTGTAGAGTCAGTACTGTTACAAAATATGATCCTAATAATCCTCGCTTCAAGAAATCATATCAGGGGCACCTGGGTGGCTCAGTGGGTTAAGCCGCTGCCTTCGGCTCAGGTCATGATCTCCGGGTCCTGGGATCGAGTCCCGTATCGGGCTCTCTGCTCAGCAGAGAGCCTGCTTCCTCCTCTCTCTCTCTCTCTGCCTGCCTCTCTGCCTACTTGTGATCTCTCTCTGTCAAATAAATAAATAAAATCTTAAAAAAAAAAAAAAGAAATCATATCATTTGTCAGATCCATATAGGGCTTGGAAGAAACAGACAAGTAACTGAAGCAAATATCAGGCTTCAAGCTTCATATTTAGATTAGAAGAGGGTAACAAGTCTCCACAGAGATAGTTGTTTTTATCAGGGAGGGTATAAGCCCTTCTATTATCTGGATATTTGATGCTCTTGAGATAGGCAAGTTCATTTAAAGCACTCACTCTACCAGTGAGTACTATTTGTGATTGTAGGGAATTCCTAAATGTCATAGCTTATGGAAATCCAATCTTAATGACTCTTACAACCTATTTGGGATTTGAGATTTGATGTGTGCTGACCTGTAGGCACCTATGTTGTTTTGATCAGGTTTTACTGCTTTGTAACAATCATGAGCTAATGACAAGGGCCAGAGCTGTCATTATAGGAGGAAAAAAAATGTTCAAATAGCTTTGTTCTTGCTTCTTTAAAGTTAGAAAAGGATGATTTATATGCTTTCAAACAGATCGATGGCCTATTCACCTCAGTCTCATATTTGATCCTGAAAAGCAACACAGAATTTAGAATGAAAAATATCTTTTTATCTAAGAAATTCTGGTACTTAATGCAGTCAGTTTATCAAATTCTCTGAATAATTCCATCCAAAAACTTGAATTCACAAGTGTTTACTGAGTGCCTGTTACAAGCAAAGCACTGGGCTGGTCATTACAGAACTATAAAAGGCTGGCTGAGATATGGTTCCTCCTTCAAGGCCTCTTTAATACAAAGTGAAGGATCACATTTAGCATGTTACAATCAATTGCTGATTTATAATTTTTTTAGATACAATAAAATATTCAACTCCAAAGATAATGAACAAATTATTTCATGATCAGAAATATTTGAGAGGGCACCTGGGTGGCTCAGTTAAGCATCTGCTTTCAGTTCAGATCATGATCTCAGGGTCCTGGGATTGAGCCCCACATTGGGCTCCCTGCTCAGGGGGGAGCCTGCTTCTCCCTCTGCCCCTCCCCCCTGCTTCTTCTCTCTTTCTCAAATAAATAAAAATCTTAACAAAAAAAGAAATATTTCAGGAAGTACTGGAATGTTTGCTTCTTAGGGGCAGGAGCTTCTCTATCATGGTTTCAGCTGTGCCCAAGCAACATTTATCAAGTGTATTTGTTCAATGAATCTTGTTGTTCCTTTGTGTTATTGTTATAAACATCTACAATCAATGAGTCTAAAAGTTAGTAACTAAAGATCGCTTGGTAGTAGGTTGTCAAATAAAATACATTATCGCCTAGTGGTCTGTGCTATAGAGTTTCCTAAAGTATTACTTATACTTTTTTTCATTTTTCAACTTTAGTAGGACACTCAAATTTCATATGAGGAAAAAAAATGAATCCAAATGACTTGTCATCATGTACAAAATAGCAATTCTACCTTTAAAGTGCCAATCCCATTACTTAAAGGATCCTCATTAAAATAACTTTATGCTTCCCAGGTATTAATAAATATTGAAATACATACATGAGGAAGGAAATCTGAATTTCATATAAGTGTTTTCATAATTTGCCAACTTCCTCAAATTGGAATTTTATCAGAAAAAATAGAGAAAACAGGAAAAAACTGAAGCCAAAAAAAAAAAGGCATATTGAAATCAAGAAAAAAATTGGGCGAATCCCAAAAATGCTCCTTGTGAATTTGCCAAAATGTTTTAAAATCTCACATGAGATTTCATTCCCCCTCCAGTGTGATTTATTTAACTCTAGCCCAACAAACTGGAGCTCTGAGCACAGGCACTAAGTCTTTAATGCCACAAGTGACCAGAAGACAAAAGCCATACTCCACTCTTTGGGGAATCTTTTCTGCCCTGCTGCCCACCCTCAACACAACCCCCTACCTTCTTACTCCCACCTCCCTCTTGTGCTCGCCTCCCACCTCAGCAAACAAAACCAGATTCCTTGGAGGTGAGCCATACTGGGCCATGGCTTTCTGTTCCTTAAGAACTTAAAATACCGGGGTGCCTGCCCACTCTAGGTTTCCGCTCAGGTTCTGATCTCAAAGGCCTGGGACTGAGCCCCCTCTGCACTCAGCAGGGAGGCTGCCTGGGCTCCTCTCCCTCTGCCCCACCCCCCACGTGTGAGCAGGCACGTGCACTCTCTCTCAAATAAGTAAATCTTAAAAAACAAAAAGAAAACAACTTACAGGATAGCGAAGCAGTCACTTCACTTCACTGCTCCGGGCCTCGGTGTCCTCATTTGTAAAACAGGTGAAAATATCTGACATTTCAGACTCACAATTTATCTGAGGTTCAATGTCTTGATATGTAAGAAAAAGATCCAAGGAAACCCTTTGCAAATGTGGTTACTGTTTATTTCAGATTATCTAATTTCCAAACACATTATAGAAAGTTTAGGTTTATGAAACCACATGATTGCAGGGCCTTTTCCCTTGGATATATAGGGAAGTTCCAAAATTTCCCATGTTTCACCCATTTACCACATTACTTCATTAAGGGCAAGGTTGAGTGGGTTAGTGGTTAGGTTATGGGACTAGGCATAATACTTCCTGCATTCTTATCTGACTTGGCCATTGTTTTGTTATTGCCTCAGGGAAAATCTTAATGCCTTAATTTGCTGTAAAAACAAATACATATCAGGGATATTTACTTTGAAAAAGGGTTATGAGAGTTTGAATGGATTCATATGAGAGGGCTTTCTACGTGAATCTTGTTTTTTGGAGCCAAATTATATGGTGTAATTCTAAAACAATAGGAAAAGAACTCATTTTAATTGAGTTTTACTTTGTCTTAGCACAGTGCTTACATTCTCATTCAATCTCTACAAGCTGCAAGGTATTACATTATGGCCATTCTTACGGAAGCGGAGTCTCAGGAATTTACCCAGATATCACCAATTACAGGAGATAGGGCTGCAATGAGAACTCTTCTCTCATTTCCCTCAACCTCCGCTCCTCACAGTGTGGTCTGTGGAGAAGCTGCAAGGGAACCGCCTGGATCT
The DNA here is from genome assembly GCF_011764305.1 of Mustela putorius furo. NCBI lineage: Eukaryota > Metazoa > Chordata > Mammalia > Carnivora > Mustelidae > Mustela > Mustela putorius. The sequence continues at coordinate 74,199,287 of NW_025421987.1, read as the reverse complement.
AGTTAGAAATGCCGAATATCGGGCTTTGCCCTCTGCCTTCTGAATGACAGTCTCCGTTCTAGTAAGAGTCCCACAAGAAAGTTTGAGTCTGTAGCAAGACAACCTGCGCCTCTCCAACTGGACTCCTCACACGATCGCTTCTCTTCACGGCTGACCTGGTTTCTGCATGAGCCCCCAACACCCACACATATCCCCCAAATCCCTACATCCGCTCAAGCCCTGGCAAAAGTCACCATAACTTCTCTTTAGATATGGCCCTGGTTTATTCCACCATTATAACCTCCCAGTATTGTCTCATAATTAAGTGCACATGTGGTCTTCTTCTGTGCTACGGTATACACTCTACGAGAGAGGGCCTGGTTTTGTCCTTCTTTGCATCCTGTGCATCTGTGCACAGGAGTTCATTTAACGAACTGGAGTTCATTAAATGAATAAATTAAGTAGCATTTCTTTAGTGCCTCAAAATTTTCCCTTTGTTACCTCTTTTCCAAAAGTTGCCACAAGGCCTGACACTCCTCACTCTGAGAGGCACAACTATTATCAGTAGAACGGGCTTCTAATAAATCAGGTAGGCTGGGGCCTAGTCCACCCCCGGAGAAAGGCTACTGTTGGGGAATCTCAGCGCCAGGACGTTTCCACTGTCTTTGCCTCTAGGAAGCCTCATGACTCTTGACAAGTCCTTTCAACTCCCCGAATTTCCATTTCCCATCAAAGACAGATGGAGTTTGAGTTCTAAAGTATAGGGATTTGTTACCTATTATGATCTGCTCTTTGCATTTCCATCACCCTCGAACCTTCCAACCACAGACCTGGTCTTTATCCAAAGCCCTAAACCGAAAGAGAGGGAAAAACAGGGAAGAAGATGAATATGCTTCATAACTGATCTTAAGCCAGAAAAGAAGCGACCTAAGGTAAAGTCATTCACGCTGATGAACTTTTGGTCTTTCTTACTCATGACGGTTCCCTGTTCTGATAGCAATTAGACACTACTCCTAGAGTATGCTCCTTTGTGTTTGGTGCCTGGGTGTCCTCTTCAAAAGATACTGAACAGGCCAGTTATATGGAAAACCAAGAGCAGTTGTGGATAAACAGAGCGAGAGAGAGACATGAACACACTCAGCTCCCCATAGCAATGCTCTACTACATTGTGTCAATGACAGGTGGTGAGGCATCTCAAATCTTTGTTATTAATAAGGGTTATAAGAAATTGAAGTTTGCAAATGATTTCTTCTCTCTCTTTCTTGCTCTCTTTTTATTTATTTTTTTTAAAGATTTTATTTACTTATTTGACAGAGATCACAAGTAGGCAGAGAAGCAGGCAGAGAGAGAGGAGGAAGCAGTCTCCCTGCTGAGCAGAGAGCCTGATGCGGGCCTCGATCCCAGGACCTGGAGACCATGACCTGAGCCAAAGGCAGAGGCTTTAACCCACTGAGCCACCCAGGCGCCCCTCTCACTCTCTTTTTAAAGTATTAGAGTGGATTCAAGTATCCTGGCCACTGTCACTATTTTCTATTACTATTATTATTTCTATTTTCTATTGTGCTTTTTTGAATGAGAGAAGGAAACGAAGTTACAGAGAGTTCTGAAGGCCTATCACATGACCAAGACCTTATCTCTGCCACAGCTGGGAAATCCAGACATGGCCAAGGGTTGTGTGGTTTAGGCTCGTGTGAATGCCATTTCTCTTGTGTGTTCTAGGAGTGAAGGTGTTAAGACATGGTGCTTTGGGGAATGTTGACATCATAGTTTTGCAGACAAAGAGGTTCCTTGTGAAGTTTTCACGACCTGTTGAGGAAAGTAGCGTGTTTGGAACACAATGCAAGGCTGAACAAAGAGAATGGTTGGTTGTTATCTCTTAAAAATGCTTTCCATTAGGGGCACCTGAGTAACTCAGTTGGTTAAGCATCTGCCTTTGGCTCAGGTCAAAGGATCCCAGGGTCCTGGTCAACGGGAACCTGCTTCTCCCTCTCCTCTGCCTGTCCCTTGCTTGTGCACTCTCCTTCACTCTCTCTCTCAAATAAATAAATAAAATCTTAAAAAAAATGTTTTCCATTGGTTAAAGAAGATTTGGTAGTTATGATTTCTCTCACTGCTGCTAGAACAGTGGTTTTTAAATTATTTTTTTTACAGTGAGAAATATATTACCCAGAGTAACCACAGAATGTGTGTATTATAGAGAAAGAGGTTTACGCAGAATTATATATTTGTATATCCATATGTAATGATTTATAGATGAGTATATATATGGATGAAATTTGAGTTTCACCAAACCATGCTTACTTTTACTATATTAATAATATTTTTTATTCTATTTCAATTTCTTAAAAATGCTGAATGCAATCCACTAAATTGATTTCATGACCATTAATGGGCTGCAGCTCAGAGCTGGAAGATACACATCCTTGTATGGCCGTGAACAGTTGCTCCCTGCCAATTAGCTGAAAATGATCAATCGAGAGTCCTCCTTCACAGATGCGGGTTACAGTTCTGGCCAACCAACCATGATAGCTGCCTTAGCACTAGATGACTGCTTTGGCCAGAATAAAAGAAAAACACAGCCTTCATATAGTGGAACTCAATGCCTTCTACGGAACAGATAGCCAAGCAGCTGTTGTTAAGACAGTCAGACATGGGCGCCTGGGTGGCTCAGTGGGTTAAGCCGCTGCCTTCGGCTCAGGTCATGATCTCAGGGTCCTGGGATCGAGTCCCGCATTGGGCTTTCTGCTCAGCAGGGAGCCTGCTTCCCCTCTCTGTCTTTGCCTGCCTCTCTGCCTACTGTGATCTCTGTCAAATAAACAAATAAAATCTTAAAAAAAAAAAAAAAAGACAGTCAGACATGTTGTTCTACTTTATCCCAAATTCATGCACCACTTTGCTATTGTGTTGATCAAGTTGGTTGAAAAGAAAACATCTGCAAGAGAGCATTATAACATCTCAGTGTGCATTCTTATGAATAAGGCAATGGCTGGAATTTTAGTGATGTGTTTCTCTAGCATATGTAAAAATCCAATATAAAAGGATATGATACTCTTCAAACTTTTCTTGTCTATTTTTGCCTCAGTGGGAGTGGGAGTCCAAATTATAGGCTAACAGGTTTATTTTGTAAGTTTTAGAAGTTTCAAATTCTACATCATCAAGATGAGTTTTTATGTGTGAAATATTTTTTTATTCTACTCCTGAAATGTTTCTATGCTGAAAACGCTTTTCTAAATTGTTGTCATTTGTGTTAATTCACTATTTATTCTCAATGTGATTTTCTTAATCAAAAATAAACAAGAAGGGAAAAAAATGTTGCTTTTCGTTTATGTGAAATGTGTTTTTTTTTAAATATATTTTTAAAGATTTTATTTATTTATTTGACAGAGAGAGACACAACGAGAGAGAGAACACGGCAGAGGAGTGGGAAAGGGAGAAGCAGGCTTCCCACTGAGCAGGGAGCCTGATGCAGGGCTCGATCCCAGGACCCTGAGATCATGACCTGAGCTGAAGGCAGGCACTTAATGACTGAGCCACCCAGGCACCCCATGAAATGTGCTTCTTTTGGGAAGTTCCTTTTAAGGCCACTCTGAATGAGGTGTAGACTCGAGGGCTGTATACCAGTTCTGAGCCGTGAATTCAGGAGACAACCACTGCAGAATATAAGAGAGACCTGGGATAACTTTATGTAATTGCAGCAAAGAGATTTCTAGAGGTACCTAGGCTGTTGTTTGGAGGGGGCACATGGTTTATGCATTATTGGATAGAAACTGGATTTTGTGAATTTTTTTTTTTTAATCAAGCTGATTTTTGTCCTTGGGGAAGAACTGAATGCAGGAAAGTCATCCAGTGCAGCTGCTTAAGCAGGAATATTTTAGTTTTTAATTTTTTGAAAGGTATTTCTTCTGTCAAATTAAACAAAACAAAACAAAACAAAGCAAACCAGGGGCGCTTGGGTGACTCAGTGGGTTAAAGCCTCTGCCATCGGCTCAGGTCATAATTTCAGGGTCCTGGAATCGAGCCCCGCATCGGGCTCTCTGCTCGGCAGGGAGCCTGCTTCCTCCTCTCTCTCTGCCTGCTTCTCTGCCTACTTATGATCTCTGTCTGTCCAAAAAAAAAAAAAAGTTTATTTATTTTTTTAGTAATCTCTACACCCAGTGTGGGGCTCAAACTCATGACCCTGAGATCACGAATTGCACACTTTACCGCTCCACCGAGTCAGCTAGGTGCCCCGAGTAGGAACATTTTAATGTTCTGTTTTGGAATGTAAATTGGGTGTACCGGTAAGACTCTACCCTGTGTCATTTGAGATCGTTTTTATTTTTTTTATTTTTTAAAGATTTTATTTATTAATTTGACAGAGAGAAATCACAAGTAGACGGAGAGGCAGCCAGAGAGAGAGAGAGAGAGAGAGGGAAGCAGGCTCTCTGCTCAGCAGAGAGCCCAATGCGGGACTCGATCCCAGGACTCTGAGATCATGACCTGAGCCGAAGGCAGCGGCTTAACCCACTGAGCCACCCAGGCGCCCCTGAGATCGTTTTTAAAACCGTATCTGAATGTAGACTCTTCTAAGAACCAGGATGGGGGGGGGGGTGGCCCAGCACCAGTGGAGAGAGTAGGAGGTAGAGAGAGAGAGAAGTGTGTGGTACAGAGTGGGGGGAGGGGGTAGTAAGAGGATCACAGTGCATGGGGGCTCTTCCTCTGGTCAAAAGCCATGGAGGCAGCAGTGTGATAGCAGGATGGGGAGGTTAGGGCGGAAGTACTAGGAAATTCTCAAGAACTGTAGAGATCTCCTGCAGGGAGCTCATTTTTGGCTATTTTGGAATAAAAAGGTGAAGTTAGGTACATAAGAGATTAAGCAAACATTGAGACATGTCTTTTGTAATGCCACAAAATATTTGCATAGGCAATTATTTTAATCGCACTGGAATAAGACTGACTTGCCTTTCCTAGCATAGACACAAAGATTCATTAGCTGAATGTGAACTCATTGAGGAAGCAACAAACTCACCTTCTATTTTCATATGGCTTAGCAAAATAAGTCATCTTTCTGCACTACTCATCTTCGAGTCCCTGTTTCTGTTGGTCTCCAGAGTGATTATTCCATAGCTTTTTAAAGATGGTGTAGAGCTGGGTTACTGGGTAGAACATAAGGGTGAACTGCTGAAGGTTTTTTTTAAGGTGGAGAGAAAGTTTCCACCACCTGCTTTCTCCTCTGTAAGCCCAATCCTAGAAAGTCTAGGAAACTCCAAGCTGCTTTGGTTTCCTGCACACACAAAGCTCTCTGTTAATAAGTCAGTTTGTAGCTTGGCCTGTCAATGGAGAGAAAAAATAGCAACATGATAAAGGACAATGGAGACCTGCAACTTCTTTTCTTTTCCTTCCTTCCTTCCTTCCATTCCTCCTTTCCTTCTTCCTTCCTTTCTTTAAAATTTTATTTTTAAGTAATGTCTGCACCTAACTTGAACCCAAGATCAAGGGTCTCATACTCCTTTGAGCCAGCCAGGTGCCCCAAGACCTACAACTTGTTCTCAAACAACTTGGGCCATAAACATTAAAATAAGCTGAATATATATTTGTTATATATTGTATTATATATATGTATATGCACAATGTACATTATATATGTATACATGGTTATGTCTATATATGTTCAAGACTGATAAATCTAAATTTAAAGTTGTTAAATTAGTGTTCAACTCTTCAAGTTTGCAAAGTTTCAAAATAAAGTGTGTGTAGGAGAAACAGTAAAGAGGTTATAATCAGAACACAAATGTTAAATTTTAAGAGATTTTTTTAAAAAGAGATTTTATTTATTTATTTGAGAGAGAGCAAGCATAAGCATGGGGAGCAACAGGCTGAGGAGGAAATAGACTCCCTGATGAGCCAGGAGCCTAATGCGGGACTTGATCCCAGGACCCCAGGATTATGACCTGAGCTGAAAGCAGATACTTAACCAACTGAGCCACGCAGGAGCGCGTAAAGAGATTATTATCTTTAAATTATACAGTATTATGCAATGTTATACAGTACCTAGTTTAGGGCTTTGAACTTAGAAAGATTCACCAATTTTTTGAATAGCTCAGATTAAACTACTTTTCACCCCACTGAAATAGTATCCATCATTTTACCCTTGACTGGAGGTGGAGGGAAGGGAAGATGTACTGTCCCTCACATTCTCTGTGTGATGTGTGCTCCATGGGCCAGCAGTGTCTCCATCCCTGGGAGTTTGTTAGAGATGCAGAGTATCACTCTAGCGCTAGACCCACTAAAGCAGAATCTGATTCATATGCACCTGAGTTTTGTCCCTGTTAGAATAAAAATGAGCTAAAGCCATTTACGTGCATTAAGTATCTCAACAGTTGTTTTTAAGTCAATGTAACATTTATAGCCAAAAAGCTTTCTTAGGATTAATCTTTGTCTTTGCCCACACTTAAAAGAGAAATGTTTTTCTAATCAAATATAAGGAGCTTATTTCTTCAAAACTTTTTTAAAAAGTTGTGGGTGATAGTGATTTCCACTTGTGAGCTAAATACCTCCCACAGTCATTCTGATCATAGTGACAGAACATTTTTAGATTATAGGTCATATAAACTAAAGGTTTCTTTAGCCCTGGAAAATACTATCCTAAAATAGAAAATGATACCAATTAGAATGGTTTAGTTTTAAAAATATAAAACTATGCCGTGGGTTGTAAAAGTTTGCCGAAAGGTCTTCTTGACATTTTTAATTCTCTTCCCAGTAGTCCGTTAACTAGAGACAATTTAAAAGTAGTTTGCTGAGAGTTCAAGAGTTTAGAAATGTTCCCTCTCATCCCTTTTCTTATTCTGCTGGCTGTGCTACCATGGCTAAAGAAAAGGAGAGGAAAAAGGGCCTTCTCCTACATTCTGCAGGCTCTAGTCAGGGTTGATCTGTGATCTCTGCTTCAGGAGGAAGATCAGAGATGCAGATGTACTTGTGACTTTGGAGGTTTTTGTGGAGTCCTTGTTAGGATGAAAACTGTGGACCTTCTTCTGGATAAATATGTCCAGTGTAATTATTAAACTTTAAAAATGCCAAAAGAAAAAGAAAAAAAGAACACAAAAAACCTCACATTTGGAGCCTTGCATCTGGAAGCCTTTTTCTCCCCTTAGGAAATATTTGTGGCTCTTTGTTCCTGTCAAGGAGGAAAACGTGCTTGTAAATTTCACCCAGGAGAAAGCATATCTTTGCATCCACCACATCAGGAAGGAATAGATACAATCCCACAAACATATGCCAAAATCTCCAGAAATTTGACCAAAGGCTGGGAGGGAGGGGGTGGGAAGGGAAACGGGGCGGAATTCTGCAAGAAAAGCAACCCAGCCTGGCAGAAAATTTCAGCAAGGAAGTTGTATGTGCCAACCTTGGCCTCAAAGAAAAATACTCCACCCTCTTAAAGCTGCTAAGATGGCAAGGAAGGCAGTGCCTTCACTGGCCATCCAGATCTCCCTGGACAAATGGAAGCCTCCAAGAGAAGCCAAAGCAAGCTTTTCCCCACACACTGGACATACATCTATATGCACAGAGACCCGTCCTGTGTGTCAGGCAGCTACGTGCTTTGTGAAAGGAGCCAGCGAAACCATTCCAAAGTTTCTCTGACTGCCTATTTCTGGGTGCCTGAGATTCAACCATTAATGCTTCTTTCCTTTAGAGTCAGCATTATACTTACCCTAAAGTTTCCTCACAATGTTAACCAACCCTAGTGTAGGGGGGCATTGTAGAGTTCCAGGCAAAGCTCTTTCATATCAAAACTCGAGTTCTCACTCCTAGTACAGAGACCCCTGAGGCAACAAATGAGAAAGGGTGATTTTCTAGCAGTGCTTCCTTTGTTCCTGCTGCCCACTCTTCCTTCTTCCTGCTTCTTAAGAGGCGTGTGAACTGTTTTGACACAACACAAGGTAATTTACTCTCCAGGTGAGACGGATGGGAAGAACTGAGATTAGACAGTTCACTCTCTGCATTGTTTGTTTTCCAACTATGAGGATGGGCTCGCCTAGAATTCCTTAGAGCTGCCCCACCATGACCAGAATTCAAGACTGTCAAAGTGGTTTCCCCCATTTTGGGGGGCAAAACCACTTCTTGAATAGGGGCCTCTGGATGTCAACTGTGGCCTTATCAGTTACGGACAGAGTCGCACCTTGGGTTAGAGAGGCGTGCCAATCACCCTGAATATTTTAAAAGTCCTCCCTCACAAGCTCTGCAATTAGAATACTTTATACTTAAATGCTTCCTGAGGTGAAACCCTGTACTTCAACCACAAGTCTCAAGGGGAGCATTTATTGCATTAGTCTTCAAAAACCACCCTTACAATTCATTAAATGTTACCTTGAATATTTAATTCCTACCATACATAACTTTAATCATCGCTTCAGAACAAATCGTTTTCTTTTTTTAAGATTTTATTTATTTATTTGAGAAAGAGAGAGAACTTGAGCAGTGGGGAGGGGAAGAGGGAGAGGGAAACCCCCCACTGAGTACAGAGCCCTGTGTGGGGCTCGATCCCATGACCCTAGATTGTGACCTGAGCCGAAGGCAGACGCTTAATAACTTAACTGACTGAGCCACTCAGGTGCCCCGAAACAACTTGTTTTCATTACCAGGCTTAATGAACATCTCCTGTTGCCAGAATCACAGTGGCCCTCTGAAGGAAGTTTTGAATATTACCTCAGCAATACGAGAAAGAGCTCAGCACTTAGAGGTGAACTGGGGAACCTCTGCTTTGATGGTTCTGCACTCTCAGAGTTGGAGATGAGTCCTGTCCCTGTGAGACAGGTGCACACACACTCGCCTCATGCCGTCTTAAGCTGGGAAGTCTGAGTGGCACTGATTCATACTTCCTGGTTTGTATTTCGGCTTCCGAGGCTCCTGACCTCAGGTTTCTGCAGTGTGCCAAACAGGAACTATCTCTGACATCAAGCTGGGATGGCAGTGGAACATTTGAAAAGCATCTAGGACTCTTGAGAAAACCTCCCTCTGCATTGCGCCTTTGGCCCCGATCGCCTCCTGCAGTCTTCTCTTCCTCTCCTGGGAGGTCTTCCTCCCTCCTGAGGTACCTCCACTGACCTGTACTGGTGCCCCTTTCCCCTGAAACCCACACTGTGTTCCATAGTCTTTAGAGACCACTCCCCTTGCCTCAACCACCTGCCCCTTCCCCTTTCCCCGCCCTTGCCCCCAACTCAACTTCTGTTCTAGTTCTTCCTTACAAGCAATATTATAACTGCCAATATTTTTTGGTGCTTGCAGTTTACAAAATGTAGATAATTATGCTGAGCACAAACTACCCAGTCAGGATGGCATAATTATCTGCATTGGGCATAAGAACAAATGTAAGGTTCAGACTGTAGAATCATTGATGGATTCATGTCATTCTGCTCTACCTGCTGGGCTCCCACCACCAACCGTGCAGGCTCTGTGACTACCGGGGCCATGGCATCTTCTGTACCTTATGCTATTCGGGCTTCCCAGCGTGGGCCAATGGCTCAAAAAAGACATGAGAAAGCTTCTTTCTTGGGGTTCCATTTTCTGAAGTCCATACATACATGTACTTCATGGATTGTAGGAATCTGTGATTCCTAAGTTTCAATGTCATCTCTGGTTTATCATCCCATGACAGCTCACTCCTACTAGAGATTATCCAATATCTCCTCAATCATTTTAAGGCAATTGTATTCATTAGAGAAGGCAGCATCTGGGCCAAGGTGAGGGTTTAGATTGGGTGGAGTGAATGGGCCGCCTGGGTTCCCACCCTGAACAAGTCTTCACTCTGGGCCATTCGAGAGGCATAAGGACAAAAGGGTCTCCTTGATGCAGACACCTGGGAAGGAAGTGGGGAGAAGGATGGGGAAGGAATCCTGGGACCTCTTTCCAGTCTGAGCATGGAGAAAATGGGCCAGGAACAGATATTGGGGCCTTGCCTTCCCAAATAACTTCCTGAGGCTCATGACTCAGGTAATGTTGGAACTGGCGGGAAAGATGTAAGGGAGAGGTGTGGAGAAAGGCATCTCCAAATTTTGATGGAAAGAGCCAGTGAGTTGGGGGAAATCAAAGGGGGGAGACAAACCATGGGAGACTGTGGACTCTGAGAGACAAACTGAGGGTTTTGGAGGGGAGAGGTGTGGGGGGGTGGGTAAGCCTAGTGGTGGGTATTGTGGAGGGCATGTATTGCATGGAGCACTGGGTGTGGTGCATAAACAACGAATCTTGGAACACCGAGAAAAAAAAAATATATATATATATAAAATTTAAAAAAAAGAAAGGAAAGAGCCAGCCTTCTTGCAGAGGGAAACTTAAAGAAAGCCCAGCACATTTGTGCCTTTGAGGGAAGCAGCTGGAAGGGGCATGAAAGCGGCTCTCCCCGAGGGAGCAGAAGGTATGGCTCTGAATTCTGGAGGCCTGCGAGGGACACCCAGGAGAGGCATCCTACACTCCCACAAAAATAACTTAGGGTCTTCTTCAGGTGGGGAAAACCTAGGTCTTGAAGCTATAGAGGAGGGAGCTATCAATGGTAATATGGTCACAGGGACCTCTACCACCACGATGAGCCAGCTCCTGGGATGCTCAAGTACAAATATGGACGAAGCTCAACATAAATTCTGGCTAACCTTCCAGTTTTTCATAAACACTATAGCAACTGCATGGTCCCAATAACAGTTCCCCTCTCCCTCTCTCTCTCTCTCATACACACACACACACACACACACACACACAAAGTACTTGTCCACATAGTACAGCAGTTACAGGTAAACGTTCCTTGAGAACTTCCTACCACGGACTGCCAGCTTTCTCAGCACCCTCAGGCCAAAGATGGAGCAGTGCGTGGGCCAGCCCATCCTGCCTTGCCCCCGGCCTCCTAACCGCTGACAAAGTCCCCGGTGGAACACAGGCACTTAGGCGGGAGGCAGCACTTGGCTCCTCCGGTCGAGAACTGAGACAAAGAAAATGAGGGGAAAGTGAATTTTCTCCAACTGTATTTCCTCATTCTTCTTCTCCATGGAGGCTGTATGTCCAGTCGAACACGTGGCTGTGGGAAAGAGCAGATGCCCTGGAACTCAGCCAACCGGATGGACTTCTTCACCCGGAAGTACCTCCGGCAGAGAGGACCGACCAATGGGAAGACCGAGAGCTCGGACTGTGGTTGTGGGGGAGGGGGCAGCTTGCCGCTAAGAACTCTGGGTTGGGACTGCTCCAGTGACTCCTGTGTGACCTGGGGCCAATTATTTAACCTCGGTGACCCTCCCTTTCTCACCTGCAAATTGCGGAGTGTGTGACTACCTCATAAAGTTGGTATGAGAACGAAATGACAAGACCCATTGCTCCTGGCACATTTCATGCACTCAATGAATGTCACTAATTCATATCAACTGTGGGTGTTTTTGATGCACTTGTGTTTGTTTATACCTGAGCTGGCATTGTTTTTTAAGGAATACTGATCTTCCTTTAGTTAGAAGTGGGGTTTTTGTTTGTTTTGTTTTCCTGAGGATTCTTATCTTTGGCAGGTGTAAGGACCCCCCCCCCCCAACTCATTTTTGACTTGGTGGGTGGGTGGGGGGGTCCCTGCTTGGAGCTTTTTGTGCAAGGACGTATATTACAGTACTTATCACAGGGCATTTGAATGGTCTTTTTGTCTCCCGCACTAAATTCTGGATTGCTGGGGCAACTGGGTGGCTCCCTTAAGAGGCCAACTCCTGATTTCCGCTCAGGTCTTGATCTCAGGATCCTGGGATGGAGCCCCTGCTGTGGTTGGTCCAGCCTGCACTTAGCTAGGTGTCTGCTTAGGATTCTCTCTCTTCCTCTCCCTTTGCCCCTCCCCCGTAGGGATCGAGGGCTTGTAGCAGTAGGTGCTTTCTCTCTCTCTCTCTCTCTCTCTCCCAAATAAATAAATAAATCTTAAAAAAAAAAAAAATCTGGATTGCTTGAGGGTGGGTGGCTTTGTTCCTGGAACCCAGTATTTAGTGGGCTTTCACCAAATACTTGTTAGCTAAGTGTAGAATAGATACTGTTATCTAAAAGGAATTTTGATTAACAAGGAGATCAAAGCCTCAGAAAACCTACCCTACCATATATATCAGAATATAAGCATCCCAGGCTCAAGTTGAGTGTGGGGCCAAGACAAAGAGGTAGGGCCCAAGTTTTCCTCCTCCAGCAAGAGTGGCTGACGCCTGAGACTGTCCTTTCAACAATTAGGTTGATCTGGAAGGTGGTCTTTCAGTCTCAGTCTATTTTCCAAAGAACAAGTAGCAGCCTTTGGTACTGCTTTATAGAAAACAAAGGACTTCCACCAAGGAATTGTAGCTACAGTAAGGAATTGAACTTGACTCCTTCCTCTGCAACTGATTTTCCTTTCAGATTTTACATCCTCCCCTCCGCTCTGTTCCTATAACCCTGGCTTTAGTTCAATTCCTTGCCATTTCTTGCCTGAATTAGTCAGTCACCAGGCTGGTTTATTGGTCTTTTCCATCCCATCCCCGTCTCCATAATGCTTCTGAGGTGAGTTAGAACAGATCTGTCCTTGTTCCCTCTCCCTCCCTCACTTGTCTATCTGCTCCCCCACTGCTCCCTCAATAAAGTCTGAAATGCCCCCCTGAGGCTCCCTAACCTTTCCAGGGGGGGGGGGGTGTCTCTGCTTTCTGCCCATTTTCTGCTTCTCCAGGACTTTCCCCACTCCCCTCTTCCCTGAATCTCCAGACATACTAAACTACAGGATGTTCCAGGGAAGTCCCCTTTCTCAAGTGCATGGTTTCATGCCCTCTAGAGAGTAATCTTTGTTTGCCACACCCTTCAATTGTTAGATACAAGGAGATACCCAGAACTGTCCTCCACCAGGGCAGTAATCATATTGGATTGCAACGAACTAATGGCCGAAATCATGCAGCTCGCTTCCATTCATTCATTCATTCATTCATTCTCTTTTTCAGTGTTGTTGTGCGCTTGCCAGCCCTCTTCAGTGCTAGAGATACAGGTGCCCATAAATAAGCCGGGAAAAAATCCTGCTGTCATGGAATTTGCATTCTAATGGAAGAAAATGAACGATAAATATATGAACAATTTATTTTCCAATAAAAACATGGTACAAATCTTTGAAGGAAATAAATTGTGTGAAGTGTTGATTAGCTAGCATTGTGGATATGTGAGTGGAAGTCAGGGAAGCCGTCTCTGAGGGAGGTGATATTCGAGTAGAGTCCAGAAGCATAATGAGAGGAGAACTACTCACAGAACTGGGGATGGATCATGGGCCCCCAAGGAAAGACTGAGCTTAGCATGCTGGAGGAAGGAGAGAGGCCACTGTCCCTGGAGCATAGCATGAGCCCCCAACAGATGGCGTTTCCTTGAGATCCTGGACAGAATCTCATACCTTACCATAATCATATGCTCTAGGCTGGTACCCAAGATGCTAATAAGTACTTGAATGAATAGATATGATTTTGAAATCATATTTTCTTTGGTATTTCACACCGAAAGCTAGTTTTTAGAGCTTTTATCTAAGAACTATAGTGAAATATTCTTCCCTCCCAGCTTTATTGAGATATAACTGACATATAATATTGCATAAACCACGTGGTGTACAACGTGATGATTTGATATATCAGTTACCACAACAAGGTTAGTTAATATATCCATCACCTTATATAGTTATCTTTTTTTTTCTATTTTTGTCATGGGAACATTTAAGATTTTCCCAGTTAGCAAATTTCGAGGATACAATACAATGCTGTTAACTATAGTCACTATACTGTGTATTAGATCCTCCAAACTTATTCATCTTATAATTGAAAGTTTGTATGCCTTTGACCAACATCTTCCCATTTCCCCCCAATGTTCAACCACTAGCAACCACCATTCTGGTCTCTTTCTATGAGTCTGACTTTTTAAAATTCCATGTATGAAGTGTACTATTTTTATTTTTAAGATTTTATTTATTTATTTGACAGAGATCACAAGTAGGCAGAGAGGCAGGCAGAGAGAGAGGAGGAAGCAGGTTCCCCGCTGAGCAGAGAGCCCGATGTGGGGCTCGATCCCAGGACCCTGAGATCATGACCTGAGCCAAAGGCAGCAGCTTAACCACCTAGACACCCAGGCGCCCCTGAAGAGTACTTTTTAAAACTGCCTATATATTAGAGTAATATACTCTTCAGGAGAAATTCCCATTGAGAATCAAGGAGAAAAAAGTAATTATTGAGGAACAAGTCTGAAAACTCTTCCAGAAAGATGCTCAGTTGGGGAAAATTCTTTAAAATAAAAATCACAGAATTGGAGGGAGAAGTTGGTTTCTCCTAGAAAAATTCTGCTTCAGAAGGAGGGATCCTTCAGGAAATAAAAACATTGGCTGCCATGGAAATGAAGGAATAAGCAGGCTACAAATATTCAAGACCTTGTGAAGCTGGGGTGGGGTGGGATTAGGACGTTCCTATGAATCTCTATGTAGTAGTGAGTGATGATACAGAATTAATATCTTACTATGGAAAGATCACAAGGAGTTTGACTGCTGGAAGACAACTTAAAAAGGATGTGGTTAAGAGATAATAGAGCCTTTTTTTTTTTAAAAATTCACATACTTCACAACGCTTGGTTTGTTTGTTTGTTTGTTTTGGATCTCTCAGGGCTAAGGGCTTTCCTAACCATTCTCAGGAGTTTTTGTTTGTTCCTGTATTTTGGCAATCCATCTATTTATACTGATAAGAAGAACTATCTAACTAGCCAGGTGAGTAAAATCCATTTTAACCCCAGGGTGATTTTATCCCCTAGTTGCGCAGACCAGGCACTACTAGACCAGGTAACAATCTTCTCTAAAAGGAAAAGCAACACAGAATATAGTCCAGAAAAGAAACCACAAACAACTCCCAAGAATGAGACTAATGGCTAATTCAATGACTTAATAATATGCTGTTTTTAAAAGACCAGATTTGTCTTTATTCACAACAAAGTCATTAAAGTAAACTTATCTGACACCAAGATTATGAAGTATTTCTTTAGATGGAGGATGTAGCCTTTTCGGAGTGTGAGTACGACGGGAGTCCCAGCCTGAGTCTAAGAAACTCTTGACTTTGGAGGGGAGGGGAGAATGAGTGCGTCTAGGTGGTCGTCACTTAGAGCTCACTCCAGGCCCAAACTCCACTGGAATTGTGTCCAAGCCACGTAGAGAGAGAAAGAGGGAGCAGGGTTATCAGAAAGAAAAACCACGAGGAGCTTTATTTAAAAACATGACGCCGGGCACCTGGGTGGCTCAGTGGGTTGGGCCTCTGCTTTTGGCTCAGGTCATGGTCTCAGGGTCCTGGGATTCAGCCCCACCTCGGGCTCTCTGCTCAGCAGGAAGCCTGCTTCCTCCTCTCTCTCTGCCTACTTGTGATCTCTGTCTGTCAAATATTTAAATAAAAATCTTAAAATAAAATAAAAAGATGACGCCAAGGCAGGAGCAAAGCTGAGTGGCGCAAAATGGCAAGAGAAGAGGGGTGTCCGAGTGGCTCAGTCATTAAGCATCTGCCTTTGGCTCAGGTCAAGATCCCAGGGTCCTGGGTTTGGATTACACCTGGGACTCCCTGCTCTGCCCGGAGGAGTCTACTTTTCCCTCTCCCACTCCCCATGCTTGTGTTCCCTTTCTCTCTGTGTCTCTGTCAAATAAATAAATAAAATAAAATGGTAAGAGAGGAATGAAACATTTTTGCCTTCTTCCCAACACAACACTCTGAAGCTTTAAGCCTTTGACACGAAGGAGGCTGTTACCTGAGGGACTCACAGACAGGGTCGCGTACAGAGCTTGCTCAGTGGGATGGGTCAGCGGGAAGCATGACCAGCAAAGACAGATTCCCCCAGGACCACATGTAGTATACACACTCAGGGGCATCTAGAAGTACTGAAGAGCCTCAGGCAACTGAGATCCTGCAGAAGGTACCCATGGAAGGTAGGGTTAGAGGCCTATAGAAAGTGGTTTCTTCTTAATGGGACTCCCTTAGGACCCTGAGGCTATGGATGCCTGGGAAAACATGGATTAAATAAAATCTTGCGTTCTGTGTGGGACAAATGTAAGGAATAACTGAAGTGAAATTAAAGAACAATATGACTCTGTGCAGTGTTCCTCATATATCAAAATTGGAGAGTTGGATGGAAAATACATTGAGACCACAGGCCTGCCACGAGTAATGTATGCTTTTATATGTTTTGACTGAATAAAAAGCATATCCAAGATGTTACTTGGTGACCTAGCATCTCCAAAAAACTTGTAAAGCAAATTAATTACAGAATTTATAGTTGCAAGCACATTTTCCCAAGTTCTTTTGGCTTCGTGTTTTTTACTCCCAAATCTTGTTAACTTCTAATATACTTGTGATGTGGATTCCTTCTTAATGCAAAACACATTTTAATATTCTTGTTGTTGGCAAGGTTTTACACAAACATGTTACTTCCAGAAAGTGACTTAGTAAGAAATGTTAATAGAAACACCTTTATAGTCTTCATAGGTGTTGAGTCTTCAGAAAAATGTAGGATCAGATTTTTAAAATCCTATAATTGCTAAAATTAGCACATTAAAAAACTTAACTTTTATCCTGGGTAGTAAATAAGCACTACGGAATTGCATAAAAGATAAAAAAGAGATGAATACTAATTTAAAATTTTAGTGTTTATGGATTTTTTTGAATTACAAAAAATAGCATTCTAATTGTAAAACATCTAGAAAAAGTTGAAACAAATTAATAAAAAAACAAACCACAAACTCCATAATCCCAAGCTGTTAAGACAACCAGCGTTAATATGGGGCTGTTTCTTTTTTGTATTCTTTTATATGTATTATATGTACAATTATAAAACAGGATCATATTGTATGATAGTTTTTATATCCTGCTATATTTTCACCAACTGTGTTTTTGTAGCTTTTATTTCGGTAGTAGCTTAAAGCTATAATTACATTTTTTTTTCTATTAGTGAGACTCTTTTTGTTATTAAAAGCAGTTTGAAATATGTTTACCTCTGCTTATCAAGCTTAAGAATGTAACTATCTATTAATTACCTTCTACGTAAAATGAGAACTCTTTCAGGGTTTTACTCTCCCTCCCTACTTCACAATTTTGACTGATGTACTCTGGAATTTAGATCTACATTTTTGTTTTGTTTTGTTTTGTTTTTGAGGGAGAGAGAAAGGGTGAGTGACCAGGGTGGAGGAGGAGCAGAGGGAGAGAGAGAATCTCCAGCAGACTCCCCGCCGACTGAAGAGCACAACCAGGAACTGGATGTCATCACCCTGTGATCATGACTTGAGCCGAAATCAATAGTCGGACTCTTAACCAACTGAGCCACCCTTGTGTCCTAGATCTAAATTTTTATTGTTATTGTACATTATTAACTTTTCTTTGGAGATTGATTTTTGAAATTTGCTTTGTCTTATAACCATATTAATGACAGTTTTCCAGACGTTACTCTAGGTTGACTTAGTTTTGTTGCTTCTCTTTTTATCATTTTACTTTTATTCTTGAAGTCTTTATCTTGATCCATCCCTAGGCTGGCTGGATCATATCTCTAAACTGTGAATGCAATACTTTATGATCACCAGCCTGGTCTCCCCTACAGATGATCTCTTGACCAAGTATATCATTCTTTTCTCCCCAGCCTGGAAGCCAGTCTCTATTTCCTGCTGCTCTTTGGTTCTCTGGAGGAGAAGTGGATGGTTTTTCTTCCCTTGGGGGAGTGAGTCTCAATCCTGCCTGCACAGTCAAATCACTGAGGGAGATTTTTTAAATGTCAGTGCCCAGGCTCTATCCCAGAGTAATTAAATCAGAATGTTTAAAGATGAAGCCCAGACACTGGTATTTTTTAAAGGCTTACCCAATGATTTTATTATTTTTTTAAATTTACTTGTTAGAGGGAGGGAGAGAGAGAGAGAGAGCATGAGAGAAGGGAGAGTCGGGGGAGAAGCAGACTCCCTGACAAGCAGGGAGCCTGATGCGGGACTCGATCCTGGGATTTCAGACTGAGCCAAAAGCAGTTAATCAACCAACTGAGCCACCCAGGCACTCCTTACCCAATGATTTTAATCAGTCACTGGGGTTGAGAACCACTGTTTACGAAATAAGCTGTTCTTTCTGGCCGGATGCTTGTAGAGGTTTTTTTTTGTTTGTTTTGTTTTTGTTTTTTTTTCCCTTCTCCTTAAATCTTGAAATATTCAACAGGAAATGTCTAGGTGTCTGTGTCTCTTCCTTACAGCCTGGTAATCTTTAATTCTATAAACTCAGCAATTTCCCCCAGTTATTCTTTGAATATTGCTTCTATCGTAACTCTTCTATTTTCTCTCTCATGGATGCCTAGGCCATGTTCAATCTATTTCTGGGATCTCTCCCTTATCTTTTCCCTATTTTCTCTCCTCATTTTGTCACGTTCTCGGTTTGTTTACAAAGCCATCAGGACTGGTTCTGGATCTTTTGGGGGTCATTGACTCTGTTGAAAATTCAATTATAGTTAGATTCTATCCACTCCCCCTGCCCCAAATGGCCACATCATAAAGTTACATATCACTTCACAGACCAACTCTTCAGCTCTCTGTGATCGCCTACATGAAAGCTCCTGTCCCCATGAGAGACTCCTGGTCTAAATGAAGTTTTATCCTTGCTCAGTATCAAAAAGCAGGGGAGAGAGATAGGCTCAGAAAGTGAGTGTGTGTTCCTGCACACCCATGAAGTCCCCGGGCCTCGTGGTACTGACACTGCTCTTGGTTATCTTGGATGACACTCAGGTTAAGTTGCAAGGTTTTCGTGCTGTTCTGACCGGTTGTCCACCACTATTTTCCAGTCACTTGTCTTGTCCTGCAGGACTCATCTACTCTATGAGGGCTGGCAGAAATCACTTGGATTTTCTAGCAAGGTACTCTCCTCTCCCCATCTTCTAAGTTTGTATTTAGATATTTAAGATACAATGGATGGAGGAAGAAAGGGAGCATCCCTCTCTTCAACACAAGTGTATAACTTCTGTACCCCAGTCCTGCGAAGTCACTAACAGGAATAGCTCTTCCTGCCCTCACCTTTTTCTCTCCATAGATGGTGTTCCATTATGTTTAGGCTTCAGCTATGGCAAGGGAGAAATCGGAAAAAAAAAAAAAAATTTCCTTTCTAGGTAAACAGTATTTTTCTTCTGCCAGATTCTCATGGGAATCTTTCTTTTACTTTGAAATTCAGACTCTCACCAGGATGTGTCTTGATTTCTTTTCATTCTTTTTCTAGTATCTAGGAAGCTATGTTGATCTGCAGATTGAGTTTTACCTTTAGGGGCAGCTGGGTGGCTCCATCAGTTGAGCATCTGCCTTTGGCTCAGGTCATGATCTCAGTGTCTTGGGATCGAGTCCCCTGTCAGGCTTTGTTCTTGGAGGAAGTCTTCTCTCTCTCCCAGCTTGTTCTTGCTCTCTCTCTCTCTCAAATAAATAAATAAAATCTTATTTAAAAAATTCTACTTTTAGCTTATAAACATTTTCTTTGTTTGTGGTTTTAAATAATGCTCTTCTTCCTTTTGTTTAGATCTCTTCTTCAAAACTACCATTATCCACACAGTGGCCCCTCATGGTTAGTGTTCCAACATCTGTTTTCTCTCTGAAGACACATCTCTCTTCTCTGCTTTCCCTTTCTTGTTGCCATGCAAAAATTCAGCAAGCTTGTCAACTGTACTAAGGATATGGTTTTCTACACTGTGGGTTCTGCTCTCCACTGCTTCTAACAAAGTATGAAAATCTTTCAATTGCAGAATTAATTTCAAGATGCTTTTTTTCCTTAGTCCCCCAGTTCCCTTTTCATTTCTATTTCTTAACTGATGCCCTCCTAAACTCGGTCTGTTCAATTTATCTTGTATCACTTGTTTCCAAGTGTGCAGCACTTTTTAACAAGGATTTATTTATTTATTAGAGAGAGAGAGAAAGAGAGAGAGAGAAAGCACAAGTGGGAAGGGCAGAGGGTGAGGGAGACCAAATGTCCCCCAGACTCCGTGCTGAGTGCAGAGCCCAACTTGGGGCTCAATCTCACGACCCCCAGATCAGGAATCTTGCCGAAACCAAGTCAGACATTTAACTGTGACACTGGGCACCCTCTGACTGCACAGTATTTTTTTTTTTTTTAATTAAGAGCATAATACAGATGCATCTAAAAATGTTTGTTCTTAACGTATGCATGTTTTCTCTGATGTGATCCTCTTCTATCTTTTGCATTGCTGTCTGTTTTCTTTCCTTTATCCTACAAATTCTTTTGTGGGTTATGGCAGAACTAGCTTGTTTTCCTTCTATATCTCTTTTGCCTTTGTCCTCAGTAAGAAAACACTGCTTTCTAGCTGGGTACCTGGCACCTGGAATAAAATCCAGATCCCAGACTGCCTTGTAGCTAGATGTGCTCAGAGAACGAGTTCCACCACTGCGTATTAACTTCTGGGTAGTGTTTCTCAATGGAAGGGAGGGTGTCCCTTTGTCATCTTTTCCTGCAGCTAGAATGCAAATGTAATGATTGCAGCTAGATGTCCCCTCTTGGATGGTGAGGAAAAAACCATGTGCCAAGGATGGCAGAATGCTAAGATAAAAGGAGCCGGTTGAGCAGCACCAGATTAGGACTGGACTGTCTACTCTGGATTTATTTTAGGTGATTGTGAAATAAATTCTATTTTCTTTAAGTCAGTATTACTTTGGGTTTTCTGTCACAACCAAAACCCAGGGTCTTTTGGAGGTCATAGATGCAAAATGTCTTTGTTGTTTATTTATATTTACAGTGAGAGTTCTTTTTAGCTATCTCCACCAGAAACCAGCTAAGGGTTTTTGTTTGCTTGTTTGTTTGGTTGTTTTTTTTACTCTTTTTCTTAAAAATACATTTAGGGACCTCTTAAGTCTAAAAAGGAGGTGTATGGTTGATTCCTTAGACAAACAACCTCGGGGACTCAGGGCCATGTGCAATCCTGGAAAGGAAACTTTGTCTCTGTCATTCCCTCCCCTTTTTAACAGACGTATAACCAACATATCATAAGTTGCATAAATTATATCAATGCAAATATGTGTATTTACCATCCAAATCTAGAAATAGCTTATTTCCTACAATCCAGCAGGGTCTGTCCTGCCTGCCTCCCCATCACAGTCCTTGCTCTCCTGACCTCTGTTGCTGTGGACTAGATGAGATTAGACAACTTTGGACTTCAGACATGTGCAATCATTCCGTGTGTACCTGTGACAGCCACACGAGTGTGTCGCTTGGATCACCCTTCAAGGGATAACCCACCACAAGGAGTGCAGTTAGTTGACAATCCCTGGGTGTGTGCATGTCTCAGATTTTGTTGTTGTTGTTGGCATTTATTTATTTCTATCGAAGTATGTTCGACAGGCAGTGTTATGTTAGTTTCAGGTGTACACCAGAATGGTCCGACAGGTCTCTAGGCCATGCTCTGCTCTCCACAGTGTAGCGGCCATCTGTCACTGCACAGATGCCATTCCAGTGCCATTGACTATATTCCCTAAGCTGGGCCTTTTGTCCTGGTGATGCTTCAGCTTTTGAGGTAAGGTCAATGATTGAACATACCTGTCGGTGAGTGAACATAGTGGTTCCAGGGCTTTCCATTTCTGGCTACTGGGAGACCCTGCTTTATGTTGAAGCCCCTCGATGATCTCGCCCAGATCTTCCAGGAGCCGCACTGAAGGCTGAGTCTCTTTCTACTCAGCTTGTGTCCTTTCTCTTCTAAATGTCAGGTTCAGAGGCTCTCCCTGCCCATTCCTGTTTCCAGGAAATCTTTGTGCTTCTAACTCAATTTTGGCATCCGCTTCTTGGAGGATCCAACTGTTGTCCTACTTTTTTGAGTCTGGCTCATTTTGCTCAATAGGGTATTGAGACTCGTCCATGTTCTTGCATATAGCCATAGTCTGTTCTTCTTTCATACGGATATGGATATTCTAAAATACATAGACTTGTTCTACTATAGATGTTGGGTTTCATAAATAAAGCCATGGCCATCCTTGCACACATATTTCAATAGATACAAGTATTCATTTCTGTAGGATGTATACCTCAAAGTAGAGTTCTGGACCCTAGGTTTTAGTGGCCACTGTCAAACATCTTCTTAAAGTGATTTTTTAAAAAACAGTTTGCACCTATGCCAACCATGGAAGAGTGTTCTCATTGCTCCACATCTTTCCCAGGACTTGGTCTTGTTAACCGTTCACTTTCCTGTTCGCTTTCGCTTTCCTAATAACGTTCACACCATTGGTCATGTTCTAAAGTGACTGTTTAAGTATTTTGCCCATTTTTAGTTTGTTTTTCTGTTTTATTCTTATTGACTGGTGGTAATTCTTTATATAGTATAAATATGAGTCCTTTGTCAGGTATATGTTTTGCAAATATCTTCTTCGCATCTGTAGCTTGTCTTATTAACTCCCTTAATATTGTCTTTTGACAAATGTAACCTCTTTGTTTTAATGAAGTTCGGTTTTCTAATCTTGTATATTCTAGATGGCACTTTTGATGTTCTAGCTAAGACATTTTGCCCAGAGATCCTGAACACATTGTATTTTCCTCTAGGAGCTTTATTGATTTACATTTCACATTTTTGTCTATGATCCATCTCCTATTAATTCTTACGTATTGTGTGAGAGTGAAGTCAAAATTGAAGAAAATATGGTTATCTAAATTTCAGCTTATAACGTTTCTTCTTGGCATTTGGTGAAAGAGCTGTGCCATTTGACAGATTTTGTGGCAGGCTTCCAGAGGCACCCTCGAGCTCCATAACTGCCCAGGCCAGGGTTTCTAATCCAGTTCCTTCTGCATCATCAAGGAATGCTGCTGCTAGTGACAGTCTGCTCTTTGGGAGGAAGGGGAAGATGGTGGTGGGGGGGTGTAACTTAGTCCTTGCCTTCATGTCCAGCTCTGCAGAGGCAGTGAAGGTCTCCAAAACATGGGGAAATCATCCAATAATATAGCCTTGGCCACCATGCACAAGCTTTCTGCTTGAAACCTTTACTGTTGTTTGTCACCTTTGCTACTCACAAATTTGCACAATTTTCCAGAGCCAAAAGAATCACTGATGTGGTCCCGCAGTCAGCATCCAGGCCTCACCCTTCCAGGGTAAGCCACTCCTTTGGTTTTTGGCACATTGGCCTTGGATGTTATTTTTTAAAATCTGGTCCCAACTGCACAGGATTTAGAAGAAATTCTTTGAAGTTTCTGGCATTTGTATGGTTTCCTTCCCTAGCTTCCAGTACTGATTTAGGGTTTTGCATATTTTTAAATTTTCTAGGTCATTTTGGGCGGGATGGGGAGGCAGGTGGTTCAAATATGTGCTCTCAGTCTCCCATATTCCCCTGAAATTGACTAGGACTTTTTTTACTTTTAGTCTTATGGGGATTGTGGAAAAAAACTCTGCATTAGTTCTAAGAGAAAATATATTTCTAAGAGAAAATATATTTACTACTAATAGTAAACTATTAATGCTGGCAATTGGGATTTACTAGTCATTCATTTGTACATTTATTGTATATTTCATTCTAGTCTTTTTTTTTCTAGTCACTTTTTGAAAATTAAGTGAGATCTTGCTGTATATCAAATTTATATATTATTTATAAAATTTTTTATTGTACTATGAGCATCTCTCCATGTTTGTTACTTTTATATGTAATTATAACCCAATTTTTAAATACCTTGTAGATGTGAATACATATCTGTATTTATTTATTTATTTTTAAGGATTTTATTTATTTGACAGACAGAGATCACAAGTAGGCAGAGACGCAAGCAGAGAGAGACGGAGAAGCAGGTTCCCTGCTGAGCAGAGAGCCTGATGTGGGACTCAATCCCAGGACCCTAGGATCATGACGTGAGCTGAAGGCAGAGGCTTTAACCCACTGAGCCACCCAGGCGCCCGCATATCTGTATTTATTTGTACAGATAAAGCAAAAATTATGGAAAGATATGGACTAGACTGTCAGCAGTTAGAAGTAAGGATCTTATAGTAGGAGAGAGAGGCCATTACTTTTTACTTCATCAACTTCTATATTTTAAAATTGTTACCACAAAATGCTTTTTAAAACAAAAATGTTCTTTGTTTCTATAATTTTTTTAGTTCTATGAATATTTATTTATTATCCACTCCATTATGTTGTTGATTAGGTAGTTTCTATAAGTAGTTTCTTATAACATAAATGTCTCTGTTGTTAAAGCTTCATACACAAACACACACACACACACACACATATTCCTTGGGATGTATCTCTGAAGATAGAGTTACTCCATAAGAACATTTACAAGCCAAATCTTTTCCAAAATTATGTTTACATTTTCTATTTCACCTGCATAATTTCACCCATAAAACAATCCATTTGTCTCTATTATAATTAGGTTGGCAGTTCATGATAGAAAATAAAAACTAACAGTGGCAAAAACAAATAAAGGAACAAGCAAATAAATAAATAAAGTCACTAATAGATACTTCAAAAAAATAAAGATACTAAAAGTAAAAAAAAAAAACCCAAAAAACAAAAAATAACACTAAATTAAACTAAGTGGTTAAAATACCTAAGGTGGACAAAGTTTCATTTATAAGATTCCCAGGGACGCCTGCGGGGCTCAGTCAGTTAAGCAGCTGCCTTCAGCTCAGGTCATGATACCAGGGTCCTGGGACCGAGTTCTGCATTGGGCTCCCTGCTCAGAGGGAACCTGCTTCTCCCTCTGCCTGCCACTCCCCCTGCGTGTGCTCTCTCTCCCTCTGACAAATAAATAAATAAAATCTTAAAAAAAAAAAAAAGGCTCCCAGAAGGCCTTGTGTTTTGTTAAGTCCAGGGGTAGCAATCCAGAATGACATGGTAATTAGGGTAAGGCAATTTCATTTCCTCTTTGTAATGTGTCTGTTCACTTCCTTTACTTATTATCATAACATTACATTTAAAAAGCACCACATAGGACTTCAATGTTCCTTTTATTTAAATATTCCCTGTTTTGATCTGCCCACCCGAACTAGACACTCAGGAACCTTCTGCCCAAATTTTACATGTTAACATGAATGCCACGTTTGCTTCAAATTTCTGTCTTCTTCTTTTTTAAAAAAAGCATACAAATCTTTATCCATACAACTAAAGTTCTATCTCCAATTCTTTCCCAGTCTCCAGAATAACTGTTATCTGTTTTTATCCCTCCCACCTATGTTTTTATACATAGATAGGTATCTAATAATAAATTTTTAACATTTTAATAGGTATGTAGCTTAATATCTATTAATGAAGGTTCAAAATAATAGGAATAGTATTTATAAATACTATGTCTAAATTTTCTTGCAATTTACAACAGAAAGGTTTCTTCATGAAACTGTAACTTCAATTCTCATTGTTATCCATGTATCTGACTCTTTGCTAGAAAAGATGGAAAATCCTCGCTTGGCAAAAGCCCTGAAGAGAGTGTAGGGAATCACTTTTTAGGTCAAAGCAAATCATATTCAATCTCTTCCACTGCTATTCTTCTCCTCAATCCCAGACTGAGAAGAGTTGAGGTAGAGTGGAATTCTGGAGAGCATGAATCATTCTATATTTGTTAAAAAAACAAGGGAAGAGCTCACCATTAAAATCATCTATACTCAAAAAAATTTTTCTACAAAGAAAATCTCAGGCCCAGTTGGCCTCATTGGTGATTTTTACCAACTGTTTAGAGAAGGATTAACACAAATCCTTCACAAACTCTTTCAAAAAACGGAAGAGAAAGGAACACTTCCCAACACATTCCATGAGACCAGTATTGCTCTGAAACAAAACTAGACAAAGACATCACAAGAAAAGAAAACAGAAGACCACTGCTCTTTATGAATACAGATCTTAAAATCTTCAACAAAATATTAACAAACCAAATCCAGCAACATATGAAAAGGATTATACATTGTGACCAAGTCAGTTTTATCCCAGGAATGCAAGGTTAGCTCAACATGCAAAAGTCAATTACATAATACATCATATAAGTAAAATAGAGGCTAAAACCATGTGATTATCACAATAGATGGAGAAAAGCATTTGAAAAACACATTTCATGTTAAAGACACTCAACAAACTAGAAATGAACGGGAACTTCCTCAGCTAGATAAAGGGCATCTACAAAATACCCACGACAAACATACACAATAGTGAAAGACTGAAACAAGGATATCTGCTCTTACCACTTCTATTCAGCATTGTAATTGTGGTTATAGCCAAGGAAATTAAGCAATTAAAGAGATAAAAATGCATCCAGAGTGGAAAGAAAGAAGTAAAGCTATCTCTATTTGCAGATGACAATGACCTTATCAGAACCTGTGAATTCAAAGTGTCTGTCAGTGTTGGCTTTTTTTTTTTTTTTTTTTAATGTAGTTAAGAATAAAGATCAGAGTTAAATAGTTCTGTCTGAGCAGGACTTGTGATGGCAATGTGTTTGTCACCTGTAAACCTCTAGGCCATAGCCTGGAAGTTGGAGACTGAAGAAAGAAAAAGAATAATGACACTGGGTAAAGGTCTATTTTCAGGGTTTATTTCAGGGGAAGTCATGCAGATTATCAGAACATTTAGAAAGCTTTATCCATTTAGGCACTATGATCTCTAAGAATGATTATTTCAGAAGTGTGTGTGGGTGTGTTTACCCAGAGGGCCCACAGAGTCAAGATCAGAAGATCACAAAGAGAATGAGAAGTCATGTCTCCACTTGACACTGGCAGAGGGAATCCCAAAAATATTGGGAAATGGGTTGGCAAAGGCCACTCTGGATTGCTGTTGTTCTAGATAACAATTTTATAACGGTTATTCTAGATGGAATCATTCAGATTTTGAGAACTAGACTTCTGTTGATTATTGTGTCTGGTGGGTTGTTTGGTTACTGAAACAGATTGTAGATCAAGGCATACCACTGTGGCCAGGAAGTTGGGGTTTCTATGAATGAGAGTGGAGATTCTCACTTAAAGAATTGGAATGTGACCCTTAGCAGGAGAGAGAGGAAGTGGATAGGTGATCCTAAGACAAAAGTCAGACCTGGAACTGAGGTATGCCAATGAGTAGAACTCTGCAAGAGGTTTCCTTTATTTGGACTCTGGAAACAGTTATATATAGTATTCATGGTTTTGTCTTAGCTTTTACTTTTGAGTAAGTAATAAATCTACTGAATACAAAATTTAAAAGCTACAAAATACACAGGGCAGGGAAACCTTCCACCTACCCCCGACATTTTCCTCTGATCAACCTCAAACCTTGAACAGAGCAGTCTTGTTCAATGGTGCTCTGAGACCTGAGGGATGAGACAATTAAGAGAAATGCAGCCTTGCAGCCCCACCCCTCCTCTGAAGCTTGGTGATGGCAGCATAATTTGGGGAAGGGTGGGAGGGAGCTAGGTGTGCAGGAGTTTGGGATAGTGCCAAGCGCAGTGTTAGCAGAAGACCGTGGCATGCATGGCTTGGAGTTATTGAAAACCTGTGAGGGTGCAGGTTGCAGTGTGCACTGATGCGGATCTGGCGTGAGGCTCAAAGCCTCTGCCTCCAAATGTGCAAGTGCAATGTGACCTCCGATGGATTGGGACCAGGTTGGTGGGGGATGGGCGGGGAATTGAGGGGAAGGCTCCTTCCTGCTCTGACAAGAATGGAGGCAAGCCACTTGGCCAACAGCCTGCATGTGGATCGATTGGGAACCGACGTGCCTCACACACACACACACAAGAGCATTTTTAAGAGGATAGGGCTACAAAATTGTTTTCTCCCCCGCAATCTCTGCCTTTCATTGCATCTCTCCACTCACCCGTTCTCCTTCACCTTCTCTCTGCTATTTCACCCCCCACCCCCTTATCAGACCAACATGTGTACTTTCTTTATTACAGTTCCCTTTCTCTTTACCCCAAGAGAAAAATAATTTTGAGAGACAAAAGAGGTCTCATTTGATTCTCTAATGATATCATTTTGTGTCTATTCAAGGCATGTCATTTAACCTTTCTGAACCTTAATTCCCACATCTGTAAAACTGATGACTACTTACATATTTCCCAGGCTTGCTGAGTAAAGAAGTTATAAAGCACTCAGCAGTGTGAAAAATAATAGAAATTAAGAAATCTGCCAATTCCTGCTTTGAGCATTTTGGGTGCTGCCAACTGGGAGCTCCCTGGCAAGCTCTTGACGTAGGACCACCGGCCTTGGAGAAGACAAGTTATTCGAGATTCTGCTTGTCTCACAAGGGGGTGCAAGTCTGCACAAAACTGCCTCTTCCACAGGAAGAAAGAAGAGAAAATGGGAGACTAAGATCTGTGGCTTGGAGGGGTGGGCCACCGAGAGGACAGGATTGCTGCCTGATGGCCACTGAGGGCAATAGTACTATCTAGAAATTGAGATTTGGGCTGACCTCAGTGTGGGGAAGGACAGCCTGGGACTTTGTGCTGAGACAAGAGCTTCATCGGGATCAAATGACTTACAGTAACCTAGAGCACATTTCCTCTATGAGGAATAACCATATAAGCTTAAACCCTTATAACCATGCAAGCCACATAACCATATAAGGCTCAAGTAAATGAGGAAAAGTTGAAATCAAATCTGTACCTCTGTATATCACTATTTCATGAATCGGTGGTTTTTTGTTATTTTCCTTACAATGAGAATCTTTATTTACGGAAGCTGGAAAAATGAGTTAGAAAGAATTTTATAATGGAAGCAGTCTAAAGCCCCATATATAGACATGGTCATATAAGTTTGGAACTTTTGGAATTGTTAAAAAAAAAATAAGATAAAGAGTATAAAGTCAATATGAAAAGATGACTGATATAATAAGTAAGACAAAAAGAAGGTGTATGTATATTCAGTATGATTAAAACTCCGATATATATTATATATAAACATTAGAAGAAATAATACACAAAACACTAATGTTTTCTGAAGGTTTTTAAAATCTATGAGTGGGGCACCTGGGTGGCTCAGTGGGTTAAAGCCTCTGCCTTCAGCTCAGGTCATGATCCCAGGGTCCTGGGATTGAGCTTTACATCCAGCTCTCTGCTCAGCAGGGAGCCTGCTTCCTCCTCCTCTCTCTCTCTGCTTGCCTCTCTGCCTACTTGTGATCTCTATCTGTCAAATAAATAAATACAATCTTTAAAAATAAAATATAAATAAAAATAAATAAATAAAGCTTTTTCCAATTTCAATCTTTTTTTTTTTTTTTTTTTTTAAAGAGAGCAAGAGAGTGAGAAAGGGAGAGCCCGAATGGAGTGAGGGGCAGAGAGAGAAGCAGACTCCCCATTGAGCAGGAGCCTGACACAGGGCTCAATCCCAGGGCCCTGAGATCATGACCTGAGCCAAAGGCAGATGGTTACTGACAGAACCATCCAGGAACCCCTGATTTTAACCTTTCTTAAAGGTTGCTTATTATTTCAAAACTTAAAATATTAATAAAAATGAAACAACTTCTTTTTTCAGAATTCCCAGGGATCAAAGGCAACTGTGAACAAAACAGTAAATCCAGAGTACAAATGCTCAGGAATGCTGTGCAGGCTAGGAGTTGGAGATGGCATCTACCAAGAGGGAGGAGTTTGAGGCCAAGAATGGAGGGTGCAGGGGCTTCCTGCTTCCACCCTTGAGCCCATGGGGATGAGGTGGACTGTATCTCAGTAATTGGGGGGATTCATATTGTTCTCTGAATGGTTGTGTTTTTTGGATACCCAAGCCTTCAAAAATTCTTGTCCAAACACACTCGCCTCACACTCGAGGAGAGTAATCTCATGGAATCCGGGGCAAGAACTCTTGATTCAGCTTTTTCTCTCCTAGTTGGGGCACTGTGAGGAGAGATCTAGGAGCTCTGGTGCTCTACTTCCACCGGTTGCAGGCATTTTCTATCCCTGCTGGGCGGTGCGGAGCCGTGAGAGAGGAGGAGTCCTAGAGCTGCAGGCGATCCCATAGGTAACTGGGGTCTGAAGCTGGTAGCTTGGCAGCTGCTAAGTGGCCAGTGTTCCTGAGCCATCTTCAGTTCTGTCCGCTTTCAAAATGACACCCAAACCCCTCAAACTTCTCGATAAAGCCCAGTCACGTCAAAACGAGGTTGAAGATTTGGTACCTCAGTGTCATTCTCAACAGTGATGCTTTACCCCAATTGGTCACCAACTTGCTACCTCCTGTAGCTGTTTCCGCCATCCTGCTTCTCCATTCCTGCTACCATTGCCCAAGTTGTTCTGTGACTTTCCGTCTACTTATGCAATAACTTGGGAACAGATTTTTCCCTCTCTGCTTTTAGGAGCCCCACCCCAAACTACTAGAGTCTGTTTTTAAACAGACTTGACCATGTTATTCCTGTATTTTAACCTTTTGAGGATCTTCACTGATTACAGGATATAGTCTAAATGTCATAGTCTGAGATTCAAGATGATTTCTCCCTAGCCACATTCCCCGCACCATCTTCTACCACTGGCCTTATGTTCTAGCTCCATGATATTACTTCAAGGTTCTTCTTTTCTTAATCTCTTTCTTTCATTTCTTTCTCTCTCTCCCATCTTTCTCTTCCTTTCATCTTTATTTCTTAAAACAACAGGAACAACAACAAAATACATAGGCATGGGAAATAAAAATGAAAGAAAAGAAAAACTCACAATAGACAACGCCAATGCCTAATTACTTTAGTACCATTTGATAACAACTTATTATTTCCTTACATGCACTCTAATTCTAGATTATAGACTTCTGTTTAGATTATAGACATTTTTACTATTCCCCATTTTGAAGACAAAAACATGTTTCAGAGAAATCATGATGTTTTCTTTTTTTTTTAATTTCACAAATCTCACGGTTTTAAAGACTTTATTTATTTATTTGACAGAGAGAGATCACAAGTAGGCAGAGAGGCAGGCAGAGAGAAGTGGGGGGAAGCAGACTCCCCACTGAGCAGAGAGCCCAATGCGGGGCTCAATTCCAGGAACCTTATGAGCCACCCAGGCGCCCCTCACTTATGGTTTTAATCACAGGTTAGAAGGTATAAAATTTAGTGCTTAAATGCAGAAGAGCAAGATACCTAACTTTCTTTTCTTGGATCTGACTCAGGATATGAACTCTTCCGGGTCATTTGCCCATAGCTCTCTTTCTTCTCCTGGGTTGCATCTCTGTTCCAGAGGCCTTGCGCTGGGTCCTCAATTTCCTCCCCCCACACTGGCATCTTCTGAGATGTCCATCACCCTGATTATTCCTTGAGCAGTGTTTAATGGCAGTCTTTGAGGGAGCCACTGGAGAGACTCCCACCTAACAACCCATGTGGCCCTTGGATTTCAGGATTCCTTCTGTGCCACTTGTAGGTGTGGGGAGACCACTGTTGAACTCTCACACCATGCCAGAGCTGGGGAGCTGTGAAGGGGAGGTTCTCAGCCATT
Organism: Mustela putorius furo; assembly: GCF_011764305.1. NCBI lineage: Eukaryota > Metazoa > Chordata > Mammalia > Carnivora > Mustelidae > Mustela > Mustela putorius. Next base: position 74,167,986 of record NW_025421987.1, on the reverse strand, counting down.
AAATATGCCACTGTTTCTTCTCTGGGGCCTCAACTCCTCTCCAGAGCTCGGCCTGTGGATTGAAGGATGGGCCCTCGTCACTGCGACCTAATGGTGTCTCTGCTTTTTCTGTTCCCCTTCCAATTCTCTTTTCCTAATCTTTTTCTAGTCTGGGTCCTTTCTCTTCTCCTAAGGAACTCCCCTAAGAAATCTGAAGATTCCCTTTCTCTGTTTAATGTTACCATAACCTTTTCCCGAGATGACGGAGGTCTAATTGGATGCTTGGACAGAGGGAGGGGTCAAGGCAGAGAAGGAAATACTGAGGAAAATTAATGTTTATAAAAACTCTTCTGACACAGTAGCATAGATAAAACTTTCCTTTCTGCCTTTTATTTATTTTTTTTCCTTTCTGCTTTTTAAATTGACTGTGAACACATCACATATTATTGCCCAGTCTTTAAAATTATAATTCCTAATACTCACCTAGTACTATGTTGTTTAAATTTCACAAGGGCATAGGATCAGTTGTGTTCTTTTGGTTGTAAGGACCACTGGAAACTAGCTCTACTGGGGCTGGCTTTGTGGGAAGGGCAGTGGGAGATGGGCTCTGGGTCAAAGGTGACTTTAGGATCTTCAGCAGGTTCTTACTGCTGCTAGCAATCAGACTTTAGAGATACGTACATCAGCTAGACACACTTGGTTTGGGTTTCTTTCCCTGTTTATATTAAACAAAGAAGTTCTAACATAATGGGCTTCCCAGGATCCTGATGCTTTCCAAAAGATTAAGTATGCATCTCATGTCCTGATGTAATTCACAAGCACATAGATAGCATCAAACACAAGCATTTCAGATACACAGAGTGCTGAAGAAAATAAGTAAAAAACTCAGTTTGCTGTGTAAAAATTTTAGTTTTATGGCCATGTTGTAAAATCCAGGACACTAGATTTCAAATCCAATTGTTCAAGTTCAAATTTCCCTGGCACTTGATTTTGTTTGCATGATATAGGACACGATGATATGTAATACAACAATACATATAAAATGAGCTCAGATGTGGCAAACTTGTCAGAAAGGGGTGAGGAGATCAAGCAAATTATCCCAAAATAGAGTCTGCAAATTATCCCAAAAAAGAGTCTGTTTGCAAACACAGACTCTTCTGTCTTTGAATTGTGTATTTGGGCTGGTGGAGATTGGGATGTAGGGCAGGACCAAAGTCTCCTGCCCCCTACCCCACCCCCTACAAGGGCCCAGCCTCTGGGGTTAGGTATAAGCTTACAGTATCCCACAGACCTTACTTGCTATATGATCTTGAGCAATTTACTTAACTTCTCTAAATATTCTTTTTTTTTTTTTAATCTGAAATGCTGATAACCATCCTACCTGTTAAGATTATTGTAAGGATTAGAGAAAATGTGAAGCATCTGACTCACAGTAGGCATTCAGTAAATTGTTATTATTATTATTATTATTATTATTGCCTGCGAAAGGGTGTATGACCATAAACGGGATGATGAGGAAGGAAAGACAAGGTGGAAAAAGAAAAATGAAGGCCAACAACAAATCATCAGCCTATGATGATTGTCCTTTGGGGAATTATAAAAGCTGATCATCTCTTGATTTCACAATACCACCTTTCCCAAGGCCCCATAAGGTATCCTGTGACATGTTTATTAGTTTAAATGATTTCAACTGCTTGAGATCTTAGATTTTGTAACACCCTTTGTGCTATTGAAGGTTCTCAGGGGAGTTACAAAATCAAGCCCGAGATTTCCTTTAACATATTAACAAAAAAGTAAATAAATAAGGTAGCTTCTTCCTAACACAAGATAACATCTCATAAATGGCTGGCTTCAAACCTTGGTTGACACCAGAGTGTTATTTCAATCCCTTGCTCCTTCCTTCTCTCTTGCTCCTCCACAACCCTCCACCGAAATAAGCACTAGAAGGGAAAAGCTGTAGTTTCATTTCAAAGAAATGGTCTAGGTATATAGATGGGATATTCCAAAGGCAGGAGCAGAGTATGTGCTAGGAAGGACAACCAGAGAGTAAGGACCAGCAACCATGGGAGAGTCACTCCAAGAGAAGAGGGAAACCTTAAAGTGGGTGTGGGAAGTGCTGGGAGGTGGTCCCGGGTGTCAGCTTACCCTCCCGACACCCCTCCAGGACAGGGGACCTCACTCAGTCCCATTCTCAAAACTTGTTCTCTTGCATGACCGCTGCAAAAGCGTAAGTCACAACTCCTTTATAAATGTCATTGCTAAGTCTTACCTGACAGTATTCCAGCTACCCTAGGAAACCAGGATTTCTCAGGAAACCTGAGTATCCGCCCCTGTTCTGCTCTCAGCCATTCGGGAGAACTCCAGGAAATGCTCTCTTCCAGCCTTAGCGCCTTCCTTTGCATGCTTTGGTTCAACAAATTCCTGTGTAGCATCTTTCAGGAGCCCAGTATCCTGACTCACCCTGATGATAAAACAGAGAAGAAGAGAAACAAGATCTTTGACTTTATGATGCTTATTGTGTAGTGCAAGTAGACAGAAAACAAATAAACAACCAAATGAATAATTACAAACGATGGTGGGTCCCTCAACCAAAGAAAGAGCACTCAGGCCAAAGTAGCTTGATAGAGCCCCTGAGGCTGGTAAGTTAGGTGAGTATGAGGACCACCTGTAGAGGGAGTGCCAGGGGGTGGGGGTGGGGGAAGTAGGGTGGGGGTGGGTATTGGAGAGGCTGCCCCGGTGGGAGGAGGCTGTGGAAGTGAACATGTCGGGGGGAGGCAGGCCATGAGTTTTACATGAGCAGTGGGAAAAGGCCCCTGGAAGATTTTAAGCAGAGACGAGGTGATTTCTGTGTGGTTTATGAATATTTCAACATTCCTGTCAGTTTGAAAATTCTGTTCTGATTACCTGCTCCTAGTTCTTTGGCCCAAGGAGCCCTTTCAAAAGAAGAGAAAATTCTCCAAAGAGTATTCCTTGTTGGGACACCTTGGGTGGCTCAGTTGGTTAAGCAGTTGCCTTTGGCTCAGGTCATGATCCCAGCGTCCTGGGATCGAGTCCCACTTCAGGCTCCTTGCTCAGCGGGGAGCCCGCTTCTCCCTCAGCCTCTGCTGCCACTCTGCCTGTGCTCGCTCTCTCTCCCTCTCTCTCTCTGACAAATAAATAAATACAATCTTAAAAAAAAAAAAAAAGTAGTCCTTGTTTTAAACAATCCCTTTTGAGGTATCTGCTGACTTCTCTGGCTACCTCTGCTCCCATTTGTCTGGAATGTTTACCACTCTACCCTTGTAACAAATCCCCAAATTTGAAATTTCTTGGTATTTCCCTACAAACTCCACATCAAGGTGTATCGCCCGTACCTTATTGACTTTTGATGAACTATGTTCCAACTTGTCTTTAACTCTCTGTAAACCTTGAGTATCACTTGACTGAAGCCTTTAGCCTTAGCATTCTAAACCACAATGATTCTTCTCCAAGAAATCATTTACTTTACCATATCATTTGCTTGAGAACTGTTTGATAAGCTCCTTTTCAAGAAAAAGAGAAGGAATCCAGCAAACATTTGTGTTGTGTCCTGCGTCTCCCACAAAGATAAAGTTGTTCTCTCCAAATTATGGCCTCCAAAGACATCCTAAACCCTTTAGGCTTAAGTGTTTTAGGATATCCAGAGAGAGCTCAGCGAACACCACATGGCGGGGAACCATAACCACAATGTCTGCTTTTAAGCAATTTAGCTCATGGGATCTGAGCAAAGAACTGGTCTTTCAAGACTCCATTTCTCACAGAAGTACATGTAATTTCTTCTCCCATGCTCTAATTTAGTCTGGCAGCACATCGTAATAATTGTGCAGCCTTTGTGTTTTACAGCTTGACTTGAGGAAAAGAGAAAAAATGGCTCTGATACCTTTGGGTTTTGTCTGGGTGGTTGGTGCCCAAAGTCGACCTTTTTGCGCAGCTGGTAAACAGCTTTAAGATCCGGAATCTCTTCTTTTTGTTCTCATTTGCCTGGAGAGCCATAAATGTCAGTCTGGTAACTTCCTCACAAACAGAGCCCATTGGTGAGTCAGTAAAAGCAGTAGGGATGTGCGCTTCCAAGAAGCCTGTGAAGACACTTCCTTACCTACTGTGCGGGTGGTGGCACAGGGACCCTGTGGGCAGCCAGGCTGCACAGTGCGGACATGGACGTGAACTAGATTTTCGAGCTTCGTTGAAAGATATACTTAGCATTCAGCTGAAACAGGCAAGTTAGATGGAAGGGCTGTTTTCATCAGGTTTTTCTATAGTTTGAACGATTTGGAATTAAGGAGATTGGATTATTAGGTCAGAAATGACCTAATATGTAGTGCGCATACTGTCTTCTTATGATGGTCGTACTTAGGGCATAGGAGTTAAAAAACACAATTTCTTTCCTTGTCTTTTACATTTATGCTCATCTTTTCTAAAAACTCCATTCCACACTCTACTTTTTCCTGGAGGATTATGTCTAAGTAGAAATTATTTTAAAATTTCCCTCCCTTCAGAGTTATCTGGCAGGGTTTTGTTGGTTTGGGTTTTTTTTTTCCCCCTAGAATGTTAAGTCCTCCTGGCAAAGCCTCACAATCTGTTTTCCTTGAACCTACAAGAACCTTGTTAACTGTGTGATATGGAGTAAACCAAACATTTGTGTAGTGTCTGTCTGCTTGGGAGATAAAGCTGTTCTTGCAATTAAAGTCCTGGAAGACATCAATAACTCCCTTTCGTATCAGGCATTCGAGGAGAATTGCCTAAAAAAAAAAAAAAAGATAGTTTTACAGTCTTTGGATGTATGGAGAATCTCACTGTATTACAGTAAGATACTGAGTATACTTTTGGGTAAATAAACAAATGAAAGAAAACAGTTGACACAGATGAGAACATGTGAGTAATATAATGACAAAAGTTCTTCAAAAGTAATGATTTTTGACCAGGTTTTTCAAGTGAAAGGACTGCTTGATCCTGCCTGATTGAATGCCACAATCTCTTCCTTTTAGGTTCTTGTGTTAAATTTTTCTAAAAGAATAAAAACTGTGAATTCCAATCAATTAATAGTTTAAAAGAAATGTCCATTCATAATAAAGTTTTTTAGGTTTTACCAAAGGTGATGGAACGACGGGGCCTAGTTCTTGATTTTCACAGACTACCAAACGTTACCATCCAAATGGCCAGAATTCAATTTTAAAGGCTTCTATTCTTCCCCGAATTTTGTTCAGAACTTATATCCAGGGTTATGCCAGTTTGTAAACTGTCCTCAAAACCACAGTGACCCACAAATCCCCTTTGAGGATTGAAAAGCTTTGCTTAAGCAGCAAAAGACATATTTTGTGAAAAACTCCTCCATTAAAGAACAAAATTATTATAACAGCATGATTTATGAAAAGTAAGCTGTCTATTGTTTGGTGAATGATAGTTTTCTGTTATTCCAGGAATGAGTCTCAGTTCGGATCCTCTTATATATAACGGGTGGTGGTGGTGGGAGTCTCCCTCTGTGTGGATGTGTAGGGCCGGGGAGGTTGGAAGGAATATGACACACTCAAATCTAAGTGCAACTTGCAAGATAGTCAAGCCTGGAGAAGCCGATCTACTGTTCCCCTAATTTAAACATCCGGCAAGCTGACTTGGCTGTTATTTGTAAGTATTACAGAACATGAATCTAAGCAACAGGACCTCTCCAGCACCTCAACTCACGTTTTGGGTAATTTCCCAAAATTATTCATTAAAGGCATTAATTACTCATTAAAGGCATTCTCTTCCTTCCCTTTCTCCTTCTCTCCTGTTCTTCCTTGATGTCCACCGGCCAGAATCAGGGAAGGCACGTCAATGTATGCCACTGGTTTCTGGTGAGCTGCAGCCTGCTCTTGGATTTGAAATTAGATCTTCAAACTAATGCTATCAGCATTTTACCAAAACACTTCACTGATGTGTAATAACTTATTTAATACAAACAGTAAATAGCAAAAAAAAAAAAAATTTTTTTTTTTTAATCACAATCGGAGAGTTTTAGATGTAGTTTCTGCACAAAGTAAGTTGAAGGGTCCCCAGAGGTATTTTCTTCTAACAGCATCAGAGCCATATTTAGGCATGGGCCAGAAAGTCATGCTAGTTGTCTCAAGGGTTCAGTGTCAGGCTTGTTTAGAACAATATGAACTAAGGGGCTTTTAAAGCTCCTTTGTTGATAGGGTTCTGTGGTTCTGAGACCCAGAGCCTTGGAATTCCCCAGAAGCAGCCGCAAGAATTTCTAGAGTCTTTTGTAGTGCCCCAGGACAGTTGAAAGTGGCCAGTACTCCAATTCCCAAGCAGACTAGGGCTAGAGAGGGAAGGGAGAGAAAGAGGGGGAGGGAGGAAAAAGAAGTGCCATGGACATTTGTTTAATATTTAAGGGCCAAAAAACATGGCATACTTACCTCTGAGCACTCTCTCCCCTTATATTTTATGTGCGAGCGTGTGTGTGTGTGTGTGTGTGTGCGTGCCTGTGAGAGAAAGAGAGAAAGAGAAAGAGGAGAGTTGGTACAATTGCCTTATATTTCAACCTTCCTTTCATTTACTTCACAGAATCATCTTTCAAGTCATTCTCCTCACCCCCTCCTTCCCCACTAAGATCCAGTGCTTATCCTGCTTGTCCTCAGAAGCCTTCCCTGACCACCCCAGCCTGGGACAGTTGGCCCTGTTGGTCTCTCACCTACTATTTGAACTAGCCATTTGGTCCCTATCAATGACAGTCTGATGGTGCCACTTATCTCGCCCCTTATGTATATCTTATCTGTCCAATTAAATTCAGAGCTCTTAAGAGCAAGAGTGACCATCTTTTTATTTATTTATTTATTTATTTATTTATTTATTTATTATTTTAAAAAACCGTATCATACATAAAAATTTAGCACAGTACTTTACACACAGTTGTAGGTGGTCAGTTAATTGATTAAACTGATTGTTAATTGATTAAAACTTTGGGAAAGGAACATGTTTTGCAAGACCACCTTGTTGGTCCAGAGAAGATGGAGGTTTAACAAGCTTCATGCACAGACATTTTTTCTTTATGGAGAATTGATCTCCTTCAAGGTTTAAGTTTGTGTGGTATCAGGTTGAGGATAATCTCACTTCTGCTCTGGTCATAATGCCTTACATTTAATCCTCAAGAGAGCCAACCTTGTTGTAGTATCCATTTCAAGTTACATATTTTAACAAAAGAGAGGTTTTTGAGGAGATCTGTGTTGAAGCAGTTAGAGGGAAAGAAGGAATCAGTGGCTGGAGTTATTTGTGCTTTCATATCCCCCTTCAATATATCAAAGTTTGCTTCTTGAATTTCTCTCGAGAGCACCATTCTTCATAGTAGCTGAAGATCTACTAAGGATTCATTTTCCTTTCTGCTATATTTTTGTCCAGATCATACCATGCAGCTTAGATTAGAAGTCAGGGGAGTTTTTTTTTTTTTTTTTTGTATCCTGCATGAGTTTAAAATAGAGTTTGTCCCAACAAGCTGTAATGTTGGAGCACTTAATATTTGTAAAGTGCTTAGCGATCTCTTACCAGTTTGCCTTTGTAACGGTATTGTTGATGTAGACTACTTATCTTCTGGATTTCCAGATGGAGAAAGGGCAGAGAGGTTAAGTGGCTTGCCTGAAATTTAATAGTATGTTACTAGCAGTGCTCCAGTATTAATGCCCTCAGTTCCGGAGGGGAAAATGTTATCCATGTTTCCTTCCTAATTTTGAAGGAAAAATCATCCCAGAGCTATACAGTATCTGCTGATTTGTAAGCTAGTAGAAGTATTCAGTTCGTGGTTTTTATTTGTTAAGAGATCAGAAGGTACTTTAGCAAAATAATACTGATTAAAGAAGTTTTGAGTAACGTAGTGCATGAAGAAAGTCATTTTGTGGCATAGAGGGGCATATAAAGCTACAATAAGACTTTTTCACCACGGTAGGCCAATAATCAAACCTCAGTGTACAAGATAATAACAGAGCTGTCCTTTGACAAACATTTCTTAGTCAATACGCTTTCTGTTTTATTTGAGATGATTGTGCGTACTGAGGGAATTGGGGGATGGGATCAGGCTACTGGTGTTGGGTGGACGGTATTGGTGAGGTGACTGGCTCCCACCTACTCTTAGGCTCTAGAGGACAACCCCAGGACCCCATCCTATTGACTTATCACTCCTGAACTCAGTAAATGACCTGCAATTACCTGGAGCCCTAGATTTTTTTTCTTCTCCAGATCTGTCTAGGTGATTCATAGATGCCTCTTTGCACACAACCGAATAAATCCATCTTGGGATGCTATTTTGCACCAAGCAGTCCTCTTGTGCTGTGACTTGATTGGTTTCCCTCTTGGGAGATGGACTGCAACTGGAGAGGTGCAACTATTAATAAAATTGATTTTTATCCAAGTTAAATCCTATCTCTGCTCAAATATGCCTGGTTTTTGGTCTGTTGCTCTCTTGCTTGTGGAGCAGGATGATATGACTCTAACTTAAACATCATTGATGAAGCATTATATTGAGTCCCTGTCAATATTTAAATTATTGGCCCACAGGCCCAATAATGCTAAAGAATTCTACCCTTTTTCAAGTCCACTGGCCAAGAATTGTCAGATTTTAAGGGAATCCCCTCTTTGGTGAGGCTCTGGAAAACTGGACAGAGTGTTAACTCTCATCCTTCCTCTGCTTCTCTCTACATCAAGACTTGTTTAGGAAGGAAGAGAAGTTTGCCTACTCAATAAAGTCTTCACAGCTCAGATAGTCTTGACCTCATCTTTGAAATTATTCATCAAGTGGGTGTTGGGAATCCTGGATATATTTGGAGAAAAAAGGGATCAAATCAAGCAAAGCACAAAATCATTAAAAAATTACTTCTAGGGAAGAGATAATTGTTCTTATTTAAAGTGGTCAGTTTCCTTCGTTCTCTGAGGAAAGACTTTTTTGAGTGCCTAGTTAAATAAGTTCACAATAATTCTTAGGGTTTACGTGGAAGAAAAAGTAAAATTTGTCTGTAGCCCTTCTGAAAACTACATTTATCTTGTGCCTACATAAAGCCCCATTTTTAGGAATATGGCTTTCAATTGCTATTACTATATCAATTAAAGTCTAAGAAACTTTATAATCTTAATATTGACTTATTTTTGATAAATGTAACTACCCTCCTCATACCATTAAGGACCTATTCAATTAGAGAGGACTTTCTTTTCCCTGGAGATTTAGAGTCAAATGAAAAAGTCACTTTGGAAATGACACCTTAAAACAATGTTACTGTGATAATCCAAGAAGAACATAACCAAAGAACACATTTCTATTTCATTTCACTTATAGTTTGTTTATTATATATTTATTTCACCCTGTCTATCTCTGGAAAAAGCTTGACTTTAAAGATGTTTTTCTTTTTTCAAAGTATGTCATTGAGTTGTGAGGAAGAAACCCGAGAACCTATCATGGGACATTTGGCTGTGTGTATATTAATAAAAACTAGCATTTTGCCTCCTTGTAACAGCTTTTTTTTTTCTTTTCTTTTCTTTTTTTTTTTTTTTTTGTGAAGGGCCTTCCTTTTGTGAAGGGCCCCTAGGATAAAGACTGGTTGGGCTTCTGCATTAATAGCAGAACATAACAGTAGTTGACATTTATTAGGTGCAGGCTATAAGAGAGGCAGTGAGACCACCACTTTATGTGTACTATTCTGCACAACAACCCTATGATAATACTAATACAGAACCCATGATAATAGTAGGGTAGTGTACTGAGTGAGCAGATGAATGAGACTGAGCTTTGGATGGTAAGGGAATTGCATATGGTCACACTGCTCATGGGAAAGAGAACTGGAATCAGAACCTGGGCAGTTTTATCAGAGATGGGCCTTGGTCCTTCCACAGTTGCATCTAGCTGCTCCTTGTGGGTCATCATTGGGAGGTAAGAGAACATCTTCCCATAGGTAAGAGGCTATGGTCTACTGTTTACTGACTACTCCTTCTATGTAGACTCCTAGAACTCATGAACTCAAGAGAAAAAACATTTTCACAAAATACTGTGGAAGAGATGGAACTTAATTTATGATAAAGAATATATATTTGCTAGTGGGCCAAAAGGACCAAGAAAGGACAGAGGGCCTTTATTTTGGTGGACAAAAATTATTGGTATCTCCTCAAAGTCTTGAAATTGTTGGTTTGGGAGGAAGTACCAGCCTGTCAATCTCTAGGACTAATGATAAGGAAGCATAACTGTTTCTCCCTACTCCTGATCAATAAAATGATTTCAGGAAACCATGAGGAGTTTTCAACAGAGGCTGCTACTTTATAGTCAGTGATTTGGGAACCTCAACAATGATACAATAACCTTAGGGAAATTGAGATTTGTGAAATAATTAATGTGTTTAATAGATTAAATTACACCAAGAATCAATGTGTATATTGGATATGTGTGTGTGTGTGTGTGTGTGTGTGAAAAATGAATCTTGATCCCTGACCTCACACCATACTAAAAAGGCCATTCCAGATGTAAAAGGGAAAACAATAAAGCTTCTAGAAAATAGCAAGAAAATATCTTTGTGACTTTGAAATAGAAAATTATCTGTTAAAGAGGGCATAGAAAATATTAAAAATAGGGGCACTTGGGTGGCTCAGTCATGAAGCGTCTGCCTTTGGCTCAGGTCATGATCCCAGGGTTCTAGGCTCGAGCCCCGAATTGGGCTCCCTGCTCAGTGGGAAGCCTGATTCTCCCTCTCCCACTCCCCCTGCTTGTGTTCCCTCTCTTGCTGTGACTTCTCTCAAATAAATAAATAAAATCTTAAAAAAAATAAATCCTCTTTTTTTAAAAAAAAGGAGAAAGAAAATACTAAAAATACAGGAAAATAGTGGCGTATTAGACATTGATAAAAGTAAGAGCTTCTGTCATTCAAAAGGCACCATGAGGAGAACAAAAAGGTAAGCCACAGAACAGAAGTATATATTTGCAATGCAAAGAACACAAAAATGACCAGAACCAGAATTTTTAAAGAACTTCTAAAAATCAATAAGAAATAAAGAAGACAATCCAGGAGAAAAATTCACCAAAGATTGGAACAGAGATGTACAAAAGAAGATACTCAAAAGGTCAGCAAATATTACTACCCGGAAATCACATTCAGGAAATCACTATCAGGAAAACACATATGTGATTTTACTACACTTTAACTAAAAAATTAAGAGGACTGACAGTATGAAGAGCTGACAAAGATACAGAATAACACACACTTTTGGTAGAAATGTATGGTGTAATCACTCTAGACAACAGTTTGGCAGTATCTCCTTAAACAGGACATATGTATGTCATATGCCAAATGATATCATTCCTGCATATAACATAATAGAAATGCACTCTATGCATACAAAAGACTTGTTCACAGCAACATTATTTAGAGCAGTCACAATCGACCATCAACATGAAAATGGAGAAATGAATTGTGGATATATTTATACAATGTATACCACAGAGCAACAAAAAAGGAATGTATTCCCAATACATGCAACAGAATGAATGAATCTCATAAATGTAAAGTTAAGCAGAAGAAGCTCAACACAAAATAAAATATTCCATAAGATTATATTTGTATGAAGTTCACAGACAGGCAAGATTCACTGATGGTCATAGTAACAGAATTCAAAATGGTAGGTTATGCAGCATAATCTCACTCACCCTGACTGATACACTACCAGAAATGCCATCTTGTCTCAGAAGTTTTAACTAGTATTCTCTTTCTGCAATGACAAAGGAATATTGCTTGTGTTTCTATTTTAAAGTTCATATCATTCTGCCTTTCTTAATAATTAGCTTCCTTGTTAAATGTCTTCTTTCTTCTCTCTATCATCAACTACTTTTTCATCACATACATACATCTACACTACCTCATTTCAATAAATATACTCAGATAGTGGTAAAGAAAACAAGGTTAAGGTTATTTAAGGATACTCCCAATAAATGTTTAAAAACAATCTTTTAATGTAGTATAACATGCATATAAAAAGTGCACAAATCATAAACATACAGATCAGCTAATTTTCACCAAGTGAACAATCCCATATAAAGAATGCATGGATCAAGAAATAGCACTTTTTGTAGCAGCCTAGTTACAACTGCTGCAAAGGAAACCAAAGACCAAATCACAAACTATTATGGTCATTTCTCAAAAGCGGAATGGGGCCTCCCATACCAAATTTGGCTCAGATGTCAAGACTAATAATGCCATATATATAGCAAGATGATATGTGAGGGTTTGTCACATAGTGAGGCTTTCTCAGGGGCGTAGTGAAGTTCTCCCAAACTGGTCTAAAAATGACTTGAGAGAACAAGAAAAGGAGACTAGTCTGAGATGTTAACAATAGTTAGAAGGTGAGCCAGGGAGAGTGTTCTTTCATGAGACGGGAGGCTTGCATGGTCTGAACTTCCCATCAAAGAAAGGTGCACCCAGGGTTTTTTTAAATCAGCTCCTGCAGAAGTGGGACAGAAGGGAAGAGGGAGGGGTGAGGCTTAAAAGATCAGCAGTCTGACATCAAAAAAATGGAGTCAGGGTTTTTATTATGTGAAGACATCCTGCATTTGTTTCTTGCTCATGTTACTTGTCCAACACGATTCGAGTGGGAGATTTGGTCCATGACAACTTTATTCTAGACTGTCTGAGCGACCATTATCTGGGACATTGCTAATCACTTTAGTGAACATAAAGGGGAAAAAAAAGAAGAAAAAAAATAGCCCATTTCACTAAATTATATAGCTTCTGTCCAGAAGTGTCATGTGTCACTGTACTTCTGTTTCACTGGTCAGATTGAGTCACATGACTCTGCCAAATGCATAGGGTAAGAAGAGTGCAATCTACCATGTGTTTAAAAGGGGGAGAACCAAAAATATTTGCTGAATCACGCTGTTGTCTATCACAAGTGGATCTTAAAGGATGAGCAGAGTATTGACAGGGGATGAAAGAACACTGTTGAAACCCAAGGAACAAGAAGAGCAGAGATGTGGAGGGGTGGGGGGTGTGGATCGATCAGAGAATGTCTGAAATGAACAAAGGAGATGAGGTTAGAAAGAAGGGTTGAGCTTAGTAATAGAAAGTTTTGAAAATGAAGCATTTTGGACTTAGAACATGGGATGGAAGGAACAATTTTGAGAGTATGTGAACATATATTTCTTAGTAAAATGGGTTAGAAAAAATAAATAAGAAATTTGGATGCTATTGTAACAGCCAGAGAAGAGTAGATGAAGCCATGAACCAGAACAGTGGTAGTTGGAATAAGAAAGTACAGGTTGAGGTCTTTGAAGGGCCAACTGGATATGAGGCAAAAATGAATAGCAGAAATTATTCCATTTTCTTTTACCCTGGGTGACTGGAAGAATGGTGGTAACATTTCATAGGGTACAGAGGACAACATGGAGTAAATGAATAAATTTGCTTCTAAAAATACTGAATTTCTGGTGATGGAAGAACATTGGTATAGACTGAATGTTTGTGTCCTCTCCCAAATTCAGATATTGAAAGTCTAATGCCCAACGTGATGGTATTAGGAAGTGGGGATTTTTGGAAAGTGACTAGGTCATGAGAGTGGAGTCCTCATGAATAAGATCAACACCCTTATCAAAGAGCCCTAAGAGTGCCTTTCACCCCTTCTACTATGCAAAGACACAGCAAAAAGACAGCTATGAACAAGACAGCAGGTCTTTGCCAGATGCTGAATCTGCTGTTGCCTTGATCTTGAGCTTCCCAGCCTCCAGAACTATTGTTTATACCCACCATATCTATGGTATTCTGTTACACTAGAGAACAGACAAAAACAGACATCAAAGTGTCGAGGAACACTTAAAAATTACCGTCTAACACCTAAGATCAGACAGAAGACTAAACTTAGTGATCCCAAAGTCAACATCAGATAGCAGAAGGTCGAGGCCATGGAACTGAATGAAGGTGAGAGACTATAGAGTTAGAAGAAAAGAAGACTGGAGACAGAACTTTGGAGAACATTGGCACTTATGGAGCTGCTGAACATTAGCAGAAGCTAGTAGAGAAAACCTAGAAGAATCTATCAGAGAAAGAGAAGGAGCACAAGTTCACAAGAGTGAGGCAAGAAAAAAAGGAGGGGTTTAGAGTGTCCAACGCTGCCAAGAGGACAAGCAGGAGGAGACCAGAAAGATGCCATTGGATTTGGCTGTGGAGAGGTGACGAGTGATGTTTGGGAAAGCCCTTTAGAAGAGAAGTGAGATTAGATGGCAGGAGGATTATGGCAGGAAAAGGGAATAAGCAAATATAGATTAAGCTTTCGCTAAGGTTGGTTTTGAAAAGAAGGTGAGGTATGTATGGGAAAATAGCTTAAGAGAAAGACAGAGTTTCTGGAAAGCTTAGCTGTATAACTTGGCATGCCATTTTATACACTGTCTTTAAGGCAAATATTTTATTTAAAAATAAATTATGCCAAAAATCTAACTACAACTCTTAGTAAGTTCTAAAATACACTCCCAGTACCTTACAGGTGTGGCCAAGGAGAATTCCACAAGGGTGAGCACGTGACTCAAGAGGGACCAGACAGGATCGGCCCCAGGCCTGTGTCTGAAGTGACCCAGAATTCTGCTGCTGAGTTTGGAAGCTAGCCCAATGAGCTGAGAGCTGCCAGTGGTCATCTTTTCCATTACACGGGTTCAGCCTGAGAAAGATGCCAACCAACTCTGAGGAAAACAGAGCGAGAGAGACAGAGTCTGGAGGTAGAAGCCTAGCCCCAGTGTGCCCCCTCTTCTAGCCATGCCTGAGGCGCATTCTAAGTCTGTACTTTTCTGTTATGTAAGCAAATCAATTCCGCTTTTTGTTGAAACTGTTTTGAGTTGGGTGTCATCACCTAAAGCCATGTACACACACTCTACTCAAGTACTTTCTACATCACGAGTGGGATTTTAAAGAGATTAACATTTGTTAAAATCCGTGAAGCTGTGATTATGAGAAATTCTGAATAAAACTGAATTCGACCTTGTCTTTCCTTAGATTTCTCATGGGTTTCACTGTAGGAATAGGAAAAATGTAATAAGATAAACATTAACTTTTGAGTCATCGGTGTACTTGGTTTTCTTTGAGATAGAGCTAATGCAGAGCGTTTGTATCAGATTACTCAGTTGTTTTCCTAAGACAGAGTCTCTTTAAAAAATAATGACATTATTGCCAACCAAGGAATAATTAATATCTTTGATCTTCTTAAGGGAAAAGGTTTCCATCTCTAAAATGTAATTGCAGAATTCCAAAATCTCAAAGAATCTTTTCCCATACACATTGTGAGAGAGCTGGTCTTCCTTATTTGTTTTTCGGATTAGCTTCCAACTGACATCAGATACAGCAGCAAGACCCTTTCTCTTTTGTTTGGTATCAGGCAGCATCAATTTGTGAGTTGTAAATACCCAAACTTTGTCCTGAAGATTAGCCTTAACTAAATCACTCTGGGGACAAGAGACGAGGAATTCTTCCTCTACTTGCAGAATTAAAAAAAAAAAAAAAAAAAGAATCTAACTTTCAAAAAGAACAGGAAGCAGCTTGTCCATAATAAATCACCAGCAAGCAAGTGTACTGCCGAGGAAAAGGTGATATTAAGAGGTGGCATTTTTTTTTTTTTCAGCAGAAAAGATCTTTCATTGAATTTGGAACTGACAGCCTTGAAAACCTAGTCAGCTAAGAATTCAAATGCCACAAACTTGAAAAGAAATGCTATTGTGTTTTATATACTTGAACATGCTTCTTCTTCTAATTGGGAGGTAGTTGCATGCAAATGTCCAAATCATCAACAGCATTGTAACTCTCCACACACGGGAGCCCACAGTTCACTTTTTTGTCTATATGTCAAGGAGTTTGACTAATCCATTTCATTATCAACGGGAAGAAAGCATCAATGGGGATAAAATTGCGGCATGACAAAGAGTTGTTCTCTGGACCCTGCATACAATTAAACAGAAATTTTTCTTAGTGCATTATCATATATTAGAAAGAAAAAGGCAATGGCCTGGGGGTCAGAAGATTAGCTTGTAGGCTTTGGTTTACAGCTGTCAATTTAGAAACATGGTTAAACATGCTCTTCTCTCTGGATCTCAGTTTCCTCAGTTGCTATGGGTGGGCGGTGATTGGGGAAGATTCTATGGAGACTTTGGTTGATGTGCCAGTTACTACTGCTATTAACAAATTATCCCAAATTGGCATAAAACAAAAACCATTTTATTGTGCAAAAGATTCTATGGGTTAGATATTCAGGCTGGGCTCAGCTGGGCAATTCTTTTGCTTCTCGAGGCAATTACTAAGGTCACTCAAAGGCACTCAGCTGGCAGATGAGATGGTCCCAAGGGTCAAGACAACTTGATTCACATTTTCTTGGCAGAGATGAGTTCAGTCTGTCAACTGGAACATCCAACAAGCCGGCTTCTTCAGCTTGGTGGTCTCAAGGGGGTCAAACTTTCTTACACGGTAACTGGCTTCTGCCAGAGCAAGTGTATTGAGAGAACCAAGTAATTTCAACCCAGCCTCGGAAATCACACACCATCATCTTCACGGCATTCATTTCATCACAAGGCTGCTCAGGATCACGGACAAAGGCTGTAGATCCCATCTTTCAACGAGAGCAATGTCGAAGAATTTTGCAGCCATATTTTAAAACCACCACACCCACTTATAAGGTCCCAAATATTATTTCTCATTATTCTTCTCCAACAATGTGTCCATTCCCATATATATGTCTTTCCCTCTTACCTTCCCCCTTCTTTCCTTTTTTTTTTCCTTCTGTCCTTCCATCTTTCTTTCCTTTCATTCATTCCTTCATTCACTCGTCTGTCAAATATTTGAGTCCCTATTCTGGATCAGACATATCGAGTAGCCTACAGTAAAACTGAAGGGCAAGACAAACACATGATCCCCACCTTTGTGGAGCTTACAGTCCAATGAGGGACACACACATTAATCACATGCAGGCAAAGACATGATTACAAACTCTGGGAAGTACTAGGAAGGCCAGGTACAGGGATCTCTGTGGTTCCACAGAAGAGACACCTGACTCGGTCAGGGTGCAGGGAGGCTTTCCTGAGGAAGAAATGTTCACTTTGATATCTAAAGTTGGCTAGGTGAGGAGCACCAAGACATCCCACACAAGACTTCCTCTTGTTGCCTTGTAGCTCCCAAATCTCCCAATGTAGAAGACCCATTTTTTTTTCTACCCCACTTAATTACCCTTGAGCAGTGTTCATGACAGAAGTTCCAGGAAGTTCCATGTTCAATACCAAGGACAAGTCTAGCATTCTATTTGTTTAGAGCTGCACAGACCTCTGCTGACTCCCTGTTGTTAGCTGAATAGTCTTCAGTAGGTTTAATGTGGCATTGGAGGTGTTTCCTGTGCTATCTCCCTCCGAAGTTCCTGGCCTCGACTCGCCCTATTTGGATACCACACTCCAGCCATCCCCGGCTACTTGCTATTCCCAGGACATGCATTAATTTTCATGCCTCCATGCCTCTGTTCTCACTGAACTCTCTTCTGAGATGACCTTCCCCTTTGTCCCCGCCATTAAAGTGTTTTTCATCTTTCTTGCTCCAGGGCCATCTCCACTAGGAGGCTTTCCTAACCTCTGGGCATAATTAGTCTGTCCATCCTCCTGAAAGTACTCTCTAGCCCTTTACTGATATTTTGTTTCCATTCTGCATTGTTAGCTGTTTCCTCGCTGCCACTAAATTTTAAGATCCTTGAAGACAGGAATCATTAAGAGATCATACCTCTGTCCTCCAAAGGGCCTGTCCCTGTGCTCTTGCCATAGTAAGCATTCAGTAATTGTTTGCAGAATGAATGAATGAATGAATGAATAGGTATCCTTTTAATCAGTTGATGAGGATAGAAAGTGCAGAGATCTCTGTTACTATTTTTAGTCCGCATTTAACATAGTGGCTAGTACTCACTATTGATATTTCACTATAAATGAATGTGTCATTTTCTTTTCTACATATTTCAAATATCACTGAACCTAATAAAATGTTTTGCACACAATGCTGGTTACATTTTTTTTTTTTAGATTTTATTTATTTATTTGACAGAGATCACAAGTGGGGGAAAGGTAGGCAGAGAGAGAGAGGGGGAAGCAGGCTGCCTGCTGAGCAGAAAGCCCGATGCGGGGCTCGATCCCAAGACCCTGGGATCATGATCTGAACCGAAGGCAGAGGCTTTAACCCGCTGAGCCACGTAGGCTTCCCAATGCTGGTTACATTTTTAAGCACTTCGGTTGAATCATAAATTCCTTGGGACAGAAATTATATCTTCCCTTTATTTGTGTCTCTTATACTCCCGGATGTTGTTTTATATATAAATCACTGATACAAAATGAAAGTGTTGGTAAACCACTTCCTAGGTTCACAAGTTATTTGTATTCTCATATGTATTATATACACATTGCTTTGCTAACATGTGAATGTGGGTACAAATACAGGTGTACTTTAAGACTTTGTGTAAACAGTTTGCTGTGGATTTGGATATGCTACAAAGGAAATGACCCATGCTGAAAAGCAACCATATCTAGTATGTCTTTGCTATAACTCAATAATCTTTCAGTCGGTCTCAAGCTTGTCCTTCAGTGTTGCCATTATACAGGTATTACCACTGGACTTGCTTGAATATTGCTTTTTATTAGTTTTGAAGAGGATGATAATGATTACTATATGTGTGGAGTGGCAAGGCCAAAGGGCTGGATGGAGAACTGGGTCATAAAATGCCAGGTGATTAGAGCTAGAAGGTTCTAGAAGACTGGTGAGCCTAACTCCTTTATTTTACAGATGAGGAAACTAAAACTCAAGTTCATAGTCTTGCTTTTGTACTTCACAATGCTCAATTTTGGGGAGTCTGACATGGAAAAGAAGACTTCCTAGATTAAGGTAAGCACAAAGGTTATTGACTATTTTTTTCCTCTCTTCCAAAGAGCACTGTTCTGGGACACACCTGTTGGCTCCCAGTCAGAGCTTAGTAAGCACAGACTTATTTATACCACAAATGACATCATCCATCCATCTTGGAAGCCACAGTGCTCACCCTCATTGGTTGTCAGCGGTGTCTAAGATGTCCCCTGATTTCATTGACCTCTGTGTGTCCTGGAGCCTTGACCTCTAAGGCTCCCTGGTGCCAGAATGTCTGCAGCTGTAGGATCAAAGACCCTCAGGGGGAAAATCCACTCCTAACTGAGATGAAATGGAGTGAGTTATTAGGAAAAGTGGCTATATGTCCCAGAACCCTTGCTCATCTGGAAAACGCTTGAACTGCATCCCAAATATAAACACCCAAGCCTGAAGACCTAAACACAGCACAAACCAGAGACAGAGACTCCTGCCTGCCAGGCCAGGGCCACATACCACCTGCCTCCTAAATGACTGGATGTGCCTGGCACATAATAAGTATTTTTATAAACAATCTGTGAAATAAATGAATGCAGGAGGTGGCCTCTAATTAAACCTACAAATATTGCAAAACTATTAAGCAAGAAAGATCGGGTGAGAAGTTACCAATTTTAAACCAGTAGGTCAGATACTGACGTGTAAGTCCTGAGACTGACTCTGAATTCTGGCTCCAGCTTCCTAGCAAGCAGAGCAAAAAGTGCAATGCCGTGGACCTCACCTAGTTCTCACTGTGGAAGAGAACACAGCATTACAGGGCATTGTGTAATTTTCTATCCCCGAGAGAAAGGAGTCCAGCGGGAAATCTTTCTATGACACCAAAGTATCATTTGTGTCTTGAGGACATGTGAAGCTTTTTCCTTGGTTGGCAGCCAGACTAATTGCTTGCCACAGGTTGGTAACACCCTTCCCAAATGGTGGTTGTCCAAAGTCTTCACTTAAAGAGAGAAACTCCGTTTTGGTTACTGTCCCCTGGCTGCCTGTAACTGCTGTTTCTTCACAATCTTTAGCCAGAACCCTATTTGAAGCTGAACCTCAGAGCATTCTTAAAATATTTTCTAAGCCCTCTTTACTTACAGATGCCCTTCCTCCGCTAGTCTTATAGAGCTGGATGCTAGGATATTTTCGCCGTCTTCTATACTTAGTATGGCTTATAATCCTTGGCCATGTTATCTCAGGCGCCCCTTTAAGTATCCCTTAACAAATAGAGTAACCTGAGTCAAATAAAATCCTTGTTGATTGATTGATCTGAGACCTGCAGTGCCCTCAGGCCCATCCTGCTTTACAGCTTCCAGTTCTGGCTCCCTCCTGGCCAGTCTGTCTGTGCCACTTAGATATTTTTCCCCACTTACTGCCAAGCTCCATATTTTTCCTCCCGTTGTCCACAATGTCTGTAATAGTGTCCATGTCCCTATCAGCGGTCATAATTCAGATTTGAGCTTATCTCCCTCATGATATTTGCCAAACAAAGCCTGTGAAAGATCGTGCTTTTAAAATTTGCTTTTAACACTGGCCTGTATTTCTTTTAGTCCCAGAATTTTAGAGCTAAAGGGACTGTACAATTAATTTTGGCTCCTCTGTTTTACAGCTGAGAAAACTAAAACCAAAGAAAGTGAAATGATTTGCTTTTCAGTCCTTAGCCTGGAAAGCATTGAATCCGTGTAGCCTTTGTGGTGTTTATCTCCATCTCATCTCTGCTCTGTGAACGAGGAGATTTTGTTTCCCGAATCATTGCACCTTGTCCGCTGGTGGTCACGCCCCATACTCTTAATCAATAATAAGTGAATGAACTAAGTGAAATAATGCATCATGGTTTATTTTATATTCTACTTCAACGCAAAAAGAACTAATGAAATTAACAGATAAATACAGAAAGAAAGGCATTCGGTCATTTGGTTCGTTAATGGCAGACTTGACAACAGATGAGTTTTTCCTTGTTCTTTATCCGTCTTATCATTACAGCATATTGATCACAAATAACTTTTTAAAAAAATCTAATTCGGATCATTCTTTCTTCTAAAATGCGTGTTTAAGATACTATGATTTTAAGGAACCATTATAAAGTAAAGAATCTATCCACATAGGTAACTTCCCTCTTCTAGGGGGCCAAATGGGCAATGACAGTCCTGCTTAGACAAAGCAGATTTATGGAATAGAAAAACAACGTGGTCTTTGCAGAAGCTTCTACAAACAGGAGATGTGAGAAGTGTTCAGAACAAAGAAGGGGTCATCCCTAAAAATACAGGAAGCTTTGATCTTCCTTCTCGCCTCGAGCAAGGTGAAAGGGTAGAGTCTTCAGCAAGTCTGCTCTGTGTATTCAGGTGAAATGACACTTTCAACATGTATGGGCAAGCAAAAGTTTGCTCAAACGGTGATAAATAGAGGCCCCAGATCCTGTGACTCTACAAATGTGTCAAATGTAAAATAAATTCCTTGTTTTCCTTGTAAGTTTAACTATAGGAAATAATGAGTCCTTAAAAGGGAGTGATTAGATAGTATAAGAATGCAAATTTGGCAGAGTAATCAAACCCCAGTAATTTGGGGCATTTTACATTCTATCCTCCTTTCTAGGCATGTTTTGCTTCCCAGATTGTAACCAGGGATGCTTTGATAGACTTTGGAAACAGTTATTCCCTTGTGAAGACCCTACACCTCTGAGAGAACCCCAGAGGGTAATGGGAAAAAGGTGTGACAACTAGGCTTGTGCTTTGACTCCTCCTAAAGAAATGTATTAGGCTTTGAGATATTTGCAAATTTTTCCAGAGATAGCATACCTGTTACTGCAAGCTCCATCCAGTTACCATGTAACGATTTTTGGAAGCACTCCCCATTTTGGGGCACTGCGTCAACCGGACCTCAAACCACCCTGACACCGAGCCACTCAATGGCCATAGAGAGCTTAAATCTGTCTGGCAATGGTAAGGTAAATCAAGGCAATCAGTGCTTAGTCCCAGGCGGCGCTCACCTGACATCCAGCAGCTAGAACTCACACAGAGGCAGGAACCCAGGAACCGAGTTACAAGGCCACAGATGGAAAAGCAGGAACAGTTTGAGGTGGCGTCCCAAGATGAGCATGAGACCTTACATCTCTTGCCTTGATTCAGGTCTCTAAATTGGTCTTAAGACTGGAGCAGGTCTGTCTTCATGCGGAGTCCAGAACAGCATCTACCATATTGGGGGTGAGGAGTGCCATTACGGTATTACAGTTAGAGCATAAAATTACTTGGTCAGGCTGAGATCTAGCTCAGACCTTCTACTCACCAAGCCATGTCCCCCACACAGCCTGTGGGAGCTCATTGGCAGCACCTGTTTATGAGCCCTACCCCCCAACAAAGGCTCTCTATGCACTGGGGTGTTATGGCAGGAGACTCATTTGTCCAGAATTCATAATCAGGCGGGTCCTCAAATGTGCACCTCTAGGCATTCCTCTGAAAGATGTTATACCTACAGATATAGAGACACCCAGGACCGAAAGCAGTAGACTGATTCATCATTTAACTTAAACCTGGGTCTGTTACAAGACCATCTATCACAGGCAGTGAGATGTTTGTGTGGATCAGAAAAGCACAGATCTAGTATTGCACCAGCAGGCAGGGTTTGGTAATCAGAGAGCAAGCCAGATTTTAATCCCTGCTCTTCCCTTTGGCCAACACATACAACCATCCGTTGGGACTCTGCCTACATGTCGCTTTTAATAATAGGTCTAGAAACTGTCTTGAGAGTGACAAAACCCTATGTTTTGTTTAAAAGCATTAATTGCTTTAACAGTTAAAATATCCCACAATTTTTGTAACTAAATTCTAGCACCCCTTCATTTTAAATATATCAAGACTGCTGCAAACTGAAAGTGGCTTGGATCTCTTTCTCTCTCTCTGAGAAGGCCCAGCCAAGGGGCAGGAGCTGGAGTGGGGGAGGCCTGACACCTTCCACTGCAGGGAACTGAGGCTGTCTGTCAGATCGAGTCATTTTCCTGTAGGAAATGTCATTGCATCATTGCATTGTAAGAGAGTGATGTCATAGTGTGGGGCCCTGATCTACTTCCTGAGTTTTAACCTGAGTCTTGTAACCTTTTTCAGCTGCACTGCACCCAGAGAAAATGAAACACATGGAAATGGAAAGGCCAGCGTGTCTCATAAAGACCTTTGAGGCCCCAGGGTGGGGTTCGCTCCTGCACCTACATTAATGATCAAAAAACAGTTTTGTTTGGGTCTCACATCCTGGATATGACATGGACCTAGTACCTAGGAAAGTAAATGGAAAAGAAATAGTCGTCAGGATGTGTCTGTAATTTCCTGGCAGAAACCCTTCCTTTTTCCTAGCTTGGGTTTAATTAGTGGGGGACAATGCTTAATTTAATTAGGATGCAATGCTTAGTTTTGTGGTGCTGGTGTTTTTGTTGTTAAACTCTCTGTGAGAATGAAAAGTGGTTCCTGAACCGATCTTTTAAATCTTACATAGGCCATTTGTGTCTCTGTGTCTTAGGATTGGTTACAACCCCAGCCTAAATGACATTATTAAGCTATTTCCTGGAATGTCAAGGGCTGAAATTGCCCTGTCAAGAACGACTCTGTTCTTTCAGGGATTTCAGAGAGCAAGAGCTCGGATTGCATTCTTGCTCTGTTATTATAAGTTTTTGCCTGGCAGGAAACCACTGGGTCTCAGATAATTTGCATATATCCAATGAGAGTGATCCACTGTTCTACGGAGGTTTCAACATTGCATGACAACACCGTGGAAGAATCTCATATGGAGAAAGGGGATTTTTTTTTCTCCCTTTCCCTAAGCCCCATTTTAAATAGTTTCTTTCCCACAAGCTGATGTGTCCACATTTAAAGACTTATAAGTAAACCAGTCTATTTTCCAGCCTTGGCCTCTGTCACCGGTCAAATAATATCATCAGCCGCACAAAACTGAAAACAGGCTATCTGAGAGCGAAGGTGCCTTATTCCTTTCGGAAGGCCGGGTAAAGCAGACTTTTTCTGGCATGGGATGGTGAGCGGTAACAATTCAGCTCTCCCCGGCAAAGGAGTAGTGAAACGTCTGCTCATTTCTTTGTGGAAGCAAAGGCAAGAAATAACCCTGCATATATCTTGACAGCGGAATATGATTTTTCACACGTTTTACATGGGATCCCAGTTAACCTAAAGCCCTTGGTCTTGGACAGCTTCACCAGGATTTTGGAACTGGGCACATTGTGCTGAGCATGGAATATCCGGGAAGCAATCATAGCATCTCACTGCTCCTGCAGTGGGGGCCACAGAGGCTGGAGAGCCGACTCGAGAGAATGTCCAATGGTCACCCAAAACCCTTTTAGAACAGAGAGGGATGCAAATCAGAAAGCAAAATGGAAGTAAATAAATAATAAGTAAATAAATAAACTCAGTCCTGGGTGGAAATGCTCCAGTAAGGTGGAAATGAATTCAGACAGTATACTGATAAAATTTAAATCCCTCCTGGTGTAATCACCCACAACTAGACGTGGGGTAGCTTCATTAAGTGAGAGGTGAACATGCGTTAATTGAAGAGCTGAGGTCTGGGCGGCCCCTATGGGACTTCCAGACACCAATGACTGAGCTGCGTCACCTGTTCCAATGACTGGAACGTGTCATTTAGCTTCTCTACACATCGTCGTTTTCATGATGTCTCACATTTTCACTCTGTACTTGTGCATTCTCAAATGAATGGACTCTTAGAGACGGACCTTCAAAGGCATCTAATAAAGGTGCTGAATTGAATCAATGACACTAGATGCAATTTTTGTGCTTAAGTCGTGTTAGGGTGTCTGCCACGTGGGTTACCTCTGCAGTGCCACGGAATTCTCTCAGCAAGCCTGACAGTTAGCAAACCTCATCAGTTCCACAGGACCAGGGAGAGACTGAGGCTCTTGCCTAAACCCACGAGAGGGCCAGGGTCTGAAACTGGGTGTTTCTCATTCAGAAGTCCTGCCCACTTTCTGCCACCCTCCACGGGCGCTTCTTAAGCTTTAGCATGCTCGGACTCACTGGAGGGGGGATTCCTGACACAGATAGCGGGGACCCAACCCCCAAGTTTCCAGTTCATACAAGTTTCTGGGTGATGCTGATGCTCCTGGCATGGGGATCCCATGTGAGAACCATTGTGCTATATTATTAAGAGCCGCAGGCGTGAAGATTTAGAGACATGTGAGAACATATGAGATAGAGGGATGCCCGGGTGGCTCAGGCAGTTGGGCAGAGGACTCTGACTTTCAGCTCAGGTCACTATCTTAGGGTTGTGAGTTCCAGCCCCATGCGGGGTTCTGGGCTCAGCGGGGAGTCTGCTTGGGGATTCTCTCTCTCTTTGCCCCTCCTCCCTTGTGCCCTTTTTCTCTCTCAAAAATAAATAAATAAATAAATCTTAAAAAAAAAAAAGAATATATGGCAATGAGAATATAAGAAGCAAATCTCTGGACAGTTTAAGAAAGACCTCTTATGTTTTGTTTTTTTTCTTTAAGATTTTATTTTTGAGTGCTCTCTATACCCAATGTAGGGCTTGAACTCACAAGGCTGAGATCAAGAGTGACACGCCCTACCCAATGAGCCAGCTGGGCACCCCAGCTTTACCTTTAGAGCCACGAAACAGCTGAATGAGGTTGCCTCTTGGGAATGGTTCAGCTGTCAGGGACATTTAGATCTTGGGACTTAAAATGAGAAGTTGGCCCAGAGGACAGCTAAGGTCCCTTCTAACTATTAAACTGTCATGAGTGCCATAGACAAGCTACAGAGGGGCCAGAAGGAAGGGTCATTCTCTCCCCCTCCCCCCCACCGCAGGAGGCCCTTCTCATTATGGCTACACTTCCACGTTTTAATTGTATTTGAGGATCTATAGTTGCCTTGGTAATGGCAATGAAGAAATGGTGAGAAAAATGGTTCCTTAGTTTAGGTAATATAGACTGACAGTTTATTGAAACACCACACAGGGACGAAAGGAATTTAAAGAAAACATTCATTCATTGTGAATTTATATTTCAGATTCTAAAATTTTATGACAATGATGATAAAATTTCCATTTAAAAAATCATAGCAGGTAAATCAGAAAAAATGGTGTTAACAATCTAAAAAGGCTACAATGTACAATTATTTCAATTTTTATTTCATAAGAACATAGAGAAAAAGTTTGAAGAAAAAATTATTTTGCAAATATTTCAAAATAATGGCCACAAATATAACAAATTTAAGAGGAATGCTGCTTGAAATTTATTGTCTATTCTTTTGACCCTAGGAAGAAGAAAAATTAGTGTTTATTTCTACAATTTATCAACGAAAATAGAGTGTCACTTTTGACATTTAATTTAGTCTTTTTTATGTCACAGGAGCCCAATGAAGGATGATTCAAGTAACAGCACCATGGTACCACTTAAGGATTTTAGAGGAATCACCAGAGAGAACAATATTGGTGATATTGGTGGAGGGGGGTGGTAGAAAGATATAAAAAAGAAATAGATGTGTAATAAAATATCTGCCATAAGCATAAAACAATTCAGAAGAACTATTGCTTTTGTGGGCAGGGACTGTCTAAGGAAGTGAGGGCTCTCTCCATTGACTATCTTTTTTGGTCATTTGCTATTTGTTTTGTCTAGTTTGGGTTGGTTTGAAGCTTTTAGAAAATTAACAGAAGATTAGAGGGAACTTTCTAAAATCTTCGAATGAGAGCTAAGAATTTTAATTTGATTAGAAGTAAGGGGAGGAAAACAAGCATTTCCTGAGCAGCTATCAAGTGCCCAACCCGTGTAAGGTTCTTAAAAGTCATTATACACCATTTCATTTGGCAACATGTGAGGTATGTGTGGTCTCGCCAGCACAAAGAGGTTCAATATTGATTTGTTCAAGGCTACTCAGATGGTAGGTGATGGAGGAAACAATTAAACCTCAAAGTATCTGACTTCAAACGTACCATGGCATATCAGGTTCTCCATGTGTCATAAATAATGTCGAATGCAGTGCTTCCTCGATAAGGTACCATTCCTCGGTATGGAAATTCAAATCGACTTTTTCTGTTTCTCTTCCTGGAAATTCTTGGATTCCATGACCACAGTAAATTCCCCTGCGATGTGTGGATTGTTTTTAAATTTGCAATATTCCTGACATAGGTATTTAGTTAAGATTTTAGCTATGGCTAGGAAGTGACTTCTAGTACTGCAGCCTACCACTCTGCTACTCTTTTGACCCCCACACTCCCAGTCCCACCTTTTCTGCTCACCTTTGTCAGTCCAGATTCTTGGAGAGGAGTTGCACCCACATGGATATCACATGAAGGAGCTTGGCTGTATCTTGCGTGTTATGGGGAGCCACAGGAGGATGTAATAAGATAATATTTATTACTTATACTATTAGCATAAGATAATATTTATGACTTATACTATTACTATTACTCCACAGGGAAGTAATAAGAACAGATTTGAACTTGGGAGAGCTGATTCTAAAGCCTGTGCGGAGGATACTTCTTAAGATAGACGAGATTGGAAGCAAAGATATCTGAGTAAGAGAAGACAGAGGGCTGAACCAGGACCAGCCTGGTCAGTACAGAGAAAGGGGGACACGGTGAATAAATATTTAAGAGGTGCAGTTGCCAGGATGTGGTGATCAACTGAGGTATGAGGAGTCACGGATGACTTTAGGTCTTAGGCTTGTCCTGAGTGTCATGAGTGCTGGCAACTGAGCTGGAGATACAGGAAGACGAGCAGGTGGTGGGGACAAAGAGATGATTAGCTCCATTATAAACATCGTGAGTTTGATGTGTGTGTGTGGGACACCCAGGAAAGTGCCCAGAAAATAGTCCGATGTAGAGCTCAATAGAGCAGGAGAAGGGACTGGTCTATAAATATGGATGTGTGAGGTATCAGCCCAAAGATGATAACTGAGGCCACCAGCCTTAAAGAAGTAAGCAGAGAAAAGGAGCCTTTGGGTAGACTGAGGAGGAAAAACTGGAGAAGGAAGAAAACCAAAGCCAGTGATGTGTGGAAGTCAAAGGGGAGAGGATTTCATGAAGAAAGCAATCAATAGTTTCAAAGGCGGTGGAGAGGTCAAGGAATATGCAGACTGAAAAGACTCCATTGGGCTTGGCTATGTACAGGTTTTCATTGGCAATCTTTGCCATGAGCGCATGAGTAGAAGAAAAGAAGAGGTAAGTTGTTAAATATGGCCTAGATTGAAATGGTCTTATGGCCCATGCTCTTCAGCACTAGGTTTATTATGAACTCAAAGCAATGTGTTGTTTGTAACTGATACGTGACTAACTAAAGCCAGGGAGTGTCCTGTGGCAAGCAAGCCTCAGAACCTCATTTGCTAGAATCCCAGGCAGAAATACTCTTGATGTCTTCTATTAGGTTCTTAAAATGGCTTTTTATAAATGATAAGATGTGAAACTGAATTAATCCTAAGTGACAAGAGTAGGACTCACACATAAAATCCAATCACTCTGTCTTGTCTCTCACGGTCAAGAAACCCCTCTACATCTCTCTGGGCTCCTTCCTCATCCCACACGCTAACTGGTGTAAGTCCTGTTGATTCTACCTTCTAAATATCTCTCAAATCTATCACCTCTTCTCCATGCCCATTAGCACTATCTAATTCACATTTCATTAGTCCTCATCTGGGCTCTTGGTCCTCCTGCCCTAGGGGACATTTTCCTTCAGTTCCTGTAAGTCAGTGGAGACGAGACTACGCCTTATTCACACTTCTGTCTCTACCTTTAGCCTTTAGCACAATATCTGGCACATAATATATGCTCAGTAAATGTTGAGAGGCACGTATAAACAATGAATGTTATATTTAGGGCTTTGGAGCCATATTCCTCAACACATGACAAGAGAAAAGTCACATATTAGTGAACCCAAGATATTCCTCTTCTCAAATAGGCTCTAATTACCAGCCAGTGCCAAGTAATTCTATTGCTTTAAGTAGCAGCTTTCTTTTTAATCCATGGCCGTAATGGTGCTAAGATGTGAACAGGTTAGTCATATGAAACCAGAGAAAAAATAAACATTTGGAACAATATTTTTTGCAAATCAACTGGAGTTTGAAGTTCCTTACTCATTTAGAAATACAATGGTAAGTTCTGCAACAACACAGATGGACCTAGAGGGTATAATGTTAAGGAAAATAGGCTAATAAGAGAATGACAAATATCATTCAATGTCACTCATATGTTGGATTTAAGAAACAGAAGAAATAAACAAAAAAAAGAGACACCCGAAAAAAACAGAGAACAACACCCTTAAGCAGAGAACAAACTGGTGGCTGCCAGAGGGGAGGCGGTTGGGGGGATGGGGAAAATAGATAGAGGGGATCAAGAGTACAAAGAGCACACTTCCTTGCTGAACACTGAGAAATATGTGGAGTTGTTGAATCATTATATCATACCCTAAAATTAATATAACATTGTGTATTAATTATACTTGAATAATTAAAAAAGAAAGACAGCCAACAAGACAATTCTGGTTGGTTTGATCTGAGATTGAGTTTATTTTTTTTTTAAGAGAATGGTGCAAGCCAGGAAGGGCAGAAGGAGAAGGAGAAGGAGAGAGGGACTCTAAAGCAGGCTCCATGCTCAGTGCAGAGACCTCCATGGGCTTGATCTCACAACCCTGAGATCATGACGTGAGCCCAAATCAAGAGTGGGAGTCACCCAGGTGCCCCAACAGATTGAATAGTGAGCAAAGAAAGTTGTTTTTCTAAAGCAATTAAAGTGATCTGTGTATCTGTAACAACTCTCCTACCTGTCTCATTTGAGTAATATTGTTAGCATATATTACTTCTTGAGCTAGCAGAGTAAAGGCAGTGTGATGTACTCCAGCGACACATCAGCATGGTTTGGGACAAGAAAAGAGCCACTCCTTGCTACCAACAATCCTCCCTTCTGAAGGTTAATCTTCTCCAATGGAATAAAGTTTTATTTGAAAATTGTAGATAGAGAGGCTCCTGGGTGGTTCAGTTGGATAAGTGTCTGACTTGGACTCAGGTCATGATCTCAGGGTCCTGGGATAGAGCCCCATGTTGGGTTACCTGCTCAGCATGGAGTTTGCTTCTCCCTCACCCTCTGCCCTCCCCATCATTTGTGCTCTTTCTCAAATAAGTAAAATCTGAATGAAAGAAAGAAAGAGAGAGAGAAAGAGAGAAAAAGAAGAAGGAAGGAAGGAAGGAAGGAAGGAAGGAAGGAAGGAAGGAAGGAAATCACAGACTGAAACAGAGCTGGAAAGTTCTTTGGATGTGCATGACCAAGCCCGGCTGTCTTAAAGATGAAGAAGTTCAAGTCCACAACTACTGATGTGTCTTGTCCTTGTGCCTTGTCCACAGTCCCTGGCTTATAGGGCTAGTCTGGGAGAGAAGTAACATCGTGTCATTCCTTACTCCTCATGGCCTTCATTGTGTTTTATCTTAATTACTTTTTCCTGTGTCTCTCTCACACAGAATGAAATGGGTAACACCCAGTAACAACCCCCGGGTACTTATTCTCCTGGATACTTAATACAGTGCAAAATGTCCAACCAACATTGTTACTTTGCTAAATGGTTTCCTGTTCACATCTTAGCACCATTACGGCCATTCTGAACTATTCACTAGGTATTAATTCAGTTTTCTTTGTTGAAACTGAATTTATATGATTATAGAGGATGGAGTCTTCTGATTTCTCCTCAAGTTTCTACCCTTTTATAAAACCAAAACTTCTTCTGTGTGTGGTTTTTTTTAAAAGATTTTATTTATTTATTTGAGAGAGAGAGAGCACACAGAGGAGAGTGTGAGGGAGAAGCAGACTCCTCGCTGAGCAGAGAACCTGATAAGGGGCTCCATCCCAGGACCCTGAGATCATAACCTGAGCCGAAGGTAGACACTTAACTGATTGAGTCTCCCAGAGGCCCCATAATAATACCATTTTAGATTAAAAGTAGGAAGCGGGGGAGGGACGCCTGGGTGGCTCAGTTGGTTAAGCAGCTGCCTTCGGCTCAGGTCATGATCCCAGCGTCCTGGGATCGAGTCCCACATCGGGCTCCTTGCTCCGCAGGGAGCCTACTTCTCCCTCTGACTCTGCCTGCCACTCTGTCTGCCTGTGCTCGCTCTCACTCTCTCTCTTACAAATAAATAAATAAAATCTTTTAAAAAAAAAAAAAAGTAGGAAGAGGAGGAAAAAAACCCAGTAGAATATTTTGTATTAAAAGATTAAACTGACTGAATGTCAAAAGGAAAACATGATGTTCACAATGATTATAAAGTAAAAACTGAGAAAAAAGTTGTCTAGTTACCTCCTTATTTATTGCTTCTGCTTTGACAAAATATCGAGCTAATTTTAATACATCACAATCGACAACTTTGGTCTCATTTCCTCTCTTCGTAAGTCGCTCTCACCCTTGGTGCCATCTCACTGATTAAACGAAATGAAAATACCCTGGAAGAAAAATAGCTTCCATTTCTATACGTGAGTTAATTTTTGTCTGTGAGAAACATAAGAAAGACTGCCCACAAAATGCATGCCTACAGGGGCGCCTGGGTGGCTCAGTGGGTTAAGCCTCTGCCTTCAGCTCAGGTCATGATCCCAGGGTCCTGGGATTGAGCCCCAAGTTGGGCTCTCTGCTCAGCAGGGAGCCTTGTTCCACCTCTCCCTATACCTGTCTCTCTGCCTACTTGTGATCTCTGCCATCAAATAAATGAATAAAATCTTAAAAAAAAAGCATGCCTACACAAAGCCACTTTGAGTCTGTAAAGCTGAAGAAACACTGTCTAAGACCCTTTGACACAGGGAGCGAATCCTGACTCCACCTGACCGACTCAACGTCATCATCTGTGAAACGGGGCTGATGAGATTTGTGGGGTTGTGAGGAAGGAAGGAGGAGGGAAAGCACCTGACCAGTAGTAACTGTCCCATAAATAGCACCTCCACTTACTCTGCTCCTACGCGGGCTCACGTCCCCACCATTCTTATTCCAGATGACACAGTGAGATAGAGGGAACACTAATGTCCAGAATTGCAATTATTTTTCTACATTCTGATTTTTCTGTTGACCATGTTAAGGAGACACAGAAAAGGACTTGTGAGGAAGAAATGCAGTGAATTCTGACTATTATGTGGCCCTCCCTGAGGCTGACTTGACTCTCCCAGACGGGATTTAGTTCCCAGAAGCACCAGAGAGAACTTGCTAAAGCCCCACATGAGGTTTCAAGCCCTTAGGGTGAGAGTTGAAGATGAATTTGTTTCAAAACGCATTTCTGTTGCTAATGATACCCGGTACGTCCGCTAGAAGATTTGGAGCTGGTGTATTTCTGCAAATTTGTCTTTTGTTTGGAAGAAGAGGCTCCTCCTCCGTTGGTAAATATTCTGTCCTCATATGTTTTTGAACTCTTTAAAGGGTTTACCTACATCTTTTATGGAAAGTAAATATTTCTCAATTCATTGAAAAAAAAAAAGAAAGAAAACCACTCTATCACATGATAAGGGGGAAAATATTTTCTTTCCCCTTTCATTAAAAAAAAAAAAAAAAAGCAAAACCCCAAACATAACAATGAATAATGAAAGGAAAACAGACGGAGCCGTTCCATTCCGTGGGGGAGGGGCAGAGTAGCTGGCGGGCACAGCTGCCGCGCGTCTGGTGTCCCAATTCTTTCCTTTCCCATCCCTTTATTACTTACTGGACCAAGAATGTAGACAATTTGGGCTATGGTTGTTTTGCGTTTTGGTTTCTCGACTTAATTCTATGGAGTGCTCTTTGCCCCCTGCCCTGAGTCCTCAGCCGAGAAGGTCACCTCAGTGTGCTGCAGGGAGCTACACAAGGGGGGCTCGCGTTCCTTTTCCAGTTCCACCTCTTCCCGTGAGGCCCTGGAAACTTGGAAGGGCTTGTGGTCTTAGCTGGAGCTGCTGTCACTGACTACCATAGACTGGGTGGCTTAAACAACAATTTCTCACAGTTCTAGAGTCTGGAAGGCCAAGATCGAGGTGTCAGCAGATTCAGCAACTGGTCAGAACCCTCTTCCTATTTGGCAGATGGCCACCTTCTTGCTGTCTCCTTACCTAGGGGGGAGAAAGAACTCTGGCCTCCTCACCTTCTGATAAGGGCATCATGAAAGCTAATCTTATCATGGGAGCTCTACGCTCCTGATCTCACTAAATCTATCTCCCAAAGGCCCTACCTCCTAATACCATCACAGTGGGTGTTTGGGAGTTTCATAGAGACACAAACATTCAGTCTGTAGTGCTAGTATAATGCTTTTATCAAAATCATAACACCCTTTATGCCTCTTTCAAGCATTTCTCACTGTGGTTTTCGTTGGGTATCAAATGACTACACGCTCACACACCAATACTGTGTGGCCTTCAATGAGATACTATCAACTGTTAGTGTTTCCTTCCCAAATCCATATGTGAAAGCCCTAATCCCTACTGGGATGGTCTTTGGAGGTAAGTTATTTGGGAAGTAATTAATTTAAATGCGGTCATGACTAGGAGACTCCCATGATAGGATTAGTGCCCTTATAAGATGGAGACAGAGATCATCTCTGTCCAGGAGCAGGCACAGGAAGGGTCATGTGAGCACACAGTGAGTTGACTTCCACAAGCCAGTAAGAGAGGCCTCAGCAAAGACCAGCCATCTTGGTACCTTGACCCTGGGCTTCCAGCCTCCAGCACGGAGAGAAATAAACCTGTTGGCGAAGCTACCGTGTCTATGGTATTTTGTTATAATAGCTTGAGCTGACGGGGATGCAATTCAATTCTCCTAAACTGAAAAGGCACAGGGAGCAGAGAAATAATGAAAGGTGATTCCTAAGGGAGTGCTTGGTTTGTTTCTGAACTTACAGAAGAATTCCTAGAAAAGAATATTATCCATCATAATATTGACTATTACAGATATGAAAAAAAATTGTTCTATAAAACAGTACAATTATAATTTCCTCCAAATCTTCCATCAAACTATCACTTTTTCCTTTTTTACAAATGTGCATAGCTCTCGAGTTTCCTGATAGGCGATGGGCATTAGGGAGGGCACTTGAAGTAACAAGCGCGGGACGTTGTTTGCAACTGATGAATCACTGAATTCTGTCTCTGAAGCTAACCATACAATCTATGTGAATTAAATTGAATTTAAATAAAACATTTAAAAATAAATAAAAATTAAAAGTGTTGCTTATCTCTTTCAGCATGAACCTAACAATATATCTACATGGAGGCTCATTAAAGGTAGAATCACCATGTGGAATTCTATATCCTAACAAGTGACCTGCCGTTTCTTCTAAGAAAGTTGTGTGTTTTCTAGAAATTGCACCTCATATAGCTGAGATTTCTACATGGTAACATAGTAACAAAGGTTTGTGGGGTTTTTTTAAAGATTTTATTTATTTATTTTGAGAGAGAGAGAGTGAGCGCAAGTCGGGGGAGGGGCAGAGGCAGAGGAGGAGAGAGAGAATCTCAAGCAGACTCCATGTTGAGCACAGAGCCTGACGTGGTGCTCTCTCCTACAACCATGAGATCATGAACTGAGCTGAAATCAAGAGTCAGATAACCTACTGAGCCACCAAGGTGTCCCACATGGTAACAAAGGCTTGTCAAGCTGCACATGCTCCTTCTGTGCTCAGGGGCAATGGTGTATTTATTAATACAGAAACTCCTATCCCATTGTGTCAGCCACTCATCCTTGCTAATGAAACATGATCTGCTACCATTATGGATTACGTGGTGTCAGGTCATCCAAAAGTGCTCACCAAAGATTTGCTGTTTATTAAATTTATTGAGAACTCTTACCCAAACTAGTGCTGCATTTTACACAGAGGGGAAAACGGAAATTCTGTCCAGAGGTTACACTAAGAGAATCCTGCGCTAGGAAGAGAATTTTCACCAGGTTCTCCTGGGGCATGTGTTAAAAATGCATATTCCCTGATTTCAAGCCCAACATTTCTGCCCTAAGAGTGTGCCAGGACTCAGGGCGCCTGGTCTGTCTTCAGTTTAGGTCAGGCATCTGTTATTGGGCATCTGCCTTCGGTTCAGGTCATGATCCTGGGGTCTTGGGATCGAGCCCCACATCGGGCTCTCTGCTTGACAGGAAGCCTACTTCTCCCTCTCCCACTCCCCCTGCTTGTGTTCCCTCTCTTGCTGTGTTTATCTCTGTCAAATAAATAAACAATAAATAAATAAAATCTTAAAAAAAAAAAAAAAGAATGGGCCAGGACAGAAGCCAGAAATATGGTTTAACAAGATCCATGGGCGATTCTGATGTCATTGATCCACTTTGAGAAATATATTGTAGTTGTATTGTATCCTATCCCTAGTTTAGAAATCACACACCAAGAACCTACTCTGAGCAAGGCGGATGAAGGCGATATTCTGAAGTTGGAGAACTTTGCTCTGTTTTCAATTAATTTTTTCTCTTTCCAGGCACTTTAGATGGCCTCACTATTGGGTTTCCATGATGCTGACTTACCAAGCTCTAAGGATATTTTTTTCATTCTTTTCTCTCTGCTCTCAGGTGTCATGTCCAAGATGGCAGCCAATTGTCTGATTAGCTAAGCATGCCAAGGGGTTATAGGTAACCAATGCTTTAATGTATGATTCTCCTGGGTTTATGTTCATTTTAACAAAGGGCTTTAAAAAGTTGGGATGGTCCTTACCAGGGAGAAATCTCTACATTCTAAACTCCTAGATGCACCGGCAGTATAGCAGGGGAGGTAATTTTTGTCTGCTAGCCTCAATTCTCAGTAGGCCTCCTTGTAAAATCAACTCTGTTCCTAGGAATGTACAGGATTTCCTTTGCAGACTTATGTAGAAGTTGAAGAGGACAAGACTGACCACAAAAGGTATAGAGAGTGCCAAGTTCTTGTCTTCCAACTTTGCTGATTTGTGTTGATAGGATCAAACTGGGGAAAAAATTGGCTAGCATAACCCAAATTCACCTGGCCTTAATATAATACTAACTTGAATCATAAAGCCAGTAGAAGAGTTTGTTGTGGTAAATATCTCTTTCCCGGAGGAGGCTGTTCAACTCATAATGGAGTGACCCAGTATCAGACATAGGAATTTGAAATCAGAAATCTCGCCCAGTGGTTCTGTTCTAACCCTCCTGGAGGCCGGATCCACACATCTTGGTGATCTAGCAGAGGATAGAGGGTACAAGGTGAGTGACAAGGGGGCCTAGGATAAATCTGTCCTATTATGAGAAATAGCTCTAGGTTTTAAATCTGGCCCTACTGCTCATTAGCTGTGTGACCTTGGGGAAATTACATAAACTCTTAGCCTCAGTCTACTATCTGTAAAATGGGAAGGACATTGAGAGTAAATATTCAGTTCATATTTCTATTGCTATCATATTATCAATATTATTCTTAGCCATCCAGGGAAAAAGTAAGAAAGCTAAATTTGATGTTGGTATAGATCAGCCTCTCTGCTGGGGCAGAAGTAGAAAGGGTGAGAAAGTTTTGGTTATACGAGATACAATGATAAATAAGAGAGGCAGATTAAGAACTAATATGGCAGACTTTCCATTTTAGCATTCAGGACTAAGAATGGGTTCTCCCTTTCTGGAAACTTACGTGTGTGTCTTCCAGATCAGTCCTGCAGAAAGCTTGACGAGCACTGTCAAGGACACACAGAACATGGCAAAGCTCAGGCACAGGTTGAAGGCTTGAAGGGTCAGGTGGTACTCTTCATAGTGCAGCGGGTCCACACAAGCTGATGGGAAGCTTGCATACGGAAAAGGAAAGGCAACTGCATAACCAACGTAATCAGTCCCTGCTATCCCTGAAAACGAGTAGAAGCAATATGGGCCAAGGAGAGCAGATTCCAAGGCTACAGCAAAATGAAGTGGACATCCCATCATGCTCAGAATCACAAAGATGAAACTAGCTTGCCACTGAAAATAAAGCAAAAACAAAGCATTACTTTGGGAACTGAATTCTTCAAAAGCTTTTCGGCAATATGAAGAAGGAAGATGTCAGGGATGAATCTCTTTTATTGGGAAGCTAAGGAGAAATGAATTACAACGTTCCCTTTTAGGTCTTTTGTTCACCTCTTGAATCTACACTATGGAAGAATGACATATCAGCCAATTGGGCCCAAAATGAAATGAATTCCATTCAACAAACATGTGTTTATTTTGCTTATATCATATGTTGACAGCCAGTCTGGGGTGGGAAAAACAAACAGGAGTACACAGGATCCTTGCCTTATCCTAGCACCTTGCTAATCAGGGAGGGCATGGTCCATGATTCAGCGGCACTGACAACCCCTGAATTTGTTAGAAATGTAGATTCTCACACCTCACCCGGATCTACTGAATCAGACTTTGCATTTTAACCAGATTCCCCAGTGATTCACACGTATATTCAAGTTTGAGCCACGGGAAGATCTATGATCAGATCAGGTAGTCTCTTTATACTATGGGATTACTTGGCTCCATACTATTGAAGTGCAAGATATCATGGACTTTTCATCCTTTTTAGGGGGAGAAGGAACAGAGACGTTGGAAGGACATCCCAAACTGAGGAGGTGAGCCTTAAAAAAACATGCTTAAAAACAGAGGAACCGGGACGCCTGGGTGGCTCAGTTGGTTAAGCAGCTGCCTTCAGCTCAGGTCATGATCCCAGCATCCTGGGATCGAGTCCCACATCGGGCTCCTTGCTCCGCAGGGAGCCTGCTTCTCCCTCTGACTCTGCCTTCCACTCTATCTGCCTATGCTTGCTCTCGCTCGCTCTCTCTCTGACAAATAAATTTAAAAAAAAAAAATCTTTAAAAACAAAACAA
Source organism: Mustela putorius furo (assembly GCF_011764305.1). Lineage (NCBI taxonomy): Eukaryota > Metazoa > Chordata > Mammalia > Carnivora > Mustelidae > Mustela > Mustela putorius. Next base: position 74,130,376 of record NW_025421987.1, on the reverse strand, counting down.
AACAGAGGAACCCTACGGGTCCATTTATTCAAAATGAAATTCAAGAGCATTAACATCAGTGGTGTCCTTTCCAAATCAGAACACTTAAATATTTATAGTAATCACAGGAACTTGTAGAAAATGTTTGGAGAAGAAATCAGATAAAAATTATCCGTGTAACACCCAGTTTACTCCTGAAACCCATTATAGTAAGGCATCAATTAGACAGAATTCGATGATAATTGGAAATCACGTTCTCTATGTTCCATCCTGAACTGGTAGAGATTTGACCTTGAAACCTATTCAATCATCCTCCGTGGTGTCTGTATATTTACCAGGTATCTCTTGGTCCACTCTTTGTAAGCCAACAGCAGAAGTATACCAGTTGTGAAGGCCTGTGAAAAGAAAATGGAAGAATAATATCCATGATAGAATGTATCTCTGGAAAGAGTTCAATCCGTCTCACAGTTTGACAACTTTATTATGAACTAGAAAGAACAGCAAATGGCTAAATGGATTTATGACTCTGATCTGCTCCTCATCGGGGATGACAATGAGGCAAGGAAGCCATCAGTGTCATAAAGACATGATTCATACAAGCTCATTTTTTGATTTTCTGTGTTGTCTTTGCCATCGCAATTATAATCTTTACTACTGTTAGGTGTCACAGGCGTAAAAGCCTCGCTTTATAACCCTCGCCATATGTTTTCGTTTGATTCATTGTCTATCGTTCATCTTTCTCACAAATTGTTAAAATTACAAATGGGAGGAACCAGAGAGGAAATGTCACAGAGCCCTGAAAACCCACCCAGCAATGGCATTATCTCTTCTTGTCTGCTTTTCTTTTCTTTCAAGATTCTGCAGCCTCAGCCTGCTGGTGGGATGCAAGTATGTGATTCTTGGTTCTCAAGTAACGAAGTTATAATTAGAGTGAATGCATGGTGAGACCTTAATCCTTCTGGGTACAGTGGTGTCCACAAGACATTGGTTTTTGTTGTTGTTGCTGTTGTTTTAGTCTCCTTTGAGGGGAAAAAGACCCAAAGTGCAGAATGAAAATAGTTAAAGGAGGGAATGGTGTCACCGGAATTGAGCAATATAAAATGGAAAAAAAAAAAATTCTGGGCTCATCTCTGATTCAGCTCTGGGTCTGATGAAGACCTTTGTGTTCCCTGAGCTTGGAAACCACTTATTTCTGACCCATAAATCATTTGTTCCTGGTCGAGGAACGCTTTGAGGTTGAAAGAAAACCAGGAAGAGATGTGTCTGAAACGAGATGTCGAATGAGGGCAGGACTAAGACAAGTTACAAATTAGGCTTTTGGCAGAGAAATAAATATGACTGTATGTATAGTATCAACCAATTTGAGCGGAAAAATCCTTTTGTACCAATATGGTTTTGAGGTATGTTGCTTTCGTAGCTTCTGTGTCCACTCGGTATTTTTTGTGGTGGTGGTTGGTTGTTGATTGTTTTTTTGTTTTGTTTTGTTTGCTTTTCATTTTCCTGACACATTTTATTTTGAATGTCTGACTTCGAGAATGGGGGGTGGGGTGGGAGAAGCACACACGCGTCCGCTCACACGAAACTTCTCGTGTGGCTACGGCTGAAATTCCAGACGTGGCATCGCCCACCCATAAAACTCCCGTGGATAAAAACAGAAGCATCTGTAGGCAAAGGAGGTTGGCTTGATTCTGCAAAAGGAAAGTTTCCAAGGGACCCTGCGGAGGTTGAGCTTGCATCAGAAGCAGACAAAACGGGAGCATTAGAAAGAGCCCCTGAGCTGGGCTGCGGAGCCTGGGGCAGGTCTCTGCTCCGGGAGTTAACGCGCTCTCACCCACACATCACTCCTTGGGAGAGAGCAGCCCTGGACCCAGCAGAAGAGCGATGGACACACTCCGGCACTGGGGTAACTCCCAGTCCATAGCTGGCATGGCTATAGGTGCCTCGATTCCAGGTTGCCTTAGCTACTTTGGCGTGAACCGTCGCTTTCCTTTCAAAAGTTGAAAAATGCGGCGGGATGGCAGTGGCCTGTTATTTCTGTCATCGCTGCCAGCTTGAGTTTTGCTTTGTTTACACAAAACTTTGAAAAGATCTTTCACGGAGGAGGCTGGTGTATGAGTGCCATTCAGTAACCTGTGAAATCCACCCTGTGGACGGTGGTGGCTCAGGAGCCAGCACACCCATCTTTCCTGGTGCGCAGCCCCCCCACCCCACACACCGTGAGCCAGAGGGCAAGGTGTCCCCTGAGTCACAGCCTCCCTTTTCTTGCTTTCTTTTCCTCTTTTCTTCTCTCTCTCTCTCTCTCTTTTTTTTTTTTAAGACTTATTTATTGGGCATCTGGGTGGCTTAGCCCTTAAGCATCTGCCTTCGGCTCAGGTCATAATCCCAGGGTCCTGGGATAGAGCCCCGCATCCAGCCCCGGGATCTGCTGGAAGCCTGTTTCTCCCTCTTCCACTCCCCCCACTTATGTTCCCTCTCTTGCTGTGTCTTTCTCTGTCAAATAAATAAAATAAAATCTTGAGAAGAAAAGATTTATGTATTTATTTGAGAAAGAGGGAGAGTGCCCAAGCACACATACATGTAAGCGGGCGTGGGCAGTGGGCAGAGGGGACGCGTCTCCATCAGACCCCCCTGCTGAGTGTGGAGCCCCGGATGCTGGGCTCCATGTCCCCACCCTGAGATGGGGACCTGAGCTAGAACCAAGAGTGTGACACAACTGTCTAAGCCACCCAGTCACCCTCTTTTTTTTTAACCTTATACTTAGGAAGAAGGAAAAGAAGGTAAAAGGAAGAGTTTTGAGGGTATGGAAGAGAAGTCAAGTGGGAAAAGGAAATTCGAGAGGTAGTGTCTGAGAGGCAAGTGCTGGGTCCAGCGGGGCAGTCAGGTTTCAGGAAGGACCAGGAGGAGGTGCTTGGGGAGTATGAGCCTGGCCAGAAGGCCCGGGCCTGCACTCTCCACCCTTAGCTCTTTCTGACCGGCCAGCTCCACAGGGCAGTTCCTGGGACTAGACTTGGGTTTTGTAAGAGGAGCTGCCAACACTGTACTTGCACGCTAATCATGAGCCCTCCCATGGAATCTTTAAATTGCCCACGTAAAGGACGCAGTTCCCAGAAGCGGATGAATTGAAGGAAGTGGGGAGCAGTCACAGTGGAAATAGAAACTTTCAGGGGAATCATTTTAATAGGCGCTAATTTATTCACTTACAAACATCTATTGTGGGTCTACGGCGAACAAGGGATGCGATAGGCACTCTGCCGACAGCATCATAACAGTTAACGTTTATGGAGCGCTTACTGTATGCCAAGCATGACACTAAACACTTTCCATGTGTTAACTCATTTAATCCTTATAATGATGGGGATCTCCTGCTTTTTAAGTGAGCCACAGAGAGGCAAGTCAGGTGAGCAAGCTCACCAGGTAACAATGATAGGCACAGGGGTTCCAGCTTTCATTGGAATTTACAGTCCAGATGTGAACGTGATGAGAAGAACGTCCACCTATTGAGGCAAGAAAGAGTGAGTGCCTTCTGTGTGAGAAGAGTCCAGTGATAAGATACCACTGCCGGTGGGGAAAGGTTGCGGATGAAAGCATTACCCCCCATGGGGGGAAACAGGAGTCAAAGCAGGTTTGAAGGATGGATGTGATTTCAGCGGAGGTGCCAAGGGGAAGGACAGCCTGAGTAACAGGTGCAAAGGTGGGAACACAGCAGGCAGGCTTGGCGGACAGTGAGGCAGGCTCCCCGATGCGGGACAAAGCTGGTTCTGGGCACAAAACCAGTAGAAAATCAGGCTTGAAAGCCATGTGGGGCCAGGTTGAAAAGGGCCTGGAAATTCAGGCGGACATATCTGAACTTTGTTTGGACAATGAAACAACACTGAAGGTTCTTGAAGAAGGAGTCGAATTGATGCAGGAGAGATTTAGAAAGCCTACGGCCACGTGCATGTTGGGTCCGGATGCAGGGAGGCCTAGGTGTCTCTGTAGGAACTTGGTCTTCAGACTTGGAATGAATTTTTTTCTTTGCTATTATATTTTCAAGACTTCACCTTTTTAAAGTAATCTCTACACCCAACATGGGGCTCAAACCCACAACCCTGAGATTAAGAGTCACACACTCCACTCACTGAGCCAGCCAGGCGCCCCCTGATCCAAACTTTTTTTTTAAACCTCTATCCATAGCAAGAAATATATTTTGCATCATGCCCAAGCCATAAATATATTATGTATGATACACTCTGGTTCTATTCTATTCTATTCTATTCTATTCTATCCTATCCATGTTTTATAAATGCTGCTAGCTACCCAATAGATTGATTTTAGAACTCATTAATGAATGGGTTCCCACAGTTTGGCTATTGAAGTTATCTAGGTGTAAAACCTGGGTGGGGTGGGAAGTGGAGCACAGTGAGAATGAGAGGAAAGCATGCATAAAAATAGGCTTCACAGGAAGAATAAAAGTTAGCTGGCAATGGACTGGATGCAATGGGGCTGAGGGTAGGTTGGTTTAGGGCACTGTTGCCCAGAGCACAGTCCTAGGACCAGCAGCGTCGGCATCCCTTGGAAACTTCGGAGATAGGCAGAGTCTCTGGCCCCCGCCCAGATTTACTGAACCAGAGGATACATTTTAACCAGATCCCCAGAGTGATTCTTATGGACATTACAGTTTGAGAAGGACTAGTTAAACTGGAGGGAAAGATTGAACTGGAAGTCACTCTAGGATTTGAAATTGGGTTCAGAGCCTGGAAAGTCAGGAGAAGAAATCATTGCTTATGATGGTGAGATGATTTTGGGGGGACAAGCTGAGCTTAAAGAAGCCTAGGACATCTAGGGGTGCCTGGGTGGCTCAGTCCGTTAAGTGCCTGCCTTTGGCTCAGGTCATGATCTCGGGATCCTGGGATCGAGCCCCGTGTCACGCTCCCTACTCAGCAGGGAGTCTACTTCTCCCTCTTCCTCTGCCCCCCACCTCTCTCAGGTAAATAAATTAAAATGTTTAAAAATAATAATTAAAAAAAAAAGAAGTTTAGGCTACCCAAGTGAAAAACTGGCCATCAGGTGTCTGACAATCACAAAATTGTTGAAGCTGTAAGAAGCTTGAGTGATGGTGAAATCAAGTCCGTCCTCTGACAGAGGAAGACACTGGGGCCCTTTTCCTAAGTTCCCGTCTCCAGGCAGGATTCTGGGTGCAGCACAGCTGCCTGCCACTAAGTCACTGGAGCTGCCAAGTCACGTTTTCCAGGATTCAAGTAGAGCTCAGTCCTTAAGGCTGTGTCTCCTGGCTCCATACTTGCTAGCAGCAGATGACTTTAAATCACCTAGCTCAGAAATTATAGGAAATCTGCTTATCATGTGGCTGTCAGAGGAGAGCTTGGAAAGTCTGAGGACCAATATTTATGAAGAATTTAGAAAGTCTGGAAGGAAAGCATTGAACAAATACAAAATTCTGTAACATTTGTAAAAATCTATCTTTTGTAAGCCTCGAAAGAGACAAGGAGTCTCTTACAATTTGTCTTTCCACCAGAGGAAGATTCACTCTGCAGGCAAGTAGGAAGTGACTGGTAGGGGCGCCTGGGTGGCTCAGCTGGTTAAGCGTCCGAGTCTTGATTTTCGGCTCAAGTCATGATCTCAGGGCTGTAAGGTGGAGCCCCACATTGGCCTTGAGCTCAGCGGGGAGTCTGCTTGGGATTCTCTCTCTCCCCCCTCTGCCCTGCCCTCCACGTCCTCTCTCTCTCTCTCTCTCCCTCTCTCAAACAAATAGATCTTTAAAAACAGAACAAGTGAGCACAAAAGTGACCAGTAAAGAAGGTTGTGGAATGAGTCAGAGATCTTTGAAGTTGACCCTGATCAGATGGAGCTGTGACTTGCTAGGAAACTCACTAGGAAAAGAAAAAAACCACATTGTTCCAAGCTTAGACATCATTAAAAGAGTGAACATTCTTACTGTTTTCCTTCTCAAGAGGTTTTTTTCCCCCCTGCTTTAGTATAATACTAGCTTGACTTTTCATCTTTGCAACCTAATCAGAGTTCAGTGGTGTGAGAAATTTTGTACAAGGGCATGGGACCCATTGACTTACTCAACCCTATTTACTGAACAGGATTTATCGAACACCTAGTCTGTGGCTCACTCTGTTCCAAGTGCTGCAGGTATAGCAGAAAACAAAAAGAAAAAAAAAATCCCCACCCTTGTATAATATATGCTTTTTAGGGGGGAGGTATAAACAAACAATAAATAAGTATACTATATAGTATATTAGCTGGCAATAAGGGCCATGGGGAAAAGAATAGAACAGGGAATGAGAAATCGGGGATGCCAGGTGTGGGGGAGGTTTACAATTTTAAATCGGGTAATGAGGGTCATGAAGGAAGGCATCAAGGAGAAAGTGACCATGACTTCAAAGAATTAAAGGAAGTTAAGGAACAAGCCATGTGTGGGAACAGGCTTCAGGCAGAGAACAGACAGTGCAAAGGTCCTCAGGCAAATAACATACATTGGAATGTTTGAACACAACAAGGTGCACGTGTGATGGGTAAGTGGTGGGAGATGAGGTCCCGGAAGGTAACAAGATGGGGAACTTGGCTGCTCCTCGGGGAATAGAATGGGAAAATGAGCGGATGGCAAGAGGTTAGGAAGGAAGGGTTTGAACAGAAATTGGGCCCTGATAGGATTCAGGGTGGGTGGCCCCCAAATAGGAGACTTTAGCATGTTGATTATTTTGAATTAAAGTTTTTTAGGAAACAACAGATGCAAGAAGAACACTGACTCTCCTCTGTCCCCCTGAAAGCAGGAAATGAATTCCCCAGGTGAAGGGGTGCCCTCCCTGTACTGGAGGGTAGAAGTTTTCCTCCATCACAGCACAAACAAGAGGCATGGTATCAACTAGCATGTGTGTAGAACTTTAAAATTGGCAAAGCCCTTTCTTTTACAAGCTTTGTTCAAATTTGGTCATTCTCACTGAACAACTCAGGGCGGATAGTGTCGCACAGACTCTCTTTACCTGCAAAATTCCTCATGTTCTAGGTAAAAGCAATGAAGAACTAGCTGCGTGAGGGTCCTGCTCTTGGCCATATACCAAGAATGTCAGAGTCAGGACCTGAACGTAGGCCCCATCTCCCCAGTCTTACTTTTTTGGATTCCAACTCCCCATACCTCAATCTCAAAATCAAATAGCTATCTACGATCTGTGTCCTGGACACAGATCTTGTCATTTCTCTGGGTCTAACCGATAAAACAGATAGTGGTGTAGAACAAGCCTATATTCAATATTTTTTTCTCCTAATCAAATCTCAGTCTCTATTGAATGTTCTATGATAGACAGCAGGGACAGACATAGAATTTAGAAAAAGGGACACAGAGTTGTACTCTAATTGTGGTTTTGTTTAACTTTGGGTCAGTTCTGAAGTCAGAGTTAAAAAAAATTAATAGAACAGAAAAATATCTGACTTCATTTCACACAGAAGGCTAAATATTATTTTGTGAAACTTTTTGTTATAAATATTTAGTTACATGTATTTATCAAAACCTATCTATTTACCTAGAAAGAATTATAGAGATGTATTTATGTACATTCTAGGTCCTGATGTAAAAGGTTTTCCTTACTCTGGGTCATCAATGGAAAGTGTGGCAGGTGCTTGGATAAATGTAATTGTAGATTCTTTTTTTTTTTAAAGATTTTAGCTAATTATTTGACAGAGACGCAGGGAGAGAGGGAACAGAAGCAGGGGGAGTGGGAGAGGAAGAAGTAGGCTTCCTGCAGAGCAGGGAGCCCTATGCAGGACTTGATCCCAGGACCCTGGGATCATGACCTGAGCCGAAGGCAGACACTTAATGACTGAGCCACCTAGGCATCCCTCCAGTAGATGTTTAATAAATATTTCTTTGAATGAATGTATGGCTTCAGGCAGGACATGGGGAAAAGAGCAGATGGGGAAGACTGGGGAGGTAGATGTAAAAGAATGTATTAAGAAAGAAAAAAACCCCAACAACACCATCCCACGCTTTCCTCGTTCATTTCCACACTCCCACCATTCTGCTTTCTCCATCTACTCACCATTCTTGAACCCCACTAGATGGAATTTTTAAAAAACTGAGACCTTTTGTTTGTTTCTTTTACCATTGCAACTCAAGCATGCAGTAGGCTGTCAATACATATTTATTTAATAAATAGATAAAAATGATATGTTCTAAGGTCTTACTTTTAGGTGATATCAAAGTTAAAGTTGGATTTTTTTTTTTTTTTTAAGACTTAAAAGGTTGCCTTTCTTAAGAATGGTTACATTTAGGGGCACCTGGGTGACTTAGTCGGTTAACCGTCTACCTTTGGCTCAGGTCATGATCTCAGCGTCCTGGGATCGAGCCCCACCTAGGACTCCCTGCTTGGCGGGGAGCCTGCTTCTCCCTATGTCTCTGACAGCTGTTCCCCCTGCTTGCGCTCTCTCTGTGTGTCAAATAAATAAATAAAATCTTAGAAAAAGGGGCGCCTGGGTGGCTCAGTGGATTAAGCCGCTGCCTTCGGCTCAGGTCATGATCTCAGGTCCTGGGATCGAGCCCCGCATCGGGCTCTTTGCTCAGCGGGAGCCTGCTTCTCTCTCTCTCTCTCTGCCTGACTCTCCACCGACTTGTGATCTCTCTCTCTGTCAAATAAATAAATAAAATCTTTAAAAAAAAAAAAAAAATCTTAGAAAAAAAAAAAGAGTGGCTACATTTTAGTAGAAAACTAAAGATCAAAGGTTCTAAAGTTGAAATTCTCTAGTCTCTGATGGTGAATGTCAGGCAGCACAAGAAACAATGAGAGAAGGATTTGTGGCAAGGCTCTGTAACTCCTCTTAAACCATATCACCATGGAAGACATCTATTCACAAGGCTAGATGTGTTCATTTCTTTGACCCAGAGAGCTGGGGTACCAGAACAACCCTTCACTGGTGCAGTCATTGTACTTGTACTTGGCCCATGTACCCTTTCCTAATGAACTGCGACGTTGGAGAGGTACCTCACCCAACCTCTTGAATGACTTTCAGTTCAAACAGTTGCTCACAAGGACAACTGTGGGAAAACTAAGATTTGGGGCCTGCAAATCGTGGATCAGGTCCACACACCTCAATGTTTCTAGGGAAAGCATTAGTCTGAAAATTATTTTCTTTGTTCTCCATTTTTACATGTTTTTATGGTTCACATTTTTTTCTAAATTCAAGTTTTACTGGAGAGATTTCAGTTTCTCAGAATACCAAGGTGAGAAGATTAAAATAACTTTTAAGAATTTCTTGAACAGCATTTCATTATAGTACACATGATGGTATATATGATAAAATGATATCAAGAAAGATTCTACATTTGAGAGGCAACAAATGGAAATCAACGTTCTACGGTAAATTCTAATTTTCTGTTGATTTTGGACTTCTCCGTATTGTTGGAAACCATGTTATTCTTTTTCTTCTTTCCCTCCCTTCTTTCTTCCTTCTCCCAATATATGTAATAAAATATTTTCCTACCAAAGCTCCATTCCAGATGGGGCAAGCAATCCAGACACTCCATCCCGTGAACCAAAGCTTGTAAGAAAAGACAGGGAAGAAAGTGATAACTCCAGAGACTACACTAAGAGCCCCCAGGGAAATGAGAATTCGGCCAGCAGCCTGGTGTAGGCTCTGCATTTTCCTCCGTGACTTGGTCCTCGATCTCAAAGATGTTTTGTTACCAAAACATGAGGGTATGTGAAGCCTCAGTAAACAGAAGTTTCTTAGAGACAGTAGCCATGACACATGTGGACTGTTGATCTACTTGGAAACAAGCTTCTGTTTGTTTCACCAAAGATAATAACATGTAATGAAATAATCCTTGACATAAATTTGGTACAATAAATTCTAATACTAGTTTACTAAGAGAGTGAATGAGTGAGAAAGAGAGAGAGAAATCATTCCTTGTTTTGGATTACCGCCTCCATTCCCTTCATTCTGCCCTGTGGTGGGGAGTGCCCACTTCCTGGCTTAATCAGATTCAAAGGCTTGCTGACTGAGCTAATTGTTTCTCAACTCAACCTGCCTGGCGGTTCCAGCATAAAGCCAACATCCTTTGTGCACAATAGATTCACATTCCCAGCACAATTTCCCACAAAACAAAGTAAAAATAAGCACTCTGATCACTTTTCATTATATTTAGATGATTTACAGCAAAAACAAGATCTCTCCCCATCTTTCAAAGTTCAATTCTACTACAATTATTTTTGAGTTTTTTGTACAGATTTTTGACATGGATTCATTCCCAAAGAGGCATAGGCTTCATTATGGAGTTCTGTCTTGTTTTCATGAAACCAGCTTTACCTTATGTTACTATTAATTCAATCATCAAGTAGAGGACAAAGATGGATGTGTATGTAGTTGTAAAATAAACTTTGAGGAGTAATTTATTAGTCGAATAAAATACAGATCTATAATCATTCTTGAATTATAATTCAAATTTTAGATGTTGGGCTTATGTACATTTAAGCAACTGTAGAAGTTGATTTCTTAATTTCTCACACATTTGAGAAAGTGGTACGTATTTGCTTTCGACTCTTAGGACATGTTTTTCTGTACTAGGACGGTATCTTGAGAACACAGACCCCTTTCTGAAGATACCTGAATAATTTTCCTGTTCAATATTAATGCCTAGTCCCTTAATGAGATGATGAAAACTAATTTTACGGATGGAAATATAGTGGTTTAGAGCATGGATTTTTGCATGAGACAGAGCTGGGATCCATTATCTGCCACGCACCTGACCTTGGGCAAGGGCAGGTTACTTAGCTCTCTAGGCCTGTTTCTTCATATGGGAATAAACCCAGTTTTTATCTCACCAGGTGGTGATTGAGAAAAGTAAATGAGGCAATACATGTGAAATGCTTAGCATGGAGCTCTGTATCATGGTCCTTTGCTTATTGTTACACAGGGCGGGCCATCTTTGGAGTTCTTTCAACATGGGACAGGAAGCTGTCATTACCGTTGCTTTTAGGCATCATCTTACCATCTTACTGCATCGTATGCAGCTCCCAAAGTACTCTTCCCTGTTCAGTGAGGAGCGAAGCTGCTCTCAGATTCTCTGCTTTTTGTTTTTCTTTCTGTCTTTCTGCCTTTGGTAGCCATTCCACCGTGGGACCTCGATTTTGAAGCCATTGGTTTCCTGGATGTACAGGACCCAGGAAAGCAGCTCAGGCTTTCTGCTCTAGCTGTGATTTCCCATCTCCTCTCGACACCGCAGGAGTACATTCTCTCTCTCTGTCTTCCTCATGCCACTAGGTCGGTTCCACAAGGATAGAGGCCTTCCAAGCCTCACGCATCCCCTCAATGTGTAAGACGTTCCCAGTGCCTAGACCTGTGTCTGGCCCGGTGTAGATACTTAATACCCATTTGTTGAATTAATGAATGCCGGCTTTAGACCTTCCAGCTGGGCACTTGTGCCCACCACCCCCCACCCCCGCTGAGCTATGTGTCCGCCACACCGCTGTGTGCCAATGCTCGTGTGTTCCTCTGTGACAGAGGGAAAGGGTCTGGGCTGAAGAAAGACTTGTCTGTGTTAGTATTTGGTTTGGGCTGTTTTGACTTTTTCCTTTACTTTTTATCTCAAGGTTATAGCTCCGTGACATGTCAACATACTGGGGGTCAGATCACTCTCCCCTGTTTGCATGTTTGGAAAATAAAGACTGTTGAAATACTCGTGTTAAACAGTACAAAGATGGCAAACAAGGAGAATATTTTGTGCTTTAATCTGAGGGGGCTTTTCTAGTGTTTGTAACCCTGACAGGCTAACCCCGACACCACCGGGGACTCACAAACCAGAGCGTACTGATGACTCGATGCGTCCCTGCCCCTTCATGGGACAAAGAGAAAGGACAGAGGTAGATTAGGGAATTCTCACTGGGCGTTTTCCCAGCCACCTCACGCAGGAATCTATCCACTCGAATCTCCTCAAAGCATAGAGACTTTCAGGGAGGGCAGCTACCGGGAAAGAAGAGAAAGTCTCATTCTGCCTCTGACCAGGGCTTCCTCTCAGCTCGACCATGTTGTCTGTGTTCCCAGTGTTCGCAGCCAGCAAGGCTCACAGGGTCCCTGCCCCCTTCTGCCCCCACTCTAGGGCCCCTGCCTTCCCTTTGGCACCTCTGGAAGGTACGTCTGCAACTCTCCGTGAAGGTGGTGGAGTCACGGTCTTTGCTGGCTGCTTTGCAGACCCTGCCTTTCCTCCTACCCAAAGAGGGCCAGCAATGTTTGCTCAAGAAAGAATGGCAGAAGTTGCACCAAACTCTTCAATCCAGCTCTGTCACTAAAAAAGGGAAGGAAGGAAGGAAGGAAGGGAAAAAGAAAAGAAAGGGAAAAAAGAAACAAAGAGAAAAGAAATATAATCTAGACTCCCCCACTCCCCCCAAAAGAGAGGTGGAATAATGTCAGGGAGGCTGACTGAGGGAGAAAAGCTGATTTGGACCCTCTCTACCTCTTTAGATAAGTTCCTTTACATGTGAGCCCTGGAAATAGCTCTGCAGGTGCTAGAGTCTTGGGTTTTTTTTTTTTTTTTTTAAGTAGGTTTCAAAGTTCCAGAAAGGGTCTGCTTTTGCCAAGACGAAAAAGGATGGAGCTCTAAGCAAGAAATGAAATGAAAATGCTTTATGGTCCCAGCAGTTTCCGGTGACTCCCTTCATTTGTTTACATAATAGAGACGGAGCTCCTGCAGCAGACCGAGCATGAACTTTAACACCAGAGAAACCTGGGCGTAAGACTAAGGATTCCATCTAAGATAGACCAGAGGAATGCAAAATTAGAATATTAACACCCTGCTAAACCCCACTCGGTAACTGACTCAAACACAACGGAAAATGAGACCTCTGCAATGGAGAAATCTGCAGCCACCACCTGAACCAAGTGATCACACTTGATATCACCAACACCAGGACAAAGAGACAGCACTACCTTCTCATACAAGGGAAGCATGCCGCATCACGTGCATAGTGTTTTTAGCCTGAATCTAATCACAAAGAAACAATCAGATAAATACAGGTTACAGGGACATTTAAAAAGCATTAGCCTGCACTCTTCAAAAATTGTCTATGTCACGAAAGGTAATAAAATATTGCAGAGACACTTGGGGCTTTCTGGGGCACCTGGGTGGCTCAGTGGGTGGATCGTCCCACTCTTCATTTCAGCTCAGGTCACCGCCCGATCTCAGGGCTGGGGGATCGAGTTGCGCATGGGGCTGTGGGCTCAGCGCAGAGTCTTCTGGAGAGTCTCTCTCTCTCTCTCCCTCCCTCTGCCCCTCTGCCTGTTCTCCCTAAATAACTAAAGACTTTAAAAAATAATAAAGTAGGCTTTTTTTTTTTATTAGCTAATAGCGTATCAACGCTGAGTATCTTGGGAGTATGAACGACATGACCATTATCTAAGAGAAAGTCCTATTGGTGAAACTAGTTAGGTTAGTGTTCTCTATGCTTTTTTCAACTTTTCTACAGGTCTGAAAATTTTAAACTAAAATGTGAGAGAACAAAAGGGAAAACAATAGCTTTGTGAACTGCATAAAATACAGCTCTGCCAGCTTGATGACCCCCGAGAATATTGACACCTGTGGGTCACAGGTGTAGAGTGTAAGGAAAAGCTGCTCTGTCCCCCACTTTAGCACCAACATGGCGCCTGTCTTCCGCAAATAGGGAAGAGACAACAGGTATGTTGGACTACGCTGTGAAGATGAATACCTCTTGCAGACACAATGATGTGTATCACTTATACACTCTTGTCTTTCCAGCTCTTCCAGTCTCTTCACTGGATTAAAAACCTTTCTAACGCTCCTTCATAATGCCCATTTCCTTCTGCTTTTTTTTCTTTTTTAATATTTTATTTATTTATTTGACAGACAGTGATCACAAGTAGGCAGAGAGGCAGGCAGAGAGAGAGGAGAGAGCCCGATGCAGGGCTCTATCCCAGGACCCTGAGATCATGACCTGAGCCGAAGGCAGAGGCTTTAACCCACTGAGCTACCCAGGCGCCCCTCCTTCTGCTTTTTACTAGCCGTTCGACTTCAGCTTTGAGTGACCCCTCTCTTCTCATAATGGCTTGGGTTTAAGGACAGCAAAGTTCAATTTTTATCCTCCCTAACTGGGAATTGTCAAATTTAGAGCCTTCCAATCTGCAAGATGTTTGGACCCAAATAGAGATTTATGCATCAACTTGTACTTACCTAGTTTAGATGCTATCTGCCTTTTGTATATCTGACCCTCGGATGTGTTTTGAAATCATCTGGAATTTATCAGAATTTTCCCATGTTTTTGCAGAGCAAAACAACTTCAGTGTGTCACCAGCAAAGACGTGCATCTTGCTGTCCATTTGCTCTCCCAAGCCCCGCAGCTGCAAGGAAATGCTCTTACTGACAGACTTGACCTCACCAGGCATCCTCCCACAGGCTACTGTGGAGATTGTCTGTCTTTTGGAAAGGCGGCTCCTATCTGGTTTAATGACAGAGATAGAGGAGCTACAGATAGAAGCGAGATTGTGACAGCAGCTATGACTGATGGTGCTTTGGCCACCGGGGAGCAGAGGGAAGAAACTAAGAAAACAGGAAGAGAGAAACAGTGGGGGTGTCTGGGGAAGAGAGGTGGAGAGAAGACGGAGAGGAAAGAAGGACAACAAGAGAGGAGTCGGAACAGAGAAGAAAACATTCCTGAAGCCAAAAACAGCTTCTTGCATCACTCACAGATCTAAAGCCTGGGTCTGGACAGAGCTGATTCCGGGACAGAGGAGCAATGCAAGAAGCCATGGGCCATTCATGTACATTTTACAAAAGATAGTTGTAGGGTGGACAAAAGGGAATTAAATAGAGGGAAAAGGCAAACAACAACAACAAAACGGGATGAGAAAGAAAGAATTCCAAGTATCTTGATATGTTCTCAGGTTATGCTTGTTTTTAAGTTGCTTTTAGGGGCAAAGCTTTAAATCCTCTGCAACAGGAAATGTACGTTCCTTCATGAATTCATTCCTTCTCTCAGCATTTTTTAAAAAAGAAAGAACCAAACTATTCAGCGAGAAACTAAACACAATTTTGGATTTAATTATATCCACGTAAAAGGCACCAGAGAGGCAGGAATGGTGAGGATGGGTTCACTGAAGTCCCCTACAGCTGTCATTATTTCTTCCATTTTCCAGATGACAAAGCTGCGGTACTAAGGTAAATAATAAAGGTGAACACAGATAATCAGAGTCAAATCCTCGTTTTGAACCTACTACTGCTCGACTCCGAAGTCTGTAATTTTTGTTGTCCAGATCAGGACACAAGTGCACTACACCTTTTAAAACACGTATGCATAGATAAAAAGTGATCCATGACATATACCAAACAGGGCTGTCCTCCAACCCAGGACATAGTAGAGGATGACGCTGTGTGCACACAAGGAGACATTTTTTAGAACTGTTATTTCTACTCCCAGTTATATAGAGAGAGAGAGACAGAGAGACATTCCTGGCCCTTTCGTTTTATAAAATCAGGACAAAGGGGAGAGCCACAACCAAAGTTTCATTCCTATGTATTGAAGTCAAAATCTGGACTTTCTAGCCAGTGCATTGCCGATCTAGGTGTCCATTTCTCAGAGGTCCGTGTGTGTGCTCCTGGCCTTCATGCAGAGAGGGACTGTGCTGTTGTTCCATGTACTGTTCTCGAATGGCTGGTCGAGGGGGCACAGGCTAAGCCAAACCAGTAAGATGAGGAGTTGTGTAATGTGGTAGGAAGAGACCATGGCTGTGAGACCTTGAATAAATCAAAACCTCTCGTAATCTGGTGTCCTTCTCAGCGACATGTGGAGGTTAGAGGAGATAATTTCTCAGATTCCTTCCATATCTCAGATTCCGTGACTTGAAATAAATCCCCAAGGAGCTAAAGTGCCTGCAGGGCCAAAATGCCTGTCCCCTCCAGAAGCCTTTATCAGCAAAAATGTTATCTCCTTGAGGACTGGGAACCACCAACTGGATCCACCTCTGGTGGGTATAAGCAATGGAAACAAAACCAGCGGGGTGCATGGTCTCTTGACCAACTGGATTCCTGCGAGAGAGATTTCCTGGAGAGTTCCTCTGCAGAGGCCTCCCTGGGCCCTCAATACACACACACACAGGCAGCCAGGAGGCCAACACTCACCAGTTGCATAATTAACAGCCTCTGAGTAACAAATCAGTGATCTCGACCCAGCTCTGGAGACGGTGTCATGAAATAATTAAAACTTGTCAACCAACACAGCAGAGGCCTGAAAGGGCAAGGGCTGAAGGAGCATAGGGCCAAATCACTCTTCTTCTATCTCCTTGATAAGGGATGCAGAGCTGGGAGGAACTGTAACATCTGAAGTCATGGAGTTTGGTGTAGGGGGCTTGTGAGGTGAGAGTTCAGGGAGAATTGGCTGTGGCTGAACTCGAACACTGATCCCCGTCCATGAGCTGAGGGTTAACCTCACTCTCACTACATCAGCTTTTTTTTTTTTTTTTTTTTTTTTTTGAGAGAGAGAAAGAGCGAGCATGGGAGGAGGGGTGGGAGCAGAGGGAGACGGAGAGAGACTCTTTTTTAAGGCTCCACACCAGGTGTGGAAGGCCAGCTGGGGCTCCGTCTCATGACTCAGAGGTCAGGACCTGAGCCAAAATCAAGAGTCAGACGCTTAACCAACTAGCCACCCAGGCGCCCCTCTAAATCAACTTCTGATGAGCCAGGGAACCAAGTCCTTACTCTATTTTCCAAGCAATGGTTAAAAGATCAGGAACCTCAGTTTTCTGTATATTTGTAATACGGGAAAGCAAGGTGAGCTAAAAATGGCACAACAGTTGGTTCGCTGCCTCAGTTCATCCAGGTCTCTGTTCAAAAAGCCCCTTGTCACATACCTTGCTCGTTAACCTATCCCCTTCCCCCTACTGACCTTACTCATTACCACCTGACTTCATTCTTCATCACTCTGGGCTCATTTGTTTTCTGTGTGTCTTCCCAACGAGAGAGAAAGCTCCATGAAGGTAAGGACTTTGTTTGGCTCACTGCTCAGTTTCAGAGCCCGGAACATCATCTGGCCTGTAGTAGATGCTTAGTGGGTATTGACGAATGAGTGAAACTGCTTATCACTCTTACTAGTTTCTCTAGACCCATTTGCTGACAAAGCTAGCTCCTCGGGCCTTCACTTAGAAACATCTGATGTCTCAGTCCCTTAAATCTCTCCATCCCCTCTCAAGCAAATCCATACAGGAACACAAAGGAAATCTTCCATAGTCGCTCTCTCAGCTGCGAGACGGCACTGTAAATCCGTGTGCATTGGATGTGAATACATGGGAGAGGCGTTCCCGTGCTGGCATTATTTTGGCCTTGCTATACCAGCATGTGACCTACTGCCCCATGACTCTGTGCTAAATAGAGGAAGATGCAAGGTCACAGACCAACCTCGTGAGTCTAGCGAGAACTTCCGCCTCGGGGAGAAAGCTCTAAGGATGATGCCGACTTTTAAAGCAGCTCATGCCCACTGGTGATCTCATTGGATGGTTTTTATGTATCTGTGTATTCAAGGTTTTATTTACTTCTTCCTCTGACTTCTTTTCATGGATAACAACTATTTCCCCCTACTCTGTAGGAAAAGGATAGAAAAGATATTAAAATTTTTATTCACAAGGGACACCTGGGTGGCTCAGTCAGTTAAGCAGCTGCCTTCAGCTCAGGTCATGACCCCTGGGTTCTGGGGCCAAGTGCTGCATCAGGCTCCCTGCTCAGCGGGGAGTCTGCTTGTCTCTCGGCCCCTCCCCCTTGTGCGTGCACATGCGCGCGCGCACCTGTGCTCACTCTCTCTCAAATAAATAAATTCTTTAAAAAGAATAAAATAAGGCGCCTGGGTGGCTCAGTGGGTTAAGCTGCTGCCTTCGGCTCAGGTCATGATCTCAGGGTCCTGGGATAGAGCCCTGCATCCGGCTCTCTCCTCTCTCTCTGCCTGCCTCTCTGCCTACTTGTAATCTCTCTCTGTCAAATAAATAAATAAATCTTTAAAAAAATAATAATAATAAAATAAAAATTTTATTCAAGGGAATTTGATTATACAAATGCTCCACACAGATGATATTGTGATCTTTTCTGAGATAGGACAACTGACAAACTAAGGTCATCCTTCTGATACAAGGAGTTGGGTAGCTAGAATAAACATCGCCTACTTTTACCAGATGATGGTATCGTTTTTGTGTACAAAGGCCCACACTTTCCTCTCTTTTTTCAACAATGCAGATATCCTGCCCTGGTTTTTATTTATTTATATATTTATTTTAAAGGCGGGAGGGGAGAAAAGGACATTTCATGGGAATTTCCTGGTACTTTCCCTTCTCCTTGTCCCAGTACGTAAGCCTTTCTGCTGCTTTCTCTTGGTCCACCCAAAGCTAATTGACATTAAAGATAAAAGCTAGGCTCCTGGGCCAGCCTCCTGGATCCAATGGACAAGTTCACTAAAAAGCAGCATGTGGGGCAATGAGAATGAAAAGCACATAGCAACGACCGGACTGGGCAAGCGCGGAATGGAACCGACCTGAGCGATCAGCCATTCCAGGCCTGTCGCTTCGCAGACGAATTCCACGGTTGAAACCCCAAGCTGCCGCCTTCACCAACAGGTTCGCAAGCCCTTTGTGACCGACGATCTTTCTGCTATAACTACGTTTAGCACTAGGTGTTGCTCTACTGCTATTTCTAGACCCGATTGCTTTGCTACAGAAGCCCAGCCTCCTAATTTGAGTTCCCTTCTGCAAATGCTGTTTTGAAGACGGTATCCTGCTAGTATTTGCTCTGTTTCATGGAAGCAGTTTCATTTAAATGGCTCAGGTGGGGCCTACAGAACGGAATCCACCGAAAACAGCTGCTTTGGAAAGAAGGGATCAATTCGTGCCAGGGAAAGGCGACTCCAAAGTCAACTTTTTAAAATTGTCCTAATTCAAATATTTACTTAAACTCTGTTTTTATATTATGCGCAATGCAAGGGTAATGACATTGTTGCTGTGTGTTTCCTGGAACTGACCGTCTGCTACAAGGCCACAGATAAAGTTTGTTTATAGAAAAAAAAAATAAGTTTAGCACTATTCTATTTGGGGTTTAATACTCCCACACACACACCGAGGGGGAGAAAGGACACTTTCTAGAATCTTTCTTTCCCGTGGCAGCAGAGCACAGAAATGCTTTAACCCCCTCTAGTGACAGATGGATCATTACTAAGATTAGTTCGTTTTTCGTTTGAGGGGTTCAGGTTCATTTGACACCACAGGGAGAAACAGGTCCTGCTTGAAGAATTTCACTGTTTAGGTAGAGGGCAAATTTTCAATCCGCCTTTAAGTTTTAATGGGAATGAAATTCAGCTATTAAATATGGATCTTTAACATCATTACACAGTGCTTTCAACTTGGATACATTTTTTTTTTAAGATTTTATTTATTTATTTGAGAGAGAGAGAGTGCATGGGAGCAGGGGGAAGGGCAGAGAAGGAGGAAGAGAGAGTCTGCAGCAGACTCCCCACTGAGCGAAGAGCCCTACTCGGGGTGGGTCAAGATTGTGACCTGAGCTGAAACCACAATTCAGATGTTTAAGGGACTGAGCTAACCAGGTGGTGCTCAATTTGGATAAATTCGACATAAACTCAGCATAAATGTTCAAGTTCTACAAGTCAAATGTCATAATCCTCCAATACTGAGTTTAAAATCGTCACGCATGTGACAAAACAATGTCTAGCGCATTGTTGCTAAACATGTTATTATTTTCAGTTTTGGTTATTTGTAAGACCAGTAATCAGGCAGTGATGCTAATGACAGTCCTACATTTTTAGCAGAAGGAAAATGGAAAAAGGAAGCCAGGGTGGAAGCATCCTAATCTCATTACCAAGCTTAGCGTAGAGGGAGAGTATATGAAAGTTAGCTACGAGGAGCCAGAAAACTGAAGTTTCTTTTCAGTCTAGTCCAAAAGAGAGGGTTCCTTCCAATTTTTACAGTTCAGGCCTCAGGCTGAAAAAACTAAGTACTTGGCTGAAGCTTGACTTTCTTACAAAATGTTCTTTTCAGCTTTTTCCCCAGCACAAGCCAGCCTTTCTTTTCTGAAGATTCTATTTCCTTTATATCCTTTGAGGATAAAACTATGCTTTGTGGTTTTTATACCATATTCACTTAGGATATTTAAAAGCAGAGTGAATTCCACTTTTTCTCCCAATTCTCTCTTCACAGAGGTTCCCCTTTCGTTGCTCCCAATAGCCTCGATGATGATGTAAAGTAGTATCCCCTAGGATCTTTGCACTTCATTTGTTATGCTCCATATTAAAGATGGACAACTTTTCAAAAGGGATAGGTCAAACTCCTGATCCGTGCTCTTATAAATGTAGGGTCCAAAGCATTTATGTGTTAAGAAAATTGTCTATTTCCTATGAAAGGGAAAGAGAGAAGAATTTTTGAGAGCATCTATTTTGGAAGTCATGTTTTTAGTGAGTGGCAGGAAGGAGAGGCACCATGGCATAGACACTGAGGAAATTTCTGCCATCTTTAGTCAGACCCACTTCTGTATGGACCATTTTTGGTAAGTCTACCCGCGTGTGTAGGGGGAAGAAACGTAAGAGCTATGAAAATAGACTTGTCATTTATATACCCAGACATGCATACATGAAACACAAAATGCTTACCCTTTGTTTTTTCTCCATGCGAAACAGATCAAAGTTTTGTTTTTATTTTAAATGCCAGTGTATGAGCCCTTCTAATGTCATCTCCTAATCTTTTCCATCCCTTTTTATTCTCCAAGCAGGTTACATTTACATAATTCTAAAAAGGTGAATATGTCTCCCGCACTTGCTTAAAAGTTCTTTCCAGCCTAGCTTAACAATCCTTATTTTTCACATTTGTTCCAAGACTGAGACTAAAATCTCTCTACCAAAAGCAAAATAAAAGCCAAATTCCTATGCTTTTGCCTCATCTCATGTTTTGTTATTCTATGTTCCCTAATCATACATTCTGTAAACATTGAAATGGGCACATGTTCTGTGGTCGGGAAGCAAGGCTATGTAGTTAACACAAGTTACGATCTCCAGAAGAGGTCCATTTTAGGCCATATGCAATTTGTATTTTGTCTCCTCTCTTGATAGTGAAAAAAGAAAGAAAGAAAACAACAACAACAACCGTGGAGTACATTATAAAACCCAACTCTACACATTTTGGGGCCAATGATAAAGCGTAAGTTTTTAACGCTCCCAGCAGGGTCGACATTGGCCTAAACTGAAGCCTGGAGATGTGCTTGCTGAGGTCCACACAAGACAAAGGAGTGATGAGGGCAGACCATATTATTGCAAGGTGCCCCTAGAAAGCGTATGAAAGTCTAGCACTACTGAAGTCTAGAAATGTTGACTTACAACCAGCTAAGCCCACACACACTGCGGTGAATTCATTTTATGTGTTTATCATAACAGCAATAAAAAATTTCCCCAAATCAACTTAGTTTTTCTTATTAATGTGGGGTTAAAGACAGTAATGATAAGAGAGACATTTCAAAGAGTGCCTGCACTTTTGTTGAATAAAAAAAGTATTTACGACATAGATTTAGTTATGTTTTGAAAAGTCTAATAATTTCATTTAGACAAACCATGTGCTCTATTTCCTTAGAGGAGAGATTTGCAACTTTTTTGGGTGTACTTTTTAGCGAGCGAAAGTCTTCCTTTTGAATAGCCACATCAGGGAAATCTGGGGATGAGCAATCCAGAGGTTCTCCTTACTTAATCCAAGTGTGGCCTTTGTAAACAGAGGGCCTATTTCCATAGAATACGTGAGTTACCTTTGACCCGCATTTTCTCATGATGAATGATAAAGGAATGTGCTCTTCGATGTACATTAGTTTTCCCTTCAGATTTTTTTCTAAAATATTTCAAAACACTCTGATTCCCCAGGCTATCCCATTTTCTTTTGACCTGACTCCCTCCAGCAGAATTCAGTGGGAGAGCGTCTCCTGTCTCCTTCTGGGTGTCTGCCATTCTTGCCACAAGGTCTCCCACACTCATTTCCTCCAGCGGCCTCTAGGCGGCCCTGGGCCCTGGGCCTTCATCCAACAGCTGACGTGATGCTGCCTCCGCTGTATGTCCTTGGCAGCTGGTCTTAGTATGGTCTAGCCCATTATCTCTGGTCTAGGCTTCTGGCCTTCACTCTCCTTCCTTGTGACTTTTCTTTCCCAGGGGACTCCTCCGCCTCACACAAATCCAGCTGGCCCTGGAACTGCCCTAGGCTTCTCTGAATTTGCAACAGTTTCGGCTAGCCTGGGGGTCCTCTGTTACATAAAGATTGGGGCTATCACTACCAGTCATCAACTGCATTGTGTTTAGCACTGTTTGACTCTATAGAAAGATAGGAAGGGAGGAGGGTGGGAAGAAAGGAAGAGGAAAAGAAGGAAGGAAGGAAGGAAGGAAGGAAGAGGAAGTTAATTTTCAAAAGATGAAAGGACTAGAAATGGAAATCCTAAAAGGTACATGGTTCTGTCCCTTCTGTAGGAAGTTTATCTACTTAGTTATGATTATTCATATCTGAACACACTGCAGATTTCATAAGATGACAAAATCAGAGAGGATATCTAGATCCCAACTTTTTTTTTTTTTTTTTTTTAAGATTGTATTCATTTATTTGAGAGAGACAGAGAGTGCGTATGTGCGCCAGAGTGCGGGAGCAGGGGCAGGGGAAGGGCAGGCAGAGGCTGAAGCAGACTCAGGGATCATGACCTGACCAGAAGGTAGATGCTTAACTGACTGAGCCACCCTGGCACGCTAGATGCCAACTTAAAGACTTCTGCCGAACAGTCAACCAATGCCACTCAAGCTAGCCAGGAAGCTCCTCTTATAGGAGATGGCATTGCAAAGAACATCTTCTCTGCCTAGGTCCAAGTCCAGGTTCACGGTTTTAGCACAGGAGGGTAGAAAACATCCTCTATCCATGAATCTCAAATTCAGTTGTGACCTGGACTTCAGACACAAGCTTAGAATAACACTTTTCGGAAGTCCTTGTGCAACATTTTTGCACAAATACTCTCAATGGGGAGGAAGTTACAAGTTAGGGAAATTGTGTAAAGGTATCTGTTCTTTAGCTGATCTAAGTATTGGATCCAAACAAGTGTGGGAACTTTAAGAAGACTGGCAGTTGTAGTATTGGTCCAATGGCAATGCTGGTGAAGTTGGAATGTTTCCCAAATTCTCTGCAATGAGGAACACCTCTCTGTCCCCTTTCCGACACTCAGTGCAACCGGGTCAGTAGGACACAAATATATGAGTAATGAAGGCTGTCAACTAATCAGAGAACAGAGGAATATTCTTTACCTTCTCATTAACACTGCCCAATATCATAGTAGTTTTCGGCCAGGGAAGTGCTTGTAGATCATCCAAGCTTGCGGAAGGATCAAATACTCGGTGTTTTGGACCCACTCTCTCTCCAGTCATCTCCCATTCCAGACATCTTTTTTTTTCACCCATCAGAGGAAACTTCCATCCCACATTCTCCCTGCTTTTCCTCATTCTCCTTCCCTAACATTTCCACCTAGCAGCTGGTGAAGGTCAGCTTCTCTATCCGCACCCAAGCCTTATCTACCTCTCAAGGTAGCCTTAGGTTGTCCCTCCCTGACTTGCACAGTACCTGCTTCCTGTCTTCACTGTACCATTGATCTCTATCGTAGCACTGTAACTTTTCACGTTCTAATCTGGATGCCCCAGTTAGGATGTAAGCTCCCTGCAGGCCAGGGATTCTATTTTCCTCCGGTAGCCTCCAAACCATGCTCAGCGTTTAGCATAGGTTAGGTGTTCAATAAGTTATGGCTGAATAATTAGTTCATATTCTCTAGAGCCAGTTTTTTTTTTTTTTTCTGAACGCTGGACATCAGTTTTCATTTTCCAGTTTCCTGTGACCTTCCTCTTCTTTCTGACTCATTACCGAGCACAGACTCTGCGATTGCAGCTACAATGTGTTTACTATTCCTGGAATGTCAAACATCTTGGTTTAGAAACTGGAACTTAGAGCGGCTGAGTTCTCTTCTTATCTGATTCTTCACTTATCTTAGCTTTAACCCTTGTGGCTGTTCTCTATTTTTTAGCTTAAAAGTTATTCCCTTTCATAAAGACAAGGCTTAAATAGAAATTAAATTCTTGTGCTTTCTCTTTTCCCTGTTTGGCCCAGCAATGCTTTCATCTCTTCTTCCTCCTATTTCTTGCTCCAACTATTGCTTTAGGAAATAGTCTTTTAAATTTAAACTTAGTCTTTTTCATGAGGCCCCTTATTCAGGATTTGAGATTTTCTAATCAGATTCTTATTCTTTTGAGTTTTGTGTCCCTTTTTCTATCTTTTCTATCTCTTCTTTGGAGGGCCAAGAAACTCCAAGAACATTTCCTGAAGGGTATCTTGCTAGGCAATCATGTCAGAATTTCTCTAAATGTTTTTTAGAAATCTGATTTTCTAATGTTTAGCGTTTGTGTGTGAGTATATTCAGGGTTTCCATTTTTGGCTGTTGTAAATGCTAAGAAAAAAAAAATAGACACTTTCTGGTCTCAAATTGACAACCCAACTTTACAACTGAGGGGAACTAGAAAAAGAAGAACAAACTAAATGCAAAGCTAGCAGAAAGAAGGAAATGCTGAACTTTAGAGCAGAGATCAGTGAAAGAGAGATGACAAAAACAATGGAAAAAATCAATGAAATCAAAGTTGGTTCTTTGAAAAAATCAACAAAGTTGACAACTTTTAGCTAGACGGAGTAAAGGAAAAAAAAAAGGGAAACCCAAGTTACTAAAATCAGAGATCAAAGTGGCACAATATTATTGATTCTACAGAAACAGAATTTTAAGAGAATACTAAACAATGTACATCAAAAAATCAGATAACCTACATAAAATGAACAAATAACTAGAAACACAAAACCTACCAAAAGCAAAATATGCTGCATTATATCACATATGATTATATAATAATAATATATACATGATGGAATACTAGTCAGTTTTAAAAAGGAAGGAAATTCTGTAATATGCCACAGTATGCATGAAACTTGAGGACATTACCGTATGTGAAATAAGCCAGACACAAAAAGTCAGTGCTCTACTAACTTTGGGCTTTATTCTTTTTCTAATTAATTTCGGTATAAGGCTAGAAGGTTTGAGATTTTCCTTGTTTCTTGAGGTAGGGCAGTATCACTGTAAACCTCCCTCTTAGAACTACTCTTGTTGTGTGGGGTGTCTGGGTGGCTCAGTGGATTAAGCCTCTGCCTTCAGCTTGGTTCCTGATCTCAGGGTCCTGGGACCGAGCCCCACCTCGGTCTCTCTGCTTGGCGGGGAACCTGCTTTCCCCTCCCTCTCTGCCTGCCTCTCTGCCTACTTGTGATCTCTGTCTGTCAAATAAATCAATAAAATCTTTAATAATAATAATAATAATAATAATAATAAAAGAACTGCTCTTGTTTTGTACCAAAGATTTGGGAATGTTCTGTTTCCATTTTCATTTGTCTCCAGGTATTTTAGAAATGTTCTCTTTAATTTCTTCATTGACCCACTGACTGTTCAGTAGCATGTTGTTTAGTCTCTATGTGTTTGTTTTTCCTTTTTTTTGTTTTTTCTTTTATTTGATTTCTAATTTTCACACTGCTGTGGTCAGAATCCTTGATATGACTTCAATCTTATTGAGACTCTTTTGTAGCCTAACATGATCTATTCTGGAGAACACTCCAGGTGCACTTGAAAAGAATGTATATTATGTTGTTTGGGGATGGGATGTTCTGTATTCATTTGTTAAGTTCATCTGCTTCTAATGTATTGCTCAAAGCCACCGTTTCTTTATTACTTTTCCACCTGGATGATCTATCCATTGATGTAAGTGGGGTCTTAAAGTCCCCTACTATTATTGTATTACTGTCGGTTTCTCCTTTCATGTTAATATTTGCTTTACATATTTAGGTCCTCCTAACGTTGGGTGCATAGGTATTTATAATTGTTATATATTCTTATTGGATTGATCCCTTTATCATTATGTAATGTCCTTCTTGGTCTCTTGCTAGTTTGTTTTAAAATCTATTTTGTCTGATATAACTGTTGCTACCCCAGCTGTTTTGTTAGTTTTCTTCTATTGCATGAAATCTTTTTCCATCCTTTCACTTTCAAGTCTGTATGTGTCTTTAGGTCTGAAGTGAGTGTCTCGTAGACAGCATATAGACGGGTCTTGCTTTTTTTTAACCACTTAGTCAGTCTATATCTTTGATATAGAGCATATGATAGGAGCATTTAGTCCATTTACATATAAAATAATTATTGCTAATATGTACTTAGCAAATGGTACTTGTTACCATTTTATTCATTGTTTCTGGTTATTTTTGTAGTTTCCCCATTCTCTTCTTGCTCTCTACTTCTGTGATTTGATGACTTTCTTTAATAATATTCTCTGATTCCTTTCTTTTTATTTTTAAAAAATATTTTATTTATTTATTTTATAGAGAGTGAGAGAGAGAGAGAGCACACAGCAGGGGGAGCGGCAGGCAGAGGGAGAGGGAGAAGCAGGTTCCCCGAGGAACAGGGACCCTGATGTGGGGCTCGATCCCAGGACCCTGGGGTTCTGACCTGAATCAAAGGTAGATGCTTAACCAACTGAGCTACCCAGGCTACTTTTTGTTTATCTATTATAGGTTTTCAGTTTGTGGTTACCATGAGGTTCATAGATAATATTCTATAGATAGCAGTCTATTTTAAATCGCTTAAGTTCAAACACATTCTAAGAGCACTAGATTTTTACTTCCCCAACCACAATTTATAAATTTGATGTCATATTTTACATTTTTTATTTTGTGTATTCCTTAATTTTTTGCCTTTATTTGACAAATTGATGATTAGTTTTCATCCACTTTAACTGTGTGTAAATTTTTGAAAGTGGTGACAGATACACAGGTAACCAATGTGTAGACCTTGTTGATGAATCTTCATCCTTGTTATGTTTTCTGGACAACTGTACGAAGGTGGTATGGAACATTCCTTATTCCTTTGGCCCAAACAGCTTTGTTGAGCCTGGTGTCAATGCACACATCTGGAATTCCCACCTCCTCCAGAGCAAATTTCTGGATCTCTTTGAGTGCCCAAGGGGCACACTTCTTGAAACTCACGCTATGGATATGCTTGTGAATGCAGATGGTGTATTCTCTGGTCACTATGATGTCACTGGTAATAGAATAGGCTTCTTTGCAGGAGCCATTCTGTCAGGCCCCTGCTTGGAAAGGAAGAGTGAGAGGTATTATGGGAGTGGAAAGCAATGTTGGCTCTTTAACTAATTTTATAGATATAGTTGTTTTTACCACTTTTGTCTTTTAAATGCCATAGAAGCTTTACAAGTGATCGAACCACTACTTTTACTAAATGTTTGCTTTTACCAATGAAATTTTGTCTTTCATAATTTCTTTCTAATTATGCTCCCCCCTCCTCCCACTTAAGCCAGTAAGGATGGCTTAGTTGTGATAAATTCCTCTAACTTCTGTTTGCCTGGGAAACCCTTTCCCTCTCCTTCAATTCTGAATAATAACCTTGCCAGGCTAAGTATTCTTGGCTGTAAGGTTTTTTCCTTTCCACACTTTTGACTATACAGTGCCACTCCTTTCTAGCCTGCAGACTTTCTGCTGGAAAATCAGCTGATAGCCTTATGGGTGTTCCCTTGTACATAACTAGTTGCTTCATTTTCTTTATTTCTTTGAACAGATTTTAACTTATTCATTGTTCAATAATTATTGTTCAATAGTTATATGCAAAATTTGGGTGATCCATATTTAATTAGTGTAAAATTAAAAAGCTATGTTGCTTACTATCCATATGCTGTAATTGGTATACAGCTAGCTTAATTATATAAAAACAAAGCTCAAAGGAAAAAAAATGAAGTTAATATATTTCTCATTTTTTAACTATTGAACTGAAATTGCATTTGAACATTTACTGCAAATATCAATCTTTATTAAGTGTTAGCCTAACTGACTTCTTAAAGTTCTGGCTTTGTAAACAAAGTGACGAGAAAAGATTCCTAGGTTTGTATATACTATATATTAATCAACCTATTTGCATAAGATTGAAGCTTACAGAAATTTTCTTACAGTTAATTGAAAGAAGATTAACATAAGAATACACTCTATAACTTATTTGTTTGTTACTTAGAAATCAGAATTTCTGAGAACAAACATTAAACTGTACTACCCAAAGGAAATTGTCTTGCAATTTTCAGAAGAGTAGGAATAAAAGATTAAATTATTTGTTAATGACATTTATACATTACAATTAACATATATTAATTACATATTAATATATACCAATAATAGAATTTATATTTAATGAAATTTATATCAATATATTAATTAATGTATAATGCACATACAATGAATAATTCTTATTAATTTATTAATGAGAAAAATCTTATCAATTAATTAATATGTTTGATTATGAGAGCGAGCACATGAGTGGGGCCAAGGGGTGGGACTGTGGGACAGGGAGAGAGAATCCTAGGCAGGTTCCATCGCCAAGGGCAGAGGGGGTACACAGGGCTGTATCTCAGGACCCTGAGATCATGACCTGAGCTGAAATCAAGAGTCAGATGCTTAATCAACTGAGCCACCCAGGTGCCGCAAGGAGAAAATTGTTTCAATAAGACATTTTGATAGATGTAGGCATCCCTCACGTTTTTCTTGAAGTAAAAATAATTAAAATAATGTGAGGCCACAAACATCAGCAAATAATTGTGGAAGAGGCATAAATTAAGTTGTGGAAGAATTTGAGAAACAAGTGTTAGAACAAATTACACTGAGAGGTTTGCTACACAGTTGGAGGAAAGAATGAATGTTTCTATAATGTCTGGGTTCCTGTTGGATTCCACTTGAATTAAATGCTAAAAGTAATTTTTGAGTTTCATTTAAGCAATGGTGGTCCATCAACAGAGGTCATACTGCCTGCTTCACTGGAATATTCTGGAAATTGGGGGCGGGGGTGCGGTTTTTATCAACAGTGACTGGGAGTCACTTGCTGACATGTAATGGGTAGAAGTTGGGAGTTCTAGAAGTTTGCTATGTGTGGGATGGTTTTTTACAATGAAGAGCTGTCCCTTGTCCCACACAACTTCCAAAGGTCTCATTGGACATTCATGTAAGCAACAAGCCTGCTAATAGCCTAGAACCTAAACTTTTTTATATATAAATATAAAATATTGCTTGCATACTTTTCATAGACACTGCATTTTTGGAGTAACCAGTGTACAAATGGAGGAAAAACTGTACTTTGTTTGGAACTTTGCTAAAAGCTGTTTCCCCATAATTCTCGTTCATTCATCAGTTATAGGCTGATTGCCTGTAACTGACTTGGCAGCAAAATCTGACCTGAGCTGATTTGAGGCTATTTGGAAAATTATGTCACTCACAGCAACACCTTAACCGTCAACACCTTTATCCGTCAACAGTTGTAACTGTCACATTCAACTGTCAGCATAAAGCAATTATGTTGACCTTCCCTATTCAAGATGTCCAGCTCTGGGGAGACCAGTAGCACTGTAATCACTTGCAAACTTACTAGAAATGCTCAGTCCTAGACCTGTGAAATCTGAATCCATATTTTAACAAGAACCACAGGTCACTTATATACACATCAAAACTTGAGGAGCAATTACGTAGACCATAATTAGATGGAAATCTGTCTTAAATAAAAATGTATTCACTGTAGGGGTGCCTGGGTGGCTCAGTGGGTTAAAGCCTCTGCCTTCAGCTCAGGTCAAGACTCCAGGGTCCTGGGATCGAGCCCTGCATCGGCCTTTCTGCTCAGCGGGGGAGCCTGCCCTCCCCACTCTGTCTCTGCCTACCTCTCTGCCTACTTGTGATCTCTCTCTGTCAAATAAATAAATAAAATCTTTTAAAAAATGTATTCACTGCAGGTAATACCAACATCTGATCCTTCTACTTATGTCTTCTGATGTTGTTTGAGAATTTTACATATTGAGAGATAGGCTATTTCACTATAACTTACTTTCTCTTCTCTTTTAGTGCCAATACATTATATGTGATTTTTGAAATGATTAATTAATTCCATTTCAAGATAATAAAGAGGTTGTTGCCACAATACAAAGGGTGTGTTGTTCTGATAGGGGCTGAGAGCTGCTGAATAATGGAAAGATGTACCAACAGAGAAAATATATATTCCCAACATATATGAATTCCATAATAAAAACAATGTTTATTGGAAAAACTGTGTCAATGTCACCACTGACAGGAGAACTGCTTTGTCTGGAATAAAATTTGTATTCTGGGATAGAGATACATAAATAGCTTCAAAAATATGTTTATTCACTGCATCATTCAGAGGTAAGAAGTTCTTGCAGCAAAGGAAGTGAAGCTAGAAGTGTACAAATCGTTATAAGATGTCGCTGATAGAGATAATAGTATAAAAGCCAGGGCTTTAAGCTATTGTAAACTATTTACTGTTCTAAGTAGATGATGAATGATGTTGAAAACATTCTGTATCTTGGACAAGGTCTTCAATTTCATCATGGCTGAGTACTTTGCAGAATTGTCCAACATAAAGGAACTACATGTTCTTATTTTTAAAAAACATTAGTGTTCACATTCTGTCTTTTCTAGGATAACGAGTGCCTAGCAATTCTGTTATGGGACAGCAGAAATTTAAAACACCCTATACCTCCGAAATGAAAGTGTTCCTTTGATCACAAGTGGGAGTTTCTACTTTTGAAGGAAAGTTGGACTGTGGTGTGAGCGTAATGATAACATACCTTTGCAAGTGCTTCCTTCCTGATTGGCTTGAGAAAAACATGCCACCTGTAAAAATGCTCATATCTGCCCACTTAAAAAACTTGGAGGTAGACATTATGAATTTATTTTAGAAATCTTCCCCCAAATGATTATCAAATGGGTTTTGGCTCTCCTTGCTAAAAACAATTGTTAAAACTGTAAAAACTATAAAAAAAAAAAACAACCACTAACCTCTGATTAGTTGAAAAGAAAATACTGTTCTTTAAGATACAGAATGAATTGGTGAGAGTAGGAAAAGGCTTTTAAAGTGTTCTTTGACTGAAGAGTCTGTTCAGTTCTGTTTTAATTCAGGTTCCCCTGATGCCTTATTTGCAATTCTAAAACTCAAGAAACTCTGAAAACCAAGTTTTGTTCATAACTCACTTGACAACAAAACCTGATCTGCATTGGTTTAAGGCTATCAAGTATTGGGATGCCTGGGTGGCTCAGTCATTAAGCGTCTGCCTTCAGCTCAGGTCATGATCCCAGGGTCCTGGGATGGAGCCCCGCATCGGGCTCCGTGCTCATCAGGAAGCCTGCTTCTCCCTTCTCCCATTCCCCCTGCTTGTGTTTCCTTTCTCACTGTGTCTCTATCAAATAAATACATAAAATCTTCCCCCTCCCAAAAAAAGACTATCAAGTGTGTTCATTTTTACGTGCAGTGTGCTTATTACATCTTTTGCTGCAAAACTATAAGGGGTTCAATTGTGGGGTGCAATCCCAGGGCTTGCTGGGGGTGAATATAATATATGCTATATGAATTTTCCCAAATTTATAAAATTCTGAATATCCTATTTTTTTCTGGTCCTAAGGGTGTTGGAGCCCATGGGCCTGTGCAGATTCCCAGCAGTGAACAGGAGATGAGTAAAGAATTCGAAAGTATTTTTGATGTTATGCAAGGTTCTTTCTTATTGTATTTTTATATTAAGGATCTATAATTCTGAAATTTGTCCCCTGATTTTTTTTGTTGTTATAAGGATAGCACAGTTACATCTTTGGGCAGAGGGTCTGTAAGCCAAAGTTAAAATGTAAGCCAAAGGGACGCCTGGGTGGCTTAGTTGGTTGGGCAGCTGCCTTCGGCTCAGGTCATGATCCCAGCGTCCTGGGATGGAGTCCCACATCGGGCTCCTTGCTCGGCAAGGAGCCTCCTTCTCCCTCTGCCTCTGCCTGCCATTCTGTCTGCCTGTGCTCGCTCTCTTTCCCTCTCTCTCTCTCTCTGATAAATAAATAAAATATTAAAAAAAAATGTAAGCCAAATAAATTGTCCCTGATAAAGAAACCGTTCATTCATTCATTCCACTTTGTCTTTACACAGAAATACTCTGAGCTCAACTGAAGTGTGAGCTAAGAGGTTTTTGAGAGCTGCTTTTGCTCTATCTGGGGTGTGAGCATAGGGGTGTCCTGACTGGCCTTACAAACTACCCAAAGACACGAGTTTGGAAGTGCCCATCTGATTCAACAGACTGTACAAGTGTGAGATCCTATGCCAGCAACAATTTAGAGTGAGTGTCTATCCCTAGGATTGCACTTCTAGAAAATGAAAAAGATGCAGGGAGACGAAAATGTTTCCCAACCCCTTTAGCTGCTGGCAACTGTTTACCAAGAAAACACTTCCAAAATTCTCTGGAGGTTCTATAAATTAGAAGGCACATAGGCAGGCTCCAAGTGGCTTTCACCCTGGAAAGTTTCGCCTTTCTTACTACCATTAAAGAAACCTTTTATAACAAGTCCTTCTATTTCTGTTCTAAGCAAAAACATTTGCTGGTATGACAGACATAACTTTCTAAATCTAAATTGAACTAGGAAAGTATAAAACCAAACAAGTGTTTGCAGAAATATTTTTCTTAAAGAATGCAAAGAATGCTAATTATAATGGAGGAGAAGGGTCCTGATGCTAGATGATTCTGAGACTAAAGATGTCATATCTGATTTCAACCAGCACTGCAGTTAGGAATGAAGAGGCTGAATTGGTTGTATGTTTATATAGGTGAAGGCTGAGTAAAGAACTTGACGG
Organism: Mustela putorius furo; assembly: GCF_011764305.1. Taxonomy (NCBI): domain Eukaryota; kingdom Metazoa; phylum Chordata; class Mammalia; order Carnivora; family Mustelidae; genus Mustela; species Mustela putorius. The sequence continues at coordinate 74,097,621 of NW_025421987.1, read as the reverse complement.
GAAAGAAATCTGTCTGTAATTTTAAAATAGGAATATGTACGGAACAGGAACGGGACTAAAGGTGGTAGAACTAAGTTCTACAGGGGTAAACTCTAAGAGCTCAAATTTTCATTTCACAAACAAATAGAACATTTGCCTCACTGAAAATAAAAATTGCAAAATGAATGAAACTAATTGGCCCCACCGATGGCTTCACTAATTCGTCTCCCCATGAACTTTTTAATATTGGGGAAAAGTAGTGGATATTAGGCTCATCCTGAATATCTGGCTTTCTGAATATTGGTTTCTATCCTTCCTATACCAAGATACAGAATCTGACCACTTCTATCACCTCCCCGACTCTCGCTCAAGTCCACCCCTTCTTGGGCAGCTGCTGTGTCTTCACGCTTCGACCTTCACCCCCCGTGGGGTCTATTCCCCACGCAGCAGTCTGTGTGGCCCTTCTGAAACAGAAGTCAGAGCACGACATTCTTTGGCCTGAAGCTTTCGACATCAACTGACATTAAATTCAGGTTTCTTCCTTTTAGACACTGGCTCCCTGTTTCCCCTGTGATTTCAGTCTGTTACTTTTCTCCTTGCTCACGGCACTCTGTTCACCTTTGCCTCCTTAGCCTTCCTTGAAAACACCAAACACATGTCCGTCTCATGGCCTTTGTACCTCCTTAGTCCCTCTGCCTAGATGATCTATCCTCAGGCATCTGCAAGCCTTGCTCCTTTCGTTCTGCTCTAATGTTACCTTATCCGGGAAGCCTTCCCTGTCTCCCCCAACCCCACCAGTGAAGCTTTTTTCATTACCCTGGTTTATAGTCCTCCACGGTACCAGCCTCTCCTCTATATTTCAGGTCTGTCTGCCTACAGACAGACTTCCATTCAGGCAGACAGACAGAGTCTTCCATTCTGTTCAGGCAGTATCCTCAGCTCCTATAACAGGACCTACAATATAGTAGGTATTCAGGACAAATGAATGGAGAAACACTTGTATTTGATGTTAAGTCTAAAAGACAAAAATATATTAGTATATTTAGATAGAGCTGTTTTGGGGGGAAAAAGGTTGTTTTTCTTTATTATGGGTTCCTAAAGCCATTACTTTCTTGGGATCAGTTTTTACTGTGCCATTTCTGGATTTTATGGGAAAATGAGTACAGTTGCTTTTATAGTTTACTCCAATACAGTTGCAGCCATCAGTTGACATACACTTGTATTGTTCTAAACAAATATTCACTCTTAAGTTATTTTGTATGTTTTCTTATTTAATAATCACACCTTATACATATGTACAAATCCATGAAAATGAGTAGAATTCTATTTATTTTTTAAAGATTTTATTTATTTAAGAGGGACAGAGACAATGACAGAGAGAGAACAGGAGAGAGCACAAGTGGGGAGGAGAGGGAGAAGCAGGCTCCCCGCTAGGCAGGGAGCCTGATGGGGACCCTGGGATCATGACCTGAGCCAAAGGCAGACGCTTAAGCAATTGAGCCACCCAGGTGCCCGACAATCAGTACAATTTTGAACATTAAGTAAACATTGAAGACACAGAGATATTTTAAAAAAGTTATTAGATTTATTTAACAACTTTTGGATAAGAAAACCCTTCAAAGGGACAGGCTGAGGGCAACTGAGAAGCTTCGTCTCAGGTGTTTCAGCTGGAGCTGAGGTGTCAAGGGTGGCCCCTTTTTAAAGAGTCATGGACTAGACAGCCCACAAGCTGAACATTGCTGGGAGAAATTACAGAACATGAAGGATCCACAGAGAGCTAAGATGAAGATATAGACACACGGAGCTTTGACATACCTTGGTAACGTGTACTCTGTTCCTCATTCTCTCTTGAGCCCCTTGGTCCTAGTGGTGGTCACGCATTTAAAAAAAATTTAAGTCTTGATAACCACACTATTCTCATCTTTCTGTCACTGTTATGATGGCTGAATTGATTTATGTCAGTAGGTGATCAAGGATAAAATACCTTCCTCTGTATCTGTGTTTTTAGAGTAGCTATGTGCTGTGGTTAGTTAATTAGCATTAATAATTAAGTGTTTATAAATGGAGTGAATGGTTGCTAATCGGGGGACTCTTAGGTGGACTGAAAGACGCAGAAATCACACAGGTTATGTCAGTGAGGCAAACAATGCACACAGACGCTTGCCACCTGAAAGAAAAGAGCACTGGGGGCCCACAGACTTAAGGCAATGCTGGGGACAGCAAATGCTAAGGAAGTGCAGAAGGTTAAAAACAAAAAAATCAGGAAGTTGGAAACTAACTGTCTCTCAGTGGGTTGCCCTGGTCAGGGCAAATCTGCTGCTGGAGCTGCTTCTGCCTCTGCTCAGTGAGTTCTACCCCACACAGCATCTGGTTGCTTCCTCATTCCTTGAGATTCTGTCCACCTAGCTTTTGGAGTAAATGGAGTGGTGGTGGGAGTCAGAGAAAGGATTTGCCCTTTGCCTTAGAGACAGCTGCCCCAAACTGCTCTCTTACTGAGACTATACACATTTGGGAAAGGGTGCTCTATAAGAAAATGGAACTACCAGGAGTGCCTGGGTGGTTCAGTCCGTTAAGCGCCCAATTCTTGATTTCAGCTCAGGTTATGATCTCAGGGTCATGACCTCAAGCCCTGCATCCCGCTCCATGCTGGGCATTGAGCCTACTTGAGATTGTCTCTGTCCCACCTCCCTTTCTCTCTACAGAAAAAAAGAAAAAGAGAGAAAATGGGTCTATTCTAAAAGATGATAGATGCTGAGCATCCCAAACTGACCTCGATGATTTGGGCAACAATGTTACATATAAAGAAATACCATGAGGGAAAATCTGGGGGAGCACACTGGTATGCAAATTTTATAGAGCAATCTATAAATGATATGTGTATTAATAATCATTATATTTTATAGACTGTTCTATAAGTAATGTATATGTATGTATAAATAATGTTTCTCTTAAAAAGCATTAATGCAAATTAACAAAAAAAAGCAATAACATTACATAAAAAACCAGGGAATGGGCACTAATATACCATTCTCAGTTAATAGTACAAGTAAACATGAAAAAAGTGTTCATCATTATTGTTATTGAGTAAGGGCTGATTAAAACAAGATTTTGATCCATCACATTTTCTAATATAGGCAAATGGTACTTAATAATTGGAAAGTATCTTTGCAATATCTCACAGAGCTTTGAAATGTTTATAAACATTGACCCAGTCATTCCACTTTAAGGAGTCTCTCCTAGGAATTTAGAGATCTCAACAAAGATTGGTATTTACAGTGTTCATTCTAGCATGTTTGTAAACTGCCCAAAGGTCTGGAACATCCTCAAAGCCATCAATAGATAAATAGATTAAAAAATGGCTGGAACATTTTTCAACCACTAAAAATTATATTTAAAAAATTAGTCACAGTAAAAAATACTCATAAATACTGAAGCAGTGAGACAAGCAAGATTCTAACTTGTATAGCATGGTGCTAATTTTATAATAAAAATTTGTTTATGGTTTGAGAACGAACAAGAAGGGAATACATCAAAATGTTAACAATGGGGTGATATGTTGGGGGGCTTAGAGGTAATTTTAATTGAAAGTATTTGTTTTCTGTCATCTCATCTCCAAAACTCTCTATTTTTGTAAAATAGAAATGTAGAAATTAATAAAAATGGGCATATATTTCTTTTATACTGAGAAGAAAAGATGAAAATTAAAGAGGATTTAGAATATCATTTGTCTGATAAAAATGTCAAATGTGTATCCACATGCATATATAATAGGATTTTGCTGTCACTTTTTTCTTCACATCTCTGAAGATAGGCAAGATTTGGGAAAATAACAGCAACCACCACCAATCACCAAATCACTCAGGAAAATGGAAAGGATTACATACAGAATCATACCATATCTAAAACTTCTCTTTGGCAGTCCATAACGGCCTTTTACTATTTGATTCCTCTAGCACAGGGAAGCAGAAATTCAATTATTGGCAGTGCACTTAATTTTATTTTTAATCATAGTTAATAGAAAGACCTATTGTTTTAGGTTTGGGATGCAGTTTTTATAGCCTGCTGCTTCTCAATCAAAAGTATTCTAATTTCTCAAGACAAGCTTGTAAGAGTGCAGTTAATTGTGTGTAGAATACTTACCAAATCATCTGTGACTAATAAAACTTGAGAAAGAAGAGGAGGAAAGAGCATCCGCCTTTCAGTAATATGCCTGTCTTACACCAGCCAAACTCTCCTTAGGCAATACTCTGTTTGGTCAGAGGGCCATGTGTTTAATTGTAAAAATCTGTCAGTATCCTAGGATGTAAAAGACATCAATCATTTCTGTCAACAAGGAAAGAGTAACGATTGTGTGACTCTCCTATCATTAGGAAAAGATGTGCTCAAGAGAAAAAAATGTAGTCTTGGGAGGGATGAGCAACTATAGGTTACAGGAAAAAGAGTTCCAGACTGCAATTTCACCCCCCCCTTCCTTTCCCTGGACTGGAATATTATATTTCTCATTTCATGTAGTTCCATGTTTGCAGGAAGACATTATGTAAGTCCGCCTGTCTCAGCTGTGCATATCCACTAAGTGTTCTAAAGTGGCCTTCGTTATTAACAGTTTGCTGTATGTGGAGGGATTGCTTCCTTTGGCCTTGGCCGAATGTAATATTATGTAATGAGGCTGGAGCTGGCTTAGAGTCAAAACCATACTCCAAAAGGCCTGCTCATCAAGCCACAAGGCAACAGGTTCTCTTTCTCTTAAGACTTTACTCTAGGTGGACTAAAAACCTAAAAATTGCTGTATTTGTACAGTTTCATGGGCAGAATGGGAATTTTCCATGTTTTACTCCCAACCTATTATTTTATGCTAAGATTTCTGAATTAGCTTGCGTTTTAGACATCAAGGCACAAATTCCAGTATTCTCTAAATTTGTGTGACCTTACGCTGGTTTCTTCGCTTTTCTGGGCCTCAGTTTCCTTACCTATAAATTAGCAGTAACACCAGTCTGGGAAGTTGGAAGAAGGCTTATAGGTGATGTCATCAAGCCTCCTACTTCTTAACTCAGTCAATTCAAGCAAGTCATTTCACCTTTTCCACCCGTGTTTCCCTGCCTGCAGAGTGGGCCCCTTGTGGCTCCTGGCTGCAGTAGACGAGAGGAGGGTAACACAGGCAAAGCTCCTGGAACAGTGCCTGGGCACTTGGTGGGTTGAGAGTTCCTGAAAGTAGTAACAATAATGCTAGTGAACATCCCGTAGGATGACACGGTTGAGTCACGTAACTCGGGGAGGACAGAGAAGAAGAAACGGAAACAAGGACACAGGCCGCGCCGACGGAGCCCTCCTGGCCCGCGGGGACGGCCAGCCTGCGCCGCGGCGCACACGGACCCGCCACCGCCTCGCTCCACCCCTGCCAGGCCCGGGCGAATCCGGGCGGCGAGTTCCGGGCGGCGGCGCGGCGCGGCGCGGCCCCCTCTCAGGCCCTCCCTCCTCCCCTCCTCCGCGCCTCCAGCGGTGCCAGCTGCACCCGAGCCCCGAGACTTCGCAGTCACCGCGCAGGTGCCCGCGGCCGCCTTCGCCCTACAGGTAGGAGCCGCGCCGCCGCAGGGCGCGCCAGGCTGCCGCAGGCGTCTGGCTTCCGCCGCCCTAGCCCTCCGTCCCTCCTCCCGCCGGCCTCCGGGCAGCCGGCCGCTCCCCGCCCAGCTCGGACGGGACCTTGGCGGAGGCGTCGGCGGCGGGCGCCAGCCTAGGACGGCCCCGCGGGACCAGCCTCCCTGGGGTCGGGGGCCTCCCGTGCGCGCCTTCAGGCCCAGGGCTCGCGGAGTCGACGCGAGCCAACTTCGGCGCGCTTTCGCGCGGGTGGGCGCTGCCTGGAGCGCAGAGGCGCGCGGGCTTTAGGGAAGATGGGGGCGTGCCTCGGGATGCACCGTGGGCCACGCCTGTGCCGTGGGGCCGGTGGCCCCGGGTCCTGCCCTGCGCGGGGATGACGGGGATGGCGGCGCTAGGGGACCAGCATCCCAGACCAAGCAGGAAGTGCTGCGCTCCTGTTAGAGCCCAGCCTTCCAGATGCATGGCCCTGGGCGTGTGGGCACGCAGCTACTCTGTGCGCCCACGAGGTGGTGACGGTGGGGTGGGGCAAGGGCAAGCGGGCCGGGAGCGGGACGTAGATTAAAGGGCTCGTTTGTCTCTCTTCACCTCGAGGTGTTTGCGACCTCAGTCTCGGATCCAGGAGCGGGGTGCTCCCAGCGTTGGATAGGATCTTGTGATGCCCTTCAGAACTGCCCTTGTACAATCAGTCCAGAGCTATCGCTATTTTCCAAGTCTCGGTTTATTGCCTTCTTTACTTACTCTGGCAAGTACTAGATGCAGGTGGATGCTTAAGACCACATGGTTTGTTTCTGTGTTTGATCATCTCTAGGTCTTTCCCCAGAAGGGAGAGTTCCATTAACTTTTATCTGCCAGGTCTGCCAACTTCAGTTGAGATAACCCCTTGTGGGCCTTCTGAGGGCTTTTGGAGGACTAGGTACCCAGAGACCTTTGTGATTTGTTAAAAGGGCTAATTAATGGTGATGTGATGAAAGCCTAAAGAATGAAAAGAATCGACAGCTTGAGCTGTTCACAGAAACCACATTTACACATTGCCTGTTTGAATAAAGATCTTTCAGTATTAAATGTTTTGTAAGATACATATAATTGAATCTGTACATTGGCTTTTAACTTGAATTTGTCTACAGCATTTAAATGTTGTTTGGGGATCTTTCAGCTAATTGTGTGAACTCCCAGTGTGCCCTTCCAGGATCCAGTATAACACAATCCATACAAGAAGCAGGGTAGTTAAGGATTTGAGGAAGGTGTGTTTTTACCATGTTTGTCCCTGATGTCAGTAGATATTACTCACAGTGATAAGTGCGGTATAAAGCTCATTTAGGTTTGTTGATTCACTTAAAATGGGATAGTGGGAGAACCTGCTCTTTGGGAGTTGTCTGATGGCCAAGTGTGGGTTTCTTTCTTTCTTTCTTTTTTAATATTTTATTTATTTATTTGACAGACAGAGATCACAAGTAGGCCCAGAGGCAGGCAGAGAGAGAGGAAAGGCAGAGAGAGAGGAAAGGAAGCAGGCTCCCTGCTGGGCAGAGAGCCCGATGTGGGGCTCTATCCCAGGACCCTGGAATCATGACCCGAGCCGAAGGCAGAGGCCTTAACCCACTGAGCCACCCAGGTGCCCCCAAGTGTGGGTTTCTTAATGAGAATTTATTATGATATTCGTTTATCTTGAACTTACAGAGTTTTTTAAAGTTGTTTTATATTTATTGTGGTAAATATATCACATAAAATTTGCTCCGTTAGCCATTTGTAAGCATACAGTTCAGCCGCGTTACGTGCTTCTCATTGTGCTTCCATCCCCGCTGTCCAGCCACAGAACACTGTTTGTCTTTCTTCTAGGGTTTCCAGAATATTTTGATGGCCATGATTGTGCTGCAGGCTTTGGTCTTCTCAGGAAGCAGAGTTTGAGATCCTTCTCGTAGCTTTACAGAAATGCACTTTTAAAGAGGAAAGGTGAAAAGCCACAGACAGTTTGTGTTTAGTCAATCTTATCTCCATCAAGAAAGATCTGTGACTTCACTAGATACGGGTGAGCTGGTGAGCTAGTTAAATTTGCATATAAAAGTATGGTGAAGTTCAGCTTTCCAGAGGGAGGATGAGAGGGAGGAATCGGGAGGAGTCCAGGACAAAGTTATTGTTCTTGATTGTTTCCTCCCCCTTAATATATCTCACAGAACATCCAAATACTTCTGTCTCCTTTAGCTGTGCAGTAGCATGTATCTAATGATGCCTGAGCTCAGATCATCGCACCTTTTTCATAAGTAGAAGCAGTTTTGACCAAGCTAGCTGTTGGGTATAGTAATTTCTTCTGCCCTCCCGGTATTTACTAAACATCGCTGCTAGAGGACTCAGCACAGGAGATGTGGCTCTTTAAACTTACAGTTGGTCTGAGTCATTGTGTTCAGGAGACAGCTGTCCCTGTGCCAAGCCTGGTTGTATGTTTACAATCCTTTAAGTGTTAGCACCACACAATAAAACTTATTCTCCAGCTGGGCTGTGGATAAGTGTTGTTGCAGAGTGAAAATGAGAAACTTTTAACCTACATTTCCCATAAGCCCGTGACTTTCCTGATTAGAAAAAGAGTTGTACAGATCACATCTTTGGCTGCGGTGGGAATGCATTCCAGAGTGTTGGTCTCCCTGAATTCACAGTGCAGTGTAAAATCTGGGTCCCAGATGTTTCGTGCTGGGTCATTCAACCATAGTGTATGTCAGTGTTTTGTAATGTCACAGGGTTTCTTTTTTCTCTTTCTGCTGTTAAATTTTCTTAATTTTTGAATTTATTAAACAAACATTGCAGGGACAGAGGAAAATGATTGCTTTATTTAACTAACATTTATGTAGGGCTTACCATGTGCCAGGCATTATTTCTGTGCATTTTACAAATATGAACACATTTAATCCTCAAAATAATCCTGGTGAAGAGGTAAAAATATCATGTCTGTTTCATAGATGAGGTGATTGGAAGCACAGAGAGATCATACAGCTGGCATATGGCAGACCTAGGGTCCTATCTCTGGCGGCCTGCACCCAGAATCTGGGCACAGGTGTGTCACCGGTGCCCTATAACTTGAGATTCCATCCTCCCAACAAAGAAACTTTTTTCAGGTTGTGATATTCCTAGCTTGTCCTTGTCCTTGTCCTTAGGGAGAAATAATTTGACATAATTGCAATCAGAAAATCAGTTTGACTCCCTTATTGTTCAGAAGAGGAAATTAAGGGGGAGTTTGGTTATGACCTGTATTTCCAAGGCAAGGTCCTGGAAAACTTCTTTGGGGCTAATTAAGCCTTACCTCCTGATTGAGAAGGTTGGGATAGAGATCCTGGGAAGGTCTGAAAAGGCCACAGTGTTTTTTGTTTTTTCGTGGTTTTTTTGTTTTGTTTTGTTTTCCAGTTTTCTATTTTTTTTAAACTTTATTTTGTTTTGTCAGAGTTCCAAGACTCATTGTTAATGCATCACACGCACTGCTCCATGCAATACGTGCCCTCCTTAATACCCACTATCAGTCTCACCTAACCCCCTCCTCCCCTCCCCTCCAAAACCCTCAGTTTGTTTCTCAGAGTCCACAGTCTCTCATGGTTTGTCTCCCCCTCCGATTTCCCCAACTCCCTTCTCCTCTCCTTCTCCCCATGTTCTCTGTGTTATTGCTTATGCTTCACAAGTAAGTGAGACTATGTGATAATTAACTTTGTCTGCTTGACTTATTTCACTCAGCATAATCTCCTCCAGTCCCATCCATGTTGATACAAAAGTTGGGTATTTATCCTTTCTGATGGAGGCATAATATTCCATTGTATCTATGGGCCCTATCTTCTTCATCCGTTTGTCTGTTGAAGGGCATCTTGGCTCTTTCCACACTTTGGCAACTGTGGCCATTGCTGCTATGAACATTGGGGTACATATGGCCCTTATTTTCACAACATCTGTACCTCTGGGGTAAATACTCAGTAGTGCAATTGCAGGTTCATAGGGTAGCTATTTTTAACTTCTTGTGGGATCTCCACACTGTTTTCCAAAGTGGCTGCCCCAACTTGCATTCCCACCAACAGTGTAAGAGGGTTCCCCTTTCTCCACATCCTCTCCAACACTTGTTGTCTACTGTCTTGTTGATTTTGACCATTCTGACTGGTGTAAGGTGGTTTCTTAATGTGGTATTGATTTGAATCTCCCTGATGGCTAGTGATGATGAACATTTTTTCATGTGTCTGTTAGCCATTTATATGCTTTTTGTTTTTGCAGGGGAGTGGAGTGGGGGATATTTACCAATCAGGGGAGGAAAATGCTTCAGTATTTTAATAATCATTTTGACCATCCTGGAGTTAATCTGCTCAATTAAATCCTGGGTGATGTCAGGGGTGCACAGAGCAGAAGCTTATGGCCAACTGTGGGCCATGGGAAGTCTTGCTGCTTAGGGCTCCAGATCCCAGATTCCTTTCCCAGTTGTTGCTGATGCCTGTGGCCCTGGGCTCCCCTCTACACAAAGGGAATCGTCATTCTGTACTCAATCATTTTTGAGTTTTTTGGATCTCGAGTTGGGAAACTTTTGAAAACCTCTGATGCCCAAAAGAAAATCAGCCAAGAGCAACACGGAAATAAAAATAACTTCATTTGGTTGGTCCTTTTGTTGAGAGAGAGAGATGCCTCTAAGGGCATAAACTGACAAACTTTATATTAAGAACAGGGACATCAAAGTTCAGTATCCAACAGCGATTTTTTCCCCCAAGTTTGAATGAGGGGGAATAAGGAATAAATATGGGAAAAGAAAAGTGGTGGACAGGGAGGTAGAAACAAATGCAGAGAGAGGAGAGAGCAGAAGAGGGTGCAAAGAATGAGAAGACAGGGCGAAAACCTTACCAGCTCTTTCTACAAGGCTGCTTTTTAGTGTGTTACCTCTTACTGCCCTTCAAGATGCAAACGGAGTTAAAATTATTTTTCCTTTGGTTTGTCATGAAGTGACTTCAATGTTGCTTAAAACCATTGTTAATCAACAAAGAATGGGGACAGTGAGATACGGGGTGGCTCTTTGGCCTTTGCTTGGGATCTTCCTATCCATCTAATCTGTTTTTGTTTACATCATTTTCGTATGCATAGATTTTATACAGAGCATGATGTTGGAATCACTAGGTTTGCAATTGTTTTATTATCTACCTTCCCTGTGAGAGGAGAAGGCTCTTGAGGCTACAGCCTGTGTTTTTGACATTTTTGTGTCTCCAGTGTCCATTGTGGTGAACCATAGTTGTGAACTGAATGAAAAGGTGCATTTAATGGATGAAGGAATATGGTGTGATTCATTTTATTCAAAATATATAGATATTTCCAGAAAAGAAGATTTTTATGGGTGTTTTACTGAGTTATTTGTTCTATTGTGCCATTTAACTGTTCTTACAAATACATTTGTAGATGTGGAGTGAACAGTCTGTGTGATTTATCATCTTACTCTTTTTTTTTTGGCCTTTTCCCCTGCAATGTTCTCTACCCAAGTTTTGATGAAAGAGTCCTTTGAAATGAGATTGGAGGGGTAGCAATGGATTGGGATGTGGGTTCCATGGCTTAGAGAAGCAGGAAAACAGCTCCAGATGTATGGAAGGGAGGTGGTGTGAATATGCAGAACCCAAAGTAGGAGATTTGGTAAAAAGGGCTAACAGTAGGAAAAATAGCAAACTGAAGAAAAAATCGGACATTGTTTTGAAAAAAAAAATCTCACCATTGCTTCCACTTTGGAATAAAAATGTAGAAGTGAAGGTAAGGATACAGGATTTGGAGAGGAAGTATATTTGTGGTACGAACATAATAGTGATGTCAAAAACAACCACTACTACCACAACAAAAACAGAAAAGGGAGAGGAGAAATCCAGCTAGAATCCTATTATCCTAAGGAAAAACCCACCTGTTGGGATATGTAGATGGTAAATATTTCAAAATTAGGAACATGGTGGAAAGATTGTAACCCCAACTCTTACCTTGCCTCAATCCCAACACCACGCTGCTACTCTTGGGGCTGGGAATGCAGGGTGAAGGGGCTTTGACTAAGCAAAGTAGGTCTGTGAGGCTTGTAAGGCACAGTTGGGCTCCACAAAGTCCCCACTGGGAGAAATAATGACTGTGGACCTCAGCCTTGGGCCAAAGAGCTTGCGTTCAGATCTAGAGGACTCTACCACCATGTGGTATAAGACAAGTAACGTCAAAATTCTCTATGCCTTAGTTTCTCCATCTGTAAAACAGGGATAAAAGTTGTACCTGTCTCACAGGACTATGGTGAAGACCGCAGGAAACAGTGCCTAGAAAGGGATTAACATGAGCCTGGAGCACAGAAATGGCACAGGAAATGTTAGGTCTCCTCTTTCACACATTGCCCTCCTGTCTCCGTCCCAAATCGTGTACGAGTGACATCCGTGAATAAGAACCAAGCAAACTGGGGCGCCTGGCTGGCTCAGTGGGTTAAGCCGCTGCCTTTGGCTCAGGTCATGATCTCAGGGTCCTGGGATCGAGCCCCGAGTCGGGCTCTCTGCTCTGCAGGGAGCCTGCTTCCCTCTCTCTCTCTCTCTCTCTGCCTGCCTCTCTGCCTACTTGTGATCTCTGTCTGTCAAATAAATAAATAAAAACTTAAAAAAAAAAAAAAAAAGAACCAAGCAAACTGGAATTGCTGCCAGAATAGACATGGAGATGTGGCTCAATGGGAATATGGCTGAGGGAGAGATGAATTTTGCCTGGGAGGAAATCTTGAATGGGAGTGGGATTTCATGAGACCCTAGTGATGAGAAGTAGTGGGAAGACTTCTGGCTGCAAATCTGGTTCTAACTAGAGGGAGTGAACTGTTTGCCTTTGATAATTATGCTTTTGGGGTATATGTTTTGACATTAGTTAGAAAATTTGATTTTTTCTTAACCCGTAAGTCTAGCATAGCGTATAATAGAGGAACCTTGATTCACTTAATAGCAGTATAGTATTTAATAGAAGAAGCATGATTCATTGCTTTTTACCAATGAGTGTAGTTACAGAGGTGTGTTTTTAAAATGTATTTAGAATTAAGAACAGGGTATACTCTCCAGGTAGGAGTGAACTAGTTCATGGTGTGTCAGAAAAACTCTCTTCCCATGACATTCTTCAGCTCCACATTATATGGGAGAAGGATATCGCTAGCACCATTATCTTTGTAAGGCTGTGGATAATACATATCGGCTGTTGCGCTGTTGCGTTCTCCATCCCCACCCCTAAAAACCTCTTTTCTAAAGGAGCACCTCTGTAAAATCCCATTATGTAAATACCCAAAAGGAGAGCTGTTCTTCTTGACAGTTCTAGATGGCTGCCACTGAGCCAGCTGCCTCCTCCAGTATTCCCTCCCTGACTACCACCTGGCATCCTCTGCCCTTCAGCGCTGGAACCCCAGGGCTCCTAGGAGCAGATGTGAAGGTACTGCCTCAGTTTTCACCTTTCTCAGGGGCCACTGCCCATCTCTTGGGCTTATTGGAAGGGTTCTGTTTCTGGAGCACTCCAAGCTGGGTTCCACCATAGGGCCTTTGAATGGATGGCACTGTTCCCTCTGCCTGGGACGCCCTTGTCCTCAGTCCCAGCATGGCTTGCATCTTTTTAACACTGAAGTCATGAGAAAAAGTTCAAATGTTACCTTCCTAGAAAGGCTTTCCCTGACGGTGGGATCTGCTTCCCCACTCAGTCTGCATTGCTTTGCCTCCCAGCTCATCCCTCCTAGCCTGTCATTATGTGTTATTTTCATTCCAGCACTTGCCCTGTTTGAATTCTTCTGGTCTGATTTTCTTGAACACCGAGTTTCCTACACAAGAATGTAAGCTCTGTGACTGCAGGGACTTGCCTGGCACATAGTAGGTGCTCACTAATTACTTGTTCAGCGAATGCCTCTCCCAATTGCTATATGAGCATATGATGTTAGTGTGAACCCTGGTTTCCCAGACAGTTCAACTGCTCTCCCAATTGTTCTTTTCTGACCCTGCAGATGTTATCACGTTCATGGCAACGATTCATTGACGAGTGTTACTGCCATTTGGAACAAGGGTCCCTGTTGACCCGTGGGAAATACAATTTGTGGCTTCCTGTGTCAATGTCACCTTTCATTTTTGGAGAGCTTATGAGGAGTCGATTCAGCTGCACCTATCTGTCCTAGGGGTGAATTACCTGAGACAGAAGGAATCAATTCAGCATGAAATTAATGGAAAGTAAACCCGATCAATTTCGGGAAGCCCCTGTTCCCCCTCTTCTTTTGAGTGCTAGGAGGGACAGTTTAGGGAGGGTGATGGGAACTGGGGCGTATGCATCACTCCGTAAGACACCAGGTTAACAGATATGCATGTTGGCGAGGTTTGCCCTGTCCAATCCCACCGGAAGACACTGAACAGGCTTGACTAATGGCGAGGTAATTTTTACAACTCCATTGCCAAGAAGGCTAATTGGGTTGACAGTGAAAGCTGTCACCCTGTGTTTGCGGTGGTTCCTGCTCATTCTGGGGTTGGAGAGTTTATGAAGCGGAGTCCTTCAATGCCCACCAAGTGCTAAGCAAGTGCACGTGCATGTAAGTGTGTTCTGCTGGCCTGGGGCTTGTGGTCTAAATTGATCAGTCCGCTGAAGGCAGGACTGTGTCGTGCAGCTAGGGCCTGCCCCACTGCCTGGAATGGGCTGGGATTTGTAATGATCCCATGTCCCAGTTTTTCAAGGTAGTGGTTTTCAAACTGCTCCATGTTTCAGGGGCAGTTGGAACTGGGGTGGGGTCGGGATGCCGAGAGCAGAGTTCTGGGGCTTCTCTAAACCCCACGTACACCAAAGGCGTCTCATTAAAATCCCGTAATTGAGTATATTTGCCTTTTAAAAAATATTTTGATCTTTTTTTTTAAGATTTTCTGCTTATTTATTTATTTGAGAAAGAGCTTGAGGGAGAGAGAGAACATGAGTTGGGGGAGGAGCAAAGGGAGAACAGGGAGCTTGGACCTGGTGCTCTATCCCAGGTCCCTGGGATCATAACCTGAGCCAACGGTAGATGCCCAATGGACTGACATCCCAGGGACCCCAATAAACTTTTTAGATTGACAGAAAAGTTGCAAAGATAGTGTACATGGGTAAGCTCTGGTTTCCTCTGTTATTAACATCTTACTCTGGTAGGGTACATTTGTTAGAATTAATGAACCAATATTAACGCATTATTAACTAAAGTCCATACTTTAGTCAGATTTCCTTGGCTTTTCCCTAGTATCCTTTTTCTGTTCCAGTAGCCCATCCAGAATACAATGCTACATTTAGTAGTCCTCTCTGCTTGGGCTTCTCTTGCCTGTGATTGTTTCTTAGACTTTCCCATGTTTTCGATGACCTTGACTGTTTAAAGGGGTACTAGTATTTTGTCGAATGTCCCTCAGTCATAATTTTTAATGATTTTTTTCTCCTGATTAAACCGGGATTATGGGTTTCGAGAGGAAAACCACAGCAGTAAAATACCATTCTCATCGCATTGTATTAAGGGCACACATCATCAGCATGATATATTATTGTCGATGGTAATTTTGATCACTTGGCTGAGGGAGTGCCAGGGTTCTCTATCGCCAAGTTATTTATTTGCCTCTTTTCAATACTGTACCCTTTGGAAAGATGTCACATACTTTTTTTTTTTTAAAGATTTTATTTATTTATTAGACAGAGATCACAAGTAGGCAGAGAGGCAGGGAAGCAGGAAGGGAAGCAGGCTCCCCGCCGAGCAGAGAGCCTGATATGGGGTTCAATCCCAGGACCCTGAGATCATGACCTGAGCTGAAGGCAGAGGCTTTAACCCACAGAGCCACCCAGGTGCCCCCTCACATATGTTGTGATGAGCAGTTATGCTCTACCTCCTAGAGAGGGTAGTAGCTCTATGAATTATTTAGATTGTGTCTGCATGGAAGATTTATCTTTCCATCCCTATTTATTTATTTATTTAGTTATTCCATTACTTATTTATATGGACACATGGATATTTATCTTCTACTTTAGATTATATAATCCAATACTGTGTTTTTTTACTTATATTGGGCTTTTTAGGAATTTTATTCAAACAAATAATCTTCCTGTTATTTAAAAAATGTTAGAAAACTATTTTTTTTAAATCTTCACGTCTTTGTTTGCCCTTTAAATATCCAATTTCTGCATTTATTTATTTGGAACAATAAAGAAGAAATTATCACTTAGATTTCTCTTTATTTTTGTAATAATAAAGTTAAAATAGAAGTATTTCAGCTGATAGTTCTGTTGATAGTCTTTTTTTATCAAAAATAAATTTCTCGGGGTGCCTGGGTGGCTTACTGGGTTAAAGTCTCTTCCTTTGGCTTCGGTCATGATTTCAGGGTCCTGGGACCGAGCCCTGCATTGGGCTCCCTGCTCGGCAGGGAGCCTGCTTCCCCCCCTCTCTCTGCCTGCCTCTCTGCCTATTTGTGATTTCTCTATCAAATAAATAAATAAAATCTTTAAAAAATACCTTAAAATAGAAGTATTTCAGTGGTTTTTTTGAGGAGCAGAGGTCAAAATGTGTCTTTTCCCCTATTGTAGACTGAGTTTGCACTCAGTATTTTAAGTTATTGCTGAGATTCACTCTAGGGAGATTTGTAGTCATCTGTATTTTAAAGATTTTATTTATTTATTTATTTAGAGAGTATAAATGGGTGGAGGGGCAGAGGTAGAGGGCAAGAGAGAACCTCCAGTAGACTCCCTGCAGAACGCAGAGCCTGAACCAGGGCTGGAACTCGGGACTCTGAGATCATGACCTAAGCTGAAACCAAGAGTCAGATGTTTAACCCACTGAGCCACCCAAGAGTCCCTGTAGGCATCTGTCTTTTAAAAACTCCTTAGGAAGTTGAATAACTCTTAAGAATAATTTTTGATCTTCCTATCTTTTTTTCTTTAGATTTTCCTTAAGTGGAAACTTTGAAAATGCTGCTCAGCATAGTGTCTTACTGCTGAGAGAATGGTAGACCTGTTACAGAAGCCCCCATGCCAGTCTTCTATGCTTTCTGTTTTAAGACAAATCTCCAGTGTGCCGAATTTTTCTCTATTATAAAGTTAAAGAGACTGTATGTAAACTTATATCTCACCTTTTTAAAAATCATCTAAAAGTCTAACGTGTCCTCGCCTGTCTTTTGACCTGGCTTAAAATAAAGGAAAAGCATCCAAAAATACTTCATTCCCTTTACATCTTTTAGTGTTCTAGATTTTCTTCTGTATTTTATTAGTTAATTTTGTTCTAAAATTCAGTGCTTTTAGGCATTCTTGTTTCTGTCCCAGTTCACACAGACAGAAATACTTTAGAGAGTGGTTTTAGTCGCAGCAAGTTCTCCTTTTTAAAAATCAAAGTTGTGGGCTATTATATGCGGAGACCAGACAACCTGGCTATTTGAGCCAGAGAGATGTTTCTGAGTCCCCTATTGGTTAATGGCTTAGTGTGCAGTGGGCTACCCATGCAGCCCTATGCTCTGATGTCCCCACTGAGGACTCAGTCCTGCTACAGAGCCTGTGAGGCCCGTTCCAGCAGGGCCGACCCCGTAAGTGGCCAAATGAACTCGGGCCTGTAAATCAGTTGCCAGTAGGATACAGAGCTGGACCTTGACATCTGGCTAGACAGGCACAAGGGGTTTACTTTTGCAGTCCAATAAAGAATAACGGTATTAATTTAGAACATGTTGAGAAGTCATTATTGTATTGCATGAGAATTAAGCATAGGTTAAGTATAAAGGATAAGCACCTCACTTAATTGCCTGTAATTAGAGTGATTTTAACACAACCAGATCAGACATTTAATTCTCATTCTTTCTTACCAAACCGGTGCCTGTATTAATACTATCTTTTGATTCCACCCAGAATTTTTTTTCTTAATTTAGTTTGTTTATTCACTAAATCATAGTCCTTTAATCTGATGACTTCTATACAGCAAATGTTATCTTACACTGATTTCTTAGGGCCAAGGACCTAGAGAGGCTATGACATCTGTCTATAACTATAGTCAGGGATGCCTGGGTGGTTCAGTGGGTTATTAAGCCTCTGTCTTCTGCTCAGGTCATGATCCCAGGGTCCTGGGATCGAGCCCCTCATTGGGCTCTCTGCTCAGCAGGGAGCCTGCTTCCTCCCTCCCTCTGCCCGCTGCTCTGCCTACTTGTGACTCTTTGTCAAATAAATAAATAAAATCTTTTTAAAAAATGACCATATATTCAACGAGTAGGAATGACCAGAAATGAATATAACTTTTTTTCTTTGTCATAGCACATAAGCCAAGTTGGGTCTGGGCAGGGAAGGAAAGGGATTGCTTCAGGTAAGGCCTGGCTTCTTTATTTATTTTATTTATTTTTATTTTTAAAAGATTTTATTTATTTATTTGACAGAGAGAGAGATCACAAGTAGCAGAGAGGCAGGCAGAGGGAGAAGCAGGCTCCCTGCTGAGCAGAAAGCTTGATGTAGGGCTCCAGCAGCCCCAGGGCAGAGAGGATGGTTACTTCCCCCCCCCCCCCCCCCCCCCCACCACCACCCCAACCTCACCTGAAGGTCTTCAGGCCCTGAATTAGCCTCTGGGCTCTCCAGCCACCCTGGAGCCTCTTCTCCTCAGAGGGTAGGTGGGCTTCAAAGACATTGTTTCCCAAAACAAGGGCTTGGTTTTCTTCAAAATGTAGGTGCATTGCTTAAGGTTGCAAAAATGAGTTTAGAATTACATTAGTGGAGGATGTTTAAGTGATGGTCATGTACTGAGCTCAGTCTCATCCTTCAGTTTTGCAATGCCTCCCATAACATTGAACTGGTCCCCTTTGATCTTACCAAGCCCACTTTCCCGCTGCAGCTGATGAAACAACAGAAGGACAGTCTTAGCCCTGCCTGGGTGAGTGTTACCTGGACCCAGTAGCCTGAGCACTTTTCCCTTCCCTTTAAAGTTTCTTTAGGTTTCACGATTTAAGGGATCAGTGATTCTTCCATTTATCTATCATTTTACTAAGGAGTCCTGAAAAACGGAAAATGAATTTTCCCAGGCAACGGTTCACATGACAGCCATCACAAAATGTAAGGAAGAACGCGCTTGAGGAGTAGTAAGCCTTTGAAGATTCTAAAGACTTGGAAAAAAAGAATAAACTCTCAAGAAATTCAGCCAATTTAAGTCAATTTTAAATAGGAGGCCCAAATAAATAAGTGAGAAATTTAGATACTTATTCACATCAGTACACGCCAGCTTTTTCCACATTATTAAGATATTTGCAGAAGTTTTGGTCAAAAGCTGCTAACTTATAAGTAGGCATTTATAGCTACAATATGGTATGTTTTTTAAAAGGCAATCTCCTGGGTCCACCTCTAAATCCATTCTGTGAGCGTAATATACTTTTTCATAGTTTTTTAGAGACTTTGAGGCACACAAGTTCAGCGGCTGGTTATTCTTCAGTTCTTGCAGGATCTCCCTTTACACAAGAACGACATCTCTAAGTAAGCCTCCTGGACCAGCTCCACTAACTCCTCCTTTTGAAGTTAGGGACTGAAAAATGACCTGATTTGTTAATTGCACAATTTGTCATTCTTAAGCAATTTAAGTGCATTTCCTACAACACATGGACACTTATACATGAACTTCAATGGCCTACAGTCACCATTAGAGACTGATCGTGCTGGAAAGAACTCTGGTCTGATACTCATGGTAACCTGAGTTCTGGTTTTGTCTCCTCAAGTGACTTAGTGTGACCCTGGGCAGTTTATTTCCGGAAATTCCACTAGTGCTCTTTTGTCTGTTGCAGGCCCTGCCTCTGAAACTGGTGTGAATTAAACTAGTCCTAGCCACTATCCTTGGGGGATTTACAGTCTCGGTCAGTGGTTCTCACACTCCACTGCACAAGAGAATCCCCTGGAGGGCTCATGAGAGCTGAGTGCTGGGCCTCACCCTAGAGTTTCTGATTCAGTAGTTCTGGGCTGGGTGGGAGATTTGCATTTCTAACAAGTTCCCAGATGATGCTGATGCAGCTGGTATGGGGGCATGATTTGAGAAGCACTGATCTAATGGTTTAGCTGACACATCAGGAATCACAATTCAAAGATTAAATGCTGTGAAGTAAGTATAAGTCATGCACAGTTGGAAACAGGGTGAGAAGTGGGTCAAAAGATGAATGAACAGCTGGAGATCTAGGAAGCCCTAATGGAAGAGGGAGCAGTCCAGCAGGATCTTGGCAAGCCTTGACAGGTAGGGCATTTTGGGGAATGGTACCATCCCATCTTTGGATGGGAGAGGGAGTGCAGGAAGAGTGTGGGAGCAGGGGGTAGTCTAGCCTAGGTGGACTGAGTGTTGGTGTGGGGGAAGGAACAACCAGAAACAGATGGGGCTGAGAATGAGAGAGCTCGGCAATTAAACCAAACATGTTTTTGGTTTTTAGGATTTTTTTGTCAGCAAAGGATCAGCATGATCAGAGCCATGCTTAGGAAGTCCAGCACTGTGATGAATGGCTTGGGAAGAGAGCGTGATTTCAGGAATTACTTGGGCAGCCCAGTCTCCATGCAGGGACGTGAGTGAAGAGGAGCGTGAAGGTGGGAGGGATACAGTTACGGGATGGATCTGCCCAAAAGCCACAGATGTGGGAGTTGATTGACTCCTGGGGATGAGGGAGATGAAAAGGTCAAGAGAGATTGAGGATTCAAGTTTGAGTTGTTGGGGAAGAATGGGAGTGGCTGGATCCCTCGGGGGAAATAAATTGGAGAAGAAAATGAACCCGTGGAACCTTGGTTTCTTTAGGAGGGCAGTGGACCAGATGCTTTTCGAGGTCTCTTTTTGTTTGATTGTAACCAGTGTTTTGGTTGCTGGTTGTCTGAAACACTGCAGCATATGTTTGTATAAGAAGCAAATGGCCTGTATGTAACAGGCACTAATGTATTTGTTCATTGGTTCATCCTGGGTGATTATTGGCTTTAAAATACTTACATCTGTAAATAGCTTTCTTTTTGAACTTCTAGTTTTCTAAGTATGTTGACTTGTTCTTGCTCCTATTGTATATCCTATGCCTGTGGACATCTTCTGCATGTGTTTCTTTATATATGTTTTGAATAACTAGAGTATAGATATTTTAAATATTTTTGGCTCGCTCTCCCATTATAACAATCACAGCATAGGCTGATATATTTCCTCACAGTCCTCTCTTTCATCCACTGGGTTATAAACTTCTTTGGAGTAAAGGGCATATCTTACTCATTTTTGTCTCCTCACTGCACTCATCATGAGTGATTGTATAATGTTTCCAGCAAATGCTGGAGAACTGGATTGAACCACTGAGTAAAAGTCAATTACTATCTGTTTCTTTAGTGGAAGACAAAATTCCTCAGGCAATAAAAAGTGTTAGTTTAGAGGGAAATGGGCATCCATGTATTTTGAGAGATTGAAAGTAGAAACGAATAATTCAGTAGACTTTCAGGACTAGAACATAGATATTCACGGACACTTTAGGAACTAGAAATAGAAGCTCATAAAAACCAGGAGAGCTTTCAGTTCTGTCTTAAATTAGCCATTAAGCCTCTTGGGCCAGACTTTTGTACTCTGGGCCTTAATTTCCTCATTTGTAAGGTTGTGGTTGTAGTTAAATTACAGAATTTTCTACCTCTCTGCACACCCCAGAATTATAAGCAGGGAGCAGGGATGAGCAAAGCCACGCCACAGGGATGGGAAAGAGTATGCCCATTCTCTTGTGACCAGGGTATGACACGCTAGCTAGAGGCCCAGTTTCCAAAGGTCATTACTGCTCAGATAAGGAGTGTGGACTCTATCCTATGGGAAAGTCTCGTGTGAGGTGGTTTACTAGGGAATGCTATCTGGGAGCCGGAGTGAAGGCCCAGGAAGAGTCCCACTGGGAAGCAGGAGTGATTGAGTTGGCCATTAACAAGCAACTGGTTTGCTTGATTCCAGGGGATCTGAAGAGAAGTCTTATGAAATGTCTCTCAGCACAGCTCACCGGGGGTGGGTGAAGGGAGAAGCTTTTATCTGTTTCTCATCTCCCACTGATTGGAGGCAGCTCTGCTTTTTCAGATTGGGCATACCTGACTGCCAGGTGGGTCCCCATGGGCACCTCAAGAAGCAGTGTGGGGCAGCGTGGGCTGGAGAGGCCGTCAGGCTGTCCATATATGAAGCTGGTCAGATTCTTCACGGGACTGGCTGCCATCGCAATGGCGGGAGTATGAGGTGAGTCTGAGAGGATTTGAAGAAGAGCATGGACGTAGAGAGGTGGACGTAGAGAGCTATGGAAGGATTTGAAACAAAGGAAATGCCTAGTCAGATTTATGCAGATATATGTGGTAAATGTTTAACAACCAACTTTCCAGAAAAGTAAATGTGTATCTATACATATACGTGTCGGTCATATAGTTTCCTGATGTAAAGGATGTGTAGCACACAATTTATACATAAATAATAAAAAATACGATTTTCTTTATTGTAAAGGCCATATAGCTCCTTGATTCTGACAGGTTTCTCTTGGTTTTTGCTGAACTCTTGTGTTTATAGCCAACCTGTGGTTACAACTAATGAAAGAGGGTAGTTGATGTTTTCTTGTTAGAGCATGGAGTAAGATCAAAGTGAAATGATGAAGGCGTGTCCCAGAACTTCATTTGTTCATGAAGCATCTTCGTAAACTGGTTGGTATTAGAAGAATTATTTCCTCAACTTTTCATTTTATTCACAAAATACCTACCAAATATTTTATGGACATTTTCTCCATCATTTTAAGCCCAGAGGATCAACAAAACAAAAATCAGACTATAACTTATAGGGGTTGTCAACTTCTAGGTGAAAACACTCCCATTACAGTCAACTTCAGGTTATAGGGAATAGACACCTAGTAGCACATTTCACAGTATAAAATGGACCTAAACAACCTCAAGGACGTAGATATTAGTAAAAATGTATTAGAGTAGTAAAAAAGTGATGAATTTTGAATACTTATTATCTGTGGATTTAATATGATTTATTTTACTGTAAGTTTTTTGTATGTAATTTAAGATTTCATAATTGCTATGTTTAACAGCTGAGTCATAAAATTTTTGAAAACTTACTGATCAGTTCTAAGGAGCCGGGAGGAGCCAGCCTGGACACTATGGGAATTACAGTTGTAGAAGATCACCTTGATTGCCATCTGTAGAAATATTTTGAAAGAGGGTGTGGGGAAAAAAAGTTTATCTGAGTTATAGTAGGGGTGAAAGTTAGAAGACAGACTTGGAGAATGCCTTCAGACTCTGTCAACATGAGGATTCAAATGAAGTCTGGTTAATAGAGGTAACAGAGAATTTACTGGTCTGCATTCAAATGTGGCTATGTAGGACTTTTACTCAAAGTCTCCTCCAGGTGCTCCTGGAGTCTGAGAGACCTCTTTCCTGGCTTGTGGAGCCTTTGGCAGTCTTCTGCTTTGTCTTCTTGGTTGATGACCATGGGTTAAAAGGGATTTAAGGACGAGGCCTGCCCCCGCCATGGCTATGGGATCCCATAGGATGGGATCCATGCCAACGATGGACCTGCTGGCCTTATTTTCCTAAATTTGCAAATCTGAGGGAGGAGGCACTAGAAAGATATGGGAACCTGGTGTGTACCTCAGACACCTTGCATGCATTTGTGTCCAGGAGCCTGACATTGCCGGGCTGTTCTTCCTTGACTCACAGAGGCTAGGGGGCAGACAGCTTTCTCCATGCCTTCCCAAAGCTGCTGACTGCCAGTCTCCATTGCTGTGGAGCTGGGCCCTGAAACAGCCTCTTTGCCCTCTCCTAGGCCCCTAGAAGTCACAGAGGTCTCTCTGTCTGAAGGCCCTCTTCCCCTTTTGCAGATTAGCTGGTGGAGATGAATGGCTGAAGGCCACAGGCCCCCTGATCCATCTGCACTCCCAGAGTAGGTGAATTTCATTTGTGGGTCCTCCAGCCTCCACTACTCTGAGTAGAAAAATAAGGGCAGGCATGGCCCCTGGGTGCATGGTGGAGCCAGGAACTGAGATATGGGATATGGCGGAGGGTGGGGTAGGGTTGTGGCATGTATGTGGCGGGGCTGTGGGAAAGGGAGGGAGGATGGAATCCAGAGGCAAGGCAGATTTTGATCCTGTTCAGTTTTGAACTAGATAAAATAGATGCCTGTGGAACAATAGTTGAGTGGGTTGGAGGCATTTGGGAGAAAGAGAGGAGAGCAGTGGTGGTATTGCGAGTCAGAAAGTTGGTGAGGCCGGGTCTGGGGCGCTCCTCCCATGAGGAGGTGGGATGAGAGACGTTGACAGGTAGAGCTCAGAATCCCAGGGAGCACCAGTATTCAGGAATGGGGTCAGCGGTCCGGGGTCCAAGAACCGGGCAGGGAGGAGTGTCCAGGGAACTCTGACAGAAGGAAATGGCACAAAGGAGCTGAGGCGCATGCTGGGAACCGTTTGGCCCATTGTGTTCACGCGTGCAGTTTCCCAAGTGTATCTCTTCAGAGTTATGATTATGCTCACTGGCCCCCTTCCTCCCTCTAAGAAAAAGAGTCAGAGACTCTGCAGTTATCATAAATGACCCAGGGTCAGGAAGACATATGACACTTTTGCACCAGGTCGATTCTTTGATCTGGCCTTTTAGAGTCCGTTCGAGGAGTAAACAAACTTACTTTAAGCTAAAGGGAAAGGTCAATTTTTTCCTGTTTGATGTTTCTTACTGTTTTCTATATTAATCACTTCATTTTCCCCTTGGTCACAGGCCTGGTATTTTTTTTCTCTCATAGTTGTCAGCGACCTTGTGTGTCAGGCAATTTCTTCTTCATGATAGATTGACCCAGGGACCCAGGGGAGCTTGAGCAGGCAAGGTTACCACCAAAAGTGTGTGGCACCCTTGGTGGTTCTGTTCTTGAGCATCCAGAAAGCCCGGTGTGACTGAACTGAATTATAGGCTTTGAGGTGACTGTGCAGTGTGCATTCAGCAAAAAATCTACCCAGACGTGTTCAGGGGTTGTTGGTTAGGGTGAAATTAGAGGACTTCACCATGAAAAGACAGCCTATCTAAAGGGATAGCAGAGTGAATTTTCTACATCACAAATCTGTCGAATGAGTGAATTTGGATGCGACCACAGGCTTGCCATATGAAATTCTACTCCATGGGAATCCAAGTTAGTGGCTTTGGGAAGACATTTATTGCAGACTGCAAAAATGTTCTCATATTCTTTTGCCCAAGCGTAGACGCATGAAGAGATTAGGATGGACTTCTACTGTAGCTGTCTGCTCTAATCCTCTTAAACACTCAGTGTGTCCCCATGCACACAGCAGTGGGTGGGATTAAATATGGCTAGTCCTTATAATTCGTCGACATGGGTGTGTTAGTTGACTGCTATGGGAATAGGAAAATTAGAGAAAAAATTCCTTGGATGAGTTAGGTATTGTGTTTAGCTACAGGTATCAGAGACCCTCCCCCGCCCCCAATGGTGGCTTTGCTTGTCATGTAAAAAGCAGTTTGGAAGTAGGCAGTTGTGACCTGGCATGATGGTTGCAGGTCCCCCCAGCCGGTGGCTCTATCCAGCTCTTCAGTCTGCCCTCTCCAGGTTGTGGTGCTTGTCGAGGATGGCTGCTGGAGCTCCAAACCTCCCATTTACAGAGCAGGGAGAGGCTGAAGAGGGGGAAGAAAGGCCTGCTGTGTCCCAAGGACCTGATTTCTGTCACTCTTGCATGTACATCTCATCAGCCAGAGCTGAAGCACGGTGGCCTAGCTGTGGCATTGTGTTCAATTCACTCCATCCCTAAATTGTTATAAATCTCATCTTTTGAAAAATGGACTCACCCCCGATCTTCTGTTCTCCTGGTCATTATTGCAAGAGATTGGGAGGGGGCTCATGGAAGAGTAAGATTCTGTAGTTCTTTCTGGATGAGTCCATGCCAAGCAGTCGTCCTCCGTCTTCTCAATAGTAGTCACTCCAGTGTCATGAACCAGTCAGGGTTTACCATAGAGGCAGAGCTAGTCAGCTATATGGATTAAAGGATTTATTCCAAGGAATTCGCTGCTCAGTTGTGGGGCTTGCAAAGCATGTTTGAAATCCATAAGGATTTTGAAATTCAGGCAGTCAAGAAGAGTCTGTCGTAAGCAGACTGGATCTTCAGGAACAGGAGCTGAAGCTTGGAGTCTCTGAATTCCTGCAGGGTATAAGCCTTTTTTAAAAGAGCTCCCAGCTTGGGGTGCCTGGGTGGCTCAGTGGGTTAAGCCTGAGTCTTCAGCTCGGGTCATGATCTCGGGGTCCTGGGATTGAGTCCTGCATCTGGCTCTCTGCTGGGCAGGGAGCCTGCTTCCTCCTCTCTCTCTTTCTCTCTCTGCCTGCCTCTCTGCCTACTTGTGATCTCTTTCTGTCAAATAAGTAAAATCTCAAAAAAAAAAAAACAAAAAACAAAAGAGCTCCCAGCTCATTCCCTCAGTCTTATTCAGCATCATAATCTTTCTTTTGACTAAAGTCAGCTGATGACATGCCTTAATTACAGCTGCAAGATCCCTTCATAGCAGCATTATATTAGCAAATAAACTAGTATGTGATTGAATAACTGGGGAAAGGTGTGTGTATACTGCAAAAGGCCGCTGCCTCCCTTCTTTCCTCCAGTGCTCGGCGCTCAGCGCTGGGGAGAGAATGTTCCTTGCTGCCAATCCGTGCTGAAAACATACGAGAAAGGTAATTCTGGGACCTGGAGTTTCGGCTAGCCAATCTGACACATCCCAAAGCCATCACATACCATGATTTGGTTGTCATCTAGAGAGAGCAGGGCTGAAAACAAATCCATGTTTTCTAATTTCCAATGTTTTGGAGGAAGGTGGACTGATCTATCATTGGTAGCTAGTCAGAGCCTCGTATTGTGCACTTTAATTATTTTTCTGCTTTTTTTTCCCTCTCTCTTTTCTGTAGATCATTAAGACTTGATGTTTTCATTAACTAAGGAAAGGGATATGAGGCTCATCAGCTTATCAAAATGAACAGAACTTAAAATTTGTTTTTAAACTATTATGGCAAGATGTCTAATTTTTGAATTGCACAGATCATTTTTCTCATCTGCACCTTTTCCGTCTTCTGTATATAGAGATGTAAATGGCGCCTTTCATTCTTTATTTGAATTAAAAATAGCTTTGTAACTAAAGGAAAAATTAGTAGCACTGCAGATTTGTTTTTCCTGATGCGACTCAGATGCTCATTAATCTTTTATTGGAAAAGTTCTCTATATTCTTTTTAAAAATAATGGCTCTATTGAGAGCTCTAATCTCTATTGAGATATGACTGACACACTATAAAGTTCACCTTTGTAGTGTACAATTCAGTGGTTTTTAGTATATTCACAAAGCTTTGAATTAATCACCACTAATTCCAGAACTGCTATATTTTTTTATATTAAGTATAGATGTGAATATCTTAAGACAGTGAAGAGTTTGGAAGACTTAGTTCGGTTATCTGATTTCAATTCACTTCAAAACAGAAGTTGCTGACTTGGTAAGGGCAGAGCTGCAAACAGTTGAGCTTAATTTTGTGAAAAGACTACACATAAGGCCTTCATTATGGGATTTTCTACCAAATTTAAGTATATTTTTCCCTCCGATGTAATTCAGAATGGGGGCTTTCATTCATTTGTTCAACAAATATTTATCGAACTTTCCTCGGTGGCCGGCTAGTGTCCAATGAGACTTTGTTGGAAACCTTGTGGTCAGGTCGGGGGAGGGATGGGTAAGATCCCTGCTAGGCCAGGAGGCACGAAGCTGCGGGAGCTCTAAGACCCCATGTGTGGAGATCCCAGAAGTGTGAATTTGCAGAAGGGAAGGGAACACAGATCTGGAGAACACATCTGAGCATCCCATGAGAAACCCAGGTCTTCCTAGGGGTTGGTGTAAGAGCGGATAGGAGCCGAGTTACTGGGGTCTTTCAAGAAGCGGACATAGGTTCTGGGAAGTGCAGTGAGTGTTGCTGCAGTTAGTGAGCTAGGAATTGAAGGGTTTCTGCTGCGGTGCGGTTTGCATCCTCCCTTCCTTCTTATTCTCTCCTTAATCACCATCTATCGGAGAGGCCTTCCCCGACTGTCTCTCGGAAAGAGAGCCCTGCCTGCATCCCGTGCTCTGCTGTTTCTGCTGGGCTCTGTGTTAGATGTCCATCATTGCGGCCTCCCCCCAACCCTGCTGCTGTTCATGATGCCGGCCCTGGTAGAGCAGATGTCTTGATTCATTTGCTGCCCCTCTCCCCAGTACCATGTCTAGTACTGCGTCTGGTACATAGCGCTGATAAAGATTTGTAGCCTCATAGATGAAGGATCTAGAACAAAGTGTGGGACATAAGAACTTCCCCAAGTCCTGTCTCCTAACTTCATTATCTTTGGTGGTTATGATTTCAGCCTAGGAGTTTTGGGGGGGATGTTTAAACATTTGGGCCAAAGCAAGACCTTTTGCAACGAGGCAGTCATGTGACTTCACACACACATCCTCCCTCTCTCTCTCTCTCTCTCTCTCTCTCTCGGCCCCGGCCCAGGAGTTTCACTACCAGAGCAAATATATACTGTGTCCTCTGCAGCTTTGGGGCTCTCTAAGATGCCCTTCCTCCCTCGTCCACTTCTACATAGAAACATCGTATGCAGTTCTGGAATCTTCCCTGACCACCCATTGTCCTGCATGCTGAACCACTTCTGTCCCCTCCTTTCGTGCACAGCTGTGCTGGGGCCCAGTATATGTTTGTTGTTGGCCTGCCTAGACTGCCTCCTCCATGGGTCTGCAAGCTTTTTGAGGACTGCCTTACTCATTTTTGAATCCTCAGTGCCTAGCAGAGTGCCCAGCAGAGAGTAGGAATTCGGTAGATCCTGGAACGGAGAGAGAAAATTCAAACAAGTAGTCTTATGAATGGATGCCAGCCAACCCCTGTAACGGCCACAGAGAATTTAAGCGCAGACAGATCACTGGACTTGGCAGCTGAAGTATTGAAATGGAATTCTAATGAGTGTGAGCGTCTTCAGCCGTGACGTGTTTTTGTAGACCCGGAGGACCCCAGGTCAGCGAATGTGTCAAAGCTATTTTGTCTAGGCCTGAACTGAGTTCGGTCGTCGTTTAGACAGTACTTTCCTGAGTCAGCGTTCAGGGGACATGAAAACTGTTTTAACAATCCAAAGAATGTGTAATAGAAGTTTGTCGTTCTGTTCTATTTGTTGCTGCGTGTTTTTTGTCCGTTGGTTTTGGTTTTCATTTGGGGAGTTAATGAGCGACAGACTGTTAGAAAACCAGAGGTGAGCTGTGTGGTTTATTGACGTGCTGACTGAATGAATTCAGCTGTGAGTGATCTGGGACTCTTGGGTATGACGAGAAAGTTCATGCCTGCCACCGCCCCGGCCAGCCTTGTCAGCCTGTGGACCCGGCCTGGTTTCTCCGCGGTGGCGGGTAAACGGATCCTCCTGCTTCTGTCTATCAGGCATCTCCTCGGTTTACAGGTCCACGTATCCTGCCTTTAGTTCTTGCAAAGAGAAAGTGCAGATGCAGTCACAACCACAGTTCTTCACACTGATGGTCATAACAGGTTTTCTAAAAAAAAAAAAAATCTTTTTCTCTTTTTCTAAATCCAAATTAATTCTTGTATTATCGGAATTTTGTTAGCTAATTAGAGAAGAGACCCTTTTCCCAAATGAGTAACCAGGCACCGTGAATTTGCTGCTTCATAGAAGGTGTTTGCCCTCAGCCCGCATCAGCCCCCCCTGTTTATCCTGGAACTGCCCCCCCCCATACACACCACCTGGTGAACGTTAAACACCATGAACATGAATGCCATACCGCGAACATTAAAAAGGGAAAAATGTCCTTAATTTTATTTTCCAGGCATGTTGACATCAAATAAATTATAACATAAGCAAATATACTTTAGATTTCTTTCCTGAGGTATAAATTCACTTGGGTTAATATTATGGTTGTGAGATTTTTCTGGGGTGCTGCATTTTGTACGGTCGGTCAGTGTGAGAGAAGCTTTAGCCACTTGGGGGCACCCAGGTTTTTATGTAATGAAAACAAAAACAAAAACGAAAAAAAAAGCCCAAGCAGCAGGAATTACCAATGGAAAATAATTTGCTCTTAAGGAAAAAGGGGGAAGATACTCAGTGCAGATAGACCATTTCAACATAACTAATTTGGAAAGTCAGTCTGTGTTGAACACAGATGACCACATTCTAAGGAAGGAAATTCACCAGACAGCCTGATTTATGGTACGGAGTCCGTAAAACTCCAGCCAGATTCCTGTTAGTGGGTACCTCTGCCCTGGCCTGCAGCCTTGGGCTTCTCGGAGGGAGGCTAACAATGGAAAAGCAGAATAAGCAGTGAGAATTCAACAGTAAGCTTCCCCAGGGCCAAGACCACACTGACTCATTCTCTGTTGTGCGCTGGGGGCTTAGCATTCTGCTGGAAATGTGCACTCACAACAATTTGGTGAACGACTGCATGGGTGCTGTGAGTGAACATACAAGGCGCAAAGAATGAGTGGACAGAGGAGAGAAGATTTTATGCAATGATGACCTACTAATAAAGGGAGTGAATTAGCAGGAGACATCACCACAAGGCAATGCATGTGTTGTATGATGTATTCTCTTGACCCCAGAATGCTAGGGAAATTCCCGTGATACCTATTCTCGTCGAAATTTTGTCAGGTCGAGCTTTGTATTATGTATGTGTTATCTATGTGTGTATCTATATAATAGACTTGTTCATTTGCATTTTGAGTATGTAATCAAATATCACAGAAGCTCAGGCAACATGAATGCTTAAATTAACAAGTTTTATGGTGCCATCCAATATAAATTTATGATGATAATGTTGCTTTGATGCTTAAGAGATTCTGAAATGCCTTTTGAATTCTTAAATAGTGTTTAATTATGTTAGGTTATTTTTAGGATTCTTACTTGTTTACCCTAGTCTAATTCCTTCAAAATTCAAGACCTGCGTAACTGCTTTGGTCACTCAGTTGCTTTACTAATCTCTGATGCAGGAACACAGGGTTGGGTCAGTCTGCCCTGCCAGTTTAGATCGACTCCTCCATGGTTCTAGCTTCCTGAATATTTTCTTCAGCTTTGCAGCTTCAGAAATCCACTTTCATGAATTCATCAGGGGTCAATGAACCCTAGACATTTGCTAGAAACTAAACTCATGGGGGCCCGATGAAGACCAGGATACTATTCATTTAAGAAGCTATTATTTCCATGTCGTTCATAGTTTGTTGGTGAGTAAAATATTCTTATACTATGAAAAGGTGCCAGGAGATCACATTAGGGTCACAGGGGTCCTTGGGGAGTAGCCTGATGGCCTTAATAAGGTAGCACCGTTCCACCTGGGAAGTTCAATCCCAGAGGCATTTCTTTTTTTTTCCCCCCCCAGAGGCATTTCTTAAGCATCTGTTGCACGTAAAGGAGCGGTAGCTGGCAGCTGTTGAACCCTTTATGCTGCAAGCCTGGTCCTTGCCAGCTTGCAAGCCTGGTCCATGCTGTTCCAGCATGGTCCTTTTACACACTTGAGTTTACATGCTTGTGGTACTGAAATCACTGTGGAGACCATGGGGCTGAAAAGAAGCAGCCTCTGTCCTTCAGGATATTCCAGATCTGTGCTGTCCAGTTTGGTACAGATACGTGTGGCTGTAAAGCACTGGAAATGTGGCCAGTCCAAACCGAAGTCTGTTCTGAGTGTAAAATGTGCATTGGATTTCAAAGATTGGGAACAAAAGAAATGTAAAACATTTCCTTAATAACTTTCATATGAATCAGATGTTGAAATTACCTTGTATTGTTGGACAAATTCAGTTAAATGAAATGTCATTAAATTATTTTCAGTTGTTTCTTTTACCTTTTAATGTGACTGCTAGAAAATTTAAAATGACCTATGTGGTTTTCACATTTTTGGTTCACGCATTGCATCTGTTGGACAATGCTATTATACAGGTGAGGTACATACATAGTTAGAACCTCGCGATGGACGTTTAAGTTGGGGTAAACTTTTTTTTTAAGATTTTATTTATTTATTTGATAGGCAGAGATCACAAGTAGGCAGAGAGGCAGGCAGAGAGAGAGGAGGAAACAGGGTCCCTGCTGAGCAGAGAGCCCGATTCGGGGCTCCATCCCAGGACCCTGGGATCATGACCTGAGCCGAAGGCAGAGGCTTTAACCCACTGAGCCACCCAGGCACCCCTGGGGTAAACTTTTTGAACAATGATTTGGCAATAGCCCACAATTCAGAAATCTGGACCTCTGAGTTAATTTACCATCAGGCACAGAATGCTGAGCTTAAAATAGACACACCTACCATTGTGTAGAACTTTTCCTGATTAGAGGCTCTAAAATGTTTACTTGTCCTGTCAACAGATGTTTATTGGTTCATTAGTATGCCAGGCACAGTGTGAGGCATTCAGAGTCCAATACAAGATAAATTATGGAGCGTTCCAGGTTGGGATACTAGATGATTCTCGGGAAGGAGATAGATTCTATAGGTACCCAATAGCTCTGCTAAGGATACGACTAGATAGACATCTGAAGAGATCAAATGTAGAGCGTTGGCTGTCCCAGAGGGCTGTGGTCCCCGTGTGGCGTGGAGTCTGTGTTTGAGCTGGAACCTGAAGGGTGAGAGGATGTGCATGGGCAGAGGTTGGGCAGGTGGAAGGGGTGAACTGGGTAGAGGGAGCAGGAAGAACAGAAGCTCAGAGGTGAGGCTGGAGGGGGGTGAACTGGGTAGAGGGAGCAGGAAGAACAGAAGCTCAGAGGTGAGGCTGGAGGGGTCTTGTAGGCAGAAGGGGTGTTCACCTGCCTGGGACATGATGTTTGTGCAGGGGAGGGGAGGTGGTAAATGCTGGGCTTGAATAGCGGAAGGCCAGGCTAGGGAATCTGGACTTTTCCCTGTAGTGCTTAAATGCTAGTGAGTGTGTGGGACCTTAAAACAGTCTCTCAAAATTCCAGTTAGCAGTCCATCTAAAATTCTGAATGCCTGAAGGAGTCACAGCATCTTTTTTTTTTTTTTTTCCTTGAGAGTGAGGGGACTTAAATTTTTAAAAAGATTTTGTTTATTGATTTGAGAGAGTGTGTGCAGGTATGAGTAGGGAGAGTTGCAGAGGGGAGGGAGAGAGAAACCCTAGCAGACTCCCCACTGAGCGTGGAATCCGATCCAAGCTCCATCCCATAACCCTGAGATCATGACCTGAGCTGAAAGCAAGAGTCAGATACTTAACTGACTGAGTCACTCAGGCGCCCCAGGGCTTAAATGTTTTTAAAATAACTTCTTTTGAAATAATTACTTCGAGTCTAGTTTCTTCAAATCCTTCTAATGTTCTATTTATTTTGTTCCAAATAGCATCTCATTCTCCTTAGGAGTGGGAAATATTAGACCAGAAGGCATGTGTTAAGAGACAGGAGAATAAATTTTTATCTCCCAGTCAATAGTCGGGATGGAAAATCATACCAACTCTTTGTCTTGTATTTCCCATTCCATGAAAATAAAGAACATTTCTGGGGCGCCTGGGTGGCTTAGTGGGTTAAAGCCTCTGCCTTCGGCTCAGGTCATGATCCCACGGTCCTGGGATCGAGCCCTGCATTGGGCTCTCTGCTCAGCTGGGAGCCTGCTTCCCTTCCTCTCTCTCTCTGCCTGCTTCTCTGCCTACTTGTGATCTCTGTCTATCCAATAAATAAAAATCTTAAAAAAAAAAAGAAAAGAAAAGGAAGAACATTTCTATAGAAACTATGTTTCAGCAAATGAGGGCAAATGGTCTGTAAGACTCTTAGACCAAATTGGTTCATACACTAAGTGCAGAGAGTTATAGAGGCCACAGGGCTGAAGATGCTGGAGAGTGTTACAGTTAGGAGAGTGGACACAGGAGTCAGACATGTGGGTTCAAATCCCAGCTCTACACTTTACCAGTTTTTCTGCTCACTTCTGATATCCCCAGATTGATTTTTACCTCTAGCCCTTGATGGCTACCTTTTTGCTTTCCATCAGGGATCCTTGTGTTCTGCCTTTCCCCTTCTCACCTTTTTGTCTATGATCAGTGTGTTGCCCCTCTCCTCCCTCTGCCTTACTCTCCTGCAAAACCCAATCCTGGCAAAAATTGCACTCCTCTTCCAAACAGCTGAGTGTACCTGGGAAACACACACACACACACACACACACACACTCCCCTGATGACATTAAAATGACCAGTCCACCCTCTCCAGTGATACGCAGCACACTCTGGCCATCCTACAACATTTCCCAGTAAATTCATTCTCTCCCTCTCCCAAGTGGCTATTTCACACCTTTGCCTCTGTGCTCAAACCTCTAATATCTCCTCTTGTCTCTCTATCTTCTAATGATTCTGCTGCTTACTTCACTAGGAAACTAGAAGCAATCAGAAGAGCAGCACCTCCTCTCCCCACTGCCAAATCCTTCTGTCTTCACACATAATTCTGTCCCCCGAAGGCCCGCTCTTTGCCGTGAATGAGCTGTGTGTGCTCCTGGGAGGTCCCCTTAGCCCTGTTCAACCACGTCTTGTGCTCTTGTCTGTTCAGAACGTGGTTTCCAATCAGGATTCTCCCACTGGCTTCATCCTCCTTACTCGTTTTGCTGGGTCATTCTTACTATTCAAGTATTCTGTGATACGTCTCCTCTTTAAAGAGACACCTTTTAATCCTTTGTCTCTCACCAGCTTTGCCCTACCTCTCTGTTCCTCTTTTTTTTTTTTTTTTTTTTAAAGATTCATTTATTTTAGAGAGGGTGAGGGCAGGAGAGGGGCACAGAGCGAGGGAGAAAAAGAATCTTAAGCAGACTTCGGGCAGAGAGCGGAGCCCGACTCGGGGCTTGATCCCACAACTCTGAGATTAGGACCTGAGCTGAAACCAAGAGTTGGGCGCTTAATGGACACCACTACCCAGACACCCCTCTCTGTTCCTCTTTAAAACAAAACTCTTTTGGGCGCCTGGGTGGCTCAGTGGGTTAAGCCGCTGCCTTCGGCTCAGGTCATGATCTCAGGGTCCTGGGATCGAGTCCCGCATCGGGCTCTCTGCTCAGCAGGGAGCCTGCTTCCTTCTCTCTCTCTCTCTGCCTGCCTCTCAGTGTACTTGTAATTTCTCTCTGTCAAATAAATAAATAAATAAATAAAATCTTTAAAAAAAAAAAAAAACAAAAAAAAAAACAAAACTCTTTTGAGTGAATTGTCTGCTCTCACTGCCTCCAATTCCTTATCTTTTACTCTCTCCCCTGCCCAGCATTTTATTATGAATATTTTCTAACATATAGAAAAGTTGAAAGAATTCTAAGTTTAAACCACCTAGATTCTGTTTTGTCTTATTTGCTTTAATGCACATCTTGCCATCTGTCCATCCCCTATCCTCTGATCAATACATCTTATGTTTGGATACATTTTAAACTAAGTTGCAGGCATCAGTAGAGTCTGTCCTAATCTCTCCAGTTAAATTCAGGTCAGTATTTGTTTAATCATTTTCTCTTTTGAGGTAAAATTTATATACACTGAACTGCACGGATCTGGAGTGAACCACTCAGAGTTCTGATGAATGCACACACCACTGCTGCAATCCAGACCCTTATCAAGGTATGGAATATGACCGTCACCACAGAAAGTTCCCGCATGCTCCAGGATGTACTCGTTTTTTGTAAATTCTTTCACCCAGCGTAATATTTTGGAGATTCATCCATGTCATGTGTATTTCATGCCTTTCTGTTGCTCCGTGTCATTCCGTCATTAGGTATTCTATTGCTAATTATTTTCCCATTGTTTATGCCACAGTTGTTTCTCGTTTTTTTTTTTTTTTTTTTTTGTCTTTTTGATGGATGCCTGAGCTCTTTCCAGTTTGGGCTATTACGAATAAACCTGCCATGAACAAACACAAATGTCTTTGTGTGTATGTGTTTTCTTTTCTCTTGACTAAACACTTAGGTATGAAATTATTTGGTTATGGGGTAGGTATATGTTTAGTTCTATAAGAAACTGCCAGAACTTTTAAAAAAATGGTTGAATTGTTTTACGCTTGGACCAACAGTCTGTCAGAATTCTGATTGTTCTACTTTCTTGCCAGCATTAGATTTTCTCCATTCTGGTGCTTATGTATGTAGTGATATCTCCTTGTGCTTTTTATTTAAATTTCTTTTCTTTTCTTCTTTTATTTTTTTTTAAAGATTTTATTTATTTATTTGTTTGACAGAGACCACAAGTAGGCAGAGAGGCAGGCGGCGGGAGGGGGAGTTGGTGGTGAAGCAGGCTCCCTGCTGAGCTGAGGTACTGATGTGGGGCTCGATCCCAGGACCCTGAGATCATGACCTGAACCGAAGGCGGAGGCTTTAATGCACTGAGCCACCCAGGTGCCCCAAGTTTCTTTGATAAATATTAACATTGAGCATTTTTTCCCTGTGCTTATCAATCATTAGTTTATCTTCTTCTGTGAAGTCTCCCATCAGATGTTTTGCTCTCTTTTTACTGAAGTCCTTGGGCAGATATATGATTTACATATATTTACATATGTTTTCTTCCAGGCTGAGATTTACCTATTCGTTCTCTTAATGGTGTCTTTTTGATGAACAGAAATTTTTAACTTTGATGGAGTCTAATTTTTTTTCCCTTTGTGTTTATTCCTTTCTGTGTCATATCTAAAAACTTTACAGCTGTAGCATTTACATTTAGGGTTCTGATCCATCTGAAATTAATTTTTATACATGGTACAAGGTTAAGGGTCAAGATTTATGTATTTTTGTCATACAGGAATTTAGGTGTTTTAGCATCAGTTGTAGATCCTTTTTTCCTTTATTGGCTTTTTCTGTTGGTTTGTGAAAATTCGAATGCCCATATAAATGTGGGTCTGTCCTGTCTCATTCATCTGTTGATTCCTTGTCAGTATCACACTGTAGACTTACTAGTCAAAGCCTTAAATTCAGGTAGTATAAGCCCTCCAACTTTGGTCTTATTTTTTATGATTGCTTTGGCTCTTCTAGGTCATTTGCATTTCGACACACATTTTAGAATCAGCTTGTCCATTTCTAAAGAAAAGTCCAGTGAGATATTTATGATTAAGATTACTGAATCTGTTAGTCACTTTGTGGAAAACTGACTTCTTAACAATATTTAGTTTTTATCATCATCAATATGATATATCCACTATTTAGATCTTTAATTTCTCTCAGCAACGTCATGTAGTCACATTCTCATTTGAACTCACTCCATTTAGGTTTTTGTGCCCAGTTCCCCTGCAACCACTCTTGTCTCATCACCGTGACCTCCATGTTGCTGTATCCAGTGGCAAGTTCAGTCTTCCTCTTTCTTCATTTCTCAGCTGCCTTGACATAACAGGTCACTTTATACTTGAAACATTTTCTTCACTTGGCTTCTGTCTCCTCATGCGTTCCCTCTTTTCTTCCCATCTGCTCTGTGTTGGCCTCCTTTGCTATATCCTTCTCTTCTTCCTAACATTTAGATGTTAGAAGGTCCTGAGCTTTAGTTTTAACCTCCTGTGCTTTTTCCATCCTCAATAGGTCAGATGGTGTAAAGAGGTTATTTAAAGCCAAGGGATTCCCAATTTTATATCTCCGTTCAGAATCCTGGCCTTATATAGTCAAACCCCAGACTTACAGATACAACATCCTACTGATCCCCTTTTGGGTATCTAAAAGGTCTATCAGGGACTCAGCCAGTTAAGTGTCTTGACTCTTGATTTCACCTCAGGTCATGATCTCAGGGTCATGGGATCGAGCCCTGTGTCATGATCTCAGGGTCATGGGATCGAGCCCTGTGTCAGGCTCCATGTTCAGCACAGAGTCTGCTTGAGATTCTCTCTCTCCCTTTCCTTCTCCTCCTCCCTCCACTTGCATGTGCTCTCTCTTTCTCAATAAATAAATACAATCTTAAATAAAGTGTATCAAACTTAATCCATGCAAAAAGGAACTCTTGATTTTCCTCTAAAACATACTGCTCTTCCTTACTCTCCACCACCCACTGTGTTTCCAGTTCCGTATTTGGACTTTTATCCCTGTTGCTTACTTATATGCCCGTCTTAGAATTTCCCTTGACATCTTTCTTTTACATCCCACACAGAAGACTGACAACCCTCATAGAATGTTCTCTTGGCTCTATCTTCACAGTATACCTTAGATCTCCCTAGAAAGCCGTCATTTCAGTCCAAGCTACCAACATCCCCCATGGGGTTTACTGTGGGATTCTACGTAATCTGCTTTCTCTTGGTCTGTTCTTTAGCTGTACATAGAATAATGTTTTAAAATGTCACAGTATTTCACTTCCCTGATTAAAAACCTTTTGGAGCTTTTCCATTATATTTTAGGGGGTCGGAAACTGTGCAATGGTTTACAGAGCTTTATATGATCAGACCTCCCTGTTATCTCTCTGACTTCATTCTCTTCCGGAGGGTGCTGACTTTCTGTGGTTCTTGAACACTCCAAGCTTGTTTTGACCTCAGGGCCTCTGCTGTTTCTGTTTCTTTTGCCTGGGACCTTTCCCCCAGATAATGACATGGCTTGTTACACTACTCCATTCAGGTCTCTGTTTAAGTGTCATCTCCCCAGAGAGGCTTTTTCTGACTACCCTACCTCAGGAGTGTGCCTCCTACCTGATGATCACTCTCCAGTCCCTCACCCTGCTTTGGTTTTCTTCCTAGCACTTAGCATTATCTGGTTCGGTATTTATTTGTTGGTAGTCCGTCTGTCCCAATAGAATACAAGTTCCCTGAGGAAAGGGAATTTCTCCTTGGAATCATTAAATGCTGTTAACAATGCCTGTCACATAATGCGTGCTCAGTAAATATATGTAGAATGGATGACTATGGACAAGTTAACCTTGTTGGCCCCATTTTCTTCATCTGAGATATGGGCAAAATAATGGCTATCTACCTCATAGGGCAGATGCGAACGTCATAAAAATATCGTGTAGAGTAAGATAGTGTGGTGATAGCTGTTGTTATAATTACTATTTAAAAATATAAATGAATTAAGTCTCATAATCAGCAAATAGATATGAATGCTATATAAGGTAAAATTAATTTGCCTGGTGTATGCTTTCTACAATGGTCGATTTTAGAGGTGTAACCTATGATCTGCTGTTATTGGTAAATTAGTTAGAGGAAACAGATACAACTATGTGAAAAATTAAATGCCATAGGATATTTAAATAAGCAGTCCAGACAACAATGGGAACTTCATCAGGCATGATTAGTTGTCTAACATGTTTGCTGCTGATTGTTCTAGGTGTGATAAATAAAAACGATTTTTTTTTCCCCTAATCCCAGGTGATCTGAGAAGGATTTGCAAAGGATGTGGATTTGGGTTGCTCCTAGAAAAGCTGGGGAGTGTTTCACTCTTTTACTGGTTGGGAAGGAGAAAGGCATCACAGGTGGAGCAATGACATAAACCCGAATCGGGGAAGAATTAGGGGGTGTGAAAAATTGACCAAACCTTTGTGACTGGTGGAAGAAGTATAATGAGGAAGCTGTCTGAGAGCAATGTAAAGAAAACAGGGTAGGAACAAGAGCAGGTGGCTTCAGGCGACAGAAACTGCCAGGGCACGGGGATCCTTCCAGCTACTTAGATTGGGCAAGCGCAAGTGCTTCTGGGTAGTTAGGACAGAAGGTAACATCAAAGGCTTGCTTTCAGTCCCTTCTCCCCCCAACCCCCGTGCAGGTGGCCAGGATACTACTCTTCACAGCACATAGAGTGGGTGGCTATGCTGACTCTGTGTATCCAACATGTCCACGTGTCCATGGAGAGGCAAGAGCAGGAGGGCTCCATTCTGTTCCCGGAGTCTATAAACCAATTTTGAACTTCTGTTTTCACCCACAAAAATTCCCATTCTAATTCCTATTCTAATGTGAGTAGAAGGCAAGTAACCACTTTAACTATGGGTCCTTATTATGGAAAGAAGGAATAGGGACCTTAGAAATTAAAGGTCCATTAATAAGCATATTAATATGTTTTAATACACATGTTAAGAAATAGTCAACTTCTGTGAGTTTTTTTCAGAAGACTATATTACATCAGTCATATAAAGCCCCATTATGAAAAAGGAACCGCATGCCATTATATGAGAAGATGCCAAGTAATCTGTGAATTAATCAGGTTATAAGAAAAAATTAAATATAGGTTATTTAGCCGACCGTAAAATAAAATCTGCTTTAATGATACAATTTTGTGTAGGTTTGCAGTAATCTAAAAGGGTGTCTGTCCTTGCACCTTAAGTTTCTTCTCATTACTGAGTTCCAAAACGTCATTACCTTTTGGGGGTTAGAATATAGTTTAGAGCAATTGGTAGCCGTTAAGAAAATGACCCTGTGAAGGAAGCAAAATAAATAAAATATAGATATGAGCCATGACAAATGTTGCAGAATAGAGAATGGATGGGAAGACAGTAAGCCGCATTGTTACTAATGCAGCCCTGGCAACACGCGTCACAGATTAAATAATGAACGCCAGTTAGCGGGCACAGTTAGCAGAGAACAGAGAGCACATTGTTTTAGCTTGTCTATCTAATTTCAAACTAATTGCTTAAGTACAGGCTTCTGTTCTGGTTATAGCCAAAGGAAAATTAAATAGTTGAAATACTGTAAATTTGGTAACACACTCTGGATCACCAATGAGAACAAAATAAAAGAGCTTGGAGCAAAGAATCCAAATAAATTGTTAGCCTTGCCTGTAGATGGAAGCCTGGAAGGAAGCAAGATCCCCTTGCTGGGCTCGGCACTCACTATTCCCTTCCTCTCCTCTCTGGGTCAGGTTCTAGCTGATCTGATAAAAGGGATAGATTTCACACAGTCTTCTGGGCTCACAGCTGCAACCCCATAGAGTGAGGACGAGAGATACTGCGTCTTCTCACACCCCAGGTGTGGCATCTTCCTGAGTTGTGACCTCTCTGAAGTTTCATGCCCTTGGGGTTGACTTTTCCTACTCTAGATCTCTGTGACGAGCGAATGAGCTAATACTTGTGAAAGCACTTGGCTGATGCAAATGAAGGGATGGAGTATTTTTATGTAGTATTTTTAGGGTGTGCAGTTGGTGGAGGAACACAGGTCAGAGCTACTGGGTTTGAATACTGAATCATCTCATACTAGGTTCCCCCTTTTCTGAATTCTTTTTAAAAATACCTTTCCGTTTTTTTCTTCTTCTCCCCCTTAAATCAGATAGATGTTCTTTCCTTTTTTGAAAAGATTTATTTATTGATTTTAGACAGAAAGTGTGTGTGTGTGTGTGTTTAAGAGAGAGAGAGAGAGAGAGAGCACATGTGAGAGAGAGCGAGTGTGTGCAGGGGCAGGGTCCGAGGGAGAAAATCTTAAGCAGACTCCCTGCCAAGTGGGGAGCTTGCCACAGTGGGACTTGATCTGATGACCCTGAGATCATGATCTCAGCCAAAATCAAGAGTTGGATGCTTAACTGACTGAGCTACCCAGGTGCCCCAAGATGTTCTTTACTTTTGTGTGTGCACTGTGGGTGCCTTTGGCATGCTAGTGAAGTTAATGAGTTCCTTTTCAGAATAATGTTTAATGCATAAAATTAAATGCCT
This sequence comes from Mustela putorius furo, assembly GCF_011764305.1. Taxonomy (NCBI): domain Eukaryota; kingdom Metazoa; phylum Chordata; class Mammalia; order Carnivora; family Mustelidae; genus Mustela; species Mustela putorius. Next base: position 74,056,586 of record NW_025421987.1, on the reverse strand, counting down.
AAACTTAAATGCATAAAGTTAGAATGCATTGGATTACAAAGGAAACCAATTATACTGATATACAGTTACCCATACACCAAAAACTATGTACTAATATAATATATATCCTTTATTAACACATTACATATCAGGAACGAGTGGCAGGTGTAGTAACTCCTATAATTTGATGTACTGATGCATGGAAATGATACTTTGAGTTGTCTGCAATAACTGTGATGTGATATGAAGGCACCTTTGATTTCTACTGTGATGAGTCACAGGTCTGGCTACTTTTACTGTGGATCATTGCCTACGTTTATAATGGAAGGGAACGCTCAAGTTCAGCTGGAGGTTAGTAAAAATTAAAACGAACAATTTTCCCATCTCCATCCTGAATTCTGTCCAAGGTCTTCAGAAACCCCTTGCCTTAAAACCTCACCCTTGGGGTGTCTGGGTGGCTCACTTGGGTGAGCTTCCGACTCTTGACTTTAGCTGAGGTCACAATTTTAGGGTTCTGGGCTCCAGCACTGTGTAGGACTCCGTGCAAGGAGCCTGCTTCAGGATTTTCTCTCCTTTTACCCCTCTTCCCCACTTGCTCACACACTCTCTCTAAAATATATAATAAGTCTTTAAAAAAAAATCCAAATCTTCTCCCTTTACTCTTAATGCCCCGTGCTTTCCGGGGCAGACTCATTTGTGCCCTGCTGCTGCCCTCCAGCCGCAGTCCTCCATCCTTTCTGTGCAGTGTCTGCTAGTTGGGTCCCTTCTGTGCAGGCCAGGAGCTGGAGCTCCAGACCTCTCTCCTGCACATCCACCCTGGCTGGCCCGCGGGACCTCCAGCTCCGCCTCCAAAGTCTGGGTCCTGGGCTTGGCTCCGCAATGCCTCTTCCTCCCGCCAGCCTGCTCCTCCTTCTGGTTTCCCAGCTCTGCGGATGGCCTCAACAAACTGTGTGGCTCAGGCCCTGAACCTAGCTTCCTCAAGAGAGCTAGCGAGCACCCCTGCTGCCGGCATTAGGGCCCCGGCCTCCTTGGTAACACTTGGGAAAGTGTAAGCTTGTACATTTGAAAGCACTGGTCTGCCCCTTCCTGTACCTGAACCATCTTCTTAATTTCTACTCACTCTACAAGGCCTGGCTCCTTACTTATCTTTCCAACGTGCATATCTGGATACCCTCCAGTTAAAACTCTCCGGATGCCTCTTTGCCTCTGTGAGACCCACATCAGAGCACCCCTGCTGCCCTTGCAGCGTTTTCTTCTGCTCCCTGTGGTCCCTCCAGTGGCCGCATGGTTCCCCATTTCCCTCTCTGCCTTGGAAGACTATGTGGGTGCCCTCTGCTGGGGATTGCTTGCCTGCCATGAAGCCTCCCGGTCTCAGTTGTGTGGCTTCTTGGGTCCAGAGCCTTTCCCACTCTGCACCATCGTGAGGACTGTCAGTGGAACAGTTCTCTCCCGTCTGCTCCTCCCTTGCATCTGCCCAGAATCTGGCAGGATTTCCCAAGTGGTGTGCACTCAGGAGGGCGGAATTAATAAAGTACATGGTTAGGAGCATTTACATCAGAGCTAAACTGCTTGGGTTCTCATCCCAGTTTTACCACTCACGGTTTGGCAAGGTACTTACCCTTTAGGGTCCTAAGTTTTCTCATCTATAAAACTGGTATAAGAAAACAGTGGTGAGATTTAAATGATTTACTACTTGTGAAGAAGTTTAGAACCTTGCCCACCACTTAAGGTCTTGTAGTAAAAGCTTGAATAGTAGCTGCTAGTATTATTAGTTTTAGTTTCAGTAGTGTGGCTTGGGCTTATTTAAAAATCACATCTTAAAATAAATAAATAAATAAATAAATAAAATAAAAATCACATCTTACTCCACTTTTATCTTTTTCTAACATTTATTACTCCCGTGTAATTCGAAACTCAGAATTTAACTATTCTTTATCTCCATTGAGGTTGATATTATACATGGATTGTTTGCAGAAATAACTTCTTTCCGTTATGGATAATCCTTTATTTTTTTAATTTAATTTTATTTTTTCAGCATTCCAAGATTCATTGTTTATGCACCACACCCAGTGCTCCATGCAGTCCGTGCCCTCCTTAATACCCACCACCAGACTTACCCATCCCCCGAACCCCCTTCCCTCTAGGAGACTATGCTGACTTATATGAAATAGATCAAGCAGAAGGAAATACATTTTTTTTTAAAGATTTTATTTATTTGTTTGACAGACAGAGACCACAAGTAGGCAGAGAGGCAGGTGGGGGTGGGGGTGGGTGGGTAGCAGGCTCCCTGCTGAGCAGAGAGCCTGATGATGATTAGGGGCTCCATCCCAGGACCCTGAGATCATGACCTGAGCTGAAGGTGGAGGCTTTAACCCACTGAGCCACCAGGTGCCCCAGAAGGAAATACTTTTGATGAAAGACAGGAACAGTCTTAGGGATACAGCCTTTTAACAGAGTGATGGACACTGCCCCACCAGTACTTATCTGGTTAGGTTGGGGTTTATCCACATTTTTTCCATTTCAGAGATGATGTTGACCTCACAGGCATTTTTATCACAGCTTTTTGGGTAAAGGAAAGATGAATATTACTTATCAGAGAATTTTTCCAGGAATGTAAATCATTATATATGTTTATAGACCAGATCCACATGAAAGAGATGGTTTTCAGAGTAATAATAATAATAATAATTATTATTATTATTATTTGCGTGTTTTCATATTCTCAAGAAATATTCTGCTCTCGTGGGGGGTGGAAAACTTTCCATGACCTTTACCACACATTGTGTGTGACATTAATGTACTCACAATGGATCCTTTTCTGCTTTTTTGTTTTTCTTCCAGCTTCAGAGTTGTATTTCCCCTGAGGTTTAACTGTTCCAGCGTTTTCTTGGTCTTGCCACCAGGTGGGGTTCTGGCTCTTTTTAAAGGCGTCAGCCTCTTCTCTCATTTTCTCACTGAGGTGACTGTCTTGACCCTGTCATTCTAAAGTGACCCCATGAGAAACTGTTGAATCTTGTCCTGGGAGTGGGTGGGGGAGGCAAGTGGGGGCATGTGTGAGATCTCAGGGAGTCTCCAGGTTTTTCCTGCCTGATCTTCTTGTGCTTATATGCCAATGGCTTAAGTTTCACAGGTTTTGAGTAACTTGATTTTATCGGCAATACATGTAAATCTTGTTTGGCAGCCAGTGAATCGAGTTTTCCTTGAAAGTTTGGTCTGATCTTTTGGCGTAGAAGAAACAACAGAGTTAGGTAATCTTGAGCATTTTGTTAAATAGATCTTCTTTAAACAGAGTGGAAATCATGGAAGTAAGCCATGACAATTAAAACTGTCCTTGGAATTAAAAACTAGGAGCAGACTGTATATATGGTACTGTGAACACGTTCCGTTAAAAAGCAGAGCATGGATTTTCATTATTTCTTGAGCAATGTGCTGGAACATTATGAACTGTTTTAAGATTTAAATGCCTTCAAGAAATTATCAAATGCATATTTCTAGAATGAGAAAAAAAATTCAAATTTCTTAATTTGAAACCATGGAGAAACCTATTCAGTTCCATTTTAAACTATTAAAAAAAATACTATAATACTGCCAAAAAGTCTTTTTTTCCCTAAAGATATCCAAAGTATAGATGGTGAAACTGAATTATGAGTGGCTTTTAGATTTACAGACACTAAATCCAAATCATAAGTTAGAACAATCCAGTCCTCGGGTGGTAGCTACACTTGTGGGGAACATAGCATAATGCATAGAAATATTGAATCACTATGGTATACACGTCTAACTAATGTAACATTGTGTGTTAACTACACTCAAATTAAAAAAAAAAAGTTAGAAGGTTCTTTTTTTTTTTTTTTTTTTTTTAAGATTTATTTATTTATTTATTTGACAGAGGGATAGAGAGAGCCAGGGAGCACAAGTGGAAAAGGGAGCCACAAGCTCCCCACTGAATAGGGAGCCTGATGATGCCAGGTTTGGTCCCCGTACCCTGGAATCATGACCTGAGCTGAAGGCAGATGCTTAACCGACTGAGCCACCCAGCGTTCCTAGAAGGTTCTTTAAAATATTCCTTTTGAACTTAAGTAGATTTGAACTTTAGAATAATTAATGAGATTTTAGGCTTAATTAATGCTACCCCCCACCTGAAAACAGTATGTGACTTGGATTCTCTCAGAAATAGTAACTTCATATGTCCCTCTTATGTAAAATGAAATCATAGTACTTATCACCACCACTTAACCACTTAGGCAAGATTGTAAAATTCATTTTGTGGCTCTAATGGCGACGGGCAGGGAGTGGGGGGGGGCAGCGAGACTGTATTCCTCCTATTTAAAATGAATGACTCGCTTTAATACAGTATCGAAAGAGGGAGAAGGGAGTGAGTGTTGCCTTACGGTTTTCTTAGGCAGCAAGTTCAAAAATGAAGCCTGAAGCCTTTGCTCAATTGTGTTATGTGGGTTTTCATTCTCACAGCAGCCCAGTGTCTTTTTAACATGTGGGGAGTGGTTTCAAGTTCATTACTAAAGCTTATAGGCTGAAGTGCTTTGTGGGCTTGGCTATAACTTAAGTTGCCAAGTTGGGAACAAACTGCTTTCCGTGTGTTTGTGGATTCCCTGGGTAGCCTGCTTCCTCCCCTCTGGGCTATCAGCTGCTTTGGAGATTAGTTTCATAGTAAAGATTCTTTGTGTAGAGCAGTATGAAGCGACTACTTTCCCAGGGGCACCAGGTTAGTAAATAACATTTTGAACTTTCTGCTGCATGTGTTTGATTTTCTGTCTGTCCTCCCCAGCGATATGACAGTCAGCACAGCATTTGTGCCGTTGCTGTGTTCTTTTAGAAAATAATGTGAGTTGGTTGCTCCTGGGGAGGTTTGGAGGTTAGGATTCTCCTTATAATATATGCATTGTTTAGCAATATTAAAGGCACATGCAAGCTAGGATGAAATGGCATGTGTATGTTGGATTAGTAGTTTGTACTTGTTTGTAAGCATTTTCAGTTCCTTTTTCTGAATTCCTTTCTTTGGGTACCCTCCCACCCCGTTAAATCTTCTCCTTGTAACTGTGATTTTATACCTGGTTGATTGTAGGTTTCTTGAACCCTAGGCAGCTGTGTGCTGCCTTCCAGCCCACAGCCGTGGTGCCTCACAGCCTTGTGATTGCCCGATGCAGTTTTCCCTTGGGCCTACTTCTCATAGTTAAAATGAACCGAGTATCACTGTAATTTTCTCTTTGGAAAGTCTGGCGTTTTTCTAGAATGCCTCATAAACTACACGAGTAACTGTCGATGTGGGCAGAGTATACAGGTGGGTCCGGCTGGACTGAGTCCCTTCTTTATTTGTCCCTGTTTTCATTCTTATGTAATTCCTCGGAATCCGAGATTACTTCTGGAGTAAATCCCACTGACGATGGAGTGTGCCCTGTAAGACACTGAAGTATTGCTAATAGTATAACAAAATGAAATTCAGTGAATAGCAGTAAGTGCTGAGAGCGTATCTTTTTAGTTTCATTAAAGACCTAGAGAGCAGTTTCACCTTTGTTATTGTCACCAAAACCAACCCGCGTGAAATTGTTCTGCAAGAGTAGTTAAAGTGGGTGACTTTTGAAAGTTTGGAACACTCTACGGGATAGTCTGTTTTCACGTTAAGTATGCCTTATTTCGAGGTAATGTACTTGTATTTCTAAAGAATGCAAGTGCGCTTCTGTTACTGCTGCTTTATTCTGCCCCTTTATTCCCCCACTGGGAAAGACCGTGTCTTAAGAAAGGATCTGTTCTTGCATGTTCCTCCCTGTCTAAAAAAATACAATTGAGGGGAAAGAAAGACAAAAAGGAACTTTCAAAAAATCTTTGAGGACCGCAGTTCCTTAAGGATCACAGTTTCTCTATCTGCTGAAACTGTAAAGTTACAGCCGCATGTCATTTCAGAGTTACAAAATTGATTGTTCTTTATACCCTGAGAGACAATAGTCCAGTTAAGTTATTGCCCCTGCCTCTGTAGATCTTTTTTTTTTTTTTAACAACAAATCCAGTAGGTAATTTTAGCTTAAAAAAAAAAAAAGAAAGAAAGAAAGAAAAGGAGAAAGAAAAAAAGCAAAGACTGCTATAACTTAATATATGTTCTCACTGTGTATTTGCACCATTATACTATTAATATTAAATGTGCTTAATTTCAAACTTGAAGACGATTGTCAAAGTGATTATAGCTGTCCCATGATTTTAAAGAACAGTGTGGTTTTTTAAAAAACATTTTATTTATTTATTTGATAGGTAGAGATCACAAGTAGGCAGAGAGGCAGGCAGAGAGAGAGGTGGAAGCTGACCCCTTGCTGAGCAGAGAGCCAGATGCAGGGCCAATCCCAAGGCCCTGAGATCATTACCTGAGTGGAAGGCAGAGGCTTTAACCCACTGAGCCCCGCAGGCACAAACTTAACAAAGAACAATGTTAAGAATATTTTGCTCATTAATTATTTTCCTTAATTGGCACAGATAAGAGTCTGAAAAAGCTCACATAAAACTCATTTTTGTCTGGGAGATCTGTTTCTGTGTTCCCAAGGGCTTCCCAGCCTTGTAACGAGAGAGAACCAATCAATACTACTGAGTAGAAGCACAAATAAAGAAATGTGACAAGTATATAAAAGAGGGAAAACTCCCTAAAAAGCCAGATTTTAGGGTCTTCCCAAAGAATATTCATTTAAAATAATTTCCTGCAAACATGGGGAAGAAAAAAAAAGACCGTACAGTAGGGTGCTCAGAAATGGTAATTTGAGGATGAAGTGTCTAAGCAGATCTTCCCGACTCTAGGTCAGGACCACCTGCTGTCATTCTTGTTCTCCGTCTTGCTGGGCTGGTTTAGTTTTGTTATGCCTCTGCCTTTTGCCTGAAATCAAGTAGAGGCGGGTATTTTTCTTGTTGCATACCATGTAATGTTAAGTGAAACTTTGAGCAGATCACTTGTGACCAAGCCTGCCTTCTTGCTGGTATTCGGAGTAGTCTTGGTGTTTCCTAAATGTTACGAATCTAGCTGGTGACGCAGAAGCACGTGATCCTTATTTTCTTTGACAAACACTGAGAGTTTCAAGGCTGGAGGCAAATCTTTAGACACATGGTGTTTGTATGAATTGGCCCCCGCCCCAAGCATGGGAGCACTGACTGACTGTGGAAGGTAGGCACTCAGAGGAAAGAAATGAGTATGTAGGAGGAAAGGTGATCTTAGAAGAAACGCTTTCTGACTGCTGAACCTCGATAAATCCGTTCATGTCCCTGGTGGCTCGCATTATACCCTCTGGTCTGGATCTTCACGGTGCCCGTTTGGGGAGGTTTTGGCTCCTGGTCTGCAGTTTCAGGCTTTGTGGGATTTTCAGAAAGGCTCCAGGGAGCAGGACCACCACTGCCTTTTTCACACCTAACCCCTGGAATCAGGGTTCTTTTTTTTTTTGATCTTATTTATTTATTTGTCAGAGAGTGTATTCGTGAGCAGGGGGAGCAGCAGGCAGAGGGAGAAGCAGGCTCCTCGCTGGGCAGGGAGCCCGATGCGGGACTCGATCCCAGCACCCCGGGATCATGACCTGAGCAGAAGGCTGACCCCTAACTGACTGAGCCACCAAGGCGTCCTGTAACCCCTGGGCCCTTGCTTAGCCCCGCTCACTGAAGGAACTGGTGCACAGGAATCTTGTGCTGGTGTATCAGAAAGTGTATGGGGGTGTGGGTGGGGGGAGGGATTGTGGTCCCCCCGACCTGAGACACTCACTGTTTCATGGTGACAGTAAATACTAACTTCCCAGACAGATTGCAAAGCCTGAGGACAGACGACTCCTGAGGCTGATCTGACCACAGACCTTTCCAGTTCCCCCTTTAATTCTGAAACACTCGACCTAAGCTTTACATTCCGGCATTTCTGGTGGGAGAGGGTGGTAATGATAGTCCTAGCTGGAGTAGAAGAGCCGGTGCTGGGAATAATAATAATAATAGAACAACAACAACTGCTAATGCGGAAACCATTTCCCAAGGGCAGTCCCTGTCCTAAGCCTCTTAGGTGTTCCTCACAACAACCCTAAGAGGCCAGTTGTCTTTCTCCTCATTTTATGGTGAAGGAAACTGCCCTGGGGAAGGTTATGCCCTTTATCCCAAGTCGAAGCAGGTAACAGCAGTAACTGTGTTGTGTCTCAGAGGAATGCTCTAGTGGGGGGAAAAATTAGTATAAGAAGTGGATGTTCTTGGGAAATATCACCCAATGTTTCTTTCTTTTCTTTCTTTGAAGATATTTATTTATTTGACCGAGAGAGACACAGCAAGAGAGGGAACATAAGCAGGGAGCGCCCCATCCAATATTTCTTATTAATGAGAAACAGCCATATAAACACTGACATCTGTGTTGCTTGTCATACTCCAGGGTGTTTCTGTTGACCTACTGTCAGCAGGACATGTCCTTTGTGTTCTTTTTCTGTGGGTGGGAGGTGAGCTTGTTCCCTGCTTTCTCACCTGTTCTGCTTATGACCAGTGGCAAGGGGCAGATTTTGCCCAGTGTCACTGAATGAATGGTGGAATGGTGACCGGTCCACCTGGAGTGTAAACCCACAGCACTGAAAACTGTGTTGTAACTTTGTACTTAAGCTAACCTTGGAGTTCTGAGACTTTAAAAAGCTAAAATAATAAAACCACTAAGGCTTGGATCTTCAGATTGTTTCACTTTGATTTGGCCTGTATGAGGAGTGTCCTCTGTATTCCTGCCCACTAGGATTTCCTGCTGGTAATCAAAGCTCTGGTTATTTTGTTAGTCCTGAAGGCTTTCTGAGGCTTAGTGGAAAGAAGTCTTCTTCTCAGAGAAGACTGTGAGAAGTGTATTTCCTTTAAAAATGTAAATGTGCATTTGAAAATGTTGGACAGATAACTTAGTCTAGTTTTGCTAAAACTTAAACATGTGACAGATAAGTTTGGAATCTTTGACAATGTTTAAAAACATAGCTCATAGATTAAGGAACTAAGTTTAAAGAGAAGGAAAGGAAAGAAAAGAAATCAAATGTTCCCTCTCTTTCTGTGTCTCTGTCAAAAAAAATCTTAAAAAAAATACATATATATATATACCTATTTGTGTTATGCTTAGGGAGAGCAGAAATTGTGGTCACCTTAAGGATGAGGGGTTTAGGGATTATTTGAAAGTGGGAATTTCTGGTAGTTTATATTTTCTTTTCTCTATATATTTTTCCACATATTAATATTTTAAAACATGATTATATTTGGAAAAAAAAAAAACTATCGTAGAGAGAAAAAAATGAGAACAAGATGTACCAAAGTTTAATTGTAGGTTAACGTCACCCACAATCTATTTAAGGTGGTCACTTTAAGAATGATTTTAATTTTCCTCACATAGTTTGCAAACCTAAGGTTCCTTTTAAGAAGAAATTATCATTTTTATAATGAAAATTAAAATAGATTGGGAGAAACAGCTAGATTTGAGGTGAGATCAATTTTTGTAAAGGCCAGGATAATTTCACTTTGGAGAACAATTGTTTTTGCTATGTTTATACATTGTTATAGGAAGTTGCCCTTTGATTTTATGTGTCAGGTTTAAAATTTTAGTCAATAGATTAGCCAATCCAGTGTTAAGGTAGATAGTTTATTTCATAAGGGATGTGGGAGGGAGCTCACTTAAACACTTGAAACATGAGTCTAGGAAAGACACTCTCAATGGATTTCCAGTGTGTCTCATTGACACTTTGCTTGTTGTAAAAGCAGCTGATGCTGTTTAGAAAGGGACGAGTCCTATAGTGAGATGATCCTTATTAGAAATGATTCAACTGGAATAACAAAGATGGAAATGAGTCTTAGAGGAGTTGACTTCATTGTTCCCCCTCCTCATTTTATAGCTGAAGAATGATTGAGTCCCCAAGGCCACAAGGTTCTAGTTGACTCAGAGTCTTTTGGGACTTTTGAGGTCTTTTGATGCCCCAGTTGCTGTTATTTCCTATATTTCATTCTGTACACTTAAAAGCATTTTAGTAATGATGAATGAATTATATTTCCATTCTTTCTGGCTTGGTAAGAGTCAAAAGCTAATACCAGTCACTACTTACCTAATGGCATTTGAGTAATGAATGCCGACTACTGCTTCCAAAGAAAACTCACCGGCCTCACAGGCATGGTCTTTATTCTCATCATCAAAACATCTGGTTTTCATGTTTATTCTGGAAGACAGCAGCCACGTGGAGTGACTAGAGATCACTTGATACTGAACCCTGGAAACTGTTTTCTAACAGCTTTATTATATCGTATAACTTACATATCACAAAATTAACCCCTTAGAAGTGTACAATCCAGTGGTTTTTAGTGTATTTACAGAGGTGTAACCATCACTGTAATGTAATTTTCGAACCTTTTCATCACTCCAAAAAGAAGGCTTGTACTCACTCTTTTGCCCCCATTTTTCCTCCTCTAGCCCAAGGTAACCATATGTTTCTCTAGATTTGCCTACTCAGGACACTTATGTGAGAAAGCTGGGAATTTTAATTTGATGCTCAAGGATGACTTAAGTAAACATGACCTGGTCGCTCTAAGGGCCCTTTTTTAAATCAGTAGTGTCTTGAACTATGATATTGAGGCAAAATGAACTCAATGTGTCACCTGTTTATTTGATTAAGTGACTCATTTGTGTTTTCTGGAGTTCCTATATTTAAGATCTGTGTTGAAATATTCGGTATTCAAATTTTATAAACTATATGGGAGTACCTATCCATTAGTATGAGATTGTTGCAGACTGTGTTGCAAAATTGTTAGAATAGATAACTGCTTACTAATTGGGACCTTGAACGAATCACTAGACTTTGCTAAGACTTAATTTTTTTTTAATCTATAAAACGAGGACTGAAATGTAAGTACTTACCTTGTAGGATTCTTGTGAGAATGGAATGAAATAATATATATAAAAGGCCTGCTGTAGAACTTGATGCTTCATAGGGGTTAAGTGAACATTAGCTACTGTTGTTCCTAGTGTCATTTATAATTAACTATAGAATGTTATTTTACTTTGTTTTCCAATGACTTTATTTGTGCCCTCTTAAGGATTTGAGTAGGCTTTGCAAGAGGATTTGCCTACTATTAAACACACACACAGGAATAAGACAAAACCAGGGATGATCAAGTTAGTAGAAAGATAATATCAGAAGAAGATGTAATAACAGTAGTTACAATAGCTGAGATTTAGGTAGCGGGTTTTGAGCGGAGGGAGTAACATCAGATCAGAAGTGGGCAGAGACCATTGGAGAGAGCTCCTGCTGGAGGAACCTTTCAATGGTTTCCAGTCCACCTTCCTATGCCATGCAGAGCACCTTGCCATAGATGCCAGCTTGGTGTGGTGTTGGAACTCACAATGTCAAGGTGAGCACACCATCTCACAATGTGTATAGCAACTTTTAAGCACTCCTATGAGTTAAGCTAGAATTAGAGCCCAAGTGGACCCCAAAACTGTATAATTATTGTGTAAACATGCCTACTTAAGGCAACCACTTTCTTTGTTAATAATTCTTTTTTAGAATGCTCTTAGATGTTATAAACCAAACTGTGCACTCTCGTAGGTTCCCCTCCCCCCAATTTTCATATTTTCTACACAGAGAAGCAGGCATCTAATCAGTCCCTCCGATATCCGAAGACAATTATCATTCTCTTGCTCAAACCTGTGGTTTTTTTTTATTGTTATATAGTTATTAGATTATATAGTTCCTTGGATTATATATTTTTTATTGTTCCTTAGATTATATATATATATGTGTGTGTATATATATATATGCTGCAACTTTTCCTTTTTCCTGGAATGCGTTCTGTTCAAGTATGCAGAGTGAACTCTGAAGCAGTCTTCAAAGTCCTCTACAATGTGCCTTTCCAGTAGTAACCTTCCTGGGCCCCAGACTGAGCACGTCCTCCTCTAGGCTCCCACTACACTTCTCTTCACACTCTGCAAATCAGCTCTTACAAGTCTGTCTCTACCCCTGCACTGTGAACCCCTGTCAGAGAGCTATTGACCTTTGTGCTCCTAAACTCCGTCCCTGCACTGGACATGGGGTAACGCCTTGATACAGTGGCAGAGAGAAATTTGATCTTACATCCTTGTGGATTGCTAACTGTATCTGATTTTACAGAGCTATTGGTTATAAATGTATTTGGACGAAAGATGTGCAGATAGATTTTGATTAACTGAAGGCTGAGGTAGAAAACTAAAAAGCTGTAGCCCGTGGCTTTCCTTGGACCAAAAGTAGCATCATTTTGGGAAGCCGACTGGAGGTTGGTTTCTGTTGATTACTGCGCCATTCATTTGGTTGGCTACTGTGCCATTCATTTTCACTTGGTGAAATTATCCACTGATTGCCTGATACAAGTGAGGTGCTTCCTTGTGTATTGGACAAAGCTGATACCCATACCTTTGCTCAGGAAGATTTAGATAAAATGATAATGACGTTGACAATGTGATTGAGTCACAAAGTTCACAGGAAGTTTCATGCCAGTATTCAAGTAAATGCTGATAAGAAGATACAGTCCAAAGTCATAATTCTGTTTTAATTTGAGATTGTAACACTTTTTCACAGAGTAGGGAGTTTTTCCTTTAAGCATGGAAAGAGAGTTAACTTAAGAGAAGATATGTAACTGTGGCAATAAGGGAGTTGGTCTGCGTCTGGAAGAAAGAATGCAGATCTCACCCAGGTTTGCTGTAATTCAAAAAACTGGTGTGTGTCTTAAATGAATTCATTAGGCCCTAGCTGGGACAGTTTACCTATAACAGGTGCAGGGCTGGTGGGACCCAGTCTCAGGAGCCGTGGAATGCCTTCTTTGAGAGCTAGACTTCTTACTTCTCTGTGTGGACCGTGGAGCTCTGCCTCTTGCCATTTGAGTTTGAATATACCAGTCCTCTCTCTTCAGACTGAGTCCCCACCTCCTGTGGACGTTCTTCATTAGAAGAACACGAGATAGAACTGTTATTAACCAGTCATCCCAGTGCATCTGCCTTCTCCATTGACTTTTTGGCCATATTTGTACTAGCTTTTCCCTAGGAAAAGAGCCCGCATGGGTGGCAGCCTAGGGTGCCACTGCTGCTCTGAGTGGGCCCCAGACATCTGACCTAGGTCTGGAGGAAGAAGACCGAGGCAGAGAATTCTAGAGTTGAAGTGGACACAAAGTGCAGCCATGAGACCAAGAAGAAGACTTTTCTAGAGCGTACTGATGCGGTGCCAGTGAGGCACTGATGGCCTACTTCAGTTTTAGGAAGCTTTCTGCTTCCCAGGGCCCTTTCTGTCCTAGGGAGCCCTTAGAAGGTTCTTCTGTATGTTGATGTGACATGGGCCTCTAGAGATACCCATCCTTGTATTTCAGCTCCATCCACTGGATCCACAGAAGAAACATCTACTTGTTCGAGAGGATTCTCATTTTTTTCAGCCTAAAAACCTCTGATTCTTTCAACCATTTCTCCTTTTTTTATCTTTAAAGATTTATTTATTTATTTATTTATTTGGTGCACAGTGAGAGAGGGAACACAAGCATGGGGAGTGGGAGAAAGAGAAGCAGTCTCCCTACTGAGCAGGGAGCCCGATGTGGGGCTCAATCCCAGGACACTGGGATGGTGACCTGAGCCAAAGGCAGACGCTTAACGACTGAGCCACCCAGGCACCCTTGACCCTTTCTCCTAATACCATGTTTTGCAGACTCTTTTCTAGCCTGGTCTCTGTTCTCTTTGAGTGGCCATGGTTTGTCCTTGTTGTGCTGAGGTCCTCAGATTGAACGAGGCACACCAACTGTAGACTTGAGTGGCAGGCTGGGATTATCGGCTGCTTTCCTGGATACTGCTCTTCTGTTAATGTATCCTAAGAATGCATCAGATCATAAAAATACCAATATTAACATGTGCCATTTTTTTGGTACAGTTGTTATATTTCAAGACAATGTGCCAAAGAGACTTAAATAGGTTATGGCACTTAATCTTCACAATGCTAAGGTCAGGATTATTGTTGTATTTCCTTGATTTGAAGATACTGCTCATGGCAAGATACATCATCAGTTACATTTCAGCTTTTCAGGGGAAAGAGAGGAAAGAAAATACCATCACACTGAATGTGATATAAAATGCTCTAGTCAGTGCCCCCAGGTGGCTCATCGGTTAAATGTCTGACTTTGGCTCAGGGTTCTGGGATCGAGCCCCGAGTCGGGCACTCTGCTTGTCCCTCTGCAACCTCCCCTGGCCCATGGTCTCTCTGTTTCTCTTTCCAATAAATCAATAAAAAATCTCTCTCCCAAGGAGCTCAAGGTGAAGTTGGCTCCTCTCCAATTCCCAGGGCTTTCTCACAAAACAGCTGTCAGTCCAGGCAACCCCAGCCTGAACTTGTCAGTATGTTTCAACCTAAATGCAGATGTCTGCATTTTTCCTTAGCAGTGAATAACTTACTGTATGTTCTTGTCCTCCTACTTTAGAGTATCGTTACCAGATCAGAGCATATCCATGGTTTTTGTGTCTATAGAGACACATTACTTAGGTATGCTTCAAAGTGATGTGTTCCTTAATAATGCTATCAGTAATGCGGTTGGTTTAGCACAATTGTTAGAATTTTAAAATACAATCCATTGCTGGTCTCACTGGGACTGGGAATTTGGATCTGTTGTGGGAAACTCCTGCATTTGATTGTCTCCAGGTTCCCTGAAACACCCATCCTAGGCTGACTCAGGCCTGTGAGCTGCCTTGTCAGTTGCTCCCTTGTGGTTAATATGTGCCTCCCTGTTTCTGTGGCCTCTGGACTTGACTCTGAGTCAGAATCCCTGGGGGACACGCTGCCCCCAAACTTTGCTTCCCACTTTCCCTCTGACTTTGAGCATGCTCACGTCTTTCCTTTTCTTTTGCTATAAAATCCTGGGTTGGTTGGTGTAGTTCATAGAAAATCCCTGAATCCAGAGGATCATCATGACGGTAAGAGAAGGAGTGGGTTGGCAATTCAAAAAGCAGTTTTTTTTATAGATCCATTGTGGTTGAAGGAGGAATGTCTTGCAAACTTTCTAGGAGATATCTGAATGATTAATTAGCAAAAAGTCCTTTCTAGTTGTTCGTTCTTTCTATTTTTTTAAACGATTTTATTTATTTATTTGACAGAGATCACTAGTAGGCAGAGAGGCAGGCAGAGAGAGAGGGGGAAGCAGGCTTCCTGCTGTGCAGAGAGCCCAATGCGGGACTCGATCCCAGGACCCTGAGATCATGACCTGAGCCGAAGGCAGAGGCTTAACCCACAGAGCCACCCCTGTGTCCCTCTAGTTGTTCATTCTTTCTAGATGAACACAGGAAATAGAGTGTCTAGAATGTATAAGTGAAGGTTTTAAGGAAAAGCACCTGCCTACGAGATTTGAAATGACAAAAAGGATAGAAAGGAGAAAGAATTTCTATCTATACACAGTGTAGTGTCTTAGCTCCTGGAATTATAGACTTGAGACTAGGAAACAGACACGATATTTTTTTATTTTAAAAATGGGAATTAAGGGCGCCTGGGTGGCTCAGTGGGTTAAGCCACTGCCTTCGGCTCAGGTCATGATCTCAGGGTCCTGGGATCAAGTCCCTCATCGGGCTCTCTGCTCAGCAGGGAGCTTGCTTCCCTTCCTCTCTCTCTCTGCCTGCCTCTCTGCCTACTTGTGATCTCTCTCTGTCAGATAATAAATAAATAAATCTTAAAAAAAAATAAAAATGGGAATTAAAAAACCAAATATACATCTACCTTCTATGAAGGCCACCTTTAGTTATAGTTATGTCTGTGGAGTATTTGGCTTTCATAACTTGGTTTAAACAGGTAAGAAACTTTGAGTAAAAATTAACTCCAACAGATGCTTCTTTAGATTTTGACTCTGAGCCCAGCATAACTCCTGTGTCTTGCAAAAGGACCGTTACTGTCCTGCACTTCTTGGCTAAAAATGTAAGCTGCTTGGTGTCTACAAATGTAGTTGTGCCTACAAGAAAACTGTGTACCATATTGGAATAACTCGTTTAAGTCAAGTATAACTCAGACATAAGTTGACGTCAGTGTTATGTTTAAAAAAATGTGTCAAAGCTGCGTTGATAAGAAGTGACCCCTGGATTGTGTAGGAAGGTAGTTTTACAGATACTGAGTTTCATCAGTCCACAGCACAGTCCTACTCTTTGCCACAATACGCCTTATCACTGATGAGTGGTTCAGGGTTTGCTGAAGACTTCATGTATTTTTATTTGCTACATGCTAGAGACCTGTAGAGATGCAGGTTAGGAAATTTTAGAAAGGAGTGGGACTACAGGTACACCTTTATAGGTTCAGCTCTTGCCTCTATTAGCAGTTTCCTGGGGATCCTTCAAGGTCCTCTGCAGTATCCGTGTGCCACTATCCAAGTGAACTGAGGTCCTGATACAGCCATGACAAGTTGCTTTTGTTCTCAGGAATAGAACCCTTCTGTCATATTTTCCTTCTCAGACCTCCCTTCTTCCTGTCATTAAAGTAATAGATCACTTTGGAGTAGTCTAAACCAGTGTCTTTCAAACTGTGGTCCATTTGAATCTCCTGGGATCTTGTTAAAATGCCAATTCTGAGGGGTGCCTGGGTGGCTCAGTCAGTTAAGCCGCTGCCTTTTTGTTCAGGTCATGATCCCAGGTCCTGGGATGGAGCCCCGCCTTGGGCTTCCTGCTTGATGGGGTGTTTACTTCTCCCTCTCAATCTCCCTCTGTGCTCTCTCCCCCACCCCGGGCCCCCCTCCAAATATAGAAATAAAATGTTTTAAAAAATGCAAATTCTGTGTCTGGGGTATGGCAAAGATTCTGCATTTCCAACCATCTTCAGGGAGGTGCCCTTGCTTCCTGTCCATGGACCACACTTTGAATAACAGAAATGCCAGGGTTTTCACTGTCAGTGCTCCCAGGGAGATAGCGGGTGGGAAAGGCTGGGTGATAAAATAAACATTACATGGAGGAGACGCAGATGTTCATTGATGACTGTGATTACTTTGATGGGTGCCCAGCTGAGTTCAGAGAGGCAACAGTGCACATTATGAAGAAGCTTGGGACCTGGGCAGCCTAGGTGGCTCAGTCCACTAAATGTCTGCCTTCGGCTCAGGTCATGATCTCAGGGTCCTGGATCAAGCCCCTCCTTGGGCTTCTTGCTTAGTGGGGAGCCTGCTTCTCCCTCTCCCTGCTGCTCTCCCTGCTTGTGCTCATCCTTTCCCTCTCTCTCTCTATGACAAATAAGTAAATAAAATCTTAAAAAAAAAAAATAATAAAGCAGCTTGGGACCTGCAGCCCTCCCTCTGCCCTCCAACACTTGAATCACATGAGCAGATCACTGATTTCTCTAAACCTTAGTTTCTGAATTCGTGACAGGCACATATCTGAAAACCTATGTGTAACATTATCATGATGATTAAATGATAAAATGTATAGACGTGCTTAGGAAGTGCTTGCTATTAGTGGTTATTAGTAGTAATAATTCAGAAAGCATTTATTGAACATTTCTTGCATGCCTGGCATGTCCAGATAGGTATGTAAAGAGTAAAAGGCAACTCTTTAATTTCATTTGGGATTGAATTGGGATTTAATTATTTGGGATTCCCTGGAGATGAGATTAGATCTAAAATTTTTGGCTCCAGGCCCAGTGCCCTTCCTGCTTAATTCTTTGTGCTTATGGCTATTTCTTTTTCTTTTCTTTCTTTTTTGTTAAGATTTTATTAGACAGAAAGCATTGACACGGAGAGAGAGAGAGAGAGATCACAAGTAGGCACAGTGGCAGGGAGAGCAGTCTGCCTACCGAGCAGAGAACCTGATGCAGGACTTGATCCCAGGACCCTGGGATCATGACCTGAGTTGAAGGCAGATGGTTAACCAACTGAGCCACCCAGATGTCCCTCCCTCATTGGCTATTTTTCATGATGTGTAGCTACGTTAAAGCAAACCTGGTTTCAGACTACTTTGATTAAGTGGAACCCATACACTGAATCTCAGTGGTTTCAACATGTTCTAATTTTTAAAACCAAAAGTAAGTTACGTTTGGTTTCCTTGGGTTTGCACGAGTCATCTGTGAGGACAGAAGTTGAAGGATCGGCTTTTGCTTTGTTTTTTACCCGCTGAATTATTTTGCTTGGTGGGTAGGGAAGGAGTGGCATCAGTTTCTATTCTGGTGGATCAAATTCTGAGCATACATCTGCCCTCCATTTTGGTATCTACCTTTTAAAGTGATTTCAAAAGGTCTTTGCATGACCTAACTTGTTTTCCTAATACAGACTAAAAAAAATACACACCCTGCCTCTTTTTCAACGAGCCAACAATCCAGCACAATTCCATGTGTGCCTTTGGGGATCTGGGTATTTCCACTTTTCACTATCACTACTACATTTCTTAGGAGAGGAAAGATCACTGACTCAGAATTTATCTTTTCTTTAGTTGTTTTTTTAGTAACCTGGGAGTGCATGCTTTTTCTGAGCTTACAATAGTTTGTGTGTATGTGTGTGGTACATACTCTTGTGATTTTTTGAAAAAGGTACTGGTTTGGCAGAAACTTTCAATGTGACTGTTGTGTTTGTGAAAACATGATCATCTCACTGAGCAGTTCCCAGATAGCGGAAACAATAGAATCTGAGCAATGTTCTTCATAGGTGCAGACAGATTGCTTTCTTTAAGTATTTGGACGATGGCTTTTTCCTTTGTGTCTTTGCGCTTATAAATAGCAGTTGGTCTGTTTTTGTTGTAAGAAATGTAGAAGTGGTTTTGCACTGGCTTTTCCTCTGTAGGATCAAGGAAAATTACCTGCTCTCCCGCTGAGTGTTGATACGTGTTGATCGATTTTTACAACTCTTTATGATTTTGTGTCTTTTTTTTTCCATTTCCATGTCTTTTCAGATTTTTTTTTAATCAACAGTTTCATTGGGTTATAATTCACAAACCATAAAATTCACCCACTTGAACTGTAGAGTTCAAAGTTTTTCATATATTCAGAGTCATCTTTGCAGATTTTTGCCATAGGTTTTTCTTTCCTCTTTCTACAATGGAGCCCAAACCCCTTCATATTACCATTCCTTTAATGAATCTTCATACTACTTACAGTTTGGGACATACAAAGGGGCCATAACAATGAGTTTGTGGAAGCGACGAACTGAAGGCTCTTCCTGATCACATTGCGGCTTTTAATTAACTCTGTATTAGTGCCATTTTAATGATGAATCATCATCTGTCAACTATGTGTTTATTAAGCCTGGCATGTTACTCATTACTCCTCTGTCCTTCCTTCCTGCAAACCTCACCTTCCACACACATCCAGTTTGGCTTGCTTATTTGAAATATTGCATTGATTTTATAGTGTGACCAAACCAAACTCGGATGGTCCCAGGAAGGCATCACTCCCCATGGCAGAAGCTTGTCTGGAAGCCGTTGTTTTCTGCAGTGACTTCATAAGCAGAGCAGAACCAGTTTTCTGTTCAGCTCAGTATTTTATTATTTGTGGAAGAACACCATTGTTTAGCTGGCTAATAAAAAAGTAATCAATTGAAATTGATGTTACTTTTCCTATAAAATTCTGTTTGGGGGCAGCCCAAGCTTAGTATCATTGAATGCCTTTTAGCTCTAGGCCTCCAGCGTCTAGGGAATGGGAGGTGGTGGGTAGCGACTTTGAGATTAAATCTAAATGCCTTAATCACCTGCTTTGACCCAATACCAGCTACACTGTACCTTTTTAAAAACTTCCTCAACCTGCCATGATTATGGATGTAAAATATCATGGTTATATTGAAGAGGTACATAGAATTTGGTGGGACTTTTTAATTGATTGGGAATAGAGAATTAGGGAAAGATAATTGCTGAGGATGAGTTCCAGGATTCAGTTTATGCAGCCGTAGATGATGTTTCCAGTTCATTCAGGAAAGAAATATAGGACTAGGAAATGTTTTGGTATTTGGAAGATGATGAATTCTAATTTGAGCATAATAAGTTCACCCAATGGGAAAGTTCACAGGCAGAGAGACCTATAGATCTGAAGCTTAGGAGAAAGAGTAGGCTGGAAACAGCTCTCGAGAGCCTCGTAGACACTGGCCACCGGGAATGCAGAGATTGGTTTCTGCCTTCAGGAAGCTCCCCGTCTTCCAGAAGAGGCAGAGGCATGTATTCCATGGAAAGGAGTGTACTCAATGGTGTTGTCACTAGGAAGCCATTGAAACCCCCAACAAAAGGAAACCTCAGCACGTATTGTAACCCTTAGAATGAATGGGATCACCCTGAGAGGTGGGGAGAGTGGGGAGAAAAGGATCTTAGGACCCTGAAAAATATTAGCATGTAAATACTGAGCAGAAGAACAGCTTTCAAAGAACATTCCATCTCAGTGGCTGGAGAAGGAGGAGGACCACTGGAAAGATGTGGGAGCATGAAAGCCGAGAGAAAGTAGGGAGTCAAGAAGAATGGAGGTAAGGATTACGCAACAGAAAGTTAAATGAAAACAAGAATGGGGAGGTGTCCTTTGGATTGCACAATATGCAGGTGGTTATGAACTTTGGTGAATGCTGGCAGGGTGTTGAGGTGGAAGCCAGGTACAGTAGGTTGAAGAATGAGGGAGGAGTGATGAGATACAAAGGAGCAAGTAGATGACTTTTTAAAGCTGTTTTCCTTGAAACAGGGGTGAGAGAGAGATAGCAGGAGAGAGTCAGCTGAGGTTGGAGTCCGTGCAGTTGAATGCTTTTTCTGCACCTGTGTTTAGACCTTGGGGGAAGAGGTCAAGAAGGTAGAGAGTTGGGTTGGCCCAGGTTTTGGTTTTCCCACAGTTTTCTGACTGTGGCAGAAGGACAGTGGGACCCGAAAGGAGAGGTTTTCAGCAATAGGGGAGTTAGAGTCATGGACGTGGTGCTGTCAGCTGGATGAACAGGGGTCGTGAGGCCCGGCATGCGCTGAGGGAACGGGAATGGCTTGTCGGAGATGCGGTTGTTGCTGGGTGTCAAAGGTGTTCCTGGAGACAAGTCGTCTTTGCTGCTGTTTGACCAAAAAGAAGTGACGGCCACCTGGTTTTAACAATGAATGAGTCACAGGGCAGATCTGTGGCCATTTCATCGTGAGCCCTAAATTTGGGAAGCTTTGCAGGTTTGGGGAAGATAGGATGCCACTCATCATGGATGTTCATCCATCCCACCGAGGGAAGATGGAAATGATATCTCTATTGCTCTGGCCTTATTTCTTTTTCTAGATTTATTTGTTTTGTTAAGATTATACAAAATCCATTTATTTCCCTTCTGTTAAGTAGTTTGGTTAGGCACGAGGCATGTAGAAAAAATTTCCAGATATCAGGCTTGATAAGGAGAGTATATTTATAGAGTATTGTGCACCTCTGAATATGAAGACATTAGCTTCTAGGGAATGGACAAAGCAAGGAATATGAAGTTCAGGAGTCATGATTTGAACCTCAGAGCTACTACTTACACAGTATGACCCTCATCAGACCTCATAATCATTTTGACTCATTGCTTTTTCAGCTGCAAAGAGGGTAAGAAATAATAGTTTGCTTGTAGAACGAGGAAAATCAAGTAAGATGTATTTGTGAAAAATGCTTTGTAATCTGGAAAGCATTATGCACATGTTCTCTGTTTTGCTCATATTGTGAGTTGTTCTAAGTCTTATTCATATTTATTCCTCAGTTGGTCTATAGTTACTCAGAGTCTAGAACACATGAGGAACTGGGAATCTAGAGATTACCTCTCTCCTCAGGCAACTGAGAATCTTTTAGAGGAGACAGAGGCTAAGTGGAAAAAAAGTCTTCTCACTGGACTCCCCTAAATGCTGTAGAAGCACTGAGGAGAGGCCTCTGAAACAGACTGGGAGGTCATGGGAGGCTTCCTGGAGGAGGTGGCCCCTGTGATAAGCCTGAATGTAAAGAGTTAATCAGGCCAAGAAGGAAGTTGGAGGAAGGCAAGGCTGTAGAGGGAGCAGCCTTTTGGGAGGCTGAGAAGTTGGAGAGCATGGGGAGTGTTTGGCTCAGTCCAGCTGAGCAGGGAAAACACAATACCTTCCAAAGCTTGACTATGAAGTCACAGCATAAGAGATATGAGAAGTAGAAGGGAACAGATGTGTAAATGAAGTGCTTCAGGATGTTTTCAGTGATGGTAGGAAGAAATCTGAGGGCAGCAAGGTTGATAAGGCACTTGATGAATGGAAAAAAGAGTTCAAAAGCAGTATGGGCAGGAGATAGGTTCCGGGAAGAGGGGCCGGGAAGAGGGGCCTGCTTCTGGGGTTGATGGGAAGGAGGTAAATACAGAGGAAGGTGAGGCGTCATGAGAGGGTGCCTTCCCTCGAGTCCCTCTTTTCACAATAAAGTAGAATACAGGAGGTCATTTTGTGTTCCCGCAGCCCAACGCATCATGGTTGCCCAGTGCACAGCTGCTGAGGGAATGACCACGGTCCCCAGCCGCTTGAGAAGCCGCAGAGGCAGCGCAGCGCGACTGGAGGGCGCGAAGGTTCGCGGGTCTGCGTGGTCCTCGCTGCCTCTGTCCCCTGCACTGCAGTTTGGCCGCGCATCCTTCTGTTGGCCATTTCTTGTTAGCCTTGATGCAACCCATGTGCCTTTGATGGCTCAGGGATGTCGCAGAGTCAGGTGTCACTAGAAAATTCTGTTCCTTAACGAGAAGCAGGGGAGTGGCGGTTCCTTGAGCAATCCCAAACTCGTTCTTTTCCTGCGAGGCTGGCAGCGCGTCCACACCTCCCGAGCAGAATCTGGCCGCAGCTGAGACCAAAGCGGTTTATCCTGCCTGTCGGGTCATTCTTCTTACACGTTTTGGACACAGTCAAAGCTGTTCTGTGGGAACATGCTGGCCCAGAAACAGACTGATGTGCGCATGCGCGGAACACAAGCGACCCAAGTTCTAGACTCGCCTCTGCTTCCTCTGTGTGCCCCCAGGGCTTTTGCCTTCTCGTGCATGGGAGGAGGTTGGACAAAATGATGGCAAGATCATCACGTGTGCTAGATGGCACCCACCGAGTTTTCTATCCATTGGTTTCGTCTGTCCCGAGGTTGTAGCCTCAGTTCTTACTTAGGGGCTGCTACCAAATACGCGTGCTACAGGTTTATTGAATAGACTTGTATCAGCTCTTCTTTTTATACACATACACACACACACCTGCATGCAAAGCAAAATAGTACCCATTGATAGTGTAATTTACTTGTTCATTCAGTCCATTTCTTCTCAACAAGTGCTAAAGGTATAAGGCAGATCACAATTGCTATCTTTCAGAGATGGTAAGGAGTGTGAAGCCCCTAAAGTGGGAGGTCAGAAGAAGTCAGGCTTTGCAGAGGCTCAGAGGAGACCGTGGCTATGCTCCCAGAACGATGCTGGCCATGGGGTTGTGACTAGGGAGTCCAGACACACGAGTTCAAGACATGGTCATTCAAGGTCTCCAAGGAGCTCCCAGCTCAGGAAGAATGAACGCGACACAAACAGACAACTTCGCTTTAGCAAAAAATGTTTGACTTTGTATGATGGTGACCAAAGGAATGACAGATGCACTGAGTTTTCTACTTCCCATGGTTTGCTTGGCATTTAGGAAACATGTCTGTTAGGGGGTTTTATTTCGTCACTTCTCTTGGCTAGAGCGGCCATGTTTGATGATTGATATACCTTTCCCATTAACAATACTCATAGTTGGCAATTACAGTTCTACAATCGATGATGTATTGGGTTCTTGCTTTGTGTCAGGTGCTGGGTTAAGTACTTTCTTAGATCCTTAAGATTCATCTCATTTTATAGATGACAGAACTGACGCTTGGAGAGGCCCAGAGTAATATAAGTAAAGTGAGAGGTTACTGGTTACAAGACCTCTAAGTGGCAGAGCCAAGATTAAGGGCCTCTGCTCGTAAGCTGGTGGGCCCAAGTTCTGTACACTGGTTGCAGATAAGCCAAAGGAGTGAGTGAGTATAGACTATGGAATCTTAAGGGAGATGGGGATTTTGTGAGCCAGTAAACCTGGTGGATTCAAAGTTTTCATCCCATTTTTAATTTTAATCGACTAGTAGTTGTTGTTGTTTTTAGTTTGTTTATCTAACTTGGAAAAATCTTGATTGATTACTGTGCTCATCTGTGGGAATGACCGAGCTTCCCGTTCCCAAGAGTTGACAATATCACAGACGACATGAGGCCTGCCCCCAGACCTCTGAGTTACAAGTGCCACCAGAAACGTAGAAACCAGATGATGCAAAGCTTAGTCCAGAGAAAGGCTATCTCTGCCTTCAGGGGATGGGTTGGGGAGAGCCTGGAAAGTTTCAGTAAGAGGGAATGTGGAAGGTCTCAGCAGGCAGAGAATTGGAGGAGGAGGGGTGTTTAGAGTGACAGGGGAATGCACAGGTTGGGGGAATGACCAGGGCCCAGTGTACAGGCTAGTACATAGCTATAAATCAAACACCCATGTAACTAGTAACTCAGATCAAGAGAAGGAACTGTGCCAGCCACTTCAGAAGCCGACCCCAGTGCCAGTCCCCTGACCCACAAAGTAATCACTCTTTTTGTGTTTCTTCATAGTTTTATCACGTGAGTGTGCATCCCCAGATGCTAGGGTTTAATTTTGCTTGTTTTATGATTTTCTTATTTGATATGTATTTTGTACCAGTTTTAATCTACAGATTCTCTTGCATCCTTTTCTTTTCCTTGTAATTTTTCTTGAATAAAACCCCAGCCTGTTTGACCTGTAGAGTTGCCTGTGGGCTGGGTTTTGCAACTGTATCCTCATGGTATAGTTCAACATTTTCCTCTGTATTATTAGCTTCTGTGCATTGGTAGTTGACTCTAGAGGTCTGATCAGACTGAGGCTCGATCCCCAGGAACCAACTGACCAGACAGTAGCAAATTAGTAGAACCTAAGTAGAAGGTTGGGCTATAAAGGCATTTTGCATACAAATCAGAAATCCAAATGCGATAATCGTGATCTTGGGCTATGGTCCAGCTGTGTGTGTGTATGTGTGTGTGTGTAGGGGGCTGGGAGATGGGGAGGCCCACACTGTAGGTTTCTGAGCTAAAGAAGAGCGTCTTCACAGCTGTCTTTTCCAGCCACATATCTACATGCAAGTGACGGCATTGGTGACGATGTTAAAAGGGGGAACTAAAGACAGTCTGGAATCTTGTAATAATGTGCAGGTGGTTGGTTGTCGTTTTCTGTAGTATGTGATATAAGGCTCCTAACAATTTCCTACAAATCCTTCTTAAGTGAAACTCTGTAATAGGGAATGGTAATTCTTAGTATAAATACTTCTGTGAATAGTATACAAGTATTATAAGAATCAGTCTAGGGGGAAACATGAGTCTTAAAGAAGTATAAAAAGAACAAATCTAAGTAAGAAGAAGAAATCTAAGAAGGTTGTCTATTGAAAGAGATTTGTACTTAAGGAAATCTGAAAATAGTCACTTTTTCCAGATGGCTTTTGAAAACTGCTACTGTGAGTAGAATTTGTTTATTTTTATTTTTTAAAATTTTATGTATTTAAGTAATCTCTATACCCAGCATAGGGCTGGAACCCACAACTCTGAGATCAAAAGTCACATGCTTTTCTGCCTGAGCCAGCCCCTACCATGAGGAGAATTTAAATATGACAGTGGCTATTGCTGCAGAGGGGAGGGGTGGGGGATGGGGTGACCGGGTGGCGGGTGTTAAGGAGGGCACGTGTGGTGATGAGCACTGGGTGTTATATGCAGCTGATGAATCGTTGAACACTACATCAGAAACTAATGATGTGCTATATGTTGGCTAACTGAACATAAGTAAAATAAAAAACAGGATAGTGGTCTCACAAATATTATTTCTCTGAGGAAGTTTTTGGTGTCATTATTTACCTTGTTTTGCATTAAAAAGTAAGAAGGCCCATTTATGATAAGAGTTTCTAACATGTGCATGGCACTTAGCTTTGGGCCAGATATTATTTTTAGCATTTTGTATGTTAATTAATTTACCTCACAGCAACCCAGTAATGGAGCCATTTTTAGTCAACCCCATTTTTATTGATTGGCAAATGAGGCACAGAGAGGTTAAGTTACTTGCCTAGGATCCTTAGCCAGTAAGTGTGGAACGGACATACAAATGTAGGTAGCCATATCACGCTCGTAGACTACCTCTCAACCAGAATCCGGGTGGTAGCTGGGGCCAGTGGTTTCTCAGGTGTTTCTGTAACAGGGAGGCTACATGTTTTAGTCTGAGGTACGTGTTTTTCTCAATTTCACTAGAGCTCGAGAGTGAGCCCCCCCCCCCAACACACACACTGTAGCCGAACGGCCTGACGTGGGGCCCCTTTCCTCTCTCCCTTGAGCTTGAGGGAGAGCTTTGGTTTGCTCACCTCTGCTGTAGAAGGGGCAGTGATACTCCTCTTGTTGAGTATTCTGAAGATCAGTGACGTCAAGTATAGGAGAATGTGTTAAAAGAAGTAAAATGCTGTGTTGGCTATGTTTTTTTAATGTTGAGCGGTTTTATTCTTTATTATGCAAAAATGCTGCTAAAGTGTGAATATAGAATAAATGAAAAATGTGATATTGAAACATCCTTATAAAGTTAGATAAAGTAATATATTCAGAGCTCTGTATGAGTTTTGCATGCATTATGTATAAGATACAAAATTACTTGCAAATTTTGGGGACTAGAAGACTTCAAAGTTTAAAAAGCAGTTTTCATACCATTTTCCAAGTAAGTTGCAAGTAATTCTTAGTTTTTATACATTTAATTTTCTTTTTTTTTAAATTAACCTGTATTACAGGTTTGTGAATCATCAAGCTTACACAATTCATAGCACTTACCATAGCATGTACCCTCCCCAGTGTCCATCACCCAGCCACCCTATCCCTCCCCCCACACCTGCCAGCAACCCTCAGTTTGTTTCCTGAGATTAGGAGTCTCTTATGGTTTCTCTCTCTCTCTGATTTCATCTTGTTTGATTTTTCCCTCCCTTCTGCTAAGATCCTCTGTCTTGTTTCTCAAATTCCTCATATCAGTGAGATCATATGATAATTGTCTTTCTCTGATTGACTTATTTCACTTAGCATAATACCCTCTAGTTCATCCATGTCGTTGCAAATGGCACGATTTCATGTTTTTGATGGCTGCATAGTATTCTATTGTATATATATACCACATCTTCTTTATCTGTTTATCTGTGGGTGGACATCTGGGCTCTTTCCATAGTTTGGCTATTGTGGATATTGCTGCTATAAACATTGCGGTACACATGTCCCTTCAGATCCCTACATTTTTTTCTTCGGGGTAAATACTCGTAGTGTGATTGCTAGGTCGTATGGTAGCTCTGTTTTCAATGTTTGGAGGAACCTCCATGATGTTTTCCAGAGTGGCTGCACCAGCTTGCATTCCCATCAATAGCGTAGGAAGGTTCCCCTTTCTCTGCATTCTCGCCATATGTTGGTTATAATTTTAATAATGTGTATTATCATTTTTACTTCTATATTTTTGAGGAACTTATGGAATGAGCTTCATTATATTTGAAATACTTGGACTTCTAGAGTAAAGAAAGGGACTTTCTAATTTGAAGTGTTAAATTACCTGGTGATAAGGAGGGGAAATTAAGTGCATATATCAAGGCTTTCTTTTAAAAAAAAATTTAATTGAAGCAATTTTAATAACTCCCCTGAGAAGGCAAAAGCAAATACAGCTTTAGTTTTGGAGACCATTTTTCACTTGCCTGAGCATCACTGCCATTAACAGTGGAAAACACAGCTTTGTGGATCACAGCCATGGATCATCAAGGCTCCACTTGGAAGGTTTATTTGCCTCAAAAAAGACCAGATTTACTTTCAGTTCCACTACTGGCCCATTTAACTTCATCTTTCTAGTGTTGATGTTGAACCAATCCCCAACCAAGGCCAAAATTTGTGCGTGCCAGCTGTTGATTTTAAGGGAAATCAGCTTGAAGTCTGTAAAGACATATGCTTTCCCAAGGGCGAGTGAGGGACAGTGGGAGACAAAGCACTTTGTGGTATTTCATATGTTACCCTGTTAGTGGGTCACCAGTATTGGCTGAATTTAGAAGGAGTAGTGAATCTCATTTTTGTAAAGAATACAAAAATCATCAAGACTAGGTTTAAGGACATGTGTAAAAGTCACTTATATTGGATAGTTTTTAAACTTATTTTAAGTGAAATATTATAAAAATACAGGTTAACATTTAGGAAATAAAAACTTATGTACCTATAACATGTACATTTAATAAGTTTTATCATTTAGACTCATAGCCTTCTGAATCAAAATAAGAAAGAAAATGTTACTGGTGTATTGAGTCCTCTTAGTGCCCCTTCCTAATTGCATTCTTTCTCATTCTTTCTCTCTAAAGGTGACCCCTCTTCTGAAGTTGTTGTATATTATTTCCCCAGTTTCTTTGAATGTCCTACTTCTATATGTTAATGGGCACCATATAGGGTTATTCTGTGTGTTTTTTAATCTTAAACAAAAATTCTAAGTTGTGGGGCGCCTGGGTGGCTCAGTGGGTTAAGCCTCTACCTTTGGCTCAGGTCATGATCCCAGGGGCCTGGGATCAAGTCCCGAATGGGGCTCTCTGCTCAGCAGGGAGCCTGCTTCTCCTCATCTCTCTCTCTGTCTGTCTCTCTGCCTATTTGTGATCTCTCTCTCTGTCAAATAAATAAATAAAATCTTTAAAAAAAAAAAAATTCTAAGTTGTCTTTTTTCACCAAACTTTGTGTTGAGATTTATTCATGTTGATACAGGCAGTTCTGGTCTGTTTATTTTCTCTGCCATATAGTACTTCATTAAAAATATAATTTATTTATCCATTCTCTGATAGGTGGACATTTAGGTTTTCCAGTTTTCTTTACTGTAAACAGTGCTTCAGTGCTCATTCATAATATATGTTCCTATATAAACTCTCCCATGGTTGAGTTTCTTGGTGAATATATTTAGAGTAAGAATTGCGGGGGAAGGTTATGCCATGTTCCAATTTTTTAGACTTTGTCAAATTGCTTTCCAACAGGCTATTTTATTTTAAAAAATTTTATTTATTTGAGACAGTGAGAGTGCACAGGCGGAGAGGAGGGTCAGAGGGAGAGAGAGAAGCTGACTCTCTGCTGAGCAAGGAGCCTGATGTGGGGGTTGATCCCAGGACCCTGAGATTATGACCTGAGCTGAAGGCAGATGCTTAATCAACTGAGCACCTAGGTGCTCCTCCAACATGCTCTTTTTTTTTTTTTTAAGATTTTATTTATTTATTTGACAGAAATCACAAGTAGGCAGAGAGGCAGGCAGAGAGAGAGGAGAAAGCAGGCTCCCCGCTGGGCGGAGAGCCCTATGCGGGGTTCGATCCCAGGACCCTGGGATCATGACCTGAGCTGAAGGCAGAGGCTTTAACCCACTGAGCTAGCCAGGCACCCCTCAACATGCTATTTTAACTCATACTTCTACCAAGTGGTACATGAGAGTTTCATTATCTTACTAATATGTTATAATTTCTGATTTGCAAAAAATTTACTAGTTCATTGGATATGAAAAGTATCTTATTGTTTCAAAATGACTTCCCTGATTACTGGAATGGTTAAACATGTTTAAAGATTCACTGTAAATTCAGAATTCATCTTCTGTAAATTGCCTGCATGTACTCCTGGTCTATTTTCTACTGGTCTTTGGATCTTCTTCTTTCGTATTTCTAGGAGTTCTTTGTATATTCTGTGTATGTTTTCTCCAGATTTGGGTTTGTTATTTAATTTTGTCATTTGTCTAACAGAAGTTTTAAGTTTTAGTGTAGTTAAATTTATGAGCTTTTCCTTTATGGGCTGTGCTTTTTATATCTTGTGAAGATGCTTTTGTGACTCTAAGGTCATAAAGACTTCTTCTATAGGTTAGAATTTTTCTTAATCACATTTAGGGCATTAATCTGCACAAAAGTATTTTTATGGGAGCTGTGAGATTGAGAACTAATTTTATTTTCTATGTCTTTATGAATTGCCAGTAGTGCTAACATTGTTTATCAAAGAGCTTATTTTTTTTTTTTCTAATTCTTTTTCATGCCATTTCTGTCATCTGCCAAGACCCATATATGCAAGGGCTTATTTTGGGGAACCAAAATAAGAACGTAGTTGGTTCTATGTGTCTATTTCTGTGTCAGTACCACACTATTTTAATTTCTCCGTTTTTATAATAATTCTTGATACCTGGTTGGACAAAACTTATCTGCCTATTCTTAATTCTTTTCTGTTATGAATTTTAGGGCCGTATTGTCAAGTTCTACAGGAAATTCTTTGGAATTTGAATTAGTAGATTATTTTCAGGAAAAGTAACATATTCATTTATTTGGTTCTATATCTATTGAATTTTAGGATATCATTTCACTGTCTTATAGCCCAGTTTGTTTCTTGCCATTTTAAAGATTTTAGTTATTTATTAGAGAAAGAGAGGGCGAGAGAAAGGGAGAGCTTGGTGTGGGAGGAGCAGAGGGGAAGGGAGAGGGAGTAGGGGAAAGAACTTTGGACTGAGTGTGGAGCCTGAAGTGAGGCTTGATCTCACAACCTAAGGTCCACAACCTGAGCCAAATCCCAAGAGTCAGATGCTTAGTTGACTGAGCCACCCAGTTACCCCACCCCCATTTGTTTTTGATGAGAGTCTAGTGGTCCTTAGTATGGTCCTCTTGAATGTCATAAGTCCTTCTTCTCTTCCTACTCTTAACATCTCTTTTCTTTATACTTTAGCAGCTTGACTTTAATATGCAAAGATGTGATTTTCTTTGTATTTATTCCTGCTTGGGATCCACCAGACTTCTTCAATCTGTAAATCTATTTTGTTTACCAAAGTTGATAAAATTTTTAGCTATTATTTCCCTAAATACTTTTTTTTCCTTCATTTTTTCTCTAGCCCAACTTTCCGCGCTCCAAATTACATGTATGTTTGATCTTTTGACATGAGTATATAAGTCACTGGAGCTCTATTCATTTATTAGAAATCTTCTTCCTCTTCTGTCTCTTCTTTAGATTGGATCATTTCTGTTGATCTGTCTTCAAGTTCACTGACACCTTCTTTTGTCATTGCCATTTTCTGTTAAGCCCATCCAGGGAATTTTTCTTTCTTCCTGCTAAGATTTTCTTTTGTTCATGAAAAACGTATTTTCTTTTATGTTCTTGAGTTTTTTATAATAGTTGCTTTAAAATTCTCGTCTGCTGGAGGTCCTTGGGTAGTACAGTCAGTTAAGCATCTGACTCTTGGTTTCCTCCCTAAAATAAATAAATAATCATTTAGAAAAAATATAATAAAATCCTTGTCAGTTGATTTCAACATCTCAGGATGAGTCTCCATTGATGATAGTCTTTTCTCTTCAGAATGGGTCACATTTTTCTATTTCTTCTATATCTAAAAATGTTAGATGAAAATTGACTGAATATTGTAGAAGCTCAATTCAGTTATGTTCCTTTCAAGAGATTTTTTGGGTTTTGAGTGGGTAGTTAATTTGCCTGGACTTCAACTCCAAGCTCTGTCATTCCTGTGGTGGGCAGCTGCAGAAATCCCAGTGGAAGTCATTTTACTACTACATTTTACTACTATCTGAGTTGCATTGTATCCATGCCTGTGTAGTTCAAGAGTCAGCCTGTGCAGAATTTGGCACTCCCCTTTGTGGCTCCCCTTTCCAGAGTTTCCCACTTCACCTTTCAGCTGTTGTGAAAGCCATGAAGCCTGCTGTAAGCCAACAGGATTATGGATTTTCTATCTGAATTTTCGTCACCCAACCTAGCACAGACTTAGTCTGCTTTTGGACAAAAATTCTGCCATTCCTTTCTTCCAAATGTAGATTACCTTCCCATTTCTGCTTCTCTGTAGTTGTTCTTCAGTGACTTTTTATAATTGAATTTATAGTCCTTATCTGCGGGTGACTGATGTAACAGGAACTGCACCTCCATTTCTGAAAGCCATAAATTGTAATCCTGGATCAGTTTTATCTAAAGGTTCTCATTTTGTAATTACCTCAGTTCCATGCAGTTTCTTCCCAGGATTGTTGGGTATAGTTTTTCTAGTCTCTTTGAAACAGATAGTGTAACTCTTGGAGGCTTGCTTCCAGGCCCCGGCTGCCTATCGTCCTGTGGTTCTGTCTTCTAACATTCATGTGGGGACAGAACTGTAATCCCAGAACTTTTATCCAAGACCAAAACCGTTGAGCCCCTTCAGCTTTAGTTCTAGGGTACTCATCTGACTTTGTGTCTTCTTCCTTGGAAACTGGAGGTTTTCCTTCATTATTGCATTTGTTGTTGCTGCCTCTGCTTTTATCCTTAACTAAGTATTTTTAAAATAGGATTACAATTTATTCAGCAATTCTGTTTGTAGTGGGAAAGGAGCAACTATATTAGCTTAATCGCTTTGTTTTCATATATTTGTAGTAGTGTTTTCTTTTTTTTTTTAAGATTCTATTTATTTGAGAGAGAGAGAGAGAGAGCACAAGCGGGGAGAGTGGAAGAGGGAGAAGCATGATCCACACTGAGCAGGGAGCCTGATGTGGGACTCGATCCCAGGACCCTGAGATCCTGACCCAAGCTGAAGGCAGTTGCTTAACCAAATGAACCACCCAGGCGCCCCTGTAGCAGTGTTTTCTATAGTGGGTGACATCAGACCATCCCCAGAATACAACTCTGACTGCTAGTTCTTGTTCTTAGAGGTGGGACTGGGCTCTGGTGTGGATACAGGGCCTTGGTCATAGGTCTTTTAGCTGGAGGAATAGCTGAAGGCATAGGAACAACCAACATTTCAGCATCTGCTAGAGCCTCAGCTCTTAGCTACTCCCTTTAGATCATTTAATTCTTACAATTCTTGAACAGTATTACTTCTACTTTATAGATTTAGAGACTGAGCCTTACGGAGATGTAGATAAATTGTTTCAGCATAAGGAGAGTCTAAGCTGTTTGACTCAAAAATCACATTTTTTTCCATGGTACTCTGCGGCCTCAACAAATATTTTTTGTAAGTATGTGGATGGGTAAGAAAAAATGAGACTTCGCTATGTTTATCAGCAGTCTTGACAGAATTGGAGGGCTCATTAGCCCTGGAGAATGTTTGGAAGACTTTACCCAGGTGTATTTGCCAGCTTCATTCTTCTCATAGGTGAGATCCATGGGTTATCACTGAAAATGCTCTGTGTGTTGCCTAAAACCATTGTAAAGGAGGTTGTTTGTTCCTTTGGAAAGAAGTGAAAGGGAGGAGTCATAGACGTTTAGACAGCTGGAAAGAATATTAATGATAAAGTCTCTATGAGGGAATGCTGATTCTTGCTGAGTGGGGCTCCCATCAAAAGATGCAAAGATCAGTTTTTAAAAAAGCATTACATCAAAAACATGATGTAGGGGTGCTTGGGTGGTTTAGTTGTTAAGCGTCTGCCTTCAGCTCAGGTCATGATCCCAGGGTTGAGCCCCGCATGGGGCTCCCAGCTCAGCGGAGGCCTGCTTCTTCCTCTCCCACTCCCCCTGCTTGTGTTTCCTCTATCACAGTGTCTGTCTCTGTCAAATAAACAAATAATATTTTTTAAAAAGGGGCGCCTGGGTGGCTCAGTGGGTTAAAGCCTCTGCCTTCGGCTCAGGTCATGATCCCAGGGTACTGGGATCGAGCCCTGTATTGGGCTCTCTGCTCAGCAGGGAGCCTGCTTCTCCCTCTCTCTCTCTGCCTGCCTCTCTGCCTACTTGTGATCTCTGTCTGTCAAATAAATAAAATCTTAAAAAAAAAATTTTAAAAAAAAGAATGATGTATTATATGTTGGCTAATTGATTTAAATAAAAACACAACACAGTAAAAAACGAAAAAGAAGCAGTGATAGTAGAAATGAAGTCAAAACTTTTGAATCCATAGCATAGCATCTTGATCAATTCTTATCAGAAGCAACATGTATTCACTAAAAACAATCTTTAATATTTTGATCCAGTGAAAGGGAATTTTTCTTAAAGCCATGTGATGCAAATGAACTGTATCCTGGAAAAAATACTTATTTTGTTCATCTGTTGCTCACCCACTGAATCGTTGGTGGCCTAAGTCTGCCTTAGTGAGAGAAAGGTTTATATTAGTTTACTTAGCAGAGTTTGTCAACGAGCGTAATACTTGTTCCTATAAATTAATATGTAGTTAGCGTCTATCTCCTAAAGTCCCATCACTAAGCCTGCGTGTTCTACTCTTGGCCATAAAAAATTAAACATTTACTTAATACCAAAGGATGTTATTTCTGGAAGTCTGACCACAGATTTTAGCAGGGTTAATTACTTTCTTTTTTTTTTTTAAATAAAGAAGAGTTTTCCTTCTTGGATCCTTATTGTTTAAATCAATGTGGTGCTTATACAAAGTCTCTTACACCTAATAAGCTTATTAACAAACTTTGGAATTAAGAGGGGCCCTCCCCTGTTTCCTCCAAATACAAATGTTTATGTGTACACTGCCGTCAACAGAAGCAGGAACAAGTCTTAACTTAGGTGTTGGCTCAGAACATCTGAATACCCTTGGCATTTGGGGTAGGTTTTTATCTCCTGGGTGGGGTTGTGTAGAATGTGTTGTTTTCTCTGGCATTTAGAGATGCTGAGAGAGGAGTCTTTCTTACAATAATGTGTCTCTTGTAAAGTCTAAACAAGACAACTGGTTGTTAATTTCAGTTTTTAGATGAGGACACTGAGCACTGAAGTGATCTTGTCCAGGTTAGTGAAAGCAAAAACAGGAGCAAACTCTAGGCAGTTGACTCCCATCAGGTTGCTGTGTGAGCTTGAGCAAGTCACTTAGCCTGTCTGGGCCCTCAGTTGCCTCGTCTATAAGAAGGGGTTAAAAAAAGTACCCTCATCATAGGGCTGTTGTAAGGACAGTTGAGTTAACGTATGCAATGTGTCCAGATCAGTTGGGCATAAAAGCACTATGCCAAATTTACTTTTTCTTATTGCTATTAACTTCAGCACAACATGGATTTCTGCAGGAGGTAGGATGCTTCATGGTTCCTGTTGATTACAACACGACCCTAGCCCAAGTTTCCTGGGTAATAGAGCCTGAGCTAAGGTGCTTGGTGGTCTTAACCCCCGCCCCCTGCTTCCGGGTTGGCTGTGTGGTACTCAAGTGCTCAGTGCTGTCAGCTGGGAGGAGAGGGGAAGGGCATGCATCCATCTTAACTCCCCTGATCTCAGAGGCTATGTGACTCAGTCCCCCATGCCCCGATAGCCCACAACTCTGGAGAAAGCTGAATCCAGAAGCCTGAGG
This sequence comes from Mustela putorius furo, assembly GCF_011764305.1. Lineage (NCBI taxonomy): Eukaryota > Metazoa > Chordata > Mammalia > Carnivora > Mustelidae > Mustela > Mustela putorius. The sequence continues at coordinate 74,021,440 of NW_025421987.1, read as the reverse complement.
ATGAGCCAGTGCGTCTGGGGATCTGAAGGGTGGGTGGAGTGGGGGTGCTGGACCCATCCTAGCCCCTGCTGGGCTGTGTCCTGGGCAGGCTGTGTGGAAGCCCTGCCCTCAGCCAGCAAGAGGCAGACACAGATGGTGGGATGAGGAGAAGAGCTAAGAATGGAGCAGATTTCCACTGAGCCAGTGACTGAGGCTGGGGAGGTGGGTAGTGTGGACCCATCGGGGTGGCCTGCGCTGGGATCGGCCTCGCCACTCACCGCTGTGCAGTCTCAGTAAGGCTGCTACGGCTCTGTGTCCTCGATTCTAAATGAGACTATCATTTTAGGAGATTAGGAGAAGGAGAAATCTCTATAACGTGCCTTTAGTACTTGGCTCAGCGGAGGAACTCGGTAAATGACAGGTCAGACCTTCATATCTACCCATATTTGAAATAGATCTCTGTTTTCCTTAACACTGGTATTTGGCTCTGGAAATGAAACATCTGTTTGATTTCAAAGATAGGACTGAGACGAAACAAAGGGAGATGATGCTACGGCAAAGAGGGGGATATGTAACCCGAGGACATGGCAAAGGAAATGACTAAGACAGTTTATGGCAGAGAAGAGAGGCCATCCAAGGAGGTCAGAGGATTCAGGGAAAATCATGAGAATCAAGAAGTGGTTACCATGCTAACAAGTATTGCTTTGTGTAGTTGTAGATCTGTTTTGTTTGTAGCTGGGGGAAAAGGAGAGAACATGGTTTCCAACTCGGTTCCATGGGTGCACCAATATTCTAGAATATTCGGCACCCTCCTCTGCAATCTGGGCACCTCAGGGAGAAGAAGAGCAGAGTCTGTGTTAGACCGAGTGGGGGCTGTGATACGAATCCAGGAAAGAAGGATAAGTAAATGGGAGATTGCTGGACTCAGCGGGCCCCAAGGTCAGATCAGATCTGGAGCTCAGAGGGGTGGATAGTGTTTGGGAGCCAAACTTCTACTTCCCGGAACCAGGCAAGTGACAGCAAGCCTGACCGCAAAGGCCATGCACAGGAGAAGGGAGTGTGTGATTCTGTGACGTCTCTTTTTCTGACATGGGTGCCAGTGGACACAGTAGCAGAACGGGAGTTGGCTCCCCACTCAGCCAGACCTGTGCTGAGAGCTGGTGTGCTTTCTGACTTGTCGCCTTGGTCAGCCTGTTTTGTTAGCTATAACGAAGAAATGAGGACTGTACCTCCCGCATGACGTTGTTGTGAGGAGGCGTGAAGATTCTTGGCGGAATCCTGGTGCATGGTGAGCTTGGAGGGCAGTGTTCTAGTTGCTACTACTTCAGCAGCCTGTGTGTTTCTTGTAGTTCATGGCTCCTCTCAGAGGGTCTTTCAACCAGAAGGCTTTGCCATCTGAGAGTATCTGTGGCATTTGAGGGAAGTGTCTTTGTGGCATTTGCAGGACAACCTGGAGCCAGCTGGTTTCTCTGTAGGTAGCCCATTACAGCCATCCAACAAATATTTACTGAGCAGGTGCTCAGCGAGGTGTCAGTGGTGAAAGGTCTGGCTCCCCCTCTCCCCTACCGCAAAGTGTCCCCATCTGGTGGGAAGATGGCCACGTCAGCATATCAGCTCATGATGGCAGCTCAGTGGAAGGGCTTCTGAACCTAAGGGTTTTGAAGGGACAACCATAAACCTATGAAGGGATATGAAGAATATGTTCATTTTTTTCTGGGGTTGGGGGAGGTTCCATAGATCTCATCAAAGTCATGAAGGGGACTGGATCCAAAAGGGAGCAGGAGTCACTGCAATGGACACAAGGGACACAGTGCAACAGTAGTGATGTCTTGTCAGACAGGAAGAGGACGACGAGGCTGGGGAAATGTGCAAGGAACAGGAAGTGCCCTAACTGGGTTTGACTGCTTAACACCTGGTGATTGTTTTTGCTGGGGAAGGCCTGGTGGTTTCTCTGCAAATGGTGGAGTCAGGTTCAGAAAATTTCAGGACTGGCTGATTGGGAGAGTCCCATTCTTAGTGGAGTACAACCAGAAAGACAGCCACTGGATGGTATATTAATTTGGAGCTAAATAAGTAATGAAAGACAGGATATTTCCTAGCCTGTCAGCCCTGAAAAATACTGAAATGAAAGCAAGTTTCTTAAGGTTATTTTTCAGGGGCTGCCAGTTAATAGAATTTATTTTTATTTGTTTATTTTTTAAATTTATTTGTCAGAGAGAAAGAGAGAGAGCATGAACAGGGGGAGAGGCAGGCAGAGGGAGAAATACTCTTCCTGCAGAGCAGAGAGCCCAATGCGGGACTCGATCCCAGGACCCTGGGATCATGACCTGAGCCTAACGCAGATACTTAACCGACTGAGCCACCCAGGTATCCCTCCTGTTAATAGAATGTAAAGGTAATATTAGCAACCTTGCCTGTGGCTGTGTATGCATTATGACATTGCCTCCTCACAGCTTCCTAACGTAGGAAGTGTAGGTGACTCTGTTTTCCCTTTTACAGAGGGGATGCTGAAACCCTGGAGGCTGTTGGTTGCCCAGGTTACACTGATTATAATGGTAGAATAACCTTGGTCATCCGGCCTCTCCCCTGCACCCCTGACATTTAATTACATGTCCAAGATGCATAATAAGCCCTCCGCTGATATTTGTGGAACTCATGTTCTTTAAAAAAAAAAAAAAAAAAAAAACAAAGATCCAACTAAACACCAGGAGTCTTTTTTCCTTTTTTTCAATGTGTTATTTTCTCAAAATATATTATCTGGCATGTAAACTATGATAATATCATTTACTTTATTCAAAGTCAGCTCAACTCAAAAAATATTTATTCAGGGCTTACTATGTCACTAGATATTGAGTTTAGTACTTGAGTCCACATTTATGATGTTTGCCTTTCAGGGGACGTCAAGTCAGTTCTGGACAAATCATTGCTATATAGTGTGCTCTGGGAGGTTATATGGGCCCACCAGTTAACTTCAACAGAATGAAAAATGGGAAAACAAGAAATTCTCGTGACTCAGTTTGGTTTTAAATGATCTAATTATAATTCGTTTCACATCCAAACATTATGCTGTGATTTTTGATTTGGAAATACATTGCATTTATTTTTCTTGGCAAGCACAAATAATGTGTTAAAAAATAGAGGAGAACTTTGCATGTTATGTTAGAAAGGGAAGCAAGAAATCAGTCGGTTGTCTTCACAGAATGAATGCTGAATTTTTTTTGTTATTGTTGTTCCTTTTTGAATTGTTTTATTCTGTGAGAATGTTAAGGAGTAAAAATCTTTAGTGTCTAACCGTCCTGCCATCCCCCAGTTCACTTCTGGCTGGTTAAGTAGCTGGACTTTGGAGTCAGGTCAACCAGGGTTGGGTCCAGCTCTAATCACTTCCTAGCCACAGGCTCTGGGAGAGTTTCCCATTCTCTCTAAGCTTTTCTTCTTTAAAATGGGGGTAATAAGTGTGCCTGGAATGGCTTGGTCGGCTAAGCCTTCAACTCTTGATTTTGGCTCAGGTTGTGATTTCAGGGTCATGCGATTGAACCCTGGGCATGCTGAGCATGGAGTCTGCTTAAGATTCTCCCTCTCCCTCTGCCCCATCCCACACCACCCCCACCATCTCTCTCTCTCTAAAACAAAACAAAACAAAACAAAACAAAACAAAACGAAAGGGTAATAATAGGGCCCTGCTCCTAAGATTGTTGTGAGATTCATTGAGAGTGTGTCATTAATCTTTATGAATAGTGCCTGGCATACAGTATATAGTCAGCAAATATTAACTAACATTAACATTTATTTTAACATTAATAGTTCTGGGGCGCCTGGGTGGCTCAGTGGGTTAAAGCCTCTGCCTTCGGCTCAGGTCATGATCCCAGGGTTCTGGGACTGAGCCCTGCATGGGACTCTCTGCTCTGCGGGGAGCTTGCTTCCTCCTTTCTCTCTGCCTGCCTCTCTGCCTACTTGTGATCTCTGTCTGTCAAATAAATAAATAAAATCTTTTTAAAAAATTAATAGTTCTAATATTATTATTATATTTTTGGCGTAGACATTGCTTATATACTATCCGAAAGGAAAATATCTGCTTCCTTTGGTGTTCTCCTTCTCAGTCATGTTGACCATTAAGATTAGAAGAAAACTCTAGAGTTCTCTGATTTCACCAGTGAATAACAGGAGGTCATTTAAAACTGTTCCCTGCAAAAAATTATAATTCTAGTATTCAATACCAGGAAGAAAAAAAATCGACCCCATTTACTTCCCAGATTGAGATGCAAACAGAAATAAAACACAGCTGCTGTTATCATCCATGGGCACCATCTCTACTTGGTACCAAGAGAGATAATGATCTTGCAGTATTTTATAAGGAGATAACAAAATCAATTACATTATCTCAAATGTAAACACTGAAGGCCTTATCCCATTGCTGGTTAAGATAGGCTGTGACTGTGGCAGCTGTTCACTCACCAGTACAGATTAATTTAGATAAAAGAAAACATAGGCTAATAAATTAAGGTTTGACAACATACAAGTGTGGATGGCCTTACAGTTTGATATTCAAGAATGAAACCAGCAATACAATTGATGGACAAAACGTCAACACAGAGCAACCATGGACATGAGTGGAGGCAGTAATGTGGACAGTTTGGTTCATTTTCCATTATTAAATGGTTAGAGTCTTCACAAAAGCTTGAAAAAAAATCTACAAACCGTTAGGGTCCACTGAAACTCCATGTGATATTATAAAATATTATGAACCACAAAAACGAAAGGCTAAAAAGAAATGTAGGAGGCTGTTGGGATATGTTGTTTCTATAATTACAATGACTGTAGGGCTAGTAGGATCCCTTTGAAGGTACAGGGATTGAACTAGCTAACATCTTTTGTTGTTAGAAACATAAACCTTATAAAAAAGATTAATTTGTAGACATTCAACCCATTAAATAAAATCAATGATTATGAACTTCTATAACCAAGATTTTATTTAATGGGTTGAATGTCTATAAATTAATCTTTTTTTTTTATAGATTTTATTTACTTATTTGACAGAGATTACAAGTAGGCAGAGAGGCAGGCAGAGAGAGAGAGGAGGAAGCAGGCTCCCCGCTGAGCAGAGAGCCCGATGCTGAACTTGATCCCAGGACCCTGAGATCATGACCTGAGCCGAAGGCAGCGGCTTAACCCACTGAGCCACCCAGGCGCCCTATAAATTAATCTTTTTCATAAGGTTTATGTTTCATAACATAATGACAATGATTATGAACTTCTATAACCAAGTCAATGAGATTTGAGAGCCAAACAAATCTGCTTTATAAGTAAACTCAATACTCACAACAAGTTGAGTGACTTTGGGCAAGTTCCTTAACTAAGTCTTTCAGAATAATCATAAATATCAGGTGGTACCATTGTGAGTATTAAATAACATAGCTGTGCTGAAATTTGCTTATTTATTAGCACATAATAAGCACTTGAGTATAACTGATAAGAAGATTCCTTTCTATTTCTAAGTTTTTCACAAGTTTATATGCTTCTGTTCTTTCTATCTGAAAAAGGTTTTTTCTTTTAGCTCGATTTCAGTGACTCTGTACTATTTATTCCACTTTTCTTGCAGTATGTAGTGTAATCTGATCTCTGTATATCTCAACTTCAACATGCATTTTAACCTGACATTCTGTCCCAGAGGACAGTTTTCCTTTGCTGTGCTAAGGAAGTTGGCAGAGTTAGCCGTAAGACAGTTTAATCAATAGAAAATACCCAAGATTTACAGATTCATGAGCAGCTGTGATATGAGGTAATTTCTTACTTGCTTTACCTTGTCTCATTTCCTCTAAGTTTTTCATTAACTTGTATTTTAAATGAAGCAAAACCTGGCTCATGGGTGGCATCTAGTAAGTGTTTGTTGAGGTGAGAGGGAAGGAAATAAATATTTTAATTGTGACCAGAGGCAACAAGCTCCTCCATGGAAGCCGAGCCAACCTTCAGTAAATTATCCATGCTGGAAAGCATCTGCCACCTGCTTCTCGTGTTCATACAAAAAACTACTTGGGTTAGTTTCTTGGGTTAAAGTGATTAACTTATACGGGGAAGCTGAACAATAGGGGACATTTTTAATCTACAGTTAGGGTTCTAGTGTTACAGGGACCCTAGAGATGAAATTCTCACCCTCCTTAGCCTATAAGGAGTAACGAAGGCCCCGAGAGAGTAAATGGCTCCATCCCAAAGTACTGAGCTTCAAGAGGAAGTCCCTTTCTGTTCTTTCCATTTGAGTCTTGTCCAGGGGCACTTCGAATTTACTAAAACTTCCATCTATTGCAGGGACATGTACGTATTTACCAAAGGTATACAGGAAGATAAAAGACTGTGGTTGAGAACATCAGCTCTTGGGTCAGAGAGACCCGGTTTTAAATCCCTTCTTCACTACTTGTAAGCTCTGTGACCTTGGACACATTGTCCGAGGTGTTCATCAAATTACCTAATCTCTCTGTGCCTCAGTGTTTTTCTCTGTGAAGAGGGGATGGTAAGCTCTTCAATAGAAATAAACCTGCATAGATTTATTATTGATGATAAACACAATAATGTATATATAAAGGGCTATCACCAAGCCAAATGCATATGAAGCAATCAGTATACATTAACTATTATTATAATATAAATTAGAAGTGGGAAAGAGAGGTGAGGGGAAGCAACGTAGGCAAGAATGGGCCTCTGTTTTGCTAACTGTAGGCCACTGATGTGGCTCCAGGCTTCCTTACAGCCAGCGTGGAGAAAGAAACATGACCAATTATGTAGTTCACAGAGAACTTTGTTTTATTAATTATATAGATCTGGGCAAACCAGAGCCACATTCCTCTACCCCAGTCTTCTGAGTTACTAGACATGATCTCTTTCTACCAGACATGGCAGTACAGGTTTCAGAGACTTGATGAGTTCCCATAAGGGCTGTGCAGGTCTGGTCAGGCTCTCTTAGCGTTGGCCACAGAGCCTTCTCCCCTGACCCCCCTCCCCCAGATTCTTGATCATGCCGGTAGGAGAGAACCTGGCTGAAGGTCTTGCGCTGAGCACATGCTCTTCTCAGGAAGGCTAAAGACCTTGGAGGAGGCCAGGAATGAACTTGAACTTATTCATCATTATGTATTTGCTCATGGCACCTCACAATGAGTGAGCGACAGGTGCTCTGTAAATGTTTGTGAGGTATAGTAATAAGTGAGCTTGTATGGCAGAGTTGTTCTTATGAAAATCCTGCCATTTTCAGGCCTGGTTGTAACAGAGAGATTATTTCCAGCAAGAGGAATTTTTCATCCAGCTCTGATGATAGCGCTCAAGGCGTAAATCTCTGTATTTTAAAAGAAAAATAAAATCTGTGTGAACTCTTCCTCCCTGGGTATTGGTGTGCAACGACTTGTGTTATTAAATGTCGAAATGAGATAGAACCGGTTTTCTTAAAAAAGGAGAGAAGTACAATTCGAACACCTCCAGTATCTTTCAGAAGAAGTATGCTCATCAGTTACCTTTCAAGACACGTACATTGTCATGGCCCAAACCTCCTAGTTCAAAAAGATCGTATATACATTTTGCTTGGGATAGAGGACATCTAGAAAATTTCTGCTGTTGCAAAAATAACTTTTAAATCTGCTTCTTGAAATTATTGTAAAATGCCCTCAATTTTCTTTAGAAAATATTTAAAGTGGGTTAATTTTACCTGACATTTTTTCCCCAATGTATTTGTTAGCGTGGAGAATCCATTCCTTCCCTCTGAATCACCATCGCCAAACCAGCCTCCCTGGAGTCTCTCATTTATCCAAGTTAATGAAATTGGATGAAAGATATGTTGGCATTTCTTCAATGTAGCATTTCTCTTTCTTATTTGCTTGTGATTAAGGATCTCACTCCGATTTAATTTACAGGCTAGGAATCCTTTAAACATGAAACAGGAAAATCAATGACAAGGTTGCTTGAGATAACCGAGGCTCACACAGAGAGGGTTGACTTGTTTCCATGTGCGGTCTCTAAGCCTGGCTTCATACCGTGGAATGAGTGTGGATTCATTCGAAATAGTAAATCCTTGTAACCCTTCCTTTTTCTCCCCAGCCCCTTTGCTCGTACCCTGTCGGAAGCCAACATGTCCCTGAAAAATGAGCCAAGAGTCAATACCTCTGCACTGCAGAAAATCGCTGCTGACATGAGTAATTTGATAGAAAATCTGGACACGCGGGAGCTGCACTTTGAGGGAGAAGAGGTGGATTACGATGTTTCCCCCAGCGATCCCAAGATACAGGAAGGTAAAGACCGATGGTCTGAGCAAGGCGAGAGTTGATCGGCGTTGCTTGGCAGAGCGCGCGATTTGAAATAACAGGCAAATGATTGATTCCCCCCTCCCCTTTTTTAATTGTGTTATGTTAGACCTTCCTGTGGGTGTCTTCACCGAGGGCTGAGACTGCTTCATTAGCTGTGTGCTTGTAGTAGTTATGATTCTTGGGCCCATGCCCGGAAAAGGCAAATTAGGCTAATATCGTGTATCCTTGCAATGTCATTGTATTCCTGCAATAACGTTATCTACTTGTTTGTTTTTTAGCATGTATTCCGTTCTCTGCTATTTATAAGACTCAAGGATTTAAGGAGCCTAACATACAGACGTATCTTTCCGGCTGTCCAATAAAAGCCCAAGTCCTGGAAGTGGAACGCTTTACATCTACAACAAGGGTCAGCATATTTATGGACTCATCTTGTGTTAGCCATTGTAGACGAGTCGATGCACTGACTTCCATTTTCCTTCCTTGTAGTGATGACTATGTTTTTAGATTTTTTTTTTAAAACCACTTCTAAGTCCTCACTGACTCTCAAGTTTTTGCTTTCCATTTAGTCTTTATTCTCATATGCCTCTTTCCTCATTCTGGAAAATGCCTCTCTTAAAAAAAAGGGGGGGGATACCTAAGGCAAGTTTAATAATTGCTGAGTGCCTCTCCTAGTCCTCTTCTCTCCCCAATTTTCTGTTTAATGTGGGCTCCTGGGGCATAGCCATTCCACCTAGAATGCCGCATAGAAGCCAAGGAAAAGCTTAGCTTTCCTAATGCTTGTTTAGCAAGAAAATCATGATGTCACCTGGCTCTTGAAACAGGCCAGGATGCTAGTGGACTGGTCCGGGTCACTCCCCAGAAGCCCAGCTGAGCGAATTTTGCCGGCCTCCTCTGCCACTCTGATTCGCTCCTAGCACCTGTCCTTGAGGCCCTGTTCACAGGCTTTTCTCTTTGAGTGCTGGAAAGGCATCTTCTGTGAAGGTGACTTCACCAAGCAAAGCATCCCTTTGTGAAATGGATTGAACTAGAGGCTGTTAGAGTCACTGCCTTTGCTCAGTTACTGTTTATCACAGAGGTCCAGTCTAAGTGGAGTTGCTGCAGGCTGGTGGCCTTTGTCCCCTGGGGCTAAACTCTGGCTCCCCACAGAGGAAGGCCACCTTGGTTCCTGCCTCAGGGGAAGGGTAGAAGAACCTTGCTCCAGAGGCAGGGTCTGCCTGCCCTTCCTCCTTGTCTTTTGCAGGGTGCCACGTGCTACCTTGGTCCTCACAGTTTTGCTTAGTGGTCTGCCCTGACTACCTGTGCTTGCCTGCACATCTTGACTCCTAGTTTACACCCACCTTTCCTCTAGGCTGTTTGTATGAGATGAGTCTGTACCCTCTGCTATACTGCTAAGCACAACCCGCTCAGTAATGTCTCTAAGATGACCTTTGCTTTCCTATTTTGCCTACCAGCTTTTAGATTGGGAGGGGATAAGCATGCTCACAGGATTAAATGTCCAGACTCCAGAACCAGGCTGCATGGTTTAATTCCTGTTTTTGCTTTGTGATCTCTAGTAAGCTGTTTAATCTTTGTTTCTCCCATTTCCTTGTTTGAATAATGGGTGTAATGGTGCCTACATTATAGGTTTGTTATGAGGATTTAATAATAATACATAGCATTATACAAGAATTTTGTATATTATATTATTAGGGAGCAAGAACTTTCTATCCCCTTCAAAAATCCTTCTAGCCAGATGAAGACTCAAATTGACGTGAGACAGATTAATAGGAGAAAATAAAATTTAATTTCATGTGTATGGGGAATCCACATAGACATGGAAATTCCAAAACCGGGCAAAATCAGGTATTTATGTTATTCTGAACTATGGAGAATTGGGTCGGGGTCTAGAACTTCAAAGGGAAGGAATTCAGTTCATAGGGAGATGAGGAAGAGCGAATGTTTGGTAAACAAATGTTTGCTGGGCCACTCGGAAACAAGGAGACATGGAGGACTTTGATCGAACAGACCTTGCTAGTTCCTCCCTGTCTACCTTGCTTAGTTCATAGTATAATGTAGTCATCTGTGGTGAGCTTTCTTTCTGGAGCAGGTCCTCTAGCTAAATTCTTTCTAGACCGCTGAGGTCAGGGAGATAAAGAGCTTTTCCGGGATCTGCTGGGTTTGGTTGCTTTTTAACTCAAAGTGATCTTCATGCCAAAGCAGCCTGCTCTTGGCCCTTACAGTATTATAGAAGCATATGGCCCTTACAGTATTATAGAAGCATATACTGTACAATGCTATGTATTATTAACATGAGAGTTCTCCTAAAGTTATTCACAAAGATAAGTATTCAAGTTCCCAAGCCAGGACCTTCTCCTTGCTTGTGCTCCTGTTCGTTCGTGGAATGAGTTTGGTTTAGTTCCCTAAGGATTATCTGTACCCTCCTTGGTGTTTGGTTTCCTAAGACATGTGAACTAAATTCTTGCGGTTTACATGTGACTCCAGGTTTATAAAAATACACTTTTTCTAATTACCGAATACATTCTCTGTACCCGCCCAAGACAAGGCACATCTCTCTCATCTCTCTTCATTTGCATGACAGTCCAGGGAGACTGATGTTATTAGGGCCCTATCAGGCTGGAGATTTGCATTTGACTGTGCCCCACCCTTCTCCACCCTGTGTTCTGCCCCTCCAGGCTCTTGGCTTTTGTCCTGTGGTAGGGCTCAGACAGTGGAGAGCCCAGATAGGAAGTGGGGGTCCCCTTAGGCTGGCTGTGTCCCTTGACCAAGGCAGCCATCTTTATATGGTTCTCTCCTTCTTGTTCAGTACCTGGTCTTGCCTCTTGTCCTTTCAAGAGTGGGGATGCCTTCAGAACCCAGAACTTCCTTCCTTTAGGGTTTCCTTACCCCATCATGTCTTCGTAAGCAATTCCTTTATGAAAACTCTTCGAATTACTCCAATTCTAAAAAATTCCCATAATTCTCCTGGGATGTTGTCTGACAGACACTTGGCTGAAGTTTCACAGCTGGTAGGCTGCACCTCAGGGTTTCAGACCTTTAAAAGCTTCAAAAAGGCTGCGCTAGTCTTTTTTCATGGTACCATACTGCCTCATAATTGCTAAGAAGTTTAGTATGAAACTGGGTGTCTATATGTGAGGGATAAAACTTGGCATTTGCAGTATTTTCTAAGTATTCAGTTTTCATAGGATTGAAAAGTATAATCCCAGGAAATGTGGCCACTTGCTTAAATTGTGTAATTTTTCTTATGTATGTGGTTCATCTTTTTTTTTTTTTAAAGATTTTATTTATTTATTTGTCAGAGCGAGAGAGAGAGAGAGAGCGAGCGAGCAAGAGCGAGCACAGGCAGAGTGGCAGGCAGAGTCAGAGGGAGAAGCAGTCTCCCTGCGGAGCAAGGAGCCCGATGTGGGACTCCATCCCAGGACGCTGGGATCATGACCTGAGCCGAAGGCAGCTGCTTAACCAACTGAGCCACCCAGGCGTCCCTATGTGGTTCATCTTAAATTGAATGTTTTTCACTTGCCTGCAACATTTCTGGCCATTCTGAGTTTTCCTGCATTCTTCTGTGTGATACATGATGGAGGATGATGCTTATCATGTTGGCCAAAGTAAAAGGCAGCATACAGTTCTGAACCCCGGAAGTGGTGTTTTTCAACTTCCAGCTGTTATAACTGTCACGAATCCTAAGTTGAGGCAAAGCAAATGCTAGATTTGAATATTAACCAGTGATATGGTTGGATTCCAGACTTAAGAGCATGTAGGTTGCATTGATCCTCATGCTTATGTTTTATATACGACATCTACCCAGAGCGGTCATGCTTTAGAAGTTTGCCAAGTGTGCCAGACATCAGTAATGAGTGACAGTGGGCCGGGGATCCCCCATGGGCTTGGTGACATCAGAGTCTGGATCAACTAGCGGAGAAAGAGATACTTACTTTCTCCCGCCCCCAACACCTTTGGTTCCTAAACCTCCCAGCAGAGGCCAGTGTCCTCTAGGTGGACCAGAGTGCCCTGTGCCCTACCCAACCCCCTGTTCCCCGCCCCGCCTTCCAAACTCACAGACCTTCCTTCAAGATCTCCTCTGCTCCTCTGCTTTATTTTTTATTTTTTTTTTTAAGATTTTATTGTTTTGAGAGAGAGAGGGAGAGAGCGAGCCTGAGAGGGGGGAGGTGCAGAGGGAGAGAAAGAAACTCCCCACTGAGCTTGGAGCCTGACACGGGGCTTGATCCCAGAATTCTGGGATCATGACCTGAGCTAAAGGCAGACACTTCACCGACTGAGCCACCCAGGCGCCCTGCTCCTCTGCTTTAGAAATATCCCTCAGTTTCCTGACACTTTGTACTCTATCAAAACTATCCCCCAGATCGGTTAGTTTTTCTGGTTGAAATAATTCACTAGTCGATCTTGGCATTTTAATAAAAAATCTTTTAAAAATTTTAAGTGGGGATTCATTTTAGTTAAGTAATCGGGAAAAGTATTTTGCATGTAGGAAAATCTTGGGCTCCTTTCCCTCTAATTGTCCTATATCTTGCTGGTCACTGGTGGTGCTTCAGGGCAGGGAGATATTGTAGACAGGATAGACCTTGGAATATGTTTCAGGAGGAGAAGACATTAATGTCATTTGCAAAGGGCGAGAAGTGGGCTAAGATCATATTGTGTTCCTGGAATCCATTTCCTCCAGCTTTCCTCTCACCTCACTCCAGTTGTCTGTTCTCTGCTTATACTTTTGGACAAGCAAAATTACTTCTGATAACTAATTAGGGTCCTCACTCATTGTCTCCTTTACCTGGTTTCTTGTTTCAGGGTTGTGTGTGTGTGTGCGTGTGTGTTTATGTTTTTGGAGCAGTAGGATTTGTGGAGTTTGTCTTTGGTGCAATTCAGATTTGGTCTTTATGTATATTATAAGGTGAACATTTAAGGGAATATTAATTCTGTAATCAGTTGTTTTAGAAAACATTTTGCTTAAGTACTTATCCAAAACATGTAAGCCAAATTTAAGTTACTTATTAATTAGCTATAGTTCATGGAGAGATTTTAGAGTTTTTATTATTATCTAAAATATCAATCATTTTTATTGATCACTGTAGGTGCCAAGTATCAATCTTTACACTATTGAATTAACACATGGGGAATTTAAGTGGCAAGTTAAGAGGAAATTCAAACACTTTCAAGAATTTCACAGAGAGCTGCTCAAGTACAAAGCCTTTATCCGAATCCCCATTCCCACCAGAAGGTAACTGTTTCAGAATAATTATATAAAGTTATTCCAGTATACAAGTTGGGTGGGAAGAATATTTTATCGATATTATGGGTTAGCTTGTCCATTGTCAGTGGATATTTTCTATTAAAATAGGCTTTTCTAAAAATAAACCATTTTATGAAAGGTTTTATAAGAGTAATATTAGAATCATATCGGAAAGAATAATAAATGTTTCCAACGCGTGGGTGTTTTAGGCACACGTTTAGAAGACAGAACGTCAAAGAAGAGCCTCGAGAGATGCCAAGTTTGCCCCGTTCCTCTGAAAACATGATCAGAGAAGAACAGTTCTTTGGCAGAAGGGTAAGTCCTTCCAGTCTTCTGCTGTTCAGAGTAGAATTTTGTAGTTCTGTAGAAACCTGGCGGCTCCTGAGGGGTGGGGCTGGGGGGCTAGCTGCAACTGTTCTTGCCCCGGGAACCCTCACCCAGGCTGGCTTCTCTGGAACTTGTTAGGCAGTCCTTCCCCAAGCCATTTTGACCTGGGGAGGGTGTGTTTCCCTGAAGAGGAGGAGTGTTCTGTGAAGAAGCTTCCTCCCAGCGGGAACCTCTTAGGGCTCCTTGCGAGTCAAGATTGAGCTCATCGTTGAGTGTTTTGAGATCTACTCTTTTAACAACTTATATTTCCCTCTCTTTGTTCCAGGCTTTGTAGTAGCTTGTCCTAAATCTGTGGAGGTCTCATTCCCAAACTGTGGGGGGAGCTCTTCAGGTCAGAGAGTGGTAGGACAGAATCCCAAGGCCCTGGTCCTCTGCCCCAGTGATGCAGAGACACGCAGGGGAGGAGATAGTTTTTCTGCTGGAAAGTTACCAAGTAAATGTCAGTTCTGTTCTGTAATCTGAAAGTTTAATGTTCTGAAAGCAATATTTGATTTCTTCTTTGTGTAGTTGTCTTCTTGTATGAAATCTTTTTAGCGATCTAGAACAAATATTTTCCAAGATACTCTACAGTGTGGGGTTTCTGTGTGCACTTACGTGAATGCAGTTGAAAATGAGAAGCTGTGGCTTTAACAGTTAGTGCTTTCACACACATCATCGTAGTCACTGTGATGGACATTACCCTCGTGCATTTGAGTATTTGAAATCAGGGTACAACTTACTAGAAAGTCTCTCTCTCCTTTTTTTTTAACCTCTCCCTGCCCCCCCCCCGCCAAAACAGCTGTGAAAAATACAGTAATATATCCACCAGTAAATTCAGTGTTATAATTAAGGAAATTCAGGGTTTTAATAAAATCAACAAATGCCTTTAGACTGTCTACCATGGACAAGTCTTGTGCTAGTAACTATGGAAGATTAAAAGAATGTACAGCTTGGGTCTTGTCAGCAGTTTTTAAAAGACAGAAGCATGTAAAACATTAAATAGCAAGAAGGAATTTGAAAAATGGCTCAGGGGTACTATGGAAATACCTCATTAATGCTATTCAAGATTCCTTTCCTGTGATAATAGGAGTAAAGAATTGAATAAGTTTGCAGAAGGTAAAATGAGATAATGATCACATCCCTGTCACTGTTATCTCTCATCTAATATATTTGTGTTACAGAAACAACTAGAAGATTATTTGACAAAGCTACTAAAAATGCCCATGTATAGAAACTACCATGCAACAGTAAGTATTGTTCAGTGACTTAAATTTTGAAATAGTTTATAAAATCATAAGTTGTCAGCTGAATGTTGGATCGTTTTATTAACAGAAGTGCTTGTATCCACTTCTCCAGCATTCCTCAAGTTACAGTTAATGAGCGCAAAATTGACTCGACAGCAATAATTTAGTTCATGGCGATGCTATTTAAAAAATCATGTATAAATTAATGTGTCTAGAACAGTAGATTTAAACGAACTTGAAACTCTGCTCCAGGCTAGATTATCTAGAAATTGACGTCTTTGTCTCCTCAGGTTTCCAGAATAATACCCCAAAGCATTTCTAAGCCTAAAGGAAAAAACACTTGAGTAGTAAGTGAGGAAACAGCTGAGCAGAGTCGAATACCCAGCGTTTATATAGAGCTGCTTGGTTGGCCATCAGGTTAGCCCATGATGCTTATGAAAGGCCTGTCTTTTCGTGTGAAAGTGAGAAGCATGGGAAAAATGAGGGGGAGGAAAAAACTCTGGGGAAATAAAAGAGAGAAGACGTGGTGAGGCTTAGAAGCAGCTGGAAGGCCCACAGGTGCCAAGCAGGAAGGACCAGGCTTTTGTAGAAGTTTTCAGAAAACAGTAAGGTCAGTCCTCTTAGAGGCCTTGAAGGCATGTTTTTAAAGGGTTAATCTTCAATTATCTAAAAGTCCAGATAACTGAGAATGTCCTGGGTTATTGTATTTTTGCATCTGTATGTGTAGAAACTGTAATGCTCGGGGGTTGAATGTATGTATATGGTATAAGGGGCGGAAATTAAGAATAGGCAGTCACGGCCTACTAGATGTGTCCTCTAGTTTAGAGAATGCCATTACTTAAATACTTAAATAGAGGGAAGGGGCATCTGGGGGCTCAGTTAGTTAATCATCTGACTATCGGTTTCTGCTCAGGTCATGATCTCAGAGTCCTGAGGTTGAGCCCGCATGGGGCTCCATATCAAGGCAGAATCTGCTTGAGAGTCTTTCCCCCTCTCTTCCCTCCCCTGCTCCTTCCCCATCCCACACTTGTGTGCTTGCTCTCTCTCTCAGATACATAAAAAATTCTTAAAAAAAAAAAAAAAGAAAGAAAGAAAAAAGAAAGGAAATAAGGAAGGAAGTCTTCTGTGTTAGGAGAGGAAGCAAGAGCTCCTTGACCCTTTGGCGTTTTCTGGTGACTCGCTGCAATCTTGCTGCCTGCCAGGGTATTATCTGGAGGCTGGACAAACCCCCATTCTGTCCCCTAGTTCCCCCAAGCACAAATGATCTGGGGCAGAGCCCATGGCCCACCTTCTGCGGCAACTTGCATTGTTCCATTTGGTGGACTTGAAGGAGCATATGTGGTTTCCTAATCCTGGAGGAGTTTTCCCAGGAAAACCAGCAACTTGGGTCCAACCAGAGGCTCTCAAGAGGAGAAGGATAGGAGAGATTTCTTCCCTTCTAGGACTCAGGAACATGCATCTTTGAGAGAGTGTAACGAGTAAGGATGTCACTGCTGTTATTTCCGATTATATAACTGGTCATTGCTACGGCTAAAAATGCTGTTTCCTGTTGTGTTCTCTGAAGAGATATATGCTGAGGAGTATTTAAATGTGTGCCAGTACCAGTATGCGATGGTTTTGCATTTGTTTTACTCTTCTGCCTGCCTGTGACTTTATTGCTACTATTTCTTTTGGCTTTAGAACAGTAATTGCTAAGTTTAGTCTTCTCTTTCTGTATATAGTACTACATTTTAGATTCTTATGTTGATTAAAAAATGTGACATTTTCTTAAATGTTTATTTTATTTTCTAATCATGAAAATCTTTCCAGAGTTGAGCCGTATTTTGTCTAGGAATTCTAGAATGTCTTCTAAACATTTCCTCTAAAAGGGAAAACCTGGTCTCAACTGACCCAAATATATGTTACCCCACATTTTTGATAGCTACTTATTTACCCTAAGAATGGAATTCTCCATAATGATTCAGACATAAGATACAATTCAATCTATCTTAATTTTCTAACGTTATTAAATTGTCACATAATGTAATTTGGCCTAGAGACTAGATTTACAGGCTTTTGCCTCATATTTGTGAAATTAGATTGGCATCTTTGTGTATCCTTTGATAATTGTGAGAAATATTAAAACTCCTGTCTGTAAAATCATATTAAAAGTAATTTTTCGACAATCACATATAATTAATTTATACTTTTTAACTGTAAAACAAGCTTATTAGAAGTTAATTTGGGTCTTTAGGCCAGAGATCATGGATCATAGGTCAAGGGTCAGATAGGATCACATCTCTAATTTCCATAGAATTTCAATGAAACCAAACATGAACAGTTTTTTTTTTTTTTTTTTTAAATTTTCCTATGGTCATTGGTTAAGTTAGTACTTAGATCAGGAATTTTTTTTTCCAGGAGTATAACTTTTTAAATTCCTTCTTCCTCCTTGAGGGTCTGAAAAACATGTCATTAGTGTTTTAGTGAATTTAACATCAGATAATTCCCTCAGAGATTATTGGTAATCCATTCTGTTTACTCATTTGTAAAATAGGGATACATGTCTTTGTACTCTGCTTAAGGCATAAATCTGTTTTTAAAAAAGGGATGTGTTTACTCAATTGTAACATACAAAATACAAAATCTCAAACAGAATTCCTTTTATATTCTAAGTTGTATTGGTGCTAGCTCTAATACTGAAGCCTAATAATAAAAGGGATACTGAAATATCTAATAGTGAAAGGGAGCATTTTAATTAGTAACTGGAAAATGCATGGCTTGCAGGGAATTTAAAGGAAGAGTCATTAGGAACAGGAAATGTGGGTGCCTCAGTGGCTCAGTGGGTTGAAGCCTCTGCCTTCAGCTCAGGTCATGATCTCAGGGTCTTGAGACGGAGCTCTGCATCGGGCTCTCTGTTCAGCAGGGATTCTATGTCCCTTCCTCTCTCTCTGCCTGCCTCTCTGCCTACTTGTGATCTCTGTCTGTCAAATAAATAAATAAAATCTTAAAAAGAAAAAAAGGAACAGGAAATGTACCTTTTTTCCAGCTGAAGATTAAAATCTAGAAAGGGAATGAAATGCATCATTTCTAGAAGCATCCTAGGTTGACAGGATGCTATTGCTAACTTCCGGTTTGACTGACATTTAACTGTGGTAACTCAGATTCCTTACCTCCCAGAGGGTGATTTCAGGCTAATCACCCTCTGGGAAGTAAGGAATCTGAAAGCATTCCACAGACAGACAATACTGAGCCCCCCCTCCCCCTTGTTTTATACGGTGAGTGAATTCAGTTTGAGGGGAAGAATGGGTAAAGGTGAATGAAGATGCCCACAGTGTTTCCATGCCAACGGGGAGAAGCTGTGCTGTTAAACAGCTGCGCCTGCAAAGTAAGGGACGTCTTGTCGTTCTCATGATTGAGTCTTAAGAGCTGAGAGGATCTGGCCTCTCCATTTCCTCCACTGATGAGATGTCTTCTCTTTTCTCTGGGGCTGTGTTCATTGTCTGACCTGGAAGGCAAGCTTTCCTGGAGTAAGAGAGCCAACCTCCTACCCTTCCCAGAAGGGCACTGCCCAACCCAGCACTTTTGTCTCCCTTGCTTCTGAGAATTTCCCGCTGGGGCACTTGCTTGGGCATTTTGCTGCCTCAGGCATCAAGGTGGCCTCTGAACATCCCCTCCCCTTCCAGTACAAAGATGAACTGGAGGAACTATGAATGCATGATTGCCGGGTAATTTCCAGGGCTTGTTGTTACCCCTTGAGCTAATTGCTTGTCCCTTGTCTTTGGAACTTTATTCCCTGTTTGCCTAACATTACTTGTACTTCTCACAAGTTGGAAAAATAATATTGATTAATACATTCAAGAGATCAGTCAGCCTGTGGAATATTGTCCAGCTAAACTGATCATTAAATTCATGTTCTTGAGACTCACTCACCTGGGCAAATAGAGAATTGATTGTTACCACTCAGGATGCACTGAGAAGTGTGGATGACACAGTCTTTGTTCAATTTCACATTGTGTTATTTGGGTTTGCCTCTAAATTGACCTTGCCACATTTACTTTTAATCTGACAAATCTGTATTAGAGCACATATTGCCAGAGATTCTTTTTTTTTTTTTTAATCAATAACAAGGCTAGTTGTTTCTTGAAATCTCTCCCTAGTTGAACTAAAGTGATAAGGATAGTTTTAAATTTTATATTGGTACATAAATCTCTGCATTACTAACACATTTTTTTATTTAGATGAAATTCTTTACACTTAGCAATTTTATTATATTTTGAAGTTATGATTTCTGAATTATTTCCAAGAATACTTCTGCTGTCAACTCGATGATAAGAGCCATGTGAATAAGAAACTATCCAGATATTAGATAAATGGTTTCCTTGATTTTTGCTTTTCATTTCCTGTTCCTCCATTTAACTGTTCTGTAGCTTTGCATATAAATTAGTTATACCTCTGTAGTAATTTCTTCCAGTGTAAACTAGGATTAACATTTTCTCTCTGCTCCCTAGAGATTAAATGAGAAGTTATGGTTTAGGGTTTTAAAACATTTTGGATTCTATGTTCAGAGTCTGCAGTGTCACGTCTAATAACAAGCATTTCCACAGATGGGATTTTAAAAATACGGTACTGAATTACAATGTTTTATACAAGAATGAACTGTAAAGTCTTCATAGAATCTTTATAAAAAATTTAATGTGAAGATATATTTGATTGAGGGTTTTTAAGTCTTTCAGGATTTTTTTTCTGAGGATTATCTTTATTTATTTGAGAGCGAGTAAGTGAGAGAGACAAAAAACACTAGTGGGGGAGGGGCAGAGGGAGAGGGAGAAACCGTCTCCCTGCTGAGCAGGGATCCTGATGTAGGGCTTGGTCCCAGGACCCTGAGATCATAACCTGAGCCAAAGGCAGATGCTTAATGGACTGAGCCACCCAGGTGCCCCATGTCTTTCTGAATTTAATTTTTAATGTTTTAATTTTAATTTTTTTTATTATGTTCAGTTAGCCAGTATACAGTACATCGTAAGTATTTAGTTGTAGTCTTTAATGATTCATTAGTTGCGTATAACACCCAGGGCTCATCACCACATGTTCCCTCTGTAATACCATTACCTGGCCACCCCATCTCCCGACCCCACTCCCTTCTGTAACCTTCAGTTTGGTTCCCAGAGTCCAGAGTCTCTCGTGATTTTTCTCCCTGTCCGTTTCTTCTCATTCAGTTTTCCCTTCCTTCCCCTGTGATCCTCTGCTCTATTCCCTATGTTCCACATATGAGTGAGACCATATGATAATTGACTCTCTGCTGGACTTATTTCACTCAGCACAATCTCCTCCAGTTCTGTCCATGTTGATGCAAATGGTGGGTAATTATCCTTTTTTGATGGCTGAATAATACTCCATTGTATATATGGACCATATCTTCTTTATCCTTTTGTCTGTTGAAGGGCATCTGGGCTCCTTCCACAGTTTGGCTATTGTGGACATTGCTGCTATGAACATTAGGGTGCATGTGCCCCTTCTTTCACTGCATCTGTATCTTTGGGATAAATACCCAGTAGTGCAACTCCCGGGTCATAGGAAAACAGTATGAACGTTCCTCAAAGTATTAAAAATAAGTCTGTATGAATTTTTACAAATAATCTAAGAAAGAATTTGAAGCACTTAATTGGGTGACTCACAGCAGTGAGAGATTGGTAATTTTTTGCTTACAAATTTAATAATAGATTATTTCTAATCACATATATAAAACGTTAAAGGAAAATTGTTAGGTTTCATTTTTTTAAAAAGATTTTATTTATTTATTTGACAGAGATAACAGTAACCAGAGAGGCAGGGAGAGAGAGAGCGGGAAGCAGGCTCCCTGCTGAACAGAGAGCCCAATGCGGGGTTCAATCCCAGGACCCCGAGACCATGCCCCAAGCCAAAGGCAGAGGCTGAGCCACCGAGGTGCCCCGACTGTTAGGCTTTATTTTATTAATCCCATTTACATTTGAGCTTGGCTCAAATGCCATTTCTTCTTAGGAGTCAAATCAGCTTGGAAACTGGACACCTTCCTCTGTAACTACTTGACATGTAATTGTTGTGGTTCTTCCCACAGAACTTTGTTGATGGGGAGTGTTTTCTATATCTGGTCTCCCCTCTGCTTCCTGATGCCAGGAGCATATCTTCTTGATTTTGAATTTTCTGTTAAGGCAGTTATTGACATGATGTACAACCACTGGTAGATCTGGGCCTACTGTGGCTACTTTTAAGAAAATTTCGTAATTTGGGAGCCAAATAATGTCCAACTCTAACTCTTTCAAGTAATACATGAGGTGCAACTCCTGCATATGCTGAGAATTACATAATGTTCATTGGTCTTCACCTTTGTGCTTTCACATTTTCATCTAATAATCATGGCGAATGATTTACTGCTTTTGCAGCTTTGTTTTGAAGAAACTGTTTGGTCTGACCTAATTCTGAATCTATCCCTTGCTAATTCTGTTATCTTGGACAGTTTTTTAAAAAGATTTATTGATTTATTTTAGAGAGCGAGCGCATGCGGGGGTGGAGAGGGCATATCACACCCTGAGATCAAGACCTGAGCTAAAAACCAAGAGTTAGGGGCACCTGGGTGGCTCAGTGGGTTAAAGCCTCTGCCTTAGGCTCAGGTCATGATCCCAGGGTCCTGGGATTGAGCCCCATATCAGGCTCTCTGCTCAGCAGGGAACCTGCTTTCCTGTCTCTCTCTCTGTCTGCCTCTCTGCCTACTTGTGATCTCTCTCTGTCAAATAAATAAATAAAATCTTTAAAAGAAAAAAAATAAAAACCAAGAGTTAGATGCTTAGCTGATGGTGTCACCTAGATGCCTCTATCTTGAACAATTTATTTAACATATCTCTACACCAGGGGTTGGTAAATTATGGCCTATGGACCAGATCAATCCCACTGCCTATTTTTATATGAGCTAAGAATCGTTTTTATGTTCTTAAATGCTTGAAAATTTTTTTAAAAGAACAGTATTTTGTGACATAAAAATTATATTAAATTTGTATTTTAGTATGTGTAAATTAAGTTTTAATGGAATACAACCATGCTTGTTCATTTATGTATTATCTGTGGCTGCTTTTATTTCATAATAGTACAAGTATATGATTCACAGAGCCTAAAATTTTTATGTCTGATTTCTTTGCTGAGAAAGTTTGCCTATCCCTGCTCTAAAGCTCAGTGTCCTCTTCTGTACAAGAGAGATCTGAGATAATGTATGAAAAATGCTTAGTACAGGGCCAACAGATATTAAGCACTCAGTAAATGTTAGCTGTTGATGTTGTCATCATAATATTTGTAGTTTTTATCTTCCCATAATTTATAAGGTAAAGGTGGGTCTGAAATTCTCTTCCTTTTCTACTCACTAAAAATAGTTATTTTTATATTATTCGTATGTAAAATTATTTTATTTTATTTTATTTCTTTCTTTAGAGAGAGTGTGGGATGGGGAGAGGGTCAGAGGGAGGAGAAAGAGAATCTTGAGCAGACTACCCGCTGAGCACGAGCCTGTTGCCAGGACTTGATCTCACAACCCTGAGATCGTGACCTGAGATGAAATCCAGAGTCGGATTCTCAACCAACTGAGCTACCCAGGCACCCCTTATTTTATTTCATTTGTATTAAAATATTCTGGTATTCCTGATGTTCAAAGATCTCTGCAAACTCCCTTCAACGCACTCTACCATTTAACTTTACATTACTCTCTTCATCTTGCTTACTGTAGCCCAACTATATACCTGATGACCTTTGCACACCTTCCCTGTCCTCTCTCCCCCTTCATCTCCCATTTCCACGTACCAAGCCTAATCCACCTTCCAGAACCTGGCACCAACATCACCGCCTTCACACAACCCTATTGTTAGTGTGTATGCTATGCCACACAATCCTCCTTCCCCAGCAACAAAAACACAGAAGAATTTGGGGAAAAAAGTCTCTCCTATTGATTTTTTTGAGCATTCTGTCTTTACCTTTGAGAGCACACATCACTTTCTTGGTTGTGTCTTAATTATACATAGACTTCTTCCAGGAAGAAGAACATAGATGTTCTTCCAGGGCGATGCCATTGTGTTGCTTGGTGTCGTCCCCCAGATGTGTTTACACATACGGGTATCTAATGCATGTTGTTGGGTTTTTTTTTTTCAAATGTATAAACTTTTCTTTTTTCTTTCTGTCTTTCTAAAGTATGGATTTTTGGCCTCTTTTTCAGACAGAATTCCTTGACATAAGCCAGCTGTCTTTCATCCATGATTTGGGACCAAAGGGCATGTAAGTTCCAGTGTTGCGTGAGAAGGGGTAAAGTTGATAAGTACCACCCTTTGACTTACCAGCGGGCCATGGGGACAGATCTTACTGGCTTTACTACCTGCTGCTTTTCTTCCCAACAGAGTCCAAGCCACTTGGGGCATCTATTTATACACGGTGCTACCTTGCTGTATTGAACACTGGTAGCAGCTGCCCCATCCCCTTTCTTTTGTGCTTCCAGCACATACGGTTGCCTCTGGCCCAACATTAGGGGTGTTTCATACAGGTAGCAAATATGTTATGTAGGAGAAAGCATAGAAATAAACGTACTGTGTTGCATGTTTGAAAGTTGCTAGGAGAAGAGATCTTGAAAGTTCTTGTCACAAGAAAAAAAAGTTATAACTGTGTACATTAGATGTATTGAGGTGATCATTTTTGCAGTGTATACAAATACCACATCAATGTCTTATACACTGAAACTGGTATAATGTATATCAGCTATAGCTCAGTTTTAAAAAATCAAATATACCGAATCCTGTCTTTTTAATAACTTATAAAAGTTAGCTGTTTATCACTCATTTTCATGATTAAAAATGCTGCTGTGTAAAATTTATGCTAAGTAACGAGATTGACAATTACTTAATGATAATTTTCCTTTATAAAGTGAGCGCTTGAGCGCTTAGCTTCTTTAGGGCTTCTTTAGGGCTAAGAGCCTTGTTAGTAGTGGTTTTCATTTTTTCCTTTTGTTAGGCCATTAGTATTGTTATGTCTTGTCCTACTTTTCAAAATCAAGACATTTCTCTTTCCAAAGCTCTAAGAGCTGTGCTCTATTCCTTTGGTATGGGTTGGTCCTAGAACTGTAGGTAGAAGGACGAGGAATATTTGGGAACTGGTGAGCGAGCACCCCCAGTGGTCTCAACAGCAGGTAAACCGTCCCTGTGTGGGCCTCTGGCAACGTGCGGGGTCTTTTTCAGCTTGTCCCAATGACTGCAGGGTACACTCAGGACAGGTAACCAGAAGCTAGGATGCTTAAAGTCCTGCAGTATGTGCAAGAGACTTTTGCTGCCTCCAATCCGACCAGGTGCTTTTAGGGATCAGCTGCTAGAGTATCCACCTAGTGAATGTGCTGGTGAAGAAGGAAGGAGAGGAATGTGATATGAGAATGAAACAGTTTATTTAGTCCCAAGTTGTGAGGCTGTATCAGCCAAGCGCGAGTTGGAAATCCAAAGACCCTGGGTTAACTTGGTGTCTCTTTCAGAGAAGGTATGATAATGAAAAGATCCGGGGGACACAGAATACCAGGCTTGAATTGCTGTGGTCAAGGAAGAGCCTGTTACCGCTGGTCCAAAAGGTAGGTCTTGGTTGTTCTGTGGGTTTGTTTTACGAAACTGGATATTTGGGGAATTTTCACAGACTGGTTTTCAATTACAAATCAGTACTATATCCTTTGAAAGTCACAACAGAGCACGTTTTAAATTTTTTTTAAAGATTTTATTTGACAGAGCTCACAGGTAGGCAGAGAGGCAGGCAGAGAGAGAGGGGGAAAGCAGGCTCCCCGCTGAGCAGAGAGCCCAATGCGGGCCTCGATCCCAGGACCCTGAAATGACGACCCAAGCCAAAGGCAAAGGCTCAACCCACTGAGTCACCCAGGCACCCCTAAATTATCTTAGTTTCCAGATCTCAGCATCCATGCCAACATTCTAACTCAAACCTGGACTTGTAGGCAGAGTGTGCAAACTTTTATTATATATGTAAAAACTGGTTGGCAATAGAACTCATGGGTCAGCCAAAGAACATATACAAATGGCCAGTAAGGACAAGTAGATAGCTCAACCTCACTAGTCATAAGGGGACTGCAACTCAAAACCATAGTGAGGTCCAACTTCACACCCACCAGGATGGCTATCATGAAAAAGATACACAGTACCAAGTGTTGTTGACAAGGATGTAGAGAAGTTGGAACACTACTACATTGCTGGTAGAAATAGGAGATGGTGCAGGCACTCTAGAAAACTGCAGCACTTTCTCAAAATGTTAAACATAGGAAGTGGGATTACCGGGGGCTATGGTAACTCTAGGTATTTAGCCAAAAGAATTGAAAAAATGTGCATGTATCAAAACTCATAGAAGAATCTTCATAGCAGCATTATTTAGAATAGCCAAAAGATATGAGCCACCCAATGTCTTTCACCTGTCACCAGAGGGGTGAGGATATCCATACAGTGGAATATTATTTAGCCATAAAAAAGAATGAAGATGAAGGGAGATGGGGGTTCTTTCTGGGTTGATGAAGATATATGGTGGTATAATTTTTTGAATATATTATAAACCCCTGAACTATATACTTTTAAAGGGTGAGTTTTACAGTATGTGAATAAATTGTTTAGAAATTTTTAATGAAAAAAAGAATAAAGTGCTAATTCATTCTGTGTCCTGACTGAATCTCAAAAGCATTATGCTAAGTGAAAAAGCCAGACACAAAAGGCCACATAGTATATGATTCCATTCATATGGAATGTCGAGAATAGACAAATCTTTAGAGACAGAGTAGATGAGTGGTCTTGAGGGGTTGGGAGGAGAGGAGAATGGGAAATGACTGCTAACGGAAATGGGGTTTCTTTTGGGTGGTGACAGTATTCTGAAATTAGATATCAGTGGTAATGGTACACAGCTTTACAAATATACTAAAAACCACTGAACTGTACACTTAAAAAATAAACAAAAAAAATTTGTCAGACTTCAAGGATGATAATTTTAGACTTACATTTGCGAGGATGTATAATGTGCTATGTGATATAGACAGAGAACTTTAATTCATATCCTATATCCTACACAACCAAAGACTCCTGTGGGTCAGTATTCTCATCTGATTCTTATTTGTGTCCTCAAAGCACTTATCACAATGTTTTGAATGTAATAGACAATAGTTGTTTGTTAATAATAATATTTTACTGGAATTTTGGAGAAATATTGAGATGTATACATTATTTCCCCAGCCTTGAAAAAGTTCTGTGAGTTCGTGTACATATGAAATTGAGCTAAGTGTATATTAAAAATACATAAACCCTGAACTAAGATTTACCTTTAAACATAGTTAAGGTACACTACCAGCAAAACAACAACAACAACAACAACAACAAAAACAACAACAAAAACACCACTAAGTAATGCTCTCATTATCTCAGTTTTGAAGGGATGGCAGAAATTACAGGGAGGAGATCAAGAGATTAGAGAAAATTGAAAATTTCTGTGTTCCAGTAAAACCGTTTTACTAAAACAAAAAAGGAAGTAGTATACTAGAAAATGTGTGTTTTCAAATAAACTTCTGTAATTTACATAAACACACAGAAGGGCCCTGGTGCAGATTCCTCCTGAGCAGCCCCCCCTACACCCCCATACGCCCCCAGTTGGCTTCGGCTAAGGCAGCTAGCTGCTGGGGGCCAGTCCCGAGGGCTCCAAAGGCAAGCCCTTGCAAGCCTTTGACTGCAGACACTCTGGGCGATGCGGATCTGCTTGTGTGCATGCTGAGCAGACCGGAAGCATTCATGGCCTCCAGGAGCAGCCCTTAGCCAGGAGCTGGCAGGAGTCTGACCCTGGTAGCCCTCTGATGGGTGATTCTGCTACAAGCTCTGCACTGTCTCCAGAGGCCCCTGAAGGGTTTGCAACCCAACTGCCCACAATAAAGGACATGCAACCACAACACATCCTTGACGGCTCCTTTCCTGCTCCTCCTTCTCCTTCCCTGCCTTGGCTCCTAATAACTCCCTAATACGCCCTTTTTAAATGACTTTGACTTACCACCTCGTCTCAGGGTGGACTTGTGGGCCAACCAACCTGAGACCTCGACTCAAGACATGGAAACCTTGGTCTGGTCCGTGCAGTCATTTATTGAGTGCCTAATGTTTGCTGGGTTGTGTCCTAGCTCCTATAAAAATCAGGCAAAATCCCTGCCCTCACAGAGCTTTACTGGAGGAGAAAGGAAGGCAGTGATGAAGCTGACGAGCACTGGGGATGGTGTCTGTGCAGTTGTGACCAGAAGGCATGGGGTGGTGAGGGACTCGAGGGTTGGGGATGGGGTGGGTGACTTTAGCTCCCAGTGTCAGGAAGCTGCTGTTGGAGTTACAACCAACCAGAGAAGGGGCAGCCAGAAAAGATGGGGGCCAGACTTTGTTATATAAAAGAACCTAGCTCCCTCACATCTTAAACTTGGGATTAAATCAGGCTTCAACCAGGACAGCCTAAAGAGATATGATCTTCCCTGGAATGAAATGTGTCGTCATTTTAAATTGTATAAATCTTTCCACAAAGATTGAAGCCTTGGTTCCCCATTAATAAGGATCTCCTGAGTTTACATTTGTGGGTTATAAGGTGTCAGTACCAAATAAAATGATAAGACAGAGCTGACAAAATTAGTTTGGAAATTTTTTCACAGTAGAAACTATTAGTATCTCAACAGGAGTTGCTTTTAAGGATGACACATTCATAACTCTCTCTTATTTTTATGCCCATAAAAAGCATTCTGATCACTTTCTTATTTATGCTACCCTAACAAATCTGGTTAAAGCAAATGGGGCAATTAAACCTTTAATCAAGTCTCATAATGACCTTGTCTCAGGGACAAGTTAAAAAAAAAGACAAACATGGCAGACATTTCTTTCCACAATTTAAAACATCTGCTTGAACAGCCTATCTGTTGAGCAACTTCTTGGCATTAGGTGGTGGATTAGACGATGTGTTTCTTATCTCAAATGATGTCTGAGAAGAAGGAGACATATAAATTTTAAAAAATAAATGTAGCATTTATTTCTGCAAACTTTGAGCTATACCAAGAATTCTACAGACAGTGAATAAGCAAATAATCCCAGGGATGTGTCCTGAGGAGCCAAACAGGATGGAAGGTGGGTTGGGGGCTGGGCCAGCTTTTTACCCTTGAGTAGCCCAGGAAGGCCTCCCTGGGGAGGAGAGTATCAGTGGAGAGCTGATGAACAGGAAATGACTGCCCTTGGGAGGATCCGGAAGAAATATTTCTAGGTAGAGGAATAGCAAATGTAGAGGTTCAAAGAATGACCTTGGCAAATCTGAGGAACAGCCAGACATCAGTGGTGGGAGACAACAGGAGGAGGCTGAGAAGGCCGGCTCTGGTGGTTTGTCCACATTTTAGTGCCATAGCAAGGAGTGGCCCAGGCAGGAGGCATCTTGTTCGAAGGGACTATGATCTCACCTCCTTGAGAACAAGAACGTTTGTGAAGTGCCTTATTGTCAATGTGAGGCGCGGTGCTGAGCAACATACGTGAGTCACCTCTGTTATTTCGCACAAACACAGATGAGCTGGGCATCGCTGTTCCCCTCATTTCATGGGTAGAGACCTTCTGCTTAGTCACCCAAGTCACACAGCTGAGCTGGAATCGGAGCTCAGGGAGGATGACGGGTAGGTAGGTGCTTACTCCCTGGGTAACCGGTGCCGACTTCCAGAACACAACTTGACCAATTCCTTTGTTGATGCAGAGAAAGGAAAGAAATCAGAAGAATTTTAATGAATGACATAATTAAGAGCTTTATATAAAGACCAGGAGTCAATTTACCCTGATGTTTAATGACTATTAAAAAGAATTCATGAGGGGCACGTGGGTGGCTCAGTGGGTTAAGCCTCTGCCTTCGGCTCAGGTTGTGATCCCAGAGTCCTGGGATCGAGACACGTCGGGCTCTCTGCTCAGCGGGGAGCCTGCTTCCCTTTCTCTTACTCTGCCTGCCTCTCTGCCTACTTGTGATCTCTGTCAAATAAATAAATAAATAATCTTTAAAAAAAGAAAAAGAATTCATGAAAACAAAAATTGTTATCTTTGACATTCAGCTTTAAAAATCCCGCTGACACCTGAGCGCCTGGGTGGCTTGGTTGGTTAAACGTCCAACCCTTGATCTCAGCCCTCAGTGTCATGAGTTCAAGCCCCGTGTTGGACAACACACTGGGCATGGAACCTTTAAAAAAAAAAAAAATCCAGCTGTTACTGGTAAACTCTTCTGTATTTGCAGGCTGCCTCATCTTGGAGGGGCAGAGGCAGAATGTACATAGGAGACCCCATGGATGGCAGCGCCAGTGTTCACCCATGCTCTCGCCCCATAGAACACCCAGCCCTCTCCTTGCCATTGCTGAACAAGGTTGCTGAGAGCCTGTACAATCCTCTGTGCCAGTTAGAGAAAAGTACCATTTCTGCAGGGTGTCATGTACCAAATGTCCTGGTATAGGACTTGGCTGCTCAATGGTACCTTGTGGCCTGTCCCTAATGCCATGTTTGGCAGCCTTTGTCCTGGTGGTTGTGCCACCAG
This sequence comes from Mustela putorius furo, assembly GCF_011764305.1. Classification (NCBI taxonomy): domain Eukaryota; kingdom Metazoa; phylum Chordata; class Mammalia; order Carnivora; family Mustelidae; genus Mustela; species Mustela putorius. The sequence continues at coordinate 73,991,765 of NW_025421987.1, read as the reverse complement.
CCTCTGCTCTCAGAAGCTTTTCTGAGATTTGTTTTGTAATGCCAATCATGGGAGCTGGTACCCCTGGGTGGGGGTCACCCCACCATCATCCCGCACTGTGGACCCCGGTGTGGCACTCCAGTGAGAGCTCGCATTGCTGCTGTTTAGGTGTGCTTTACTTCCAGGCACACAGGTTCACCAGGCTGCTGTGTTTGACTTTCTTCTCTGACCAGCAGGCCCGGCAGCTGTGGTTTTCAAAGCCTCTGGCTCCTCCTCAGTCAGCAGGACGGCACGGCAGTTCTCTGGGCCTGGGCCATGCCTCGTGCCCGCTAACTTCTACCGCGGGTGCAGCTGGGAGAAGGGACTGGGGCTAAAGAAGGAGCTTTAGACAGATACGTGATGCGCCCCGCTCTCTTTTATCCTGAACTGAGGTTAGTCGATAGGCAGCCTGCATGTCTGACCTCACAACTCAGGCCTTCCGAACCACTGAGTCCTTGTTTATATCACTGACATTGAGCCATGTTAGGAGAATGCTTACGAAAAGTAGAATTCCTGCCTTTGCAGACAATTATTAAGAATGGTATCCGTTATACTGCTCAGTTGCCTGCTGTTAGGTCCCAAATGAGAAGCTTCCTTTGGAATTTAATTTTTGGGGAAGACACCTTTTATTTCTTTAATTTATTCACTGGGTAAGAAAAACCGGGAGGCTCAGACACAGGTTGGCATACCGTCACCAAATTTATGTTAATGTTGTGGTTAGGTATTGGCTTTCTGGGACTTTAATGTTTTTCCTTTTGTTAACATATCATATGTATGTCCTTCACCGTGAGTCATCCTAACTCCATCCCATTCCCTTTTATTGGGAAGAAGCCAGGCTGTATTTTAAGAAACAGATGCATGAAATGAACGTAGGTGGAGCCCAACATAGATTTGTGTGTGTTAAATCCCAAACTCTAAAGCCACTAGATTGTAATGTAGTTAGCAATTTCAGTAACAATTTGTTACAGATTTTTTTTTTAGATGCTGACTTGCATGTCACATTTACAATATTACTTATTGTAATAAGGTGTTCCAGCCTTTCCTGTTCTATAATGGGCTTTGGCTTTGTGTGATAGGTGATATAATATGCCCACTATTGTTTTATTGTTATGAACTGACTTACTTGATAACGACACAATGACACATTTACAGAAGTAAATGTGATTATGTGGTGTTGTAGGCAGCATGACACAGTTGCCACTTGTATTCATTTTAAATCAATCCCATATGGTCTTGCCTTCTCACTGTCATTGTCATGCCTGTTATCTATGTCCTTATTGCTCAAAGGTCATGCTAGCCTGGGCATGAACTTGTGAGCAATGCAGAATCTCAGTCCCTGCCGCAAAGCTACTGCATCAGAATCTACATTTTATTTTTATTATTTATTACTGTTATTTTTCATTGAAGTATGATTGGCACATGATATTACATTAGTTTCCGCATACAACATTGTGGTTCAACATTTATGTACATTATCAAATGCTCGCTACGATACATATAGTTACCATCTGTGGCCATGCAAAGTTATTAAAATATCATTGACTATATTCCCTATGTTGTACTTTGCATCCCTGTGACTTATTTACAACTGGAAGTTTGTACCTCTTAATCTCCTTCACCAGTATGCCCATCCTTCCACCCGTCCCTGCTCTGGTAACCAGTAATTTGTTCTCTGTATTTATGAGTCTATTTCTGTTTTGCTTTGGTTGGTTGGTTTTTGTTTTCTTAGATTCCACATGTAAGTGAAGTCATATGGTATTTGTCTTTTTCTGACTTGTATCACTTAAGCATAATACCCTCTCTAGATCCATTCATATTGTTGCAAATGGCAAGATCTTTTTTTTATTGGCTGAGTAATATTCTACCACATTTTCTTTATCCATTCATCAATAAGTTACTTCCCTATATCAGCTATTATAAATAATGTGGCAACAAATGTAGGGGTGTGTACATCTTTTCTAATTAGTGTTTTTGTTTTCGTTAGGTAAATACTACAAAAGCGAAAATGCTGGATCATTTGGTATTTCTGTATTTTTTTGAGGAACCTCCATATGGTTCTCTGTAGTGACTGCACCAATTTACATTCCCACCAACAGGTCACCAGGGTGTCCTTTTCTCCACATCCTCACCAGCACTTGTCATTTCTTGCCCTTGTGATACTGCACCGAATCTGCATTTTAACAGGATACCCATGTGAGGCATATTCACAGTAAAGTATAAGAGGAGTTGTTGTGTATTATTGTTGGAGCTTGCTAACCTGCCATCATCCCTCTTTTTTATCCTTCATAATTTTCTTTCTAGAACACAATTACAGTGATAGTCTCATCCTCTTCCTTGCTGGGGCATGAGGGTTCTCTTATTTAATAAGCATCCTGGTGTTTCTGTTAAAAACACAGATTGTCAGGCCTTTTTAATGGATCTGTGGTTGGGCCTGGGAAACTATTGTTTTTTAACAAGCATCTCAAGAGCTTCTGATGGCAAAACAAATTTAGGAAACGCTGGTTCCATGCTGTAAAATCAGCGTCCTGAGCAGGGTCCTTAAACCCTCCTCAGTGTAGCCTTTGCCCATCATCCCCACGTGATACTCATTTGCCCGTTGTTCCTTATTATATTCCCTAAGACCCGACCTCACCAGACTTTCTGCCAACACATGTAGCATTTCCATACCTCCATGCCTTTGCCCACTCTTCCCTCCATGTGGGATATACGCCTCAGCCACTGTGCTCAGATACCACCTCTTTGAGTCAGTGCCTCTACCTCTTTCTCTTAGTCCAAACTAAGGACTCCTTCCTCCTTATACACATTATGCCTACAGTTTCTCGTATCTTCTTTGTGTCCCATTAGCCGAGTAAGCCATTTGGAGAGCATGTCTCATTTACCTCTGTGCTATTGCTACCTCTACCCTAGTATCCAGCTTATCATGGTATTTTCCCTTTATGAAACTTTTTAAAGTTTTTATTAATTTATTTGAGAGATAGAGCATGGAGAGGAGAAGGTCAGAAGCAGAAGCAGACTCCCCATAGAGCTGTGAGCCCAATGCAGGACTCGATCCAGGGACTCCGGAATCATGACCTGAGTCGAAGGCAGTCACTTAACCAACTGAGCCACACAGGCGTCCCCTTTATGAAACTCCTAAATATATATTGAGTTGAATACATATATGCTTCTAAGAGATCATGTCCTATTGAACATTGTTTATTAATAGTCAAAACCACAAGTACTTTGAATTAAAGAACAGAATATATGAAATATTAGATGCTTTTGAACATTGTTTATTAATAGTCTTTAAAACCACAAGTAACTTGAATTAAAGAACAAAATATGTGGAGTATTAGATGCTTACTGGGTTGTTTTTAAAGGAGGATTTTTACCTCCCAAGAGACTTAATTTGCCTCTTTTATGACAGTTTATTTTAGCAAATATGTTTCCAATGCATTTTCACTTTTCCAACAGCTAAGGGTCCTACTGTACATCCTGCAAGCTCTACGTGCCCATTTCAGGGGTGTTCTTTTAGGCTTTGCCATTAATGTATACTAAGCTAATGAATTGCTTTGAATTGCTTGGTGCCAGTACTTCTTAGAAAAACATAGTAGACCTCCTGTTCGTTTTTTGTGATTGTGACTGTTGCATAGTGATGTTTAAAAAATAAATCTCCTATGTAAAAAATAAAATATCTACAATCTGGTAGAGTGTTTACTTGTCTTAACTTGTTCTTCTTTTTGTTTCAGTAATCAAGTCTAAAAATATTTATTACCTTCTTACAGGTGGCTGATAGTGAAAGATTCATTTTTGCTCTACATGAAACCAGACAGTGGTGCCATTGCCTTTGTCCTGCTGGTCGATAAAGAATTCAAGATTAAGGTGGGGAAGAAGGAGACAGAGACCAAATATGGGCTCCGAATTGATAATCTTTCAAGGTAGAAATTTCAAGTATTTTTAAAAGATTTCTCTCAAAAACAAAGTTTCTCTCCCAACCTTGAGTGAAGGAAGTAAAATAATTTAAGTGTTAGAAAATTGTTACTTTGAACTCATCCTCAACCAAAAATAATGAAATGACTTTTCTTTCTATATATGTTTAAGTATAGAATACCCAGTGAAACAGAATAAATAATCACATGTGTTAATTTATGCGTGTTTTAACAAAATGTATGGCTACTACAAAATTAATGACTCGGTAATACCAACTTACCAAACAGATAAGTTAAGGAGTGATAGTTTCATATTTTTAAAAAAATAAAATTTTACTTTATAAATTGATATCTTTTACTTAACAGGAACACATAAACAGTGATTTGATTTACAAAAATTCTGTTTGCACACAGATTTTAAGCATGAAATCTTGAAGGGATACTCAAATGTACATTAACTATAGATTTTATTAGCGAGTATGTGTTAATAAATGTTTTTTCTGGAAGATTGTACTTACGTAATATGTGTATCTTTTTCTCTATATATACATTTGGTTCTACAAAGTTCAGCCTCATGAATACAGATATAATTTTTTTTCTTTTCACACATTGACTTACATAAATACATATGTATTTACACACACAGACACACACATACTCTGTCTAATACACACTGGCATGAGTTTTGTGTGTGTGTGTGTGTGTGTGTGTGTGTGTGTAAAAAGATGCTAAACTTCCTGATCTTCTCTGAGACCCTAAAGTTTAAGATTTTTTTCCCTCATAGCCTACTATAGTTCTAGTCATAGTAAGTATGTTTACATATTTTAGAATGAATGAATGAGTAAATAACCTGAAAATTTATTTTTGCTATATGGAATATAGTTTAAAATCCTGCCCAAAATGTTTAGGAGTCTGCTTTTTTGATATAAATAAGATGTTCTTTGCTTAAAAATTTCAACCTATGTTTGCTGCAATACCAAAACAAAATGGCACAAGCTTACTTGTTAAAATTTTTTTAAAGAAACAGAACACAGAATGATCACTACTTTTCTCCCCACACTTTGCTTTTTTTTGAAGGACACTTATTTTAAAATGCAACAGCTATAGACATGCTCGGTGGTGGGGAGGGGCTATAGAAGAATTCATCCAGAAACATGGCACCAACTTTCTCAAAGATCATCGATTTGGGTCATACGCTGCTATCCAAGAGAACACTTTAGCTAAATGGTAAGATTGTTTTGCTCTAAGACTATTTCTTATAGTCATAGTATCTGTTGTTATAGCAGGCCTAAATTCATCTGGAAGCAGTTTTCAAAGCTGTGGAAATGTATTCTGCCTTATACTTGACAAGGGCCTTTCTTTAGAGGACTACCTGAGCGTAGATTAGTTATCCAATTTTTGTATTTAAGATTTTCACAGTGAGCACTCAATAGCTAGCTTTAGATTTTGAAGTTTGATTTTAAAAGCTAATTTTTCCATTTTCAGTGATACACATGGAATGTTTATTTAAGTTATTAGCTGTAATTAAAGAATAAGAATTTATTTGCTAGGTATGTTTTTCTACCCATGATTTGGAAATTGGTCTGTTCCCAGTCCCAGACAAACCATGGTGTGAGTTCAACAGGATGAGGGGATTCATCTGACTCATGATGATGAGACCAACTTGTTGTTCTCTCCAGTCGCTTCCTTCTGTCTCCTTCCTGTACTTCCTGCATGGCAGATGGAAGATGGGATTTTCAGTCCTTGGTCCTCAGTTATACAAAGTTTGTACTTTGTAGTGACTCAGGCAGTGGCTTTCATCTTTTATTTTACCGTAAGGTCTTTTTCTTTTCATTTAAAAAAAAAAAATGAAACAAAAACATTTGTCTTTCAGGTACGTTAATGCCAAAGGGTATTTTGAAGATGTGGCAAATGCTATGGAAGAGGCAGAAGAAGAGATTTTTATCACGGATTGGTGGTTAGTATTTATCCATGGGGATTGGGTTGGGAGGTTTCTACGACTGGAAATGTAAATCAGTGTTGTGCTGTTCCAGAATCGTACTTTATGAAAACCAGCAGTACCCGTAGATGGTTTGGCTGAAGTCTCAACAGTTAACTATAATAGCCTTCAGTGAAACATCTTTTCAAAAAACTCGAACTCCAAGTATATCCTTAAAATATTTAGCTTAAACAATTCTGGTTTTGTCTTCCTCCCTTCTGTCTGCCCCCCTCGCCCGTTCCCTCCCTCCTCTTTTTTCTTTTCTTTTTTCTTCTCTTCTCTTCTTTTGTTTTTTCTGTCTTTCTAGATGTTATCTATTTGTCAGAGGCAGAGAGCACAAGGAGGGGGAGCTGCAGGCAGAGGAAGAAGCAGGCTCCCCACGGAGCAAGGAGACCAATGTGGGGCTCAGCCCCTGGACACTGAAATTATGATCTGAGCCAAAGGCAGACGCTTAACCAACTGAGCCCCCCAGGCATTCCTATTTTTGTCATTCCATTTGGAAATAGACACCCAAATATCCATCTTAGTGAAGATATTTTGCAATGCAAATGCAGTTTTAGAAGTGGTAGAAAATAATCTTCCTTGGGTGCCTTCTTCATTTGGTATTTCAGTCACAGGTCCAGTGAATATACTTCTGAATTGTCCCTTTGAAGCTAGAGTAGTTCCATTTGCCTATTACAGAATGACTAGGCCTGGTCAACTTTTTTGGAGATACGTCAGACTTCAGCTTTTTGACCCCCTTTACAAATGTCCATGGGAGTTGCAGTGCTTATCAGGGCCACTGGAAATCTCATATTCAGAAGTCCTTTAGCTCTTGGAAAATTGTCCTCTTGGAGTTGGTGTAGGTTTTTTTTTTTTTCCAAAGATTTTATTGGTTTATTTGTCAGAGAGAAATAGAGAGGGAAAGCACCCAAGCAGCGGGAGAGGCAGAGAGAGAGAGAAGCAGGCTCCCCACCGACCAAGGAGCCCCATGTGGGACTCGATCCCAGGACACCGGGATCATGATCTGAGCCGAAGGCAGCGGCTTAACCAACTGAGCCACCCAGGTGTCCCTTGGTGTAGTTTTTATAGGCTGACTTTAGTTCCACTTACCCATCTGCCTGGACAATTAAAACCAGTTGCAGATGCCAAAATTGACTACCGGAGAAATGAACGTGTCTAAAATGTGTCTTCCTTCTAAGAATTCAGTCGCTGAAATGCTCCTTATTTTTCCCTATCTTGTTTCCTTTCAAATGCTATCTCATGTATAAACTGTGACAATATCATAGTTTATTTCCTCCTAATATAGCAGTTTGGGGAAAGGGGAGAGTAATTAGGAATATGAACTCATCCTCTTCTACTATTTTGCCTTAGTGATATGGAAATCTGTCCTGGTAGAGCATGCTTTCCCAGTCTTGGCACTATTGGCATTTTGAGCCAGACAAATTTTTTTTTAAGATTTTATATATTTATTTATTTGAGACACAGAGAGAGAGAGAGAGAAAGAGAGAGAGAGAGAGGAAGAGAACGCGCACACAGAGAGGGAGAGGGAGAAACAGGCTCCCCCGTGAGCAAGGAGCCTGGTGTGGGGCTCGATCCCAGGATCCTGGGATCATGATCTGAGCCGAAGTCAGCTGCTTCACTGACGGAGCCACCCGGGCGCCCCTCAGCCAGATAATTCTTTGTTATGGGAGGTTGTTCTGTGTGTTGTGGAAGGTTTAGCACCATCAGCATGTCTGGCTCTCTACTAGGGGCCAGTAGCAAGTTCCTGGTTACGGTCATGTCTTCTTACATTGCCAAATGTCCCCTGGAGGGCAGAGTCCTTCTTGGTTGAGAACAGTTGATCTAGGGTCAATAGACAAGGTGTGCGATGGTCAACATGCTTGTGAACCTGTTTATTCTCATGTGTATGGAGGAGTAAATGTTGGCTTTTATTGTCACATTTGTCTCTGCACTCAGTTATCAGGAATAAAAATAAGTTTCATACTTAGGAGCTATTTCTTTGGTTGAATACTTTATAAACACTTATGAGAATAAATTTAAGCTTAACATAGTACTATATTTCTTTAGATAATATTTTGGAAAGTTTGATGAAGACACGAGAGAGACTGAAGATATTTTTCCATTGAGCCCATGTTTTCATGTTTTATGCAAGAAATTATCTCTTTTGAAGGTTCTGAACACGAAAATACAGGTTTCTATTTAAACATCTAAAGAGAAGGAACCTGTTTTCTGCTATTGGAAAGAAAATAAACCAGGTTATTCCTTTTCTATGACTGTCTAGGAAAAACATCTTATTACCACACTCCCTTTGAAATGAAGCCTTCATTGTAACTTCCCTTGTAAGAACTGAAGAAAATTCTTGCCATGCAGGTATATTACAAAAGAGAGCATTCAGAAACTTAACCAAAACTGGCATGTCCTGTATTGGTATATTGAGTATAGTTTGGACGACGAACTTGTCCTTTAGAAGCTTCTAATCTGGGGTGCCTGGGTGGCTCAGTGGGTTGAAGCCTCTGCCTTCGGCTCAGGTCATGATCTCGGGGTCCAGGGATCAAGCCCCGCGTTGGGCTCTCCGCTCAGCAGGGAGCCTGCTTCCCTTCCTCTCTCTCTCTCTCTGCCTATCTCTCTGCTACTTGTGATATATGTCTGTCAAATAAATAAATAAAATCTTTAAAAAAAAAAAAAAAGCTTCTAATCTAATTCAAGAGATATCCTATGCTTAAGTGAAAACTGTACTAATAAATTTATTAAATAATTAGTGTGCAAACAAAGGTGGATAAGGTGGATATAGTGAAATGAGAAACAACCTGGAAGCTTCTAGTTCTTTAATTCATTTAATCACCCATCCACTCACTTGTTCACTTAGTCCTTCATTCCAGAGCTCTTTAGCGAGCGCTCACCCTGGGACAGGTGCTGAACGGGGGCCCTGTGTGTATGAAGATGCCTGAGAAGCAGCTCCTCCCCCAGAACAAGAGAGTCAGGAAGTCAGAGGGAAAATCACAGACTGGGGAGAAGTGAGTGATGAGGATGAAGATAGTGGAAGGCTGTGAGGAAGGAGGAGCCCAGAGGCGGGGCAATGCCGGAGCCTACGGAGCTGGAGCCATGGAAGCTTCTAGAAAGTGAAGGCTGGCCTGGGGCTTGGTGATGGAGTTGGCCAGATGAAGACAGGTGAATGCTTTTGGCAGAGGGATAGCCGGGACCTAGGCACAGAAGTGTGAGAGGGCACAGCAACTTGGGAGGAGGGTTGAGGTTGTGGAGAGCTGAAGCACAACATCCCTGGGGATGGCAGGTGGAGATGGCCCTGAAGGGGCCAGGGGCAGACCGTGAAGGGCAGCGGGGGAGCTGCTAAGCAGTTTACACTTTCTACTGTGGTCACTGGGAACCACTGACCATTTTTAAGCATGGGGATTTCAATCAGATTTGTTTTCTAAAAGGGAACATTCTGGTAATAGTGTAGAAGAGGAATTAATCCCTGGTTGTAGAGCCCACTTGGCAAGCTATTGTTGTAGTGCAGGAGAGAAATGGTGAGGGCCTTTGCTCCGAACACCTTAGGGACCCAGCTCTTACAGCCATAGGGCAAGTGGTTTCTACCGCACAAAGTAACATTGATGGTAACAGCTATGATTTGTTAAATTCTTACAAGGGCCAGAGGCTGTGTTATAGTTGTGAAGAGTGAGGCTCAGGAGGTGGGTGAGGAAACTGCCCCGAGTCAGGCAGCTGACAGGAGCCAGTGCTGGCTGGGACCCAGGTGTGTCTGCTCTAGAACCCCTGGATCCCAGAGCTGCCTTTCAGAGAGGGCCGGCCGCAAGACATGGTGTCTGAAGTTCCTTTAATGTATTTATTTTTTAAAGATTTTATTTATTTATTTGAGAGAGAGAGTGTGTGTGTGTGTTTGTGTGTGTGTGTACACGAATGGGGAAACGGGCAAAGAGACAAACTGCCGCCCCCACTGAGTGCAAAGCCCAATATGGGGTTCGATCCCAGGACCGTGGGATTATGACCTGAGCCGAAGGCAGATGCTTAACTGACTGAGCCACCCAGGCACCCCTGCAGTTCCTCTTAGATCTGAAATTCTCTAAGTACAGACTGACCTGTTTTGAGGTACCAGATAAATTAGTAATCAGATTTGGGTAGATTTGGCTTGGAGAAATGTTCTGAAGAGGTAAATCCTGAGGTAGGCCGTCAAGGTATAGAAGAGATAATGACCCATTCAACAGCCCAGACTGTCTGAAAACTAAAGTGAAGAGTAAATTCCAGTTGGATGTTGAAGGTGTCCTAACAGGTTGTTTCTATACAAAGACGAGGGAGAGCATTAGTCACTGGTTTACATGGTTTACGTGGATTGACCAGAGGAACAAACGTTTTATGCCTTCTCTGTGCTTGGTACTATTTCAAGTCCCCTCTGAATCAACTATCCAGCATTCACGGGAATATGTCCAAAAATGAGGTCCAACACCGACATGTGGCTACAAGCTCCATTATCAAATTGCTAATGGCTCTTAGGGCAGATCCAGTGGCTCAGCTCAAATCTCCTCTTGCTTGGGCAGCTCTGATTACCAGTGGGCAGCCGGCAGGTAGGCAGCAAGCGTGCTGATGCTCGCCACAGTTGCCTCTTTATCCTGCCCGTCAGGGCTGGGGGTGCAGGTGGGGTCCTCCGCCACAGCCTCTGTGCCCAGCCGGTGCGTTAACTGTGTCAGAAATAGACAGGAGCAGTAAAACTAAATAATTTTTAAAAAGAGACTTTCCATTTTTAAAAAAATCGTTAATTTTAATTCCAGTGTAGTTAACAGTGTTTTGTTAGTTTCAGGTGAAAATGGCTTTAATCTCTGCATTACTCTGTGCTCTTGAATCCCTGACACCCGTTTACCCATTCCCCTCCTGGGGACCATCAGTTCTTTTTTTCTCTGTTTTAGTTAGGAGACTGTTTCTTGGGAGGCACCTGGGGAGCTTAGTCACTGGAGTGTCTGACTCTTGATTTCAGTTCAGGTCATGGTCTCAGGGTTATGAGATAGATCCCTGAATCAGGCTCTGCACTGGGCATGGAGCCTGCTTGAGATTCTTTTTCTCTTCCTCTCCCTCTGCTTCTCCCCCATCTCTCTTAAATAAAAAAAAAGAAAAGAAAGAAAGAAAAAAAGAGTTCCCTTTCCTTAAAAAAAAAAAAAAACAGTCTGTTTCTTGGTTTCTCTCCTTTTTTCCCCTTGTTAGTCTGTTTCGTTTTTTATATTCAAATTATGAGTGATAATTCAAATTATGATAGTTGGCTTTCTCTGACTGACTTATTTCACTTAGGATTATACTCTGTAGCTCCATCCATGTTGTTGCCAATGGCAAGATTTCATTCTTTTTTACAGCTGAATAATATACACACAAACACACACCACTCCTTTACCCATTTATCTATCAATGGACACTTGGAATGCTTCCATAATTTGTCTGTTGTAAATTATGCTGTTATAAACATGGGAGTGCATGGATCTGTTTGAGTTAGTATTTTTGTATTCTTTGGGAAATACCCAGTACTGTGATTACTAGATTGTAGGATAGTTATATTTTTAAGTTTTTGAGAAATTTCCGTTCTGTTTTCCACCGTGTCTATACCAGTTTGCATTCCCAACAACAGTGCTCGAGGGTTTCTGTTTCTCCAAATCCTTGCTAACACTTGTTATCTCTTGGGCTTTTTATTTTAGCCATTTTGACCAGTGTGAGGTAATATCTCATTATAGTTTTGATTTGCATTTCCCTGATGTTGAATGATGATGAACATCTTTTCATGTGTCTGTTGGTCATTTGTGTGTCTTCTTTGGAGAAATGTCTGCTCATGTCTTCTGCCCATTTTTAAATCAGATTATTAGCTTTATGGGTATCGAGTTATATCAGTTCTTTATATACTTTAAATAAACGCTTATCATCAGATATGTCATATGTAAATATCTTCTCCCATTCAGTAGGTTGCCTTTTAGGGTTTTTGTTTTGTTTTGATTGTTTCTTACTTAAAAATAGTTGTGTTTACATTTCACAATTTACCCAAATACTGTTTTTTTTTATAAACTTTCAATAGGATTTTTTTAAAAGAAATTCTTTATTGTGTCTTGACTGTGTTCTTATGGAATTTCAGGGGAAACAGCTGTGTGTATTTTAATAGCTTAATTTGTACAAAAAGGAAGGCAGGTCGTCACATGGAGATCGTATGGGATTCTAAAATGCCCTTTAGTGAATTTTCCGACATGGACCATCCCTTTGATGCTGAAGGTAATGCATCTGTTGAAAGAAGTGATTGTAGATTTGGATTACTTCTCTCTACATCTTCCAGTTTTTCTGTTTTATCTTCCCAAATAATGTGAAATCTTGTGACTCAAGGATTAGGTACCAAAATCTTCCTTTGGCCCAAAATACTCTTTAGTCTGGTTTTACTGGCAGATTTTCCCTTCATTCTGTCTTGGTTTATTCATTATTTACGTAATAGCTAACTGGAAGTTCTCAGTCTTAATAGGTACCTGTAATTAGCACAACTGTTACACCTGCTGCGTCTGTACCTGTAAGGAGCTCTGGATTAGGTGCATCAGTATGAAATACAAACACCTGCCTTCCTGCAGAGCCTCGGTGGGGAGCTGCTGTTAACTGTAACTGCAGCTCCACCTGCTGGTGTGGATTAAGACCAGTTGCAGAAACTTTTTATTTTGAGGTAGTCACAATAGTTTTTTTGTTTGTTTTTATTTCCCTTGCCTCAGGAGACCTATCTAGAAAAATGTTGCTAGGGCCAATGTTAAAGAATTTACTACCTGTGTTCTCTTCTATGATTTTTATGGTTTTGGGTCTCACATTTAGGTCTTTAATCCATTTTGAGGTTGTTGGGTTTTTTTGTTTTTGTTTTTGTTTTTGGTGTAAGAAAGTGGTCCAGTTTCATTCTTTAGCATGTAGTTGCCCACTTTTCCCAACACCATTTGTTAAAGAGGCTGTCTTTTTCCCATTGCATATTCCCATTGCATATTTTCCCATTGCATCTTTTCTGCTTTGTCAGATATTAATTGACCATAAAATTCTGGGTTTATTTCTGGGTCGTCTTCTCTTGATCTATGTGTCTGTTTTTGTGCCAGTACCATACTGTTTTGATTACTACAGCTTTATAACTTGAGGTTGGGAATTGTGATATTTCTGGTTTTGTTTTCCCTTTTCAGTGTTGCTTTAGCTATTTGGGGTCTTTTGTGGTTCCATACAAATTTTAGGATTGTTTATTCTAGCTCTGTGAAAAATGCTGATGATATTTTGACACGTTACATTAAATCTTAGGGTACTGTAGACTTTTTAACAATATTTGATCTTTCAATCCATGAGTATGGTATGTATTTCCATTTCTTTGTGTCATTTTGGAATTTTTCTTACTGATGTTTAATAGTTTTCAGAGTACAAATCTTTCACCTCTTTTTTTTTTTTTAAGATTCTATTTATTTATTTGACAGAGAGAGATCACAAGTAGGCAGAGAGGCAGGCAGAGAGAGAGAAAGAGGAGGAAGCAGGCCCCCTGCTGAACAGAGAGCCCGATGTGGGATCCTAGGACCCTGAGATCATGACATGAGCCGAAGGCAGCGGCTTAACCCACTGAGCCACCCAGGTGCCCCTCTTTCACCTCTTTGATTAAATTTATTCCTCGGTGTTTTATTATTTTTGGTGCAGTTGTAAATGGAATTGTTTTCTTAATTTCTCTTTCTACTGCTTCGTTATTAGTGTATAGAAATGCACCAGATTTCTGTACATTCATTTTGTATGCTGTGACTTGATGGAATTTGTTTTATCAGTTCTAGTAGTTTTTTAATGGAGTCTGTAGGGTTTTCTATTTATAGTATCTTGTCATCAGCAAGTAGTGAATATTTTACGGATTTTTTTGCCTTCTATTTTGTTTTCTTGTCTGATTGCTGTGGCTAGTAGTTCCAGTCTATGTTTAATAAAAGTAGTGAGAGGAGACATATTTATGTTCCTGATCTTAAAGGAAAAGCTCTCAGTTTTTTGCCATTGAGTTTGATGTTAGTTGTGGGTTTTTCATAGATGGCCTTTATTATGTTGAGGTGTGTTCCATCTAAACCTACTTTGTTGACAGTTTTTATCAAGAATTAATATTGAATCTTGTCAGATGCTTTCCTGCATCTGTTGAAATGACCATATGGTTTTTATCTCTTCTCTTGTTAATGTGGTGTATAATGATAATTGATTGCAAATATTGATCCATCCTTGCATCCTTGGAATAAGTCATTATGGCAAATGATTTTTTGTAATGTATTGTTAGATTTGGTTTATTAATATTTTGTTGAGGAGTTTTGCATCTCTCTTCTTTAGGGATGTTGGCTTCCAGTTCTTTTTTTTAGTGGTGTCTTTTGTCTGGTTTTGGTATCAGGATAATCCTGGCCTCATAGAATTTATTTGAAAGCTTTCCTTCCTCTTCTATTTTTGGGAATAGTTTGAAGAGAATAGATATTATGTCTTTTTTTTTAAGATTTTTTTTTAAATTTATTTATTTGACAGAGATCACAAGTAGATGGAGAGGTAGGCAGAGAGAAAGAGAGAGGGAAGCAGGGATATTACGTCTTTTTTTAATGTTTGGTAAAGTTTACTTGTGAATCCTTCTAGTCCTGGATGTTCATTTCTTAGTAGTTTTTTGATTACTGATTCAAACTGGTGATCCCTTTATTGTTATGTATTGCCCTTCTTTGTTCCTTACTGTAGTCTTTATTTTAAAGTCTATTTTGTCTGATATAAGGACTGCTACTCTGGCTTATTTTTTTGTTTGTTTGTTTTCACTTCCATTTGTATGGTGAATGATTTTTCATCCCTTGGCAATAGTCTAATCCTTAGATCAGCTCTCAAACTTTGATACAATGTTTAGGATCAAATCCATGCAAGGGCAGCATGGGAGTGAGCTAGAAGTTCATAAACAACTTTATAGGGTTGCTTTCCTGAGCTCTGCTTTCTCCATGATCTCTCCACTACTTTTGGGTTTCGTGTAGTTTTTTTGTTTTGTTTTGTTTTTTGTCCTTTAACTAGAAATGTGGTGCTTTATTTTCCCCACTCTGCAATGTGCTTTCTGCAATGATGTTTGTGTCCAGAGCCAAGCAATAAATATTTACAGTGTCCTCTCGGAACCAAGCTCTTCTAGTTGGGAGATCAAAGTTCCAATCACTCAGTGTTTCTGGTGCCTGTGAGCTCCTTGCTGCCACCCCATTACTGCCAGAAGATACCATTCTTTCTTCTCAAGCCTGAAGCAGAGGAGTTCTACCTGAGTTCTCTCTACCTGTGCCGGTGCCTGTTGCTAGGTTCTCCCTTCAGGCTGATGATTCAGATGGGGGAAAATTGATAAAGTCCCCATTGGTTAGATGGTACATGTGTTCTTCCTGAATTCATGAACACCATATGTCTCTCCATTTATTTAGATCTTACTTGATTTTTTTCAACAATGTTTTTACTTTACATACACAACAGTCCCACTTCATGTATGGTTTTGCTTTCTGCAATGTCAGTTAGCTGAGGTCAACCGCAGTCTGGAAGCAGACAATCCTCCTTCTGACCCGTTGTCAGAGGGTGAGTAGTAGTCTGCCTAAAGCTACATCACAATGCCTACATCATTCATCTCACTTTATCTTATCCTGTAGGCATTTTGTCATCTCCCATTATCACAAGAAGAAGGGTGACTACGGTATAATAAGACATTTTGGGAGAGAGAGACCACATTCACCTAAAATCAATTACAGTTTTATTTATAATTATTTTATTTTTTATTACAGTTTTATTACACTTATTATTATAGTTGCTCTATTTTATTAGTATTGTTTATCTCCTACTGTCCCTAATTTGTAAATTAAACTTTATCATTGGAATGTGTGTATGGGGGAAAACAGAGTATATGTAAGATAGTCATACAAGGTTTGGTACTATCTGTAGTTTCAGGCATCCACTAAGGGTCTTGGAATGCATGTCCCACAGATAAGGGAGTGCTACTGTATAGGTCTTGCCTACGTTTTGTTATTTATCACATAATATTTTTTTAATGTTACTGTAAATGGTATTTTTAAAAACTTTATGTTCTGATTTTTCACTGCTGCTGTATAGAAATACAACTGATTTTTTAATATTGAGCTTACATACTGCAACTTTGCTTAGTTCACTTATTAGTACTAGTAGCTTCATTGTAGATGACTTCGAGTTTTCTCCATAGATGATCGTGTGATGTGTGAATAATGACAGTTTTGCTTTTCCCTTCCTAATCTGTATACCTTCTATTTTATGTTATTGTCTTATTGTTTTGGCTGGACCATCAGTAAAGTGCTGAACAGCAGTGATGAGAATGGATGTCTGTGCCCTGTTCTCAGTGTTGGGAGAAATCTCATGTTTTCAGCATTCACTTTGTTGTATTACACTTTAGTTAGGTTACCTCTTTTTTTTTTTTAAGATTTTATTTATTTATTTGACACAGAGAGAGATCACAAGTAGGCAGAGAAGCAGGCAGAGACAGAGGGGGAAGCAGGCTCCTCGTTGATCAGAGAGCCTGATGTGCTGGGATCCTGGGATCATGACCTGAGCAGAAGGCAGAGGCCTAACCCACTGAGCCACCCAGGCGCCCCTTTAGTTAGATTTCTTGTAGGTGCCTTTCATTATGTTGAGGAAATTCCTTTCTGCCTATACCTATGATTTGAGAAGTTTTGTTATGAATTGTATTGAATTTTGTCAAGACTTTTTCTGCATCCATTGAATTGATCGTTTGTTGTTGTTGTTGTTGTTGTTGTTTTTCTGTTAATGTGGTGAATTGTATTGATTGATTTTTCAACTTTTAAAGCAACCTTGCATTCTTAGGATAACCTCACTCTGTCATCATTTGTTATCCTTCTTATAAGTTGTGGTGTTTTTCAAATTCTGAATTCAATTTTTAATAGACATAGGACTAAAGTTTCAGTTTCTTTTACTATCGTCTTGGTAGCTCATTTCTTTCAAGGATATTGTCCATTTTATCGAAACTATCATATTCTTATAAGATTATTTCTAATATTTCCTTGTTATCTATTTAATATCATTTTAATGTCTGCAGGCCCTGTAGTGATTTTTTTGTCTTTCATTCATTTTTTAGTATCAGTAACTTATGCTTTTCCTTTTTCTTTAACTAAGTCAACAAAATTTTTATTTTTTAATCTTCCAATCCTTGTATATATGCATGCACTTATTATAAAAACCTGACATATAATAGCATATATAAAAATTGCATATTTCTCCATCTGCGAATATATGATATATTTTCAATGTCCAGGTGTTTAGTCACCTTTTTAAAAACCATATACTTTATTGATGTATGCTTGCCAGACAAAAGAGCTGTACATATTTAACATATACAACTTTATGAATTTGGAGATAAGCATCCACCTGTAAAACTGTCACCATAATCAGTGCCATAAACCTATCCATCACCTCCAAAAGTTTCCTCCCATCTTCTTTATTTGTTTTTAGTTTTTGTAATAAGAACACTTAAGATCTGCCCTTTAGCAAATATTTAAGTTTGCCATATAGCATTGTTAAGTATGGGCACTGTGCTCTCCAGTGGATTTCTAGGGCTTATTTATCTTCACCTAACTGGAACTTTGTACCCTTTGACCAAGACCTTATTTCCTCCTCTTCCCAGGCCTTGGTAACCACCACTTACGAATATTGGTCTTTTATCTTTTTAATGCATTATTCTTAAAATTGAAGACCTCTTGAGAGCTATTTTAAGATCCTCCAAAATACCTAATAGACTGCTCTGCATACAGGGTACACCGTGCTTGTAGGTTGAATAAAGGATGATAAATACTTAATTGCAGAGTGTAGATGCAACCCTTGTTGTGGGAATATACACTGGTGCAGCCACAGTGGAGAATAGGAGGGAGGTTCTCAAAACATGAAAAATAAAATTGCCATATGACCCAGCAATCCCACTTCTGGACATAGAATCAAAGGAACTGAATCAAGATCTTGAAGAAATAAATGCATTGTTGGGTTTATTTTTTTTTTTTTAAGATTTTATTTATTTATCAGAGAGAGAGAGTGGGAGAGAGCGAGCACAGGCAGACAGAATGGCAGGCAGAGGCAGAGGGAGAAGCAGGCTCCCCGCTGAGCAAGGAGCCCGATGTGGGGACTCGATCCCAGGACGCTGGGATCATGACCCAAGCCGAAGGCAGCTGCTTAACCAACTGAGCCACCCAGGCGTCCCCATTGTTGGGTTTATTGCAGCATTATTCAACATAGCCAAGACATGGAAGCAACTTAAACGTCCTTCGAGAGACAATAGATAAAGAAAGTGTCATATTTATATTCACTGGAATATTGTTCAGCCTTAAGAAAGAAGAAAACCTGCCTTTTGCAATAATGTGGATGAACCTGTAGCACATTATACTAAGTGAAATAAGCAAGACAGAGAGGAACAAATACTACATGATTCCATTTACATGAAGAATCGAAAATTGTGAACGTCCCTTTTTTCTTTTTTTTTTTTTTTAAAGATTTTTTATTTATTTGACAGAAAGATCACAAGCAGGCAGAGAGGCAGACAGAGAGAGAGGAGGAAGCAGACTCCCTGCTGAGCAGAGAGCCCGATGTGGGGCTCGATCCCAGGACCCTGAGATCATGACCTGAGCCGAAGGCAGTGGCTTAACCCACTGAGCCACCCAGGCGCCCCCCTTTTTTCTTTTTTTAATCTAGCTAGAAGTTTGTTCTCAGTCTTATTACTCTTTTCAAAAAACTGGATTTTAGTTTCACTGTTTTTTTTTTTTTTAAGATTTTATTTGTTTGAGAGAGTGAGTGAGAGAGAGAGAGCGTGAGAGCACAAGAGTGGGGTCAGAGGGAGGGGGAGAAGCAGATACCTGCTGAGCAGGGAGCCTATCTTGGGGCTGGATCCCAGGACCCTGGAATCATGACCTGAGCTGAAGGCAGACACTTAATGGACTGAGCCACCCAGCTGTCCCAGTTTCATTGAGTTTTCCATATTTTTCTGTTTTAGACTCCATTGATTTCTACACTTGTCTATTATTCTCTTCCTTCTTCAGGTTTAATTTGTTTCCTTTTTTTTTTTTTTTTATTTAATTTTTAATTTTTTTTAGTAATTGCTCCACCCTGTGTGGGGCTGGAACTTGTGACCCTGAGATCAAGAATCACATGCTCTTCCAAATGAGCCAGCCAGATGCCCCTCTCTTTTCTTATTCTTAAGATGGATGCTCTGATCCCTGGTTTTAAACACAGTCTTTCTGATAGAAGCATTGGAAGCTATAAAATCTACTTTTTTCTTTTTTTAAGATTTTATTTATTTATTTGACAGAGAGAGAGACACACAGTGAGAGAGGGAACACAAGCAGGGGGAGTGGGTGAAGGAGAAGCAGGCTTCCCGCGGAGCAGAGAGCCCAATGCGGGGCTCGATCCAAGGAACCTGGGATCATGACCTGAGCCGAAGGGCACCCCCCTATAAAATCTTCTAAGAGGAACATTGGTGTAGAAGTACATGTTCACATCTCTGAAATCAGGATGCATCTTACACTCATGTTCATCTCACATCTATACTTGTCATACTTTTTTCTTTCTCAGTGGTACAAATGGTAAGGATGCATCTCACAATTATTAGTGTCCTAGAGTCAATGACATGTGGTTATTATACACATGTTCTTTGGAATTTCGCTTATCTAATAGTTGCTTAGTGAAGATCCTGATACGATGCTCATGAGTCATAACTCTAATAGCTACTTTCTTTTTGCCAGTGAGACCTTTGTTTATACTTGATTTAAAGCATGAATTTTGGTGTTTTACCTTTTTATGCATTATCCTTAAAACTGAGGGTTCCTTGAGAGTTATCTTAAGATACTCCAAAGTATCTAATAGAACATTCCTCACACAGTGTACACAGTGCTCATAGATTAAATAAAGAATGATAAAGAATTAATTGCCCAGTATAGCATTAAAATTGCCCCCCAAATGGAAGATTTCTGACTTTACAATTAATGTGTACATCAGAAAGTTATAAGGGGCACCTGGGTGACTCAGTCATTTGAGGGTCCGACTTTTTATTTCGGCTCAGGTCATGATCTCAGGGTTGAAATCAAGCCCCGTGTGGGGCTCTGCACACAGTGGGGGGTCTGCTAGAGGATTCTTTCCCTCTCCTGTTGCCCCGCCCCCTTCTACAGCACTCTCTCTCTCTCAAATAAATAAATCTTTAAAAAATTGCAAGTATCTATATATTATCGGATATCTCTCACCTTCAGTGAACGCATGTTGTGTTGTACAGCAATGCATTTTTTCTACCTAAAACAGACGTCTTTTTAATTCATTTTCGATCCTTGGTTATCAGTTGCTGCATTTTTGTTTCTTGGTTTGGACATAGATTACCTATGTGTCACTTTTGTACTCTAAATATGTAAGTATTTATACTGCATACACCTCACTATTTGCCTGTATCCTTATTTATGTTCTCCAGTATGTGTTTCCTTTAGGTCCTTTATCTTTGTGGTTTTTTCTTTAATGGAATGAAATAGAGCATGAAAAGATTTTGAAAATTTCTTTAGCTCTTTGAAACCCTGCTGGTCTGACGTGCTTGGAGGACTCCCTAGCAAGGCAGTATCCAGTCCAGAATTCTACAGGTTTTGATCCTCATACAGTCTACTCTTGCTCTTCTAAGTCTGGCATTTCAGCAGATAAGGTTTTCTTGTCTTTCTTTCTTCCTTTTTTTTTTTTTTAAAGATTTATTTATTTTAGAGAGAGAGCGCACAGGAAGCAGGGGCAGAGAGAGAGATAGAGAGAGAATCTCAAGAAGACTCCCCGCTGAGCACTGAGAGGCAGGGCTGGATCTCACAACCCTGAGATCATGACCTGAGCTGAAATCAAGTCAGCTGCTTAACCAGCTCAGCCACTCAGATGCCATACAGTTTTCTTTGTTTTTCATTTTGTTTGTTTGTTTTTCCTCGTTATAGAGGAGTTATATCAC
Source organism: Mustela putorius furo (assembly GCF_011764305.1). Taxonomy (NCBI): domain Eukaryota; kingdom Metazoa; phylum Chordata; class Mammalia; order Carnivora; family Mustelidae; genus Mustela; species Mustela putorius. The sequence continues at coordinate 73,970,905 of NW_025421987.1, read as the reverse complement.
ATACAGGTTTAACTCAGATACTGATTTTAGAGCTCAACCCCAAAGGGGAAAAAAAGACTGTACTGTACTCTTAGCTGCCTATGGCACTAAAGAGAAGAGCCCAGGGATTCATTCTTAGATTGTGAATATCTCTATCAGCAAACCTGCCTTCTTCCCAGCTCAGAAAGCTCTGGGGTCCTGTGGACACCACTTGCTGGTATAAGAAGTTAGGGTTTATGTTTGTCAGTTAGAATACTCTTGGCTTGGATGAACAGAATGCTCAACCAAGTGTGGCTTCAAGAGTGAGAATTTATTTGTCTCATTTAGTAAGAAAGCCAAAGTTAGGCAGTCCTGAAGTTGGTGAAATGGTCTAGTGATTTCAGAGTTCTGGTCTTCCCCTTGGAATTTCAATATGGCTGTTCATATTGGATATGATGTAAAAATCAGATCCGCATGCAACATCTGTCCTACTGCTACTTTCCCTGGTGTGTGTGTGTGTGTGTGTGTGTGGCAGAAATCAAAGAGGAAATACTTGCCCATTAATCCCACATGTGCCTTCTAGTATATCTTATGTCCAGGATTGGGTCACATCGTGCTCTGGGCCCACAGGAGTCTGGGGAAGCAAGTCTTGTAGAATATTCAGAGGGTAGAGTAGGTTTAGGTTGGGGTTCTAACTGAAGAAAGAAGCTGGAGAATGGCTGTTGGCCAGGCCGTCAGCAGTATCCACATATGTTATGTATCTGTACATGAGAGAAAGCCAGAAGGCTTTTTTTTTTTTCCCCTTTTTTATGGCTCATGGCTCTTGTTCTCCAGGTGAAGTTATATGTGAACTCATAGCAGAACTTTGAATGACCCGCCACCCTGGAGGTGGGTGATGGCATTTGGGCTAAAATTGCCTTTGTTTCCTACGACACAATCGGAACTTTATTTTTTGTTTTAGGTTCTTAAACTCTTGCTTTTGCGGTTTCAGGTTGAGTCCAGAAATCTTCCTGAAACGCCCGGTGGTTGAAGGAAATCGTTGGAGGTTGGACTGCATTCTCAAACGAAAAGCAGTGCGTATTCTAAACATATGCCGATGTAATTTTTAAAATGTTTGTTGTCTCTGAAATGTCTTTCTTTTCCAAAGCCCTTCACACATAAGGACAACATTTTTCTTTAGAGTTTGACCAAAGTAGAATACTTATTTTCAAGTTTTTTTCATTCTGATTTTTCCCTGTTACTCTAGACTACATAAATATTTTAGCCTAATTCACAGCATGAATTATATTAGGAACTCTAATTTCTGATTTTTCATCAGTTATGGGCAGTTAATTTTATAGGCAAAAAGAACCCCTGTAACAAGGTTTTATTATTGAATAATAAAGGGTGAAATGAAATGCAGCATTTTATTCTATTCATTATTCTGCCATTTGAGCAAAAGATAAAGTCATGAAGAGAATTATTTCAGTCAGATGGGGCCAAGCTAATGTAGAAGAGCATCGAAGAGGAAGGACATTAAGAATTGGTTGTTGCTTTGGTCCCAGCTTGGGAACAGTTCGTGGTAAAAATGGGAAATTATTTCCTCTCCAGTTGACTGTGTAGATTCTGGGTGAACACTGAGTGTATTGTTTTTGGTCTAAAAAGTCAGTAACTGGGACGCCTGGGTGGCTCAGTTGGTTAAGCAGCTGCCTTCGGCTCAGGTCATGATCCCAGCATCCTGGGATCCAGTCCCACATCGGGCTCCTTGCTCCACAGGGAGCCTGCTTCTCCCTCTGACTCTTCCTTCCACTCTGTCTGCCTGTGCTCGCTCTCACTCACTCTCTCTCTGACAAATAAATAAATAAAATCTTTAAAAAACAAACAAACTTGTTTGAAAAAAAAAAAAAAAAAAAAAAAAAAAAAAAAAAAAAAAAAAATAAAAAGTCAGTAACTGAAGCAGTATAAGCTCACAAATAGCTACTTTACATCCATATTTCTAATTCTTGTTATTATGCAGTTGTCTCCCAACCCTGTTAAACAAAGTTGAATTAGAATAGGTCTGTATTTATTTTTTTTAAAGATTTTATTTATTTATTTGACAGACAGAGATCACAAGTAGGCAGAGAGAGAGAGGAAGGGAAGCAGGCTCCCCGCTGAGCAGAGAGCCCAATGCGGGGCTCGATCCCAGGATCCTGGGATCATGACCTGAACCGAAGGCAGAGGCTTTAACCCACTGAGCCACCCAGGCACCCCTAGATCTGGATTTATTATTAGTCATGTCCAAATTAGGAAGTGCTGGACTTGTTACTGTTTTTTTATATCGTCTTAATCTCTTTTATTCTATCATTAAACATGCTAGCATGATTTGTAGATCCTGGGTAATAGGGGATAGCATTTTTCTGTTTCTCTTAGAACCATGACCCATTTCTTCTTTTCCATTCCACAAATTCCCCTATTCCTTTCCCCACTCACCATCTCCCTTCTTTCAGTGTCCTTTCCCTGGGCCTTTGCTTCAAGATTTCTGAGGGCATCCATAAATACAGTAAGACCTCACTGCAAATATTGGTGGAAAAAGCAGCTTTATTTCAGACGCGTGTACTGCTAAACAACATCATTTTTCTGGCAAGTGTAATTTATTGTCTCAATAGCATTCCGGTCACAAGATTGGAAATTCTGGTCCTGAAAAGCATTATTTGCATATCCCTTAAATAATGTTGCATATAGTTACTGAGTGTCTCCTATGAGCCAGGTTCTACATTAATTACTAAAGGTGCCATATGTGTGAATAGGACTCCATCCCTGCCCTTGGAGGGCTTGCTGAAAGACTTGGTTCAGTCCATGTTTCTCTGTGTGAAATGGCATCTTTCCCATGCGTCCTCAAGATCCCATTTTAGTTCAGTTGTTCCAGCCTTGCCTACCAATAGTCAACCATACTAGTAAATCCTCTTTTCAAGGTACCTATGAAACACTTCACCGCTGTAGGTTTCAATCAACATGTATTTGCTGAGTGTCTACTATGTGCAGGGCACTTGGGTTATCATATGGGGATGTATATAAATAAAAGACATGATTCCTGACTGGAGAGGGCTTAAAACTCTATCTACACAAGAGTCAAGTGGGTACAGAGGCAGTGCCAAGATTCAAAGGCAGGAGGGAGACCACTGGGTAGCTCTAACTGGGAAGCCCCTCACAATATGAGGCATTTAGGGCATTTAGAGTGGGCGAAAAAAGTTTGAAATGACAGGAGGAAGTTTCTAGGTGTAGAAAATGTGGTGAGGAAACATTCTGGGGACAGGGAGTCTGAAAGCTTTGTCAACGACAGTGGAGTGACAAGGTTGATTATAGCTGAGTGTTAGCTTAGGTGGGGTGGCGGGATCAAGTGGGAAAGGCAGTTGCAGCCAGATGTAGAGGCTTGTGAGCCACGACAGTGGTTTGGACTTTATGGAAGAAAGTGGGGAACTATTGGGGAATGGAGCCTGGTAGAGGAGGAATGATCTAATCAAGGTGGTGTGTGAGGAAGGTGAATCTGGCAGGGGGAGAAAGTGGGGAGAACTCAGGCCCAAGGAGCTACATTCTAGGTGACTTGAGTGCGAGGTGCCTAGGGGACATCTGAGTAACTCCAGAAAGCTAGTAAATGCCCCAGCAGGGCTCAGGAAGTAGATACTGCAGGCCTGGCCCTCTATGTCATGTTAGCTCTCCTGTGTTTGCTTTCTCCTTAGGCTACTAGCCACTTTACTTTTCTATCACTAGCCTGGATTGTCTTCGCTTTTTATGGCCCAGGAACCCTGGAGAGGTCCTAGGTGAACACTGTGGCCAAGTAAATATTATTGCATGAGAACGGTGCTTCCTTTCAATTTCATCTGCTTCATGAAACTTGAAATTTTTTAATTGTATATAATGATTTTTAAAAAGTTCCTGCGGAAATAGTAATATTGTTAAATACAAATTTCCTGTGGTTCACTTGGCAGAATCGCTCTTCCTTAATCTAGCTACACCATATTATTTTGGTCATAAATTTTTACCTCCCTGATCATTCTAAATTGACATTTCCTATTTGTAAACACTGTTTCACATAAATAATTTAGTTTCTGAAACCCACTACCTTCACAAAGTACTGTGTTGAAATAACATTTATTCTTACATTAATGGGTCCTGGAGGTCCACAAGGCTGATTAAAATAAAGACTTTTTCCTTCTATCTCATTTTGTAGATTTGGGGGGAGAAATAGTTAAATAAAGACCTTTTCCTTCTATCTCATTGTGTAGATTTGGGGGCAATGTCTCTGCCTCATAGCAGATACATAGGCAGTCATCACTTATAATGGCAGTTTTTAGGGAAGAAATACAATATTTTGTTTCTCTGGTGATAGCCAAGTTGGTATTTTCCCATTTCTTTGGCCTTTTGATAAGCAGTGTTATAATTTAAAATAGTATAAGGCAGCCTTGACTTACAGACTGATTACAGCTCAAGTCAACATCCCAGGTTTCTCACAGGTCTGCACGTTCTGCCCCTGCCTCAAGAGCTAAGTTGCATCATAGTTACGGCAACTGTATTCCTGTATCCAGTGTGTATATTTCAACCCTGGGAACCTATGATTTTGCTAATGGGATCTGCACCAAAAGAATCTTCAAGTGCAGCAACCCAGAGACTTACTGAAAAGGGTTTAGGTCCTCAGGTGGGATTTTGTTGTCAGGCAGTTTCTTTCTGTCCTAGACCAAAAGACACATTCTAGAGCTGCAATTAGTGATCATTAGGAGGGAAAGATGTTTGGGATGGTCAAATGAGACAAATAATCACGTCTTCACCCAGAAAAATCAAACAGGATCTTATCAAAGTGGTGGGCTAGAGGGGCATGTCTGGGAAGGGAAGAATGTGTCTTTAACCTTGAGAACAATGCTTCAAAAAGAAGTGGTTCAAAAAAAGGAAAAAGGCATAGGAGCATTTGTGCTCTTTCACTGTGCTTACATTTGAGTAATGAGGGTATGATTTTTTTTTTTGTCTTTTACTTTTCATTTTCCCAAACTACTATACTCTCTGCAGAAGTCCTGATAAAATTAGGATTGTCTTGGGGATGTGTAAGTTAGGCTATCTTGAAGCAGTGGACACACTTGGCAGCATTTAGAAAACATTGTGACCGCAGTATCTTGATAAATTAGAGAAAACACTGGCTCAAAAAAAAGTCTCTTTTGACTTTAACTATAAAAAATTCTCATTTTTTATTGTCATTACATGTATTTTATACATGTAAAGCTCCTAAAAATTCCTACTGTGTCTAGTACTATGTCTGGTTTACTTGATTCAACACTAATTAGAAAAGTGAACAGAACTTTCATCTTGTAAAATTCGAGTTTCACGAAGTTTATTCTGTGTTTACACCGTGAAGTGTATTCTGCTAATCTTTTGGTTACATGACTTCAGCGGACTTCAGAAACATGGCATCACAAGTCCACTACAAGCCATCCATTTTTCTGCTTGCCTTATTAATCCTTTGCATTAGTAAAACACTGGATGCTTCAGATGTGTGGTTCTTAAATTACAGAATTGATATCAGTCCCCTTTTCTTTTCTTTTCTTTTTTTAATTTTTTTTCCAGTGTTCCAAGATTCATTGTTTATGCAGCACACCCAGTGCTCCATGCAATATGTGCCCTCCTTAATACCCACCACCAGGCTCACCCCTTGCCCCTTACACTCCCTCCCCCCCCTCCCCAAACCCTCCGTTTGTTTCTCAGAGTCCACAGTCTCTCATGGTTTCTGTTCTAGTTTGACTTCCATTTTACACAAGTATTTCCCATGTTTTGTGTAAGTCTGCACTACTGTGACCTGGCAAATGCCTTCATTGTCCAGAAACATTTTTCCTTTGCCCTTTGTAGTTTAGAATTTATGATAGGGTTGTAGTACCTTGACCAAAAGAAGAGGAATTTATTGCTTTATGATCATAGAAATCTTGTCACTAGTTAACCATTTATTATGATATGGATGTCAGTAAATAATTGTAAACCAAATTACCTAAAATGAGCTGTTTTCTTCAATTACTTCCTTATTAGTACTTTGCATATAAGCTAAAAAGACTTGAAAGTCTCTACCCTGTTTCCTTTTTTTTCTTTAAATTTTATCCTTTGGAGTTAATTTATTTCAAGGAGAAAAGACAAATTATAGAAGAAGATGTCAGGTATTAATAGATGGAGGGTAGTAATGTAATCCATTAGTGTTAACATCTCTATTATTTCAAAAATCCATTAGTTATGTAGGTAAATCAAAAACTGTCAGATTTAGGCCAGTTTCTAAACTGCAGCTACTGTCCTTCAAGTATGGTAATTGCATAAGCCTGAGAAGCAGAATTTCATCCATTTAAAACAAATGAACCATGATGAAAGATGTCAGGTGTAACATTTTATAATTTAAGTTGCAATTTTGGGTTTTAAACTTTATACTGTATCTTTCAATGGGAGGCATTTTTTTAATCACTGGTTTCTAGTGCTGAATCCTAAAGTACTCAGATAGCAGAGTAAATATGAACAGTAAGGGAAAGAAAAATAATGTTCTAGTTTTCATTTAAAGCCCTCTATCAGTGGTTTATTGCAGAGCCCTGAGGGCCCAAACTGTTAGAAGTTAATCAGTTTATTCCTTGCTTACTGTTTCACTTCCTATTTTTTTACTCATATTTGTACTTTACACTTGGTTGCAATAATAGTTGCATAGTTATAATCAGTAATAAGCAAGTTCCAAAACTCAGCTGTTAACCAGAAAGAAGATTACATATATATTTTCAATCTATTTTTTTGAGTCAGAATGGGTCTTATAGTACTCAAATTTCATTAACGCAGCTTAGAACATAGATTTAGTATATGTTCCTCCAAAAATGTATACACTTTTTGCATTTTACAGAATGTTCATACTTTGAAGTGATGTGTTCTTATAAGGATTTAGGGGCCAAAAATGGTTCTTAACATTGGCATATCATTATTGGGAAACTATATATATATTTGGTTTTATACCCTGCAACCTAAAAATATTAACTCCTATGTTACTTCACATTTTTATAGTGTTGTAAAAGTAACCAGTTCTTCTTATAAATTAGATGTGTTCAACCCAATTGGCTTCTTAAATTAATGACTCTGATTTCCACTATGAACTATGCCCGTGCTTAATTACCATGGATTGTTAATTTAAATTCTAACTAAATTGTCACTTTAGTTTTATTAGATATGTCACTTGTCACTATAGTTTTATTAGATATGCCTGTATTTCTAATACTTTAGAGGGTACTGTATCATGGGGAAATTCTTGCCTTTATCGGTAGGCTATCAAGGGCCTAAGTGTATGTACGTTACCCAGTGTGTGTGCAGTGTGTGTCAGAATGCCTTCAGAGCTGCTGGATATAGATGATGCAAATTCAGATGTTGCAAATTGCACAATACTGAGGATGCAAACCTAAAAAAGTAAAAAGGTCATACAAGACGTGCGGGTAAATGAGATAAGAGTTTCTTGGAGGAGTACTCATTCTGAACTGTATGTTGGTGAGGGAACAAGTGACTGGACAGGGAGAGGAAGAAGGACATTTAGGTGTGGGCAGATTCATACAGGCTAAAACCTTATCACTACACAGAACTGTAGGAGAAAATATTAGTTGTTTTTTTTTTTTTTTAAGATTTTATTTATTTATTTATTTATTTGAGAGCGAGAGAGAGCGAGAGAGAGAGAGAGAGAGAGTGAGCACATGAGCAGGGGAAGGGGCAGAAGGAGAAGCAGACTCCCTGATAAGCAAGGAGCCTGATGTGGGGCTTGATCTCTGGACCCTGAGATCATGACTTGAGCCGAAGGCAGAGACTTAACCCACTGAGCCACCCAGGTGCCCCAGGAGTTTGGGTTTTTTAATACTACCAGCTGTTACACATTGTCTTTTTGATAGTTAATATTAATAAAAAATGTTATGTGTATAGCATGTTAAAAATTTATCAGGCTCTTCTGATTTAATTTGACCCTCACAACAGTCTTGTCTATCTTCTTTTAAGACCAGGGTCTCAAATTAGATTGATGTTAATTTTGTGCTGTTGTTAAAACTCGGGGATTTTTGGATGTTAGAGAAACTGACTTCCAAAGGAGTCATTTCACAAACAGACATTAATGATGTAATTGTGGATTAAGAGTATGAATCAATATATTTGTTGTTGAAGATAAAGAAATGTTTTTCTATTTAATGGTTTTTAATAAAGAAAAATTCTATTAAATTGCTCCAGAAACATTTAGGGGATATTTACTATAATTTACTGCATCAGAGTTTCATGTCACTACTATTTCAACTAATTGAAGTATAATAAAAACAAACCAAAAACTCTAATCTTGTAACATGAATCCAGCAAAAACTATGCTCAGTGACAAATGTTTGAAAATGTTCAGAGGTATAAGATCATCAGACACTTTCAGTAAGGAGGTTACCATTTCAGCGTTTTGGCTCTAATGAATCGGCTACTGACACTGTCTCCTGGTATGACAAGTTACAGGAATGAAAGGGAGATAGATTTTTATTTTTGATATTTGTACCTTAAAATACACTTGCGTGTCACCTTCTTGTATTCTCATTAAATAGTTTCTTATACTTGTTGGTATAGGAAAGTTTGTAATGCGCGGGAAGGAAAAAGAGAAAGAAAATCCTCACCGACTTCCAGAAGCTCTCATTCCTCCCTGTGTTTTCCCCCTTGACAGCAACAGGGAGTGAGAATTTTTGTGATGCTTTACAAAGAGGTGGAGCTTGCTCTTGGGATCAACAGTGAATACAGCAAGAGAACTTTGATGCGTCTACACCCCAACATAAAGGTATTAGGTTCATCCTTCTAACAGTACTTCTTCTCTGTGATTCTGTAGTTTTTCAGATGTGTTTTGCTTGGAGTAGTGTTATCTGTAGAGTTCTCTAATGGATAGTTTGAATAAATAGCATCGTATCCTTTTTAGAAATAAAATACTCTGCTTTCTTGTACATCTGCAATTGATGGAGTCAGCAGAGTTCACATTTCCGACCCTGATCATTTAGCCAAGAACACACCTTTTAGAATTGTTTCAGGGTTCAGAAGCTCTGTCAAAGTCCCGTGTTCCTCATTAAGATTGTCCTGGAACCTCTTACATGTGATCTCCTTGTGACACCCCTTCAGTGCTGGTAGCAACAGAGAGCTCCTCTAGGATTTAAGAAGCTTTTTCTTAATAGCAACTTCTATAAAAAACTAATAAAGTAAGTAAATACAGGAAGCAGCTTTAAAAAAAAAGCTATTCAATATTTACCGAAGATTTAAAGCCTATCTGTAGTTATTCCTCAGTCTTTGAGATCTAGCAAAGCAATGAATTAATAAATCTCCAGCAGGCTTAAAATACATAACAATTATATATTTAATTTGGTTCCAAAAAAGGTGTCCCATGTAAATAGTAATCAAAAGAGAGCAGGGATGGCTATACTAATAGCAGATGAAAATGACTTGAAGTAGAAAAAGCTTATAGTAGACAAGGAAGGATGTCCTATATTAATAAAAGTTTCAGTGCAGCAATTATAACATGTACCTACCTAGTAATGACCATCAAAATAGGTAAGGCAAATATTGATAGAATTGAAGACAGAATTGACAGCTCTACAATAATAGTTGGACACTTTCCTATCCTACTCCCAATAATGTTGAGATTCCACATACAGTGGAATATATTTCAGTCTCAAAAAGGGAGGGAATTCTGACATATGCTAAAATATAGATGAACCTTGGGGACATTATTCTACACGAAATAAGCCAGTCACAAAGAGGCAAATATTTATGATTCTATTGATACATATGTAAGTCAAAGTCATAGAGACAGAGAGTAGAATGGTGTTTCCCAGGGGTTTCAGGAAGGAGGGAATGGGGGAGTTATGGTTCAATGGGTATAGAGTTTCAGTTTTGCAAAATGAAGAGTTCTGGAGATAGTGGGGATGACTGAACAAAATGAATGTACTTACTGCCACTGTACTGTACATTGAAAAATGGTCAATATGGTAATTTTATGTTATGTATATTTTACCACACACAAAAGAAGTAGGTTACTAAAAAAATAAGTAGTCTCCAAAGTTTTTGGAATGTTTCTACTTAAAGATACACAAAAATACGTCAGTCTGGGATCATTTAGAAAGAATTCTGTTTGAAAGCAGGAGGTTAATAACGTCGCAAAATATCTTTCAAATCAAGAGCTGTCGAAGTATGTATATTCCTGTATCCATATGCTTGCCATTTTACCTCAATGGCTGCCAAAATGTCAATATACCTATTAAAAATTTTGTCAGAGATAGATGTTGCTTAAACACTTTCAGAGTTTTTTAAATAATAGCAGGTATAACGGAACTCTATAACATAGAAAAAAGAAACAGCTATTGTGTTGAGCTGACTTTTACTGAACCATGTGGCCAAATTTCTAGCTAAATGGCAGCAAAATGTGGTATGGGGTGGGACTGGTTGAGAGGCTTAAAAAGTCACTAGGAGTCTTCTTCTAAATATTGAGAATGAAATTAGAACTTTGGTGTCTACATAGAACATTTTGGTATTTGAGTTATAGAAAATGCTATTCAGGGGAGCATGCCAAAAATAACAAGTCAGGAAACAACAGATGTTGACAAAGATGCAGATAAAGGGGACCCTCTTACACTGTTGTGGGATGCAAACTGGGGCAGCCATTGGAACACAGTATGGAGGTTCCCCAAAGAGTTAAAAATAGAACTACCCTGTGACCCAGCAACTGCACTACTAGGTGTTTATCCAAAGGATACAAAAATAGTGATCTGAAGGAGCACATGCACCCCAATGTTTATAGCAGCAGTGTTCACAATAGCCAAACTATGGAAAGAACCCAAATTTCTGTCGACTGATGAATAGATATAGAATAACACACACACACACACACACACACACGAAGGAATATTACTCAGCCATCAAAAAGAATGAAGTCTTGCCATTTGCAATGACGGGGATGGAACTAGAGGGTATTATGCTAAGCAAAATAAGTCAGAAAGACAAATACCATAGGATTTCATTCATATGGGATTTAAGAAACAAAACAGGTGAACACAGGAAGGGAAAAAAAGGATAAAAATAAAGAGGGAGGCAAACCATAAGAGTCTCTTAACTCTAAGGAACAAACTGGGGGTTGCTGGAGGAGAGGTGGGGGGGAATGGGGTAAATGGGGTGATGGGCATTAAGGAGGGCGCTTGTTGTAATGCGCCTTGGGTGTTAATAGCAAGTGATGAATCACGAAATTCTACCCCTGAAACTGATACTACATTATGTGTTAACTAACTTGAATTTTAAAAAACTCTTGGAAGAAAATGAAAGAGAGAAAGAAAGAAAGGAAGGGAGGGAGAAAGAAAGGAAGAAAAAAAGCATTATTCAGGGGAGAAAACAGATCTATGTTATTTTACCATGAAGGAAAAGTGCATTACATGTGGGTTTTTCTTTTCCCTCCCAAGGTGATGAGACACCCAGATCATGTGTCATCCACTGTATATCTGTGGGCTCATCATGAGAAACTTGTTATCATTGACCAGTCAGTGGCCTTTGTGGGTGGGATCGACCTGGCCTATGGCAGATGGGATGACAACGAACACAGACTCACGGACGTGGGCAGTGTGAAGCGTGTCACTGGAGGACCATCTCTGGGTTCCCTCACAGTAAGTAAATTTCACCTTTATGGAACTGCATAAACGGGACACGATTTATACAAGTAAGCATCATTAGCATGACTGACTGGTTCAGTGAGGAGTGGCCTTTTCTGGATGGACAGATCTGGTTTGAAATACCACCCAGCAAGTCTGTAACCTTGCATCTCTTAATCTCAGTCTCTTCCCTTGTAAGAGAGAAGAGATCCAATAGTGCATTTGCTAGCTCACAGTCAGCATCTTTGTTTCACATTTAAACGATTCATTTCCTATTTGGAAGAAAAATTCATAATCAAAAATACGCATCAGTTGGGCTTTAAGTTAAATAAGCAGTCTTATTACAAATGCCAAGGCTTTTGAAATCTTCCTTCTTAAAGACATGCAAATAGAGGCAAGGTCAGTCTGGAGTCACAGGAGGGACTTCTTTCTGAATATGGGAAGTTAATAACTTCTCAAAGTACCTTTCAAACCAAGAGCTGCCAAAACATCCATCTGCCTATAACCATATGCAGCACTTACTGTTTCAACTCGAACCATTGCCAAAATATCAATACACTTATTAAAAATTTTGATGGGCTCCATCTTATTTTACTGCTGGATATCATGGCAACTTTTCTGGAAAAAAAAAAAAAAAAGAGAGAGAGAGAGATTTAGTGAATAAGTAGCCAGGAAAACAATTGGCAGAAAAAGCACTACTTAACATTTATCAGAGGCAGAAGTTCAGACGCTCAACAGTGAATATAACTTGTGTAATTAATTGTGTTTGAGATACAAAGGTTAGCTGGTATGAAATTTCAAGAATTCGGTCTACTGAAGGAGGAACTACTATGGCACGCCAGGTCTCTCTTGGCGAGTGTTGAAACAGCCCGGAAGAATTCTCCACTGCCCGGGGGCTGACCTCACCCACTACTGTGTGTCTGATAGAGAGCCTCCCTCTGGTGTGAACTTGACACCTCAGCAGGAATGACGGGATCATGTGGCCCCGAATGTTACACAGTGTCTTTTTTTTCCCCCCAATAATTTTCTCAGGCTGAAACAACAGAGTCCATGGAATCCTTGAGCCTCAAAGATAAAAATAAATCTAGTAAAAATCCGCCCACCCTGAAGAGTGTTGATGATATGGATTCAAAACTGAAAGGAATAGGAAAGTCCAGAAAGTTCTCTAAATTTAGCCTCTACAGGCAGCTGTACAAGCACCACCTGCACAACACGGACAGCATCAGCAGCGTTGACAGCGCCTCCAGTAAGTCTTGGTCTTTGCTACAATGTGTCTTGATGACAATTTGTCCTTCCACAGCTGGATATGGTGTACCAGTCTTTAAAACCTGTCTCTCCGGAATGGAGTCATAGGGGCTCTGTCATCCTGTTTATTCAGTATCCTTGCCATTTTGTGGCTTTGTTGGCCTCACTTGAGAACCGATTGATTGTTTAATTCACAGAAGGAGTCATAACAACCACAATTCATATTTCTAATGGTAGCCAAATGACTCGGTGTTTCTAAAAAAACGCCAAGTTATAAAGAAAAAGGAAAAGTATTAGGCGTCCTTCACTTTTCAGAGAAGAAATCTCCTTTCTCTTCCTATCCAGAAATATGTGAAGCTTTTATCTTCAGACATTAGATTTCCTACATCTGGTCAATGGGCTCTTCCTTTCCCATCTGCCTTAAATTTCGGCAGTTTTCTGTTGCACAGAATTTGTGACTGATTTTATAGCCTTGTCTCATTTTAAAAATGACGGAGCCTGCGTTTTGGTTTAGAAAACTTGATGTATATATATTTCTTTGTAAAAAAGAAAAAAAAAAGAAATTTTGGCTTTCTCCAGGTTATTGTAATCACTGTAGAAGTCGTCAGAATTTAATCCATGGTTTAAAACCCCACCTGAAACTCTTTCGCTCTTCCAGTAAGTCTGAGCAGGGGCTCGCTAGACCTGACGTGGGTAAGTGATGTGTGAGGCGGCTGAACGTCCTCCGGCGTCCGCTTTCGCTGCATGAGCAGAGCGTGTGTGTTTCTGGACTGGCTTTCTGTTTGCACTGCATCCACACCACACGTGTTACTAGAAATTGTAATCTGATAAGCTTTTGCAAGAATGAAGTATTTGAATAAGTTAATCAGGGCCCAAAATACGGAGGTGGGGATGAAGAGAGATTTGGCAACAGATCACATAAAGGGATAAGTTACAATGGTGACCACAGTAAAATCATAAACCGGTTTATTGTGTGCTGACTGCCTATGATGCCGCTGAGCACTGGTGGTACTTGGTAGTACTAGCGTTATCGCCCTTTTCACAGACGAGGAAACTCAGGGTCAGGGATGATAAGCAGCTTGCACAATGGTGTTCCAGTTTATCAGCCTCCCAGAGCTCATAATTCAGATTTGTGATTTAGCAAAAATGCAGATTACTGCATTCCAAGCATGTGGCTAAAGTCCAAGGTCATGGTTCTTGTGTGCTATTGAGAAGACTGAAGTAGAGCCCAGTTTCTGTGGCTGGGTACTTGTGGACCCTGGAGTTTCTCAGGGGCTCTGAGAGGAATTCTGAGGAGGTGGGCCCTGGACCCTCCCAGTGCTATGGGTACTTGCTTCAAGCAGAGAAATTCTGCTTCCGTATATATGGTGAAGTTCCATGAGAATTCGTGTTGGGGGAAAAAAAAAATAAGGGTCTGCTATTAAAGTAGTTTAAAGAGCACAACTCTACATTTAAACTGTGTAATGACTTAAACTTACATTGTCTCGTAGGACTTGAAACCCGAATTAAACGTAGAGTCACTCTTCATGAGAAACTGAAACTAATACTTGAGTTAATAACTTCCTTTCCTAAGGCTATAAAGTGCTAGTTTCTTTGCAGTGTCAGTTTCACTTGGGCACAAAAGACCTTGATGGGGCATTTGGGTGGCATGGTTGGTTAAGTGTCTCACTGTTGCTTTCAGCTCAGATCATGATCTCTGTGGTCATGGGATCAAGCCCCACATTGAGCCCGGGGTAGCTCAATAGTGTGTGTAGTGATCGTTTAAGAATTTTTGTTCTGCTGGGACATTGGGTGGCTCAGTCCTTAAGTGTCTGTCTTTGGCTCCAGGTCATGATCCCAGGATCCCTGCTCAGTGGGAGTCTGCTTCTCCCTCTGCCTCTGCTGCTCCCCCTGCTTGTGCTCTCTCTCTCTGTCAAGTAAATAAATAAAATCTTTAAAAAAAACAAAACAAAAACCAAAACCTGTGCTCTTCAAATACTGATTGCCTACTGACTACTGAGAGCTACACCAAGCGGTGAAAGAACACTGTCCAGCCCTGAGGGGTTTACCACCTGATGGGGAGCTTCCTTACTTCTTACAGGATCCTGACACCGAGTCAGAGGCCCCAGGGCATGTGGCCACTGATGGTTCTACAGCGCCTCCAGTGGCTGCCTCCCCCTACGGGGATCTGGGAGGTATCCGTAGGGCAGGTACCAGCTCACATAGCTCTGGAAGGACGTGAAGCTGAAGCGGAGAGGGAGGGGAGATCATTTCAGACCGAAGGAATAGTGTGCCAGCTGCACGAACATGTAACAGACTACGCCTGTCAAAATCCTATGAGAAATGTGGTGTGCCTGGCTTTGGGAAGAAAAGGCTCAGAAAGGCAGGTTGGCACCCGTTTGGGAAGAGCCTTCTGTGCACATGCAGCTTTTAGGATTCGACTCCCTATAGGCAGCAGGTGGTCTTAAAATGCTTTTAAGCCAGCAGTCTGCAGTTTAGAAAGACAGTGCTGGGACGTGTGGTGGCAGGGGAAGGTGGGTGTTGGGGGCGGGGAGAGTCCGGTAGTCTCACTGATGCGTGCTACCATGTATTCATTCAACAAATTGTTTTACATCCAGTGTCTTGTTTGTTTTGTGCCTCTTGTGTGCTGCGCTGCATTTGTGATTTGTAGCTCGGGTTGTCTTCCTGCTCAGTTGTCTTTGTGGTCAGCATGCCCCATGAATGTACAAACTGTTTAAGACAAAGTATTCACCCTGAAGTCAAATGGTCCCAGCAGAGCTCTTTGTGAAACATTGTAGCGGATGGCTGCTTTTGCGCCTATGTGATCGTAAATTCTGTGTGTTGTTGTGATATTTTTTAATGGATGTCATTTATGATGTTGGGAATGTAGAATGTTAGAGCCCAAAGATTTTAGGTGCCATCTAGGCCAAATTCTTCCTTTTATGTGTAAAGAATTTCTGACCCCAGAAAATGAATCTCAGTGTCACCGAGCTTGACAATTCCAGGGCTGGAACAGGGACTGCCTGCGAATTTGAGGATTTTGCTTTTGAGATGCGCAAGACAAGAATTACCTATTGGGTGTGCACCATATTGGTTGCCGAGGGCCAAGGGCGTGATTTCTCCATGGCCTCTGCCTTTCATGTTTCTCGGCCTGACCTGGCTTTACTGCTTTTTCATCGACGCTCCCAGTGAGTTCTTTATTCACAGTTAATGCTGTGGTCCATTCTTTGGTCATTTGGTAGATGCAGAGAAGAATGTTGAATTTCATTGTCCAGAAATGAGCCTGGTTACAGGCCTGCCTACCCACTGATGACAGACTTGTGTGCAGTGTGAAACCCTGCCAGCCCACAGCCTCAGACTGGAGAAATACATGCTGCCCTAGTTCTGAGCCTTAAGAGAACAGTCCAGAAGTCCCTAGGTGTTTAATGAGCGAGAGGGGAGCCTCCCCCACCCCTCTTCAGGGCCCACCTGAACACAGTCTCTGCTGCCTTCCAGACACCAGCTCCATCCGCAGTTTGCAGACAGGCATGGGAGAGCTGCACGGGGAAACCAGGTTCTGGCATGGAAAGGACTACTGCAATTTTGTCTTCAAAGACTGGGTTCAACTGGATAAACCTTTTGCTGGTGAGTGCCACGATAGCAGGTGACTGCTTATATTTTGTCTTTTACTCGTCAGCATCTGAGCAAGTACGCATTGTGGGATAGAGTGCCCTTTGTTCTGCTTTGTTTTGTTTTGAACATTTGGTAAAACTTCGGAGACTATGGTTCGGTCGTACACCGAAGGACTTTTCCTTGTAGTTACAATAAGAAAAGAGCATGAGATGTAGCTTACTGTGTGAAACCTCCAGGTTTCATCTAGGCATATTTTGGGGGTAACAATCTATAATTCTGCAAGAGCTGGTGTCCTCCCTTTGATCATCTCTTTTTCTGCGTATCATCTTCATCTTCCAGCATGAAAACGGCACATTTTCAGATTATCACTGTGCTGGTGGATTGAAGAGAAACTAGAGATGGGGCTGTATACATAGCCTGAGGTTATTTCAGCACAGAAATATAATATCAAGTCCACAACCTTAGATCATTTACACCAACTCACACCTTGCCTGGCTTAGTGATTATCTCCTACGAAGTGAAATGGACACATCCTGTGGGAGGTCCGTGGGGGCCTGTGCTCTTCAGTGTGTATCTATGTTTTCCTTGGCTATAGAGGTGTTGTCCCACCCAAGCCCAGTGTGAGAGGCACAGTGAATGTTACCATGTTTGCTTTGCCGTATCATGGTCGGGTTGGTGCTGGAATCAGAGGGCTCCATCCCCAGCCCAGCAGTTAATGACGATCCATGCCTGGGGCCCCTGGGCAGATTTCATTGACAGATACTCCACGCCCCGGATGCCTTGGCATGACATTGGCTCTGCAGTCCATGGAAAGGCGGCTCGGGACGTGGCCCGTCACTTCATCCAGCGCTGGAACTTCACGAAGGTATGTGGATTGTTTTATCATGATTCTGTCCACATAAAGAGAGAGAGCCTGGAAGAGGAGAAACTTCTAGAGGATTGGCAAGAAGATGCTGTGATAGCCCATCCGCTCTCGAGTGCCTGCTTGCCAGAGCACAGGGAGATAGATGGCACTTTTGGGGCCTGTTGTGATCCTTTTCACATTTTGGGTACTCAGTGTTGTTGATCAAGCATCTGGTTTGGGCTGGTGGGTCAGCTGGAAGGCTGTTGTAGGGGGGCAGGGACCTTGTTTAGATGGGAGAGCTCGAGCTTTGAAGTCCTTCCTGTCCTGGCATTACGCTGGGTTCCTACTGGGCCAGGCCTCTGGGAGGCGTCTCTGAGTGAGGGGAGCAGTGTGCGAAGATAGGGCCAGTTCCCTTTTCTTCAGACTGTGTTTTATGCCTTCATTACATACAGGAAGAACTTAAGTACCTACCTTCCAGGTGTCATTAAGGTTCCCTCTCATTTACTATAAATTATGACAAGGCATTAGTCTCCTTGATAATTTGGGAAGAAATTGTTTTACCAACAACAGAGAATCTCATCTGATCTTTCATTTACGTAAGCTTTTATTTACACAAACCTTACAACTTTTTAGAAATAATGGAAATATTTTTTAAAGACTTTTTAATTTATTTTAGAGAGTGGTGGGGGAGGGCCAAAGGGAGAGGGAGAGAGATTCTCAAGCAGAGTCCCCACTGATCATGGAGTCTGAGAAATAATGGAAATATTTTCAACAAAAGTTAAGGGAGCATGAATGAATAAATGAAGGAGTATTACTTTTTAACCTACTAGTATCTGTGGTTGGTGTTGGGATTTCCGATGCCTTTATAAAGACTCTATTGCTGGTAGGATAAATTGGTAAACCCCGAAAGCTTTTAAAAAACTATACAAGCTTTAACTCAGAAAATCTTTTTTGGGTATTTAAATTAAAGTAATCTGGGGATGCCTGGGTGATTCATTGGTTAAGCATCTGCCTTTGATGCAGATCATGATTCCAGGGTCCTGGGATTGAGTCCCACGTTGGGCTCCCTGGTCAGTGGGGAGTCTGCTTCTCCCTCTGCCTGCTGCTCACCCTGCTTATGCTGTCTCTCTCTCTCTGGCAAATAAAGAAATGAAATCTAAAAAAAAGAAATCTGATAGGTAATTTATTTTGATATTTCTTCTAATCTGAAAAAATAGGAAAAACTGAAATGCACATTAATAGGAATTTAGTTAACAAACTATCATTCTGTGTCATTTTCTTAGGAAGTTTTAAAATTAGGATATATGGTGCTATATTGCTATGACAAGATATCTACAACATAGTAAGAAATCAGTTACAAAACAAATACCATTTTTGCCATTATATAACTCTATAACTCTAGATTACATATAAGCTTTCTTTAAAAATATGAAAAGAATCAATGAAACAAGATGGGATTGGGAGGGAGACAAACCATAAGTGACTCTTAATCTCACAAAACAAACTGAGGGTTGGTTGGGAGAAGGGGGTGGGATTATGGACATTGGGGAGGGTATGTGCTTTGGTGAGTGCTGTGAAGTGTGTAAACCTGGCGATTCATAGACCTGTACCCCTGGGGATAAAAATATATGTTTATAAAAAATTAAAAATTAAAAAAAATAAATTAAAAAAAGAAATATGAAAAGATACATGCCCACTAAAGGTTAAAAAAAAGGGCGGGAGGGGAGGAGTTCTCTGCCTCTGGAAAACAGAAAGAGCACAAAAATAATCTATTGAAACACTCCACTGTGAGCGGTTTTTCTTTTTCTTATTCAAATGACTCTGAATTTCTTTTATAATCACAAAGTAGCAAGGAATGGAGCTGTTTTCTCACATGGATCTTTTCTTTTTCTACCTTTCTTTATTTTAGATTATGAAGTCAAAATATCGATCCCTTTCTTATCCTTTCCTGCTTCCCAAATCTCAAACAACAGCGCATGAGTTGAAATACCAAGTGCCTGGGTCCGTCCATGCCAATGTACAGGTAAGGCTGGCTTTTTTTTTTTTTCCACTGAATGCTAATGGGTAAAATTACTCTTCTTGGATTAAGTGCCTAGTACACTGGTTTCAGATTTTTCAATGAGGATGACGCCAAAGCAAATCTGAAGAGACCTTTTAAATTAATTTTATATTTCCTATTTAAAGTGTATTCCATTTATCCTCTTTTTAGAACTCTTTTATAAATATAACAGATACAC
Source organism: Mustela putorius furo (assembly GCF_011764305.1). NCBI lineage: Eukaryota > Metazoa > Chordata > Mammalia > Carnivora > Mustelidae > Mustela > Mustela putorius. The sequence goes on along the minus strand of NW_025421987.1, from coordinate 73,951,394 downwards.
TGTTTTACTTCCTTAACACTTGTTACCTCTATCACTCGTCTCTAATTCTACGCTGTAGTGTATTCACCATTATCTTTACGTGTATACCTTTTATTTCACCTGTATTGTCAATTTCTTCAGCCACACACTCATCTCTTTTATGCCTCTGTTCCTCCCACTGTAGCTGTCCTAGCGTCTTACACTTATCCTAGAGTCCGTGATGGATAATCTTCTTAACTGAGTCGCTTTATAACTGAAATATAAAACAGTCATTGTTAAGAAGCCTTTCCCTTATGAGAGGGTCTCACAGAAAGCATGTATATTCTTAATCTGTATAATCTTTCATGCATAAATTGTAAAAACATCAAACGCTCAAGAAATTTATATTCCTATCTTTTTGCCTTTTTAAAAAAAAATTGGTTTTATTTTTTTTTTTACTACATTTGATACTATCACTGATAGGTTGCAGAATGAGTCCACAGAGGGTTCATCAGTTTGGATTATGATGGGTTCATCAGTTTGGAGTAGCCCGTCTACACTTAAAAAATACTTTTTAAAGTTTCTTTGTCCTCCATTCATAACAGCTCCAAAGGGTCTGGTTTTAGTTTCCTCAAAAATGTATTAAGTTTAAATGTAAGTTAAGAATCCTTATGTCCCAAGGATTCCAGTGAATGCGTTCATAATTGGAAAATGTGTAAATAAATAAATATTCTTAGGAAAGGCCAGTCAAGGAAAAGGCTTGTCCTTTAATTCCTTCTGAAGTCACCCTAGCAACATGATAACACACAGTGAAGCAGGGACGGATTCCGGGGAAGCACCAGGAATGTGGCTGAAACTTCATATCTAAGAAGCTAGTTATAGTTCAATCTAATTTTAGTTCCTAATTAACCAAATGCCTTTTAGAGGCTCTTTTAATAGAATATGGAATTTGCTTAATAGATCCCACAATTTTACCACGTCCAGTCAAAGCATCTCAAATTACATGTGGGAAAATTGAGACCCGCTGGGGCTATGAGACTTGTCCAGGGTCACTGGCTGGTTGTAGGTAGGGGTGGAGTTGAAATCCTGCGCTTGTCGGCTATTACCATCACTCTCACGTATCTTGAGATCATCAGGGGCAGAACTAGGATGGGCCATCTTTGACATTGCCTTTTGTTCAAGGTCATCACTATCAGCATCAAAAGTATTAGGTGAGAGCAACTGAGTAGCTCAGTTGGTTAACATCTGACTCTTGATTTTTGCCTCAGGTCATGATCTCAGGTTGTGGTATCAGCCCCGCATTGGGTGTGGGGCCTGCTTAAAAATCTCCCTCTTTCTCTGCCCCTCCCCAACCCCACCCCTTAAAAAAAAAAGGATTCTTTAAGTAAAGATCTGGCAGTCTGCTACTAATACAGATTTATATAATCTGGACATGGATTGTAGTGACTATGATTACGTAAATGAAATCCCTAAATCAGTTACTTTGTACTATATAAAAGTAGAGGTATTTGTAGCTAAGAAATCAAAAGACATTTCAGGCCACAGATCAGCTGAGAGAACAATCAAAGAGATAGACCGCTTGAGAGAAATACCTATAGCAAATACTGAGTGAGCCCAGGCTACAGGAGACAATTAATTCAAACTTAGAGGCACAGATATATATATGTTCATATGTAAGTTAATGAATATTTTACGAACCCATTTAATGTTATTCTACTTGGAGGGAAGAACTACTCTTGCTGTAAGATAACACAGGAGCCTTCATGTTAAGAAAACAAGAGAATTTAATTTAGGATTTGAGATGGCATTAAAATTGATTCAGTGATCAACTTATTGAAGTTAGCAGATGTGAATGAAGCATCTGTTGAAAAGGAATTTCTGGGAATTCTATTTTTGTGATCAGCCAACGAAATTGTATGTTGGCGTTTCACATAGATCTTCTCTTACCTGCTGTTGGACCCTGTTTTATACCCTCTCACCCAGTCCCCTGGCACGGTACATAGATCTCTGCACGTACACTCTATCGAATGACTCCCGAGTCCCCTTCTCTGCATCACTGACCCGTGGGGCTGGATCCGGGGTTTCCCGGATACGCTTCTATGTCCGTCCTCCATGTGCTGGGGTGGCCTGGACTCCAGAAGCTCTAGGGCCAGTTGATTTGAAAGGAGGTCTACCAAGACTTACTCATTAAATCATTTATTTAGTCAGCGTATGTTTATTAAGTGCTATCTGTTTGCACAGTGAAGTCATCCATGCATACTTGCAGTTGAGGAAGAAGACAAAAATTCCCTGCCTCAGGACGCCTGGGTGGCTCAGTCGGTTAGCGGCTGCCTTCGGCCTTCCGCTCACGTTATGATCCCAGCTTGTTTGGATCGAGCCTGGCGTTGGGCTCCCTGCTTAGGAGGGAGCCTGCTTCTCCCTGTCCTCCCCACTCCTGCTCTCTGTTGCTATTTCTGTCTCTCAGATTAAATAAATCTTTAAGAAAAAAAAAGTTCTGTGCCTCTGGAAGCCTTGGTTAGCTGGGAGAGGGAAAGCTGTGACGTTGAACTATTCAGTTCACAAAGCTAGGTGTGGTCCAGGACTAACCGCTAGCCTGAAAGTGGGGGCCCCAGCACGCTGGGAGGGTCTGGCAGTGAGGACGGGAGAACTGGGCGTCTCCTGTAAGCAATGAACCTGCCCGCTCTGGGGATGGTAGATCAACTCCCACAGACCATTTGCTCTTGACGTGCTGGCAGGTAAAGCTGAGAGAGAGGCTCAAGGACCAACTGGGGATGCCCCCGAGTGCCAGCCTGGGTAATCTGGACCTGATCCTTGAAGGCATTCATGAACTTTGGACTTTTTTTTTTTTTCCCTATCCAGGAAGAATTAGGATATAGGAATGCTTTATGAAAATTAACCCAGATCAGAGTTTACAAACCTGGTTTTACCTGTGAAATGCTAACAGCTATGCCACCAAAAATATTTCTGTGGACAGAGAAGTTTTGGCAGATTATCTAAACACAGGATTCCTTAGTGCCTTTGTTACGCCGGTGGGTATCATGGAGTTGCTAAGAATGAATGTGCTATGAGGATCTTCCCAGCTGAACGGCTGGAGGAGCTCTCATTTGTCATGTGTCTGTTTCCATCTCTCTGAACAGACACACTTGGGGACCTAAAGTTTATACATACCAAGAACTTAGACTAGAAAGAGAGTAAAAGCAAGGACACCTGTAAGGAGGCTGCGGCTGTAATTCTAGCACAAAGTTTGCATTTGTAAATTAGTATTCTTTTTCTTGAAGAGGACTCCCCCACAATTTAAGCAGTGTCACTGGTAGCCAGAAGATGTTTTTCAGAACTGCCAAAATAACTCCAGTTGTGAAAGCAGCGGGCACAGCTAGGCAGTGCCAACTTTTTGAAGTCCGGAAAGTCTGAGAGGACCAGAAACTGAAAAAGAAAAGAAACCAGCCTGCTTCATTTCTCCTTTTCCGTAAAGTTCTGACCAGTGTTGTTTCACCGTGTGTTATTTACTGGCTTTCCACTTTATTCGTCTTGTTCTAGACATTACTATTTTCAGGTCATGAGTGAATAGAGCTTAGAGGCCCAAGGCTATAATCTAGCTGAATTCTTGGTTTTTCAGAGAATCTGGAAGGGAGCTGGGGGATGGGACCCAGTGCGCTGTAGGTAACTTGATCTTTAGAAAGTTTAGTGTCTTTTAATACTTTTAGGCCCTTTCCTCTCTCAGCTATCATGTGGCAATAGCCAGATAACTCTTACATACTCTCGTTTGAGAAATTTGACGCAACTTAACAAAGTTCTTTCTTAGGTTTATTCTTTTTTTTTCCCTAGGTTTACTCTTTTAAAAAAATTTTTAAGATAATTTTTTTACAGTTTATGGCTTGTAACATAATTTAGAGCCCATAAGCTTTAATTAGCTTAAAAGAAGCAAGGGGATGTAGCAAGGGGAAGAAGTAGATTCTAGAGTCAAGAGTGTTCAAATCCCAGCTTTGCTACATACTAGCTGTGCAGCCTTGAAAAATTACATCTCCATATGCATTTCTTTCATCAATAAAACAGATCATAACAGTATCTGCCTCATAGTGTTGGTGGGGAGAGCCAAATTAATCCGTGCCAACAGCCCTTGGATTATGTCAGTATTAGCTTTAGTTCTCAAGCTTTCCCGAGTGTTTTCAAGAGTTTGGAACAAAGCAGTGGACATTTTTGTTGATGGGTCACAAGGGTAGTTCTGGATCCAAAAATCTTTATGCTATATATTTATTGAAAAGGAGAGAAAGAACATTTGACATGATAAAGTAGATAGTCTGTAAGATTCATGTTCTTTTATTTGCAAAAAGGAACCCAATGATGTAATTCTTTTAACACAAAAACATTGGGTCCAGTCGTCCTTGGTAATCCCACACCAGCTGTGATGCACAGCGGTCGCAGAAGGCTTGTCACCAGCAGCCAGGGTGACTGGTGAGGGAGAACAGAGCCAGGGCAGGGAGAACAGAGGCTGCCCCCACCAACACGAATTTCTGCTCCTAAAAAAAAGGTCATCTAACCTGAAAGCTGACTTCAGCAACTTCCGCAGACACTTAAAATATTCTTGGGTGTTTCGCCTCGGAGCTGGGCATTCTAAGAAGCCTACCAAGAACATTTAGAGGAGACAAAGCAGGGTAAAGGCTTGGGGCCCAAGGGTAGAGGAAAGATGGCTCTGAAACCACTCATGCACAGACAGTAAGTAAAAGAACTTGCTTTCTCCTGAAAAAGAACAATCCAGATGTCCAAGGGCTATCATGGTTATCAAGACAGAGGACACTCAGCAGGTCTATCAAGGTAAAAGACAATGCCTGATGCCAAATAGCATCAATACAGACTCAGTATCGGGAACAATCCTCTTGATTAAATCGGGCAGCTTATTGTAGAAAAGTCAACCCTTAGACCGTCATTGCTGAGAAGTCCTGCCAAATGGAGGGAAATGATTCTGCTGGACTTATGTCTTTGATCTCTCTGTTAAAAAAAAAAATTTTTTTTTTTTTGAACAGAAAAGAAACTATACAGGTCAGTGTGAATGACATCCGAATTATATTAGTGGAAAAACTTGTTCCTACACTCAGGGAAAATGGCCACATGACTCTCTGCAGGATGTCAACGTAGGAATCACTGTAGATTTCAAAGGACTGTCACGTTCTGTGTTGTAAAGAAGTCAGGGAGGGGTAAAAGAAAGCCACTTCACTAACCTCTAAGGCAGCTTCCTACTATGGGGGTTGTTTCCCATTTAGGGACCAGGTCTCCATGCGGGAGCACTTCTGTTCTTGTTGCCGTGGTTCTTGGAGGGAGAAGACCCAGGAACAGGGAGTGTTCACCCCCTGCCCAGCACTGCACTGAGCGTTTTGTGGATTGTCTCATTCAGTGTTCACCAGTCCCGGAATTGGACTCCTGTGTGGCCTCTTATTTTCACAGAGGAGGAAAGCAAGACTTTGGGATGTTAAAATGGGCTAGGGAGGCACGGTAAGGTTGAGGCTGGGTGCCGAGTGGTCTGGCCCCACAAGGCAGAGGCTGTTTCCGCTGAGGTCTGGCTGGTGGTAATGGCCAACGGGTCCCGCAAGGCAAAGCTGCATGTCGACCTTGCCATATAGGATCCTCTTTTCTTACCCCAAGTGCCCCCCACCCTGAGCAACTCTCTTCTTGTTTCTTTCTGGCTTCCCAGAGCCCACATCTACACCTTTCTTCCTAGGACTTCTCTCCACTTAAGTTTTTCTCTTCAAAAGTTTGTCTTCAGCCTCAAGCTCCACTCTTCCCTATTGTTCAGGTGAAAGGATCATCCCATGTTGCGTGGTGAATGGATGACCCTCAGTGGACAAAAGTGGTTATTAAAAGGAACGGCTTGATAGTATGAGGTGAATTCTTGAACAAAGTTCATTCTTTGGTGTTCCTGGCCTGCTTTTCTCCTCAGTACAGACTGGAAGAATAAGGCTCAACAGTCTGAGTGCTTCCCTTGTCTCCTGACCCGTGCCACTGGTGGGCTGTCTCCATGGAAGCCAGCTTCTGCTTGAGAGACATATAAATGGCTCTTGTCCTAACAGTCTCTGGTCCATGACTGACTTGGGAGTGGGGAAATAGAAAGAAATTAAGATATATGCTGAATTTTATAGGAAAGAAAAGCATTACAGTAAGAGAAAAGCAACTTGGGACAAATTCTAAGAAAGTTTTGAGAGTTTTCCTTCAAGAAGAGATTTCTGAATTTCAATCCATATATTCAGCTTGGGCCCACTGTATATAAGGGGATCAGGCCTTGTGGTAAAAGAAAAGGTTACCTTTCTCTCAGCCTCTTTGTCTATGTAGCCATCTATTTTTATGAAACAATTCAGCCATTCTGTACATGACTCCGTGCTTACCATGGTAAGTGTGACCACTGTCTGTCACTATACAACATTATCACAGTATCACTGACTCTATCCACTATGCCATCTCTGTGACTTATTTATTTTATAACTGGAAGTTTGACCTCTTAATCCCCTTCACCTATTTTGCTTGAGAAGCCTATCTTTTAGGTTAAAAAATAGGACAGGGTACAAAAGAAAATGACTGGTTCTAGTTAGAGTTTAGAGACTAAAACATAAAATTAGAAACATGGTCTTTTTATATGCTTTAAAATTGTGTATTCAGACTTGAGGTTTGAAAAGTGAGGGTTAGATTTGATTCTCCGTATAAGGCCCATTTCTGCACATGTAAGCAAGGGTTTGAGGCTTGTCTGAGTTCCACGGGTTTAAAACAGAAATGCAGGATAAGTTGGTTGGACCAGTTAAGAAAAAGGAGAGAGTAAATCTTAAATTTAAAATAGAATGGAGGGGCACCTGGGTGGCTCAGTGGGTTAAGCTGCTGCCTTCCGCTCAGGTCATGATCTCAGGGTCATGGGATCGAGTCCCGCATCGGGCTCTCTGCTCAGCAGGGAGCCTGCTTCCCTTCCTCTCTCTCTGCCTGCCTCTCTGTCTACTTGTGATTTCTCTCTGTCAAATAAATAAATAAATAAATCTTAAAAAAAAAAATAGAATGGAGTCAGTCATAATGGGTTTGACCTTTTTGGCTGTTTACAAACTTTCGAGATCGTGAAGCACATAAAGTAGTTGAGTTCATCTGTATATCCCCTCAGAGTCTCTGGTTCAGGGTAGAGGCAGACCAAAGGGAAATCTGTATTTTTAGCTTTTCTTATGGAGATAGATTTTAAATAATTAGAATAATAGTAAATGCAGAGTAATACCAAGTTATTTTTTTTTCTCTATTACTTAATAGATATGTTCAGATTGAATACAAAATGATGACTTTAGAGTTTGGACTCAGACAATGGGATTGATAATGCTGACCCCCACCCCAGGAGGGGGGCAACCTCCCACATGCTCTGGTTTAATGGGTATCAGGTTTCCCCCATCCCATCCTGCTTATGCTCTCCCTCAGGTTCTTCTTTTGGCTTATAAATTGACTTAATTCTTAAAAGGGAAGCATTTACCAGTATCTTTCATAGGAAAGATGGCGAATGCGTGACTTGCCTGCTTTCCCTTCATGGAGCTGTCCGCCATCAAACTTAGCTTTCCTCCCCAGTGTGTCTTGTTCCAAGGAGTCTCTTTTTTGCATAGCTGTTCCGGAAACTACTTCAGAATGATTAGACTTGAAATCTATTTGGCACTCCTCATTTATATCTTATGTTAATGAGCTTATTAAATCTTTGAATCTGGGCAAATTTGGAGAGTGAGAAAGGAAAGCATGTTTCTTTTTGAGGGGAGCACTGAGAAATGACCACTAAAGGTGGTATATAAACTTCACCTCTAATCCTATACATCCAATATCTACCACGTGCCCCATACCATAGTTCTGTGGGTGTTAGGTGATTTATTTCTTCACCCAGCAGCTGTGGTGCATGCGCATGTCTGAGTGTTTGTGTGTCTTTGTGAGAGAGAGAGGGATCTCAGTTGTACAGTGGTGGAAATCAAGCCTCCCTGATATTAAAATGACTTGTTGAAAGTGAAAGAGCTGGTAAGGGCAGAGCTGAACCAGAGTTCCTTCTGGGCAGCATAGGTTTCCATTTTATACGTTGTTTCCAGAGTTCCATAGAACCTGATAGTTTGTGTAGCAGATGATAAGAACCTTCTTGAGGTAGCCTACATTTTCAGGGCTATGCCCCTTGGCAACCAAATTCAACTTAAATTTGAGAGGACTAGCAGCTGAAACTTTCATTTGCTCAGAACAACAAACATCATTTCTACTGATAGACAATAATGCAGTTCCTTAGAGATTACATGAAATCAGGGCATTTTCCCAGTGTGGATCATATTTATTTGTTTTCCTTGTGAGTTTTCTTCTGAGACATTTGACTATTGCTGCTCATAATTAAAACTTTTCAATAGCACATATTCATCTGATAAAATTAAATAAGTGTTTTGAAGGAAGTTATTTTGTAATGAATACCTCATACTACAGAGTAAGATTTTGAGGATTAACTCAATGATGTTAGTAAGTACTAATTTGAATTTCTCGAGTGTTAGAGATGGAACTTTTAAAGTTATTGATTAGATCAAGAATGTTATGGGCTCTTTCATATATATATATATATATACATATATATATATATATATATATGAACACAGACGTAAAACCAGTTACATACTAGATCACTTTACAGATTCCTAATAATGTGGAGCCATTCTTTTGTTTTTAATTTCAGTTGCCCTCATGAGAGACACTTTCATATTCATTTCAAATCAGGAATTGCAAATCTATTTTTACAGTGATTCTTCTGCAATGTCATGCTATTACTTAAGGAAAATCAATTAATAAATATTTACTGAGCACCTACTCTCTGCTGTCTACTGCAGTCATAGAATACTGGAAAAAGGGACGAACAGTGGTTCTTAGTTTGAAAGGCTTGTATGTCCTCTGGTCCACCGTCCTAGGCACAGCCACACTCTTTGCAGCAGCTCTGACCCAGTGTGCCGCGGCTCAAATGCATCCTCTAATGTTTTCATTAATAATAGCAAACACTTACATACCACTTGCCAGGTGGTAGGCCTCCTGCATGCTTCCTGGTAATTCATCTAATCTCCCTATAATCCTATAAAGTAGATATTCAATTTAATAGAACAGAAATCTGAGGCACCCTATAAAATATTCAATTTAATAGATTAGAAATCTGAGGCACCAGGAGGTTGAGAAACTTGACCAAGATCAAAGTTACTGAGGGGCTGGATTAAGCTTTGAACTAGGCAGTCTTGCTAAGTATGAGTGTACTTAACATATACTCGGGTATCTGAGCTGGAGGGGCTACATGAAATCCAGGTGGGAGCAGGTGAGGGTCTGAATGGGGGAGGCAGACGAGAAAACTGAGCAGTGAGGAGATACCCAAGAATCAGCTGATTAAAGGCAAAGTCAAGGTTATATATCTAAATGAACCTATTTGTGTTTTAAAATGTATTAATCTGAACAGTATTATTTGGGATAAAAGGAATCAGCACATAGTCAGAGCTAGGGTGACCCTATCGTATAGTTCAAAATGGGACAATTTGGAGTGTAAAAGTGGACCTATTACTAAAGTCCCCAGAACAATGGGCATTCCAGTGTAATTGTGGAACCATCATGGAAGTAGAACACCAGCGGTTGCCCTAGCCACTAGCATAGCCACTGGAAGAGGTACTTCCGAAATACTCTGTAGAAACTACACTTTATGGTTCCCAGTTTTGAATGAAAGCAGTCGTGGGTGGAGGAGGATATATTCATTCGGTAGTGTAGACGAAAAAGGATTGATTTCGTTTGATGAATACGTGGCATCCTCTCAGCCGTTCGCTCACTTCCATTTCCGATTGCTGCCTTGCAGTTGCTGCGCTCTGCTGCTGATTGGTCGGCCGGAATAAAGTACCACGAAGAGTCCATCCACGCTGCCTACGTCCACGTGATAGAGAACAGCAAGCACTATATCTATATAGAGGTAAGTCCCGCTCATGTGAACTAGTGGGACAGCCTGCCTTCCCATAAACAGCTTACAGAGACTGCAGGGTCCCCAGACTCGGATCTGCTACATTAATTGGCATATGTTGAGATGGTAGTTCGAGTCACCTGAATTTTTACGTCCCCAGCATACCTAACATGTACTTTGCATTTTTCATCAACTCGGGACTCTAGCAGTAGTCCCCCAAGTTCTTGTTATTAAAGTGTGTCAACTCACTATAATATTATTAGCCGGAAATACAAGACAGACGAGTTCGTTTTTGTCTTGAGTTGGAGGGTCAAAGTGGGAGGCGGGTACTGTGTCAGGAGAGCACACAAGGGTAAGCTGCTTAAATTGGATGCCACCGGTTTGGCAGTATTGGAATAGGGAGCATGCAGGGAAAGCAGCCTGGAAAAAGATGACAGGAGAACACTGAGGGCAAGTTCCACCTTCTTCAATCCTGTATGAACCATTGTTCATTTTAAAGCATAATCAGATCCCAGAGTTTGTGTTCAGAGAAGAGGAGAAAACCTAGGGACATTGAGTTTAGTCTGGGAACCTTAACTGCACTTCAAAGTAGATACAAACCTAGCTCAGAGCACGTGGAAAATCCTGAAAAAAAAATCAGAAGTCACAGTCACGGTAATGTAAAAATAAATCAGAGCACAACTCCCTTTTTTATTTTCATCTTGTCTTTCCCACTGACTTTTTTTAAATGTACGGAGGGAAATGGGTTTCCTAGAGAAACCATCCTAGCCCTAAGTTCCTTCCTCTCTCCCCCTCCACACGGTGACTAATCATGAAGGGCAAGTAGGAAAGAATTAGAGCTTTGTTTCTTTCACAGGCCTGGAGAAAGAGAAGCTGATTTTAAAAAATGAGCAGGCAAATGCAATATGGTATCCTGGGTGGAACAACACAACAGGAAAAGAACTCTATCAAAGCCTCGAGCATTGCAGTACTAATACAATTAGTATTATAATTTCATCAGTTATACCATCACAATAGACAATGTCAACCGCTGCCCCATCCATTACCCACAGTCCTTTTGCTTCATCTCTTTTTAGTAGCATTAAGTCAGCCTTCCTTATTAGTGCTACCACAGTCCTAAGTGAGCTCTGGAATGCCATGTGGATACACGTGGCTGTGGGCACGGACCTAGCTCTTCCGCCTCTAGCTGAGCCACGTGGTTGGCACCTACCTAACCTGCTCACCCCAAAAGAGGAGAATGGGCCATGCCACATGGCCTGTGAGTGTTCGCAGCTGCTGAGGAATGTGAAGCTTCTCTGTAATATGAATACAGAAAACAAACATGGTTTGGTTGCCACTGAAATGTTTATTGTTGGATGCCTGAAGGGAAGACATGTTCTCAGATGAGTTCCCAAGCAGTATCTCCTATAAGGTTGTCTAATGGAGGCAGTTTAAAGATTTATGTGCTTAAGTATAAAAACATGTAAACTCGTAAAAATGATGATGTGGCAAAAGGATGATAATCACAGTTTGAGTCATTGCTTCTATGTCTCTTTAGGATGATTAGGGAAGATTATGATGATTGTACTTATAAATTTCAGGTGTATTATAACAATGTATGGAAGTATGTAATAGTGATCATATTTGTACCTAATTACTAGCATTCTTTTATGCAGCAGCTAAATCTGTTATACCATTATGATAATAACGTTGCACCCGGGTTCTTTAGTAAGAGTTTTAAATAGCGTTTCAGAAGTCAATGAAGAGTGAAGGTTACCTAAAGAAAAAAAGAAAAACATTTTTTCCAGTTTCTTGGCTTATTTATATGTATGAAACATACTTGTGAAGTTGATTTGAAGCTACTTAAATAGAAATTCAGAAATAGTGACCTGAACGAATGAGACAAGGCAAAAGCACATTCTAGGAGATGACAGAGAATGGGTGGGGAATATTAGACCAGGATTCTGCCATCTACTCCATTAGAAAGGTAAATTTAGCATGGCACAGAAGGTTCACCAGTATAGGACTTGAAATCATGAGCATTTACACAACATGTGAATTTATAAACCTAGGGTCTCTGCTGATAAATTTGGAATGTTCTACCTTCCTAAAGATGTCAGCTACAAAGAACTCACATGATGAAATAATAGCATAGCTTCCCACTGGACTGAGATATGACATGTGACATTACCTTGAAATGTGTGAGGCACAGAGTGAGATGAAGCTTCTTTTATTCTGTTATTTGCTTTCATAAATGATTTTAGTAATAAGAACACGTAGGCTTTGTGAAACGTTTTTTTAAAAAATATCAGTGTAGTGTTATAGAGCACATTTTCCATATATATACTATATGCCACTAAGATAAGAAAGACTTACATGGTCACTCTCTTTCTCATAGAACCAGTTTTTCATAAGTTGTGCTGATGACAAAGTTGTGTTCAACAAGATTGGTGATGCCATTGCACAGAGGATACTGAAAGCTCACAGGTAACGGTTTGGCATTTGGGTAGGAGTGGTTACTGCAAATGTTCTTGCATTTACTGCTAAAATGACTTTGGAAAGCCCGTGTTATAATACTGTCTTTTCCTAGCAGGCATAAATTGGGTTCAGCTAGCAGTAGATTATCGGTTCCTTCAATCTGATTTCAGTTGCTGAGTGTTTTGAGTCCATTTTTTAAGCAATCGGAATTTTTCCAGGGCATAGTCATTTTTTCCTGGCCAGTCTCTTTCCCACGCCATTGGAGTTGTGATTTGATTTATTTAGTGGCAGACAGTGAACTGTGTTCACTTAAAAATCAAAGCAAAACAGTCATCGTATTTTTCCATGGGTTATATTTAAATGCTTGTTATCCTGTCTTGTTTCTTCAGCGCATGGGATTATTTTTTAATAACAACATTATTAAAATATAATTCACATACCATACAATCCAGCCACTTAAAGTATACAATTCAATGACTTCTAGCATATTCACAGAGTTGTGCAACTGAACCGTAGTCAGTTATAGAACATTTTCATCACCCTAGAAAGAAACCCTGTGTCTATTAACAGTCACTATCTACTTCTTATTTTATCCTCTTGCAACCACAAATCTACTTTCTTTCCCTATAGATTTGCCTAGTCTGGGCATTTAATATAAGTGGAAGCATACAATATGTCGTCTTTTGTGACTGACTTCTTTGACTTAATGTTTCTAAGACTCGCCTATGTTATAGGATGTTAACAGTATTTCATTTATATTTATTACCAGGTAATATTCCATTTCCTGGGTATACTATATTCTCCTAACACATTCATCAGTTGGTAGATGTTTGGGATATTTCCAGTGTTTGGCTATTATGATTGATGCTGCTATAAATACTCTGTGTTAGTTTTTATGCAGACATAGTTTTATTACTCTGGAGGTAGAATTGCAGAGTTATATGGTAATTCTATGTTTAACATTTTGAAAAGCTGCCAGAAGGTTTTCAAAACCAGCTACGCTATTTTATATTCCTTTAATGTATGAGGGCTCCAATTTCTCTGTATCATTGTGAATACTTACTATTATCTTACTATTATCTCTTTTGGATTATAGCCATCCTAATGGGTTTGAAATGATATCTCATTGTGGTTTGGACTTGAATTTCCATCATGACTAATGATGTTGAGCATTTTTGTTTGTTTATTTATTGGCCATTTCATGTATTATATCTCTGGAGAAATACATATTCACATTTCTTGCCCGTTTTTAATTAGGCTTTTTATTGTTGAGTTGTAAGAGCTCTTTATATAGTTTGGATACAAGTATTATATCAGAGTTATGACTTACAAATATTTTCTCCTATTCAGGGTGTTTTCTTTAATACTTTCTTTCTTTAATACTTTCTTCATAGTATCTTTTGAAACACAAAAGTTTTTTTTAATTTTGGTAAAGTCCAGTTTATCTGTTTTCTCTTTTATTGCTTAAGCTTTGGTGCCATAGCCACAAAATCACTGCCTAATCCAAGATCATGAAGATTTACACTTCTTTTTTCCTAAGAATTTTATAGTTTGAGTCCTTGCATTTAGGTCTTTGAGTCATCTTGAGTTATTTGTCATACATGGTGTGAGGTAGTGGCCTTTGTTGAAAAAGCTGTTCTTTCTCCACTGAATTGTCTTCCGTCCAGACTACTTCTTTTCATGGCTGCTTTTGGCTCTGTGTAAAGGCAACAAAATAAACAACACCATTACCTTTTAAATTCCTTGAATACATGCAGTGGGGAATGTTAAGTACATACACATTTGGGGATTTAAATACCATTTTACTTCCAGCATCACGTGGCACTTTAGTATCTTTTTTTTTACACATAATAGTGGGGATTTTTAGAACTAAGAACATTTTACAACAGTAACTACCAGTATTTTTTATGATCAGTAGTTTTGAGACTCTTACTGAACCTTCACAAGTAGTTGTGATAGTTACTGTTATTATTATCGTTGCTGTCCCCATTTGTGGAGACAAATGTTAGATTCGAGAGGCGATGTCACTCGACTAAGCCACTAACAACAATAGGCAAAAATGGCTTTGAGCCCGAGCCTTCGGACTTCCAACCCAGTGCCTCTCCCCATACCGCATGACTTGAGTTCATTGACAGGTAGGATTTAAGACCCCTGAAGGGTTGCCACAGTTTGGAGCAAGTGGGTTGGGCCTTTATTGTCCCCCCACAACCAGTCATCAGGTACAGGCTGACGTGAGGAAATAAGCATGACCTTGAGTGAGGGCAAGGAGGGCAATTCCTAGAGAAGGACTTCACTGTGAGTAGTCAGCAGGCAACACACGCAGTAGTTGAGCCCATGGTCAGGGCACTTAGGTAGCACGTCACATTACCCACCACATCCTGCAAGGTATACGGTAGATCTTGCCCCTTTACTACACATCAAAATCAACACTGGACTTTTTTTTTTTTTTATATTTATTATGTTAAAGAAAGGGTGCAGGGAGAATCTTTAACAGGCTCCATGCCCAGTGTAGAGCCTGACTCAGAGCTCAATCTCATGACCCTGAGATCATGACCCGAATCAGAATCAAGAGTCAGACGTTCAACCAAATGAGCCACCCAGGCACCCCTCACCATTGGACTTTTACAAAAATCCAGAGAGCTGGACTTGATCCAGACTTGCTGAGTCAGAATTTCCTGGAGTGGGGCCCAGGCACTTGTGTTTCATAATGGTCCACCGGTAACTCCAGGGCATGGCCGAGACTGCTCAGTACTCACCGAGAACAGCGTGCGTGGTCCTAAATATTAATAGCGATCTGTGCTTTCTCCAGGTGACCTCTATCTTTTGCCCTCTCACATACTTCTTTCAAGAAAGTAAGCATGGGATCTGTTTCCAAGATGACTTAAAAACAGTCCTGTTTACAGTTAAACATAACACATACACGCAAAGGTTTCTTGCATCATGCCAGTCTAATTTACGAAATTAAATTATCTGTCAGCTCTTGCATTTCATTGATGCAGGAGTATCCACTTTATCTGTAAAGCACATTTGACAAAAAAGTATTTTTTTTTTCATGAAATTGAAATGAGTTGCAGAAATCCAATAAGCAGACAGATGAGCTCACTGGGCTGCGGCAAATGAGGAATGTGGTGACCATGATCAGCTAATAAGGAGAGTAGGATGAATCTCAGTTTCACTCATCCAAGTTATTAGTTCCCTGTAGTATATACATTAATAAGTACCTGTAATACTTGTTTTTAAAGGGTTTGGAAGTCTGAAAGAACATTTTTCCTTAGCATCCTAATTTGTCTTTAAAAATCTGGACTTCTTCTGAAATCATACTATTTCGGGGCCGGAAGGAACTTTAAGATATTTTCTGATTGAACATTTCCCAGTGATCCCGTGAGTTGCTTCTAAAAGGAAAAGGGATCTGTGGGGAGATAGCACGGGAGCCCCAGCATCTGCTGCAGACTGTGTCTCACACGTGGAAGTTCAGAGAGCACATTAAAGATGCAATTTCAAGACTACTCTGTAGAGAATGGGAAATGAGTCCACTGAATTTCAAATGAACTGTGTTGTTTAGCCCTGATCTCTCCATCATCTCCCTTTTTTTTGACAGTCAGGTTTCAGAGGGTCTGTATTTCACACATAACATTTTTCATCGATACACGCAGGATCCTGGAAATATATTTTACATTTTCCCCCCTTCCCTTTAGCCCCACATTATTGTTCACCTCCTGTGTTCATCGTAACAGTAAACTCTGTTTTCATTTGATAATTTCAAGTCTGTCTGCTTGTGCTCTTAAGAAAGGGAGAGGTAGGTAAAGAGCTCATCCTACCCCAGCCGGCAATGTTGCCCACCCCCCTTTCCCCGAGGGCCACGGAGTGCCGTGCCCAAGTTCACCCCCTTGCTTCCTTCCCTGACTCTTCTGTGCTCCACTCTTCTGAGACTCCAAGCTTCCCTGCCAATGTCACATGCCTAGCAACAAGTATAATTTTGGCTGTTGGAAAAAGAATAGAATCTACACAAAGCAGACGGAGGGAAATGACAGTCAGCATTCAGCCAGGCCTGACCAAGGAACACAGGCTGTCGTCCAGGTCCCTCCCACCCTGGAAAGATCAGAGTCTTTTAATTGCCAACTCTCTTGACTGGGCTGAGACTTTATTTTTATGCCAGTGCTGGAATCCAGGAAACACCAGTTCCCTGAAGTGAGTTCTCTGCCTTCCTCGCTTCCTCCTGGTTCCTTCTCAACAGCCATAATGCTTTGCAGAAACAGGTTTTTGCAAAGACTTCACACTCTGATCCATGACTTAGAGCCTTGGAACGTTGGTCATCCTATGGCGAACCAAGAGTCGCTGTGGCAATCTATGCAGAAAACAGAAGGTCTCCTCTAATAAGGAAAACTGTCCTGGAATTGAGACCAGCTCTCAAGCCACTGGAAGCCCGTCTTTGAAAACTCAGATCTGACTGGAGACCAGGGAGAAGAGATCATCTGGTTTATACCATGTTTGCATAAGCCAGGAGAAAGAGAAACAACTAATCCAGGTAGAAATTTTAAAACAGTGTGTGCCATGAATAAATGATTTCTGAGTATGAAACAGTTCTGCTTCTGGAAACCTGCCACACATAATTCTGCTGCTTTGGTAAACAGGAAGTGAGAGAGCCCATTTTGCATTCTTATCAACAGAGTTGACACATGCAATGAAAATAGGCCATTGGTTTAATGCCTTCACATTTTAATACTAAACTACATTGAAAAATGCACAGTTTTGAAAATTGCTCAAATTCTTCCTGCTCCCTCTGACCATAGAACAGTACCAGACGGTGCTTGCGGTTTGCCCAGGAGTGGGTGGCATGGGGTATTCGGAACTATTTGGGGACCAGGTGTCTGGCAACTCAGGTTCTTTTCAACTCTGTTACCTACAGGCATGTGACCTTTCAACCTATCAGTTGATCTTTCTGACACTGTTTTCTCAGGCTAAAAGAGAAAATCAGACCTGTTCTACCCAGCTCACATGAATGAATGTGAAAGCATTTTAAAACCATAACACATCAGTTCATGTGAGAAATGATTAGGTTATTTCCAGGAAATTCATCTTCTGGAAATCTGGTGGCTCACTGTCAATTTGAATAAATTAAAAATAAATAAATAAAGCGTTCATCTGATTTCTTCATTTTAAAATTAAAGTTATTTCTCATAGATTTCTGGGAGACTTGCTATTAAAACGTTTCTACTTCCCCTGAAATGAGGGCCACTTTGTAGCTGAGTGGTACAGGGCACAAGCTGAATTTCCTGAAGACGTGGTTTCAGTCTCAGTTCCACTCATCAGTAGCTGTGTGACTCACGCTGGTTACCTAACCTCTCTGGGCTTCACGGCCTCATCTGTAGAATGGGAAAAATTAGGCATCCATTTCGTAAGGTAGGTGTGGGAATGGGATAAAGGAAAAAAGAAGCCCAATACTCAAATCAACTGTTTCAGAATTAATATTTATGATAGAAACAAGTGTTTTAGTTAAAGAGATGTTTTTTTTTTTTTTTTTAAAGATTTATTTATTTATTTGACAGAGAGAGACCACAAGCAGGCAGAGAGGCAGGCAGAGAGAGATGAAGGGAAGCAGGCCCCCTGCTGAGCAGAGAGCCCCATGCGGGACTCGATCCCAAGACCCCGAGATCATGACCCGAGCCGAAGGCAGTGGCTTAACCCACTGAGCCACCCAGGCGCCCCTAAAGAGATGTTTAATGTGCGTTGGTTTAAATTATTAATAGCGATGGCTGGATAAGTAAAACTTACTTCGGTTGCCTACCATGGGTGCTCGTTCATCCTGTGACAAGCAGACACCATATGAAAACACTGTCACAGGTGTCCTACCAGAAGTCAGTAGCTGCCTCTTCCTCCTCCTGGGAATCCATACTTGGACTTCTTATTATTGGTTCAGTAAACATCCCACCCCCTTCTAAAATAAAATAGAAGATATTCTGTAGCATCAAATGAATTCAGCTTCACTTTAATTTGTTTTAATTTTAAGCATTCATTTTCCTTTATTATTCTCTGATGGTGTATAGGCTTTCTCATTGAAATCAGTGGTTATAAACTGAATAATCATGTTACCAACTAGTTTCTGAGTCTTTCCACATTCGAGCTGCTTAACATGTACTACCTTGTTTCATTCCCACACCTACCTTACGAAGTGGATGCCTAATTTTTCCCATTCTACAGATGAGGCCGTGAAGCCCAGAGAGGTTAGGTAACTGGCATGAGTCACACAGCTATTGATGAGCGGAACTGAGACTGAAACCGCATCTTCAGGAAATTCAGCTTGTGCCCTGTACCACTCAGCTACAAAGTGGCCCTCATTTCAGGGGAAGTAGAAACGTTTTAATAGCAAGCCTCCCAGAAATCTATGAGAAATAACTTTAATTTTAAAATGAAGAAATCAGATGAACATTTTATTTTTTTAAAGTAATTGCTTGATAGGTAAGAAGTTCTTTGGCTTACAGAAAAATCTGCCTCCTGTTATTACCATATCCTATAATTTGTGTACCATGCTGAAAGGACACGCTGGGCGTGTTTCAGAAGCACTGTCTTAAAGAAATTTAAACTATGGTTATAATAGAAAGAACAAAAAGCATGTAGATTGAGCATGCCAATTGCTGGGTTCATATTTTTTTTCTTGTGGGCCAACCTCCAAGCTCTGTAAAACACCCTGAGAAGGGGTTACCCTGGGGCAGAGATAACATGAGATTATGGGAGGAGGACCTTTGATTTAGATCACTTAATGGCTTTTGTTTTATTCCAAAAATTATAGAAATGGTGATCTCAGAAGATTGAGAGGTGAAAGAGTAGCACAGGGCAGAGGCCAGCAATCATTTTGTAGGATCTTACTTGGGGGCAACAGGGGAGCTTGCCTGACATAGCTTATCAAGCCGAGAATGAAGTTTTCAATGCGCTGGGCTAACCTTCAGCATCCTTACATTTAAGAGCTTGTGTCTCCAAAAGATAACCCACAGAAAAATGACACAAGTGTGCATGCCCAATATGTATCATGCCGTCATCTATAACACTGCATGGACGATATGCAAAGTCACTGCTGAATAGGGCCAGCATTTCTGGAGGACTAGCCATGGTTTAGACAACCCCCTCCTTTGCAGCTGGGAAAACTGAAGTCTGAAAAAGGCTACTGCGCTTTTAAAGATTGGCCAAACATAAAATAAAATGGGTTATGTCCCAAACCACTGAGAAGCTACAGATCCAATTCTCAAGAACCAATACCACTACAGTATAGAACTCTCCCCACAAGAACACTCTGCCCCAAGCACAGTTCTGCTTAGTTCTGGCAGTGTTCCATGCTGCAAAATCTACAATGAAAGGATTTATACCCACCCTTGGAGCTTATAGCAATGCTCTATGAATCCCAAATTCTCAAAAAAAACCCAAAAACAAAACCAAAAAAACCCCAAAACAAAAACAAAAACAACAGCAACAACAACAAAACACAAAAAAACAAAGCATCTCCTCACCAGAGAAGCATGGGCAAGCTCCTCAGGGGCCTTCGTCCAGATCCTGAGACCCCACTCTAGGCCTCCCCACTTCTCCCGACAGCCCTTCACGATGAAGAGGGAAGGGGAGGGAAGGAGGAGAGGTTTTCCCCGAGTGAAGAAGGAGGAGGGTAGTGTAGGACAGCCATGGCCATTTACATGGTGAATTAGTGCTGTTTTTAAAGATACAGGCAACATTTCAGCAATAACAAAAAAGGAAAATATTAAAGGTCCCATACTCTCACCACCCTAAAAACTCACTTTTTACTTCCTTTTTTTGTTCATATTAATATACATATATTTTTCTATTGAGTTGTCTCTTACTTCCTTTTACTATAGCTCGCCTGAGTTTTTATTTCAGATCCCATTTCCATACAATAGAAGGAAATTTAGTCTAGTCACCTCCACTCTTAAATGTGGCCAAATTCAGCCATTTCTTGCTGTTTGCTATTTCTGCTCTGTATGCTGTCACTCAGGCACAGCCCAGGCTCTCCTCTCTTCCCCTCCCCGACGCACCCCATCCTGGGTATGGATGGTGAGGGGCCCTGGATCTTTGCGAAGAGACTTCCAGCCTTCTGTGTTGATCTCTCTTGGGCCAGTTCTGGCGTAGGCTTACGGTGGCATGGGGGCCTCCCCCTTCTGTCAGGCCTGCCCTTCCTCCACTTCTCCCTCCTCTGTTGTTGCCACATCATGTGGGCTGCTGGACTTTTCTGGGGGGCTCCTTTGGAAGCAAGGTTATGTCTCACACTCAGATCCTATCCTGTTGAAAGGTGATGGGGTCTGTCCTGTTCTCCCTGGAATTCTGCTTGAAAGTGAAGACCAGAATCCTTGCACTGAGTCTCTCTCTTAGAGACTTTACGCTCTTGACTCAGCTCAGAGGATCTCTACCCAGTTCCCCAGATCTAAGAAGTTGCTCTCTCGTGCCCAGGTTCCTCTGGGAGCATGCCACTTGGGAACAATGCCTGCTTCGTATCTCTAGGCAGAGGGTGAGGGAAGGGAATGTATTTAAGGAGGAAAGTGATTGCATATTTCGTAGTATCAGCCTGCCACATCTGTAACTGTTTTGTAATTGTAACTTCGCATCAGGGCCATTTTAAAACAGTACCAGCAGCATTTTGCTAGGAAGTGGTGGTCATTTCCATGGCTGCAAAATGCTCACTCTTTGAGTGACTGTAACATAATTTAATTAACCATCCCCCTTTATTGGACATTGATTTCCAATTTTTAGATATTAGACACAGCACTGCTGTAAGTCTGTGAGGTCTGAAAGAAAACTTACTTTAACAAAAAGCCTGAGAGAGCAATTTTGTAAAATTGTTCTGAGCCGCAGTGGATGAAGCGATTGCCTGCAGATGAAGGCCTGGAGCCCACTCGCTCTTACCTTGTTTTTAAAATCATAAAGAATTCTGGGGCACCTGGGTGGCTCAGTGGTTTAAAGCCTCTGCCTTCAGCTAAGGTCATGATCCTAGGGTCCTGGGATCGAGCCCCACATTAGGCTCTTTGCTCAGTAGGGAGCCTGCTTTCTCTTCTCTCTCCCTACCTGCCTCTATGCCTATGTGTGATCTCTGTCTATCAAATAAATAAATAAAATCTTTAAAAAAAAAATCACTAAGAATTCTGCCCACTAGGGGCTCCAGTTCTTGCCCTAAAATGATGGCTATCACCTGCACCCCCAACCCCCAACTTTTCTCTTCCTTGGTTTAACTCAGCCACAATTTTCTGGTTTGAGATTCAGGAGCTCCTTTTTCTACAACAGTGGAAATCTAAGCTATTTCTGCTAACCGGCCGGCCGGTTTAAAAATTTCATCTTTCAAGAAATTCAAGAACTGTTGCATTGTTAAAAGGCAAAGCCCTCGATATGGAGCGAACAGAGTCCTGAGAACAAGAAAATGTGGACATTCTGATTCCTATAGACTGAATTTGCAAGAATGTTTTATCTGAAGATTAAGATCTGTATAGGACATTCTTCCCATATCCTACATAAGAGGCTTCTGTTTTGAGGTCATTTCTGCTCTTCTAAAACAGTGTTAAAAGGGAACCATCTTTTACAAACAGAATCACAAACACTTGGTGTTTAAGACCATCAGTATCACTCCAAAGGGCTGTTCATGTTTCACAGTTGTGAAGAAATGACTTACATAGGTCAGCAGCCATAAGAAAACAGGTATTTTGAAATAGTAAAAAATCAGAAACAATTTAAACACCCATCAATAGAGAAATGCTTTAAATAGTATGGTAAAGATGTGGAATTCTTTATCACTTTGTTAGAAAATGGACAAGGTACAGACATATAGATAAAAATAACATTTGTAAAAGTGCTTATAGTATTCTAACATTTCCATAAAAGAAAAAATATATATTATATGTTAATATTATATATATGTATACAATTATAAACATATATTTCATATATTAAATACATTTAATATGTAAAATATATACACTTATATATATATACTATATGTGTATATATATATATTTTTTTAAATCATAGACTCTTTCTGGAGGAACATGGAAGGTAACAGAAGTTGCCCTCAGGGAGGAGAAACAGTGCCTGGGGACAAAGGAAAGAGAATTTTGTTTTCATCATATAATCTTCTACTTCTTAAATTTTGTACTCTGAGCAATAGATTACCCATAGGAAATAGAAGTTAATTGGTGATTCCTCAAAAGGCTAAATCTATAATAAACCTATGAGCCAGCAGTGCCATTCCTGGGTAAACACCCAGAAGAACTGCAAACAGGGACAGAGGTTCCATACGCCAGTGTTCACTGCAACATGATTCACTGTGGCCAAAAGGTGGAGACAACCCAGCTGTCCATCAATAGACGACTGGATAAAATAACATGGGGATTACACCTACAATGCAGTATTATTCAGTCACAAGGAGGAAGGAATTTCTGATATATGTATGAATCTTGACATTATTCTAAGTGGAATAAGTCATACACGAAAAGGACAAATGCTGTATGATTTAGATGAAATATCTAGAATGGCGAATTCACAGAGACACAAAGTAGATGAGAGGTTACGGGGGTTGGAGGGAGGGAAAATATAGGTGTTTTTGCTTAACTATCAAGGAGTTTCTCTTTAGGCTCATGAAAAAGTTGTAGAAGTAGGTATCATGATGGTTGCACAATATATGAATGGAATTAATACCACTGAACGGTACACTTAAAATGGTTAAGATGGCCAATTTTGTGTTACATTGTACCACAATAAAAATTCAAATAACATGGAATTTAAAGAGAAACTTAATTTTAACTTTTGCAGCTTCATCTCTTCTCTACCAGTGGCTTCCCAGAAACAAACCTGCTTCCAACCTGACCCCATTCTCCCAAGGAGACAGTACTGCATGCATACTGTGTACAAGGATCCTCCATGGGGCACTGCCCAAAGTAGAAAGATATGGGGACATATGTCCTGGGTTTCAGAAGGGCTTATCCTGTAGCCTAGGCAGCAGATCTGTGTGTTAACTGTTGTGTAAAGCAAAAAGAATGCTGAATAGACCTGCTTGCCCTGAGCCATGGGAGTGTAGAGGGAGGAACAAACCAGTTTTAATTGGAAGATTCAGGATGGTTTGACCAAGGAAGGTGCCTTTCAGCTGCCCTGGAAGGGGAAGTGGGATTCTGTGAGCAGGAGGGGGTATTCTAGACTCAGAGGGCAGATGACCAACCTACCTTGGTAGGTAGGGACACCACTGAACAAAGGGCAGTAGTCTGGCTCTGGGCTGTGAGTCTGGGAAGATCCTATGGGAAGGCGATTCTGGAAAGGCAGTTGAGGCCAGATGGTGTCCATTTCTAAGTATCTGCTTTAACTCATTTGGGCTTTTAAATGCTGGTAATGGGGAAATAGCTTAGGTGTTCTTTCTGTTCTTCTCTTCCCACTGTCTTGTTTACCATTTAAAAATGTGAGCCTCTTACCCTTATCAGGCAGAGAACTTGGAAGAGTTTACTTTTTTTTTTTTTTTAATTCATTTTTCCAACTCAAACTATGTTTGCCATCTAGTGATTAATTCATGCCATTGCAACAACCTAATTCAGACGCCTTGTTCCTTAGCCTGGCAGTTAGGCTCACGGGCCTCTATACTCGTGTTGCTGGCCATTTCCTCCCTGAACTTCACTGGCCACGTGCCCTGATACAGACATTGGTGTTTGGACACACTCTCATGAAATCTGACCCCTCAGAGAGGAGGAGTAATATTCATGTGAAAGAGAAAGGTAGTTGTTTAGAAGAAAGTAATCCTTAGAAATTAAGTATAAGAAGAGTTTAAGTGGCAGCATCTTTGTGTGACCATGGATCACTCCCATCTATGGACAAGATTTCTTGACCACATACATACCACAGTCATTCACAGCTTTCCCTCCCTCCTGTGTAGCTTATAAAGAAAGACAGGGACTTCAACAGCTGTGCCTCCCAATAGTGATACCCATTTGAACATAATTCTCCAAACACTTACCTTTCTGAATGGAGACCAAAGTAAGTAGCCCCACCACCTTCTTTTATTTGTTACACCATTGCGTTAACAAAGGCTACTCAAAGGCTTTTCTTTCAAAGGCTGTCTTCAAGGCACTGGAATAGGGGGCCAAGAAATGTTGGGTTTCATGTGTAGAGGATTTAAAAAATCATCAGTCACTCAGAATTCTTGAAGGGCCCAGATACGAAATTCTTTTGTAGCAGACCCAGTTTTCAGAGCTGAATCGCAATTTCTAAGCAATGATGATTTCTGCATTGGAAAGTGTACTGGGCCTAGCATGTTTTCAGCCCCTGAGATCTAGGCTGTGGGAACTCACTGACTCAACAATCATTAACTGGATGACTATTAACTGCTGGGCTCTGAGCAAGGCACTTGTGGATATAAAACTATTACATGTTAGATATAAAACTATTACGATGACATCTTTTTCCAAAACTTTGTTATAACCCCCCACCCCACCTTCCATGGGATCCAAGCATGGGTTGCTTACAGTGGATTCTGTCCTCGGAAGAATTATGCTGCAGAGAGATAGTGAGCAGAGTTCCCCATTCTACTACTAAGTTCAACTTATTTCTTTTAGGTTGTTATTAAGTGTTACCTGGATAGCAGCTTCTGGCCTCCAATCCAGCAGCACCGTCCAAGCCCTGAAATGGGGTAGAATCTATTATAGGAAGCCGTTAGCTCAATCTCTGAAACCACGTGATCTGCCTCTCATTTTTTGGTGAATGGCTCTGCATCTGACTTTTGTAGGGAAAGCCAGAGATACCGGGTGTATGTGGTGATACCACTGCTGCCAGGATTTGAAGGCGACATCTCCACGGGAGGAGGAAATGCCCTGCAGGCAATCATGCACTTCAACTACAGGTGCCAAAGCTCTAAAGTAGGCTCTTCTCAGCTTTCTATCAGTCACGCACGTAAGCTGGTGAAACGAATGGAAATGTTTCTCCACATCTATTCAGGGAGTGGTGAACAGATGAACGCTTTCTTTTACTTTTGGATCTTGGCCTGTTTACTAGTTGATAAAATTCAAATAGAGCCTAAAATTGTAAATGACGGGCCTAGAACACATGGCAAATATAAAAAGAACTGAAATATAAATCTCTCTTTTATATTCATTGCCTATCCACAAGGCATACATATACATATATCTTATAAAGGGAGACAAGGAATATATATATATATATATATATATATATATGTATATCTCACACACACAGACATATACACATAATAATATATGTAATGTTGGTTCAGAAATTACCTTGAAGCCACCACCTAGTTACTGAGCTTTCCATAGTCTCTGAAGAAAAAAATTAAATGCTTAAAGTAGTATGATTTTCTATGTGTTTCTTTATGATTCTTTAGGTAGCGAGGTTTTCAGCAAGGTTGGTAATGATGACCTTTGCCAGTAAATGAAGTATGAAGGTTCTTTCTTAGCTCCTGGGATTTTAATTCTGCTTTCTCTGCCACAGCTTTGTAAAATTTAAAGGAAAGTAGGAAATCCTATTCTCAATATTCTAAAAAGCAGAAATGCCATATTCACTCACAAAAAAACCTGTGAAGCTTCAGACTTGGCCAGTAGAGCATTAGGAGTGGGGTTGGGAGGTATGTCTGGTGAGCGGAGGTAGAGAGGTGGTGTAGACAGTGATGGCCCCCTGACATTCTCTCTGGGTCCCTTAGCTGGGAAAGAGAATGGCAGTGAAGAGGTAAGTGGACAGGTTTGGGCATGAATCCCAGCTCCCAGTAACAAGCACTGTGACCTGGGATACCAAAGAGCTCTGCTCAGAATCACACTCGTTCTAAGTCAGAGCAAGGACAAGAACCTGGATATTTTCTTTTACTGTCCCTTATATTTCAGAACCATCTGTAGATTCCCACCTTTCTAACCAAATCTTTTTGTTGGGGAGGGGCTAAGGAGCCCTTACACATAACTCCCAGTGTGTAAAGCAGATATGGTGGTCTTTTTTTTTTTTTAAATCCTCTCATTTTTTATTTTTTGAGGTATGCCTGTTTGTTAGGATCTCAAGTAACGATTGTTTTTTTTAGTTTTTTCTTGGGTAATTTTGCCTGGTTACAGTATGAGAAAATTTTATGCTTTGGTCTATATGCTTTGATTGAAGATTTGCCCACTTCTAATATTATCTGATTTATAACATGACAAACAAAGCTTTTCATGTATTTAAGGCACTGACATAATGTTTAATTGGATTTTATCCACTTCATTTGCCATTCTAATATTATTTTTGGAATATTGTCAATTGTAATTATTTTCGATGACTATTTTCTTGGGTTTGAACCAGCTGAGTGAAATAACATTCTTGGCTTTTGTTCAGCAACTAAAATTCTAACCTTTTATTATGCAAAAACATCTCTATTTGCTGGCATCATCTTTAAGAATATCAGTATTTCCCGAGTGAAACTGTATTTTTAATTACTTTTTACAGAGCAAGCAGATGGAGCATAGAATTTTTTTTGTTTTGTTTTTGTCAGTCTTTATAATTCATTGACTATTATCAGAGTGGTGAGAAACAAAATCATTAGCAGAGTCAGTTATTTGAAACTCTGTTTTTCACTTTCAAGGCATTTGCCTTGGTATAGAGTTTAGCTCTGCAATTATTCTGCTAAGTGTTTGCCCTTTTAAACATCTCTGAAAGAAACGTGAGTCTGTAAGTGCTCTCGCCTATTGAGGTATTCTAAATTTATCTTTGCCATCACTGAATTTTCTAAGAGGGAAAGTTCATTCATAGCCCATCTTTTAAAAATAGCACCTCTTTCTGAAATCTAACATCGATTTTATGACTTTTCCATTTCCCTACCTCAAAACAACTATCTTGTCCCATCAATAATATTACAAAAGTGATATCCAGGTGGGCTTTTTTTTAGCTTCTTAAAAATCCATGTAGCATCTTATAAAAGCGCTTGTTTTGTTTTTACTGGGGGCAGGATGATGTTTCACAGATATTGCAGTTGAGATGGGTTCCTTTGAAGTCTCCATAATCATTTCTTTCCTTTACATGTATTCAGGACCATGTGCAGAGGAGAATATTCCATCCTTGGCCAGCTAAAAGAAAAGCGTAAGTAACAGCTTTTATTTTCCCCCATGGTTGTTTTTGGTGCCATATCCCTAATCACTGATGTTTTCACAGTGTGATTGTGACACCCCGTTCACAAAAGGTAGGCCATGAAGTATTTAGCTGAGACAAGTTACTTATTACATTGCCCAAAGCAAAGTTCAGATGAAGATGCAACAACTTCAGATGTGTAGGTTATAAAAAAATAAGGGTATTTTTATTATTTTTAATTTATTTATACTAATTATTTTGATAACAAGTGAGATTTATAAGGAACTTCACAAGGACCCCCCCATGTGTCTTCTGTGGTCCTTCACCACAGCCCTGGGAAGTAAGCAAGACAGGTGTCATTTCTGCTTTAAAGCTGAGGGCACAAATGATGCAGGGCCAACAGGCCTTCACACTTGTCAGTTATGCAGAAGTCCCAATGTTGTCACAGTACTGTCTTATATTTAGGGAAGAAAATTATTTTATTTATTTATTTCATTTATTTTAGACTAAATCTTTGAAGGTATTAGAGGTAAATAAATCAGAAGCTCACAGTAATACCTTTCACTTCTGTAGTTCTTCATATTTTCAAAGGCTCTTTCTCAGTTATATATATTTTTTTAAGATTTTATTTATTTATTTGAGATAGAGAAAAAGAGAGCACAAGCATGAGTGGGAGGAGGGGCGGAGGGAGAGGGAGAAACAGATGCCCTTTTGAGCAGGGAGCCCTGTGTGGGACTTGATCCCAGGGTTCTGGGATCATGATGTGACCCAAAGTCAGATGCTCAACCAACTGAACCACCCAGGCACCCCTCAGATATCTTCTTAATTGACCTTCTACATAGTTCCCACCTACCAGATATTATAGCTATGGGTTTACTTATCTATATCTCCTAATACTAAGTTCAGCACATAGTAGGTTCTTGATAATGCTCTATACTTTGTACAGTAGGTACAGAATGTTCCACAAGCAGTAAGACGGGATTAGAACCCAACTTGTCTGACTTCCAGTTCAGACTGAATATGGATTATGCAGACTTGGAGGGCCATATTAAAAAAGAACTAGATTTTATCCTGAAAAAGACAAGATAAGGTTGGTGGAAGTCTCTGTTCCCTGGAGTGAACCTATTAATATGGTGTTTTATGCAAAGATTCACCTACTGTTGGTAAGCAAAATAGAGGGAGACTGGTCATAGGCAAGAGATCATGATGTATCAGAATGTGGGGAGAGGGGCACCTGGGTGGCTCAGTCAGTTAAGCAGCCAACTGTTGATTTCAGCTCAGATCGTAATCTTGGAGTCCTGGGATTGAGCCCTACATCATGCTCCATGCTCAGTGGGAGTCTGCTTGAGTCTCCTCCTGCCTCCCCCTTCTCACACTCTCTTTCAAATAAATAAATCTTTTTTAAAAAAATAGTGTGGGAGAGAATATTAGTCCTTCCACGTATGTATATTTTTCACTTAAAGAATTGGAACATCAGCAGGAAGGCATAGTAAGGATATCCAAAAATCCACTTCTTCACATAAAAGCAACAAAACACTCACAGAGATGGTTAGAATCAACATTTTTAGAACTCTGGGAGTTAACCAAAGGCCTATAACACTCTGAGGAATGTTTGTTAAAAAAAAAGAAAAAAGAAGAAGAAGGATGGCAAAATCTTTGTGCCATTTTAATTTGCCATATTCCCCTTACCCTCTCCTCAGTTCTACAGTAGCCTTGAAAATCAATCTCTTCATCACTGTGAAAACCAGCAGCCTATCAGCTCTCAGAGGAGCCATGGGTTTGAAGCTCCCATCCTCTGGAAGTTCTCAGGGAAGTGTCATAATGTGACCTGACAGTTTAAATGACTTTAAAAGACCTACTGTAACTGTGTGAATATAGTACAGTTTAACTATGTTCAAAGAACTAAAGGAAGTAACAGCTAAAAAACTAAAGAGAACAAAGAAACAATTTCTTTCCAAATAGAAATGTTAAAAAAACAGAATTTTTAAAAAAATATTTTTATTTATCTGACAGATGGAGATCACAAGTAGGCAGAGAGGCAGGCAGAGAGAGAGGAGGAAGCAGGCTCCCTGCTGAGTAGAGAGCCTGATGTGGGGCTCGATCCCAGGACCCTGGGATCATGACCTGAGTCAAAGGCAGAGGCTTTAACCCACTGAGCCACCCAGCCGCCCCCAGAATTTTTTTTTAATTAAAATGTTTCTATAAAATTTCTTTTTGGGGGGAGGAGCCAATTATAAATTCTGGAGTTGAAAAGTATAATAACTGAAATAAAATGTATAATAGAGGAGTTTAGTGGTAGACTGGAGTAGGCAGAAAAATCAACAAACCTGAAGACAGAACAATTGAAATTATATAGCCTGAGGAACAGTTAGGAAAAAAAGAAGACAAATGAACAGAGCTTTGGAAACCTGTGAAACACCATCGAACATAGCAACATGTACATAATGGGAGTCCCAAAAAGAAAGGAGAGAAAAGTGTAAATAGTATATTTAAAGAAATAATGACTGAGGGGCACCTGGGTGGCTCAGTCGGTTAAGCATCCAACTTGGTCTTGGCTCTGGTCATGAACTCAGGGTCATGAGATCAAGCCCTGCCGCAGCTCCCATGCTCAGCTGGGAGTCTACTGGAGGTTCTCTCTCCCTCTTCCTCCCCCTCTGCCCTTCCCCACACTCATTCTCTCTCTCAAATAAATAAAATCTTTTTTTAAAATGACTGAAAACTTCCCAAAATTAATGGGAAATATGAATCTATACATCCCAGATGTTCAACAAAATCCAACAAAGATACAGGAATCCATACCAGACCACATCATAATCAGACTATCCAAAGACAAAGATAAAAAGAGAATCTTGAAAGTAGCAAAAGAAGCAAATAATCAAACACACATCATCCTCTGTAAGATTAATAGCCAATTTCTCATCAGAAACCATGGAGTTCTGCGTGTATGGTGATGACATATTCAAAGTGCTGGAAGAAAAGACTATCAACCAAGAACTCTGTGTCCAGCAAAACTATCCTTCAAAAATGAAGGAGAAATTAAGGTATTTTCAGATAAGCAAAAACAGAGAATTTATCACTAGCAGAACTTCCCGACAAGAAATGCTAAAGGGAGCTCTCAGGCAGAAATGAAAAGTTACTGGGAAGAAACTGGAATCTTCACAGAGAAACAAAAAGCACAATGACAACTACTTAGGTAAATTAAAAAGACAGAATAGATATATTTTCTTTATCTAAATGTTTTTCCTCCAATCAAAATTAAAAGACAGCTAACCAAAACAGTAATTATAAATCTGTGTTGATGGGTATATAATTTTTAAAGATCTAATTTGTATGATGTTAATAGCATAAGAGAAGGGGAAGGGAAGGGAGCTATGATAGTAATCCGAGCTAGATTGTAATACCCAGGAAAACCGCTAATGAAATTACTTTTAAAATATAGTGAAAGCAGGGGCTCCTGGGTGGCTTACTCAGTTATACATCTGCCTTTGACTCAGGTCGTGATCCTAGGGTCCTGGGATCAAGTCCCATGTCGGGCTCCTTACTCAGCAGGGAGCCTGCTTCTCCCTCTGCCTGTAGCTCTGCCTGCTTGTTCTCTCTCTCTGTGTGTCAAATAAATAACTAAAGTCTTTCTTTTAAAAAAAATTAAGAAAGAAGAAAGATCTCAAATCAATAACCAAACCCTATATCTTAAGAAACTGGAAAAAGAAGAACAAATTAAACTCAAAGATAGCAGAATGAAGGAAATAATACAGATCAGAGGGGAGATAAATGAGAGAATGGAAGAACAATAAAATTATGAAAACAAACATTAGTTTTTTGAAAAGTTTGACAAAACTGACAAACCTTTAGCTATACTGACCAAGCACAAAAACAGAGAAAACTCAAATTACCAAAAAAAAAGGAGTATAAAAGAACATTACAAAGAGTTACATGTCAACAAATTAGTTAACCTAGATAAGATGGACAAATTCCTAGAAAGACATAAACTATCAAAATTGACTCTGGAAGAAACTGAAACTTTGAATAGACTTATAATAAGCACAGAAATTGAGTAATCAAGAGTCTTCCTACAAAGAAAAGCCCAGACTCAGATGGCTTTGTGGGTGAATTCTACCATCCACAAAAGAGCACTAATTATTCATAAACCTTTCCTTCGCAAAAAGGGAGAAGGAAATACTTCCAGCCCATCCTTTGAGACCAGTATTACCTTAGTATCAAATCTGAAGTCATTAGAAGAAAGCTACAGGCCAATATATCTTATGGATACAGACACAAACTACCTCAGTGAAATATTACTAAACTGAATCTAGTAATATAAATACAAGTCAAAACTATGAGATACCACATCACACCATACCACAAGAAACAACAGACGTTGGAGAAGATGTAGAAAAAGGGGAGCCCTCTTGCACTGTTGGAAAATACAAACCAATGCAGCCAATCTAGAAAGGAGTATGGAGGTTCTTCAGAAAGTTAAAAATAGAACTACCCTATTATCTAGCAATTGCACTACTTAGGTATTTACCCAAAGGATACAAGAATACTAATTTAAAGGGATACATGCACCCTAATGTTTATAGTAGCATTATCTACAATAGCCAAATTATGGAAAGAGCCCAACTGTCCATCAACTGATGAATGGATAAAGAAAATGTCGTATGTGTACACACACACATACACACACACAGGAATATTACTAAGCCATAAAAAAATAATGAAATCTTTGCCATTTGCAGTGACATGAATGGAACTAGAGAGTATGATGCTAAGTAGAATAACTCATAGAAAGACAAATACCATATGATTTCACTCATGTGGAATTTAGAAAACAAAACCAATGAGCAAAAGGAAAAAAGAGAGTCAAACCAAGAAACAAACTGTAGAGAACTAACTGATGGTTACCAGAGGGGAGGTGAATGGAGAATGGAGGAGAAAAGTTATGGGTATTAAGGATGGCACTTGTGATGAGCATAGTGTTGTATGGAAGTGTCGAATCACTATATTATACACCTGAAACTAATATTACACTATATGTTAACTAACTGGAATTTAAATGAAAACTTTAAAAAAATAGTACAGGCTTTCTGGAAAGCAGTTGGTGGTTTCCTATAAATTAAACATAGAGTCACCATGTAACCCAGCAGTTCTGCTCCATAATATATACTGAAAAGAACTGAAAACATATGTTCACACAAAAACTTGTACATGAATGTTTATAACAGCATTATTCATAATGGTGAAAAACTTGAAACAACCCAAGTATCCATTAACTGATGAATGTAGAAACACAATGTTTATATCCGTACAATGGAATATTACTTACATATAAAAAGGAATGTACTGTTACATGCTACAACATGGATGAAGCTTGCAAATATCATGGTAAATAAAAAGAAGCCAGACATAAAAGGTCACATATAATTCCATTTTTATGAAATGTTTTTAGTAGGTAAATCTGTAGAGTCAGGACAGTAAATTAGTCCTTGCTAGGGTCTGGATAGAGTGGGGAGTGACTCCTAATGGGTATGGCATTTCTTTTTGATGTAATACCAATGTCTTAAAATTAGGTAGTGGTAATGAATGCACAGCTTTGTGAATGTACTAAAAAAACAAAAACAAAAACCTCACTGAATTGTACATTTTAAAGGGGTGAATTTTCTGGTATATAGATTTATAAATGATTTGGAAGCTTTCCAAATAACTAAGCTTTACGTACATAATAATTTAAAATATATACTGTGCATGTGTGTGTGTGTCTGTGTGTTGAATGTTTAATAATTTTTCACTAATGGGCTGCTCAGTCAACTCTCTAGAAACAACTTTAGACATGAGATATGTACATCACCCATAATACTTTCAGAAGTTGTATCTAATTGCATCTAGGACAGAGAAGATTTACCAGAGCATTATCACTGTCTCTGTTTCTAATGGTTTAAAATGAAGATGATAATGAACAAGTCTCCAAAAGAAGTACTGAAAAAACAATATCAGGAAAGCCATTCAGTGGTGACAGTGACTAGCAAAAATGCAAAGGTGAGGCTCTAGGAGAACAAAAACTCAGAACAAGCCTATTATTTAGTTTCTAAACCATAAAAATGTTTGAGCTTATTATAAAGCATTCCTTTGGCTCTGGACCCTTTGCCTGTCTTTGCCTATTCAGGGGAAAAATTGGCTTTTAACACAAGAAGTAATTTCAATGTTAAGCCCTCTTATGAAAAGATTTCCAAGCATCCTGGGAACAAGTCAAAATCAGGCATCTCAGTGGGAAAAATGTTCATACTCTAAACATAAAGAACAGATTAATTATATAATGCCCCTTTCTGGGTACAGTGTTATATTGTTGGTTTTGTTTTTGTAAATGTGTAGTGGGTTTTAAATACATGAAATAGCTAATCTCTAATTGGATATAGAACTGTAGCTCTCTCCTATTTCAATTCTGTAGAAAAAACAGAACTTCTGCTATGAATACACTGAAATTCCTGAAAAGAAAACCAGCAGCTATTAGTGGACTGCAATTATCATATACACCAATCTTTAGGGATTTAGTGTTTAAAGTATTTCTGTCTCATTTTTATAATTTTTGTCAATTATGGTACTTCAGCAGCCAATTGAGTGTAATTTTAGCACAAGGTCTAGAGGTTTTCAGTCAGGATGTAGAAACATACCTATACAAAGTGCTACAACTTTTTAAGTAACAAAATCTGTAACAACTCTTTCTTTTAGTCTTTTCTTTAGTCTTTTAGTCTTTTCTTTCTTTTAGTCTTTTCACTAAATTTCCTTGTAAATATCAAGAGTCTGTTGTACTAAATTTCCATCTTTTGGGGTATATATGCACCGTGTTCCTGACAGATATGTCCTAGGGGTCTGTATACACCTCCAGGTTCTCAGATACCTCCATGACATATAATTGGGAAACCTCCTGATGCTTTCCCAGTAATGGCTTTATATCACTGCTTCTGCATGCTCCTGGCATTCTCCTCCATTCTTCAGAAGGCATTGGTTTCCTCAGTATGTCCTCACACCTCAAGTTAACATTGCCAACTTTGTATCTATTACTTGTTGAGCCACTTTTCTTCACAGAATATGGTACTGGCCAAAATAGCTTCTCACTTTGCTTTTTCTGCTTTTCTGGTGGAAGCATTCACATCTTGGATGGGTAGCCCCACTGCTCTTGACAGGCTATGCTTTAATCCAAAATGTCCATTTTCTGGCAGGACCTAGATCTTATTGTTACTAACCTTTAGCTTTCTTCTTTTGTGAGGGGCATTTTTCACAAAGAAGGTTTTTCTTTTTAATCACTTCATAGGAGTTATTTCGAAGGCGAGGATGGATGGGAAGTACGTACGGATGTGGACTGTCAACCTGTCCAGCTAGTGGATATGTTGTCGATATTCTCTGTACTAGGGAATGGCACAGATCTGTGCCCTAGAAAATTATAGATTATTACATGTCTTAAACCTTCAGGGTGCTTAGCTAGTCAGCATCACTAATCTTTTTTAAAAATTGTTTTAAAATACTTTCAGACTTGGGACATCTGGATGGCTCAGTCAGTTCAGTGTCTGGATCTTACTTTCAGTTCAGGCCATGATCTCAGGGACATGGGATCAAGCCCTGCCTTGGACTCCACACTCAGTAGGGAGTCTGCATAAGATTCTCTCCCTCTGCCCTCTGCCCCCAATCTTGGCACTCATGTTCTCTCTCATGCATTCTCTCAAATAAATAAATTTTTTTAAAAAATAATAATAATTTCAGACTTATAGAAGGGATTCTAGAACTGCCATACACTCTTCACCTGATTTCCCAAATGTAAACCTTTTACCTTCTTTACTTTATCATTCTTTATAATAGATACATAGACAGATAGGTGGGTTTTTCCCATATGAACCATTTGGGAATAAGTCACACAATGCCCATTTATCTGTAAATACTTGAGAGTGTGTTTCTGGGAAAAGCAAGACATTTGGTGAGTGCTGTGAAGTGTGTAAACCTGGTGATTCACAGACCTGTACCCCTGGGGATAAAAATATATGTTTATAAAAAATAAAAAATTATATTAAAAAAAAGCAGCTATAGTTCAATAGTCAAAATTAATGAAATTAGCATTGGTATAATAATATTATCTTGTTTGTAGACCTTATTGAAATTTTGCCAGTTGTCTTACTAATGTCCTTTATGGCAAAAGGGCGGAAATATTTCTTCCTTGTCCAGGAGACACTCAACAGTCATGTGTTGCAATTTGGTTGTCATGCGTCTTTATTTTCCTTTAATAATAATCCCTCAATCTTTTTTTAATGGAGGGTGGGGGTACTTTTGTGATCTTGATATATTTGAAGAGGACACACTAGTTATTTTGTAAAATAGTCTTCAGTTTGGCTTTATCTATTGTTTCCTCATGAGTAGATTCAGGCATTATGACCAGGAGTATCACAGAAGTGATAGGTTCTTCTTTGTGCATCGTATCAGGAGAAACATGAGACTGATTGGCTCCATTACTGATTATAACTCTGATCATTTAGTTAATGTGGTATCTGCCAAGTACCCCCCACCCTGCCAATAAAATTACTAGTTCTCCTTTTGTCATAACATTTTGAAGGAAAATACTTTCAGTCTATATAAATATCCTACTTTTCATCAAACATTCACCTGCTGGTTTTAGCATACGTTCATAATTCTTACCTGAATCAATTATTGCTACTATGATTCTAGTATTACTACTATGATAGTTGCCAAGTGCTGATTTTTAAAATCTCATCATTTCTCCTATATTTACTACTTTCTTCTCAATTTCTTATTTGGAATTCTACTGTAAGGAAAGTTTCCCTTCTTCTTCCCCATTGGCATATTTATGAATTTGAATGGTATGGACTCATGGATTCTTATTTTATTCAGTGAGTGTAAGTGTAATGCCTAGCTTGCACAGGTTTGGCCAGTGAGCACCTTTATAAGTTGGCTTCTCTGTGCTTTTGATATGTTCCCATATCAACCTTTTTTCTTAGAAGCACAAGAAGTGTTCTACACTCGGACTGTATATCCCCAGCAATAGCCCTAGAATCAACCAAGAAACCCAGATTCTTCTAGTGGAAAATGACATTTAGGAACCAAAATCCAGGTGCTGATATGATCATGGCTCCTGGGATATCATTGCTTTAAGGCCTAGCCCACATTACCTATCACCCATCGATACATCTACTTACCCATCTGTCTGCCTCTGTACTAATGCTTCCAGTCCAATCCACACCACAGAACTCCTTCTAGTCCTCTCTCTGTTTTTATGACTCCTTTTTCTCACCTCCTAGTATCTATAATATATGCATTTATTTCCTCAATCCTAGAATATACAGAAAATAGATTTAGAATTGCAGGCCCATACCATTCTGAAAAACAAATCTACTCACTAGAATTCAGTATTTGTTTACAGTTCTTTTTGTCTTCAGCCTAAGGGTATATACTGAAAAGTCAGTGTTCAAAATTTACTTGGATTATGTTATTAATTTGAAATATAGTTGGGTTCAGTTCCTTCCATTTGTATTCCATTTTAGAGGGGTTTTTTTCTGTATCTTTCTCAAATTTTTTTGAGTGTGTGCAGTATACTTCCAACAGAACTGTAAAAATGGTATACATCAATAAGTGTCAGTTCCTAAAACTTTTGTCAGTTTGCTCCACACCCATTTTTTCTAACCTGTTCCATCACATCCACTATTGGTAGCCAATTTTGTCAGTTTCTAGATTATTCTTGCAGTGTTTCGTGCAGATATATGTATATGATATTTCACACCTGTCCGTTCATAGAGCTCTTCATTCCTTTTTTATATCTGCATGGTCTTCCATGTAGAGATTTGCCATACTCAGTTCAATCGTTCCCCTCTGTATGGGTGTTTGAAATATTTTCAGTATTTTTCAGTTACAGTTACGCAATGAATAACCTTGTGTATATATATTCTTATTTGTTGGAAGTGTATAGGGTAAATTTCTAGGATGGGATTGCTAATGCTAAGCGAAATAAGTCAGCCAGAGAAAGATACCGTATGATTTCACTCATATGTGGAATTTAAGAAACAAAGCAAACAAGCAAATGGAAAAAAGAGAGAGACAAACCAAGAAACAGACTCTTAACTATTGAGAACAAACTGATGGCTACCAGAGGGGAGGTGGGTGGGGGATGCAGGAAATCCGTGAAGGGGATAAAGGAGTGCACTTTATCATGATAAAAAAATAATTTTTAAAATATACTTTTTGCTAGATATTGCCAAACTCCTCCCCCGCCCCCAAGAATTTGTACCAGTTTGGTTTCTCATGATCAATGTATAAGAGAGCCTGCTTCAACCCAGTCTCACTGACAATGTTATTTTTTTGCTGGTACTGTAGGTAAGACATGGTTTCTCAGTGTAGTTTTGCATTTCTGTTATGAGTGAGGAAGACTATCTTTCAAATATCTTTTCGTGTGTGTGAATTGTCCATTTATGTCTTCTGCCCATTCTTTTTATCAAGATTTTGAGATTTCTTTATAGGTTTGGACTCTAAGCTCTTTATCTGTGACATACACTGCAAATGCTTTCTCCCACTTTGTCGTTTGTCTCTTTTTGTGTGTGTGGTGTTTTGTGTCTTGTGTTTTTTTTTAATCTAGGCAAGGTTAATTCATATTTTTCTTTTATTGCCTATAGATAGTTAAAGCCTTCCTAATACTCGGGTTTAATTTACTCTGTTTTCTCTTCTAACACTTGTGTCATTTCATATGCTTGCATTCTGGTCTCTGGTTCATTTGGAGTTTATTCCTTTGATTGGTATGAGGTATGCATGTAATTTTTCTTTTTCAAATAGCTATGCAATGATACTAGCATCTTTTATTTAAAAGTCCTAGGACCTTTATGTGAAAGTCATTGTCATTTGAGATGCCACTTTTATCATATGCAAAATTTTTGTATGTGCTTGGGTCTCTTTCTTGACTTTCTATACTATTCAGTAGTTGTCTGTTTATGTGCCAGTGCAGCACTGTTCTAATTATACAGCCTTTGTAGTATGTGTTAATATCAGATAGAGCTAATGCCCTCCTCAGTGCTTTTCTTTTCCAGTTTTTTTCATGGTCATTCTTGGATGTTTACTTTTCCACGTGAACTATAATGTCAAGTTTTCTAACTCCACAAAAACATGGTAATATTTCACTGAGATTATATTAAATTTATAAATTAACATGCAGAAAGTTGGCATCTTTTTGATGTTGAATCATTCTATCCCAGAACAAGGGATGTCTTTTCATTTGTTCAAGTCTCTTCTCGTGTCTTTTGATAGCGTTTTTTCCCTTCATAAAGATTTCGCATATCTATTGGTAAGTTTATTGTTTATCCATGTTTTACTTTTTTGCTGCCATCATAAATAACGTTTTGTATGATTATAACCTCTAAATGGTTATTGCTTATGTGTATGAAGGCTACTGATTTTTGTATGCAAATTCACATCCTATTATGAGATAGTTTTATCATTGATTCCCCAAGGATACGATCATATTACCTGGAAATGGACCTGGTTTTCCTTATGTGATTTTTCTTGTCTAAATGAGTTGGCTGATACCTCCAAGGCAATGTTAAACAGTACTGAAGATATTCTACACACATAGACATATAATATATGTGTAATGTATATATTATATATTTTTAAGCATATTAAAGTATTCATCCCTTTCTTCTTTCTTTGTTGTTCTTATCCAGAATGGGTGCTGAATTGTGTCAAAAGCATCTGTTACAACAATCATAAGATTTTTCAGTCTAGATTGATCAATATCATGTTTTATATTAATGGATGTCCTCATATTGAGCAGACTTGCACACTGGAATGCATCTCAGATTGTCATGGGGTATTATTTCCTGAAACTGTGCCACTACTCTTAAAACTATAAATACCAAAGCTCTATAACAGTGTCATTCAAAGAATGATATCCCCTAGGGCATTTACTGAATTATAGATTTCTGCTGAAACAGAACCTCTGGGGAGGGTTTCCAGATTTTATTTCTAACAGGTCCTCAGAGAGGCAGTCCTTACTCACACCGAGAACCACTGGGCTACCATATTGTTCTATGTGAATTTTTTATGGGAAGTTACTGCAAAAAATTACTTACTTTAGCCAAGAAGTCGTTCCATGATTCCTTTAAAAATCTGCTTTATATCTCCAAATTTTAAATCATGAGCCAGCTGCAGAAAAATTGATGATGCAGAAAAACCAAAAGCTAAAATAATAGCTGTCACCTGACTACCCATTCATCAATTCACTCACTTACTCAACTTCTTTTAGCATTATGCGAGGATGGGGATACAAAATGTGTAAGACCTCGATAGTGGTAGGAGAAATGGAGGATGAAATGAATATTTGTAAAATAATATATTAAATGTTAGAAATATTTTCCAGGAATTTCATGGGTATGATGGGCTTAAAAGAGGAAATACCTCTTTCTCCTGGATCAGAGAAGTTTTAAAGAGAAGTTGATGCTATTAATGAAACATCTTTCCGATATAACATTAACAAATGGGGAAGAAACTGATGTACAAAAATCTTACCTACATGAAACTTCTTAGTTTCATGCATCTCTTACACATGATGTACTAATACACCAACATATCAACTCTTGGCAAACAGCTACAATATTATTTACATGTATAAGGGAACGTTTACCTGTAAAGGGAGGAATCTGCATATATAACCTATGAATGAATTTCTTTCCAAGATACCCAGATTTAATAGAAACACTGAGTAACATCAACAGAATAATAGAAATCATCAGTAATACATGGAAACGTCAGTAAACAGAACATGAATTGCCATTGTTTCTATTAGTATGCTTCAGATTCTCTTAAAGAAAAAAAAAATTACATTCTTTTTCTATTAGAACTTGTGATGGTTTGGTTCCACTCCATTTATTCTTAGTATAAGACTTTCCTTATCCAGGACAACTGCTATGTGAGAGAGAGACCATAAAATTGTGTGACTAACGTTCATGCCAGGATAATGGTCATGGGTTGGCTTGGTATGGAATTCATTTCTTCTTATCACCCGAATGGCCCTCACGTGATGATGGGGCAGCGTTTTAAAGTACAAACCTGCTACCGCTGCTCTGAGGCAGATTCTCCAAAGTCAAATGTAGTTAGGATTCTTTCATTTCCTGATGTTACTGATGTAGAAGGAGTGTTATTTAATTGCCAACATTTTTATTTACCTGAAGTCTATAAAATTTAACTGCTGCTATGCACTGAATAGGCTACACTATTTCTACATCAAGTCGTGTGGGCATTATTTTTACATCTGATTTAAACTGCAGCAGGTGTCAACCAAGATTGATGCAAATGTCACACTGAATTCTTGGGTCATCCACTCTGGCTCTGCTTTAATTATCACTCTTCAGTAGTTACTCGCCAAATCATTTAAATAAAGTGCTCATATTGGATACATTTTTTTATTGCCTTGGAAAAGGTAATTCATAGCACTATAGTACTTTTTTTTTTTAATGTCCATCCATATTAATAGTAAAAGATTCTTCTGATAGCAAAAACAGATCCTGGGTGTGTTCTGAAATTACACACACACACACACACACACACACACTACACCAAACCATCTATTCTTAACCATCTGTTTAGTATATTTGTTTTAAGAAACAGTAAAATTTAATGTCCCTTGAATGAACTTGGTCATTGAATGTTAGTACTTTATTTTTTATTTTATAGTTGGCAATCAGTGGATAAATTACATATCATTCTGTGGCCTTAGAACACATGCAGAACTTGAAGGCAACCTCGTCACTGAGCTCATCTATGTCCATAGCAAGTTGCTAATTGCTGATGATAACACTGTTATTATTGGTAAGTACATGGTCTATAATTGGGTGGCTTGCTAGTTGACTGACTTCATGTCAAAATTCTTTCTCTTTCTCCCAAAATTCCTTTACAGTTGAGAGGGACTGTAACATGACATCTAAAATATTTCTGAAGCAGTATTTTCCACTTAAGTCCCTTCTCATCCCTGTTTTTATCTATGAAGAAACAGAGGCACGGAGAAATTAAATGGCCATTGTGCAAATTACAGTAGCCAGAGAGCAGTGGGTTAGCCCTGCAGAGCAGTAATCAGCCTGTTCTCATTAATTCATTATTACCCCCTTTTATAAATTGGAGTACCTCGATTTTGGGAGCTTGAGGGGGAAACATGGGGAGAGAAAAATGAGCAGTCCAAGTGTCTATTGTCTGATGAATGGATAAAGAAGATGTGGTATATATACACAGTGGAATATTACTCAGCTGTGAAAAAGAATGAAGTCTTGCCATTTGCAAAGACTTGGATGGAGATAATATGACGCTAAGTGAAATAAGTCAGTCAGAGAAAGATAAATACCATCTGATTTCACTCATATGGTATTTTCCCTTCACTCAAGCAAAGGGAAAAAGAGGGAAACCAGAAACAGACTCCTAACCACTGAGAACAAACTGATGGTTACCAGAGGGGAGGGTTTGGGGAGATGGGGAAAATAGGTGATGAGGATTAAGGAGTGCACTTGTGATGAGCATGGGGTATTATATGAAGTGCTTAATCACTACATTGTATACCTGAAACTAATATTACATTGTATATTAAGTAAGTAGAATTTAAATAGAAACTTAAAAAAAATTAAATTCCCAGAAAAAGTAAAGTGTAGTTTCTCAACTATAATTAGATACTCCCTTATCTTCCCTATCCTATGAGAAACTAAAAGTTGTAGAGTGTTTTGAAATTTTTTGGCAGTAAATATGCCATTTCCATTTCTATCCTCCACTGAGGGGGGGGGGGAGCTTATATCTAGGAGTAATGAGATTATCTTATCTGGAACATGATTTGAAAAGAAAGAGAAAGCAATTCCAAAGCCAGAAAATATATAGACCACGGTGTGGTGATACATATATATGCATAGACACACAGACACAGAGACACACTCTTAATACATAGGGCATTTAGAAAAATATGTCTTCTATCTCTTGCTCTTTAGGGATCAAAGTTCTTTAGGGATTTTTTTACTCTCCTAGTCCCCCAGTAAACACAGTTTCTCTAATTTCCCCCAAGCCACTCTGGCCTTGTTCTTCAGAAGCCAATCTCAGAAACTTTTCATATTAAGTTTAGCAATGACATTAGGAAAGGAAAAATACTGATGTTTGCTGAAATGGAAAAACAAATTTAGTTGATTTCTTCAGTAAGATTTCAGAACTCTTGAAGTAAATATTGACAGATATAAATATTTTCCTTTTAAAGATCATTTTGGCTTTCAGCCTGCATACTTTAAATAAAGTATAAATGTAGAGTAGTTTGCAGTAACAGAACTAATGATTAAATAGGTCGAGGTTTTTAACTGACTTATTTTGTAGAAAGCTCTCAATTTATTTAGGCTAGCAATAATTGATCAGTCTTTTAAAGATTTTATTTATTTATTTATTTATTTGTCAGAGAGAGAGAGAGAGAGAGAGAGGGTACAAACAAGCAGGCAGAGTGGCAGGCAGAGGTGGAGAGAGAAGCAGGCTCCCTGTCAAGAAAGGAACCCGATGCAGGACTTGATCCCAGGACCCAGGGATCATGATCTGAGCTGAAGGCAGTGGCTCAACCAACTGAGCCACCCAGGCGTCCCAATAATTGATCAATTTTGTACATAATACTTACCCATTTTCTTGAAACCAAAGTGGCCTTGGGAATGTGGAGAGGTTTTACCTCCTAGTCGTTAGGGGCTAGATTTCTTTTTCTCCTTCACGGACAAAACAGATTTGCCCATGGGAAAAATCCAAAGATACTTTTGGTTTTTGTACCTCAAGGGAAACTCTAAGAGAAGCAGGTTTGTTGTTGGTGGTTTCACACATCAGCCCTACTTAAATTCTTAACACTGAGAACAATATTTCAAATTCTCAGAGAGGAGTTTGAGACGTTAGGTTGAAAATATTTTACAGGTGTTCAAAGAAGCTAAAGTAACCTATGGTTAAATTTTCTAACATGACAAATGTATGCCAGAATCATTAAATAACTAACGGAAGCAAAACAACTAATTATTTTTCCTTTCTCCTCACAAGGAAATACTTGCTTTCTCACACTAAAGATCTCTTTTGTGTGGAGGTTTAATTATCTCTTGCCTTGAGTGCCCCTGCTGGTCATGAAATCTGTGACCAAGTCCACTTTTCTAATCTATCTTAATATTGGCACTTAATCAAACTAACATTTTCTTTGCTTTCCTAAGTAAAATAAGACTATTCTTAAGTAGAATTTGAGCCTATCCTGTTGACGAAGTGAACTAGTTTTTTTCAGTGTTCA
Source organism: Mustela putorius furo (assembly GCF_011764305.1). Classification (NCBI taxonomy): domain Eukaryota; kingdom Metazoa; phylum Chordata; class Mammalia; order Carnivora; family Mustelidae; genus Mustela; species Mustela putorius. Next base: position 73,907,682 of record NW_025421987.1, on the reverse strand, counting down.
TTAATCCATAGAGGGGAGATACAAAAATTGAATGAAACACTGCCTCTGCCTTACAAAGCTCAAGGGCTTTTCCATTTAACACCAGAAACATCAGAGTGGGTATTGCTGAGCGGGAGTAAGAAGGTGGGATGAAGCCCAACGTCAGGCTCCCTGCTCAGAGGGGAGTCTGTCTCTGCCAATCTTCTGGCTTGTGCCCTCCCTCTCTGTCAAATAAGTAAAATCTTGAAAAAAAAAAACAAAAACAAAAATATCCCTGCTTTTTTAAAAGATCTATCTTATGATCTCAGTTAGTAAAAGATCAAATTAAAGTTAAGAAAGATTAAATGACTTTGTCCAAATTAATGCTGGGCCAACTCTGAAGCCCAAAGATAATGGCTGCAAGTTTTACAGCATCATCAAAATTTACGTGCATGTATAAAAGACAATCTACTGCTAACAAGACAAAGTATGTCATTCATTCCCACCTTACAGAGCTCTGGTAGTGCTCCCAAATTTCTGTGAGGTGCTCCACCCTTTCTCTGTCAGCTATCGTCACTGGGGGCACCATTCACATCCATAGTTCTCACAGATTTGCATATAAAATATAGGACAATACTGTGGCAAATGGCAATAAGACCTCCTTAGGAAGGGCCAGCTTTTCCTCATGTACAGCTTGCTGCCATTTGGGCTCAGGGGAGGGCTATACTATCACCTTACACCCTAACGGTCCCAATCCCAGAGGGTCCCCTCTGGCTCCTGTTCGGTCCAGCCCTTCCACTCCATGCCTGCAGAAACTGTGGAATGTGTGATAAGGGGAAGAAGAAGAAAAAAGAGGCAGGTTCCTTCTGTAGTTTATAGGACACCTCAAGGATTCAAAAGCACGAATCCAAAAGACGAAGGCAGAAAAACATGCTGGGGTTTCCAAATACATGCAGAGGAATGGAGAAAGCCCAGGTTGAACTAATATTAAAATACTTGCCCTTCACATGTGAAAGTCAACATTCTCAGCTCATTTGGATTTAAAAATAGATGGGAAAAAGTTGATATAGAAGCAGTTGGCATGCCACACAAGTGAGGCAAGAGAACATAAAAACCAAAGCCACTCATGCTAATCTGTATTTTGAGAGTGGGCTCTTGATTGTGAAGCTGCTCTGGGGCTTTGACATTCATAATTACACGGCTGAGTTAAGTTACCAGACTCCAAAAGAGTAAGTCTAAAAGCTGACGAAATTAAACTGGTGTGTCTTTTTTGTGTGTGTGCATAATGATTACATCAGTTAGAAGCCTTTGAGCTACCAGATGAAAAATTCAGCTAGAGGTCTGTGAGACAATAAGGAAAATTGTATTATTTCACATACCAGCAGGTAAAAAAGTTGGCTAGTTCAGTGACTCGAAGACTCAGGGTTTTTTTTCTTTCTGCTCTGCCATCTTCCACTTGTCTGCTTGTCCCCTAGTGGTTACAAAATGGCTACAGCAGCTCCTGGAATCATGTCCTCATCCAACATCCAACCCAGAATATCAAAAGGCTTTAAGAGATGGCATCCCAGTCTGGTGTCTGTTTATAAAGAGACAGACTTTCTCAGAAGCCTCCATCATACTTTTCGTCATGTCACACTGGCTACACTGATGTCAAGTGCCCATTCCTAAGCCAGTCATGGGTAAAAATCACAAAATTACTGTAGCTGGCTTAGACTGATCAAGACTTATGCCTGGGTTATGGCGGGCCTCCCCTTCCCAAAACTCAGCATTTCTTGATAACCTGAACAAAATTAAGGTTTTCTTAGGAAGGAAGAATTGAGCAGGGAAGGCAACCAACAGTTCTCTTTGCCGAGAAGGTTGTTCTACGTCACTGTTTCCCATTATAGGCTCTGCCAACATAAATGATCGAAGCATGCTGGGGAAGCGTGACAGTGAAATGGCTGTCATCGTGCAGGACACAGAGACAGTCCCTTCGGTGATGGATGGAGAAGAGTACCAGGCTGGCCGCTTCGCCCAGGGACTTCGGCTGCAGTGCTTCAGGTGGGCCCCCCCGAGCTGTGGCCCTCTTATCTGTTTTCACTGTGGTGGGTGCTGGAACCCCATCCCACCTCCTGCCCTGAACACAAATGTAATCTCCAGTTCTTTCTTGTCTAAAACAGCATCTCCCAGAGTAGGAGATGTGAATCACCAGTAGTGTGCAAAAGGACTTTATGTGGGTGTAAATATTTTCTATTTTAATCATTTTTATTATTTTTATGTGTAATCAAGAAAAATAGCATTTTAAATTTATTCATTGATTTAGGACCAGGCCAGGTCAACCCATCTAATTTCTTTTTTTTTAAGATTTTATTTATTTTAGAGACAGAGTGAACAGCGGGGAGGGGCAGAGGGAGAGAGAATCTCCAGCAGACTCCACACAGAGCATGGAGCCTGACTGGGGGCTCTATCCCACAACCCCAGAACAAGCCTGAGCCAAAACCAAGTGTTGGGTGCTTAACCAACTGAGCCACTCAGTCACCCCTATTTAAGTTTTTGGGTTTTTTAAAAGATTTTATTTATTTGAGAGAGAGACAGAGAGCGTGAGAGGGGAGAAGGTCAGAGGGAGAAGCAGACCCCCCATGGAGCTGGGAGCCCAGTGCGGGACTCGATCCTGGGACTCCAGAATCATGACCTGAGCTGAAAGCAGTCACCTAATGAACTGAGCCACCCAGGCACCGACCTGTTTAAGTTTTTTAGAGTTCATTTTTTAAAATTATAGTAGTCCCAATAATACAAGGATGTAATAGAGAGTATTAAAGGAGGGTGCCCGTGACTGCTGATGGTGAAGTTTGGAAACTTCAGCCCCAGACACAAAAGATTCTTCATCTTCTGCAACAAGATGTGAATTCTACACTGCTCTGTGCTCAAACTGAGAGAACACTAGGCAGAGCAGCAAGGGCTGGGGGACCCTACATGACTCTCTCCTTCTCTTAATGTTTCTGAGAACCTTCTAGGGCCGGTCTCTAACTGGCCCCACCCCAGACCCTGTAATCTAGTCTCAGTAGTCAGACGGATCCTTCTAGAACCCCCGATCCTATCACTTCACTCATGGTCCATGGAATATCCTGAGCATTCCCCTATGGCGAGGCCCTTGCAGTGAGCTCCTCAGTCCATGATTCTAGAGCTGCATCCGCCAGGGATGGGTTTTTCTTTGTGGCCTCCACAGCGAGATGCAGCCAGTGGCCCTGATGAAGCCTTAAGCTATTTGGGGAAAGGAGCCGTTGTTTTAACCCTGTGGTGTGAATGGTGACGCTTGGACATGGGTTCACTGGCAGAGAGGCACACCCTGAGTACTAGGCTCCCTGCAAATGCTGGCTGCCATTTTCCTCCTGTCCAGCAGCCCAGGCTCCAACTCTTGAGAAGCAAGATAAGCTTCAGTTCCCTCAGTTCCAGAGAGGGGGTCAATCTGCTCTCTCTGCCCCAGGAGCTTGGCAAATCCATCCCTCAAAATCTGACTGTCAAAACCTCCTCACAGTTCTTATGGCTGTGTTTATTGCCATTATTACTAATTGTTTTGCCAGTAAGATTTTTTTTTTTCAAACCACTGATTTTCAATTAGCTTCTGGTGATAATTTGTTTCATTTAGTGGGGAGGAGATTAAAATTAGAACCCTGTTAATCAGCCCACCGATTGCCTACGGCAGCATCTATGAGGAAGCAAGTATTTCTTTGTATAAACCAGTCTTTTCAGTTTTGTGAGAACTTAAGTATTCTCGTTAAAGTGGTGAGCTTCTTTATAACTTTCTAAATGTATAATAATTATAAAGGTGTAGGTGGTTCTTATTACAACCTATTTTTGTGGTAGAAAATTTGGCAAATAGTTAAGCAATAAGAAAATTAAATTCATCTGTAGTCCCACTGCCCAGAGCTAACAGCTTTAACATTTGCTGTCTATCGTTCCCCTCTGTTCAGCACATATATATTACTACACTGTATTTCATTTTTAGGATCTTGCAGTTCTAGGAAGTTCTTCATTATTTAAAAAATGTTACAAACATCATTCCCCTTTGTTCGACACATATATATTACTATACCGTATTTCTTTTTTAAAACATAATTGGAATCTTGCAATCCTAGGAAGTTCTTTATTATTTAAATAATGTTACATACTTCTGTGTCATCAAGTATTCTTCTATAACATTTAATGGCTGCATTGTATTATATCATGTGAATATGCTGTAATTCCTTTAACTGATACCTCACTGATAGACAGGTTTTTCACTGATACAAAAAAGTGGATACAGGGACACCTGGCTGCTCAGCCAATAGAGCTGACTCTTGATCTCATGGTTGAGAGTTCAAGCCCCATGTTGGCTGTGGAGATTACTTAAAAATAAAATCTTTAAGATAAATAAATAAATAACTGGATGTGTTTTCAAACTGTCTTAAAAGGTATTTGTTCATGAACAATCATTTTCTACTTTGCCCCAATGGGAAACACAGCTAATATATTAGAAAAATACCACAAGAAAACCTCATGCTATTTTTAGTAAGAAATGTTCTTGGGGTGCCTGGGTGGCTCAGTGGGTTAAAGCCTCTGTCTTCAGCTCAGGTCATGATCCCAGGGTCCTGGAATCGAGCCCCGCATTGGGCTCTCTGCTCCGTGGGAAGCCTGCTTCCTCCTCTCCCTCTGCCTGCCTCTCTGCTTACCTGCAATCTCTGTTAAGTAAATAAATAAAATCTTTAAAAAAATAATAATTTTTGAAAATGTTCTTAAAAGATAATATTGGGGCCTAGAACACAGCCATTTTCTCACTAAAAAAAAAAAAAGCAGCTTCAATCCATTTTCCATCTGGGTTATTTTTGACTAGAAATAGAGAGACACATTTCAATGTGAAGTCAATTCTAAATAAAGTCAACATCAGTGTACTGCACTGAATGTCGCAACTATGTACCAAACAGTTCATTAAGTCCTGGAAAATTATCCAACCGTACGGATGTAACCATCACTCAACAGAAACCATTATCCACCCAAGTACGGCTCAGAATCATGTCAAGCAATAGACATGAGGAATGGAAAGAACAAGAACTATTTTCTGCAGTTTTCCTCCTGTTCCACTGATGCATAAAAAATAAACCATTAAATAATTCCCATTATAAGCACCTACATTAAATCAGACATGTTCTCCCTCACCTTAGTTCTCAAAAGAATATCCAGAGAATTTCACTTTACTGTGCATTTTAACAGAAAACTGACAGGGAAAATAATTTATTACTAGAAATTAGCTCTTATAGACTTATTTAAATACTTAATCTACAAACAAAGCTCTTAACAGATAACTTGCTAGACACATTGTGTCACCTCCTGTTTTGAAGTTAAAAGCAACATCACAGAACTGTTTCTGCCAAGTTTTCAGCTGTTAGACCTGATCCCCATCAAAGGTATTATTATAACTGATGTATTGTCATGACTTGCACTGCTCGTCAGATTTGCTGCAGATTTTGCTTTGGGTCTTAGCAGCCAGCATCTGTGTGCAAACACCATTCTTTAAATCCATTTTTTCCCCTTAAATCCATTTTAAAAGTTATTCTTCGATAGTCTGAAGGAGACATTATTTGAAGTGGAAATAAAATTTTGAGGTTATAAAGCTCTAAAAAATCCTAAGTGAGCCCATGGTGCCAAATCCATTTATTTTAAAGAATTTTTAGATAGTGGGAAAAGTGCAGACTAAAACTAAAATGAAATGTCCTTTTATCCTTGTAAAAATGGCTGAGCTTTTTCAGGAATTAATCATGTTGGGGATGACTGGAGAGAACAGGCACGGTCACAGCATCTGTGTTGGAACAGCCTTTCTTGAAGTAAAATTTAATTCCAAAATTTTTCCTAGTAAAAGAGTCCTATAAATTCACAAAGTATTATGCATGATGAATAAATTATGTTCATTGTAAAACTGTGCAGAATAATGAAAAACTGGAAACCATCCCAAAGGTCATAATAAAATACTTGGTTAAAGAAATTTCACATGATGGGAAATTTTGCAACCATTAAGAACAATGATGTCAATCCACATTTATTTAAATACAGAGAGGGTAACAGCAGAAGGATTTCCACACTGTTGGATTCAGTGGTCAATTCTCATTTGAATTTGACACAGTTCTGGGCAAACTTAGTGTGGTTCCAAGATTCAACACCTTTGCTTTTCTCCAGGCTCATTTGCTGTTCCTTCTTTTCCCTCCCACTAAAGCTCAGCAGGGCCTCTTTTCGGTTAAACTCACTCCTTTGGTAAACCAGGTAAAGTCCATGGCTTTATGAATACATATATAAAGTAATTCTCAGATTTATACTCCAGCCAACTGGAGATTTATACTCTCCCCAACTCGAGATTCCTTTCTCCAGCTGCCTACTTTGCATTACCCTGTGAATGTTTAATGGAAGTCTCAACAGGTTCAACACTGAATTACTGGTCTTTTCCCATAAACTGGCACTACCCCCATTGTTATCCTTGAAGCCTCACTTCTTTTCACATCATATACCTGCTCTGTCAGTACAGCCTGTTGGCTCCACACCTTCCTCTCCACTGCCCAAGCCCCATCATCTCTCACTCAGATTACTGCAGGAGCTCCTAAGTGGTCTCGCTGTTATAGCCCTTGCCCCCACATTCTATTTTCAGTATAGCAGCCATATTTTCAAATGTAAAGTCCGATCCTGTCACTCCAGAGTCTGTAATATGTCCCAGCTTCTCTCAGTGTAAAAGACGAAGTCCTTCTAAGGCCTAGTCCTCACTTCTATCTTCAGTGTAACATAAGACTTTGATCTTCTTTGAACCAATCAGGCATGTGAGAAAGGGCTTTAGGTCCCATTTAAAATCTAGCTTTGTTAGTAGTAGGTCTCCAAATTTTAGCTTCCCATCTACAAAATGGGAATCATGTACCACGTACCTCACAGGATTGAGGTAGAAATGTTTTTTTTACTCAAGGCCTTCCATGAGTACAAGGATTTTTATTGTTTTCAAATGCGACCTCTAAAATGTACCTTGCTTTGCTTAAGAATTTGTTTCTAGTCCACTGTTTATATATGATCGAATAGGAAAACATCTAGTTATGTGGCTTCTTTTTTGCCGGGCACTTCGGGGATTATGAGTAGCCAGGTCATGTTCTCTTAAAGAACTAACCAGCTAGCTGTGGGACATAAAACCTGTTAAAAACAAAAAGTGCATGAAGTATTGCAGGTGTTCTGATAAAGCAAGTATGAGGTTCAGTGGGGGAGCAAAAGAGGAATGTCCAAATCTCTGAGGCCTGACAGGGAAAAATGGGAGCTGGGAGAAGGGGGAGCCATGAATCAAGGGGAAGCCTTGCACTGAATGCTGAAAGATAGGTGGGGTCAGGCCAACCGGAAGGGTGGAGGGGAAGGCTCCCGTACTTTTAAAGCATACCCAGTATTTATCACACTACTTCATTATTTTTAAGGATGATGATTTATTCATTATTGACCTTACCCATTTAATTTAACTACCAAAAGAAGCTCCATGTCTTTTGTGTTTGTTTCTGTGCTCTAGAGTTTGAAATATTTCTTGGCCCAAGAGAAGGAAGGGAGGGAGGGAAAGAGGAAGGGAAGAAAAAGGACTATTTCATTCTGGTTAAGAGCATAGGTTTGGGAGTCAAATGGTCTGGAGTCACAGATCTATAGCTTACCAGCTGGGTGACCTTGAACAAGTCACTTACCCTCTATGTGCCTTAGTTCCCTTATTTGTAAAATAGAGATAATAATAGTTGCTTATTCATAACTTTGTTGAGACAGTTCTTGGAAAGGACTTGGCACTTTTGCTGGTACATGGGGTTTTGTGTGTGTGTGTGTGTGTGTGTGTATTTTATTTTTTTAAAGATTTTATTTATTTATTTGACAGAGAGAAATCACACAAGTAGGCAGAGAGGCAGGCAGAGAGAGAGAGAGAGGAGGAAGCAGGCTCCCTGCTGAGCAGAGAGCCCGACGCGGGACTCGATCCCAGGACCCTGAGATCATGACCTGAGCCGAAGGCAGCGGCTTAACCCACTGAGCCACCCAGGCGCCCTGTGTGTGTGTATTTTAAAAGATTTATTTATTTGAGAGAGAGAGAGGAGGAGAGACAAAAAAGAAGCCCCAAGGGGATTCTCCACTGAGTGTGGAGCCCAATACAGGGCTTGATCCCAGGACCCTGAGATCTTTACCTGAGCCAAAATCAAGAATCAGATGCCCAACCAGATCACTCAGGTGCCCCCTGGGTGCTGACCCTTTGAATGCTAACCCTATACTCCAAGTCTCATCCCCTTAGGCCAAATTCCAAGGACTCTCTTGGAACTGAATTCAGGTGTTTCTGCCTATCCAACAGTTAAAATTTTCAAGCATCGTAACAGCTTAGATTTGCAAGGAAGGTTTTATACACACAGAGAGAGAGTTTAATGGCTTCCTCTGATTTTCTTTTAAAAAAAAATAAATAAATAAAAATAAAGGACTTCTGTGGTTGAGAGCCTGAATTACATTACCTTAGAAACAATACCTGCAGCAAATTTCTTGATCTCAGTAACTCATTTTGGAGCATACTTGTATTTCAGGGTTGTCCTTGGCTATCTTTCTGAATCAAGTGAAAACATTCAGGATCCAGTGAGTGACAAATTCTTCAAGGAGGTGTGGGTTGCAACAGCAGCTCGTAATGCTACAATTTATGATAAGGTGAGGTTTGCATATCTCCCCTCCCCTTTTTTAATTGAACCACATCACAAAAGCACGTTGTTATTGTTGCATATTATTGGAACAGAGTATTCTTAATGAGTGTAAAAAAAAAAACCAGTACATTTCCAAGTTGTATTAAAATACCTCTTTCTAGACCCTAAAAAACAGAGTCAAAAAGTATCATGGATTATGGTTTCGAAGAGCCATTAGTGATATACTGATCTCTCATCTGACTCTGGGATCCCATCATGAGCATCCTTGGAAGGTGCTTACCCAGCTTTTGGATGTGTCTAGTGACAGAGAAAAGAGGCAAATGGTATCCAAAAACGAGTCAGACCTGAGTTCGACCCAGCTCACCCAGCTGCTGGTGACAGAACTATGTATGTAGTGATTTGACTTTCTGAGCTCTCCTTTCTTCTATATACTGGAAGGAGTATCCACCGGGGCGCTTATGATAATAAAGAGTAGGCTTTTAAATGTATTTAGCACATAGCATAGTAAATGATATCCATCCTTATGATGGAACTTACTAATAACGAAACACTTCTCTGTTGGGCAGCTCTAATTTTGGAAAGGGGTTTTAAAACAAGCTCCATGTGTTAGGGAGGCCAAATGTATCCTTTGGTAAGTTCTATCCATTGGTTATGATAAAGAATGTACAAGAGGTAGGAGCTGTGCAACAGGGGAGCAAGTTACTTCTTGAAGTAGCCAGCTTTCTGTCCTAGAAATATTCGAGCTGAGATCTGCTTACCATCTAGCAGAAATTGGTTAAGAGTGTGTTACTGTTCTTCATGACTGCTGGAGTCCCTTCCAGCTGGAAGATTCATCATTCCTAATGAAACATGACAGTCTATATAGCTTTATTTGATACTGAGGACTCAAGGCCACAGTCAAATAGGTCATGTGCATGGAGTCTTTTAAAATGTAATTTTAAAAATGCATAGCATAGCCTTGTTTTGATCCTCATGGTGGTGGGGGGGGGATGCAGTACAGGAAAGCGACTATAAAAAAACATTTTGGGAACAACAGGATGAATCTGAATATGGACCATATCTTTAAATGACTTGGAATTGATTTTCTGAGGTGTGAAAATGCTATCGTGATTATATAGGCACATTCATATTCTTAATACATGCTGAAGAATTTAGGAGGGAACTATTGTGATATAAGAAGCTCATTTTCAATTAGCACAATAAGTGTACAATTGGTACCTTTAAAGGTACAGATATGAACATTTTTGAAAAATGAAGAGACAATATAATCTACAATATTCCCCTTTGACCAGAACCTCCAGTGAAATTCTGAGAATTATCATCCAAAATCCTAACCTGAATGTGGACTAACATCAGTGGAATTCCCCTACCACTAGCTTGACTTTATCCTGAAGTCAGTGACTCGTGTAGATCGGATAGAAGGCTCTATCTAAGATTTTTTCTTTTTGATGGAAGCAAATCTAGTCATCTCTTGGTAGCAAATAAGAAAAGCAACTCTTCAGTCAGGTTTGTGGCTTAAAACTACTACGTGTTTCGTAAAGCAAAGATTTGGTCTGTCAGAACATGTATTTTCCGTAAAGGGGATATCTTTTAAACTCACGACCTCATTTCTTCCTATTTGTGTTTTAATCAGGTGTTCCGGTGCCTTCCCAATGATGAAGTACACAATTTAATTCAATTGAGAGACTTTATAAACAAGCCCGTCTTAGCAAGGGAAGATCCCATTAGAGCTGAGGAAGAACTGAAAAAGATCCGTGGGTTCTTAGTGCAATTCCCTTTTTATTTCCTGTCTGAAGAAAGCCTCCTGCCTTCTGTTGGAACCAAAGAAGCCATAGTGCCCACAGAGGTTTGGACTTAAGGGAGATACTCATTTGCAGCTCAAGGACTTCCACTTTGAAAAGTACACTGCACACTGTGACTTTAGGGAGATCCTCACAGCCGCAGCCAGCCCTGGTATACCCTGGGATCTGCCGCAGGGACCCTCTGGATTGGCTGGGCAGGGCTGAGGTCCTACTGATCGAAGGACGCTGAACATCAGGTGGGCTTTCTAACTCCTCCTGCTTATCCCTCTGAAAAAGGGACTGTATTCTTATTGGTAGCAAATACTCAACAACAAATTCCATGGTGTACACCAGAGTGCTCTTCCTTTTCTAACAAGAATTTACCTGTGCCTGTGATCTAGGTTGCCAAAAACTGTTGAAACCTCCTTGTTCTTCTCTGACCCCCATTATGCAGCAATGACTGCTGGACCTGCCCTAGTACATACACACACAGTTTGAGACATTGTTTATTCCTAGAAGATGTTGTAATGCTGCTTTCAGGTTCTTCAAGGTGACAGGGGAATGCCCCTGCCCATCTGGTCCTGAAGTAGGAGTGTTCAGCCAGGCAAGGATGGGGTCCTTATCCCTTTTCAGTGACTGAAAGGACACGGTAGACATTATGTACACAGCAGCCCACATTAGGTTCTTCTGATAACATTGACACTATAGATCTTAACACCACAGAACAACAGGAAGGAATTAAATTTGGTTATTGAGGCAGAGATTTTACTTTGCCTTCAAAGGCAATGACTAGATACAGTCTTTTGATAGGGCCCACCTGATCAAATCTGAAAACAGGTGTAGGATATTTCATTCCACAGCAGCTGATAAAACTCAGAGGCAGAGCACACAGCCTTCAGAAGCCTCCAAGGTAGCCATGGGGATCTGATCCAGACAAGAAAAGAAGATTCCTTATAGTCCTGGAAAATTTCCTGTCATCTTTAGCTGCTGGATTGATTGAAATTAGAGTTTTTCCATTTGAAAATTGCAATTTGTCTTTGAAGAGAACCAGATGCTTCATAACTCATACCAAATTAGTAAGTAGAAGCCTAACCTTGACATTCAGCTCTCCCAGCTATGTTACCTTCTTAAAGAAAAATTGCAAAATGCTTGCTACTTAACCTGTGTTATTGTATTTATTAAATACGCATTGACATTCCACCCCGCTTCCAAAGAGGTTAGGATATTCGTTAATTCACATTGTCCTAGTCTATGAATTTTCTAGAAATCCATTTTTCCTCTTTGAATGGTAACATACCCTTTGGTACACCCTAGCTTTTATGTTACTAAGCAGAACTATTCTTACAGCCTGAAGAGCTAATGTGGGTTCCCAAAAGGCCTGTGCCCATAAAACATGATGTAGGTGCATTGATCACACATGAATGGATTACCAGGACAGATCTCACTGGAGTCATTCTTCAAAAAAAAAAAGTGAGGATCCAATCCCTGTTTTATGGAGCTAGGAAAATGTTAAGCAGGAGTACAAAGTCAGTAATCTGGGTGAGTAGGAGAGAGTGTCACACTCAGGAGAGGATTTCACAACTAGAGAACATTTCACAAATGAGGTGGAGCTGTGCTTTATGAATAATTTCTCAGATGGCTGGAGGTGGTATAAAATGACTTCATTCTACAGCAGCTGTAAATAAGGCATTTGCTATTTATGAAGTTTAGATTGACATTTACAATGTTGAGTGGATGTGGACTACCTAAGGATTCCTTATAGTTTACTTTTCCATATTTTTTAAACTGTACGACAGTCAACACTGGTTTTTGATTTTGTGCAAAATGCTCTCAACACTATGAAAAACAAAAGCCTAAAAGTTCCCCTTCTCTCAAAAAAAAAAATCACTTAACCCAGCCTCTCCCCATTTTATAAATGAGGAAACTGAGGCCCAGATTGGTTGAAGGACTCCCTTGAGTTCACCCAACTATGAGATAGTAGAGGGAGGACTGGTGAAATTGTGCTGGTCCATCTGTGGCCTCCCCCTTGATGTCATCAGTATCCACAAGTGAGGAGAGGCAGCAAACAAATTTAAGGCAGGATGTCTCTCAGCTGCTTCAAACACCGTGGTGTCATGTACTTAAGTGTTCTGTCTCCCCCTGTCCTGCAGGGACTTTGCCATGTTTTGTTCATAGTGTGTCCTCACATCCTGGAACGGTAGGTACCTGGCACAGTGGAGGTGCTCAGTAACTCTTCGGTGGGTGAATAAACGAGGTGGAGGACAGAGTTAATGAAATGACAAACTTACATCATCTCAGGCAAGAAATCTTACTGTTGGTTTCTGGGGCAAGTTTCCTTTCTACTGCATCTTCTCAAAGGCAAGACATTCTTCCGTAAAGATGAGAGGCTACCACTTTACTTGGGTGGATTTTCTGGAAGATTCCGTGTAATGATTGCCTATTTGCAATAACAGCTTAGGTAGGGCAGCATTCTGCAAAAGTTACATGGGGTGTGGGCACAAGGTGTACTGCATGGCCTAATTATGGCATTTTAACACCACTACTACCTAATAGTAGAAGTTCAAATAACTTATCTTTAACATTGCAATATCTGATATCAACTTCAAAATGCAAATGATTTAAAGCCCCCGAAAAGCTATTATGAATCGGTTCCATATTTTAAATTGACTTTGATCTTCTAAAATGCCCTTTAATGCTGTACTCCATACTCTGACAATCTCTAATACTTTGTTTTCAAGAAGGAAAAATTCTATGATTATACAAAATGACTGGCAGAAAGTAGACTAGCTACTCAGACTACTCAGACTGTCCAAGCCTACTCCTTGGAGAGTACTGGTCTGGTGCAGGCATTTGCTTGGTATCAAGTGTGCACTTGGTGACTCGCCCTTCCCTTGGGACGGTCTTCATTCTCAACTCTAAGGCATCACCCAGAGGCTTGGAGAGGCAGGCGGTCATTAGATAGTTGAGTGGCATATGGTAAAACAAAATACTGGTTTTCTTTTAATGCCCCCTTTGGAAGAAAATTTCATCTGTAGGTAGTCAAAAACATGAACAGTTCACATCTTGTGTACTAACGTGGGAAAATGTAATACATCATGAATGAATAGTCTCCCAGATGAAAACAGCAGGCTGAGAAGCCTTTCTGCAGACGCCAGCCTATAGGTGGACCAGATCTGTATGCTCATCAAGAACCACCTGTTCCTCCTCCTGCATCTTCTCACCCCTTGTTCCTTCAGCCTCTGTCCCCAAGTAGAGGACCTCTTTATTACGTTAACCATTTCAGAGAACAAGAAAAGAGTTTCTCGGGGAAAAAAAAAATGAGGTCTCTAAACAAATCTTCCGTTTAACTTACCCTTTTAAGTGACTGACAAAATATTATTATTTTTTAACAGAGATAATCGTCTTATTAACCTCCCTGATCTGATAAGGCACTTGAGCATTTTCTGATGTCTGTCATCCTCTGTAGCAGGGACAAAGAGGATCCTTCATGTCTCCTCATCCCTCTCTACAGTCTCTTGTATAAAATGAGCAAATGCTAAAGGACTTTAAGTGTGCTTAGGAATACATTTGTATTACCCTAGAAGATCCTCTGAGGCCAATTACTACTGACAGTTTGGAGGTTTAAAATGGATGGGCCTTGAGAATCTTGAATCTAGAAATGCACTAGAAAAGGAATTCATCAGCATCTCTCAGAAAGTTGTAGGTGAAAGTCAGTGAATTCGCATTATTCTTAGGGGGGTGGGCAAGTACCATAAAATGATTCCTAATGGCATTTAATTCACATGTGAGATAGTACTGACTGACTTGAAATTGGAAGCATTCACTAAAAGAAGTGAATGTTTTATGATTTAATTTCTTATAGGTTGTTTTATTTTCCCCTTATATTATTGTTACTTTTAAGCTTAAAAACAGTAATCAAACATAAGATAAATGAAAATTTGTCATGCTGACGATTTGGAAGTTGTAAAGTCAGAGACTAGGATGGCAATTGAACCAAAATGCAGGCTTAACTACTCTCTTCTATCCCCAAGCAGCTATAACCGTCCACTTTATTCTTAATAAATGTATGTAAGTGAATGTCACCCTAATTCTGCCAGACACTAGGTAATAGACCATCATGCCCTGTAATGTTGATCTACTTGGATTCTTCACACAAAATAGTTTGGGCCAAAGGCACTGCATTCTCCTGAACCACTCTAAAACTTCATACTGAAGTACTGCCGTTGGAGCACATGTCATGACACAAAAAACAAATACTTGGCAAGGAATATGGATTCAGAGTATTTCAATATTCTGGACAGAACTCAGGCTCCGAGCCTCACCTCTATTGCAGCACTTGGCACACCAAGGCTGGACCTCCTGTTTTTGTAAATAAAGTTTTATTTGAACACAGCCATGTCCATTCATTTACATGCATTCATGACCAAATGATCTGCAAATGCTAAAATATTCACCATATTTAAGAAAAGCCTACTGCTCCTTCCTCTAGAGAGAGCAGAGAATTCCAGAGTACCTCAACCAAACCGAGTTGGAGGAGTTATAATCTCTTCGCTAACAAGGTTTTCAAGTCTTGCTATCCCAGAGTCCAGCATTCTACAATGGATTTATTTTTAAGAACAAGGTTGTTTCAGGAGTAAAATCACATGGTTTTGGTTCTGAAAAGAGATCTTATCAGCTAAAGCAGGCTTCTCCCAGCTGAGCACTCACAGGCATACATGGCTGACAACGTGTGTAACTAAAATGTTAAAAAAAAAAAAATGAGGATGGATTGGTTGAAGCATCTGTATTTAGAATGAGAACTCTGAACTCAGAAGACTCAGTTTCCTGTGAACTTTCCATCTGTGAAGCATTGGAAATGATCCATGTATCCATTCTCTGCCTCACAATCAATGCTCTCTGTGCCTGGTTCCTTAACTGCTTTTTTTTTTTAATGTAAATATTCATTAAATAATTAAAAGTGTGAAATGAGCAGTGTCCCTTTATCCGAAAAAACAGTTCCCTGTTCCACACCGGGATCTTGAGAGCCAGAGTGCTGCATGTCTGGGCCTGAGACACACCTGTGTGTCTGTGGAACCCCACCCCACACCCCAGTGGTGAGCCCCCACACAGGTCAGCCTCAGAGTCTCAGCATCCTGTGCTTCTTCCAGACCTCTGTTCCCCGTGGGGTGTGACGATAGAGAGAGGTGACGAATTTCTTTTAAAAGACTGAGACCACTTCCAGTGAGCACATACTGAGCAAGGCCAGTAGGGATACTGGGGCGCATCAGTGAACAAAGACCAGGTGACCCTTCATGGGGCCCACATTCTAGTGAATTGAGAGTGCAAAGTTCCCTTCTTAAAATAAGAAAGTGCCTGAAATAAGAGCTATTTGGGTGCAAGTATGGGAATTACCAAGCTGGAGAAAACAACAAATGACTAGAGTGAAATAGAATAAATACCAGTCTTTGAGGACACCAGAGTAGGAACCAGGAAAACAACCATATTACTACTACCAATAACAGTAAGAGCTATCACGAGTGACTTTGTTGGCGAGGACCTCTTCTAAGCACGTTACACGTTTCAGCTCATTCAGTTGCTCTGGAGCTTCACACACAGGAATGGTTATAGCCTTGAGACTGTCCTTTACCCCCTCTTCAAGGCTCCAGGGGCTCACATAAAACCCCCAGGTGTATGAGGTACAGGTGTGGGACTGAACAGCAAACACCAGTGGAAAAAGCATGGGCTTCAGCATTCAAGAGAGCTCACACCAGATTTCCACCCTGCTACTTGCCAGTCATGGAACTCTGCCAGCAAATAATCCAAGGTCTTCAAATGTGGCAATAAAGCCTCACTCATGAAGGCCAAAGAGATGCATAGGTAAAAACACAATGCCTTGCACACAGTAGGTATTTCTATCAAACTACAGCAGATGCCTTTCATCTACTCTCTGAAAGTGAGACAGGCCATCTAGAATAGAGAGGACAACACACCTCACACCCAAACCCGTGGTCTAGACTTTTTCGCACTTCCAGAAGGCCATAAAATGAGAGGGATTTCCAGATGGTAACTAGACCATCCTGAGGATCTTTTTATAATGTGTAAAAATGTGGAGTCACTACAATGTATATCTGAAAGTAATAGGATATATGTCAACTATACTTCAGTTAAAAAAACAACTGAAAATAAAAATAATAGTAATTTCCAAGTGGAGGTTCTAAGCTGGAGGGAGGGCAGAGAGGGGTGTCTAAGGGGAGGAAATAAAAGGTGGTTTTCTCCAAATTCCTATTATGCTTACATTGTTGGTTTCCTACACTACAGAAATGTACCAAAAGTCACAGGCTGATGACCCATGGGCCAAAGAGAGAGTATGTATTTCTTAAATTAGTTTCCACTTTGATTTGGAAAATGATGGTCTCAATTTTTCTAAATCTTTCTATCATCTGAGGCAGAGGTTGTAAGACTCATAGGCATATTTATTTGGACCATATAACATTGTTTAACATTGTGAATTTGTTGCTAAACATAAAAATTGAGAGATTTTACATGACATTTAAGGTTTCTGACTTTTACACAAAATCAGAATGTCTAGGAACAATGGGACACATGGTATCAATTTCTGTTGGAGCTGAACAGCTATCCCTTTAAGATGAGGCATGTGCTGTCTAGGTCCCCACGGTCCCCATCATGCCCTACTGTTAAACCAGGGTGGGCCTTATGACCAATAGAACATGGCAGCAATGAAACTGCACAACTTTCAAACTTCCACTCTAATCCTTAAATGCTGTCACCAAGTGATGAGAGACCAAACTAAAAGAGAGGACCAGATGACAGCCAGCACCAACTACCTGACATGGGTGTAAGGCCATGCTAGATCACCCTGACCCAGTCCAACTGCCAAAGAAACTAGCAGCAGGACCACCCAGCTGAGTCCAGCCCAAATGGGTGACCCACAGAATTATAAGCAAATGAACAGTCACTATCATAAGCCCTTAAGTTCTGGGTTGGTTTGTGACACAGCAACAGACAATTGATAGAGTCAAGCTTCTTCAGGGTGTTCTGTTGCTCCTTTTTCACATTCTAGCTGCTCTATGACCTACTACCATTTGGTTTCCAGCCCCTCCACCTAGACTGACTGACTTATGCTTCTTCCACACTGTAACATACCTACAGAAAGTGCCAATGTGATAAATAGGCAGCTTGGTGTTTTTTCAGGAATTTAACATACAGAGCTCAGCAACACCCAGATCAAGAAAGGGAAGCTCCCTTCTCTCCCCTCCCCTTCCAGTCACTATCAATTCAATTTCAATTCTTGAAACACAAATTCCTTTTGCCTATTTTTATTTTTGTACCTCACTGGCTTTTTCAACAAAGACATTCAGTGTTTCTCTCACTAGAGAAAGTCTAGCTTTCCTTGGCTTCCAGGTGACTGGTTACTTTAAAATCATTGTGGGGGCACCTGGGTGGCTCAGTGGGCTAAAGACTCTGCTTTCAGCTCAAGTCATGATCTCAGGGTCCTGGGATTGAGCCCTGCATCGGGCTCTCTGCTCAGCAGGGAGCCTGCTTCCCTTCCTCTCTCTCTGCCTGCTTCTCTGCCTACCTGTGATCTCTGTCTGTCAAATAAATAAAATCTTAAAAAAAAAAAAAATCATTGTGGCTCCCCTTTCATGATCGCAGGTTCTGGCTCGAGCTCCTGGGTCTTCTCATTCTGCACAATGCTCAGGTGATCCCACCCCAGGTCCTGGCTGGAGCTCCCCCATCTTATTACTCTACACAATGCTCAGGTGATCCCACCAACTACCAGCTGTGTGCTCACCTGCAATCTGGTTTACTTAGAACTCTAAGGAAGCACATGTGGAGGAGAGGGTGAAGCAAGGTGGGGCCAGGCAAAGCCACTCAATAATAGATTAAAGAGGGAGTTAACACTGAATGCAGCAGGGCCAGATCCTGCTTAGATCCCTGAAGGCTCGGGAGGCAGCCGTCCTTATCCTCAAGCTTCCATTTCTCATTGGTTGAGAAAGTACCCAGCAGGGTCTTTCTTGAGAAAGACCCCAGCAGGGTCACATCCTGGGCATTTCGGGAACTTCCTGCAGGCAGGCTCAGCAAGCTGCTGTGGGTCAGAGACAGCCAGTGGAGAAGCAGCCAGAAGCCCATGAGGCAAAGTTGCAACATAGGGAACCTCAACTGCAGCTGCAGGAGAGCTCAGAGGCAAGCAGTGGGCATATAGGGTGAGGCATCAACAGCACCCTAGCATATACCTCTGATTTTTCATGATGTTATTTTTACCCTGTTTAGAGTTACATAACTTCCCTGAAAGCAGGCCCTGTCCAACTTTTTAAATACTCTGCATTTGTCTTATCACCATGCAGAGCACTTTGTTCAGATTATGGGCAAGGTGGACTGAAAAGTTGCCGTCTCCACCCTCTACCCACAAATCTATCTGTGCTCTAATACATGGGATGCTTTGGGTGAATTCAGAAAGTGCAGAGGAGAACCCAAAGAAATGAGCTGTTTTTGTGTTAAAGTGGTGTGGTAAGAGTTGGATTTCTAAATTTTTCTTTAGTTTGTTAAATCTCAGGCACTTTTTAAAAAAATAATATATAAAAATAAAAATAAAATATAGTTAGTTAAAGCTGTCATAATGGAACTTTTATTTTTATTTATTTATTTTTAAAGATTTTATTTATTTGACAGAGAGAGATCACAAGTAGGCAGAGAGGCGCAGAGAGAGAGGAAGGGAAGCAGGCTCCCTGCTGAGCAGAGAGCCCTATGTGGGACTCGATCCCAGGACCCTAAGATCATGACCTGAGCCGAAGGCAGCGGCTTAACCCACTGAGCCACCCAGGCGTCCATAATGGAACTTTTAAACATGAGGTCAAAATATCATTTGAAAGATCATGGAAAATTAAAATTCAATAGTTTTCCTCATGATATTTGGCTATTCACTAGTTGGATAGTCGCCCAAAGGACTTAGTTCAGAATTGCACCAGATAAGTCAGTAGGCAAACACTTGGTGACTTGTGAAAAACAACAAATGGAGTATCTTTCAAATGTCTTTTAAAATAAAGACATATTTCTGGACTCTTTTTCATAACCCTTCTTCTTTTATAAGAAATTTAAAATTCATTCCCTAGATAAAGACACAGGGACCTCAAAGTGAAGTGAAAATCCAGAAGTTCCTGACTTACTTCAGCTTTCCCTCACGAGGCTAATTAGCCACTTTTCTGACTAGAACAACCCAGCTCTATCAGTCTACTCTCTGTTTTGGAACAGGTCTGAGGGGTGACTGGGTGCAACTCCTTTTTTTTTAAATAACTCCTTCGTTTGGCCCCCTCTTTTTAGTCTGGGTTTTTGGAGAAGGGAGCTAAGATGGTGGCATAGTAAGAAAAGCCTAGACTCCTCTCATCCCATAGTTACCAACTAGATAACTATAAAATCATCCTAAATACCCCAGAAATCAACCTGAAGACTGACGAACAAACTGCCCAACTAAGGGGAGAAAAGAAGCCACATAATGGAAGGTAGGAAGTATGGAGACACAGTTTGGGGGAGAAATGGATCACTGGTGCTGCAGAGGGGAGGAAGCTGTCATTTCAGAGAAATGCAGAAAAGACAGAGAGAATGAGAGGAGCACACGGGAGCACACAAGGTTTTTGTGAGTTCTTGGAAGCAGTGGGGCTCAAAGACTGGAGCTTTAGCGGTCCATGGGCTTGGCTGGGATAGAGTCCTGAGGGCACTGCCCTGCTCCAGCAGAGAAGACAGGCAAACAACCTGAAGGCAGACAGCATGGAAACAGTGGTCTGAGGAAAAC
The DNA here is from genome assembly GCF_011764305.1 of Mustela putorius furo. Classification (NCBI taxonomy): domain Eukaryota; kingdom Metazoa; phylum Chordata; class Mammalia; order Carnivora; family Mustelidae; genus Mustela; species Mustela putorius. Next base: position 73,887,478 of record NW_025421987.1, on the reverse strand, counting down.
CTGGGGCACACAGAGGAGAGATGATTTACTCTTCCTGAAGTGCATCCCTGAGAGGCCCCAAGGTGCCTCTCGTGGGACAAAGAAGCTGGCTGGCACCATTTCCCTTCCCCACCCCTCAGCATAGGCACAGAGACACCTGCAACTGCTCTTCTTGTTCAAACTTATATCAGCTCCAGTGTGGTGGGTCCCTTCCCCAGAAGACCAGCAGAAACCCTGCCCACACCATGTCTCCTGCCCAGAGAGTTCTGCAAGGATTCATCTCTAGTGGAGGTAGTAGTATCAGGTCTCATGTAATGAGCAGACCAGAGCACACGGAGTTAAAACTGGCCACACTTTGGCCAAGGACCAAACACTGCCCACTACAGGCAAGGAGAGCCTCTGCAGATAATTGGCCTGAAGGCCAGAGCAGCCAAAACACAGCAGCAGAGTACACGCAGCACACACTGGAGATATTTCCTGAAGCGCCAGGTCCTGGACAGTATCTAACCTTTTCTTTATAGAGCCATTACTCTCAGGAGCAAGGAAACATAATAGGCTTTTCTAACACAGAGAAGACCGAGGATTAGACAAAATGCCAAGATGGAGGTCCTCATCCCAAATGATAAGAAAGGCCATGGCTAGAGATCCAACCATAACAGATATAAGTAATGTGCCTGCTGAGAATTTAAAACAATAATCATAAGGATATTCGCTGGGCTTGAGAAAAGAATGGAAGACTTCAAGGAGACCCTCACCACAGAGAAAGAAGAACTTTATGAGAATCAGAAAGGTAAAATATAGTAACTGAGATTGGAAACAGGCTTGATGCAATGAACACAAGGCTGGAAAAAGAGTAACAAATAAGGGATGTTGAAGACAAAATAATGGAAAATAATGAAGCTGAACAAAAGAGAGAAAGAAGAATTATAAAACACAGAATGGACTTTGGGAACTCAGTGACTCCATCAAATGCAGTAACATTCATATCACAGGAGTGTCAGAAGAAGAAGAGAAGAGATGGCAGAAAATTTATTTGAGGAAATAACAGCTAAAAACTTCCCTAATCTGGGGAAGGAAATAGACATCCAGATCCAGGAGGCACAGAGAACTCCCAACAAAATAAAAAACAGGCCAACATGAGGACATATTGTAATTAAATTTGCAAAATATAGTGATCAAAAAAAAATCCTAAAAGCAGCGAGACCAAAGAACTAACTTACAAGGGAAGACCCACAAGGCTAGCTGAAGATCTCTCCACAGAAACTTGGCAAGCCAGAAGGCAGTGGCATTATATATTCAACATGCTGAATGGGAAAATCTGTAGTGAAGAATACTCCATCTAGCAAGGCTATCATTCAGAATAGAAGGAGAGATAAAAAGTTTCCCAAACAAAAATTAAAGGAGTCTGTGACATTGAAACAAGCTCTGCAAGGTGTATTAAAGGGGACTCTTTGAGTGGAAAGGAAAAACCAAAAGTAACAAAGACAAGAAAGGAACAGAGAAAATTGGCCAGAAACAATGACAAAACAAGTTATAAAATGGCATTAAATACATATCTATCAATAATTACTCTTAAGATAAATGTACTAAATGCTCCAATCAAAAGACACAGAGTATCAGAATAGATTAAAAAAAACAAGACCCATCTATATGCTGTCTACAAGAGACTCATTTTAGACCTAAAGATACCTGCAGATTAAAAGGGGGAGGGCAGAGGAATATTTATCATGCACATGGACAGCAAAAGAAAGCTGAAGGAGCAAAACTTATATTAGACAAGCTAGATTTTATATTTTTATTTTTCTTTTAAGATTTTATTTATTTATATGACAGAGGAAAAAAAGCAAGTGCACAAGCAGGGGGAGTGGCAAGCAGAGGGAGAAGCAGGGAGCCTGGCTGGATCCCAGAACCCTAGGATCATGACCTGAGTCAGAGGGAGACACTTAACCAACTTGAGCAAACCCAGGGGCACTGACAGACTAGATTTTAATCCAAAGGCTGTAACAAGAGATGAAGAAGGGCACTATATCACCATAAAGGGGAAAAATCCAACAAGAAGATCTAATAATTACAAATCTTTATTCACCCAACATGGGAGCACCCAAATATATAAAACAATTAATAACAAACATAAAGGAACTCACTGATAATCATTCAATGATGGTAGGGGACTTTAACATCCCACTTATATCAATGGACCATCTAAGCAGAAAATCAACAAGGAAACAATGGCTTTGATGACACACTGGACCAGATGGACTTAACAGATAAATTGAGAACATTCCATCCTAAAGCAGCAGAATACATACTCTTTTCAGGTGTACATGGGACATTCTCCAGAATAGATCACATGCTAGGTCACAAACCAGACTTCAACAAGTACAATAAGACTGAGATCATACCATGCATATTTTCTGACCACAATGCTATGAAACAAAGTCAACACAGAAAAAATTTGGAAAGACCACAAATATATCAAGGTTAAACATACTACTGAAGAATGAATGGGTCAATGAAAATGAAAACACAGCAGTTCAAAAACCTCTGGGTGCAATAAAAGCTGTTCAAAGAGGGCAGGTTATAGCAATACAGGTCTACCTCAAGAAACAAGAAAAATCTCAAATAAACAGCCTAACCTTACACTTCAAAGAGCTAGAAAAAGAACAATAAAATCTAAAGCCAGCAAAAGGAAAGAAATAATAAAAATTAGAACAGAAATAAATGATACAGAAACTAAAAAATGATAGAATAGATCAATGTATGTAGGGGCTGGTCCTTTGAAAAAATTAATAAAATTGACAACCCCCTAGCCAGACTATTAAAAAGAAAAGGACCCAAATAAATAAAATCACAAATGAGAGAGGAGAAATAACTATACCACAGAAATACAAACAATTATAAGAGAATATTATAAAAAATTATATGTCAACAAATTGGATACCCTGGAAAAAATGGATAAACTCCTAGAAACATATAAACTTCCAAAAGTGAAATAGGGAGAAATAGAAAACATGAACAGACTGATAACCAGCAAAAAAATTGAATCTATAATCAGAAATCTCCCAACAAACAAGAGTCCAGGACCAGATGGCTTCACCGGCAAATTCTACCAAACATTTAAAGAAGAGTTATACCTATTCTTCTCAAAGTATTCCAAAAAACAGAAACAAAAGGGGGCACCTGCATGGCTCAGTGGGTTAAAGACTCTGCCTTTGGCTCAGGTCATGATCTCAGGTCCTGGGATCGAACTCCGCATTCGGTTCTCTGCTCAGGAGAGAGACTGCTTCCTCCTCTCTGCCTGCCTCTCTGCCTTCTTGTGATCTCTCTCTCTCTCTCTCTCTCTCTCTCTCTCTGTCAAATAAATAAATAAAATCTTTTAAAAAAAAGAAAAAGAAACAAAAGGAAAACTCCCAAATTCATCCACAAGGCCAGCATTATCCTGATACCAAAACCGAATACTCCACTAAAAAAGAGTACTACAGGCAGCTATCCCTAATGAACATGGATACAAAAATCCTCAATAAAATACGAGCAAACCAAGTCCAAAGCACATTAAAAGAATCATTCACCATGACCAAGTAGGATTTATTCCTGGGCTCTAAGGGTGGTCCATTATTCACAAGTCAACCAACATGATAGACCGCATTAACAAAAGAAAGGTTAAGAACCATATGATCCTTTGAGTAGATGCAGAAAAAGCATTTGACAAAGTATAACATCCATTCATGATAAAAAAAAAAAAACCCTCAATAAAGTAGGGTTAGAGGGAACATACCTCAACATAATAAAACTGGAATTTAAAAGACACATGAAAAGATAACTATCATCGCTCATCATCAGGTAAATACAAATCAAAACTGCAAAGAAGTATCACCTCACACCAGTCAGAATGCTAAAATTAACAACACAGGAAACAAAAGGTGGGTGTTGGCGAGGATGTGGAGAAAGCAGAGCCCTCTAAAATTGTTGATGAGAATACAAACTGGTGTAGCCATTCTGGAAACAGTATGGAAGTACCTCAAAAAAGTTAAAAATAGAACTACCATATAATTCAACAATTGCACTACTAGGTATTTACCCAAAAGATACACTAATTTGAAAGGATATATGCACCCTGAAGTTTATAGCAGCTTTAACAATAGCCAAATTTTGGAAGCAGCCAAAATGTCCATCGACTAACAAATGGGTAAAGAAGTAGTGGTGTATATATGTAACAGAATATTACTCATCCATAGAAAAGAATGAACTCTTGAGCACCTGGGTGGCTCAGATGGTTAAGTGTCTGCCTTCACCTCAGGCCATGATCCTGGGGTCCTGGGATCACATCCCACATTGGGCTCCCGGCTCCGTGGGGAGCCCACTTCTCCCTCTGCCTCTCTCTCTGTCTCTCATGAATAAATAAAATAAAATAAAAATATTCTAAAAAAAAAAAAAAGAATGAACTCTTGCCATTTGCAACAACATGGATGGAGCTAGAGAGTATTATGCTAACAGAAATGTCAGTCAGAGAAAGACAAATACCATATGATTTCACTCATATGTGGAATTTAAGAAACAAAAGATCATTGAGGAAAAATAAAGAGACAGAGGCAAACCAAGAAACTTAGCTCTAGAGAACGAGCTTATGGTTATCAGAGGAGAGGTGGGTGGGGGATGGGTGAAATAGGTGGGGGGGGATGGGTGAAATAGCTGATGGGGATAAAGGAGTGCACATGTGATGAGCACTGGGTGTTGTATGGAAGTACTGAATCACTTAGTTGTACACTTGAAGCTAGTATTACACTGTATGTTAACTAACTGGAGTTTAAGATTCTTTCTCTTAATTCATTTGTTTGTTTTTATCTCCACACCATATTCATTTTCTCCTCCTTGCCATAGATCAGTGTTTTAAAGTATTTTTGTATATCTTTTATATTTGAACGTTTTCTTGCAAACTGTGTACTGTTGTTTGAGGAATTTTTATCTACATGGGTGAGATTTCTGACAAAGCACTATTTTAAACAACCAGCTATGTTGATGCATCTAGGTTTAATCTCTTGAGTTTAATCATAGTGTTTAATTTTAGGTCATCACCACACTTCACCCATTACTTTCCCAAAGATTGAGGCTTGGGTTACCTCCTGCTGCCTATAACCACACACGTGTTGCCATACTGTAGGAATGCTTGAATGACTTCACAACATGGCAGCCGGCTTCCCCTAGAGTGAATGGTCCAAGAGAGGGCAAAGTGTCTTTTATGACCTAGCCTTGGAAATCATAAGCAATCATCACAATAATACTTTATCGATGACACCAGTCAGCCCTATTCAGTGTGTGAAAAGAGTATTCACTCATGAATACCAGGAGGCAAGTATTACTGGGGTCATCTTGGTGGCTAACTACCATACACATTGTCCATTATACTCCTGTTTTGTTTTGTTTTGTTTTGTTTTGTTTTTTTCCCAGACTTCTTGCTTTCCTAGTAGATATTTAATTATTGTTCTATTCCCTTTTTTTATAAGATGTATTTATTTGAGACAGAGTCCCTGAGCGAGTGGGGGGAAAGGCAAAGAAAGAGACTCTTTCAAGCAGACTCCCCACTGAGCACAGAACTCTAAACAGAGCTCCAAGTAGAGCTCGATCTGGGTTCGATCCCACAACCCATGAGATCACAACCTGAGTTGAAACCAAGGGTAGGATGCTTGATGGACTGAGCCACCCAGGTACCTCTGGTTATTGCTTTATTCTTTTCATGAGTTGATTATTTGAAGATAACTCTGCATCCTAGAAGATGTACATTACCTTCCCATGCTTGAAATAACTCTGAAGCCTGTTGTCTTCAGATTCACACTGAGTTCTAGTGTAAGAATGTTAAATGGTTGTCAAATGCTGTCATGATAGATCTCTATAGTGACAGATTTCCAACACCTGGAAAAGCAGCCCATTGTATTCAGGAACCAGAATTCCGATGAAGCCACAGTATCTCATATTCACTTAAGCCAACCTCAACTCTTTTTTCTATTGTTATAAGTAGTGGAATCTGTTTCACTGGTTTCATTTTTAAAAATGTACTTGCACATAACATATTAGTAAGATATCTTACCTTTTTAGAAGTTAAGAGAAGTACAGAAGAGAGAAGCATCCTCTTTGACACTTTTATTGGTCAGCGGAAGCTACAACAAATGCAGTGGTCTCTGAAAGGGAGGTTTTATTACAAATAAAGTGGTCATGATAACAGCTCTGAAATGATACTACATGAAAAGCTTACATGATAAGTATTCCTTTTTTTTCTGCTACTCTGGCCCTTGTGATTTTTACACATGAAGACAGGGACGCACATCAGACCAAATATTAATGATCATAGATAACAGCAATGCAACAGGGAACCTAATATTCATTTTTCATTAGAAAAAATAAAAAGAATGTAAATTTATCCCAGCCATTTTGTATTTATTGAAGCAAAAATGCTGTTCGGCACAAATGCAGCCCTTACTATCCAAAGCGAGATACAGATGAGCATGGAGGGTCCAAGGGGAAAGTAAAGTCACTCAACCTGAGAGTTTCTCTCATCACGTTGGCCAGAGAAATAAATTATTGAACCTTACCTGAGTTTGTATAGTTACCCACGATTAAGAGCCTCAACACAGAAGCAAACTTCTTCAACATAATTTTTCTTGGCTACTCTTTTTATTTTGAGGTATCCAGAGTGGGTGAGAACTTCAAAGACCTCTTTTTCCTGTCTAAAATAAGCACATGATGAACTGTGAACAACCTCCTATGAGAAATGATATGCGCTGCTCAGCCTGTGTCCAACTGGAGGCAGACACAAGCCAAGGGACTATTAATTTATCTCCTTCACAAATGGCACCAAAATTAGTAAACTTCAAGTAAGCTGAATAGATTTTTTTTTTTTTTACCTTGTTTGCTCTCTCCAGAGATTTGTAGTTAGGAATGAACATTTGGAGGCATTAAAGACAGATAATGTTAATTGAATATCCATTAGAAGCTAAGCTTCTGCTTTTCCTGTGGAGAATAGGACTTGTAGTAAAGAATACGTAAGTCAGTAAGTGAAAGTGCTGTGCAAATCGTAAGGGGCTCTACAAACATAAAGCATGTACCCACGGCTGGAAACTGCTTTGGAATTACTTCAGCATTATTGCTTTGGGCTTGGTAATTCCAGAGACCATGAACCAGACCCAAGTACCTTGCATTTTCTCTGGTAAAATAGACATCGTCAATTTGGTAGGAGGAGTCAGGATCAGGAAAAAACTGGGGCCTAAGATGATGTGGAGTGTATGTGTGGGAGTTCTCCCCGCAGACCATGCTGCTACTTCCTTCGCCAATTGAGGACAGCCGTCATTAGAACCTGCCTGGGATGCATGAGAACTATTGCCCAGGCAAGCCTACAGAAGAGCAGCGTAATGCCATCCAGTAATCTACCCTTCTGCAAAGAGCCGAAAACATTTCCAAGTATGATCCCAGATCTCATGGCAGATCAGAGCAGCTGCTATTTTGTCCATTTTTATAACATAGAGGACCAAGAGGATTAAATGACCACAGATGAAGTCTAAATATGGGTAAAGAGAAAGGGACACTCCCCCCAAGGATTTAGAGCTGACCCCATGAGGTTGAAGGAGTACGTCCAGCTAGAGCAAGCTTGCAAACTATGCCATGCTTCCTCTCACTCCCCCATACCACTGGGCTGCAAATCCTGCCAACTCTAGCCCAGGTTCAAATGCCTATTGACCTTTCTGGACCTTCTCCATTGCATTTACAAAAGTCCTAATGATCTGCTGGATTCTGGAGTCTTATCCTAAAAGTATTTGGGGAATTTTAAAACCATATACAATTGTAACTCTTCAGGAAAGCATAAGTCTATTTACTAAAAGTCCATAGACAAAGGCAGCATTGTTTAATAATTAGGAGAATGGACTCTGGAGTCAAATCCCAGTTCTGTCAATATTTTACACAGTACCTTTGGGCAACTAACACAATCATTCTAAACCTCAGTTCTTTTACTACACAAACATTTACTAAGTGCTTACTTTCTGTGAATCCCTGTGCTGTATTTGAGAGTATTATGGGAAATATGGAAAGAAAATCTGTAACATCTAAACATGGTAAGAAATTAACAATAGGATTATGGAGTGCCTTTAGAATTTACAATACAATAAAAAAATCTGGAAGGGATTTTTGAGAATCCTAAAAAGAAAAACACCAAAAAACAACTAATGCCTCAATTTTATATTTTATCACTCCCTACCTATCATTTGCCAATCCTTTGTTCACTCCCACCCAAACCGCAGAGGTTTTTTTGTTATTTACTGTTAACGAGGGTCATCTCATCCAGACAGCCATCTCTTCTAATACCCTAACCTCTCAGTATCCTGACGTCTACTCCAAGTCTTGTGAAATTCACATTTACTCCACCTTAGTCATCCCCATGATGAATCACAAACATGGTCTGAAGTAATTTTCAGGTTTTTAAACAATGTGTGTTTTTATAATTATTGATTTATTCACCAAATATTTTAACAATAGTCTACAATGTTGTGGGCATATTCTGACCGGTGAGGAAAACTGGTGAACTACATAGGCCAGCACTTGCCCACAGAGGGAAAAGAGACGGGTAATAAGGAAGTAAAAGAAAAAGAAAAGAATCTCAGATGGGAGAAAGTCCTAAAAGAAAAATGGTGGTGGGTGGGGGTGGCTGGGGGTTGAATAAGGAATTTCCCAGGCTTAGAAGAGAGAGGATTATGTTAGGATGATTAAGGAAGGTCTCTCTAAGGAAGTGGCATTTCAGAGACATCTGGGTGGTGAAAGGAGTCTTGCAGAGAAGAGCATAGGTGGAAGTGTTTCCAGCAGTAGGGACAGCAAGGGCAAAGCGTGAGGCAGGGATGACTCTGGTGTCATGAAGGTAGCAGGCCAGTGTGGCTGAAAGCGAGTGAGGAGATTGCGGGAAACGACACTGGAGTCACAGCAAGGGCAGGCCAGGTAGAATTTTTAAGTCTTAGTCTTAGTTAGGAGTTTGAATTTTATCCTAAATTTTAATAATCCACTAAAGAAGTGTAAGTGGGGTTGAGGCGGGAGGACGGATACATTTTGAGGGTGTTCTTTTAGCTAGTATGGAGAGAAAGAAGGCACAGAATGGAGCTGACAATGATGCTTGTCATATTCGGTGCTTTCTCAGGGGCAGGCGCTGCAGGATGGACTAGGATGCAAGTAATTTGCTGGGGAGGTAACCCCAGAAAGTCCACATGGAGGAGAGAGAAAAGTGAGGCAGGGAAGGGGAAGCACTGATATGAGAGCATTTGTGAATAGGCTGCAACTATGAGCAGTGGTCGCTGTCACACTTCATAGGTATCACATGCAACACAACTCTCGTAGCCTGAAACAGCCCTCGGGCAAAGCAACAGAGATGCCTGGACACTGGAGAAGCCCTCCGTGGCCATCTATCACATTTCTGGGGGAAGTCAGAGGTCAGAAGTAGGCTGTGATTGCCAACAGGGCTAGGGTCAACATGGCTAGTCAGTCCCCAGTTCTTTGAACAAACCCTCATCCAGATGCGTCTGTGAAGGTATTTTACGGAGGTCATTCAAGTTCATAATCATTTGACTTTCAGCAAGGGAAATTATCCTGGATTCTCTGATTGGGCCTGAGTCTACCCACTGAAAGGTCTTAAGAGTGGAACTGAGGCTTTCCTAAGGAAGAAGAAATTCTGCCTGCAGAGAGAAGAGTTCACACCCAGCAGCTCCAGACCCCATTCCTAATGGCCTGCCCTGCAGATTTCAGCCTTGCCTTGCCAGCCCCCACAACTGCATAAGGTAATTCTTTGCAAGAAATCTCTGAATATATTATCTCTTACTGGTTTTCAACCATGACTGATAAAGGAAGGGACCACACTGGTCATTTGAACGGACAGCATTTAATGTAAGGATGGACTACGCGGTCATCGGAGGACTGAAAAGGCCAGACGGTAATACTGATATACCCTAGAAATGGTGTCTGCAGGGAAGCAGCTGCCACCCCTGAGCTGGAAAAACAAAGGCAAGATGGGGTTTTTAAAAAACCTAGAGGCTTGAAGAAGAGGACCCACTAACCTGGGCCTCATACCTCTGCTGTGATAAGGCTGCTCCTCTTTGTTAATGTAGATGCAGTAATTTTTTTTTTTTTTTTTTTTTTTTCAGTAGGGATGGTCAGGCATGCAGCAGATAATTGGATCTCTAAAAACTTTACAGACTTGTGCCCTGGACTTAGGTAGGGTTTTTCTCACAGCATCCTGCTCACATGTGTCTTACCCAGGCACCCGGAGAACTCACCTCTTACTGCTCCCCAAGCTAACTTGATGTGACCAATACAGTGGAGTACTACTATGTTCTGTCAGTGTCAAAATATTAACACCCCTTTGGGTTGTATTTTATCAAAGAGAGCAGGAGAGTTAACATAGCCCTGGGACAAGAAAATGAATGTGTCCTGCTGTCCTTCTGGTGAAAAACAAAGCTGCTTGTCAACTTCTTACTGAAGGAAATGGAAAAGAATGTGTTCCTAATTCAAAGGGAGACATGCCCCCCTATGTTTATAGCAGCATTATTTATAATAGCCAAATTATGGAAGCAGTCCAAGTGTCCATTGATAACCAATGGATAAAGAGTTGTGGTACATAAAATAAAAGTGACCCTAAAAGCCACTTCGTATCTGATTTTTACCTAGTAAATGAGGCAAGCAATTCCAAGATCTTCCACAAACTTCAACCATCTAAAATGGTGAGGTGTATCCTTCTGCCTGCACAAAGAAGCAAACTATTAGAGGGTGGCTGGGATTTCAGATTGTCTTCAAAATGAAATGTCAATGTTCTCAGTACAAAGAACCTGAAATCAGATGCTCACATAAGGAAAATGCTGTTCACCCAGTAATCCAAAAGAGCAAATGGAAAATGTTGGCCATATTTTGCCTTTCTGACATTTCCTGGGGAATCTGCAAGCAGCTCCTCTTTTCCCTCTTCTCATAAGACCATTTAAGTGTGTTAAGCAACTACAGAATACTAAATAAAAAGTTTGACCAAAATGCAAAAAAGCAGTGTAGTATCTCTATATAGTGGAATATTACTTGACCATAAAAAAGAATGTAATCTTGCCATTGGCAACAGCGTGGATGGAACTAGAGAGTATAATGCTAAGTGAAATAAATCAATCAGAGAAAGACAAACACCATATGATTTAACTCATATGTGGAATTTTAGAAACAAATGAACAAAGGGAAAAAGAGCGGGGGTGGGGGGTCAAAGAAAAAAGAACAAGTTGATGATTACCGAACGGGAGGGAAATGGGGGTAGGGGTGAAATAGGTAATGGGGATGAAGGGAGGCACCTGTGATGAGCAGGTGATGTATACAAATGCTAAATCACTAAATTATACACCTAAAACTAATATCCCACTGTATGTAAATTAACCAGAACTAAAATAAAAACTTAAAAAAGAAAAGAAAAGAAAAGAAAAGAAAAGAAAGAAAGAAAGAAAGAAAAGAAGGTGTTCACCAGATCACTAGCTGGCACCTAGTGGCAGGAACTGGGCTGATCAGATCTGGTAAATCTGCCGTCACTGGCAGAGCCCCTGGAATGGAAGCACTGCTTAGCGAGGCTGCCACAGAACCATGGTTAGCCACCATGGTCTGTACTTTTTGTTTGGTTGGTTTGATTTTTGGTTTCTGGAGGGTTTTTAGGTGTCAAATAAAAAAATACAGTGAAGTCCAAGAAACCCACAAGTACTGAAGAGTACTGTTTGAGAAATATTTGCATATGTACATGAAACCAATACCTAGCTCATGATACGGAACATTTCCAGCACCTTGGTATGTGCCTTTCCCCCTTAATGCTCCTCATTCACCTCCCCCCATCACTGTACTGACTTGTATCACTGTTAATTAGCTTTTCTGTTCTTTTTTTTTTTTTTAAAGATTTTATTTATTTATTTGACACAGAGAGATCACAAGTAGGCAGAGAGGCAGGCAGAGAGGGAGATTAGGAGGAAGCAGGCTCCCCACTGAGCAGAGAGCCTGATGTGGGGCTTGATCCCAGGACACTGAGATCATGACCTGAGCCAAAGTCATAGGCTTAACCCACTGAGCCACCCAGGTGCCCCAGCTTTTTTGTTCTTGAACTTCTTGTAATTTGTTAGGCTTCTTTGGCTTGACATGGTATCTGTGAGATTCAGCCATACTGCAGTGCGCAGCAGTTCATTATTTTTTTAATGCTTTGTGGTTTTCCAGTGTATAGATAAACTGTATTCATTCTGCTATTAATGGATTTTTGGATTATTTACATCTTGGAGCTATTATTAATAAAACATCTATGAACACTCTTGTATTTAAATAGCGTATGTGAAATAAACCATGATTGGACAGTGGTTGGCATTCCAGGCTTCCCTGATCCTGTAGCTAAGCGACAGACCAAAACGGGTGCTGATGGTACGCAAGTGCTTGGTAACTGTCCACCACGACCGTAGGTGGATGGGGACATGGAGCAAGCGAGGGTGGGATAGGACATTGACAACACTGCTGCACTACTCCCTAGGAGTATTTTGAGGTTTAAGAGGGATAATGTATCCAGAGCACATAGAAGTAGGGATTACTCGATAAAAGGTGGTTGTTTTTATTATTACACTAAACTTATAACCTGAGACTTTTAAAGCAGCAGGCCTCAGGTAGGTACAGTAGTTATTTAGAAAGAGCCTTCCAAACTTACACCACATCTGCCACCCTAACCCATGACCTTTCTCTTGTGCTGTGAAGTCTTCATACTAAAAAGAGAGTCCACAGACCATCAGCTTCAGCATCAACAAGGAAGAGGCCAGAAATGTGGGATCTTGGTCCCCACTGATCAGAATCCGCATTTTAACAAGTCCCTGTGTGACTTTTATGGACACTGCATTTTGATAAGCACAGGCGTAAGGCAGCACATTGGGATCACATGGAAAGCTTTAAAACTTACATATTTAAAATTCAGTGAACAAGTGAAATCTTTTTATAACAGAATGCCTTTTAACATCTCATGAAATACACCTTATGAAATGCTGATTTTTGCTTAAAAATCAGCTTTATGAAATATGTATCTCAAAATGAAGATTAGGGGCACCTGGGTAACTCAGTCCACTGGGCATCTGACTTTGGCTCAGATCACCGCCGCAGGGTCTTCGGATTGAGTCACATGTCAAGCTCTCTCCTCAGCAAGGAGTCTGCTTCTCCCCCTCCCTCTGCCTCTCATCCTGCTTGTGCTCACTCTCTCTCTCTCACATTCTTTGTCAAGTAAATAAATAAAATCTTTAAAAAAAAAAAAAAAAGAACAAAAAGAAGATTAGAATTAAAGAGCAGAATGGTCTTATTTCTGCTTTTCCTTTCCTTCTTTATGCTCTTCTTTCATTCCAAAGTTTTTAACACTTTCAGAATCAAAATCAAAGGATTTTAATATGTTTCAATGGCAGAAATATTTTTCAGAGCTGCATGTGGCCTATTTAAGAATGAGGTATTAAAGAGCCTGGGTGACTCAGTAGGTTAAGCGTCCAGCTCTTGACTGCAGCTCAGGGCTTGACCTCAGGGTCATGAGATTGAGCCCCATGTGGGGCTCCATCCTGGGCATGGAGTCTGCTTGGGATTCTCTCTCCCTCTCCCTCTGCCTCTCCCTACTCTACCACACGGGCATGTGCACATGCCTCCCTCTCTCTCTCTCAAAAAAAAAAAGTATCATTGTATACTTAAAAAATTATATACTTAAAAAATATATGAATTTACAGAAAAAGAGTAAATATAGCAGAATTTAAGCAATTGTTGAACCTAGGTGAAGAGTATATGAGGACTAATACTTGTTCAACTTTCCACATGTTTGAAAACTTTCATAATAAAGAGTTGGGGACATAAAAAGTAAAAAATTCACCTTGGAATAACATGATCTTTATGTAAAATGTTTATAAGAACATATCTAAGTATATAACACATAGAAAAGTTGTAGGAAGACTCACAGAATAGTGGTTCCCTTTGAGAATGAAACTGAGATTGGGGACTATCATAGAGAAGATTTTAACTTTGTCTCTAATGTCTCAAATTTTTCAACAGTACCTTTGCATATTACATTCATAAGAAACAGATTTTCATGGGCACATGGTGTTCAAGATATATGGTGTCAAAACCAGGCAAGTCCACATCCTACTGTCATCAGAGTAACAGCTCAAGTCTAGGATTCCATCAGGTCCTGTGTGCCAACACTTAAGAGAAGTGCAGCTAGTCTGTTGCATGATCCAGTGGAAGACTATCCAGTTGAACTTTAGGCTAAAAAGGATAATACTCTACTGTCAGAATATTGGAGCCTTCAGCCATGCAAAGGGCTATAGTCTTTTTTCTGAGCCTAAGGCATAGGTATGACTTCTCATATGGCTGTTTGCTAACACATGCTTTTATGTATGGAAACACTGCACTGAGATTTCTTTAGCTGTAGCATACTACCCAGTAGAAAGGTTGTGGAGGACATCTATGGCTTTCACAAACTCCAGTCATGGGAAGCTCCCAATACCCAAGACCACAGAACCTACATGGAAGACCAAAATGGTTTAAGGTAATACACCACCTAATTTTAGTAATGTTTAAAAAAACATTATCATTGAATCCAGGTAATAACTGAAAAGGAAAAAGAGCACCATGTTTCTTTATCTCACTTTCTTTTCTCATCCACTTTTTCCTCTCCCTCACTTAATCAGGATGTGTGTGAAATCTCAAAGTTTTTGTTATTTTTGCTCATAATTTCTCATTTAAAACTCTGTGATTTCATTCTTTTCACCTATGATGCAAATATTTCAGTGGCCTTTATGACTGGAGTTATTAGGAGTTCGGGTATTGGCATAAAGGATTCTTGTCTATGCTGAAATTTATCCAGTTTGAGTAATGGAGCTGTAAGGAAAAGGCTGACTAGGGCTTTTCTAGGGATGATCATGATGTGGAATGTGCAACAAGATGTTATGATTTCAATTATAAAGATCCCAGTAAAAATGCAGTTAGCATAAAGTTGCTGCTCAAGCCTCTTTTGCTATACTTTTTCTATGTCAAGCTAAAGCCATTTCCAAATCTGTACTTGCCAAAGTACTGAGAGGTCCAATGTCAGTTGTTATTAAGAAAGTCCCTCCCTCTACCTAGGGTCATTTATGAAATCCATAAAGCTCAGACCATCCAGAAAACCTGGGGACAGGGTTCTCTTCTTAAGGACTTGGGAAATGTTATTGCTATGTGGGCTGTATAGCCTTCCTGTTCCACTAGAGATGAGGAATTGTTGGCCCTTCTTCCGCAGCTGAGCAAGAGGATTTTTTATTACATCTTCCAATGCTATTGTGGTAGATTGGTGCAGTAATGACTCCGAATGAATCCTGTCTCCCACTGCTCATGCCCTTGTACGGTTCCCTCCCACACTGACTCAACCAGATGACCTGTTTTGGCCAATGGGATATTAGAAAACATGATGCAAGCTAGAAAACAACTTGCGCACTAGGACTTTTTCTCTCTGGCTACTGTTGGACTGCCAGGTGGAGAAGCCCTGGTCTTTCCACTGGAGGATAAGACCACATGGAGCCACATCAAGCGGTCTGAGCAGAGACTTCCTAGACTAATAAGCTCCTGGCCAATCTGTCAGCTGTCTGTAATCACGAGTGACCTCAGGTGTGATAGCATAACTGCCTAGCTAGGAACACCTGGATGACTCAGTGGGTTAAGGGTTTGACTTTTCATTTTGGCTCAGGTCATGAGCTCAGGCTTATGGTTTTGAGCCCCACATCAGGCTCTATGCTCAGCAGGGAGTCTGCTGCAGATTCTCTTTCTGCTCCCCGCCTCTCTCCCTCTCTTTCTCTGTCTAAAATAAATAATTAAATCTTAAAAAACAAGCAAACAAACTGTTCAGCTAAGCCCTTACCAAATTACTGGCCCATGGAATCATGAGGAAGGAAATAACATTTTTAAAAAATGTTTTTTTAAGCCAGTGTATTTTAAGATGAATTGTATGACAAGGTTTTGTAGGATGCCCTCCCCAACCCCATGATTCCAAATCACAGGTGTTCACACTCTGCACGATCCCCTCCCCTTAAGTGTGGATGGGACCTGGGACTTGCTTCTACCCAACAGAATATGGCAAAGATGAAAGGATTCCACATATATAAATAAGGTCTGTTGATTCTGAGTTAATCAAAAGAGAGATTATTCTGGGTGACCCTGACTTAATCAAAGGCCTAAGAGAGGAACTGGGTCCTTTCTGAGGCCAGTGACTCTTTCTCTGTTATTAAAGAAGCAAGTCAACAGGAATTCTGCCAACAACCTGAATGAATTTGGAAGTATATTTTTCCCCCAGACAAGCCTTTATATGAAAATGCAGCCCAGCTGACACCCTGATTATAGCCTCGTGCGACCCTGAGTAGAGGACCAGCTGAGCCATACCCGGACTCCTAACCCAGAGAAATTGTGAGATAATAAATGTGTGGTTTAAGCCACTAAATTTGCAGTAATTTGTCATGTAGCAATAGAAAACTAATACAGTTTGTTACTTGGCAGTGTATACCCTATACAGCCACATTATCAGGTATTCTCTTCCTCTGCATCCATATGCTAACCCTTTAAAAACTCTGTCATCTCTTAGGGCATAAATCCTGTGACTGGCCCAGTATTAATACTGAAAGCCTTTTGTCCTGGGAAATCCCTCAGTCTAAAGCAAACTGGATGATCTGTCACCCCAATGGCATGGTAGGTCACCCCCACGTGCAGATAGCCACCTACGTCTTTCCTTTCTTCAAGAGAAGCTAAAGCTCCTTTTCTTAGGATCATGCCTCATCTCCTCTTTAGCTTCTATCTTCAGCTCACAGTGAGACATTGACTTAATCCCCTTCAAGGAAGCAGAAAGCTGTTATTTCCTGGCAGGAAAATCAAGTGGTGGGGGCATGCAGGGGTGGGCTCAGACATTTTGAAGTACAAAAATTCCTGGTTGGCAGTAGAAGAAAGACCTTTCTCTAGCGAGATCTAAACAGTCAAAAAGCTGGAACGTACTAGGTGATTTTTTTGGTCTTCCTAACTCATCTTATTCAGACAGAGATAAAAATTCAGGAAAGAAGGCCAATATGAAGGAAGGGCTCTCACTGCTACTCGTGACTGGTAGGCCAAGACCAGGACCACTTCTCCCAACTCATCCTCACTGAGCCTGCCTCCAAACTAGCCTGGAACCCTAGCTAGGCAAAGCCAGTAGGACATACCCAACCTCCCAAGGAAGGTCCCCACCTGCCCCCCTCCCCCCCACCCCCACTGGCTCTTCCTACAGCCATGTAGTGGGCCCAGAGCATCTCTTCAGACCCTGATCCTACCTGCTGTCCCGTGCTCCAGTTGGGTTCTGACTACTTCTTACTGGTTGGTGCTTAGGATGGATCCTTGCTCCATACGTGCTGTCCTCTGGCCAAACCCAACCTCATACACAACTCAGGCTTCTGAAATTCCAGCCTGGAATTGGAGCCCTCCATTTAACCAAGATGGAGTTAAGATATAAGAAACAGCAAAATTGGAAATGTCAGCAATTAGGAATAAAGTTCCAACCCAGACCTGGCCCCAAGCTTGTCCCAATTCCTATCTCGAATCAGCTGTATTAGTGGTTCGTTAGGCTGTTAGCATGGCCCTAAAAATCTGCTCTCTTCTTACTTTAGGCCAGAAGGTTCTGCCAGCCCTAGGGGTACCCCAACACTAGTCTACATGGCTGACAAATAGGAATTCATGCTGCAGAAAACCCAGCTGGATTTGGAAAGAGAGGACATCAGGCAGGAAAACAGAAAACGGGCAGGTCTTCTGTCATTTGGGGGAAGAGGGTATGAAAAGAGGAGGGTCTCCAGAGTGGGCTGCATGAGGTAGAATTGGCTAAATAAAAACCCAAGCACCTTTGTTCCCAACCCCGGCCTAGATAAGTCTGCATGTAAGTTGTTTTGTAGGTTCTCACATGGTCCAACTACCGGTTTTCGATGTAGGATATGCTCAGGTTTCTGTAGAAAATTTAACTTTCTACTATCCAGACAGAATCAATGTGAAGAGGAAGATCTGACCGTTAATATTCTCTCAGAGTTTCTTTCAACTAACCCTATAAAAGAGCCATGTAGATCAGTGACCGTAATGACAGCTTCAGAACACGCGGCTTTAAACGAGGACTTACTCTGGCTGGTGCGTCTGCGGGTGGGCTGGGGGCGGCTGATGTAGGTGTGCGTCCAGACCTGCTTCCAGTGTCTCTCCTCCTCCTCCCCAGACCCCTGCGCTGGCCACGACACTTTCTTCTCAGGACAGTGGCCGAGGTACATTGGCGCCACGGTAGGCACACACGCCTCCTCAAGACTGAGTGGCTGCGGCACCTGGTTGCCCTGCCCACCTTCCAGGGGCCACAGCAAGTCTTGTGTTTAAAGCCAACACCCATGCCTCTAGGGGAGACTGCAAAGTCACAGGGCGAAGGGTGGGGCGACGAGGCGACAAAACTTGGTGCCCGTAAGTCAATGCACCAACCTATCTGATAGGCTCCCGACTCCCCCACACCTGTGCCTCACCACGTTGGTTCCGGTTCAGTCGTGTGTTTCCCTAAGTAGGGCCTGCGGCACATGCGCATTTCTAGGGCCCGCGGCACATGCGCATTTGCATTCTTCAGAGCAGCTCGTCCGTGACTTTCCCTCTCCGATTTTGGCTTCTGCCACCGACCGATTTCAGGAACTTCGCAGTTATTTCAGCCTCTTAAAAACTTACACTCTGGGGTATATCAAGGTGTGTGCGGCTCCCCGGAAGTCTCACCTGCCCTGCCTCACAGGAAATAAGAGACTTCGAATGTTCCTGGCGGGAAATCCCCTGATCTAAATCCTTTTGAATATGTCACTTTGTCATTTTAAAGATAGTGGGTTTGTGAAGTCTCTGACATAGTTCCTGCTACAGAATATATATTTCATTCCTTTGTTTTCCCGGAGATGTAATACGGCCCTGGCCATGTTTTCCTAACCACAAATCAGGTGCCCGGGCTGACAAGGAGAGGAACAGCAGAAAGGACTGTGTAAAACTGGCAATTACTGCATTTGACATACTGCCTATTACTGAGAATTTGTATTCTTCCTATTTTCCCTCACAGGGTATTAAATTTTGATTAAACCCAAGAACTTCTGACTGGCTTCCATAAATAGAGAAAACTCTGTAGAGTCTTAGGCAATGTTTTTATATGCAAAATGAGTTGCTGACTTATCATGCTAATTGTTCTAAGTCCTAAGCACTCCCTACATATTTGCGCTACATCTTCCTACCAGCCTATGGCATTCTGGGTGATAAGCAGTATTTTTTTTTAATAAGGTTCCACTTCCACAAACATTGTATCACCTCAAAGAAAATTATACCTCTGTTTGCCCGGCTCTTAAGCCAGAAGCATCCAATGAAAACACATAAAACGTTCTGTGGAGTAAGCAGAGGTCAAGGTCATTGTTTCTTGGCATCTAGGGCACAATCCAACTCTATAAAAATAACAGCAGGGTTCACTGTGTGCCAGGCTTTGTGCTAAGTGCTTTACATACACCATCTTAGTGAGTCCTCACGTGGGCCCTGTAAAGTGGATGCTATTGCCTTCCAGGATGCTAATGAGAATATCCACCAACCAAGGCCTTAAACATACTGGCAGAGTCTGGATTTAGACTCAGATGTATCTGACGCCTTAGTTTATTTTTAATTCTTGAAAGGACCCGTTATGCTGTCTTCATGATGAGAAGAGTATAATGGAACCCCAAACCTCAGATGTGTTAACAAAGTCTGTATCTGCTACATATTGCATTGACTCAATAAGAAAAAAATCTCTTAAGAACTGTCTTTGAGGGGTGCCTGGCTGGCTCAGTCAGCAAAGCATGCAACTCATAATCTTGGGGTTGTGAGTTTAAGCCCCACATTGGGCAGAAAGATTACTTCAACAACAACTCTCTTTGAATTCTGTTAAGCCACTAAAGTACATCCTCAATTATTTCCTCATACTTTGCTTTTGCAAGAATATATTTTCAAGAGCCCCTTGGTTCCTCAGTATATATATTGAATACAAGACCCAGATGTCTTTGTCTTGGGCATCTCCAGAGAGTTTATCCTAATTTCCTTCCCGGCCCCCAATACACATAATTTATGTAGTCAATCTCATCCTACATGTTTTATTCACTTCCCTCTTCAGTAATGAGAGATTCTTGCTTAAAAAGATGACTTTCTCGTGAGTACTATTCATAATAGCAAAAACCTGGAAACAACCCAAATATCCACCAACTAGTTAGTGGACAAGTAACATGTGGTCCAGCGATACAATAGAACACTATTCAGCAGTTAGAAGGAATGAAATACTGACAAATGCTGAACTTCGGTAAACCTCAAAAACATGGTGATAAGTGGAAAAAGCCAGCCACAAAAGAGCACGTGTTATATCATTCCATTCAGATGGAATACCTAGGAATGGAAATCTATGGAGACAGAAAGCAAAGTGGCGATGGTCTGGGGCAGGTGGGTGGAGAGGGGGGTGGGATGGGATGGGGTGAGGGGTTGGGGCGGGGGGGGGGGTATTGGTGGGAAGGGAGATTCTATGTGGAAAGAGGCTGACGGGATCTTGCTGTGCTAAAGATAATGTTCTAAACCTGCATTATGGTGATGGCTGCACAACTCAGTAAATTTACTAAAAATTACTGACTTGTATATTTAACATTAGTGAATGTCACAGTATGGAAATTATACTCAAATACTTTTGTTAAAAAAATTAACTCCTGGAGAGCCCTCGATCACATGAAAATTGGTCAAATTCTTTGTGCAGTAAGCTGCTGAGAGATGAATTTTCTCATCCATACCATGAAGCTGGGAATTTCTAACTGAAGGAAAATTACCTGAGTATCAAATGAGATATTAAAATGCAAGTGCCTTTAAATGGGAAAATGGTTAATAGAGAGAGGAGAGATTTCTTTGACTCAGCGGCGGGTGGAAATTATTTCATTCTTGCCTCTAGGTGGTGCTAGAATCTAAAAATGAGCAGGTCCCTGGTACATGCCGAGGCTTGGTGCAAAATTACCTTTCCCTCTGAGACTACATCCCCAAAGGGAATTTTTAGTACAATGGTCCTGAGTCCAGAGCCTTCTTCTGAATTAATGCTGGGTTAACAGAAATCTGACATCAGTGTTGGTGTTCTAACCACTTGCAGACTGTCAATTACACATTCTGTGTTGTATGTCTCCCTCTTTGTCCTGTGGAATGATTCTTATCATTGATCTATATTCATCTTCCTTTTCTTTATGTTTTCGTGGAAACTTTGATTTTCATCATAGCTGCACACACCTGTTGGATTGGATTCTCAATTTTCTCAGTACTTTAAGACTTAATTAGGAATTCATCAAACCATTTGGAAAAGGCCTCAAAAATAAGCCTACTCCTAGCAAACATAGCCACAGCAATGGAGAAGCATAATTCCAGAGCCCCTGTTCCAGGCACATGTTGGTGCTGTTCTTTGCTGAATGCTGTGTAGCTTTACCTATGAGCAAGTGTGCTTTGATAGTTGTAAGGTGAGCTCCTGTATCATGTTCAGGACTTCAGTCTGAGTCCAACCCACTATCTCTCTTTTAAAAAAAAGGTGGGTTTATAGACTATCTTTTTACTCTTCACCTGGTGGTTTCTAGAAGCATTTGGTTCAAGTAGGAGAGCCAAGAGCTCACAGCATAGGACACCATATAGTAAGAACACATGGTGCCCTTATCTGAGCCCTTGAGCCCCTACATGGCCACTGTACTCCCTTCCAGTGGGTGCAGGACTGGTCCTTTAAGGAGGTATGAAAGCTGAAGCTTGTGTCCCATGAACTGTCTTGCAAAAGGAAGAATCCAGAAGGAGCACTAGAAGATGCACACAGGAGTTGTGCAAACAGACAGCTCATTACCAAGAACTCGTCACTGGTGAAAATACTTTCCCACAAGGGGAAGGGTTTGAAAAACAGCTCTTGCCTCTCGGAGCTCTCTCTTTGGTGCAAACAGATCAGCTTTTAAAATACAATACCATAAAAGCTTTAAAAAGTGGTATTTAAGCGGCATGGAAATAGCCTACGAGAAATTAATGCAAAATCAATTCAGGCACACAATTTACATCTGCTGTGTTACCCAGAATGGCTTTCTTCTATAACTGGAAATCTATGGACCTAATTCTGGGATGACTGGAAGGAGTTTTATGTCTTCTGGGATGTAGCTGTGCAATCTGTCACTGGGAGGGAAAATCTGCAACCCTTTAAGGACAGCAGAACCTGGGGCCCTATTGTTAGAAAATTCACATTTAAAATTAGCACTCAATGAAATGAGTGTTGTTCACAGGTCCAGGCCTTTAAAGACCCACCCTCTGCCCAAACCTGCAGTCTTTCCATACTCCTAAATATAGTTCCATACTCCTAAATATAGTTCATAGCAAACAATGAACTGCTCCTGCTTTGAAGGTTGCCAGGAAATGCCCAGAAGAGACACAGCCCTGCTCATCTCTGTGCTGGGGCTGGGAGTCCAGTGCCACACTGAGTCACGGGGCAAGCTTGAGGCCTTCCCCTTCTGGTTTGCCCATCCCACCAGTGGGCATGATGCTGATTTTATTCATCAGAACCTTTGTAGGTTAATGATACACAAAGCATGTTTCAAGCTCCAAGGTTTGAAATTTATTGTACTGAAAAAAACTTCAAGAGAGCCTCAGAGGATTGGGAAGGGTGTGGGAAACAGGGTGGTCTCAGAAAGTTGCAAGAAAAGGGAGTTTCCTGGAAGAGGAAGTTGGTAAGAGTGTCAAATGCCACAGAGAAGACAGTAAGAGGAGGACCCTGGCCTGTAGGAGGGCGCTGTTTACCTTGGGCGGCATTTGGTGAAGCAGGAGCAGAAGCCCTGGGTTGAGAGGACAAAGATGAACAGAAAGGAGGTGCTTGTGGCTGTCTCCTAGAGGGGAAATGGGAGGGGTATTGCCGCCTGGGGGCATGAAATAAGAGAACGATCTTTCTCATGTTATTGGGACTTTCTAAGGACCTTGCATGTCTCTATCCAGTGCTGAAATCAAGGCTAGGAATTCTAATCTTGCCTGAGGCGCCACCCTTCTCTGAATGGCGCCTAAGAGGGTTTCAGTAAATATTTGTGGAAGAAAACAAGGCTGCACATTGAGAACAGCCAGTTTGCAGCTTGTATTGAAAGCAGACATCCCTTTTAATAATAATGAAAAGTTCCCACTCTTTTGTTGTATGAAGTTTTTGCACTATGTAGTTGTATGACCTTGGACAAATAACTTACCTTCTCTGGATCTTGATTCTTCATACACCAAAGTCAAAAGAGTGTGGCTCCTGCAGAAGAGTGCCTGGCTCAGAATAAGCAGATTATACCACCTGCTCTTGTCATTATAACTATAATATATAACGGTTAAATAGCTGAATGTAACTATTTGTCAGCCTGGAAGCAAGGGGAGGCATGAAACACTGTACTACCCACCCAAATAATTCACAGAGTATTTTCCCGCAAGGGGAAAGGCATGAAAAACAACTCTTGCCTTCCAAAGTCCCCCTTTGGGTGGAAACAAAATGGCTCTTACAATATAATCCCCTAGAAGTCCTTTTTAAAATTAAAATAAAAAATTAAAAGATTTATCACCAAGAGTAAACCCTAATGTAAACTATGGACTTTGGGTGATGACGATATGTCACCATATGTTTGTCAATGATAACAAATATACCCCTCTGGGGGCGGAGGGGCTGTTGGTAATGGGGGAGGCTGTGCCTGTGTGGAGACAAGGGTGGATGAAAAGTTGAGCACCTTCTCCTCAATTTTGCTATGAATCTAAAACTGTTCTAAAAAGAATGGCCTTAAAAACAAATGTGGGAGGAATGGGGTAACTGGGTGATGGGCATTAAGGAGGGCACGTGACATGAGGAGCACTGGGCATTATACACTACTAATGAATCATTGAACACTACATCAACTATTAATAATGTACTATATGTTGGCTGATGGAATTTACATTTAAAAAAATGTGGATGAAAAGTATAGCATAGGGAATATAGCCAATAATATGTAGTTATGTTATATGGTGACACATGGTGATGATGCTTACCTATAGAATTGTCAAACCCCTATGCTTTACACCTAAACTAAATATAACACTGGATGTTAAACTATACTTCAATAATGAAAAAAAAATTTAAGTCTGACAGTGATTCCAGCCCTGCACCCACTGGAAGATTTTGTGCTGAAGAAAGAAAGGAAGGAAGCACTTGCTGGCAACATGGCAACTGGGCCAGGCTGGGGCAGCAGTGGTTGTGGGGGGCTGGTGTGGGGCATATACCCTTTGTGTTCTGGGGCGGGCAGGCAGAGGAAGGGACTGGGGTGAGTACAAGCCCAGGACTGGGATTCTGACAGCAGCTTATGAGATATAATCTGTTGATTTTCCTGCATAGTTAGGATGTAGGTGAGCATCCCCCCAGGGGGGATTCCAGATGGGATCCCTCAGTTACAGGCAATGTCCCAACTCTTGTCCGTGTCCCCAATGAAGTGAACTGTGGGATTCCTTAAAAAACACTTTGGAATGAGGCAAAATGGCGACCTTACAGGAGTAGGCTTTGCCAGTGGCATAGAGGAGGGATGCCAAGAGGTCGGTGCCTGGCCTTGAGATTTGGGGAGGCCTGGCTTGAAAACTTTGTCTCTTCACTTAGTGTGTGACCTTGTGCAAGTTACCTAACTTCTGGCCCTCAGCTTGTCATCTGTCAAATAATAACAAGACCCATGTGAAAAGGACTGATGTGAAGTTTTGGGGAGATGATGATCTTGAGGCACTAGAGAGCATTTGGTGCACAATGACTTCTTCTTTTTAATTTAAATCAGGGATTCTAACTCTTATAAGCCACTCTCTGCTTTTATCCTTCACAGGAAAAAAAAAATTTTAATGTTCTTACCAATTCCTGATGCTTCATCAGCTTCTTAGTAGAGTGGAAATTTCCTTCCTTTTTCTCACAAAGATCCAGGATTGAAGTGGGGAGGGGTCAGGGATCAAATTGTTTTTCTTCTTTCTAAAGGTCAGATCCTAAGTTCATATTTCTCTTACTGGTTTCTCTGATTTCTCTCTGACTCATCTTAGCGCCCAAAGCAGATTACATATTACCAGTCTTATTTTCTTTATCTGAAAAATGGGCTTCATTGATTCATTTTCCTTCCCTGCCTTGTAGCACACACAACCTTATGGTTTGGGGACATTCTCTAAAATGCATTAAATGTTTTGCTTCCAATTTTGTCTTAGAGCAGGTATTTTAGACACCTTTCCAGCAATAAGGTGAGGCGGGGGGAGTATTTCTCCAGTGGAGAACAATGCCACAGAGCAATGGTTCTGGACTTGGGCTAATCTGCCTCCCAGGAGGCATTTAGCAATATCTGGAAATGTTTCTGGTTGTCATGGCTTGGGCGGGAGGGGCAACTGGCGGTGTCTTGTGGGTAGGAGGCTGGGGACATTATGAAACATGCTACGATGCAGAGGACAGCCGTCCACCACAAAGGATCAGCCCGTCCCAAACGCCAGTACTGTCAAGGCTGAGAACCTCTGCTGTGAACTATCTCAGTTACTTTTCTCATTACTTTTTTCTTTTTCCTTTTACGTTTCTGTTCTTGGTTCATTCTCTCCCTCTCCCCATAAGCAACCCTGCCTTCTTTCTGTCCTATTAATCCTTCTATTCCTTCCCCTCTTACCACCTCATCTTTTTTCATTCTGTCTTCTGCTCTATCATCATTTAGTGTTTCCTGATCCTCCAAAGTTCCCAGTCCTTGGAAAATAGTCACAAAGTTGTTTTTCCAGCTGGGTCACAATTAACCATGTATGCCCTTGGGCTGGTCATGTCACTTCTCAGGGCCTCAGTTTCCTGCCTATAAATGGACATAGGACTGAGTAACCTTGAAAACTCCACTTTGTGATTGACAACTGTCTTGGCAATTCAGATGCCTAACAATCTTACAAGAAAATCTTAGCATGAGAGAGGGAGCTGACAAAAAAAGGTAAAGAGTTTATCTCTATATCATGAAAAAGATGTTGCTGCAGTTCCTCCAAAGTTCCCAGTCCTTGGAAAATAGTCACAAAGTTGTTTTTCCAGCTGGGTCACAATTAACCATGTATGCCCTTGGGCTGGTCATGTCACTTCTCAGGGCCTCAGTTTCCTGCCTATAAATGGACATAGGACTGAGTAACCTTGAAAACTCCACTTTGTGATTGACAACTGTCTTGGCAATTCAGATGCCTAACAATCTTACAAGAAAATCTTAGCATGAGAGAGGGAGCTTACAAAAAAAGGTAAAGAGTTTATCTCTATATCATGAAAAAGATGTTGCTGCAGTTGTGTGAATCTGTGGAAATTCAATCCTGCCAAGGGAATTAGAGGCAAGATAAAATCTGTAGGAGGCTAATTTTCAAAGAAACCTACAGGAAAGTTAATAAGCTAAAAAGATATTGATTGTAACATTCTTTGTAATAATAAAAAGGTGGAAGCTATATAAATTAAGAAAAAAATGTATGCTATATTTATGTGACAAAATACCATGCAGCTATTAAAAATAATACTAGAGACTTTTTAACAGCATGGAAAATGCTTAAGTATAGGTCACAAAATTGTATATAGTTTATATTCACAATTTAAAACATTTTATTTTAATTCCAGTGTAGTTAATACATAGCGTTCTATTAGTTTCAGATAGTTCATATTCATATTTAGTAAAAGAGAGCACCACTTTGTATAGTGAACCTATTTTCTTAATTAAATATTTTTGTCTTGGGCGCCTGGATGGCTCAGTGGGTTAAAGTCTCTGCCTTCGGCTCAGGTCATGATCCCAGAGTCCTGGGATCGAGCCCCACATTGGGCTCTCTGCTCAGCAGGGAGCCTGTTTCCTCCTCTCTCTCTCTGCCTGCCTCTCTGCCTACTTGTGATCTCTGTCTGTCAAATAAATAAATAAAATCTTTAAAAAAAATATATATATATATTTTTGTCTTTTCTTATTTCAAAGGGAATACATGCTTACTTGTAAATAATTTCAAAAATGCAGAAAAGGGAAAAAAAGTATCTGTAATTTGACCATCAGAGTCAGCCCCAAGATGTTTTTTAGTCTTTGTTTCATTTTTTTTTTTTTTAAAGATTTATTTATTTATTTATTTTAGAGAGAAAGAGAGCTGGAGCTAGGGGAAGTGCAGTAGGAGAGGGAGAGGGAATCTTAAGCAGACTCTCCGCGAGCTAAGAGCCTAAGGGCAGGGGCTCGATCTTATGACCCTGAGATAACCTGACACAGCTTCAAGAATCAGGTGCTCAACCCACTGAGCCACCCAGGCACCCCGTTTCATTCTATTTTTTACTGATAGCAGGGTTATACTGTTTTTGTGACCTGCCTTTCCTTTCCTCATCACTGCAGTGCTTTGCAAAGGCACTTATTTTAGCTGTGTAGTATTCCTTTGTCTCTGTACTGCATCTACTTAGGGAGAAAGGAAATAAACTTTAAACAATGAAGGGTGCCAATTCACAGCTGGAGACCCCATGGACCTGATGCTCCCTTTCATTACTCATCCCTGGATCGACATCAGGTGGAAGCTGGGCTCTTGTAGGGCTTGTTAGCTCCTATCACAGAACCACAAAATGGCTCATGGGGTAGGCACAGAGATGTCATTTAGTGAAACAGCTTCCCTGCCCTCACTCCATCTCCCCATCCAATGGACAAATAAGGCACTGACCTCTCTACTAACCTTGACCCTGCCAACTTGGTTTGGTCAGCCCAGAACAGGAGACCCAATGGTGTGACACCCCCTTTTACTCCAGTCTCCCTCCCCCACCATGGCTTCATCTGGCTGCCTGTTTCCCAAACCCTTTCTCCCCCATTGGGGGTGCGGGGCCTCTGGCCCCCTTTTGTCATCAAGTTCCCGTGACACAGGCTCAGTGAGACGCCCTTCCCCCTGTGATTCACTGCCAAGTCTGCGTTCTGCTTTCCTGTCTGGGGCTGTTATGACATCAGATTGATCTGGTTAACGAAGAAAATGCTTACCCACTCGTTTCTTTCCCCAGGCAATCTGAAAGTCCTGTACAGTTCACATGGGCCTCCCTGCGAGGATCAAAGCCTCAAGAGGCCCAAAATGAAACTGCTCTGGCCAAGGCCCCCCGGGCCTGGACACAATCTTAAAGCAGACAGAACTTTCCTTTGCTCCAGCGACTCCTCCCTCTGTGTCCTTGTCCCATTTCAGAGGCCCCTTCTCAGCCCTTCCCAGTGCTCTCCCAGCAGGCAGAAGAGAGCTGGCCAGTCTGCAGTCCCAGATGCCATATGGAAGGAGAACCACACTGTGGCAAGGCTGATGCCAAAGGTGTGACTGGGTCACTGTGGGACCTCGGGTCTCTAACGGGCTGCTCGCCCCAGAGAGGCTTCTGAGGCTGTCAGCAGAGGCGACACACACTTCTCTCCCACTCCAAGGGGTTGAGGTAGGGAGGAAACCAAAATTCACCCCGCCCCACGGTGCGCTGGGCACGGTGCCAAGTGCTCCCTGTGGTTTTCCCCACGTTCTCACCACAATGCTGTGCACTCGTATTGTTACCCCATCTTGAATATAAAGTCACCGAGACTTCAAGAAGTTAAACCATTGGCAGAAGGGGCGGTTTTAACTCAGGGCTGTGGATTCTAGCATTACATTACAATGCTGCCTCCCCGTAAGATTATATTTTCAAAGAGGGACAAAAAACACCCTATCCCTAGATTCATGTCCTTTGGTACTCCAGCTTAGAGACGGATACAAATGTTTTTGTATACAGTAAACAACTCCGACCAAGCCCTTTTGCTGAGGACATCTAGGATGCTGTAGGTTCAAAGGCCTAGTCCCCTCGAATGCACTTAGAAGGATTCTAACTATTGCCTTCCCTCCCTTACCTTGTCCCTTTGCAGTCGCTTTCTCTGAGCCACAGAGGTGAGCCGTGGAGCAGTGGTTCTCAACCCAGACTGGCTACATCAGCGTCCCCTGGGACCTTGCTAGGAATGCCAGTCTCTGGGGGCCCATGCCAGACCTCCATTAGGAATTCTGGGGATGGGGCCCACAGTCTGTATCTTAAC
Organism: Mustela putorius furo; assembly: GCF_011764305.1. NCBI lineage: Eukaryota > Metazoa > Chordata > Mammalia > Carnivora > Mustelidae > Mustela > Mustela putorius. The sequence goes on along the minus strand of NW_025421987.1, from coordinate 73,858,394 downwards.
AACCCCTCCAGGTGATTCTGATAAAGCTAGAGAAGCATCAACCTATTGGAATAAAATCCAACACTTCTTAGCTTGATATTCAAGATCCTCCAAAATATTCATCTGACTTTGACTTCTAAGCGTATTCCCTCTTTGTCCCTCCATTTATGTATCCTACACCCTAGTCATACAAAAATACTCACTGTTTGCTACACATCCATACCTTCTTGACTTCTGTGCTTTTTCTGATGCTGCTCCTTCTGCCTGAAGTTGCCTCCCACCCACCCCCACATACCTGTCAGGGTCCAGCTCAGACGTCATCTCCTCGGTGAAGTCTTCTTCCATCCTCTCACTACTTCCTTCCCTTTTTTGGAGTCTCATAAAGTATATCTTTATTTTTCTTCTAACACTGATTAAATTATACTACATGCTTGTTGGTAAACATAGTTTATCTCCCTGCTAGAAGGTAAGGGGACAGAGCTGCGCCTTTTTTCATCTTTGCATCTCCTACAACTCAGTAGCAGAGCCTCACATATGGTTGTTGAATGAATAAATGAATGTTGGATCCATGTAAATAAAACTGAAAAATTTTTCCATCCCTCATTTTTCCAAAAATGTCTTTCAAAACCAGTGATATTATTACATTGTTTTGCTAGCAACGTGGTGTGCATTTTTATCTCCTCTCCAAACGGGGCCAGCTAGAAAACAGATTATAACACAGAGTTATCAGGGATAACAGTGTCAGAAGAACCAGATCGTTCCCACAGTTATCTGTAGCTTGAGTAACAATATAGGAGAATGAAATTACAAATTTTGTTGCTAACCTTCATCTTGAACTGCTTAATGGACAGCCAAGCTCTCACAGTTTTTCTTACTGAGCAAAGTAAGAATAAGGCAGAGATGACTCCCAGGTCATTTCTGAGACAACTGCCAGCACCTTGGAAGTTCCCAGTTATAGTTGCTGGCTTGGCTTGATTCCAAAGCTAGGAAAGAGAACTTTAGCTCAGACAAAATTAGTTATGTAGATAGCACAATACTCTCCTCCATCTGATGTCCCCACTCACAGAAGACCCCTCCCTACATGGGCTGTAAAGGATGACCAAGGGAGGGGTGTCTGGGCGGCTCAGTTGCTTAAGCATCTGCCTTGGGCTCTGGTCATGATCCTGGGGTCCTGGGATCGAGCCCAAGTTTGTCTCCCAGTTCAGCAGGAGGCCTGCTTCTCCTTCTCCCTCTATCCCTCCACTTTGCTCATGTTCTCTCTCTCTCTCTCTCTCAAATAAATAAATAAAATCGTAAAAAACCCAAAACACACAAACAAAAAACAAATGACCAAAGGAAAATGTTCAGGTCCTTAGCCACGAAGCACTGGGAAGAGTGTATTAAGGACTGAACAGAAACCAGAATAGAAAAGAACATTCTGGATCCCTGAGTTTATTTTCAGGAAGGTCTGTCACTGTGGAGAAGAGAAGTGCCTGGTATATTTCAAGATTTTGACAGGTTTTTAACTTTCTTGAAAATCCAAGTGTTAGAGATGCAATCTCGCCTTTCATGGACTCTGAGCTTCTAGCTCGGTGTGGTACTTAGCCTACATCTTCTCTCTGAATGAACAATGATTTTTTCTCAGGCAAGACTTTGTAATCTACGGAAGCCTTACATTTGAAGAGGGCAGTGCTCCCTTTCTTCCTGACTTCTGCTTGTGTAGAAGGAAGAGTCAGGGAAATGGCCCAAAGTCAGAGTCCCACCAGGCTGGCAAGGTTAGACCTTTCTGTTAGAACTTTAAATGTTTTGAGGTGCCGGGACAGCTGTCCTTAGCAGAATGTGCAACAGTCTTCCCTATATCTCAAGACGGGTTCCTAGATGAGCAATCCATGTTGGAATTGGTATCATTTTTGATGTTGTCAAAAAGTGCAGTTGTTGAGGAATGAATATTTAATGACACGGAAAGATAATCACCATAGAGTAAGGACAAAATACAGGTTACAAAGCAATAGACATTACAGTATATATATTCTCACACACAAATATGTATAACAAGGATAGTACTAACAGTAGTTGTTTCTAGTAAGTGGGTGGGGGTTTTCTTTCTTTTTTTCCCCCTCCTGGTACATATTTTATATTCCAATTTTTTTTTATAATGAACAGATTTTGTTTTGGTGATAAGAAAAGATAAGTAAGAATGTTTTCAATTTTCTAATAAGTAAGACTTTAGGGAAAGGAAGTTTCTAGGGGAAGCCTTGAATAGGTACATCTAGGGATTCAGGTATATAGCATGAGCTCGGCTCTTAGCAACATGGAGCAGCTGGGCAGGGGTTCCTGGCACTTTGGATAAGCCCACCCCCTGAGGGAGGTGAGACCCACATTCTGTCCCATTGAGGCCAGAGCTGACACCTACTGGAGCCAGTCAGGTAGCAGGCAAGCCATGAAAGTCAGACAGGTAGGCTTTCTGCCTGAATCAGATTGGGCAACTGTAACCAAGAGGGGGAAGGGGGGCAGGGGGACAGAAGGGGTGGGGGCAGCACCTGCCTTCCCTTGGCCCTTTCCTTCCTGTGAGGAGTGTGTCATGTTTGTCCTTCAGTAAAGCTCTCAAACATGAATGCCCCCAGAGTACTCTGCCCATCTAGTAAGCGCTAGTTTCAGACAAATCACTTGTTTTCCAGGGCCTGAATAAATGAGGTGGTAGAATTTTGAAAGATGTCATTTACCTGAGCCATTTGGGGAGTTCACATAATTGTGCTGAATGCCCCGTTACTGAGAGGGCAGCTCTGCATTTCATTTTCTCTGCCTGCTGATTGCAATCTACACAGTTGAGGGTGTCCACGAGGCTCATCTCCATAACAACCCTGATGGAAACGCCTTCATCAGTGGGCTTCTGGGGCTTGTTTCAATCGGGGACAAAGAGCCCTGAGTGCATGGCACCCTTGAAAACTGCCTTGTGTGGCAATATCAGATGGGCTCTGTTCCCTGAATCTGGGATTGGCCAGGCTAGGGCAGAGCAAGAGCTCTTGCCGTAGTACTGCGGCTCCCCCATCTTATCGAATTCCTCAACAACTCCTCTTCTTGGGAGTCTCTTCACCTTGCAGGTGAATACAACAAGGGAAACGTGTTTATGCCGTACCAGTTCTCGTGCTGAGCTCATGCTTTCTAGGCAGCGCTAAATCTATTTAAAGCTTGAGGCTGAACATAGAGTCATTCATATAAAGCTTTTCATTTATTTTTTAACTCTGAAAACACCACTTATTAGCTCTCCTTCTCTTATGTGTATGTATCCTCTCTCCCTCCCCATATAGACCACTTGTTTATGCTCCCAGAGCAAAACCCTTGGGAAGTGGGCATACACTGGGACTTCTCCCAAGCCTGATTTAAAATCTAGTGGTTCTAGGGCACCTGGGTGGCTCAGTGGGTTGGGCCACTGCCTTCAGCTCAGGCCATGATCTCAGGGTCCTGGGATTGAGTCCCACATTGGGCTCTCCACTCAGCGGGGAGCCTGCTTCCCTCTCTCTCTCTCTCTCTCTCTGCCTGCCTCTCTGCCTACTTGTGATCTTACTCTGTCAAATAAATAAATAAAATCTTTAAAAAAAAATCTAGTGGTTCTGAGTTAAATCTCAGAGGTTCATTAAGAGATAATAATAGGAAAAGAAAAATAGTTATTTTCCCAAGTATTTCCATGAGAATGAATTTCAGTAGATGGACAGGAGTCCCATGGAAGATGTGTGTGGGCAAGAAACAAGATCTGGGTTCCACCTCTTACGTCCATTAAAACTATAAGCTTTTTTAAAGAGGCACTGAATCTCCTTTCTCAATGACTAAGGTTCTGTGGTTCTGGACCAATATTTCCATTCCTCCTTAAACCTTGACCATCTTATTACAAATGAATTAAATGACATAAGCTTTTGTCTACCCTGAGAGAAATTTCAGTGTCCTGAAAACAAAAGCATGGCTTTAAGTGATGAGATTAGTATGATCTCAACTTCATTAAAATAAATATTCCTGGGCATAGAAAGTCTCCAGAAAATGTGCTAACATGAAATCTTCGGGTGGTCAGGTGATGGGTGATTGTTATTCACTCCCCTCGTTTTCGGCAGTGAGCACGTTTGACTCTGATCATGAAGAAGACACTTAACTATTTAATAAAGGAGAGTTGATTGCTAAACCACAATGGTTTTGTGGCTCATGGACTCATCTCCTTGATTTTCACCTGGAGTTGGGTCCTTTTCCAATGTTTGGCCAACAGATCCTGCAGGTGGGGCACACAACTGCCTGGGTCGTATTTAATAGAAATATGTTTCGGCAACAAGAGAAAATTCCAAGTTGTCCGGGGCAGGGGCCCGAGGAGACAAAGCTTATAAAAAGAACGCTTTTGAAAAAGAGGTCTTTTTCTCCACCCTGTGTGCATTCCACCCCATGACCCAGACCGCATTCAGGACAGAACTCCTGTGTGCAGACATATGTGGGGAAGTTTCGACAACAGGGTTGCATTGTACAGACAGCCTGTGTCCCAGGGGGCAGGGGGTGGCTGCCGCAGCTGTGCGCCCTCGGGTCAACGGGAGCAAATTTCCCTGCAGACAGGGAGCCGTGCTGGAGGGCTCGGAGAAACCTGCCCCACTAGGAAAGCACTCAGTAAGGGGTGGAGCTGTTGAAAGAGTCAGGAAGTTTGGGAATCTGCAGAAGATAATCCTAAAATAGCTAGCCTGCATTTGTGACCCCTTTCTAACTTAAATTTGGAGGGAAACTCTCCCATGGCACTGACCTCTCTTTCCTCCATCATTGCTTCAAGTCTGGCCCTTGACAAGAGATTTTTGCCCTCTGGGTGATTCACTTAGCGGGCCTCCAAGAGTCAAGGAGAGAGAATTAGGAAAAACAAAAAATGAAAAACAAAACAAAAAAACAACCAACCAACCAACCCTGGGTTCTAAGCTGAGTGCTATCACTTGCTGTGAACAAGAGATAGAAAGGCCTGTGGTGTGATTACAGTGGAGAGCTTGGCTGTTGGGGATCTATATTATACCATCAGCTTGTAGATAGAAGAGTCTGGAAAATATTTTTTTAAAAAGAGCTCCAAACTTCGTAGTCTTGTAATTCTGACTGCTGAGGCTTCGTCACCTGTCAGGACATAGACTACCAGGTGTCAGGGAGAGAAGTAGCGTCTGAAATCACCTAACCCAGCAGCCGCAACCTCAGATGCCTGCAGGGGCCAGGAAAGGGACACAAATGAGTGAGGAAGACTGGGTGGAAGGTCACAAGGAATGGTGGGGGCTGAGGCAAGCCAGAAGTACATGTATTTTAAAAAAACACTGGGTGAGCCAAAGAAAACAGGGCTCCCAGCCAATGTTGTCCCGCAGGCTGCCTGTTTGTGACATATGGCTTTCAACTAATCCAAACTAAGTTTGTGGATGAAGAAATAAGACTCAGAGAGGGGAAGTGTCTCACTCTGGGTCACACAGCCAAGCAGTGGAGTGACAGCCCAGTCCCTGGACTCCTGTGTGAGGGCTCTCCCTACCTCTCGGTGTCCGAGCCCACATGTTGCATGGAGCTGAGTCACGGGAGAGAACATCTCTCTCCTATTATGAATGGTGAGAATAGGCATTTTCGTGAAACCTGGGGAACTTTCTCCTATAACTCCTCATGGGTTCTGTTTTAGCCAATAGGTCACGCCAGCTGTAAGTGCCATCATCATGAATGGCCTTTCCCACACCCTGAATGTCTTCTTCAACAGCGTATGAGAGTTTCCCTCTGTGAGGTCTCCTTCTAGGTACAATTTGGGAACCAGCTGCTCTTCATTCTGAGGCTTCAGGCAACAAAACCACATCTGGGTCTCAAAGTCCTGAAATGCCTGAGTAAGGTATTCTGAGCATCACTGCAAGTTTTGCCACAAGTTTCTTTTAAATGTGTCTCTAGGATGTTGGAGGAATTAATTACTGGCTGTAAAGCACTTTGAAAATTAGGGATGAAAGGATCCATGGATCAACAAAATATTATTATAATTAATGAATGCCTATCAATAAACTGTGATTAAGTATAATGGGCATTTTCCAAAGGTTATCAAGCTGAGACATCTTTCACACAAGCACTTTTAGCCTCATATATTTTGCCAGAAACATTCCCTTGGTAATTTGCTCATGGAAGTTTTGTCCAACACAAAAAAGTACATTTTGTGCTTTTAAGAGAACATTCATCGATATTTTTATACACCATGAGTTGGTAAGAATGGATACTACACCTAATTTCCATTTCTAATTTCTCACTCTTGAGAAACTTTTTCAAATTTTCACAAGCTTGGTTTCAAGGAGAATCTTGTCAGATAATATGTATTTTTAGGTTTTCTTCCCTGATTGCTCTTCTGTCAAAGAACTCAATACCCTTTTGGCTTTTCAACCAGGAGAGACTCTTTTGATGTGTAAATATCAAATATGCAGAGCTCAGGGGCTACACATAGTAAATGCAAAATAAAATTTGATGAGTGAATGAGTGACAGGCCATCATTGCCTGTGTCCAGTTGGGGAGTGTGGATGATATTAGGGCTCTGAGCTGGGAGACTCCATTAGCTCTTTGGGTAAATGGATAGAATGTCCTCTAGTAATAGGACTTGGCTAGAATTCTTGATTTCTGAGACTGGGTTTGGATTTCCAGTCAACTGCTCAAGCTCCTTTAGTGACTGGTAGTGTTCTCTCTCATCAGTGGTGATGGAGACTATGTTTATAACTTCATGTGCCTGTAGACCGTATGTAAAAATTCCAAAGTTACTGGGCCCAAGAACAGAATAAATCAGTGACAGTAATTCCTGTGAGACTCACAAACCACATAAAGGCTGCTTTGAAACAGACATATTAGTAAGTTCAATTCCCAGCCAATAGTAACAGAAAATATTTAAGCAGCAATTACGGCTGACACTGCGCTGGGTACTTTTCATGTATTACCTCATTTAATTCTCATAATTATCTTAATGAAGGCGATACTATAACTATATAGTATATATACTTACATATATATGGTATATATAAATATAGCCCATAGTTAGGTGGAGAAATCAGAGGCAGAAATGTAAAGTAATTCATCCCAGGCTACAGCAGGTAAGGAGCAGAGCTGGGGTTTGGACTTAGCTCTATCTGGTCTTAGGATCTGAGCTCTTATCCCTATAATATATTGCCTCTCATCAATGACAGCTTTGCACTTATTACCTCTATAGACTTAAACGAGTCCCTTGCCCTCTCTGAGACATGGCTATCTCATCCTTAAAAATGACAATAGTTAAAGGGCACCTGGGGGACTCAGTCAGTTAAGTGTCTGCCTTCAACTCAGGTCATGATCCTGGGTCCTGGGATTGAGTACCACATTGCTTCTCCCTCTGCCTACAGTTCCCCCTGCTTGTGCTCTCTCTCTCTTCCTCTCTGTCAAATAAATAAATAAAATCTTGGAAAAAAAACTTTATAAAAAAATGAAAATAGTATATTTACTCTGCAGAGCAGGTGCCTGAACACTGCTTCTTTTGTTCCTTCCCGTGACTCTAACCCTAAGGTTCAGGAAGAGCTCTTCTCCTCTCACAGTGACCCTTCTTGACCCCTGGGTTGGTAAAGTGGTGAGCATGTGACTCAAAAGGCCTAATCAGAGTAGCCGATCCCTGTGGTCGTACTCATTGATCAGGGAGTGAACACTTGACTCAAATCAGGTCAGTCAAGTCTCTCTCTGGGATGTTTTTCACTTGGCATCAGAAAAGGTGAGCTTTCCACCCTTTCACAGTGGTAAAGCAGAGAGATGAGAGCCAGGTTATGCTTCCATGCAAATGGAGAAAGCCTGTCGTGGAGAATAAATCAACATAAAGACTGGAGCAGAGAGAATTGGTGGAGAAAAGGCTGGGGTCTAAGCACACCCAAGTCCTAGAAGCAGCTCTGCCATTTCCCCTGTAGAATTACGGAACCAATAAATCCCTACTTATACCTAAGCTCATATGAATTAAGTTAGCTGTAACTGCCAAAGAGAAAGAGAGAAGGAAAGAAAGAACGAAAGAAAGAGAGAGAGGAAAGAAGAAAGAATTCTACAAATACTTTGTACTAGGCCTATATAAGCCTATTTGAGCCCATGTAGGGAAACCTTTTTATTAAAGGGTCCAGATTTTAGATATACCATTCATTAGTGGGCTTAAAAAGGGCTTGGGTAAGTTATATTAATACTGGGGATGGTGCTCAATGGAATTTTAGAGCATAATCTTGGCACTGCAGTGGAATGGATATGATCGTTACATCACTCAACACTTGATACCTGGCCCATACCCTCCCAGTGCAAACTTTTGCTCTTTGTGGGCCTTGGAATCTTGGCTTTTACTGGTAGTTCTATTTTGCCATTGAGTTAGCGCCATATATCAGAAAGGAAATTAAATACAGACACAATGCTCAAAAAAAAAGCAAGCAACAACTATTTTATGTAGGACTTCTCAAGATCACAAGTATCAATGCCTTTTTAGAATCTAAACTTCTTAAAGATACTATGAGGATCTCTTTTAATTTCTATCTCATTGTACCTGGAATCCAAACACACACACAAAAATAGTGACATGTTTTCAAGTATCAAGTAAAATTCAGAAGTCGTTCTTTTCATCTCAGTCACTTAGCACATTGTTATAACTATTCCCTGCTAGAGCTAGGAATCATGCATTTTGGGTTTTTAAAACTTTATAAATGGGGAATTCGACCCAGAGAAGTTGGTCTACAGTCATGGAAGTAACATTAGAGTATACTCCATGCTGTTATATGATGGTGATTAGTATAGTGAATGTTAATTATATAATCTAGACACACAGACAGATATGTCTTGCTTTCCAAACTATCACTATATGAATTCAAGAACCAAATAAATATGTATAAAATTTTAGATCTATTCCTGCTGTCCTAATTATGCTCCTTCTGCTCTCCAGGTCCATTTCTACCTTCTAGTGCCTACTCTATGACTCAGGAGACTGATGCCTAAGACCTGCATCACCTGGGTTGCCCTGCCCACTAACTTCTAGTTGGGTATGGCCAAGGAAAGAGTAATGTGTGGTTGTGGTATTTATTTCCCTCTTTTCCTGTGGTGGACACTATTGGTATTATGCCCAGATGTCTGTTTCTGTGTGTCCATTTCTAAACTTCTGTGTCCTTTGCTTCTGTTGGCTGACAGCTGTTACTTAATTCAGAAAAACACCTCTGGACCCCCAGAGCCACTTCCTCCAGCACAAGCAGAGAACTGGGAGTCCCTAGGAGACCACACCCCCAGAAATTACCCAATGACTAGTGTGAGAAGATCAAAGCTCTGCTCCCTTGCCTTGAGGTGGGACAAATTCAGGTCTAACAACTCTGGGATATGATTTCACTCCAGAAAAATCTGTGAGGTTAGGGACTTTTCTTGAATCTGTACTTCTGCATATCTTTCCACCCTTCCTTGACTTGGTTCCAGAGATGTCTACACTTTTTCAATAATTCACTTACACATGAATTCTCACCTCAGGGTCTGCTTTTAGAGAATCTCAACAAAGACCTTCCCATATGCATTCCCTCAGAACCTCATCAAAACCTCAGCAGTGACTGAACTCCATCCCTAGCTACAGATTCAGTTGGGTGCCCCCCACTTCCAGGACTCCAGTTGTCATGGAGGCCCTGAGAACACTATTCCTTCTCCTTGTTCTTGAGGCTTAGGGATGTTAACCACTTCCCATTGGTGCTACTCCTTCGGTTCTTGTTAGCTGTCTTAACCAACAGTATCCTCCTTTATTCCTCTTTCATTAACCCTGTGAATATACCATCTATTTCCACTTGAAACTCCAACTGAGAATCCTTTCTTTTCCCAATTCGGCTACCTTGGTAACTCAAAGTTAAGAATGGAATGATCCGGGTAACAAGGTATCCCTTGCTATCTAAACTCTGTCAAGAATCTTTCCTTCTGGGGGTGCCTGGGTGGCTCAATGGATTAAAGCCTCTGCCTTCAGCTCAGAATCCTGGGATCGAGCCCCGCATCAGGGGATCTCTGCTCCGCAGCGAGCCTGCTTCCTCTTCTCTCCCTCTCTGCCTGCCTCTCTGCCTACTTGTGATCTCTGTCTGTCAGATAATAAATAAAATCTTTAAAAAAAAAAAAACAAAAAGGATCTTTCCATCTGAGCTTAGGATCTGATAGATTATGAACAGGGAGGATAATTACACACCTATACACACAAACAGGCACACACATGTGCACACACAACACACTCACCTCATAAAATTATTTTAAATGTTATCCTGAGAACACTAAAAGATAACTTTTCAGAAAAGTGGTGGAAAATGTCTTAAAAAGGTTAAATAGATTTCTGATTCTTCCCATGAATTATTAACTGCAATAGGAATTGCCCCCTTGACATGCACAACTAGAAAACAGATGAAATATATGCAACAACTGTTTTCAGATTTTAGACAGAAGGCAAAGCAAGATGGTAACCTCTGAAAGAAGGGAAACATACAACATGAGCCCTCCCCATGACTACCTGAGATACTCCCAGGAAGCAGTTCCCAGACACAGTGTAGAAGAAGGGAAAGCCAGAGAGAGTACATCAGTCCCTTTGAGGTGAGAAGATAGAGATCAGATTTCAGGGAGGCCAAGGCAATTAGAGTCAGTGGGTCAAAGTACCAGAAAAAAGGGAGATACACAAAGAGAGAACCTTGGAAGTCTATAAACAGATCCCCTAAAATCTTCAACTGAATACTAACCTGTGAGTGTAGAGTGAAACCATGAGGCTGGAAAAAGAAAAACAAAAAAAGTAAGCTGAGCAATTCCTGGAGTTTACCCTGGGCAGAGAAATGTTCACATTCCTATCAGTCAGAGCAGAAAGACCACGTAATGCACAGGACTCAGAAATGTTGCCTTCTTAGTGGGACTCAATTATCCTAAAGCAAAGGCTTCTTTGGACCCAGCCTAACAAAGCCTAAAAGAAAACCTTGAGAGAATCAAACCGCTTCCACATAACTTAATTACTTGTCAGAACAAAGTCCACAGTTATTTTTAAAAATGCAACAATATCCAGCACTCAAAAAAACTCACAATGTCTGTGATCAAATAAAAAATCACCAGACATGGAAAAAAAAGCAGAAAACTATGACTCATGATCAGGATAACAATAAATCAATACAAACAAGTCCAGAAATGACATAGAGCATGGAATTAGAAGAAAGACTAAAATAGTTATTAGAAATATACTCCATATGCTCCGTAATGTAAAGGAAAACGTGAATATAATGATAAAAGGAATGGAAGGTATAAAAAGAGAACCCGAGCAAAACTTTGAGAGAAAAAACCCCACAGTATTTTAAATAAAAAACATCTGGGTAGAATTAACTATAAATTAGATACTATAAAATGAAAATTAGTGAACATGAACACCTAAGACTAGAAATTATCCTAAAGGAAACACAAAAACCAAAAGGATTTTTTGGGACCCCTGGCTGGCTCAATGGCAACTCTTGATCTCTGGGTTAAGTTTGAGCCCCATGTTGGGCATAGAGATTACTTAAAAAAATTTTTTTTTAATCTAAAAAAATGAAAAATAAAAGAAAAAAGAAAAAGGATTTTAAAAAATGAACAGATGACCTTGTGAAAATATCAAGTGGCCTACCATATTGTATGTGGTGTTCTAAGAGGAGAGGAGAGAGGGAGAAACCTTAGATATTTGAAGAAATAATGGATGAAAATCTCTAAAATTTAATAAAAATGGCAATCCTACAGATCCCAAAACTTTAGTGAACCTCAAACAGAATAAACAGAAAGAAAACTACATAGAACATATTATAATTGACTTGCTGAAAAACAGTGACAAAGAGAAGAGAAAGAAACAAGCTAGAATAAGAATGTACGTGCTGTTGGAAACTACACTGCCAGAGGATAGTGGAATGACATCTTTAAAGCACTAAGGTTAAGCACAACAGGCAACCTAGAATTTTATACCCACAGAGAAAAATCTTCCAAAAACAAAGGCAAAATACTTACTTTTTCATGCAGACAAGAGCCAGAAGACCTGAACTACGAGAAATGTTGAAGTTTTTCAGGCTGAGGGAAAGTCATGTCAGGTGGCAATCAGACATGACAAAGGAATAAAGAACAGTGGAAATGGAAAATGTGTGTGTAATATAAAAATCACCTTTTCCTCATTCTTTAATTGTAGGGTTTCTATCACATGGAGAGTTTAAATGAATGGCATCAAGGGAACTAGATGAAAGATTTTATACTATATGGAAAGTTGAAGGTAGACTATGGTAAGTTAAAGGTGCATAAGTAAATCCTTGGGCAATCACTAAAAATAAATAACAATAACAATCGAAGTAACTGAAAAGGTCCAGCTAATAAACTGGAACATTATATAGTTATAAAGAGGTCAATTCCCTAAAATGTGATAACGGTTCTCAACATGAATGCACCTAATAGTACAGCTTCAAAATACATGAAGCAGGAACTGAAAGAACTGAAAAAAAGAGAAAGAAATCCACAATTATAAATTCACAATTATATTTGGAAATTTCAAAACCTCTCCCTTGTGAACTGATAGAACAACTTGGCAGAGATCAGTAAGCACATGGAAGACTTGAACAACACTATCCAATGAACCTGATGCAATTGAGTGTTTCTGGGAATTGGCCGCTAATGACAGAATTCTGGAATGGTTTACTCACTTACCAGATGATGGTGAGGACCTCGTCACTAGAGATAGGTATTGAGAGTTCCTGGCATGCTGTAACAGAGGCAGTGCTGAAACTTTCACTTATAGAGAACGGAGATGGAACACTAGGAGAAGGGGTTGCACTGGCTTGTACAATGTCTCTGGCATATGAAAGGAACGAGGGAAATAGCTCCAAGGATTCTGGAATTGAGTGACCAACTTAAGGCAAGGTGTGAGTGCCAAAGGGAACCCTGGTCAGTATTTAAAGAAACCCACATTTCTTTCTCCCAGAGGGTGGTAGGAGCTGAATGCCAGGTACAGTAAGTTATAGGAAAGGGAGAACTTGGAGCACCTGGGTAGCTCAGTCGGTTGAGTGTCTGACTTTTTTTTTTTTTTTAAGATTTTATTTATTTATTTGACAGACGGAGAGCACAAGTAGACAGAGAAGCAGGCAGAGAGCCCAATGTGGGGCTCGATCCCAGGACCATGGGATCATGACCTGAGCTGAAGGGAGAGGCTTTAACCCACTGAGCCACCCAGGTGCCCCTGAGTGTCTGACTTGATTTCAGCTCAGGTCAAGATCTCAGAGCCCTGGGATGAAGACCCGAACCTGGCTCTGTGTTTAGCGGGGAGTATGCTCCCTCTCCTTTTGCCCACCCACCCCCCGCCTCTGCTTGCTTTCTCTCTCTCTCAAATAAATAAATAAATCTTAAAAAAAAAAAAAAAAAAGGGTGGAGGAGAACTTAAGACAAGCTGAATTCCCAGGCAGGCAAGCCCTATGCTAACTGTCAGAGCCTCTGTTTGCAAACTCTATCACCATATGCCTCAGCATCTTCTCTGAAGTTCTTCCCAAACTCAATTGCTCAAATCAGCCTGTAAAACAAATACTGAGACAGCTTCTGCCAAGGCCAGGCTGGACAGATGAAATGACTAGACCAAGCCAGAGACGTCTAGTTTTCCCTTAAGACCATAGCTCTATCCCACGCCTCATTCCATCTAGCAGCCAAGGGTACGCCTGGAAGCCAGGAAGAAAGAAACACTTGGACCATCTTATCCAGTTTGCCTCACATCCCTGTTCCTGTCATTCAAGAGGATGACTGATCTTTGAATGCATTTAATTTTTTTCTAGAGGGTGCTGCTAGGCATAGCACAGTGGCTGCAGGCAATTTCTACACGGCTGACCTTCCGAGAGGAGAGGAGGAGAGAAGCAGAATGATTTCCCTAGAGGAAAACTCAAGACTTACCAGAGAAAGTCATAGGAGTTCCCAGGTGTACAAATTTAGAAGTATCTTGCTAGTCTTGGTCAATTCAGCAGAAAATTCTTTCATTATAAATTATAACCAATAACTGCTCAGAAGGCCTTTGAATGCATTTAGGACAACCCACCTTATCACAGTGCATTCCAAACCATCTTCAAGTTATCTGAGCTTCCTGCATTTTCTTCCAGATCTCAGCGAGAACTTTCCAGATGGGTTGGTCTCACCTCTTCTAAGAAAGGAAGGGGAAAAGGCTGGAAGGCAGGCAAGACAGACATACAGGCAGATGTAAAGAAAGACCACCACCGTCTACATGGACAGCAAAGTTCTAATCGCATAAAATTGTTTGCCACAGTGACTCAGGAGCTAGCCACGCTTAATAGGTTGTGTTTGCCCACTTCTGCCACCTGTTTCAAATGCTCTGGTCTATGAGATCCTCTTCAGACAGGCATATTGGGATGAGGATAGCGGTCTTAATGGTAATAGCCAAGCATGGTGACTCATTTTTTGGATTGCTCTATGTTGAAAGGGCCACGCCCTGTCACTGGAGGTGAGTGGCTGAGTTCGCAGCACAGATAGAGCAAGTCCCCCAGCAGGGCTGGAACATGACAACAGCCTCCCTGAGTCCTGTTTGGTCTTCTGGCCACCAGCCTGCTTTCCTGAAGTTGCTCTCTGGCTGTGAAGTCATGTCTTTTCCTCTTATGTTTGGAAAATTGCATGATTTCTTCTTTATTCTGCCTTAGCTACAGTAACTCCTGCTTTGTCTCTCTCCCCTTCAACTCATCCTGCACACGGATGGCAAAACCTTCCCAAACTTGTGCCCCTCAGGTCCCAAAGCAGATTAGGGCATCTTGCTAGAGGGCACTTCAAGAACATCTCCTCTCCTGTCCAGGCATTCGAAGCCTTTGCAATCACAATTGGCTATCGTGCTCTCCATGACTCCAACCTCACATCTATTACATGTTGCAATGGCACAATAGATATTAGCATGACTATTTTTCTACCCCCTGATTGGAACACTTTCTCTGACAAATAAAAGAATAATTGTGAGGCTATCAGGGGAGAATATTTTCTATCTTATAGTACTGGAAAAGTCTAGGTCTTGTGGTGGGATTTCTCCTTCCCCCTTCTTTCCTGCTTCTGTATCACTTTTTTTTTTTTTTAATACCTAGAAGCATTTTTTTTCCTTCCCTCTCAATCTCCTCTCATTTCCCAGCCTGTTGATATTCTAGTATTTTCTGTGTCTGTCCAGATCCAGATCACATGCATACCCTCCACTGCACAATTTCATTAACATAACTTCTTTCTGTTCTCTCATGCCATTTTAGAGATCCTTTATATATTTTTCCCTGCACTGAAGAAATATGTATGTTTTCTTTATCTTCATGTCCCCATCAGCATTGCATTATAATAAACTTTCTCTAGTGTCTGTTGGGTAAGTAAGCACTCTTAGTCCTTCACTTAATTCTCATAACAAATTTCTCCTGTGTTACTACCATTTTATAATTGAGGAAATTGCATCCTGTGGTGGTTAAGTAACTTGTCCAGGTTCACACAGTAACTAAGCAGTCAGCTTGGAATTCAGCCCCGATTATCTGTGCCATCAGAGCTCTGCACACACAGGAAATGCTCAAAAACTGTGTTTTTTTTTTTTTTCTTCAAAAATTGAATCGAATCAGGTGCACTAAGAGATAAGGGAATAACTTGGCAAGAGAAGTTAGCCCTAAGGAGATTAGAGGCCCTGATATTGTCCCTTCATAACAAGGAAGATACCAAATAATTGATTAGATCTCAGAGATTATAGTAAATAAACTACAAGGGAAATGAAAATGCGAGGAGTTAAAAAAAGAAAGGGGGCGGGCGCAAGAAAAGCTTTGTTCAAAATGCTTTCTCCTGGATGGGTATTTTTCCTTTGCGGCTTGTGGGGCAATTGCCCCCGCCTTCCAGCATAACCGGAGTATACATGCACTGAGCAGACACTGAGTATACATAGAGTAGATACATACAGTATATATGCGGTGAGTATATATGCACGGAGTATATACACAGCATACATATGCTTAGCATACAGGCCACACGGACTCAGCAATAGCACTCATCCTGCTCTTTGTGTAGGGGTCAGCAGACCCTTGCAGGGTGCAGGTCACTGGGGCATATGGGGGCTGGGCTCGTACCCATACCATTCACTTATCCACCTCCCCATCATGTACCCACCTCCAGTAAGAGCTGTCATCATCTTGGATGCAAAATGATTTTCAATGGATGCCGTTCCCCGGGAATGACAGCAGAAGGGACACAGGTCCATTTGAAGTAGGCTGAAAGGAAGGGCAATTGGGACAACACAGCAAGTCATCGGCGTCCTTGGAAAATGTTCTCTGGCTCCTCTCAGCACAGGAAGGGGCCCAGCCTTGTCTCACAGGCACCGACTGATATGGGGCGTGGTATCATAATTATTACTACCATGATTATTAATACATGGATTCCACTTCTGTCGACCCATCTTGATGACCTTTTAATGGGTTCATTGCAGGGCTGACGAGTCAAAGCCTTCCAGAACAAAATTGCTTCATCAAATTTGGACTTTCTTGATGAGATGCCCCTGGCTTCATCATATGATCAGCTCTCCTGGAGTTGAAAGCCGGCTGCTATTCCAATTTAATTTCTTTTTCTTTTCTCCTCTCACCCTTAGGGATTTGGGATAAAAGAGTTTATTAGTCGAGTTCACTGGCTTGTCTCCCCAAAAGCTTGGAACTATGTTTCAAACTTAGCCAAAGCCCTTCCTTTGAGAGCATGCCAACTACGGAAGACAGGCAAGCAGGTGCAAACTGTTTGTTCCAGTCAGCCTTCCTGCAGAAAGCTGGAGAACAAGTCCGCTAGGCCAACAAGTGACAGTCCCAACAGCAGAAAGCCCCGAGAAAATAATCATTTTCATAGTCTGGGTACAATTTCACAACTCATTTTCTGCTGCCTTAAAGTCTAAAAAGCTCTGAAAAGTAAGTTTTTATTTTGTTTGGAAACCTGCAGCAAGCTCATGTGGTGGTAAAATTGGACATGAGCTGGCACAAAGCTATTTGTAAACTTTATCTGGTTTAGCAGGAATATATACAGATTGTGCTACAGAAAACTAATGTTTAATTATAAGGTATACCCTAGTTTGTGTGTGTGTGTGTGTATCTGAAATATTCTAAATCTCAAAGCACATATAACTTCAGGGATTGTAGATAAGGAATTATAGACCCATGGTATACAAACACCATAAAAGTCCCTACTTAATAACTTAATGAAAAGGGTGACCTCATCTTCATATCCATGAATTTCCATTTCTCTCTCTTACTGTTTTGGGACTTGGTTCTTGGCCTAAGAAGAGTTTCTTTATTGTCACAGAACCAGTCTTAGACTAGAAACTGGGACACCTGAATGAAATTGTTCCGCCTTTCTGAGCCTTGATTTCCTCTTTGGTAAAACAGGGATGAAAAATCACAGTCCTCATTTTTTCCAGAGCAGGTTTGAGACACAAATGGGAAAGCCCTTTGAAATGGGAAACCACCCCAAAATAATCAGATGTACTTATCAAAACCAAGCCACACGACCATTCAATTGGTGATCACTTATTTGGCTTTTACAGAATTTTTTCTGATTTAAAGTAGATGTGTTCCATAGCTCACCTAAGCCCAACCCGTTCATCATCAATATATGAGTCTTGATGCCCTCTTACATTTCATCACATAGGTGAGCGTTGGACATTATACCTGGACAAACTTATGATTACATATTGGTGTGAGTTTAAAAGCACAGGGACAGGGGCACCTGGGTGGCTCAGTCATTAAGCGTCTTCCTTGGCTCAGGTCATGATCCCAGGGTCCTGGGATAGAGTCCCACCTCGGGCTCCTTGCTCAGGGGGGAGCCTGCTTCTCCTTCTCCCACTCCCCTACTTGTGTTTTCTCTCTCTCTCTCTCTCTCGCTGTGTCTCTCTGTGTCAAATAAATAAAATCTTTAAAAAAAAAAAAAGCAGAGGGACAGGGCTGTGGAGGTTGTATTTAGGGTCTAAATATTACAAAATAAGGGAAAAGGGGCTGGTGGTCCTGGGGACTGACAGTGCTATCACAGAGACTGCAGCCACAGGGGATGGGAACTGTCACGTGCACATAATAACGTGAGTACCAGCTCGAGCAGGGAAGTTTGGGGGATATAAATATGTTCCAGGGGATGATAACCTTTTAAAGGCCATCAGTATCACAGGAGGAGAATTGATAACCATAGGATGAAGAGGGGCTACTAACATAACCCCCAGATCGCTCGGTGGGAAAGGTGGAGGCAAGATGCTCTCTTGTCAGTCAACCAATCAAGAGTCCTCTCTCCTCTGGGCACAGGAGGCAGCAATGCCAGCTGCGTCTGTCGCTAAATAGGTAAGCACAGCAGGGTACTTAAGAGTGTGGACTTGGGTGCAATGGTTCAAACTGGAGGTTCAAATGGTGTCTCTATCACTAGGAACCTTGTCACCTTAGGGCCAATAGACTTAATCTGTGTTGGTCTCCGTCTCCCTTCTATAAATATTACAAAATAAGACCTTCTAGTCCTTTGATTAATAAATATTTTTGGCAGTACCAATGTACTTTTTAAAAGTTGTTTTCCCCCCCCCCCCCCACTTTGGAAAGAGCAAAACTGAGTGGAGTTATGCTGACAACAACTGGCACAGCTGTGAATGATGATTCATTTTAAGTGGTTTGTATTGGTGGATCAAAGGAACACCTTAAACGTGGCAGATAAGATCCTAGGGACTTGCTGAAATTGGAGGGAGCTGGAACCAACCCCAAAAAACTAGATACAAAGAATAGAGAGACCGGTGCCCGGGTGGCTCAGTCATTAGGCGGCTGCCTTCAGCTCAGGTCATGATCCCAGGGTCCTGGGATCTAACCCCACATTGGGCTCTCTGCTCAGTGGGAAGCCTGCTGCTCCCTTTCCCACTCCCCCTGCTTATGTTCCCTCTCTCGCTCTCTCTCTCTCTCTGTAAAATAAACAAACAAACAAACAAACAAATAAAAGAAGAAGTCTAGAGAGAAAGACTTACAGCAAAGGGCAGAGGGTCCAGCCCTCCTTAGGGCTCTGGGCTGATGGACGCTCACTTTCCCCGGGGCTAAATACTCTCTGCTCTCAGAATTGTGAAACGTACCTCTGTGGGGCATATGCATAAATTAGTCACCTTAAGTAAGGACTTCAGTGAGGCCTAGGATGAACAACAATAATCATAATTTGCAGTTTACTGCCTGCCTACTGTATCATGTAATGTTCTCCACATATCTATATGGTAGGCAGGGTCATCGCCCTCGTGGGTTCTGTCTCTCTGCTGCTGTTTAGCAAACCACCCCCAAACTCAGGGGCTTAAAATAATTTTTCATTATCCCTCATTGTTCTGTGGGCTCAGCAGAGCAGATCTCTTTCAGAATTGCATGCATCGTGCTGGATAGCCAGGGAGGCATCTTCTCTCCTGTCTGTCCTCCTCGCTGGAGAAGCTGGGACCTCTGGGGGCTGGCTGGGTACTCGTCTCTCTCCATCCACCAGCTTGTGCTTCCTCAAAGCATCATTATCACAGAGGATTCAGATTTTTTTAATATAGTAGTTTTCTTTCCCTAGACTGAGGGTCCCAAGGTAGAAGCTGCAAGATTTCTCAAGACTTAGCTCTGGTCATACCAAGCTGCAGTCACCAATTCTACCGGTCAGAAATGAGTCACGGGACCAATCCAGATTCACAGGTGTAGATACTAAATTGTATGACTCACTGAGAGATAATCCTGGGAGTCTAGCAGATATACACATTTATAGCAGAATATAAATATTTATAACAAGTCATACTATAAATGAGAGAATTAAGGTCTGCAAGGTTAAGTTTCTTGTCCAAGGTCAAAGAGCTTATAGGCAGCCAAGGTGGAGCTCAGATCTAACACTTTATGGTTCTTCTACGATACATTCCATCTACTAAGTAAAATTATATCTGGGGACGCATGGGTGGCTCAGTTGGTTAAGCAGCTGCCTTCGGCTCAGGTCATGATCCCAGCGTCCTGGGATCGAGTCCCACATCGGGCTCCTTGCTCAGCAGGGAGCCTGCTTCTCCCTCTGCCTGCTATTCTGTCTGCCTGTGCTCACTCTCTCCCCCTCTCTCTCTCTGATAAATAAATAAAATCTTAAAAAAAAATTATATCTGGAAAGTGAATTGATTTACTAAAACTATTTATTAAAGCACTTCACAAAAAGGCATAAAAATATGATCTCCATTCTCTGAAAGCTCTAGAAGGCTGCAGGTTAGTACGAAAACAATATTAGGTTTGAAATTAGAAGCTCAGGAGGGCTTGACTGGCTCAGTTGGAAGAGCATGCAACACTTTATCTTGGGGTCATGGGATCTAGTCCCATGTTGGGTGTAGAGATTACTTAAATAAATAAACTTAAAAAAATAAAGAAATTAGAAGCTCAGACTTTGAATCCTGATTCTGCAACCTGGGACATCCCTTGAACGCCTTTGAAACTCAGTTTCCTCAAAGGTAACATAGCGGTAGCCGTGCCTTTCCTACAGGATTGGTGTAAAAATAAAATAAAACAAGATACGTGAGCATGATTTTGGTAGTGATAGAGTATATAAACAGTGGGCTTTAATGAAAAGGAGAAGCAGGGGTCCACAGAAGATTATAAAGCGATACGTAATTGGAGACCACCGCTTCCTGAGATGTATGAAGGTCAGAGCTTGATGGGCTTTAGCCAGGAATGTACTAGAACTGATCCCTGTGGTGGCTGAAGTGTTGTTGTACCAGAGGCACTGTGAAGCCTCTTCCAGCCCTATACTCTCTGACATCAACCGTTTCCCCGGGAAATTAGAACAATCCTTCACTGGTACTCCTTTCCTTCATGTGATGGACACTATTTTGTCAGGGAATAGATAGGACACTAGAATTTCAGACAGCGAAAACTTCGAGAAAATCCACTCCTTAATTTCATTTCATCTTTATTTCCATCTCCTTTTCTTTTTAATCTTTGCCTCAAAATGCTTGATGTGGGGAAGATCGTTTGGGAATGTAATACCGTGGAAGTTCAAGGGCAGCCTTGGCTGCACTGGAGTTTGAAGCTGAGTGTGACTGAGTCTGATGAACTGGGATCAGGAGGCCTGTGCTCCTGTAGGAGTAGAGGGGGGCAGGTGTGGAGGGGAATAGCCCACTTCTGGTCCTGAGCAGGGACCATCCACCAGTCTGAGCCCTGGAGAGATGATCTGGTGGCCACGGGCAGAAGTACAAGCCCCCAAGCTCATAAGGTTTTCTGTGATGCTATGGGGAACAAAGCCTGGGTGCAAAGAGAGACAATGTGGGATTTGACCCCTTTCTCCTTTCTTCCTGGAACTCCATGTGGTTTGGCCCAGGGAGGCCTGTTTGGGCACCCACAGTGTTACTTAGGAAGGGGTGGGGAACCTTTGAACTTAGACATCAGAGGTAATGGTAATTGGATGTGGGTAAACTCAGGATACAGAACTCCCGATTCCTGATACAGATTTAATCTGTGTATAGCAGTATTTCCCAACCTCTCTCCAAGGATTCATCTTGATTCCTTTTCCCTGATATGTTTTAAATAATCCTACCTATGAAATGAATGTGACATTTTTAGTTTAGTTTTTATTTTTAAAGTGCCCAATTCTGTGGGTTTTAGTATAGTCACAAAATGACAACCACCACCATTATCTAATTCCATAACATTGTTAATACCACACTGAAACCCATAAGCAGTCCATACCCATTCCCTTCTCCTCACTTTTAAGCTACTATGAACATTCATATGCAATGTGGTTTATAGTTGTCTCAGGTAGATACACCTAGGAGTGGAATTTGTGGGTCTCATGGTAACTCTTAACTTTTAAGAAATTGCCAAACTTTTTCAAATAAAGTATTAATCAGCAGTATTCCTTTTTTTTTTAAATAAACACAGAGATTTTAATTGGTGCTTCTAATCAGCATGAGGTCACCTTTGCTCCTACAGTGACTTCTTATCTTTGTAGCCACAGCAAAGGAATTTACTGTCTAGTCTAGTCAGACTTTTTTTTTTAAGCAAATGATAGTTTTCTTTAGACTTCTTGAAATATTGCCAATAGCTTGAATACCCTCATTAGAATGCCTTTGACTGTCCATAGGGTCCAGAAGTCCAGATTGGGAGCAGGGCAGAGTAAGAAGAGCTTTCGGAAATGTTTTACCGGAGTCTGGGACATCCATCCCGCTCTCTTTTCCTTGTTCTTCCACCTCAACTAAAGCATCCCTCTTTTTTTTTTTTTTCTTAACTCTTAACAGTAGATTAATAGTTCCCATACTTTAAGATTTTATGGTCTAGTAAAAAAATTTTTTTCTCAACAGTGGACTTGCATCTGTTCGCCAACTTTCTACTTTGCTAAATAAGAACATTAAACCAATATCTTCAATCACAATGGTTTCATTAAAGAAAAGACAACTCTAGGAAGGTAGACACTAAACTAAAAGGCAGTTTTTAGGAGCACCTGGGTGGCTCAGTGAAGCCTCTGCCTTCAGCTCAGGTCATGATCCCAGGGTCCTGGGATTGAGTCCCGACTTGGGCTCTCTGCTCAGCATAGAGCCTGCTTCCCCCTATTTCTCTGTCTGCCTTTCTGCCTACTTGTGATCTCAATCTCTCTTTGTCAAATAAATAAATAAATAAAATCTTTAAAAAAATAAAAATAAAAGGCAGTTTTTAAAATTCATTTTAATAATTGTTTTCAAAAACATTCTGGTTTACTTTATTTTTCTCATTTTGTTATGGACCAATGAATCAAATCATACCAAGTGGGGATAGAATAATTAAGTCTATCAGGCTGTGTTAGAGTATAATTGTTCCTAGCCTCACCCACCTTACTCTCAAGAAGAGAATGCTATTATTTTTAAAATGATAAATTTTGTAAAAATTTCTTCTCTCCTAGGCCCCTCTTTTCTAATAAAGTTAGATTTCTCTGCCACACATGTTCCTTGGCTTTGGTGATTTGGAAATGGGGGAAATTTGGAAAAGACAAAGGAGAGAAGGACCAGTTAGGGATGATTAGAAGGTGAGTCTTGCAGTTATAAGATAAATAGAACACTGGGATGAAACAGGTATAACGGGCAGCATAGGGAAGGTGGTCAGTAGTATTGTAACAACTTCATGGTGACAGATGGTAACTCAACTGATCAAGGTGACCTTTTTGGAATATCTATGAATATTGAGGCACTAGGTTGGGTACCTGAAACTAATACAATATTTGTATGTCAGTTATTTTTTTACACAAATAACTAAAAATATTTTTTAAAAAAAGAAGCTAATTAAAGAACTGAGAAGGAGAGAGGTGATGACGAGTGGGAGAGAGGGAAAAGCATCCCACCACATGAGGGTAGTTTTCCTCGTGCGGACATGTTGCTGGGGATGACAGACTCCAGAAGGCCATTGGTGCCCAAGACTCAGGGAGGGATGACAAAAGTAAACAGGCAATGGCTCTAGCATAAAGGAGGTCCCCTCTACTATTTTTCAGAAATGTTAAAGATTAGAATTCTCTTTTTGGAAATACAGACACCTGACTTCATGTCCCGGGATTCATAAAGATCATACAAAATTGGATGATGGATAATGCTTGGTTTTCAGATGACCCGTCTCCCGTTATGACTGGTATTTCTTTACTCTTTCTCAAGACACTTGGATTCTCTTCCTTCATCTGGTAGGTGAAATTTTCTCTTAGGAAATAAAGAAATCTTATATGTACAAGGATAGGATACCTGTGCTGTATAGATATGTGAAATTACCCTTTTGGGGTGTACATGGGGGGGAGCTTTATTCGTTTCATTTTTCATTTATTGGCTCACTCACTCAAAGAACAGTAATTGAGTGTCTCCTAACTAGAAAGATTACCTAAGGCCTAGCTAGGTATACAGATACTATTAATGCCTAGGCCTTGAATGAACAAATATTGAATGCAGACATGTAAACCCAGGCAATTAATGGTAGGCAACAGCGATATTACAGACCGCAGAGGGGGGAAGAAATCAGCTCTCTTTGGAGGGGCGGGGTGGGGGGAAATTTCAATACAGATTTCCTAGAAGGGATGACAACTGAGCCTAAGACATAAATCGCTGCATATCAGGCAAACCAGGGTGGGGAGAATTCCTGGAAGAGACCTGGGAAGAGTGAATTACCGATAGCTAGACAGTGAAAGTGCGAGCTGGGACTGGGAATAGCAGAATATGTGGCTGGAGGGTAGCAGGGGTGGGGGTGTGGAGGGGTGCTGAGAGAAGAACCAGTGCAGCAGTTTACTCAGGAGTCATATGATTTGCACTCAGAAAGCTCACTGTAAGACTGTGGAGGGCAGACTGGGGACCAGGCTGGACAGAGGGACCAGTTCCTCAGTCCTCACAGCAGTCCAGGAGAGAGGGAGAATCCAGCCACGTGCTAGGATGTAGATGCTTCAGTTAAGGCAGGTGTGGGGGGGTGGGGAGGGAGCACTCATCCTGACTGGGAAGATTTGGGAAGATGTCTGGGAAATAGGATTTGACTATCTTGAAAGAACTGAACTTCAAAGGCCCAAACCGAATAGATGGGAACTCCTTGGAGATAGTCTCTGTTCTCTCCAAGCCCTCCAAGCCCAGCACAGATGGAGTGACATGGAGGCATGGAGTGTGTGTTTGTTGGATGAATGTAAAAGAAATTCCGGGGTGTCTTAGTTATCTCATGCTGCCCATTAAGCCACCTCCTAACTTAGTGGCTCAAAACAACGGCCATTTATTGTTGCTTGCCCGTCCACAGATGAGATAGACAGCTCTGCTGCTCTGGGCTCAGCATGGCCGATCCCCGTGCCAGCAGCCATCACTCACTGTACCATCCACAATTCTCTGGTGGCTCCATTAGCAGCTGGATGGCTGTCAGGTTGAGGGACAGGGTGACTGAGCCACATATGTCTTATCATCCAGCAGATCAGCCTAGACTGGCCCCCACTGTGACCGTAGAGTTCCAAGTGAGTGAACAAAAGCATGCCAGGCCCCTTAAGGCTTAGGCTCAGAACTTGCATTACATCACTTCGGTCCCATCCTGCTGGCCAAGGCGAGTCACAAGTCCAGCTCACATTCAAGGGCTGGGGAGAAGTTCCACTTTTTGAGGAAAGAAAATGAAAAGTCACCTTCCAGAGCGGTAAGGTTACAGTGAGGAAAATACATAGCTGTGGCCATTTTACCATCTGCTACAGAAGCAGGAGGGAAAGGCTCAGCCGGGTTGGGTGACTGGATGGGGCCGAGCATAATGAGGGGCACGTGCACTGACAGCGCTGCCTCATGGCAGGTCAGGGAGGAAGTAGAAGGAAGTAGAAAACTAGGGGGGATAAGAATGCAGAAGCCAGACCACAGAGGGCTTTGAAGGCCAGGCAGAGGGAGGATGTCTGGACTAAACATATTCTCCACTCCCTGGGCAGCTCTCCAACATTCTGTGAGATGGAAAATGACACCATCGGATGAAACCTCCACTGGTGTGGGGCATTGTTATTCAGGGGTAGGTTGTGCCTTCCAGCTCTAAGGAAAGCAAATGTAGCAGCAGGGTCTTGCCCACCATCTCTCCTTGCACTGTGCTCTCAAAGGTGGCAACTGGGCCCAGTCCAAATGCCAAACCATGAGCCCTCAGGTTTCCTAAGACCACTACACAAGTAAGGATCACAACATTCTCAGTGACATAAAACACATTTGGCAGCCCAGCTAATTTGTAGCTCTGTCTCCACCTTCTTTGAAAGTATCTTGATAATAAAATGAATGCGATTAACAATATCTTATATTTGTGGGACATAAATATTAAACCTTGTGGTCAAGCTAAATGGTTACTTGTAAAGCCCAGTCATATTCACTTTTGAATCTTATACTCAACATGACCCTTGTACAGCCCTTGAACTAACTCAGGGGGTTGCCCTCTCTGTTTTACAATCTTGGGAACTGAATCAAAGAGAGGCTAGCAACAGAGTGGTGAATGCTGGGTCTCTGGAATGAGAGTAGGCTTGAATCATAAGCCATCTTAACCGACAAATTCCCTGCCTTCTAAAGATAAACTCCTTTCACTGATTGTTGAGGTGTACCAAAATGACAAAATAGGTCACATCCTCCATGCTAAACACGACAGCTTTTCAGAGAGTTTAGCTCCTTTGAGAGAAATCATGGAATGTCCATCTCCTGACTTCTCATGTAATTCATTCCAGAGTTCTACTTCTACTCTCTGGACCCAGGGTCATGGCCATCGGCTTGCCTGCTTTATTACTAAGGTCTAACATGTAATTGATATTGAATGATTATAAGTTGAATGAATACACGGTTGAATACATGAATGAATGAAACAGAGTGGACTAAAGACACGGACAACATGGAACTCCACTCCCAGCTGTGCCACTTGCCAGGTGTGTTTTGTGGGCACGTTACTTACGCTTTCGAAGCCTCAGGTTTGCTCTCTGCAAAGTAGAGCTAGGAGGATCCACCTCAGAATTTTCAGGGAAGAAAGGACTCGTATAAGGTCTGCTACATAGTAGATGCTCAATAAAGGAATGATGGGAATGGACAAGTGGCAAGAGGAGACCGCCTCGAATTCTGGCAAGTTGGACTCCTGTCTAAAACGTGCGGAACAGGACATATGGCACGATCCAATCCGGTTTATCTGTGACTAGCAGGAAGACGTTGTGAGACCAGTCTCACTTTTTGGGCTTCTGCCATCTCACCGAATCCACTCCCTTCCTCGTTTGCAGGTGGGCTTTCAAAGTGTAGTCCATAAGTTGGATGGTGGCATGGTGTGGGCCAAACGTGACCCCATGTTCCTAAATACACCCAACACACACTGCAATGTGTTCAATTGTGCCCCCCAAAAAAGATATGTCCAAGACTTAATCCCTGGTATTTGAGAATGTGACCTTTTTTAGAATGTGACTTTATGGGAACTTCTAGGATCTTTGCTGATGTAATCAAGCTTAGATGAGGTCATACAGGATGGGAGTGGGCCCTAAATGCAATGAGTGGTGTCTTTACAAGAGAAAGGAGAGGGAGACTAGGACACAGAAGCACACACAAGGAAAAAAGCCATGTGATGACAGAGATTGGACTCATACAGCTCCAAGCCAAAGAATGGCAAGGATTGCTGGCAACCGCCAGAGCTGGAAGAGGCGAGGAAGGATTTTTCCCTAGAGCTGTTAGAGGGAACGAGGTGCTGCCAAAACTTTAATCTCAGATTCCTAGCCTCCAGAGCTCTGAGAGAATATATTTCTGTTGCTTTAACCCACCCAATTTGTGGCAATTTGTTATGGCATCCCGAGGACACTAATACACATACAAATAGCTTTTTTCCCTTAGTCTCCAGATTTGTTCCCAGCTCTTCCTGGAAAAAGTGTCATACCCAGAACAAAATACTTTTCGGCAGCAGGACATTTTCGAACATGTGCAACGAGTAGTCATTGGAGTGCATCAGGGAAAAGAAAAAATTTTTTTTAATTTAAAAAAAAAGCAAGAGGAGGCAGAGATGGAGATAAGGGGCAAAAAGAAAGCCATAACGGCGAATGTGGGCATCAGCAGGGTAGCAGCAGGCAGCAGTGGCTGGAGCCAGCTTCCAGCTGAGTGGGGCCAGGTGGGGCTGGCATGGACAGTTGCTATAGAGAACAGGTGTCCTGAAGTCAGTTTGCCCAGGATGATTGCAAAGGTCACACAAGGTGAGGCCAAGAGCCAGGATGGAAAATGCCCGTGTCAGATTCTCTCCAGGCATTCAATCATTCCTTCCATCCTACATCACGGGGGCTCCGGGCTTGCTTATGCTTGCAAAGGGCTAGTTTGGCACTAGGATGGAATTTCTACTTAAATCATTCCTGGAAAGCCATGTTCCCCATGAGATGACAGTATCAGTCTAAAATCAACCTCAAATCAGCTACTAGTCCAGCACCCTATTTGTGTGTTACCTATAGGACTTGGATCATTCCCTCCTCCTACCTTCTATGTCCAAAGGCTGAAGCCCGAACTGCCCCCACCACCATGGGCTGGACTCCCCAGGACTCAAGGGCAGGGACATGGAGCCATGGTATGGAAGTGCCACAGGCCCTCCCAGAGCCGCACAGAGTACGAGTACCAGCATGACCACAGCTGCCTCCCTGTTATCTCAGGAAAGACACACAGAACTATGGAGGACACGCAGTATTAATGACCTTTTCAACTTCCACAGCTATTTTTGGAACACTCCAGGCTGAAGGCTGATTAGAAATTACTCTTGAGGGCCCTTTCTGGGCAGGACTCTGGACGTCCCCGGAACACCGAGTCAGAGGTCTTGACCATTGGAGGCTCGTAATTTTGTATGAAAGAAGAAACCACCAACCACTTCTCTGTCCTTGTCACTCTGGCCCTTTTTTCACAGCGTTCATCACTCTCTGAGACAATCTTGCTTGTTTCTTGGGTGCCTTTCTAATTGTCTTTCTCCTCCACTGGACTGTGGTCTCCACGAGAGCTTGTCTCGCCCTGTCCCTGGTCCCTAGAATGGTGTCCGTTTCCTAGAACGGGGCAGTGAATAGTTGCTTAATGAGTTTCTGTTGCCTGAATGAAATACAGACCAGCAGGAGTAAGAGAGACCAATAATGAAAGGGCTTAAGTGCCAAAGTTTTGAAGTCAGAGTGCTTAGGGGACAATCTTCATCTCCTCCTTGGACTTCACTGTTTGACTTTGGTCTACTTGCTCTACCTTTCTATCCCTTAGTTTCTTCAAACAGAGGATGGGGATCCTAACACAACCTGCCTCATAGGATTGTTAAGAGGGAAACAATGAATCAATACATACACAAAGCATTTAAAACAAGGGTCAGCAAATATTTTTTTTAAGTGCCATATAGTAAATATTCCAGGCTTGAAGATATGTGGTCTCTCAGGCAATGACTCACTCTACCCTTGTAGCACAAAAGAAGTCACAGGGGTGCCTGGGTGGCTCAGTGGGTTAAAGCCTCTGCCTTTGGCTCAGGTCATGATCCCAGCATCCTGGGATGGAGCCCTGAGTCAGGTTCTCTGCTCCGCAGGGAGCCTGCTTCCTCCCCTCTCTCTCTCTCTCTCTCTCTGCCTCCTTGTGATCTCTGTCTGTCAAATAAATAAAATCTTAAAAAAAAAAAAAAAGAAGAAGTCACAGACAATACACAAATGAATCGACTGTGGCCATATTCCAATTAAAACATTACAAATTATAGCACAACATATAACATATAAGAATTACAATGCAAAATAATAATCTATCAGCCAGGGAATTAGAAGTCTTTCTTTTGCAACAAATTCCCTGGGGGATTTCAAGCCCTCAGAGTCTCAGTTTAGTCTATAAATAGAGATAATAACTACTCTTTCCTACTTCAGTAGATTATTTGGCAATCACATAAGATGAGACGAAAAGTACAAATGTGCTGTGTACAAATAAATAATGTAAATTCCAGTACAAATTTGGTTCTGTAGGGTGGCTTGCCTCCCTGGTCACTATGCACTAGGTAGGTCAGATAGTATTATACTCATTTTACAAATGAGGAAACCAGAGATATGAAATGACACATCTAAGGCCTTACAGCTGATAAATGTAAGACCTAAATCTGAACCTAGAACATTTTTCTTCTAACACAATGTTCACCAACAGCAGTGCAGCACATCTCCCCATATGTAACATAAACCTTACTCATAGTTTCTCTCAGGACTTTTCTCCCTTACCTTTATTCCATGTAAGTATCCCATTTCCCTAGGCTCATCCCAGGCCAAAGGATCCCATTAGTACTATAGCAGTTGCTTCCCGTGTTTGTAGTTATCAAAAAATAATTATAAATTCAGGGTGCCTGGGTGGCTCAGTGGATTAGAGCCTCTGTCTTCAGCTCAGGTGATGATCCCCGGGTCCTGGGGATCGAGCCCCGCATCGGGCTCTCTGCTCAACAGGGAGCCTGTTTCTTCCTCTCTCTCTGTCTACTTGTGATCTCTCTGTCAAATAAATAAATAAAACCTTAAAAAGATAATTATAAATTCAGTCCACACTTTGATTGTCAAGCTGAAAAAGAAAAACAAAAGGAAGAAAAATCCAGTGGCATGACTGTTCCTTGATTAGCTTTAATGTGTAGAGATAATTTCACAATGTAATTCTATCTCCATTCCACTCCCTGCAACACACCATTTTCTTTATTTCTTTTTTTTTAAAGAGTTTATTTATTTGAGAGAGAAAGAGAGAGTGAGAGAGAGCATGAGAGGGGAGAAGGTCAGAGGGAGAAGCAGACTCCGGAGGGAGCTGGGAGCCAGATGCAGGACTTGATCCCAGGACTCTGGGATCATGACCTGAGCTGAAGGCAGTCGCTTAACCAACTGAGCCACCCGGGCACCCAACACACATATTTCCAAGAAGCACAGATATCTATTCTAGTTAGTTTATATGTAAGCTGAGTTGCCTATGTTGTGTTACAGTAAGAAACTTATGTGGCCCAAGTCTGTAGTAATGAGGACATGAAGCTTTTGGTAGTTAATGAAGATTTACCTTGGCTTCGCTCGGATTGCTGAAAGCCTGCAATCATGGAGCTCGAGATTTCAGCTACTGTGTAAGTGGAGCTTGCTACCACCATGCTGAATGCCAACTAAATGTCTGCGAGGGAGTAGTCCAAGTGCTATGTATTTTTTCGCCCACTAGAACAGCTAAAATTAAAAAGACGGACAATTCCAAGCTTGGGCGAAAATGTGGGGAAACTAGAACCCTCTTGCATAGTTGATAAGAATGCAAACTAGTACAGCCACTTGGGAAAACAAGCTGGCAGTTTCTTGAAAAATTAAGCTAACATTTCCTGTATGACCCAGAAACTCCATTCGTTGGTATCTACCCAAGGGAACTCAAAGTATCTGACCAAGATCTGTATGCCATGTTTATAGCAGTGTTATTCGTAATAGCCAAAATCTGGGAACAACTCAAATGTCTACCAACTGATGAATGTTGTTTCCATTTTATGGAAGGCTGGTTGGTAATAAAAAGGAATGAACTACTGATGCATGTAACAACATGAATGAATCTGAAAACCAACACACTGAGTAAAAGAAGATATTGTGTAGTTGCATTTATACGAAATCTCTGGCAAAAGAAAACTATGTAGCAGCAAGAAACAGATGGAGAGGCTTGCTGAGAGTACAAGGGTGGACCACAAAGGGACTTGTGGAACTTTTGGGTATTTAATATATTCTAAATTTTTATTGCGGTGATAGTTGCATGACTGTATATATTTGCTAAAACTCATATAACTGTATAGTTTAGATGGGTGAATGTTAAGGTATGTAAGTTATATTCCACTAAAACAATGAAACAGAGTTTTTGTGTGTTTTTAAAGTTCATTTATAATTTTCAGTAAAAATTTACATGTGCACTTTAGAAAATGGACAAGGTATAAAAATGGAAAACAAAGGGGCAGTGGGTTGAGCCTCTGCCTTTGGCTCAGGTCATGATCCCAGGGTCCTAGGATCGATCCCCGTATCGGGGTCTCTATTTAGCAGGGAGCCTACTCCCCCCCCCCTCTGCCTGCTGCTCTGCCTACTTGTGATCTCTCTTCCTCTGTCAAATAAATAAATAAAATCTTTTTTAAAAAATTGGAAAACAAAAACCTTAATCCCACCAGCCAGAGATAACTCCTATTAACACTGTTAATGAGCTAATATTGAAAACAGTACTACACCGGGGCACCTGGGGGGCACAGTCAGTTGGGCCTCCAACTCCTGGTTTCCTCTCAGGTCGTGATCTCAGGATCCTGGAATTGAGCCCTGTGCCAGGCTCTGAGCTCAGTGCGGAGTCTGCCTGAGATTCTCTCTCCTTCTCCCCCTGCCTCTCCTGCTCGTGCTGTCTCTCACTCTAAAATAAATAAACATATCTTAAAAAAACAAAAACAAAAACAAAAAGTCCAAAGGATGTCATACCTTGGTAGTTTTCACTTAACATTACATCTTGAGGATTTTACCATGTCATTATAAGATTTTAGTCATGTTTGGTGGCTTCTTAACAGTCCATTGCCCTTGAGAGAGTGACGATATCACTGCTACTTTGGTAGGAAGCGGGACTCAATCCCAGGACCCTGGGAACATGACCTGAGCCGAAGGCAGATGTTTAACCGACTGAGCCACCCAAGTGTCCCACTTTCTTTCTTTTCTTCTTCAGTCACATATTTTAGGCTACTTAGATCTTTGGGAGGTTGGTTAAGTGCTGGAGCAATCACTGCGGCCCTTCATACATTGTCCAGCTGGAAACATCGTACATTTGGACCTGCCCTCCTTTAAAGAGAGTCTTGGCTATATGACTTGTTTGGGCCAGTGAAATATGAGTAAAGTGATGGGATACTTCTGGAAAGAAGCTTAAGAGTCAGTGTACAATTTTCCACATTCATTATACCTTACCTGGATGATCATGAAAGCATGAGTTGAGATACAGCCTCTTTCTTGCCAGTCTAGGTCGTTGTGTGACCTTGTTGACCAGAGGTCTCTGGGCAATTCACTCTAGGAGGTAGAATGAGTGAGAAATAAACCTTGAAGCACTGAAATTCAGGGATAATTGTTACTACAAAATAATTGGGGTTATCTTGACTAATATAGTTCTATGTAATAATTATATGAAAATAAGGTGAAAAGTGGATCAATGTCTTTTCACTTCACGAAAATGCAAAAGGTGGTGCTAGCACTGTGTGATCTCAAACAAATAAAAAGATGTTTCCCTAGCCAATGATTTTCCAATTTGAAAATAATTTCCTAATGCATTTCTATAAATAGAGGGAAGAAAGGAAGTTGTTTGACTCATAGGAATAAAGTAAACCATGGGCTTTTATGAAAGTGGCACCAACAATTCAGTAAGAAAGGAAAAAGTCAATTCTGAGAATCAGAATCGATCCATATCCCATCTGCTTTGTGTCCTTCGACTATTATTACCCAGACAACATTGTGTGCATTGTGATTTAGCAAGAGCACCCCTGTGCTGGTCTGATGGAGAGAGGTGTTTAGAGGTGTTGCACAGAACATGTTATGAAGTCAAGCCACCGCCAGTGGATGGAGCATTTTATGTTTGGATCCCAACCAGGAAGTTATTTTTCTTGTCAAAGGAAAGGGAATACATTATCTTTCCCAGGGTCACACAAGCAGAAGCACACACAGGATGCCAAAGGTCAGCTAGGGCAGCCATGGCAGGGGAAACAGAGGCTCACATGTACAACAAGGAGATAAGATTTTACAAATCATTTTGGAAGACAGACCAGATGTGCTCTGCCATAGGAATGAAAGACCCAAGGAAATGGCCTTTCTGCATGAGTAGGCCTGAGATCTGGGGCCAGGAACTTAATAAAATACAAGAAGAAAAGAAATACTCACCAAACACCACTGGTTAAGTATTTTTACCCTACCAAGGATAACAGAGCACTCCTACATAGCTTTTGTTATTATACATAAAAGATGTGTGTACATCCAGATAGATAGATAGATAGAGTCATAGCCTAAGTACAATCATTCTCAAAAATCATTTGTCAGGACGCCTGGGTGGCTCAGTGGGTTAAAGCCTCTGCCTTTGGCTCAGGTCATGATCCCAGGGTCCTGGGATCGAGCCCCGCATCGGGCTTTCTGCTCAGCAGAGAGCCTGCTTCCTCCTCCTCTCTCTCTCTGCCTGCTTCTCTGACTACTTGTGATCTCTGTCTGTCAAATAAATAAATAAAATCTTAAAAAAAAATTATTTGTCATCTTTAAAAAGTCCCAAGTTTCAGAACCCTTCTGGGCAGTCCTATATAGAGATATAGATATCTGGGCTGGCAGATTCTTTTTGTGATCATTATAGTTAAGATTCTGGGGCCCAGACTGGGACAAGCAACACTTATGTGCCCCCTCTATATTTCCAAGTCACTGCTAAACAATGACTTGCTTTGTGTGTTTTTGTGGAGGAGAAGAGCTGTGGGTAAAGCATGGGTGATTTGTTCCTTTAGTACTGAGATATGTGTAGTGACCTTGGATGAGACTGATGTAGGAAAAAATACCAAATGGCAAAGAAATAGTGGGAGAATTACAGTTAGAAATAAGGACTTGTAATGGGCTTAGGTTAAAAAATCACAAAACTGAAACACAACTTTTATGCTTGAAAAAAAAAAACATTGGAAAAGCATGGATGTTCAGATTTTTAATTTTGGTTTCAAAGCCATTTTTAATGAGAAGATATGAGAATTTTTACTTTTTCAAAATCATAATATTAGACCACATCTTTGCTGAGTTTTAAATAATCACAGTACGTCTCTTAGGTAGCATAATCGAGGGCAAAGTTAAAAAGACTACAGTTCTACTTCTGTTGGAGAACATAGAGAAGAGACAAAAAAAGCAGGTTAATTTCTTTCCCAGTACCTTTATAAGTAAAATAGGAAATATAGGTCCTGGGGATTGATTTTGAAGGTTGCTAAATCTTAATAATAACAGCTAATATTTACTGAACATCTGCCACATGGCAGACAATTTTATCTGCCCCCAAATCCACTCTCACATCATGTGTCCCAGTGTCAACACCCTAGATATTCCCTTGCCTCGTGGATTTTGGGCTGGGCCAGCTGATTTACTCTGCCCAATGGGACATTAGCAGACACAGTGTAAATCAAGGCTGAATAAGTGCTTTGACATTAGATTTCTCCTCTTGAGATTTAGTTGCCATGTAAAAAGCTCAGGCTAAATTACAAAATAATGAGAGGTCACATGGGAAGAAGTTCTAAGGGGATGAGAGGCCATCTTAGATTATTTCAGCCTTAGTGAAACTCCTGTTAAATGCAGGTGCATAAGATTTTCAGGCAAAACGAGAAGACCCCAGAAACTAGCAGAAAAAGTAGAAGACCCAGAAGACGGGCTGAGTCCCACCCACAGAGTCATAAAAATGTTATCTTAAGCGTTATATTAAACATAGTAAATGTTATCTTAAGCCGCTCTATTTTGGAGTGATTTCTTACAAAGCAATAAGCAATTAAAATATGGGTAATATAAGTACAATTGACAAATATGAAAATTGGGGCTCAGAGAAGTTAAATGTATTGTTAAAGTCTTATAATATGTTTATAACTCAAAATGTACCACATAAAGACCCATGTTGTTTTCACTATACTCTACCCTAAATTTTAAGTTGTGTATCCAAACTGCTTACTCAGCATTTCTCCTCTGTTTTGTTAGAGGCAGCTTAAACATAAGAGCTCCCAAAGAAGGGACGCCGGGGCGGCTCCGTCGGTTGAGAGTCTGCCTTAAACTCAGGTTGTGATCCTGGAGTCCCAGGATTGAGCCCTGCATTGCGGTCCCTGCTCAGTGGGGAGTCTGCTATTTCTCCATGTCCTACTCCCTCTGCTCATGTTCTCTCTCTCTCACTCTTTCTCTCAAATAAATAAATAAAATCTTAAAAAAAAAAAAAAAAGAAAATGAACAAAACAAGAAGTCCCAAAATAGAGTCTCGAGTTTCCCCACCCCCAAATTCATTCTCCTCTGGGTTCTCTACCTCAGTAAGTGACACCAGCCCCCAGCTAGTTGCTTAGGCCAAAAATCTTTCACTCACACCCCTCAACCAATCCATTAGTAAGTCCTGTCAACTGGAGCTTCAAAGTAGCCTCTGAATTTAACCCCACTGATCGCCATTGCGGGCCACCATCATGTCTCAATTGAACTACCAGCATAGCCTTGGGGCAGAGGGGAGGAGGGGAGAAAGTAGCACCAGAGAGAGCAAGAGAGTAAAAGAAAAGGGGGAAATAAGAGAGACACCTGATTCAACAGCTCTTGTTGTCACCTCCTCCATCCTCTACCCTATCCCCATCCCTGGCCCTGTTGGTTATTGTCAGGGCAACGAGGCTAAATTTAGCAAGAACAGGGGTCTGCCATCTCTCTTTCTCCTTTGCCAAGAGGTTTTAGCTCATTTTTAGAAAAAAACACAGGAACTAGATGTGTGTACATCAATTGCAATTGATTTGGGAATAAAGTTTTACATCTGACTTTGGGGAGATGACAACAGGAAGGGACTGAGGTCGTGAGCAGGCATGATCCCTTCATCCACACACTAAATGTTACTTTGGATTTTGATGGTTTAGTCCTCAAGAGAGGAGATCTGGACAGGGGAAGGTTAATTGGCTAAGCAAGGCCAGGACTTCCAATAGAGACTGTTCTCTTAAAAGAAATAAAAAAGCACCAGGATGTGTTAGACCAATAAATAATTCATTGGACTGCCGATTCACAGACTAAGAGAAAAATATTATGGAATGCCTACACGTCAATCAGTCTGCAGTTAGTTAAGTAAACACAGTATGCAGATGTCACTTGTAAAACCAGGATTTATACATTAATCATGTTTCACCCAGGCAAAAACATCATATCTGGCAACTTGACTTGGAAGTCTATTAAAATCTCATAGCCTTGAAAAGGTTACCTGACATCTTGTAGGCCAGATCTGGGGCTGAATGGACATGTCCCCTGCCAATGAGTGTACAATCGCCAAACACTCAAATGACACTCTAGTTACATTTGCTGCCCTTACAGGGAAACACTGAGGGCTCTGATCCCTCTGGGCCTGCTGGAACTCTCCTGGCTTAGGGGGCACAGCTGCAGCAGCAAATGCAAAAGCAGAATGTATGTCTGCAGATGCCCCAAGTACAGCTCCATCAGCAACTCCCATCTTTACCTAAACAAGTTTCTCATTGTTCGATCTGCTTTTAAAAGGAAAAAAAAAATGATGATGCGGTAATAATATAACAGTTCAGTCTCACTGTGTCCCAGGAACTGGGTTAAGTGCTTCATGTACCATTTTTCTCTTCTATTTAGTGCTTATAGCAACCCTGGGAGGCGGGTACTATTATTATTCTGTTTTTTTTTTCTGATTAAATATGTAGAATATGAAAAACAAAATAAAGGAGTAATCAGTTACCTCATGGGTAATGCAGCAACAAATTGACACCATGTAGCCTCTGAGGAAGTGCACTCAGAAGGAAATAAAACCACCTGTATGGTGTTCTTACTGAAAGTGTAGAGCAAGTATTCAATTAAGATTAGACAAACCTAAATTAAGGGATCTTCTGAAATATACCTGGGCAGTAACTCTTCAGATGTGTCAAGGGCAAGAAAGACAAAGACAGACTGAGAATCTGTTCCCTATTAAGGGAGACTAACGAAACAAGACAACCACATGTAACATGTGAACTTGGACTGGATTCTGGACCAGAAAAAGAACATCAGTGGGACAGTTGGTGAACCTGAGGACTGTGGATCAGATAACAGTATTTTGTTAATGTTAACTTTCTGATTGTGATCTTTTCACTGTGAAAACTGCGTAAAAAATGGTAACATTTTGGGAAACTATGTGATAGGTATTCGGGAATTCTTTCTACTGTTTTTCTTTTTTTGCAAGTCAAAAATTACTTCAGAATTAAAAGTTGAAAAATGGAAAAAAGAAAAAGAAAGGAAAAGGGGAGAAAAAAAAAAAACCCTCACATTGTGAAGCGTCCCAGCGGAGAATCTAGGAAGACAGGAGGTGATACCAAATCCAGAATGGAAAATGGAATGCTTCTTTTCCCACAGCTCTTGGTGCCATTTTTGGTTTGTCCATAGAGTGGTTCATCTGAAAGATAAGTGTAAACATTCTTGAGAATGACAGGCTGTTAGATTTGGAAAAGAATTTAGAGATAGTCTTAGGGGTCTCATTTTGCAGAAAAGACAACTGAAACTCAGAAAGGCACAGGGATCATGGGTCCAAGGTCACGCAACAGGAGAGCCAAGATTAGCACCTAGCTCTTCTGGGTCATGGGATACTATTTCTGTGCCACCAATCACTTCTGAAAGAGGATACCTCTGTGCCACATGGAACCCAAGCTCAGAATCCATGGTGTAGGGCACTTACCCGTTAGCTGTGTGATTCTTTCTGCCTGCTTGCTGAAGATTTGCTTCTGTAGCCAGATAGTCATTCACTTATTCACTCATTTAGCAAATATTAATTGAGTGCTTTCCAAGTGCCCAGCACTGCTTGAAGCACTTTAGATACTGAACCATCAAAAATAAAGACCTTGCGTTCTATTGGACAGCTGAGATACCACTCCATTCTCTACCATGAATGACCTTGCATGACCTTGGGCACCTCCCTTTACCTCTTAAGCCTCAGTTTGCTCTTCTGTTATGCAGAGAAGGTAGAATTATTCAAAGGCTGTTCTGACTATTAAATAAGATATTGCATCTAAGCTCTTAGAAGAATGTCTGACATGTAGGTACTCAATAAATTTTAAGTATTACTGTTATTTCTTTCCTCTCCAACCTGAACCTGAGTCAGTTACACTAGCTGCTGGGGATGTCTGGGAGCACTCAGCAAAGCTATAGACTATTTCTGAATGCATTGAAAACTCTCATTTAGGAAGGTAAGATTTTCCAACAGAGTAATTTTCTATTTCCCACTCCATTTCTTTGCTATTTTCAAAGGTAGATAAACAATAAAAAGAAAGGGCAAGAAAGGCCAGCTGAGAAAATTGGTGTTGAGCAAGGAATTCAAGTGGGAGTTCTAATATGCAGAATATCAGATAGATTTTTATCTAGATTTAAATGAGACTGGAGGCTGGTTGCATCTACCTCTTCATGGGCATAATTTCGATGCCACTTTAGCCAACCCTTGATTATTTCCACAAATGGAAAGAATAATAGATTACTGTGCATAAAACAAGATAAGGAGAGCCCACTAGTGCTGCTTAGAACAAACTTCTGGTGCCTTCGATTGCTATATCCTGAGAATGTGAGCACCATGCTCTGCCCCATTTCTTGTCGCCTGTCTCCCTAGGGTCAGTTTCATCTAGGTGCCTACTTTCTTTCTCTTCCCCAACCTTCTCCCATAGCATCCAGCAGAGGGACTCCAATTCAGGATGGGTTCAACAAATCTTTGTTAAGTAATAAATCTATTGGGGGCAGTGAAATCTAGTAAAACAGTCAGAAAATAAAGTTCAGGGGTAGTGAAAGGTCCTTCACTCCATTCACAATTCTGTCTGTCTGCACACAGATGGTTGGGACTTCAGTGAAGAGAAAACACTCCAGTCTCATGCTTCCTAGCCAACAATTTTCTGAGAGGTGCGTCATTTAGGGGTTTGTGCTACTATTCTCCAGTCACAACTCTTTACAGAAAGGACATCAGGTAAATCCAACCAGGAGATCTATTTGGTTACATATCTGTTTGTATCTTTGCCTTCCTTGATCATCAGGAATGAATCCATATTTTTAAAAAGTGCTCCAAGTGACTTTATAGGGCCTCTACTGTTGAGAATCAATGCTGTAGATATATTACATGGTCAGGGAATCAGTTGAGCAGATCAATTGTCAAGTTCCAATTTCAAATTTCTGGAGGAAAGAATCTGTGGCTTAGCTTGGGTCAGGTAGCTACCTCAATTCCAGTCAAGTTGGCCAAACAGGCAGGATCCCATGATGCAAACAGATTTGCAGGGAACCCCATTCCCATGAATCTTAAAGAAAAAGGAGGGTGTCACTGTAGGTTAGGAAAAGCATGGTATGGCAAATAATACAGTTGTTCCTACATGTTCCAGAATAATTTAAGGCAGCTTCCAAAGACACAAGCAGTGCAGTAATTTTTATTTGTTTATTTATTTATTTATTATTTTATTTTTTTTAAAAGATCTTATCTACTTATTTGAGAGAGAGTGTATGTGTACATGAGAGAGAGCATAAGCCAAGAGGGAAGGCAGAGGGAGAAGCAGATTCCCCACCAAGAAGGGAGCCCCATGTGAGACACAATCCCAGGACCCTGGGATCGTGACCTGAGCCAAAGGCAGATGCTTAACCGACTGAGCCATCCAGGTATCCCACTGTGCAATTTTTTTTTAAACAAAAAATATTTAAACAGAGAGACCTAGTGGACAGGAAAAGAAGTAGTTGGAGGAATCCAACAAAAAAGAAGTAGGATTGGTGCTTCAAATTATGCCACAAGGCCCAGCACACTCTACTAAAAGTGGATCCCAAATTTGGCTGTTGAGTTTCCTTGCAGCTAACAGAGATAGAAAATCAACTACTCGATTCCCAACATTCATAAGCTAAAACATACCAATCATCGGTAGAAAGGCAGCTTTTCTGGAACAGAACACTTAGAAGAATTTCTCTTGTGTGGTTAAATGAGCCATATTCTCAATGATCATGTAGGACATAGAGCAGCTTCTCTGACATCACTCAAAGCAGACCTGCAGCCTAAGGCCAAGAGTAGAAGGCAGGGCGAGTATAAAGAGCAGAGGGCAGCATGTGGTCAGTGTAGAGTACGGATGGGTCCCAACTGGTGAAATAGAGAGCAGCTTTAGTCAAGATATTTATTGTTTTCTATTTTGTAGAGAAATCTTCTACTTGAAACTTCCTCCAAGCCTGCTTCTTCTCCCCTTCAACCTCAACCCCCATCCTGACCACAGACTCTCTGGTATCAAAGTTGGGTTGTTTACTTAACAAGAGCCTACCAGTTAACTACACAGAAACCACATTAGGGTTGGTCCCCTTAAAAGAGCTCTGAGGAAATTGAGGTTCTTTCTGTCCTAACATTAGCTGGTTCACAGAGGACAGAGAAGCATTTACGAGAGGCGCATGAAATGAAAAGGAAATGAGAGAAGGAAATAAAGTTTGACAGTGAGGGCTCTGCCATTTGGGGTTCGCTTTTCAGAAAACCCATCCTACCTTTATACTCTGTACTAAATTGGTTTCTGAAACAGACTTCATTTCAAGTTCCATCTTTTCTAATGTAAGTAGGAGATTTTCTATCTCAATGAGTCGATTTGGGTCAACAAATTAAAAAAAAACAAACAAATAAAAAAACCAACTGTGGCAAAGATTGTCTCTTGTGTGGGCAAACTATGAAGATGTGAGAGGGTCAGCCAGGAGCCATTTGGAGATCATTTAGACAACTATCCATGCCTGGGGTGCATCCAGAAATAGACTTCTAATCCAGTGCTCTTCTTACTTCTTTGGCAATCTACTGGATCCACTGAGAAGGGCTGGACCATCTCAGGGTGCAGAAAAGGAAGCAGTGGCCTTGGAAGAGGACATAGGTCTTTGAATCAGACAGGACTAGGCTCTCTATAGTAGCTTAACTTCTCTCAGCCTGTTTTACCATCTCTGAAATGGGAATAATAATGGCTTCCTGTTGAAGTTAGAAATAATGTAAGGATTAGGAGCAATGCGAAGGATTAGAAATTATACAGCTCATAAATTAGTCTGGCAAG
Source organism: Mustela putorius furo (assembly GCF_011764305.1). Classification (NCBI taxonomy): domain Eukaryota; kingdom Metazoa; phylum Chordata; class Mammalia; order Carnivora; family Mustelidae; genus Mustela; species Mustela putorius. Next base: position 73,817,277 of record NW_025421987.1, on the reverse strand, counting down.
TAAAGAGGAGGTGCTCCATAAATAAAAGTAGTCCATCCATCCATCCTTCCATCCATACACCCATCCTTCTACTTACTATCTTTATTCCTTTTTTCCTGGTCTTTATTATGTCTGAGTATCAGCTATACAGCCAAGGTAGGAAAAAGACATGGAGTAGCCATGAAAGATTATCTTCCTTCAGAAAGTATCAGTTTCAGAGGAATATTTTGTGCCTCAAAATAAGTGAACAAAAGGGTTCACGGCTCAATATTTTCCAATCGTTCAGATGTTAAGAGCAGTCGGAAGCAGTAAGCTGATATTCCTTCTAAAGGGAAGATTTCACACCTTCCTTCACTCCAAATATTTGTTTTGTAGCCCATGCATTGGCTCTTAGGTGTCCACTTGTCCATCAGCTCTAGTCATCCTGTAGTACAACCCTGGTCAAACACTCTGCTTCTATAGATAGAGTCCTCTCTCTCTCAACCCTTGAGAAGAAAGAGTTCTAATGCTACTTGTCTCTATACTTCTGAAATGGACCTGCCTGACTTTCCTAGGATGCTCTTAATTCTTTGTTTATGTGCTGATTACAAGAAATACATTTTTATTTTATTTTATTTTATTTTACTTACTTATTTTTTAGGTAGGTTTCACATCCAGTGTGGGGCTTGAACTCACAACCCTGAGATTAAGAGTTGCATGATCTACTGACTGAGCCAGCCAGGCTTAATTCTTTGTTTATAACATTAATTTCTTATTCAAATCAGTTATACTTATTTATTATAAAATCCAAAAAATTTTTTAAACAAATAAGAGAGGAAAAGAGCAAGTCCTGCTAATTACTCCCTTAGAGATTTGGCCTGCTAATCTGTCCCCATGCTTTTTATACCTAGCACACATACCTTCTCTATTTCCTCCCAAAATAGAACCATGTGATACATATTATGGAATGTGCTTTCTTAACACAAAAATTTATCGCCAATATTTCCCCCATGCCACTAAATATTTCATGTTATTTTTATTTGCATCTCTTTTATTTCCTCATCACCTCAGTGAGAGCATCAAAGCAGGAAGTTAGGAAACTAGGGGCCCACTTGGCTGGGTGACTCTGGATAAATTATTCCGTCTTCACCTGGATGATGTACAGTTCTGTGTCAGCATCAAGGTGTTTTGTGATTCCAAGCAAAGTAGTATATTTTCTTGAAAAATAAAAGGATTCTGGATTTTTAAAAGACAAACCTCTTTAGCCCAGGTCATAGTCAGCTTGTATACATGTATTTTTGTAAGGTGAAAACTTGATTACCCTAAGTGTCTTCCATGCAAACCAGATGTTATTCAGGAAGAGAAGAAGCAATGCTTAAAATACATAAATGATGTGTGTATCATTAGCTGTGTACCTCTTCCCACTGCTGGCTTCACTCACAGGCCTAAGTCTTTCCAGTTCTGCTTCTGTGGCTTTCTGAACTTGAACACTGATCTCTACCCAACCTTGAGACCTTCATGTTTTTATGGAGCTGGGTTATCAGTTGTAGAGGGAGCTGATCAAGGTCTCTCTGTTTACTTTACTTAGCCCTCTGACTTCCCTCACAGAAGTCCTGTGTGTGTTATTTGTGGAAAATGTTTCAAGGAGCTGCTGAAACTTTGTTTTCTTAATTAAAAAAAAAAAAAAAAACAACTCATGATAGATCCTGAAACCGACTCAATGTTCTTTTTACTGGACAGAGTGTTCACCATTAAACTTACATTAAGTAATTTCACTTTATCAATCAAATCACAAAGGCCTACTGCTTTAAATCTTAATACTTCAAAGATTTTTTTCACCAAAAATACTTTCTACTTTTTATGAACAGATTCCGGTGGTTAAACAGAAACAAAAAACAAGCTACAACAAGAAAATAAGCAAATGACATGCTGAAGTGGTATTGACAAAAGAAAACTAGGAAATAAAGGCATGTAAAACACACGCACATGCATATGCACACACATATATACACATATACTACATACACAATCACCCTGTCTACTGAAAACAATTGGCACAGGCCACACCCATTTCACGTAAATATTTTGGTGGAGTTCAATGCTGAAGAATTGGAATCCAAAGACCTGCTAGGTGTGTCATCCAGAGTAAGTCACTGAAACTCTCATTTGTAAAATGGGACAATAGTACTACCCATGAGAACTAAATAAAAAGTAAAAGTAAAAGCAAATCTAAAGTGTAAAATGATATGTAAATGTGAGGATTTTAAAAAGGCAAGGTTCTTGTAACTCATAATAGGAATGCCCGAAGATGCCAATTCCCCAAACTATCCTGCTTTCCCTTAACAGAGGTTCCAGAATGAAGCTTCTGACTTCTCCTTTTGGGTTTGAGTTGCTGACCAAGCCAGTCTCGGGGCCTAGCTTCCCTCTGCGAAAACAACCCTGAGCCTGTTCTTGAACCTCAAGTATGATCTAGTGGGTGAAACTGAGTTCATGAGTCTGTCTGACCTTGGGTTTACCAGTTGCCTTTGCTCAGCTGGGTTAGATGTTTAACTACTTGGTGAGTCATTCTCTAACATTCCGAACTGGGCCAGTCAGCCTTGTCATCTACCTCATTCAATGGGTTATGGGCAACAGGCAGATAGGTTGACCACTGGGAGAGGAGGGCTTTTTTGGGCCTGGGAATTGCTTTCTATGAACTGCAGTGGCAGGGAGGGCAGGGCGGTACAGTGGGGAGCGTGCAGGAGTCAGGCCCAGGGCGCTTAGGCTGGCACCATCTCTGCCAACTGTTCCTCAGTTTTGTTATCTGGAAAATGACATTATTTCTGGCTCTAAATGAACTGATTTTATTTTATTTTTTTTCAGCTGTACTAAAGTATAACTGACATATACATGTGTTGATTTTAATAAGTATCTCTGATACCTCTACAGTAACCTAAATTTATATACATAATGTCACTTGGTTTTATTCTCAAAAGAATGTTGAGAGATAGTTAGACAATCTGGTAGTTATGTCTCCCCTCTTACAGATGAAGACATATAGGCTGTGATAGTTAATTTTACATATCAACCTGCCTGGGCTCAGGCTCTCTAGGAGCTTCTGATATATGCTCAAGTTAGAGACCCTCTCTAAGGCGTCCACTCCCTGCCTCTTAACTCTGGGCCTTTGCACGATGTCCTACCTGCCTGGGATGCCTTTGGTTCTGCCTCCCCACACTCCTTATCCTCGCTTACTTTATTCTTGTCTCAGCATCCCTTGAGGTGATTTACTCCTCACTATTCTAGGTCTGAGAAGACTCCTCTGGGTTGGTTACCCAACTGTGTGCTCCCAGAGAAACCTACCCATTCCTCTAAGGATGATCATTTTATATTGCTCAGTATTAAATTTTCTGTCTCCCTTAATAGGCTGTTTGTACCCTGAGACCAAGGAGTCATACTGCATTTATTTCTCTATCTCCAGGGCCTAGAATACTGTCTGGAACTTAGTAGGTATTTGATAAAGGTTTGTTGAATGGACAAATAAATCACTGAATGAATGTAATTAGTCATTGTGTGACACAACTGACTTCACTCTGTTAGCTGAGTCCAAGCCAGCCTGGATGATGTTTGGAAAGTGCCCAGCAGGATGGTTGGGTCAAAGAAAGGGATCTACAAATATCTCCTCTTCTTCCTTTTGCTTCCTTTCCTCTCTTTGAAAACATTTTATACAAAAATTCCAGTACTGGATAAAGACAATGTTCTTTCTTGATTGATTGACTGAAGGAAGATGAGGAATGGTTTCCAACCATCCACCTAAAAATCATGGTTTCTGAGAGCATCCCTTGTCATATTCAAAACAATGGTCTGTATTTGACGACCATCAAAAACAATTTATGGTTGACTACTTGGAAAAGATTTGATTTTCTTCTCATACTTTAGTTTTTGTTTTAAGTTTCCTTTAATAAAAATTCTAAAATATTTTGGACATTTGAAAGGCTAGCACTAGCACCATGGTCATCTGTTTATCTACTATCCAGAATAGAGTTTCTCAACCCCAGCATAAGACATTTGGGTATAGGTAATTTTTGTTGTTGGAGGCTGTCCTGTGCATTGTAGAATGGTCAGTGGCATTCCTGGCTGCTACTTACCAGATGCCAGTAGTACCCCCACTCTTACCTTGTGTCAGCCAGAAATGTCTCCAAACATTGAAAAATATCTCCTAGGAAGTAATTGTTTCCTCTCCCCCACTAAGAACCAATCTGATTTAAAAAAACCAAAAAACCAAAAAACTATGATTTTGTTATATCTGCTCTATTATATAATTTTTTTCCAAAACCATTTGAGAATAAATTGCAGATATACTGGGGGTTCACACCCATATATTTTTAAAATTTTAATTGTATTTTTTTATTTATTTTTATATAAACTCAGCTTCCAACATGGGGCTCAAACTCATAACCACAAGATCAAGAGTCCCATGCTCTACTGACTGAGCCAGCCACACACCCCTCACTCCCATATATTTCAGAAAGCGCCTACTAACACTAAGGATATTGACCTACATAACCAATTTCTTTATACATGTAAGAATATTTCTAAATCTCTAATATTATCTAATACCCAGACCATATACTTTATTTATGCAGAGTAATATTGGCCTTGAGTATGGGAAAAGAAGATATATTTTAATGGCTAATTCTGGTCTTATATCTGAAATACAAATGAACGATTATACAGTAGTCTTTGCAATTACGTCGAGGCAAGGAATTTTATTTCAAATGGCTTCTCTTAGTTTCAGTGTTCTGGCTAAGTTTTCATGATCAACCTACAGCATAGACGCATCAAGACACTTGGCAATTTTAAAAAATAACAAAACTGAAAGTAAATGTCCTGTTTTAAAATGAATCACTGAGAACTTTGGTACTTCCAATTCTTAGATAATTTCATTTTCTCTTTCCCCCACATCCTTCTTGGCCTCACTTTTTTCTATATAGCTTTGAAAATGGGCATATCATTCTATGGTCAATTTTTTTTTTCCTTTTTTAAAAATTAAATTAAATTTTATTTTAATTCCAGTATAGTTAATATACAGTGTAATATTAGTTTCAGGTGTATAAAATAGTGATTCAACACGGTACTCATCACAAAAGGTGGCCTCCTTAATCCCGTCACAGTCACATATTTCACCCCTCCCCCACCTACCTCCCCATCCGTTTGTTCTTTATAGTTAAATCTGTTTCTTTTCTTTTCTTTTCTTTTCTTTTTTTTTTAAAGATTTTATTTACTTATTTACAGAGAGAGAGACAGAGACAGTGAGAGAGGGAATACAAGCAGGTGAAGCAGAAGAGGGAGAAGCAGGCTTCCCATCGAGCAGAGAGCCCAATGTGGGACTCCATCCCATGATGCTGGGATCATGACCTGAGCCGAAAGCAAACGCCTAATGACTGAGCCTCCCAGGCACCCCAAGAATCTGTGTCTTGGCTTGTTTCTGTCTCTCCCTCTTTTTTCCATTGGTCATTTTTGTTTGTTTCTTAAATTCCACATATGAGTGAAATCAGGTGGTATTTGTCTTTCTCTGACCTATTTGGCTTAGCATTATGTTCTCTAGCTCCATCTATGTTGTTTCAAATGGCTAGATTTCATTCTTTTTTATGACTGAGTAATATCATACATATATGTATATACACACACACACACACATATATATCTATCTCACATCTTCTTTATCCACTCATCAATCAATGGACACTTGGGCTACTTCCATATCTTGGCTATTGTACATAATAATGCTATAAGTATTGGGGTGTGCATATCCCTTTGAATTGTTTTTTTGTATTATTCTTTAAATTTTTTATTTAGATTCAATTAATTAACATATGATGTATTATTGGTGTCAGAGGTAGAGGTCAGTGATTCATCAGTCTTATATAATACCCAGTGCTTATTATATCATGAGCCCTTCTTAATGTCCATTACCCAGTTTCCCCAACTCCCCAGCCTTCTCATCTCCAGCAACCTTCAGTTTGTCTCCTATGATTAAGAATCTCTTGGGGCGCCTGGGTGGCTCATGGGTTAAGCCTCTGCCTTCAGCTCAGGTCATGGTTTCAGGGTCCTGGGATCGAACCCCACTTTAGGCTCTCTGCTCAGCGGGGAGCCTGCTTTCCCTCCTCTCTCTGCCTGCCTCTCTGCCTCCTTGTGATCTCTCTCTCTGTGTCAAATAAATAAATAAAATCCTTTATAAAAAAAAAAGAGTGTCTTATGATTTGTCTCCCTCTCTGATTTCATCTTGTTTTATTTTTTCCTTTCTCCCCTTATAATCTCGTTTTGTTTCTTAAATTCCACATATGAGTGAGATCATACAATAATTGTCTTTCTCTGACTGACTTATTTCCCTTAGCATAATACCCTCTAGTTCCATTCATGTTGTTCCAAATGGCAAGATTTCCCTTTTTTGATGGCTGAGTAGTATTCCATTATACACATGAACCACATCTTCTTTATCTGTTCATCCATCAGTGGACATCTGGGCTCTTTCCATAGTTTGGTTAATGTGGACATTGCTGCTATAAACATTGGGGTGCAGATGCCCCTTTGGATCACATTTGTATCTTTGGGGTAAATACCCAGTAGTGCGAATGATGAGTCATAGGGTAGCTCTCTTTTCAGCTTTTTGAGGAACCTCCGTACTGTTTTCCAGAGTGGCTGCACCAGCTTGCATGCCCACCAAGAAATGTAAGAGGCCTCCCCTTACTCTGAATCCTAGCCAAAATATGTTGTTTCCTGACTTGTTAATTTTAGCCATTCTGACTGGTGTAAGGTGATATCTTATTGTGGTTTTGATTATAGTTCCCTGATGCCGAGTGATGTTGAACACTTTTTTGTTTTTGAATTCTTTGGGTAATACCCAGAAGTGAGATTTGCTGGGTCATTGTGTAGTTCTATTTTTAATGTTGTGAGGAATCTATGGTCAGTTCTTACTTGACTCCTCATCTGCTTTGCCCCACTGTCCTTTGTCCCACTCACAATTCTTGGCAAATCTATAGCCTTCAAAAAATTGTATTATTGCCATCTTCTCACTTCTCAAAGATCCTGAGATGTGCTGCAGAAAAATCACCCAGATTGATTCCTACTTATAAATATTAGGCTGGGCTTCTACAGCCTAGAAATTCTATGACGTCTCCCTGATTATATGCCCTAATCTCTGCAGTGACCATTTGACAGACTTCTGACCTCTGGTAACCCTCATTATAGATGGCCTCGCCTCCTACTTTTTAAATCCAGAGGGATCATCTGATAAGAAAGCCTTCAACTTCCAGGCGTACAACGCTCAAAGTCTCTTGCATTCTCTTCTAGTCTTGCTTCCTTATGTCCTGCCTTTAAAATACTTGTCCCTACTCTGCCTGACTCATACCTTTTGCTCTGGGATGGAGGCTGTTTCTCTGTCTCTTCCCAAGGATTTGGTCTTCCAACTATTCCTCCTCTTTCCTGTTTCTTTAATCACTCCCTCACTACTCAAGTCTCTCAGCAGAAAAAGAACTCTTATGATCCTATGACAACCCTCAACTGTCTCTGATTTCTTTCATACCATTAATAGCCAGATTCTCCAAAGATATAAATCTAAATCTCTGGAGAAAATGTTCATAGTATTCATCCGATTTTCCCTCCTTCACCTTTGAGAAAGGCTAAAAACCTGCTCTCTGCATCTCTTTCCATGGAAATCTGACCTATGTTCCACTGGCTTTTGATCCTTCTTCTGAGTTCTCCCTTTCCTGGATTTCCAACTGGATAGGCACCTCAAGCTCATCTGGTTCCACGCTGAACTTGTTACTTTCTGCCTCCCTCAACTTTTGTATCAGTGAGTGACACAGCCCCTCTTGATTGCCCAAGGCTAAAGCCAGGATGCACCCTAGATCCTCTGGTTCTCATAACCAATTAGTACCAAGTGTGACCCAGTTCTACTTTCTAATGGGTCTGAGTTCCATGTGCTTTGTTCCCATTGTGACCATTCCTGTCCAGATGGCCCTGATGACTACAACAGACTTCTAATCAACCTCTCTGCTTCCAGTGTTGCTCCTCTCCAGGCCATTTGCCATGATGCAAACACCATAATCTTTCTAATATGCAAATATAATCATATCATTGGCTCAAAAGCCATTAGTGGTTTGCTGTTGTCTTTAGGATAAAGTCCAAGCTCTTTAATTTGGTCAGCTGTTCATTTGTTACCTGCCTACCTTTGTCGTCAACACCATCCACTCGCAGACTAAGGCTCCAAACATAATGAGCTTATTGCAAGGTCCCAAATGAGCCAGGTAGTGCATTGCTTTTTGAACTTTGCATGTATGGTTGTCCTCTTCTTGTAAGTTAAAGTCAACCACTGTCTTGGAGATGACCTGAGAAAGATTTCTTTGGCAACAGTTGTATATTCCACACTATGATAGGCCAAAGCCCTTAAATGAATAATAAAAGTTCCTTACGGTTTATATAATGCTTCATACATTTTTATAAATAAAGTTTTGGTGTAGGAGTAATATATATTCACCACAGAAAATTTAAAAAAGGCAGGCATGCATGTAATGTGTGTATATATCTATATATGGATGTATAGAGACATACATATAAGAGGTAGATAGATTTAAGGAACAGGTTCATCTTATGCATGTTTTATTTTAAACCAAACACTTCTCTTTATGTGCTGAAAATATCAGTAAATAATTTAATAGAACATCAATTATGATAATGCAAACAGCAGCAAACTGTAAGAAACCATCATATCTTCACATGAGAATTATTTTTGACCTTGCTAAGAACTCTCTGCGAACTTCCAGCTTTCTTTTTTAGTTTTGGGGGATTAAATATACATGGTATAAAGTTTACCATTTTCACCACTTTTTAAAAAGATCTTATTTATTTATTTGACAGAGAGAGAGAGATCACAAGTAGGCAGAAAGGCAGAAGGAGAGAGTGGGGGAAGCAGGCTCCCCGCCGAGCAGAGAGTCCCATGCGGGGGTTGATCCCTGGACCCTGAGATCAGCACCTGAGCCGAAAGCAGAGACCCAACACATTGAGGCACCCAGGCGCCCCATCCATTTTTAAGTATACAATTCAGTGGTATCAAGTACATTCATAATGTTGTGCAGTCATCACTACTATCCATTTCTAGAACTTTTCCAACATCCTAAACAGAAACTCTGTATCTAGTAAATGATAACTCTTCAGCCCTGCCTCCCCATAGACCTTAATAACCTCGATGTGTACATGTTGTTTTATAATTTTTTCACTTAATTTTCTAGTACCTTTAACTATTCTCCTACATAATTTTTAATGACTGCAAAGATCCTGTTGATTACATTATAATTTATTAAACTGGGTTCCTGTGTTTGGATATTTAAATTAAGTACAATTCTAATTTCTCACTCTCAAAACAACACTACTCTGAACTTACTTGCCTTATTGTTTCTTTTTTAAGAAAAAGAGAGAGAAAGAGAGAAAGAAAGAGAAAGTACAAGCAGGGGGAAGGGCAGAAGGAGAGGGAGAAGCAGACTCCCTGCTGAGCAGGGAGCCCAACTTGGGACTCAATCCCAGGAACTCCAGATCACAATCTGAGCCAAAGGCAGACACTTTACCCACTGAGCCACCCAGGCACCCCCTGCCTTATTGTGTTTTAAACAGTTTTTGTCTTCTGAAATCCTGTGAGGATTTAGAATTGACCATGTTGTGTCACATTTGAAATGAAGAAATATTAGACTGTAAATTTTGTCTGTATGATACTATAATGAATATATGCCATTGTATATTTGTCCAAATCCATAGAATGTAAATACCAAAATTGAACCATAAAGCAAACCATGGGCCTTGAATAATTATGGTATGTTGGTGTGGGTTCATTGATGGTAACGAATGTACTACTTTCGTGGGAGAGGCTGATAATTGGGGAATTTATGCATGTGTGAAGACACTTTTTCCCTAATTTTGCCATGAACCTAAAACTGCTCTAAAGCATTAAGCTTTGGAGCGATGGGTTGGCTCAGTCTATAGGGCATATGACTTGATCTCAGGGGCATGAGTTCAAGACCAACTTTGGGTGCAAAGTTTAGTTTAAAAACAAAAAACAAACCATTAAGTCTTAATTAAAAAAAATAATAATGGGGAAATAGAGTTCAGAGAGGTTCTGAGTTGTCTAATATCTCAAGGCTGGGAAGGGACAGGTCTGGAACTGGAACCCAGGACTTCGGGGTGCTTGCCCCTATTCTATACCATCTAAATCAGTCTCTTCATTTCTCAGCTTAGCAAAGGATTGCAGTTCAGCAGAACGGAGTATCAGGGGATGACAAACATATGTGGAGTGATGGCCAAACAGAGCTGCCAAGTCTGGGTTAAGTAGGAAGAGTGCAGACTTATGAGAACACAGTCAGGGGAGTTGTGAAATGCTCATGGACAGCAAGCCAAACTGGAATACCAAAAGTCAAGGAGGGGGCAGCTCATGACAAGGCTGTAAGAACTCTGAATGCAGCTAGGAACTGAGAATGGGCACCACCCTACTCCCTAGTCCTCACAAAGTCCATCACGTGAAGAACTTGCTAACATGGAGTTCCCAGCCTCTGGAATTTACCGGTGTACTATGTGCCAATTTGATCACTAATACAGTGGTAGTAATCAGATTTGGGGAAAGTTTTTTTTTTTTTTTTAAGATTATTTATTTATTTGACAGAGAGAGAGAGAGAGAGGTCACAAGTAGGAAGAGAGGCAGGCGGGGGGGGGCGGGGAGCAGGCTCCCCGCTGAGCAGAGAGCCCCATGTGGGGCTCGATCCCAGGACCCTGAGACCATGACCTGAGCCGAAGGCAGAGGCTTAAACCACTGAGCCACCCAGGTGCCCCTGGGGAAATGTTTTTGAACAAATCTAATGAAACACATTAGCATTTAGCATGTAGCATTTAGCTACAATAAGGTTAAGTGGGCTACTTAAAACTCTAGTCTCCTTTGCTCATTGGCAAAAAGGATGTTATCTTGGCAGAGAAACATTGGTATTGAAAGCAGATTGTCATTGGTCTTAAAACAATTACATTTATCATTATTTCATAAATGCAATTTATTTTGTAGAAGTAATCTTTAAAACATTAGGTCCACAGTGGAAATATAACAAAAGAGAATCTTCAAAGTGAATGAGTTCTAACTTTTCAACCAATTAATGCTGACTTTGCTCATTTAACCAATTTTCATTTATATAATTTTGCTTCATTTGGGTTTCCCTAAAACCAAAGACAGAGATGAGGACCTGTGAGCAGGAACTTAGCTGTGAAGTGATCCCAGGAAGCAGGAGGGCGGGAGTTGGGAAGTTTCTAAGGAAAGGAGAAACACCAAAATAATGTTTGCTGATGGGTAGGTTTCTGCTGTGAGCAACTATGTCTTACTTTTACGAGGGACTTCTAAGGGACTGAGTAGGATATGGCTGTAGAGTTGTCCCATTAAGGCAACTTAGAATCAAAGATCCTGTTGATTACATTATAATTTATTAAACTGGGTTCCTGTGTTTGGATATTTAAATTAAGTACAATTCTAATTTCTCACTCTCAAAACAACACTACTCTGAACTTACTTGCCTTATTGTTTCTTTTTTAAGATTTTATTTATTTATTTGTGAGAGAGAAAGAGAGAAAGAAAGAGAAAGTACAAGCAGGGGGAAGGGCATGGGAGTGTTTATTCATCAACTCCCAGCCTTACAGACTGCAGCTTCCTTCTGGGGGTCAGTCTACCCTCCAGTCTCCTGCCCCAGTGCTCCTGGGCTCTAGGATGGGATAAGCAGCCTTCTGTGGTCTCGAAGAAAGCCCTGAGGCCTAAACCAGTGTATGCCAGGCATAAGCACTCAAGATGGGCATGGGAACTACATGGAACTGGCCATCACAGTCGCCCTGGAGTTAGGTGGGCTGAGAGCATGTGCTTCAGAGAACACCAGGGTATACACTTATTTCTTTCTTATCTAAACCTCTTTATTTCAAAACAAAATACATGCACACATGCCCTTGCAACAAGGACAAAGCTTTTTTTTTTTTTTTTGGCTAGTACCAAAAAAAAATCAATTTTTTTAAGATTTATTTTTAAAAAAGATTTTATTTATTTATTTGACAGAGAGGGATCACAAGTAGGCAGAGAGGCAGGCGGCAGGGGTCGGGGGGGAGCAGGGTCCCTGCTGAGCAGAGAGCCCTATGTGGGGCTCGATCCCAGGACCCTGGGATCATGACCTGAGCTAAAGGCAGAGGCTTAACCCACTGAGCCACCCAGATGCCCCAAGATGTATGTATGTATGCATGTATTTATTTATTTTGAGAAAGAGAGAGAGCGCACACACAAGCCGGGGGAAGGGCAAAGGAAGAGCAAGAGAAATCCTCCAGCAGACTCCTCACTGAGCCACTGAGCTCAGTCCCAGGACTCTGAACTAATGACTTGAGCCCAAATCAAGAGTTGAACGCTCAACTGACTGAGCCATCCAGCTGCCTCTGCAAATTAATTTTTTAAATGTTATGTTAAATTTAGTATGGGAATTAAAGACAAGAGAAACATTTATCGAGAACTTTTTAAAAAGATAATGTTTTTTTAGGGGGCACCTCAATGGCTCAGTCAGTTAAGTGGCTGCCTTCAGCTCAGGTCATGATCCCAGGGTCCTGGGATGGAGTCCCACATCAGGCTCCCTGCTCAGTGGGGAGCCTACTTCTCCCTCTCTCTCTGCTTATGTCTCTGCCTACTTGTGTTCTTTCTCCATCACTCTAATAATTAATAAAGTCTAGCTACTATTTTTTTTAAAGTAATGTCTACATCCAACACGGGTCTCAAATTTACAACCCTAAGATTGAGTCACATGCCTTAATGACTGAGCCAGCCAAGTGTCCCATCTAGATCATTTTTCACTCAGCATCCACTAAACTTTGACATTGTATTTTCACCCAAAGAACTCAAATGTAAAATTAGATAATACTCTCAATGTCATTAGTTATTAGGGAAATGCAAATCAAAACCATGGTGTGATACTACTTCCTACCCATGGGATAGCTATAATAAAGAAGATGGACAGTAACGAGTGTTGGCAAGAATGTGAGGAGACTGGAACACTCATACTGGTGGGAGTACAGAAAGTACAGAAAGTTACCACCACTTTAGAAAATAGCTTAGCAGTTTCTTTTTCTTTCTTTCTTTTTATTTATTTATTTATTTATTTATTTATTTGACAGAGATCACAAGTAGGCAGAGAGAGGAGGAAGCAGGCTCCCCACTGAGCAGAGAGCCCGATATGGGGCTCAATCCCAGGACCCTGGGATCATGACCTCAGCTGAAGGCAGAGGCTTTTTTTTTTTTTTAAAGATTTTATTTATTTATTTGACAGAGAGAGATCACGAGTAGGCAGAGAGGCAGGCAGAGAGAGAGAGAGGAGGAAGCAGGCTCCCGCTGAGCAGAGAGCCTGATGCGGGACTTGATCCCAGGACCCCGAGATCATGACCCGAGCCAAAGGCAGCGGCTTAACCCACTGAGCCAGCCAGGCACCCTGAAGGCAGAGGCTTTAATCCAGTGAGCCACCCAGGCACCCCAGCTTAGCAGTTTCTTAAACTTATGTTTCCTATATGACTATCTAGCGATTCCACTAACTTTCTACACAAATGTTCACAGCAGCATTATTCATAATGGGCAAAATGGAAATGACCCAAAAGTCCATCATCTGATGAACGGATAAACAAAAATGCCCTATATCCATCCCATGGGATATTATTCAGCCATAAAAGGAATGACTTACTGATTCATGTAATAACATGGACGGACCTTGTAAATATGCTAAGTGAGAGAGGCCAGTCATGAAAGATCACGTATTATAGGATTCCATTTATGTGGAATGTCCAGAATAGGCAACCTCAGTCTCTCTGACACAAAGACCCTGTGTCTAGAGACAGAGGGCTATCTCTAGTGGTTGCCTGGGGCAAAGAGTAGAGATGGGTTTTAGAATACAACCCCCCTGGATTCAACATTATAAGCCTTGAAATCTTGGATCATGTGTTTAAAAACTCCTGTCTTCAGTGTCTTTGACTCTACAATGGAAATAAAAATGCCAACCCACTGTGGAGATTAAATTGAGAAATGTAATAAGGTGTCTGGCACAAGACACATTTAGTGAATGGTAACTATTATTACTACTACCACTATTATTGCTGTTGTTGTTGTTGATAAAGAACACAGGCTGAGGAAGTACACAGGATAAGAGATACAAGGCTAAAAATACATTAGAGAGTGGGCACAAAACTCTGAGCAGAGACTGTGTTAATAATTTGATCATGATAGGATATAAGGACTGCTTTAATTAGATGAACTATCAATCTCATAAAATGTGTTCAAAGACTATGGAGAACAATTAAAATTAGTATGGGGGAACTGAGGGAAGCATAAAGATAATTTCTACACAGTTTCAAGAGGGGCTTTGTGGACTTCATGGGTCTAACCTCAGCCTTGGAATTAAGAATTACTTTGCCAGGTAACTTTTTTTCTAAGTTATTTACTTACTTATTTCAGTAATCTCTACCCCCAAGGTGGGGCTTAAACTCACTATGCTGAGATAAGAGTCTGCTTGAACCAGCCAGGCGCCCCTGGTCAGGTAACTGTCCAGCTTGCACCTGGGCCAACTGACTAACACTTTCTGGTTTAGTCCACCTGGTTACACTAGACGTGTCATTATTATCTTGCTTATCTGGAAGATTTAAGGGACTTTCCCCAGGTCCCAGAGTTAGGAAGTGGCAGTGTCAGGCTTCAAACCAGTCTGTCTAAATTCAAAGCTCATGTTTTACAAGGGAAGAAGAGGTCCAAGGAGAGGGACGAAATGAAAACGAAGAGGAATCCTGAGGAAGACTGGCTGCTAATCTCTTGGCTTTCCCTTCAGATAGCCTCCCCCAGGACAGTGACTTTGCTTACCCTGGGCCTCATTCATATCAGGTTCAGGTGCACAGCTCCAACTGGACTCCATTTACATGGAATTCACAGCCAGTGGTGGCAACCAGCTGCCCATGCCCAGCAGATGATGTGGGAGCCAGCAAAGTGGCTTGCAAAAAGATCACAAGGTGAGTGTGTGTGGTGGGGCCCGGCAGCAGGAAAATGCAGGGAAAGGATGCTGGGATGAGATAGGCATGAACTGGAAATGTAGGAAAGGTCAGATCGCAGCGGTTGGGAAAGGGAAGGGAAAGATGGAGGTTGGGTTTGTCAGGAAAGGAAGGAAAAGGTAACTTTGGTAGAGGAAAGTTTCAGAGACAGTCACCTTGGGGAACATTGTATCTCCTAAGATAGCTGGGGCTCAGAGGAGCAGGGAGGGGACTGGGCCAGCAGTGAGTTGGGGGACTAACAGAGAGGAGGTGGAAGAAACCAGAGAAAAACCTTGCGTACTCTGCAGTTCTACTGAAACTCTCTGAGTTGTTTTTGCTGTAGATGCTGGGATGGAAAACGAAATAGGTTAGTGATTGGTCTTTTCACTTAAAAAAGAAATACTCAGGAAGTTTTGATGACTCAGTGATGAAAGTGATATTGTTTTGAAGTATGAAGCATATCAGGGGACTTTTCTTTTTGTAGGTGTATTTTTTTTTTCAGTGTTCGATTTTTCAAAAAAATTTTCTTTGGAAATGGAAACATTTTTCCACCTCTGAGAGGTCTCAGTTCTGGAAGATGTTATATCTACCCACAAGTCAGCTCAGCGACAACGCTCTAGATTTCTCCTTTGATGTTGGATGCCTGGACTCTGAAAACTTCAGCTGACTTTTGGAGGCTATTCTCCTGTTATACTCATTATGGTTTTACAGCCTGACATGGTGTCACCAAGTCACCAAGTGAAACACTTGTAGACAAGGCTGGGCTCCAAATCCTAGAACTGACTTTTAGTCCCCAACTAAAAAGTCATCATAATATTTTTAAATTATGATAAACCCCAAATCATACCTGAAATTTCTCAGGAAGTCTGAGTTAGCCTTATGGATTTTAAATGAAAGGTGGATCTGTTCAAACCCATCTGAGAAGAGGTTTCCATGGTCGCTTATAACCCGATTATGCATTTAATAGTGTATTGATCATTGAACTTTTAAAAATATAGAGAGACACCACCAGACACCTTTAGAGCTTTCAGATCTAAACTAGCACCCCCAAACCACTTGCAAGCCAACATGCTTTCTCAGGTGTGTGAAACATGACACCAAGTTTGTGGGTGGATTGTAGTAAAGATTGTTAAGGAGGAAAACTCTTCATTGCACCACCATGCAGCAATTACACTAATAGTTCCCATCTGAATAATGCCTAGAAGTTTACACAGCTGTTGCACATGTACTTCCCACTCACCCCTCATAATAAAGTAGATATTAGCGGTGTACCTCTGGAGACTGAACAACAGAGTGAAACACAGTGGTTTCCAAACATTTTTGCAACCTAGCAAATTTTAATTAAAAAGACCTATGTATAAACACCAGTGGGCCCAAGGTACCCTTTACCCCCACCTTGTTGGAGCCAACCACTTCCAGAATGTTCTCTTAAGCACCACTTGAAGACCACCAGTGTCATTTGAAAAGAAATGTAAGTTTTGAATTTGAACAAGCCCAGTGTTGATGGAATGTGACTCAATATCCATATATAAGCTGGAGACTACTTTGGATGCATTATAGCACCTCTCCAATTCTCAGTTCCCAATTTGTAAAATGGAAATGATAAGGTTGCCGTGTTAAGTTTCTAACCTGAACGGTATCTTTGTCCCCTTAAGTGATTTGCTCAAAGTACTGAAAAACTATCTTAGAGAATCTAAATCTTCTGCCACCAAATTTAGGGCTTTTTCTACTCTATCTTATAACTACAGAGAGTGGAGGCCATAACAATGGCATGATGTCTTCTCTTCAAAAAACAAAGCAATGCAGTCTTATTGATAACGGTTCCCTTGAGAGAGAAGCAGAATGACAATAGGGAAGGAATGTTTTAAGTGTGTGTTCTCTGCCCGGATCTGAGACCCTTTGGATGAACTTGAAGAGTTCCATGAACCCCCCTGAAATAATGGGCAAAAATTTCGGATGGGTGCTGGGTGACCTGGCTGGCTGAATCAGTAGAGCATGTACCTGTTGATCTCAGAGTCGAGTTCAAGACCCACATTGGGCATCAGCCTACTTAAAGAAAATATCAGATGTGTGCAGACATGCATATTTCTGGGAGATGGTGTGTAACTTCAAAATTATCAAAAGTGTCCATAAAACAAGAGAAGTTTGGAACTTGTACACTAAGGAGTCCATGCCTTGATCGTGGATTTTGACGTGCCTTTTACAAAGCCAGAGGCTGTTGTCGGCTCTTCCAATCTGTCCCACAGAGGCCTGTGATTCCCAAACATTAACAAGTTTAAGAACTATCTGTATATAATAGACAAATACAAATCTGACTGGGAATTAGATGATGTTAAGGGTTAATTTTTTTAGGTGCTATTAAATAAAACTTTTCAGATAATTAAATTATTAACATATGTGAATATTTTTCACCAAAAACACTGCTACCATTTAAGACGAAAGGTCTTGGTGGGCCCATTCAAAGATTCACTCTTATTTTATGGAAAAAGAGACTGGTAAAATATTCAATATAGAACAGACTAAAAACAAAGAAACAAACAAACAAAACTACAGTTCACTGGATCCTTGACTGACAGCCATTTGGGTGGCTCAGTAACTGGTTTTCAGAAAAGCTCTAGTCTCATTATGTTCATCAGAAAAGTGCTTAAGAATTTTAGCATGAATTAAATATATTTGCAGATGGTGGTTATGAATTCCATTATGCAAAAGTGTCTGTCTCTGACCTCGCTAGGACAACTCGTTTTTAGCTAATCTCCACACCCAACATGGGCCTCAAACTCATGATTCTTAGATTAAAAGTTGCATGCTCTATGGACTGAGCCAGCCAGGTGTCCCACAGGTTTTCAATTTAAGTGTGAGAGTGACATTGTCAACCTGCCTCCCCCCCCCTTTTTTTTTAAATTAACATTTTGGTAAGTATTTATTGAAAACAATGGATTTTTTTTCCCCAAAAGTTTACTCTTAATTTAGGACAGAATGAGACAATTATGAGGTTGGAAGTACATACTTCATTTGTTTGTACTATTAATTTCTTTTTTATTTTTACCAAACTTTGTTCAGATAATATTGATATATAGCACTGTGTAAGTTGAAAGTACACAACTTTGTATTTGATGTGTATTTGATTGTATGTATGTGAAGATTTCATATACCTACATATTGTGACATGATTACCATAATAGTTAGTTAAAACCTCTGTCATTTCACATAATTATAATTTTTTGCCCAATTCCAACTTTTTGCCTGTGTAATGACGTTTAAGGTTGACTCTCGGATCTCCTAGTGGCTCTATCGGTTGGTTTCAGCTCAGGTCCTGATCTCAGGGTGGGGAGATCAAGACATGCCTTGGGCTCTGTGCTCAGCGGGGAGTCTGCCTGAGATTCTTTCTCTCCTTCTCTGCCCCCCACACCATGTGTTTGCGCTCTCTCTCTCGTTCAAATAAATGAATAAGTCTAAAAAAAAAAAGATTGACTCTTAGCAACTTTCAAGTATATAATACATATTATATGTATATAATAATAATAATATAAGTATATAATACATACATATATGTATTATATGTATAATCACCATGTTGTACATTAAATCCCTAAAACTTATTCATCTTATAACTGGAAGCTGGTACTTTTTGACCAATACTTCTTCATTCCCAGACCCCTCACCATTCCAGCCCCTGGCAACTACCACCATTCTACTCTCTGCTCCTCTGAGTTCAGCTGTGTTAGATTGAACAGATAAATGAGAATATACAATAGTTGTTCTTCTCTGTCAAATTTACTTTACTTAGCATAAAGCCCCCAACGTCCATCCATGTTGTCACATATCATAGGATTTCCTCCTTTCTCATGGCCACGAGAAAGGAGGAAATCCATATAGATCACATTTTCTTTAACCACTCATCTGTTGACAGACAGATTGCCTCTGTATCTTGGCTGCTGTGAATGATTCTGCAGTAAACATGGGACTGCACAGACCTTTTCCATATCCTATTTTCATTTCCAATTTCATTTCAATACCCAGAAGTGGGACTGCTGGCTCACATGGCATTTCTGTTTTTAGTGTTTTGAAGAATCTCCATACTGTTTTCAATAGTGGCTGTTATCAGCTCCCATTCCTACCAATAGCTCACAGAGGTTCCTTTTCTCCACGTCCTCACCAACATTTGTCTATACCTGTTGGCCATTTGTATGTCTTCTTTAGGAAAATGTCTGTTAAATTCCTTTTCTCATTTTTAAAAATTTAATTGCTTGGGGAGCACTGGGTGGCTCAGTGGGTTAAGCCTCTGCCTTCGGCTCAGGGTGTGATCCCAGGGTCCTGGGATCGAGCCCCGCATCAGGCTCTTTACTCAGCGGGGAGCCTGCTTCCCCCTCTCTCTCTGCCTGCCTCTCTGCCTACTTGTGATCTCTGTCTGTCAAATAAATAAATAAAATCTTAAAAAAAAATTTAATTGCCTGGTTTTCTTGCTATCGCATTGTATGTGTTCCTTAAGTATTTTGGATAGTGACCCCTTACCAGATAGGTAGCTTGCAAACATTTTCTCCTATTCCATAGGTTGCCTTTTCATTTTGTTGTTTCTTTTGCTGTACAGAAAATTTGGGGGTTTGATGTAATCCCATTTGCTTATTTTTGCTTTTGTGCTTGGGCTTTTGGTGTCATATCCAAAAAATCGCTGTGAAGATCAATGTCAAGGAGCTTTTTCCCTACTTTTTTTCTAGGAGTTTTATGGTTTTGGGTCTTATCTTTAAGCCTTTAATCCATTTCAAGTTAATTTTTATGAATGGTACAAAATAGGGTTTGATTTTATTCTTTTGCATGTGATTATCCAGCTTACTCAACACCATTTATTGAAGAGCACATCCTTTCCCTTTTGAGTATTCTTGGCTTTCTTGTCAAATGTTAGTTGACTATTTAGGCAATGGTTTATTTCGGGGGCTCCCAACTCTGTTCTATTGGTTTATGTGCCTGTTTTTATGCCAGTGCCATACTGTTTTGATAACTGGCTTTGTGATATAGTTTGAAATCAGGAAAAGCAATGCCTCCAGCTTTATTCTTTTTTCTCAGGATTGCTTTGGCTATTCATAGTTTTTTGTAATCTCATATGAATTTTATTTTATTTTATTTTATTTTAAAAGATCTTATTTATTTATTTATTTGACAGAGTGAGAGGAGGAAGCAGGCTTGCCGCTGAGCAGAGAGCCCGATGTGGGGCTCGATCCCAGGACCCTGGGATCATGAACTGAGCTGAAGGCAGAGGCTTATAATCCATTGAGCCACCCAGGTGCCCCTCTCATATGAATTTTAGAATTTTTGTTCTATTTCTGTGAAAAATGCCATTGGAATTTTGATAGAAAATGCATTATATCTATAGATAACTTTGAGTAGTATAGAGATTTCAATATTTCAATATTATTAATTCTTCTGACCCAGTAACATGAGATTTACTTGTGTTTTCCTCAGTTTCTTTCATCAAAATCTTATAGTTTTCAGGGTACAGATCTTTCTTCTCCTTCGTTAAATTTATTCCTTAGGAGTTTTATTGTTCCTGATGCTATGTAAATGGAAGTGTTCTCTTTTTCAGGTATTTTGTTGATAGTGTATAGAAATACAATTTATTTTTGATTTTGGGCTTGGTATATATATGGCTTTCATTATGTTGAGGTATATTCTTTCTATACCAATTTGTTGAAAAAAAATTTTTTTTAAATTTATTTGACACAGAAAGAGAGAACACAAGAAGGCAGAGAAGCAGGCGGGGGCGGGGCAGGGAGCAGGCTCCCTGCTGAGCAGAAAGCCTGATGTGGGGCTTGATTCCAGGACCTCTGAGATCATGACCAGAGTCAAAGGGGCAGAGGCTTAACCCACAGAGCCACCCAGGTGCCCTGAGAATATTTTTTTTATCATGAAAGGATGTTGTAATTTGTCAAATGCTTTTTCTGTATCTATTGAGATGATCATATGATATTTATCTTGCATTTTATAATGCAATATATACCATTTATTGATCTGGGTATGTTGAGCCATCCTTGCATTCCAGATATAAATCTCACTTGATTGTGGTGTCTGATACATTTAATGGACTATTGAATTTGATTTGCTCTGTATTTTGTGGACAATTTTTGCATCTATATTTATCAGATATTGGTCTGTTGTTTTGGGTTTTGTTTGTTTGTTTGTCTTTGTTTGTTTTGTAGAGTCCTTATGTAGCTGGCTTCATAAAAAGGAGTTTAGGAATGTTCACTCCTCTTTAACTTTTTGAAAGAATTTAAGAGGGATTTGCATTAATTCTTTTAAAAAGTTTGATAGAATTCATCAGTAAAACCATCTTGTCCTGGGCTTTTCTTTATTGGGAGGTTTTTGTATTATGACTCAATCCCCTTACTCATTATTGATCTGTTCAATGAATTTTCTATTTCTTCATGGTTCAGTTTTGGTATGTTTCCAAGCATTTCTAACCTAACTACTTCTTCCAGACTACCCAATTTGTTATATTTCCCTGTTTTTAAGTAATAAAAGAAATTTAGAATAGTTTTAGGTTTACCAAAATATTGCAAAGACAGTACAGAGTTCCTACATATCCCAGACCCAGTTTTCCCTATTTTGACATCTTACATTACTCTGATACATTTGTTGCAATTAAGGAACCAATATTGGCACAATACTATTAACTAAACTATGTGCATTATTTGAATTTTACTAGTGTCGTTCTCATATCATATTGAGGTGCATTCAATCAACATGACTTATCACTGATGATGTTAACTTTGATTACTTGGCTAAGGTAGTGTTTGTTGCTTGCTAGACTTTTCCACTGTGAGTTACTCCATACATTATTTCCATACACTATTCTTTGGAAAAAAGTCAATAAGCACAGTCCACACTCACCCTCCCTAAAAGCATTTTTAGCTACATACTGAAATATTTAGAGATGAAATAACATGATATTAAATATTTGTTTTAAAATATTTTAGCAGGGGTACCTGGGTGGCTCAGTCCGTTAAGCTTCTGACTCTTGATTTTGGCTCAGCTCATGATCTCAGTGTCCTGGGATTGAGCCCCACACTGGGCTCCCTGCTCAGTGAGGTGTCTGCTTCTCCCTCTACTCCTCCCCCCAACTTGTGCTTTCTCTTGTTCACTCTCTCTCTCTCTCAAATAAATAAAATCTTTTTAAAAAATAAAAGAAAAATTTTAACAAAGAAAGAAAACCAGAGAGGGGAGATAGATAAAATTAACTGTGGTGATATACCTATGACTACAGGAGCAGGCAATGTATATACTAGAAGACAAAGAATTTTCAACAATTTTGGGGGTCTCCTTCATTGAGAGATCACCTACAATATGTATAATGTCTAGAATATCAGCTTTAGGATCCTATTTTTTTCTTCATAAACTGGACCTGTCCCTGAATTCCTCTCACCCCTCTTATCTCTTCTGACTCTTGTGCATTTAACCTAATAAGTTTAACCTAATAAATTATGTTTATTAAATTGGATTTTGTCTCCTGTTAGTATGGACTAAATGTTTGTGTTATCCCCCTCAACTCCAAATCATATGTTAAAATGCTAACCCCCAAGGTGATAGTATTTGAAGGTTGGGTCTTTTGGGAGGTGATTAGGTTATGAGGATGGGACTCTCATGATTACAATTTGTGCCCTTAGAAAAGATCCCAGAGGGTGCCTGGGTGGCTCAGTGGGTTGGGCCGCTGCCTTCAGGCTCAGGTCATGATCTCAGGGTCCCGGGATAGAGTCCCACATCGGGCTCTCTGCTCAGCAGGGGGCCTGCTTCCCTTCCTCTCTCTCTCTGCCTGCCTCTCTGCCTACTTGTGATCTCTGTCAAATAAATAAATAAAATCTTTAAAAAAAAAAAAAAAGAAAAAAAGAAAAGATCCCAGAGAACTAGTTTGCCCCTTCTGCCTTTTGAGGGACACAGTAAAAAGATAGCTGTCTATGAGGAAGCAGGGTCTCACCAGATGCTGAATCAGCCAATACCTTGGTCTTGGTCTTCCCAACCTCTAAAACTATGAGAAATAAATTCCTGTTATGTCTAAACCACCCAGTGTATGATAATTTGTTTTAGCAGCCCAAACAGACCAAGATACCTGCAAAGCATAATTTACTCCCATTATTCCTTTGGTTTAACGAAGTAAGGTTCTTGTCCATCCAAGATGTTCAATAAATATTTGGAAATGGGGGGAAAAAATCACCTGGAAAGGTATTTGTTTCAAGGTGAAAATTCCTGAACCTTGCTCCCCCAAGATTCTGGGACTCCACATGTTAATTAAGCTCTGTCTTCGTGTTTGATGTAAGTGCTTCCTAGACCATTCTTTTAGAAATGCTACCTAAATTATAAAGGCAAAGACCATCTTGATGATCCCTATATTTAATACATGTTTCTGATGAATGGATACACTAATGAGTGAATGAATTTATACTCTTTGTGAATGGAAGAGAAAAATGGATCACAACTAATTTTTATTTTCAGCTTTTGACACAGTCTTAGCTGTAGGTCACTTGCTTTGCTCTCAAAATCCACTAGTCATGCAAAATCATAACAAGTATAAAAAAATGATGACTTAAAAGGACTTAAAAGGACTTGCACCAAGTTTTCTGGTTTCAGTGTGGCTAGTTCTGTCCACCTTTACCAGCTTCTTCATTACACTGACTTATTGTTTAATTTTATAACCCCACCTTTATCATGGACATTACACAAGGCGCTAGAGAAATAGAGCTGGATGAGAAAATTCCCAGTGCTCGATGGCTCCATGGTGGAAAAGAAAACCAACCACTGCACTACAGTGTTCTAAATGTACTAAGAGAGAGAACACATTTTCCAGTGTAGACTTTACAACTCACTCCGTGTAACTGCATGCACAGAGGGTGTTAAATCTCTAGAAATGCTCAGCCTCTACCTTTTGTGGCCAAGGGATCAAAACAACTACCCCATTCCTCATTTTGTTGCCTAGGGTTTGTGGCTTAAAGATCCCACTCAGACAAGTTTTTTGCCTCCAATTTCCGCTCTTCCTCCCACACTCGTGCCAGTACCAGGTATGGCAAACCTACTCATTTAGCTGGGAGCTCTCAGGCAGCCCACACATTAAGGTGAATATGATAAGTTAAATACATCAGTTATATACTTTACAGTTTCCTTAAGATAAAAAGCACAACGCAAGTAGATAGTACTTTAAATGTCTGGGGAGCAATATGGTATAGTAGAAGGAACAGAGATTCAGGACTCTAAGAGGAAACCGTACAATAAAAACACAGACTTGCTTTTTTCCTTTTTCTTTTTCCTCTTTTTTTGCACAAAGCTTTCAGTCCCCAGAGCCCTTTCCTGTATTAACTCTGTGACATTAAGCAAGTCGTAGAGTCTCTGGACCTTGGTTTCCTTATCTGTAAAATGAGAGGGTTGGACCCAGGTTATCTCTAATGTTCCTTCCAGCTTGAAAAGTCTGATAAGAGCTATTATCTACCCTATGACTTCATGTAAAGATCCAGCTGGACGACTCCTCCCCTCTCCTAGCTCTGGGTTAACCTATGGGGTTATGCCATTTAAATACAGGGACATGAAATGAAAACCTGAAAAGCTGTGTACATTGGGACATGAGGAGCTTAGACTCTAAAACTGAAAAAGATATAGTCCTATAGAAAAGTTATATAGAAAAAGTGGAAACTAAGTGAGGGTTGCCGGGTTGGCTTAGTTAAGAGGAGTGTGCAACTCCTGATTTTGACATTTTGAGTTTGAGACCCATGTGGAGTATAGAGATTACTGAAAATAAATAAAATTTAAAGAAAAAAAGGAAGGGGCACCTGGGTGGCTCAGTGGGTTAAGCCTCTGCCTTTGGCTCAGGTTATATCTCAGGGTGCTGGGATGGAGCCCCGCAACAGGCTCTCTGCTCTGCAGGGAGCCTGCTTCCTCCTCTCTTTGCCTGCCTCTGCCTACTTGTGATCTGTCTCTGCCAAAGAAATAAATAAAATCTTAAAAAAAAAAAAAAAAGGAAAAGAAAAAGTAGAATAGCTAGCAGGGGGCAAAGCAGCATAGGCTTTTGACATGGTCTGGACGGGTCTGATGGTCCTTTCATCATTTCTATTATAGTATGTTTGGTCACTGACCAACAATGTAAAGAATGCTTACAGTTGCAAGACACTAGATTAGGTCCTAAAAATACTGAGGGAAAAGTAAGCTGAAAATTCCATTATTTGGCTAGAATATTAATTAAAACTGCTTCAGGATTTAAAAAGATCAAAAAACTTCTTAAAAAGATGATAATTCAACTTTTATTTTTTTCCAATATTTATTAAATTCATTAGTGAATATATGGTATAATAACAAAGTTTTATAATAAATATTGGAGGATTACAGCTGCATATTAAACTTTCTATACATATTTGCTGCTAGGAATTTCCCAAAGAATAAAAACAGAAAATACTGTTTTGAAAGGCCTTGCCAAATTTTTAGTAAAAATAGTTTTCTGTTTTTGGGGAAAGTGAAATAATGGTATTTTAGATAAAGTATTGTGTTTGTCTTTGGGCTTAAATGGTGCTAGATAATTATGAAAATTGTTCTGTACCCATTTAATACAAAAGAGATGTAGTCACTTGGCATTTTTATTTCAAGGGTAAATAAGGTTAAAAAAAAAAACTATCTGTCTCTCTATCAGAAACAAAAAATGAGAACTATAAAACAACTGTATTGATTTTCTTTTTCTACTTTGGGATTTGATCTCAGGCTGGTAACTTCAGGGACCATGGTCTTCACCTTAATTCAAACTGTATAGAATGCAGTAAATTAAACTTCGGACTCCTAAATACTTTGAGGTCCAACTTGGAAAGGGAAGGAAGTAAGAGTGAGAGGAAAATCAATTGCAAAAAAAAAAAATAACAAACGCTACCAATGAACAGAAATGGAGTCTGTGTGACTGAAACCAGTGGTAATGTACAGTGAAGACGATGAGAAAGCTAGAAGAATTGGGTTTATAATTGTGCAAAAGGAAATTAGAATTTTATTTTCTAAGGAAGAGCTGTTTAAGATGATGATAAATTTCTGGTTGGGTGACTGGAAGTAAGTTTAGTGTGATGAGAGACAAATTTTCTTGAAGAAACTCCAAGAATTGTGAATTATGTATTTAGATAAATCTGTGGCATGAATACTGAAAGCTCCCAATGAGGTAGTCTGAGTGTGTGGTATCTATGATTGCTGCCTTTGGAAAGTGTCAAACTTTACCTTGTGGCCACATCAAATTTTGTCCATTTCCTATGGCAGATTTGGAAAGCATGTGTATTCTTAGTTTACTGTGCTTGTTTTGCTTTGCTTTCACCTACTCTTAGAGCTTCTGTCTTTTAATAAGGAAACTTAAATATTTACACTTAGTCTGATATGTTTGTGATTATGCCTGCTAAATTATTCTTTGGTTGCAAAGCAACAGCAGAAACCAACTCTGGTTAACATGAAGAAAAGGCAAAGATATTGACTACAGAAAACTATTAGTAAGGCTGGAAGCATGCAGTAGGTCTTAGTTTCCAAAAATACTGCAACAACTTCTATCTCACATGCCTTTCTTTAATGTGACTTGGACACTCCTTACATCAAAAGATGGGAAATATGTGTCTTCCCCTTGAATTTTGGTAGATTTGTGACAATGGCAGAATTAAAATCACATGACTTCTGAGGCTAGATCATAAAAGGTGATACAACTTTTATCTGGTTTTCATAGGATGCTTGTTCTTAAAATTCAGTCACCATGCCAAGAAGACCCAACACCCCACGGAAAGACTAACCTGGAGAGGAACCAAAATTTCCAGCCATCAGCTTTGGCTGAACACTCAGCAGGTAGCCAGCACCAAACTTACTACGTGAGTGAGTGAGTCATTGTGAAAGCAGGTCCTCCAGCCCTAGCTGATGGTCTTTGGAGCACACGAGCCTTTCCCATCAAACCCTGCCCAGATTACAGATTTGTGAGCTAAAGAGATTAATTGCTGTTTTATTCATTAAGTTTTTGGGTGACTTGTTGCACAGCAATAGATAACTAGCACAGAAAACTAAGCTTAAAAATGGGCAGGAAGCAAGGCAATTTCTGAGAAATAGGAAGGAGAAATGTACTCTGGTTAATATCTATGGGTAGGATACCACATATGGAAGGAATGACCACTAATCATTTTCATTCTTCCCATTCTTCCTAACTTCTAGGATTCTGTGCAGGGGAATTAGTTCTGATTTCAGATTCTCACTCACACTTTGGGCAGAAAACCTAAGAAATAGCCCCAGTAAAATTAACACAAACATAGTAGCTTTAAGCAACACAAATTTATTATCTGACAGTCTGCAGGTCAGAAACCCAAAATAGATCTCACAGGGCTAAAATTAAGGTGTCAGCAAGGGCTGTACCTCTTTCTGGAGGCTTTAGGGGAGAATTTTTTTCCCTTTACAGCATATACAGATGTCTGCATTCCTTGGCTTTTGGCACCTTCCTTCAAAGGCAGTAATGTTGCATTTCTCTTTGCTTTTCTTCTACAGCACATCTTCCTCTATGATTCCTTTTCTGCCTCCTTTTACTGTTAGGCAACCTTGTTATTACAGTGGACTTATCTTGATCATTTAGAATAATCTCATTTAAATTCCTTAACTTAATCACATCTGCAAAGTTCCTCTTGCCTTCAAAGATAACATATTTGTAGGTTCTGGGGACTGGAACACGGACATCTTTGTGGGGCTATCAGTTTACCTAACATAGTATACAAAATAAGAATGGATACTGAGTAGGCCTGCCACTCTGAAAACACACCCTTTACACTAGTCAATCTCAATGGTTTATATTTTCTTCTTCATTTTATTAAATTTATCAAACTGTCCTTTTCCCCCTTTTGTCCCCCACTTAACTAGCTTGTAACTTAAATATCTGATTTATTGGCTTTTTAAAAAAATATTTTATTTATTTGTTTGAGAGAGAGAGAGAAAAAGTGAGCATGAGCTGGGGGTGAGGAGAGGAGCAGAGGAAGAGAGAGAGGCAGAACCCCCACTGAACAGAGAGCCCCATGTGGGACTTGATCCCAGGACCCTGAGATCATGACCCGAGCCAAAGCCAGACACTTTACTGACTGAGCCACCCAGACACCTCTTAAAAATCGAATTTATATTTGCCTATGTGGTGACCCTTATATTTATTATGCATAAATGTCTTACATTTTTCTGTGTGTATTTAGAGATTGTACATAACTACATCTCCAGAAAAGATAAAAATCTTCTCATGGTTCTCTCTCTCTCCCTTCCTTTTCTCCTCAAGATAAGATAATTTTAGTTACAGGTGATCATTATTTCATTTTTACTTTATGAATCAGCAAAGGGAATTTTTTAAATTTTCTGTAACAAGAAGTGTTTGGTTACAAATAACAGAATACCCAACTAAAGGTGGCTTAAATAAATTGAGACTTATTATGTCACATAAGAAGAAGGTCAGACATCTTGTTCCTGGATTAGTTAACTTAGTGACTAATTTAATGATGTCATTAAGGATCTAGATACCAATCATCTTTTGCTTTCATTCCCAAGCTCATCCTGACATGGCAGGAAGATGGCTGCTAAAGCTCTAGCAATTATATCCACACACACCCATATCTAAAGACAATGTATTTGTTATCTATTACTGTGTAACAAATCAAGTGGCTTAAAAGAACAGTGAAATTTATCATCGTTCATGGTTTCTGTGGGTCAGGGATTTGCAAGCAGCTTGAATGAACTGTTGTAGCTCAGGGCCTCTCAGGAAATGGTGGTCAGAGCCAGCTGAAACTGAAGTCGTCTGAGGGCTCGGTTGGGCTGGAACATCCATCTCAAGGCAGCTCACTCCAAAGCTTAAGTTGCATACACTGTCCACAGAATGTGGTGACTGGCACCCCTACAGCAGTGGCTGTCGACTGGGGATGATCTTGCCTGCCAGGGGACATCTAGCAATGTCTGGACATATTTTGGGCTGTCATAACTGGGAAGGCAGTTAGTGGGTAGGAATGCTGTTAACCATCCTATACTGTCCAGGGTAGCCCCCTACAATAAGAGTTATCAGACCCAAAGTGTCAATAGTGTTGACGTGAAGAACCCTGGTGTTTGAGCTGTGAACCAAGAGAACAAAGCAAAAGCTGAAATGCCTCTTATTACCCAGCTTTGGTAGTCTTCTGTATTCTGTGTTAGAGAGCCCTACACAAGGGTGTAAATACCAGGAGGTGAGGCTTGTTGGAAGCCATCTTGGAGAACGGTTACCACAGGCGCAAAGCTGTTCCTGGCCTTTTCCTATTCTCTTTGGTTCCTTTTCTTTTTTCAATTTTCAAAGAGGAAAATAATTTTTATAA
This sequence comes from Mustela putorius furo, assembly GCF_011764305.1. Classification (NCBI taxonomy): domain Eukaryota; kingdom Metazoa; phylum Chordata; class Mammalia; order Carnivora; family Mustelidae; genus Mustela; species Mustela putorius. The sequence goes on along the minus strand of NW_025421987.1, from coordinate 73,787,908 downwards.
CCCCCACCAGACTTCTCTTCACTTCCCTTAAGTCAGTGTTGAAAGATATGTCTGTGCCCACGGCAATCATTAGGGCAAGGAATAGAAAATTATATGATGACTTTAGACCAGTTAATACTGTCTCCCTCTGGTACTAAGGAGAGCTCATATTCTTTTTTTTTTTCTTTTAAAGATTTATTTATTTATTTGACAGACAGAGATCACAAAAAGGCAGAGAGAGAGAGAGAGAGAGAGCAGGCTCCCCGCTGAGCAGAAAGCTGATGCGGGGCTCGATCCCAGGACCCCAAGATCACGACCCAAGCCTAAGGCAGAGACTCAATCCATTGAGCCACCCAGCAGCCCCGAGCTCATATTCTTTAAATACATGGAGGGTAAATTCTCAAACTCGGAGTTTTGCTAGTGAGGAAGAAAGAGAATGATTTTGTATGAGTCATATATAGGGTTTGCTGTCTTTGCTTCCCATTATCCTTTGCATGATATATTTTGCTTTTGGATTCACTTTTCTCTTTGGTGAAATACATTTTCCAATAATAATTTAAGAAATAACCAACCAGGGTGCCTGGGTGGCTCAGTCAGTTGAGCATCTGCCTTCTGCTCAAGTTGTAATCCCAGGGTCCTGGGATCGATCGAGTCCAGCACTGGGCTTCCTGCTCAGTGAGGAGCCTGCTTCTCCCCCTCTCTCTGCCTGCCGCTCTGCCTACTTGTAGTCTTTCTCTCTCTGTCAAATAAATAAATAAAATCTAAAAAAAAAAAACAAACAAAAAAACCCCAACCATTTAAATCCCTCAGTCTCTGAAAATATGTGATTATTTTGTACTTTCTCAAATGCTAATTTAGTTGGGTAAAGACTTCTACATTAGAATACTTTGTCCCATTATCCCATATGTTAGAATGATTTGTCTCAGCATCCATTGTTGGTGATGAAAAATAGGTGAGCTGGTTAGAATTTCCTTATCCTTGATGTTCTGAAATTCTATCATGATGTGTTCAAGTGTGGTATTTTTTTACTTATGTACTGAATGGGAGCTTTTAGCCTGAAGATAAATTTTCTTTTCTTTTCTTTTTTTAAAGAATTTATTTATTTGGGCCCCTGGGTGGCTCAGTGCGTTAAGCCGCTGCCTTCATGATCTCAGGGTCCTGGGATAGAGTCTCACATCAGGCTCTCTGCTCAGCAGGGGGCCTGCTTCCCTTCCTCTCTCTCTGCCTACCTCTCCGCCTACTTGAGATAAATAAATAAATAAAATCTTAAAAAAAAAAAAAGAATTTATTTATTTTTTGAGGGGGGGGGAGGGAGAACACATCAGAAGAGTGAGAGGGAGAAGCAGCCTCCCCGCAGAGCAGAGAGCCCAACGCAGGACTCAGTTCCAGGACCCTGCGACCATGACCTGAGCTGAAGGGAGATGCTAAACTGACTAAGCCGCCCGGGTGCCCTGAAGATACATTTTCTATTATCTCTTTGAGTATTCTCTTCTACCCATTCTGTAGATGGCTATCAGATGAATGTTGGAACTTTGATTTATTCTCCATATTACTTAAATTTTTGCTCGTTGCTTTATCTATCCTTTCTTCTGCAATTTGGGATAAAACTGGACCCAATCTTCTAGATTACTAATTCACCCTTCAGTTCAGCTTGAATCAGCATAGCATGGTGATTAAAAGCCTGAGTTCAAATCCTGGTTCAGCCATTTATTACAGTGTTGCTTTGAGTAAGTTAATTAAACTTTCAAGTCTTCAGTTTACTCATATGTAAAATGAATATGCTAATATTATTGCCTACTTTAGAAGATTATAAAGATTAAATATGTTATGCATGAATGCTTAGAGGAGTATCTGCAGCATAGTATCACTTACTATTGTTCAATCTATACATTCATTTGATTTGATTTGATTTGAAGATTTTTTTATTTATTAGAGAGAGAGCATGCACATGGGTGGGGGGAGGGGCAGAGGGAGATGGAGAAGGAGACTCCCCATGGAACAAGAAGCCCATCATGAGACTCAATCCCAGGACCCCCAGATCACGATCTGAGCCAAAAGCAGAGGCTCAACTGACTGAGCCGCCCAGGTGCCCATATATATTCATTTTAAAAATTTCAATAAATATATTCATTATTCATCTAACTGGGTTTTTTTCATAATAGCTTGGTTGTTTTATGAATGTAAGATCCTGTATTATTTTTTCAAGGATAAAAAAATATTTATGTTATAAAACTTCTTTTTGCTCTATGAACAATAACTTTGGGATTCAGTCTGTTTGTTGATTGCAGTGCGTTCCTCTCTTTCATAGTAATAGCTTTTTAGGAACAGTTGGTGGGTTGTTTGAAAAATCTCATTTGCCTATCTTTGGTGCCAACTCAAAGACTTTATTTATTTGTTTATTTACTGGAGATAGATAGAGAGAGAGAGAGAGACCTTGAAAATGATAGGGGTGGTCAGATGCTTAACCACCTGAGCCACCCAGGAATCCTTGTGGTGCTCATTCTAATTCTGGGTGTTTGCTTTGCTGACTGTGGTGGGAAGGGGAGAAGTACACAATATCCTGCGTGGCAAGGGATGCGGGTAGTTTACCTTCTGTGGGCATGTGTGTGCATGCACGTGTGTGTGTCTGTGTATGTGGTCTCCTTTCTCCTCACCACTGGTCAGCAGTCCCTTGGGATGATACCCTCTCTCCTTGACCCAGGCACCCCTACTTACAAAGAGCATCTGTCTGGGTTGGGGGTGGACATGTCCACCTGCTGATTCTCATTATCCTGCTTGATTTTTGTTATATACTTTGTCATCATCAAACATAATCTTAGTTATGGATGATTTATTTACAATTTGATTATTTCCCTCCATGAAAGCAAATCTCCAGGGCCTAGTATGGGGTCTTCCATAGAGTAAATGATTTATGTCTTTATAGAATGAATGGGTTAATAGCATTCTTTAGTTGCTTGCTATGATGAAAGTGCCTCTCTTTGTAGCTATTGCCTCTTACCTTGAAGCCTCCCCAGCTCTTGCCCTGGTCCTACCCTGTACAGTTTTGGTTTACAGATCTACTGGCAATCAAATCCTATCTCCTTTATGTAATCCAGGAAGACCTCTGAATTGCTGGACCACTGATGCTCCCTTTTTTGTCTTCCATAACTCTAATTTTTAAAAATCTATTTCCTGTTATATCTAGGGATTTGTGGGGATAGAAGACATACAGAGTGTGCTTTTAGAAGCTCGACAAACTGTGTTACTGATTTCCAGTGCTTATTTTAGTTGAAGCATGGATATGATATTAAATTACATTGAATCTAATAGAGGGACCCTAACCCCCTTTGGTATTTGCTCTCTCTCTTTTTAAAAAAGATTTTATTTATTTATTTGACAGACATAGAACGTAAGTAGGCAGAAAGGCAGGCAGAGAGAGAGAGAGAGAGAGAGATACACAGGCTCCCAGCTGAGCAGAGAGCTTGAGCAGGGCTCTATCCCGGGACTCTGAGACCACGACCTGAGCTGAAGGCAGTGGCCTAACACATTGAGTCACCCGGGCGCCCTGGTATTCTCTTTTATAAATTTTTTTTAAAATATAAAAATATTTCAAATATGCAGAAAGATACAGAGAACAATATAATAAATACTAACTAGTAATCATCCAGATTTCACAATTCCAACCATTTAGTAATATTTGCTTAAGATCTTTCTTTTTTTTACTAAATTAGATACCATTGTTGGAGCCTCCTCCGTACCTTCTCCTTCCATTCCTCTTCCAGCCTTCTCACTATCCTGAAGTTGATTGTGTCCCTCCTGCCTGTGTCCATGCTTTCTATTCATGTTTTATAACCATATCTATGTTTTATAAACATATATTATATGTTTATAGGCATAAACATAATATTGTACTGTTTTACAGGATTTCAAATTGCAAATAAATGACACAAATTCTTTTAATACTTCAGATTACCCCAAGAGAAAAATCTCACTTTGTTCAAATTTTGAGTGCCTTTTCTGGCATTGCTAATTTTTTTTTAATTTTTTATTATTTTTTTATTTTTTTAAAAGATTTTATTTATTTATTTATTTGTCAGAGAGAGAGCGAGCGAGAATAGGCAGACAGAGTGGCAGGCAGAGTCAGAGGGAGAAGCAGGCTCCCCGCAGAGCAAGGAGCCAGATGTGGAACTGGATCCCAGGACGCTGGGATCATGACCTGAGCCGAAGGCAGCTGCTTAACCAACTGAGCCACCCAGGCATCCCCTAATTTTTCTTTTAAGAAAGGAATAGCAGGCTTCAGGCTAGAAGCCTGGAGCAGGCAGCCATAAGCAGAATTAAATAATATTGCTTTATTTCCCATTATATTTATTTTGATGGTTCCTTCTATTTTTTAGCAAGTGTTGGTACCTTTCCAGTTACAGTAGTGATTTCTTTATTTGTATATTTATTTGAGAGAAAGGGTACATCCATGCCAGTGGATGCGGAGGGGGCAAAAAGACAAAAGGAGAGGGAGAGAAAATCTTGAGTAGGCTCTACACCCAGCGCTGAGCTCATTGTGGGGTTCATCTCATTGCTCTCAGATCATGACCTGAACCGAAATCAAGAGTCAGATGCCCCCAAACGACTGAGCCACCCAGGCACCCCTGTTTCCTTTTAAATTAAATGAGAAAAAAAGAAAAGAGTTGCTTGAAAGAAAAGAAAAATATCAAGTAGATAATAGTATGGGAGGTACACAGACATGACAAAAAATTAGAGGAGTTTGTATTGAAATGGCTGAAATTTGATACACACTTGACCTCAAGGATAACGTTCAAGTTCCTTAATGAGACAGGAGAAGCTGACCTTTGCTTCCTTTCTCAGTCTAGTTACCACTATTACCTCACCTCCAGCACAAACAGCTTGGAGTTTGCTCCTTCCGTTCCTAGCTGAAGGGGCCCTGACTATGGTAATCTCTCCTTTTATGGTATTTCCTGCACCCATCACCAACCCCCACCTCCATTTGACTCTGCTCATCCAGTCAGCCTCTATTGAAGCCCTCCCCCACTTAGTACCCATTACTGTACTGAACATACAGTCTTCCAATTCTAAATCCAAGGGTAGAATTTAGTTCCAGTACCATAGCATCATCCTGGCCTGAGCAGCTGCTCAAGATGGGAAGAAAGGATGTGTCAGATAAAACCTGTCATATAAGATGAAGATTGTCCTTGGAAAAAAAATATTTATCTCATTTCTCATATGTTTGAAGTTTTAAAACTAGTTATGTTCATAGATCTAACTACCTGATCTTAATGATTTCTTTCAACACTGAGAGAATACATTACTTTGTCATCTAGATTAAGGGTAAAAAGGGAAAATTAAGGACCATGATGGGAAATGACAGGTTTTTTATGTCATTTCAACATCACTCGGTGGCTTCTTGCTCCTTACTTAAGCTGGATGATTTCATTAGAAAATGAGAGATCAAATCGAGCATTCTGAACAGAACGCATTTAAACATTTGACATTTTAAGGGCAAAAGCTCCTAAATAACTGTGTGGCCATTGAGATGTTGGAACAATTTTCCAGTTTCATGTTCCCCAGTGCATATAAATAGTTCAATAATACAACAACAATAAAACACAGCGCATAGCGAATGCTGTTTAAAAGTGTTCCATGTCTGCAGTCATGATGAACTAACTGCACTGACTTCCGTTCATTCATTCAAAAGTCTTATTTTGAAACCGATATTCACACCACAGGATTCCAAAGCCCTCGCTGCACTTGGCCAGATGTAAATTGTCATATTAACAGAGGTGCAGACAATGCTTTCAAAACTACTGCTGTATTTGGGGTAAAGTTGAATTTTAGCATTTCTCCCTATGTATTTCTCGTGGCCAAAAGAGAGGGGAAGGGCTGTGCGGGGGGCTGGGGGAAGTGACTTCATACTTTTGATTACGGAATGTCATGTTTGCCACTGTAAACGTTCAGCCTTTAAGAGAGAAAGCGGGTGGAGGGAGATCGCTCTCACGCCCTGCGTTTTGTATGTTACATCTTACCCACCAGCCAAACTTTCTCCATCAGTCTGAGTAGGTCAGCGGCGGAAGTGCTGCCTGAAAGGGAAACGCAGGGTCGGGAGGCGGCGTGTGCTGCCTTACCCGGTGTTGCCGTGGGAGTTACCTGAAGCACTCAAGCTCTTGCACCCAGAGAAAAAGCTTCTCGTTTCAATTCGGTCGTTTCCGTGGGGAATTGCAGTACGGGCAGGTCCTGGGTGTGGCGATGCCAACCGGGAACTCAGATCTCCGTCTTCCCGCTTCTGGCAAACCTTCCCAGCCCCCGACCGGCAAGCGACCCGCCCGCGACACCCGCCTTCCGGGATCCCGGGGGTCGCTGGCGGACGGACCCCGCCGCCGAAGCAAACCTCTGGAGTGCAGAGTGCGCTTCTCCCCCATTCGTTCCACGCCTGGAGGCGGATCCCCTTCCCTGCACATAAGTCCTTATATGCACCGGTTGCACCAGCCCGTCTTACTCCAGCCCCACAAATAATTAATGGGGGAGGGAGGCCCGTCGCTCTTTTTCCCCCCTCTGAATTTGTTCAGCGCTAGAGCAGCGAAACCTTCCGAAAAACCCCCTGATGCGATTGAGAGCCATTGTGCTGCAGTGCACGAATTGGACACACAAAAATAAAGCCCCTTTGCCCCTACGATAAGCGGGCCAGGGTTCAGGAACAGCTTTTCACATCCAACCAGATTAGCCTGCAAAAGCCTGGGCGGAAAGGGTGCGTGCCCCTCCCCCACCCAGGCTGGTGCAGAGGGACCGGGTCAGGAAGCGCGGCCTCTCCCCAGTTGGAGACCACGCCTCCTCCGCCTCCCCCCCACCGTCTTTACTCCTCCCAGGAAGCGGTGATAGACAGTTCTGTGTGGTTCTCCACCCCCACTCCTACCCCCCTCCCAGCAGAGTGGAGGAGTTGATGTGTCTCATTATAACAGCCAATGCAGCCGCCATCCACGCACAAGCAAAGAAGCATGTCCCATTTAAATACACCCACGCAGCCCCAGCGCCCTTAGCAGAGCAGGGCGCGCAGCCCACACGCACCGCGGCTCCGGGCTTGGAGATCCGCGCAGGTTGGGCTCCCGGACCCGGCGGACCGAAGAAGAGCGGAGGATAGGGATCCGGTGCTGTGGGGCCGGGGTGGGCGGGGGAGGCTGGGCCCCGGGCCTCTGGCGCGACACCCGCATGAGGACGCGAGTGAAATAGACCAAGGTGGAATTTCCAAGGGAGAAGCTTCAGGGTGGTTTTGGACCATTTCTCACGCGAAGATATAGACATGGCGAGCGACTCCCCGGCTCGCAGCCTGGATGAAATCGATCTCTCGGCTCTGAGGGTGAGCAGAACACGTTTTCTGATTTCTTTCCAGTGGTTTGGGTCGGGGTTGATGGGCTCGGGGGGTAAACTGGGGCCGGCATCGGTGGGCAGAGGCGAATGCGACGTGGAGGGAACCTGGCTTCTCGTTCTGATTCGGGGTCTGCTGAGGTGCTCTTGGCTAAGCCTCCACGCAGGGGCTGTGCGGTACGTGTCCTCCTTAGGTTGTGGCCAAGGCTCCCCCGAGAACCAGTGGAGCTAATGCCAGTCTCGTCCTAGACCGGTGTAATAGCCGTAAAAATGAAATGCAATGCTCGTGGTGTGTGTGTGTGTGTGTGTGTGTGTGTGTGTGAGCGCGCGCGTGGTATGCACACACGCCCCGGACGGTCACCTCGTGCCAAGGCGCGAGACCCCACCGTCCCTTTTTGCAAAAAGAATAACGGCAGCGTGAATAAAGGCACTGGCCACTCACTTTTTCCAGCTACCTGCAGGATGACATTGTGAGCCCGACTGTCCCCACGAAGCCGAAGCTGCCGCTCCAAGGGGACAGCTATTGCAATGCTGGTCTTGTAGATGGCAACTGCCTCCTCTACCCCCTTTCCGCCTTCCGCGCCGCGACTCCCTCTCAGCACTCTCTTCTGTGCCAGTCTGCCACTCACCTTTATTTATGGTTTAACTTAGCCCTGCCTGTGCGTTCCTACTTGGTGCCTCTGACATTTCAGTTTTATGGCTGAACTTAAGCAGGTGAAAGGAGGTGTTCTCAGATTTTCCCCAGTCAGACCGGAACTCCCGTGAGTGTGTGTGTGTGTGTGTTCGTGTTCGCTCTGTGTCTGTGGTCAGTCCTTTGTAGAGAGCATCTACTTCCCTCCAGCCCCGCGGGTTTGCGTTTACCTTCACGTGAATTGCCTCAGACGCCTTTTCATTGTATTGACTAAGACATCACTGCTATAGAATCCATTTTGCTGTTGTTTTGAGATCAGAATCCCAGGAATCCCAGTGTAGCCTCGACGACTCCCCACCCCCACCCTCGACTCCCAGCACACTCTTTCGGGGAAGGGGGCAGAGCTTTCTTGCCATTTTAATTAGATGCTGCCTGCCGAAAAGGGGGTGAGGGGTGGGGAAGGCGGCAGCAGCGTTGGGAGGGGGGGCGCTGAGAAGAATTGGATGCCAATTTAAGGATGGCTTCTTCCTCTCCTGAGCCAAGAATAAAATTAAAAAAAAAAAAAAAACAACCACATATATACTTGAAGCATGGGGGGCTGTTGAGACCGAATCGATGGTGTCTGTCCATATAGACACCCAGGATGGGTGAAGCTGGGAAGTTCACACGCCCTCCTGAGGCATACATTGTTAGACCGGTGCTAAATCTTGGGATAATAGACCTGAATCTTCATTACTTCTCCTGACACTGCCTCATTCTCCACGGTTATTTTAAAGAGCTACCTTTACAGTCAAAGTGGTACTTTTTCTTTAGTCTCATTAATCCTCTCTCCCTACACAGCTCCTTTTTAACTTCCCCCTCCTCTTTTTTATCCAAGAGGTGAGGTTTCTGCAAGGCAGTCCAGGGGTTGAGAAGGAACACAGATGCCATTTGAAATGGCTTTTTGATCGTTGGGCAGCAAAAGCTCATTCATGTGATATTACAGTAAGCTGTCTATTTCCCTGGCGCAGAAATGCCACATTCAGAACCCACTGCCCCCTGGGCAGCTGGGCGTGGGGGTTGGTGACAGGGTGGGTGCTTTGGCTAAGACTGTGGTTTCCTGCTTTACAGACTGTGTGTGTTCATCTGCCCTACTTTCTGCGCTGGGAGTTGCTGCCAGCGGGTTAATCAGGTGGATGGATGGCCCAGACTACAGGGTAGAGGAGAGTGGCAAAGCCCAGTAGGGAGTGGGATGGGGGGGGTAGGGGGAAAGAGTCTGAACAATGCACAAGGCTTGTGGTTTTCCTGAGCTAGAATCTCGTCATTGCTCCTCTAATGGAAAGCGCTCCGATTTTTTATTTGGGCTTGGTCAGAGGTGTCCCTTGTGGGCTTTTTCCTGGGGAAGGTATCCTGAGATATGGAGCACAGAGCCTGCAGGCTCGTGAGCAACCACGAGTGCTCACCGGCCTGCCTGGAGTGTGATTCACACACAGGAGGCCTGTGCTCCAGAGATCTGTATTTTGAAAAGATATCTTTGCAGGCTTCACTGAAATCGCTCTTTGTGGCCTGGGCTTAGTGCTTTGCCTCTGTATTTCTGCCTGCAGGAGGTGTGTAAAGAGGGAGGGCCAAGGCCGGCTCTGGAGATGGGAACTGCTGGCTGGAAGTCTTAAATGCAGATGTAGTGACAAATGCCTCCTGGACATTGGGGGGGTATGGCCAGTCTTGTAGGGGGTGAGGTGTGTAGGTTGGCCCTTGAGTCCACAGGCCATCTAGGTGATATCCACAAACCAGAGGGCAGATAATGTCTGTCTTCCCAAATTAGGAGAGGTGGGTTTATCTAGATGAGAGGTCTCATTTGTTCGTAACCCCTCAGAAAAGCCTGCCTGCTGAGAACCTGGCAGGGAAAGCCTGACCCCTGAAATGCAGCCAAGGTCAGTGGCATCTAGGAGAATTTGCTGCAGCCTTAACCAGTCCCTTGCTGTTTCCGTGGTTCTTTAATGTACACAATCAATGCTCTTTTTGTAAACCCTGAGCTCAGTGCATTAAAAGCAGATCCTGTCTGGAGAGGCCTTTATCCTTCTCACTTTGGGGGCTTATTGTTCTCAGCCAGTGATCCCAGACTGGACCCAGTCTAAATTTTCCCCAAATAGCAACAATGCATAATTTAAACCAGAGCAACCGGTGACAGCACTGATCATTTAAATTATGCAAGATTTGGATGGTTTTAGAAAGTAAGATAAAACAGCATCCTCTTCGGTTAGCAAAGAGATGATCTGAATCCATTTTTATTATTCCCAATTTTTAGAGCTCTGGAGATAAACTAAGTGTTGGAGGAAGGGGATGACTTCATAGACTCCGAGCTGAAAGAGAATTGGAGAACCCTTAGCCACTCCTTTCATTTAATACTAAGCTGAAGCCAGAGAGGTGTAGTTGTTGTCCAAGGTCACACAGCTCTGTCTGCCCTGGGGTGGGGGTGAGAGAGGTAAAAAGGGTGGTTTGGGGAGAAAAATCTAGGTTTCCTGACTTCTCACTCAGGGCTCTTTTCTCTAAGGCACACTGTCTGTGGCTGAATCAGAAATCAATAATACATTTTCTGCCTGAGCACCAAAAAATGGTAGAGAGGAATTATTTCACCAGAGTCATGGAATTGTATTTATCGAGACTAGAGAAACTGCTTCATGCAGGTAAGCTCCTAACACATAAAACTGTGGAGCAGTAAGGTACCTTTGGAATTCATCTTGTTCCAGCCTCCCCCACCCCAATTCTTCCCCTGCTGGCAAATGACGGTCTGAATCATCTAGGACAGATGGTTGTCCTGCATAGTACTCTCTCTCAGTTACCCATCTCCAGCTGAATTGGTCCCATGGGGTCAGTCTGGACATGACATTATTCAGATGTCTCTGCATGTGAGGTTTATAGAGCCTATGGATGTTTTGCATAATCTATGTGGATACTCATATATAGTGTTATGGTTATAAACTACCCGTGTGGGTGTATGAAATGTGTGTATACAGACATAGGCTACGGAAAACAATCTACTCATTCAAACTCAAGGCTTGAGTCATTCTCCCTTCAAGACATCACAGTATTAAAAGAAATGAAATTTGCCACCGGTTTGCTTTATTACATATGAGGTGAGATCAGCCCAGAAAGCTTTTTGGGGATTGGCATATATCTGAGTCTGAGCACCTTGGCTGTCCTTAATTTGGCCCACGGAGGCAGACATTCAAGGCCAAGATTGGCTGCTGCTGACTTCATGCTCTAAGTTTCTGCCAGGACTCGCACTCACTTTTCTGTGTGAACAGAATTAGATGACCTCCGCTTGTCTTTCCCCTGCCCCTCACTGCCTTCTAGGCCCAGCTATTTCTTTGTCCCTTAAGACCTAGATTTAAGAACTGACCTCATCTGGAAGACTTGCACACATCTTTCCTGCCACACTTTCTGTCCTGGTGTTATAAATGGTGTGGGGATTATTTTCTGCCTACTTAATGAACTCTGGCCTCATGAGGCCGGAGGTTAGGTCTTGCTCGTCTTGGAGTGTGTAATTGCAGTTAGTTGCATAAGCAGATAAATGCACAAATTAGTGAGTAAGTGAATGGCGTGGACTGAGCACTGGGCTCTGTGTCCGTGTCATAGTAGTTCCATGACTCCGGGTAAGTCCTGTAACCATAATTCATTTAAAAATGGGAATGATCTCAACCGCTTGCTTTCTCATATGCTGGCTTCAACAATCAAAGTGTTTACGGCAATGCTGTGAAAACTGTAAAGCACTACACAAATATACTATTCCATGATTAAATTGAATTTTATGGGAATCTTGATTCCACCATTTGATGCCAGTGATTCCACTTAATTGAAAATGATCCTGAGAAAAAGATATCAGAAGGTCTGGCATCGTTCTAATAGCACCTTTTTTCTTTTTATGTGTCAAGATGACCTTGTATGTTTCTTTGTGGGCCTGGGTTGACCTTTGCCCCAGGGTCAGCATTCATTACTTTTTTTTTTAAAGATTTTATTTTTAAGTAATCTCTACACCCAACATGGAGCTGAAACTCACAACCCCGAGATCAAGAGTCGCATGCTCTAATGACTGAGCCAGCCAGGCGCCCCTAGTGTATTTCTAAACTGGTGTCAGGTATCAACATTATTCATTAAAACTTTCTTCTTTTTTTCTTCTCTTTCTCTCTCTCTCTTTTTAAACTTTTCCCCCTCTTTATGGATTATCATAATTTAAGTAAAACAACATTTATTATGCCTGTGCCTTTTCAAAGTTTGTGTTTTGGGGAGGAGAGTGGGCACCTGAAATGATAGAATATTTGTCTTGTATTTAAAGCCTTCGGGTCAGAGGTCTCACGGGGTTAAGAAATCTTAAAACATTAATACCTTATCCCAGAGCACTTAATTAAATTTGGTCTTAAATGAGAATTTAGTGAAGTTGCAAGAACTCTAAGATGACAGTATCTTAAAGTAATATCAGAGTCTTTTTAAAATTAGGTACATTTTTTGTTTTTTCGAGATATAAAACAGATGTTTTCTCTGCCATGACATTGCCTCATAATGAAATAGTGTGTAGTGGTAGTTATCAGAACATCAGAGAAATGTGCATAATCATTTTCAGTGTCCATTACTAACTGGAGTAATCTTGGTACAAAAGCGAATATAAGTCATTATTTGCTGTTTGAGTAACTGTCTGCTTAGGAGGTCATAGAATATTTTCTTGACTAAAGAATACCCAGCCTTTTTTCTTCACGAAAATAGCACACTGCCTGCCACCTTACCTGTAAGGCTCTTTAAATCTCGTCATTTTGAGTCTTCTTGCTGTGTCTCTGTGTGTCTGCCCTGGTATTCGTCTTCCACGCCCTTCTCGTCCGTTCCCATTCCTTCCTTCAGGGGGTACGGTTTGAATGTCCACCTGGCTTTGAGCTACTGTGATTGGATCATGGCTGCCACGCCCAGCTGAGTACCCCCGGTCTCTGAGTCTGTGATTCTGAGGGAATTTGGGATAACTTAGGGTTTGAAAAATGCTTTTGTGTCAAATTGGTTCTTCCATATCTGTGGGGGAAGTAGCTGCCTTAGAACAGGGCCTGAACTAGCAGTGTGCTGAGAATTCCAAGAAAATCTGGGTGATATTTTTTGAATGAAATGTTATTCTGCTCATATAAATATAAGGTTCCTAGAGGAGAGAGAGGGAGGACTTAAATAGAAAATGTTGGATGAATTCCGCTTGTAATTTCTTTCATTCTGGTTGGAAGCTTATTTCCCTCTAGAGAAAGATGATTCGCTCTCTGCTTTTTACACACCCAGGCTGTTCTCCAGTTGTCTCTAGGGGTGCCTGGAAATTCTTGAAACACATTTGATTTCACCCCAATCTTTCATGACCTTCCTTACTGTCTCTTGCCTGAGGCCTTTTGCTCCATTCCTCTCTACAAGCACTTCAGGGATGGTCCCCTGGGCAGCAGCCGTGACAAGACTTGCTTCCCGAAGCGTCTGCCACCAGCCTTCTCCCGACTAGATTTTCTGTACCAGTCCCTGCAGCCACATTGCTCTTCAGGCGGCGCATTTTCAGTTCCGGGATTTCTTATTCACGGCCTTCCCTGACTCCTCACCGTCTACAGACCCACGCCTGAGCTCTTCAGCACAACAGTCAGGCCAGCTCTAATTCCGCTGGGCTTCCCGCCATGCGCTGCGGTTCTGACTACCAATCCTTACTCCTGCCACAGAGAACAACTTCCTGCTCCCCATGGATGCTCTTTAGCCGGTGCCCTTTTCTGTACCTACTAGCTTAACACTAAGCATTCAACTGCCACCTTTCCCACAAAATTGTCCCTGATTTCTCCCAGGTAGTAGTAGCCATCCCATTTGTATACCCTTTCAAAACTGACATCACACATAGAACTTTCTATCCTGGGGGGCACCTGCGTGGCTCCGTCAGTTAAGTGTCTGCCTTCGGCTCAGGTCTTGATTGTAGAGTCCTGGGATTGAGCCCGCATCGGGCTTCCTGCTCAAGAGGAGTCTGCTTCTCCCTCTGTGCCTCAAATAAATAAATAAAAATCTTAAAAAAAAAAAAAAAAAAGAACATTCTATCCTAGTTCTGTTCACTACTAGACAGTCAGTTGCATGAAGGCAGTGCATAGATTTGATTTTCTTAGGACTTGCCACCAGGATGGCCTTTGGGGCTGCAGAACTCTTTTTGGTGTATGGCTTAGTAGGTTTTTTTTTTTTTTCTATGTGTAGGTAATTAGGTACCCCTTTTTCTCCTTAAAGATTTGTTTATTTATCTGAAAGATTGAGGGAGCGAGCGGGGTGGGTGGTGGGGAGCGAGGGAGAAGGAGAGAGAGCCTCAAGCAGCCTCTTTCCTAAGTGTGGAGCTGAGGTGGGGCTGGATCTCAGAACCCTTAGATGACAACCTAAGCTGAGACCAAGAGTTGGACACCCGACAGACTGCACCACCCAGGTGCCCCGCTAACCAGATAGCGTTAAAAATTAAGATCACATTGTTGAAATTATCTGCAACCTGTTTTTTCAAAAACTTGTTTTCAGTTGTTTCCTGCTTTTGTTTGTTTGTTTATTCATTTATCTGTAAAGTCAACTCTACACAGGTGTGGGGCTCAAACTCATGACCATAAGATCAAAAGTCCCATACTCTACTGACTGAATCAGCCACGCGCTCCTGCAACCTGTTTTTTAAACTTGATAGTCACCCTTTTTGCATGCTGTTAATGTTTTTCTGTAACATAATTTAAAAAATTCTTTGCCATGGGGAATTTTAAACTTATGTGAAAGTCGAAGGAATATTGGAATGCTCATACACTCCTGGTGGGAATGTCAAGTGGTAGAGCCCCTATGTGAAAACGGGTGGGCAGTTCCTCAGAATGTTAAATGATAGAGTTACCATGTGACCCAGCAATTCCCCTCCTAGGTGTATACCCAAGAGAACGCAAAACATATATCCAAACAAATATTTGTTTGTAGCATTATCATTCATCCTAGCCAAAAATGGGAAACAACCCAAATGGCCACCAACTGCTGAGTGAATAAATGTAGTGTATCCGTACAGTGGAGTATCATTCATTAGTGAAAGGAAGTGCTAATACGTGCTATAATATGGAGGAACATTATGCTGGGTGAGAGAAGCCACACTCAGAAGGCCACATCTTAGAGGACTCCATTGATTGGAAATGCCCCAAATAGGCAAGTCTATAGAGAAGAAAAGGGGTTTAATGGTTTCTAGAGCTTGAGGGGAGGTGGAAAGGGACTGCTCATGTTTTAAGATTAGGCAGTGGTCATGGTTGCTCAGCTCTGTGAACATACTAAAAATCACTTGTTCACTTCAAAAGGGTGAATTTTGTGGAGTGTGAATTTAATCTGAATAAAACTGACACATAAAATAGACTGAAGAGTAGAATGAGCCCCAACTTAACGATGATCCGTTCATACCCAGTCTTGTTTTATCCACAGCTCTGTCCACTTCCTCCCCCATATTATTTTCAAGCATCATATCCTTTCATTTGTAAATATCCCAGTATGCATTTCTAAAAGATAAACACTCTTAAAAATACATCACCCCAATTCTATTATCATGCTTCGTAATTTAATATTTCTTCAAATATTCAGTCAGGGTTCAAATTTCTAATCATATGTTTTTAATGACTGCTTAGCATTTTATTGTGGGGATGAATCTTATTATATTTAACCAATTCCTGTTGATGAACTTTTGGTTATTTCTTGTAGATAATGTGTCAATAAACATACATCATCTTTGTATAGGTCTCTGTGTCCTTAGAATAATTTCTTAGAAGTGCAGTTTATGATGAGATGTAAATTAGGGATGCCTGGGTGGCTCCGTTGGTTAAGTCTCTGCCTTTGGCTCAGGTCAGGATTCCAGGGTCCTGGGATTAAGTCCTGCATTGGGCCCCTTGCTCATCCGGGAACCTGCTTCTCCCTCTGCCTGCCGCTAACCCCTCTGCCTGGCGCTCCCCGCTCTGCTGGCCACTCCCCCTGCTTGCGCTCTCTCTCTCTGACAAATAAAATCTTAAAAAAGAAAAAAAAGAAAGTGTGTAAGTGACCTCTAAGTCTCTTGATACTGTCAGATTTCCTCTAAATTTCCTGTGAGGTAGGCATCTATCATTTATAGGTGAACACATGAGGCTTAGAAAAATCAATTAATTTACCAAAAGTCATAGAACTACGAAATGACTGCACTTACAACTGACCTGCCCCAAAGCCACTGCCAATAGTGACTCACATGGCCATTATTTGCCCAGTAGACCTTGTCAGGACATCAGAATTATCTGATGTATTATCTCCCTAAAGTTCTCAGATTTCCCAGAAGCCTCTCTTTTGGGCACAACCTCTCTTTGATGAGCTTATGGTGCTTGAGTGTTATTAGCTTGTGATTTTGTTTTTTAAATAACCAAGGTCAGTTTAGAATATGTTAATTGTTCTTCTTCTTGCCTTGAAAATGTGAAAACATAAAATGTGAACCCTTTGGGGATTAGCAGTGGTTTCCTTGTACACTGGGTACAAGGCATGTTTTCTTTCAATCTGTCATTTTCTTTGGAAAATAACGTGGCAGGTGTGTCTGGAAAACTTGTGGAATCGGCCTCAGAGGTTTCCATTTTTTTTTAAGAACTGCAGACCACTGATGCAGAGGCCAGCAAGATGAACCAGAAGATATGTTATAGCAGGGGGCCATGCTTGAGCCTTTATCTGTCAGATAATTATCAAAGTCAAAATCTCCAGTTGTACCTTCTTTAAGATGGTTATAGATTACAGTGGAGAAAATGGAAGATGCAGCTGGCAGCCAGAAGGGTAAAGGGCCTTGCATTTTGGACCACAGTCTCTTTTCCGTTTATAGGTAAGAAATTATTAAAATTGACACATCTTTGGGGGTGTCAGCTTTGTGGAGGCCAGCTGCCTTCTTTACTAGATTTTATACCTTAACCTTTCATTTAAAATGCTCGTAAATTATTCATGCCTAGGATGGAAATCCAGAACTTCACTTGGACATTGTTTTATCATTTCTACGTCTACACTTTTTTTTTCTGTTTTCTTTTGTTTTTTAATTTTCTTTTAACTGCCTGTAATTAAATTATAGCAGTGTGGTGGGTGGAATAGGTTGTAAGCAGTAATTGCAAACTGTATTTAAATAATAATAATAATAATTAATAATAATACTTAGCATTTATAGAGCACTTAATATCTTCAACGTACTTGCAAACATTATCTAATTAAATACCCTCTCTGATTATAATTTCGACATAAATGCACTTAAATTCAGAACAGGGTCATGAGAAACGTATGCATTGGTAGGTTAATGTTAGCCATTCTTTGAAAACCTATGCAATGATCAGAGTTCAAGCTTGGGATTCTGTTAGACTGGTTTTGTGTATCCTCTCGTTAAACCTGGTGACAGGTTTAGATTAAATCTATACCTTGGTAATGCCTCTGCTTACTTTCTGATCATTAAGAACCAAGTGTTATTCATCGCTCTGGTCCTTACAGACACTAAAATACATACAACATCAATAAGCTTTAAAATGGGCTTCCTCGCTGCATTTCATGTCCTGGCCTCTGATGAAACTCCCATTAGTAAGTGAAATGAAGTGAGGTCGTGCAAGGAAGAACGACCATGCATCGCGGCTTAGTAATTTCCATCTGAGAAAAATAGATTAAACTGCACAGTAGGATACATCATAAAGAAATGCACTGGAGAAATGAAACCTTTTTAGCTCGACTGTACTAATGACTTCTTGCTGTTTTGGACATGTGTCTGCATACCCTCCCTGCGCACGTCTGTCCTGTGTTGGCAATTTCGATAGAGTTTGGAGCGAGGACCTGTGTGGCCTTCTCAGTAGGAAGTGGAGGAGTCTGCCCTTGGTAGATTTTTAGTAAATGTTATCCTGTGCATTGTGATTTTACTAAGAGCTGGTTGACGGGTTCACTGCCTCGACAGTGGTTCTCAAAGTGGGGTCCCTGGAGCAGTAGCGTCACGCTCATCTCTTAGGTCCTGCTTCTGTGACCTACTGAATCAGAAACTGGGAACGGGACCTGTGCATGAGGAAGCCCTCCAGGTAATTTTGATGTACTTCGTAAGTTTGGAATCACTGGCCTGCATTTTTAAAATTCAGCTTTCTTTTTTCTCGTTTCTTTCACGCTGGTTCATTCATTCATTCAACAAATATTAATGGAACATCTACTGTGTGCCTAGCATTGTGACGCTGAGAATTTGGTGAAGAAGACACATGTGAACACGGTCCTCATGGATCTTGGTGCCTAATGAGTGGGGAGAAGCATATGTTAAAGAAATAATTGTAAGAATGACTTACTAAATACAGGTTGTTTTGGAAAAACACAGCATATCCACAGAAATTGGAGTATGCCTGAAAATGTTGCCGAGTAGAAAATAGTGATTTATTTATATAAGGTAACTGGAACTTTTTCATAAAGGCGTATGGCTTCAAATTGTGGAAGACGCATTCTTTCAGGAATATGGAATTTGAAACTTCACACTAATATATGCATTTGAATTGTTTGTAAGCAAGAACTGCAAAGTTGAGACACTTTCAAGTGATAATCCTGGACTCTTTTTTGCATTGCCTTTTTTTTTTTTTTTTATTAGCAAGTTTAATTCAGGGAACAGAAACCCTACCTTCACCACCAAGAAGATGCATCTTTTTGGTGCTAATTTCCTGTTTTCCCTATGGACTGGTAGGGATTCAGTTTGAAGCCCCAGGAGGTGCTGGTATTTGCATAGAGGCAAAAAAAGGAATCGGTATTCACAGCTCCTTCAGATCTGCTTTTGTTTGAAGCCTGAAAGCTTGGAGTTACTTATTTTGTGAAAGGAAAAATGAAATGGACTTTTGTAATCTAGGCAGGTTAAAGGATATGACTTTCCTTATAACAACAATCCATAAACATCTCTTACCTAGCTACCAAGTTGTCCTGTGCTGTTATTTTAATCTGTAATTCTTAGATAAACACACTGCTTATATTGGGTGTTTTTTTTTTTTTTTAAATTTGGGGTTGTTAAGGTAACTTTGTATACAACTTGATAATGAATATGTATCAAAATTTTATGTCAAACTTACTGCTGGGAAGATGCTTTTAAGAAATTGAATTCAAAGACCCCTCCCACCCCAACCTTTAGAAGGCCTATTTTAAAGGGAAAAGTTATGAGATGATCATCATTAGCCTGGATATAAGAAATACCTAGTTAAAGATGATTCAATTTTTATAATATTGCAGCTAGTATGGGGGTGGGGCAGATCCATCTGTTTCAGAAGAGGTCTTAATATCATTGAGATATCATCAAACTGTGCAAGCATTTTAATCAGGAGTGTTAGCGACTCTCTAGTTGGGGTTAATTGCCAGTGACTCTGTGTCATTCAAGAAGTTCTTCCTGGGACCAAGTTTGGGAAACAGTTTTCTGCAGTGGTGGTATCTTACACCCAAGGAAACTGAATTTGACATGGCTTCTTTTCAGCCATCTATCTGCATGGGTGAAAGGGTATCATTGTTAGGTCAAAGCCAAGTGCTTGCTATTCCTAAAAAGGCACCCCTCTCTTTTCTTTACCTTAAACCGGTGGCTCTAGCACCAGTCAGAGAGAACTGGGTTCTCTTCTCATGTGAATAAACAAAAGCCCTACGGAGCTCCCCTTGAAGCCCAATACCCAGATGCTACTCTGAGAAAGAACACTGCACACACTTTGGTCAGAACAATATGTATGTTCTCTCGGTGAGTATTTTAAAGATGTAACTCGCATTGGTATTGTAGTCATAATTTCTTGAATATTAACAGTTTTTATTTTGGGAGGAGAACAGATGTAAAAGTGAGAAATACAGAAGTTTACACATTTTGACAGGGTGGGGCTGGGGAGCTGGGGAGAGCAGGAAGGAGGAACACTGTTTCTTTAAGACCATGGTAACTCAATCTTAGTTACTCCTTTGTTTTCCTTGAGTGACTGAAAATTAGCTGGGGAAATCTCTTGGAACCCAACCAGCTGGGTACCTAGATATCCACTTAACTGGTGGCCCCAGAAAGAGTGCTCGCCCTTAATTAGCTTAGGTCTCTACATCCGTAGGAACAAAGAGGGTCTCTCCCAAGGAGGAAGCCTCTCTGTGAAGAGAGGGAGACGGTACACATTCAGTGAAATATCTGTGCCACTAAAAGTAAAATGTGAGAGGCGCAGAGATCCCAGCCCCAGACACAGGTTTTTGTTTTTTCATGATTGGAAATGTAAATGGCAGAGGTTTGAGAGCTTAGTATCCCTCTGGTGTCTGAACCAAGTCCCTTGCTTGTTCTCTGGGTGCCCACCCCCTCCTTTAATTGGGGAACGTGTTCGTAAAAGGTACTTGGGGTTTACAGAGCAGCAGGGGCATTACTGTGAGTATTCTCCCCTTGAGGCCAGGTCTGTTTCTTTTCTTTTCTGGAAGCAGGGTCTCTGCTTCCTAGCTTATCACCTGATCCTCGGCAAGTTGCATCAGATTTAAAGCAATAGTTCCGTGACCTTCTTTCTGGGTTCCTGCCTTCTGTAAGTTGCTGCTTGTTTGCAGGATTCACAATTAGGATTTTGTCTCTGCAGAGACTCTGTTTAGTGTGCAAAAGCCCATTTTCATTTGTCGTGCTTGGTTCCCTGATAACTCCCCATTCGACAAATAGTTTGGTCAAATTTTCTGTGACCATTTATTAAGGGATTTCAAGCATGGTTCAAATGACCATCTCTGATCTTTTCTTTTCTAATTTTTAGTGAAATTTGGAATGTGAATACATTATGAGGCCATGCGAATCTCACAGTTCCCAGAACAGCTAGTTAAAACCGTATCCATGCTATGCTTCATGCCATGGAAAACGTAAATCTGATTTTAAAATATCCCCGAGAATGCGGATACCCTGGAACTCTCATACTTCGCCGGTGGGATTATAAAATGGTTAAGCCACGTTGGAAAACAGTTTGGCTGTTTCTGAAAAAATTAAGTAGACGTTTACTCTATGACTCAGCAATTTCACTTCTGAATGTCTCTCCAGGAGACAGGCAAACATATGTCCAAGCAAAAATTTGCAGCCTGAATGTTCATCATAGCCCAAAGTGGAGACAACTCGAGCGTCTACCCACTGATGAAGAGGTAAACAAAATATGGTGGAATACAATGGGGTGCTCTCCTGCAGTGGGAAAGACCCAGTGCTGATGGCGTGCTGCGATGAGGATGGTCCGCTCAGTGAAAGAAACCAACGCAAAAAATCACATAGTGTATGATTCTATTTATACAAAATGTCCAAAAAGGCAAATCTGTAGAGACAGAGAGTGGATTAGTAGTTGGCTGGATGAAGATAGAAGAGTGAAGGCACATAGGCATGTGGGATCTTTTTGAGGTGATGGGATATGTTCTCCAATTGGATGGTGGTGACACAAGTGAATTTTATGGTATGTAAATTACACCTTGAGAAACCTGTTAAAATACCCCGTGCCTGAGACACTGCTTCACAGCTATGCCAGCTCCATACACCATGAGGCCAGGCTCGCCTGTCAGGCTGCTCTGGTATCTCTAGGAAGACCATCTCTTCAAGACCTTGAGGGACGGGAAGTCTGGTCCAGTCTTCTGCCTTGTACTTACCTTCATGTCATCTCGTACTCTATGGATGCCTCCTATTTTATAAATGTAATTGTAGGAATTTCCTTTAAGAAAAGGTGGCTGGTAACTTCTCTCCCCTCCCAGAGAAAGGACTAGAATAGCTATTCCAGTCTGAAGCCATTCCTTACTGAACCGCTTTCCATTCTCTCCCGTGTGTCTGCTCACCCTTCTGCTAATCCGTATGCTGTTCCCCCTGCCTCGAAGTCTTCTCCAATCCCAATGGTTCACAGATAATTTCTTTGTCTCTTCCCCTACCATTCTCCCCAGAGGAAACTGTAATTTCCACAGGGCAGGTCCTGTGTTTTGTTGATCTGCCTCTATTTATTAATGAAATGTATGACTTCTCATGACTTACAGCGTAAGACTAAACTCCTTAATTTAGCAACGCCTTTGATGGCCTCACCATTCCCTACTTTTTTTTTTTTTTACAATATCAGCAATCTCCACCTCCTCCCTCTCCAGGGCCTTTCAAAGCTTAACAAGTTGTGGAGTGAGTTTAATGGGTTGCAGTTGGCTTTTAAAAAAATTAATTAGACTAGAGTAGAAAACTATTACTGTGCATTTATTGTATATACATGTGTATTAAGTTACAGCATAGAACGTATTTCTTACAGGGTAAGGGCACTGCAAGGCTGAAGTTCACTGCTCTGGCTTAGGTCAGAAGACTGTACACCTAGAGGGAATTCAGTTTGCAAATTCTAGTTCAGTAATCCAGCCCGGGGCCCACAGATTTGCAGCTCTGTGACCCACACCCAGTTTGGATGTATGTGTTCTGCATTTTAAGAACCTATAAGACACCGCAGTCGCTGATGTCCCCCCTAGCCGACTGCGGCCTCCTGTTGTCTCTGGAACACCTTCTGAGAGCTGGGGGCACTGCTGGGGCCCTGCATACCTCGCCCTGGCGAACATGAGATATAATCCGGGTGCGAGCTGCAAAAGTGTGTACTGTTGCTCCTCCTGCTTGGGGTGCCTCAGACCTCACCTTTGCCCCACCAACTCTGTAGTGAGATCTATTCACCTCTCAGAGTTTCGCTCGGAGGAATTAGACACGTCTTCTGCTACTTCTCATCCAATGACATTGGGTGTCTGCAGAGAGACTGGAGGAAGGCAAGACGCTACAGGGAGCTATGATCACTTACCTGATAACAGGAATTCTCCAGCGTGGTGGCAGCGGAAGAGCTGAGCTCTGGGGGTGACAGCTGAGGACTGAAAGGGTCATTCCTCATGGAGGAACAAGTTGCTGGATGTTGCAAGAGCCACTGTGGCCACAAGAACGCCCTTTGGGGAATGTCAAGAGGGGAGGGAATGGGGGCTTGGGAACTTAGTGAAAGTAGCAGAATGGGGTGGGGACTCAGAGCCAGTTACCACTGAGGTCACCCCCCAGGTTCACATGGGCTTGGGTAGTATAAAAACGGAGACAGAGACAAACTACAGACCTGTCGAATTATGCCCGGGAAGACTGGAAGGAGCAGTTTTGTCCTGTGTGCCCCAGTGAGGTTAGGAGGCCTTCTCTCTGAGCAGCTGGGGGATGGGGTATAATGTTCCCTAAACAGTGGAGACTGAATCCATGTTTTGCTTTTGGGGTCTGCGTGTGTGCCAGGTGCTGAGGGAGGGGCTGGACGGCAGGCGGCACAGGCTGCCCTCGGTTAAGGCAGAGATCTGCTCCTCGGCTTTACAGTTCCCAGAACATGAGTTTCGGGTCACAGTGACACATGGGAGCACCTGACACTGTTCTGGAATATAGTTTACTTATTAATAATAATGATGCCAATATTAATAGCTAATGTCCTCTGTGACCACTTGCCATGCGTGAAGCGCTAGGCTCCTTATTTTTAAAAAGGTTGGTCTTATTAACACAGTCAGATTTTGTGGTATGTGCTATTCTTTTGTAAGATTTCATTTATTTATTTGAGAGAGAGAGCACATGTGGAGGGAGGGCCAATGGGAGAAGGAGAAGCGGGCTCCCCACTGAGCAGGGAGCCTGATGAGGGATTCGATCCCAGGAGCCTGGGATCATGACCTGAGCCGAAGGCAGAGAGGCTTTAACCCACTGAGCCACCCAGGCACCCCTAAATTATAAACTCTTAAGGACAAGAACCGTGTCTGGTTTACATCTGTGTTCTGTAGAACGCCTAACACATAGTTCAGAGTAAGGTGCATTTCTGGAGTTACTCTGTTTGGATCCTGCGTCCCCACCATGCACTAAATGGATGGGGGACTGGCTATCAATTTAGTGTGTTTCCAGCCTTGGAGAGGAGGGACTGTGATATCGGGACATCAAAGCACGGTGACTCCCGAGAAATTGAAAAATCCATGTCCCAGGCAACTGTGGGACTTCAGGTTGGCATGATTAGAAATCTTCCAGGGTCCTACAAACTTTAATGGCAAGAAGCAGAAAGGGGCTCTGAGATGGCAAAATGACCTGTAGTTATTGCTTTTCTATCTCCCCTCAGATGTTAAAGTGGTTCATTAACAGAGCAGACTGTAAACCTCTTTATAAAACCAGGCTCAGTGAATTTAGACACGGGTGAATTTTTATTGTTAACAAGCCATGGTGCACATTCAGTGGTATTTTCCCACTTTTGTTCCGTGGACTCTAAAAGGTACTGCCTATGGGCAGCTTCCCCAGTGACTAGTGGGAAGGCAGGGTCAAGGATATTATGTTACGTCATGATGCGGATGGCTAACTAGCCAAAGGGCTGGTTATCAAGCCCCTGGATTTCCTCAGCACCTGTCATTTATGGCACAGTTGTCGGCACTCCCATCTATCGAATGAAGTCATCTGGAACCTTCCAAGTTGACTTTTGTGAGGTGTCTGTAAAGGTTCTCTGTCCCTTATCCAGAGGCATCAGGTGAAGTTCAAGGATCTCCCGTTGGTGTGGCCGCAGATGATACATGAATTTCAGTTACATAATAGAAGTTGGGAATGATCGAGGCTGACCTTGGCTGCAGACTGGCTCTGGCCTCCTTGACTGTTGTGGGAGGGAGTTTCACACATGCTGGGCTGGCCTGAGATAGAAGGAAGCACTCGGCCATTCCGCAGAGGTTAGGGGCTTGAGTACCTGGTGCAGCTGTAAATCCCAGAGCATTTCAAAAACAGTCACAGGAATTAGCCTAGAATGGAGTCTCCGGGGCACAAGGAAAGAGCCCCTTACCTCCACATGTGCTGATACTTGTCTATTTCTTTGTTTTCTCTTTAGCTTCTAAGCTGTTGAGAGCTCCAGTGAGTGCTCACTGGCTCTTGCGGTTCATTTTTTATAGCTGTAGGGGGATAAGGCCCATGGCCGTTAACTGGCATTCTGGGGACAGAGCGAGGTGAACGGGGAGATTTTTCAACATCTTTGAAAAATGCAACTCAGTGACAAAGGCGATCATTGTGTCTCTGTGTACTTCACTGGGTAGAACCTGCTAAGCTTGGATACTTTTTTCTTCAACAAATGCAGACGTTTGCACTTTCCAGTAATTAGTTGATATGACTGTAATGGACTCTGGCTTCGTTGGATAGAATCTTTGGAATCAAGTGTATTAAATTGACTCTTCCTTTTCCAGGTAATAATGAATAGAAATTCCTGCTGTACATATATAATTAGTAGATTCCAAATGTTTTAAGGCTTTGGGGTGGTAATAAAAGAAGAGGGGAGCGGGCACAGATACAGTCGCACTTGATTTCATTCTTTTGGAGGTGTGGTGCGATTCTTGGCAAGCCTTGGGGGGAAATGAGCCGTGGGCTCTGGAGGAATGTCGACAGGGACAGGATGACAACGGTGGACACGATGCCTATTCTGATGGGGATTTGTGCTGAAATGTTCAACTCTTCCACCTGTTCTCAGTCCTTCTAAAATCAGGGGGTGGAAATGAATGATGATGGCCTCCGGGCTCTGGTCAGGTTCCTCCAGGTGCCACTTTGGCAGTGGAGTCAGCCGGAACGTTTTTGGCAGTTCCGCGGAGAGTAACCTATAGAGGCGGTGACCATGACACAGTCGAGGCTCCTTGTGGGCTCGTGGCTTATCTCATTTGTCTTCGGAGTTACAGGAAGTGAACTGGCTTAGAGGTTACCTTTGAGGTCAGACTCTGCATTTGGGCTCTGGCACTACATCTTAAAAGCTTTGCAACTTGGGGCAAGTTATATAAATTCTTTAGTTTTTTTCGACACCTGTAACATGGAGATAATAGTAAGACATGGGGATATTGCAGGAATTAAGCATCTTTTATGTAAAGTACTTAGGACAGCATTTGCTGTATTGCAAATGCGTGATAAAATTTTCAACACGTTCAACACCAGCATTGCTTTGTTTAAACAACTGGTGAGCCCACTGTCAATCTGGGGCCGTGCAAGCGATTGGGTGTATGTAGGCTTATAATGTATATAGGCTATGCCTTCAGGGAGCTCCAAGAGTAGCGGTAGAGGCAGACATAAAAACAGATGTTTGGTGGAAACCAGCTGTATAGGGGAGAGGGAGTTGGGGGAAGTAGACCAAGATGGCGAGCGGGATGTTTCAGGGGGCTGAAATAACTTAAAGCAGTTTTCACTGGTTCTGTGTAGGGAGCTGCCATTTGTGCCAGATACTGACATGGATGAAGTGTGAGTTGTTTCTTAGAAGTAGCCTTTGCATCTTTCTGCCCTGCCGTCCTTACCCCACAACAAGATGAATTATTCCGTGCCTGGATTGTTATCTCTTTCTCTTCCATTTGCCACGCCCTAACTCTAGTCTTTGCTTCTTCAGTCTTTTTCACATGGTATCATATATGAAGTGTTGTTTATTAATAAGCAGGAGTGTGTGTGTCCTGCTTTGTATAAGGAAGCCTAAATATTGCAAACCAGTATGGAACTGAAAGCAGAAAATGCCTTTTAAGCACTTTTGTTTCCGTCTTGGCAAATCTGTTAATACAAGGCAACACATTAGTAGGCCAAAGGATGTTAACCTTGGGATCATTTCAACAGATGGCAAACGGCATTGGTAAAATTGAGCTGTCATTCTTGATTTAACCTCCCTGCTCCCCACCAAAAATCAACTATTTAAAAAAAAATTCTATTTATTTATGTGGAGAGGTGGGATGGACAGAGAGGGAGAGAGAATCTTAAGCAGGCTCCATGCCCAGCACAGAGCCCGAGGTGGGGCTCTATCTCACAACCCTGAGATCACAAACTGAGCCAAAATCAAGAGTTGATGCTTAACTGACTGAGCTCCCCAGGCACCCCCCCCTTTTTTTAAAGTAAGCTCTACACCCAATGGGGGGCTTGAATTTATGACCCTGAGATCAAGAGTTGCATGTTCTACCAACTGAGCCAGTTGGTGCCCCATTCTAATTGCTCTTATTAAACTAAGAATAGGGGGATTCTTTCTAAACTTGGTAGAGAATGTGTCTAAAACCAACAGCTCACATCATCCCTACTTATCAAACACCAGAGGTTCTCTGTGTGGTGGTACTGTTGGTTAACTACCTATGAGCCATTCCCATTTCCTTTCTTGATGTCAGTGCTCTGAATCTGTGTTGATGTTTCCCCTTCTCACATTCTCAGAGGACGTGGACACCCCCCCCCCACACACACACACCCCTTGGCCCCAGCATGGAGGAGGTAGACTGGATTAAGGATTAGATTCCATTCTTTTTGTTGATGAGTTTAGGCAAGTTCTGTGACACAATTGGGCTGATGAAGGAATCAGGGGGGTTTGTGGGAAGGGTACCCTCACTTTTACAAGTAAGTTTTTAAAAATGAGACTTCCCCTCTTGTAGACTTAGCTAGTGTGTGTAAGACCATGATGCTTAGTCGTGCTGCAGCTATCTGACAATCATGAAGGGAAAGTCTGGAGAACCACAGAAAAGCCGATTTAGATCCCTACATTGTTGACTGAGTAGCTGGATGAATCAACCCTAGAACTGTCCTGACCCCAGAGTTCATAGTACATTAGCTAACAATTTCCTCAATTTTTAAGCCACCTTAATTGTGTCTTCTTTTATTGGCACTTGTAAACATCTAAGTGATACACTTGTAAACATCTAAGTGATACACAGATTTTTCTCGACTTACAATGGAGTTACGACCCAATAAACCCATTGTGAGTTGGGAATATCATAAATCAAAAATACACTGCCGAACATCCTAGTTTAGGCTAGCCTACCTTACCCGTGCTCAGAATACTTGTGTCAGCCTATAGTTGGACAAAATCATCTAACGCAAAGTCCAATTTTATAATAAAGTGTTGAATATCTCATGAAACTGATTGAGTGCTGCACTGAAAATGAAAAACAGACTAGTTGTATAGATACAGAACGTTTGTCAGTGTATTGATTGTTTACCCTCATGGCCGTGTGTCTGAGTGGGAGCTACTGCTTAGTGAGACTGCCCAGCATCATGAGAGAGTATTGTACTGCATATCGATAGCCCAGAAAAAGACTGAAATGCAAATTCTAAGTATGGTTTCTACTGAATGCATATTTTTCACACCATCTTTAAAGTAGAAAAATTGTAAGTCAAATCATCGTAAGTCAGGGACTGTCTGGTACATTCCTTTTTAAAATCAGGTATCATATAAAGATGTCAGGGTTAGGATAAGGACCAACAGTAATATATACTCGTCTGGAACTTTTAGCCGTTGAAATAAGACAAGACTTGAAGAAAGAAGAATTACAAGTATTAGATGACAGTGATGTTTTCATTATTTACAGCTAATAACTTAAACTTAGGAGAATCAATTGAAAAAAATAGAGCAATAATAATTCAACAGTATGGTTGGATATAAAATAAGTATACCCAAACCAATAGCATTCTTATTAGAGAACCAAAATAAGCAATTAGAAAATGTATTTGAAAAATGATATCTTTACGATAATATCAAAAAATATAAAACTTCTAGGAATAAATTTAACAAGATCTTTGTATGAAGAAAAATTTAAATCTTAACAAAGGATATACTGAAGACTTGAGTAAATGCAAAGATATCCTTTGTTCCTGGATAGGAAAACTTAGTAATGTAAGGGTGTTTATTCTTCATATATTAACATGCGGTTCTAATAAAAATATCAAGCAAGAATTTGTTTTAGGGGACACCTGGGTGGCTCAGTTGGTTGGGCAGCTGCCTTCGGCTCAGGTCATGATCCCAGCGTACTGGGATCGAGTCCCACATCGGGCTCTTTGCCCCGCGGGGAGCCTGCCTCTCCCTCTGACTCTGCCTGCCACTCTGCCTGTGCTCTCTCTCTCTCTGACAAATAAATAAATAAAATCTTAAAAAAAAAAAAAAAAAGAATTTGTTTTAGGATTTTACAGAATGATTCTAAATTTCATCTGAAAGAATGATGAGACAAGAATAGCTTCCCAGTCTTCTGGTATGATTTGTGTTTCTGTCATTTGTGTGCATCATATATGTCTTATTGTATCATTTGTTATACAAAAGTTTTAAGGGTTACAATTTCATAGTAAATTATAATTTTTATGAACACAAAAACACTCTATCCCAGGTGATGGCTTTTCTTAGAAATTATTATTAATTATTATTTTTATTTTAAATTACTTTTTATTTGAATTCCATAATAGTTAGCATATGTTTCCATTGTCCAAATAGTGATTCAACAATTATGTACATTATTCAGTGCTTTCCTGAAGAAATTATTTTTGTTTTTTTAAGAGTGTTTCTTTATGCTTGCTTGATAGTTTTGATTTTCTTTTAATTTCTAGACTGTCTAGATTTATTTTGCTATAAAAAAGCATATACATAATATAATTTTGGGTTTTTTTGTTTGTTTTTTAATGAAATATATTTGACATTGTATTAGTTTTAGGATTTGATAGAAGTATGTACCATGAATAAGATTTTATTTTTAAACCTAATCTGAGGGTTTTCTTTCAGAGGGAGAGTTTAAATCATTTGGTTTTGGTGATTACTTATACTTATGATATGTTTGATTGTCTTTATAAAAATCCCATCTTCCTAGTGTCTTTTGTTTTTCTATATCAAATTTTTTCCAAAATGCAATCTAAGTATGTATTTAAGCCTATAGTTCTCAAGTTATGCAAATTAATAGTAAAATGGGAGCCTTTAATGTCCCCATTGTGTAACAGAGTGAAATCTTATTTCCCTACTTTGATCCCATGCTTCTCCCAGTCCCCAGTGTTTAATTCAATCTGACATTATAGATTGGATATATATGTTATGTTGTCTGATCTCAACTTAATATTATATACTTATTTTTACAAAAGATTAAAAGTTAAAATTTGAAGGTATTAAAAACAATACATTATTTTTCAGGGATACTTTTTGTGTTTAGCATTAAATTAGTTATACTAAATTGGCTGTTTTTTGCTCTTATTCTATTTTTAAAAATTTTTTTGGCTCTTATTCTATTAAAAAAATTTTTTTTGTTCTTATTCTATTTTTGAGTTGTCTATTTTTGATTCAGCTTTCAATTAGCTGGAATACATATTTCATTTTTATGAATATTACGTGTTAGTCATATTTTATGTGTTCTTGCCTAGCTTCAAATTTTTTGTTTGCCTTTTTTTGTGAATAATAATTGGGGAACACAGTTACTTTATCATCATTTTTTCCTCATCAAAGTTTGTGGATGGTTCATTGGCTTGTGGTGTTTAATATTAGTAGTAAGCCTGATTTTCTGCCTGGTTAGTTATATGGATTTTGAAAAAAATTAGGAATTACTTTTTTGGGCACAGGTGGGATCTGTCTTCAGTTATTTTGCTTAGAACTCTGTGTGCTTTTGCTCCTGGGAGCGGTTTCAGTCCACGTATGTTTATTTGTAATACCTTACTATTTTTTAAAGATTATTTATTTATTTATTTGATACAGAGAGAGGGGGGGAAGCAGGCTCCCTGCTGAGCAGAGAGCCTTGATGCTGGGCTGGATCCTAGGACTTTGAGATCATGACCTGAGCTGAAGGCAGAGGCTTAACCCACTGAGCCACCCAGGTGCCCCATATCCTTACTATTTTTTAAAAAATTCTATTCTTTCCTGTTGAATTTCATCCTGTGAAATATCTATGTGCTTGATTTGGATCTCTGTCCCCTATGGTCCTTGTATGTCACTTTCCTGTCTTTATTTTTGTATCTGTCCTTTAAATTGCTGCTGGTAGTGTTTCCTGTTTGTCTTTCACAGTATGGGTATTATTTTCCACAGTTCCGTTCTTTACTGCCTACACTTTTGCCTTGAGATTTTAGGCTTCTGTGTGTGTGTGTGTGTGTGTGCGCAAACTTCCTCATTTCTGTTCTTCTCTCAGTCTTTTCTTTCCTTTTAGCTGTTTGTTTCCATCTTAAGGAGGCCATCTCCTCCTGCAGTTCCCCCTTTGGAGGACACCATGGAGGTGCGTTCTCAAACTGTTGTATGTTTCCTTTTGAGTCATCAAGACATGGTACAAATGAGAGAAATGGGATAATGACCCAATGTTACAGGTCTGTTGTTTTTGCACTTCTGTTTCTGTTTCTACATTCTCAAAAGGAAGTAATGAATGGGTCTTGAGATTTGCCAAACGGCAAGATGGAAGTTTCATTCTGGATGGCAGCTTCCCAGTAGGCGACTTTAGTGAACTTTAATGTCATTCCACGCATGTTAGAGTCCTATGTGCAATGTATTTAATTTCTCTGTGACTCGGTTTTCTTATCTGCAAAATGTGGATAATGACTTTGCCTTATAGAGCTATTGTTTTAAATGAGATGTGAAACACACACACATACACACACACTTCTCCTAAATTAAGAAATGAGCTATTATACTATTACTTACATAAAATTAAAATATGTTCTTAAAACTTTTTTCCTCCAGATTTTGAAAGTTAATAATATGCTCATTGAAAGAAAAATTATTACAAAGTAAGAAATAAAAAAGTTATGTGATACCAGAGATAACTCCTTTCATTAGTTTGGCATAGTCTTTTTCAGTCTTTCTGTTTTTTAAAAATAATTATATTAAAAAAAGGTACGGATTTGGAACCCTGGACATTTTGGCAATAAAACTCCACAAAGAGGCTAAGTATACAAAAATATGCTAAGACCTAGTATAGCTACCACTGCGTCTTTTTCACATTAAACATGAAAAAAGTTAATCAATATAGGGAATAATATACTACATATATTATAATTATTTTATAATATATAATTATACTAACACTAAAAATAATTATAGTATATATAATATATGTAATATATATTAGTTATAGTGTATATAATATATGTACTATTATATAATATATATAATATATATAATATATATAATTATTTTTAGTGCTAGTAATTATTTCTGTTTTATCCAGGATGCAAAATTTTTCATTTTGGGCCTTTTAATTAATTCTTTCTTAAACATGGTTGTCTGAAGAGTGGAACCAAGTAGGCTGGACCTAAGTGTGGCTCATTATTACTGAATTTCCTGAAAGCAGAATATTAAACTTGGATGTTCAACTTGACTTGGTTTGACTTTTTGTCTTCTGTAACAGACAAATTGTTTAAAATAAGGCCTAATCTTGTTGCAGGGATTTTTATTTAGGTACCTTCTCCTGTATTCATGATTAAGGTACAACCTCAAAATTTCAAAACTGTTTTTCTTTTTTTTTTAAAGATTTTATTTATTTATTTGACAGAGAGAGATCACAAGTAGGCAGAGAGGCAGGCAGAGAGAGAGAGAGAGGAGGAAGCAGGCTCCCTGCTGAGCAGAGAGCCCAATGCGGGACTCGATCCCAGGACCCTGAGATCATGACCTGAGCCGAAGGCAGCAGCTTAACCCACTGAGCCACCCAGGCGCCCCTCAAAACTGTTTTTCCAAAGCTGAAAGATAAAGGAATAAGAAAGAAGATTCTCTTTTTTAATTATATTGAGTATAGTATAATAGTATATTAATATATTAATTAATTAATATTATAATAGTATAATATTAAATATCTATTGAGTATAGATAAAAGCATTTAACTTTATGTTCTCTAGTATTAAAAAGCTTAAACTTTTGATTAAAATAATCTTAATTTATTTTCTTTGGTCATATTGAAAATTAGAGTACTTTTCTTGTCTCTTGTAATTCCACCCCCCCCCCCAAATTAGGGGCTTGGGGCAAAATTCACTTGATATTTAATGCAATGCCATTACTGAAAACAGTGTCACAAAACTCAAGTTTCTGGAGGGACAGCTATACGTTAGCTGCTGCTCTTGGCATTCTGCATATTGTTTGGTGGGCAAGATAAAACATTGTAAGGCAGTATTTTATTATAGTCAGTGGTTCATAAACTTCGGTGCACATTAGCCTTTCCTGAAGAGTTTGTTGAATCACAGATGGCTGGCCTCTGCCTCTGGAGACTCTGGAGACAATAAGTATTTGCATTTTAGCTAAGTGCTGCTGATGCTGGTGGTCCCAGGGCCCCACGTTGAGAACCGGTGTCATCAATGACACAGGAGTGGCAAGCACAGTAAATTCTAAGGCAGGAATGCTGTAAGCCGCTGTGGGCTGGGATGTGTGTGTACAGCACCTGGGCAGCGTAGGATTTGAGCAGGACACTGAGGCGTAGTACAGGGTACCAAGAGAAGCTGGAGGAGAAAACAACCAGGCAGGGAACTATGAGAGCAGCAGTGTTTATGGCTTGTTGGAGGGGTGCAGAGACCATCTGAAGGAGGAACGGGTTTTTGGCGGACATTTGGAGGGACTAAGATTGGAGAGGTTGATACAGATGAGACTTTTAAAAAATCTAATATATAGTGAAGGGCTTGTATTATACTTTGGCTAGTCAAGGGGCTAGATAGAGTATGTCAGAATTTAGGAAGAGAAAATATATCTAAAAAGCAGTCCTGAGGAACAGCTTGGAATAAAACTGGTGTGCAAGAGGGGGGGGTGCAAAAAAGAAGAAAATTTACTTAAGAGAAAAGAAAAAACAAAACAAACACAGAATCAAGCCTAGCTAATATTCTCTTGCTCTCTCTCCTTCCTTCCTTTTTTTCTCCTTCTCTCTCTGTGTCTCTCTTGATTGTCTCCCTCTGTCTCTCAACTGCTGAAGGCAATGTGGAGACAATAAATATTATTGATTAAATGAATGGCATGATCAAACTAGTGTTTTAGAAAATTAAGTGGGTAGCATTGTAAAAAGAATTAAAGAGGGCAAAAGGGAGGCTCGTGCAGAAATCTCAGTCTTGAGGAAATAAAAGTTTTTCGTACAGGGATCGTTGCATCCTTAAATATAAAATAAATACGGTATTCAGAGTGAAGTCGCTCGCTTTGTGGAGGCGTCATTAAAACGGAGTGTTTCTTTTAGCCTCAGAGAACTTAGCAGGAATGTGCAGCTCATGGCTGCAATAACAGAGCAGGAGCCTGGTTAACAGGTGAGAACTAAATAGAGACGTGGTGATTGATGGACGGATTGATTGGCTCACTTGTGCAATCAACAATGTTACACACGCTGAGCCGGTGGCTAGGGACCCCATGTAGGGAACAGTCAGAATGGCTGTGAGCTTCAGAGGGACACGGAGGAATTTAGAGGATGTGATACTGGAGAGCAGAAATGAAGGGGAGAGTGAAGGAGAAAGGAGACGGTGGAAGGAATGATCACAATTGTTACAGTAAGTCAGGAAACCGGATCTTTCCACCAAGGCCAGAATTTGAGGAAGGAGGTATTTAGGCTGTGCCAAATGCTACAGTGTAGCAAGAAGGGTACACTACAGTAGAGAATTCCAGAGGCTGGGCTGGATGATTGGAATGTCCTCATGGCCCTGCAGAATTGTTCTTTGAAAGGGAGGGGGAGGTGTCTGTTGTAGGGGCGAGGAGGTAAAGGCAGTGGTTCCAGAGAAATTTTGCAAGGAAATTTAGTGTCAAGCATTTGGAGAGATTAGGACAGCAGAAAGCTGATACGCTTTCTTTTCTCTTAGAGCAAGGAAGACCTTTGGGCTGTTAGTGGGCAGGAAGCAATGGTCCAGGAGAGATAAAGGCATGGCCCAATAGAGGACCACTGGGTTCTTCTAGTTGCTGGAGACAAAATCCTTGAGAGTCATCTTTGGCCCCTCCCTTTTCCTGCAGCATGCATTGGATCCATCAGAAAATCCTTTGGGTATTACCTTCCCTTCAAAAATAGATCCAGGGTCCAACGACTTCTCACCTTTATTGACATCAACCAGCCACGCTAATCATTCTCCTGAATTACTGAAATAGTCTCCTTACTGGTCTTTCTCTTCCTTCCTTGACCTTGAGCCTGTCCTCAACGGTATTCAGAGTGATCCTAGCAAAGGTTCAGTTGGATCATGCCACTGTACAGATTTTTACCAGGGTCTTCTACGCTTCTACTCACTCAGAGTAAATGCTGAATTTCTTTTAATGGCCTTCAAGGCCCTGTCAGGCCTGATGTGCCCCCCTCCTGCCCTCTTCCCTTCATTGTTCTGCCTTCAACTACTGGTCTTGCCCTGCTCACAGGTTTTAGCCACACCAGCCTTTTTGCTATTCCTCGGACGGTCCAGAAAGCTCCTGCCTCGGCTGTCTGAGGACCACTCAGCTCCTGACATCTGCTTGACCACTTGTTCCCTTCAGGTCTTTGCTTACACACATGTCATCTTTAAGTGAGGCCTACCAGGACATGCTTTCATAAATTACAACTCTGTAGAACTTAGCATCTTCTCACATTATATAATTTACTTCTCTGTTTTATTTATTGCCCATCTTTCTCTACCTGCTAGGCTGTAAACCCCATAAGGGCAAGGTTTTCCCTTGGTTTGGTTCATGGCTGCATTCCCAGGGCTAGAAGGGCTCTCAGAAGTGGGCTGTAAATGGAATCTTTAATTAATGTGAGAGAAAGTGTGCTTGGTCATTGAGGGAGACAGGCCTTAGAGGGTAACAGTAATCGCTACTAGATGTTAAGCACCTGGCTCTGTGGCAGCTACTGTAATCTGGTATCGTAGTTAAGTCTTACAACTGCTTTGAACCGTGGACGTTCCATTCCATTTTACAGCTAAGGAAGCTGAGTAATGGGAAGGTTTATAAGCTTTCAAAAGCTTAGTCAGCTGGTCCCTACTCTTAGATTACGGAGGCCCTCTACTATACTTGATTAAGAAAAGGGGATCAAAAGCAGATGGATTAATGCTAGAAATCAGGGAGGATTTTTCTCATGCACCCATTTAAGCTGTTTCTGTATCTTGATCTACTGTAAGTAATCTTGCAGTGAACAAGGTGGTACAAAATCTTTTTAAGTTAGTGTTTTCTTTCTTTCTTTTTTTAAAAAAATTATTTATTTATTTATTTATTTGACAGAGTGAGCACAAGTAGGGGGAGGGGCAGAGGGAGAAAGAGAAGCAAGCTCCCTGCTGAGCAGAGATTTCCCCATGCTGGGGCTTGATCCCAGGACGTTGGGATCATGACCTGAGTTGAAGGCAGATGCTTAACCAACTGAACCACCCAGGCGTCCCTCTCTCATTCTTTTTGGATAAATACCCAGAAATGGAATTGCTGGATCATAGGGTAGTTCTAGTTTTAATTTTTCTAAGAAACCTCCATACTGTTTTCCCTAGTGGCTGCACCTGTCTTCATCATTCTTGACTGTAATTATTGGCCCAGGTAGAAGGCCATTCCACACCTGGCTCTTGCTTTTCATTGCCTCTCCAAATCCAGTGACCTTAACCTCTGCCCCTTCTCAGTCACTGGTACCTGTGGCTGGAGTTGAGGAATCTGTGGCCTTATAAGGAAAGCAGGGAAGGGTTAACATGGCAGAGTGTGCTGAGAAGGGGTATTGGTCAGCTACTAAGAGGGGGAGGAGGATTAGAAGGGTCTAGAGCAAATGGAGCTCTAGTCAAAATGGGCAGAGATTTGAAGCAAGGTAGACCTCAGTAAAACTCATTCCTGCTTAAAATAGTTTTGTATGTATTCCAAGATGACTTTGATGTTGGAAAAAAAAGGTGCACTTTACATACATGTTGCTGTTATTTCTTCCCTTTTTTTTAAAATTAATTAGAACCCATATTGTTCATATTAAACCTTTTCTTTAAATATGGGAAAAAATAACCATAGGTTGTCTTCTGCATAGAATTTAGGATAAACACTATGTAGGTAAGGGTAATAAATATATAGCATGAGTGGTAAATATAATTTCTTAAAATTAGAATTGGTAGATAGTCAAATTATGCATACTTCTCTATTTAGCCAAAGAGGTGCTAAAAAGTTGGCATATATGTTAGTGTGAATTAGTGTTACTATTTATAACATTACTATAACAGATATCTGAGAAGAATTATTAGTTTGTATTCCCATGTTTTAACGTATGTTGGGTTGCTTAAATTGTGGTTTTTGAAATTAATATATGAATATTAAAAATAGGTATTGATTTCATTGCTTTTTTTCTGAAGCACACAAATTAATCATGTGTAACTTGAATGGGAGTGCTTAATATACCGATATGAATTCAGATTATTTTTTTAATGTAAAGAATTTGGTTTTAAATGGTCTAGGTGAATGTAGTCATTTCCTCTATTTAGTAACTTGGGTATAGGTTTATATAACAATAAGTAACTATTCACATATTGACACAGTGCTACACATTGACTGATTTGCACATTGACTAAAATATCTTTAGCTTTAGCCCTGGAACCTTATAAAAACTGAGGGAAAGTTCAACCTTGCTTAAAATGACAACCGGAAGCACATATTTTCACTGGAGAAGGAGTGTGATAGACCTTTTGTTCTGCCTTCTCATTTGTGCAGAGGAAGTTTCTAAGCTCCCGAAGATTTTAGCTGCTCAGTTGACCCATCTGGGAGGTATTAGAACATTAATGAGAACTCACTCTTTTATATCAATAAGGAGAATTAATTTAGTTGATTAAAAAAATTTTTTTTCAGGGGCCAGGGCTGGGGGAAAGGAGATGTTGGTTAAAGTGTATAGACTTCCACTGAGAAAATGAGTAAGTTCTGGGAACAAATGCACAGCACTGTGCTTATAGTTAGCAATAATGTATTATATACTTGAAAATTGTTAAAGAGAGTAGATCTTGAATGTTCTTACCTCGAAAAAGAAATGGTAATTATTTGACTGGATGGAGGTGTTAGCTAATGCTACAGCAGTCATCATTTACAATATGTAAGTGTATCAAAATTGACATTAAGTATGCCTTAAACTTACACAGTGTTATATGTGAATTATATTTCAATGAAGCTGAAAATAATTTTTAAAAATTATTATTATTATTATTTTTTTTTTTTTACTATGGCTTCACTGGACACTTTAAAGTGCTAAGGCTAACTAGGGCCCCATATTATTTCTTCATCTTTGTATCTGAGTGCATAGTACAACTTCTATACATGTTATTTTTTTTTTTTTTAGTATACCTGACACACAATAATATATTAGTTTCAGGTGTACAACATACATTAGTTTCAGGTGTACAACATAATGATTCCACAAGTTTATACCTTATGCTATGCTATGCTGTGCTCACCACAAGTGTAACTACCATCTGTCCCCACACAGTACTATTGCAATGCCATTGACTATATTCTCTTTGCTGTGCCTTTTATTCCCATGACTTGTTCATTTCGTAAGTCCCCTTCCCCCATTTTTCCCAACCCCGTGTTAATGTTTGATGACTGTATAATTGCCAAAATAAGTTTATTTTCCCATTTTCTGATAGCAGTTCTTAAAAAAGTAGTAAAGCAAAAGGTGTTTTGAGAAAGTAGAGTTAAAAAAACACTAAGTTATTGAGTTAAAGCAAACACCACTTTGCTAGTTTTTAAAAACCATATAAATATTATCTTCATGTTTCCAGTCTGGTTTACTAATTCACAGAAGTAAATGGCCCAATTAGAAACGATGTGTGAAGCTGAATACTATGTATAAAAGTGTGTGTGTATTGGTGGTGTACAATCATGGATACCCCAAAGGCCGATAATAGTATGACCTCAGAGGAAAAATATGCATCAAAGTT
Organism: Mustela putorius furo; assembly: GCF_011764305.1. Classification (NCBI taxonomy): domain Eukaryota; kingdom Metazoa; phylum Chordata; class Mammalia; order Carnivora; family Mustelidae; genus Mustela; species Mustela putorius. The sequence continues at coordinate 73,749,467 of NW_025421987.1, read as the reverse complement.
GAACTATAGTATTATTTTACGTGCAGTACCATACAAGGGCCATGGAAAGAAATGTGTGTTTTCTAGAGGATAGGTTGGTAGGCTGTCTCCCTGGAGGACACTTCTCACATGGGTGTATTTACCATAATGGGTCACGTCTGCCAGGGACCTAACTTTTTGTGTCCTGGGTTGTGTGTGTGTGTGTGTGTGTGTGTGCGTGCATGTGTGCACAGGTGGGTAGGTACGGGGTGGAGGGTGTGTGATCTGCACCTTGTATGGAACATTGTACTAGTTTATTAATTTGTACTGAGAACTGTCTCTGTCATTCACACTCTATGTGCAACTAGAGATGGATATGTTAAATAACTTTATTGCCATTTCTCAATTTTACATATAATCAAATTGTCATGTTGTCCACCTTAAACTTACACAATGTTCTATGTCACTTGTATCAGTAAAGCTGGGAAAAATCTATGTGTACTGAGTGTAAGCATTTTTCGGTTTTAAGTGATGGAGAAATTTAGTTAAATGTCTAGGCTAGGCCCTGCCTATTTTAGTGACGGAAACAGAAGCACCAAGGGCTGAAGTGGTTTAGACTCACGGCTGTGCAGTGGTGGAGTTAGGACCAGAACTCTGACCTCTCAGCTCAGGGTGCAGGGTTCTGTGCTCTGGGCTCTGAGGGGAACTGAGCCTCAGAAATCAGCTTGCATAACACATGTGATTGGCTTCTCTCGCTCAGCCTAATAGTTGCAAGAGTCATCCGTGTTGTGGCGGTTAGGAATATTCCAGTTTTTTTGAATAATGTACCATTGTATGGATGTGCCATTGTTTTTGTTTTGGGTTTTTTTTTGTTGTTGTTTTTTAAAAGATTTTATTTATTTATTTGACAGACAGAGATCACAAGTAGGCAGAAAGGCAGGCAGAGAGAGAGGAGGAAGCAGGCTCCCTGCTGAGCAGAGAGCCCGATGCGGGGCTCGATCCCAGGACCCTGGGATCAAGACCTGAGCCGAAGGCAGAGGCTTAACCCACTGAGCCACCCAGGTGCCCCTGTTTTTGTTTTTAAATCCATTCATTAGTTGATGGACATTTTTGTTATTTTCATTTTTTGGTTAGTATGAATAATGCTGCTGTGAACATTTGTGTGCAAGTCTTGTGTGGACACGTTTTTATTTCTCTTGGGTAGAGACCGAAGAAGGCAACTGTTGTGGCTTTGGTTTGGGCCATGTTGTAATCTCTGAGGTTTTACAGATCCTTGTGGAAGTTGTCCGAGTGCCCACCATACTTTGAGGTAGCAAAATACAGAAGAGCTACCCAAAGGTTTATGCCTTTTTTTTTTTTTTTTTTTTTTTTTACATTTGATAATCCTGTTTGTCCTCTGTCCCACATAGGAACACTCAGTGGAATTATAGAATCTTAGAAGTGGAAGGCAAGCGAGTGTTGACCTAGTATAACTGCTTTATTTTAAAGACAGGGAAACTAAAGCTCAGAGACAGACACACGTCTTGGATGGTGCAGCCAGGTAGTGGGATGGGGACCAAACACATGGTCTCTTTTTCTCCAAGGGGGTGACTTCCTCTGGTTAACCTCTCAAAGAGGGAGTGGTTCTTAGAAATCGGACACAGTTGCTAAAGTAAAGATGTTTCATATATTGTTTGCCGCTGGCTGAAATCTATGTGGAGTGACATTCTAGAACTAGGTCATGGTAATTCTTCGGGATATGCTCTGTGGCCTTAGAGAGAGCATGTCTTGCAAGACAACCTGAGGCTCCCATGGAGGTATTGGTCTCAGAGATTGTCAGAGAATGAGTGTCAGTGAGTGTAAAAGAAATGTGATTGTTGAAGTGTACCAGGCTGTCTGATTTCCGTAAGGTAGACTGTGAATGTCGCAGAGCCCGATGATCCAGGACATTGACAAATGTCAAGATTCGCAAATGGAAATGGAAATTAAAAAAGCAAGGTGTGAGCTGAAAAGCAGAAAGTTAAATGATTTTTAAATGTTAGAATACCTTCCACATTACAGGCATCAATTCAAGTACTAAGGTAATAAGGTACTAAGGTACTAAGGTACTAAGGAAATAAGAAAATGTAAAATTTCACATTGAAGAGAGTAAGTGAAGACGTGGTTGACAGAGATGCAGAAACGTGGGGAAATCACGATGTGAGGGTTATTTGAGTGAAACATGACTTTTTCTAGTGGATAAGGGTATTCAGAAGATCTTACTAAATGCTCTTCATGCCATCTCATTTTGAAAGAAGGTGTGATACTGACTTATTGAATCACTTATTGAATTTTTCTTTATACCTGGAAAGAATGTCTTGATTTTCCAATTTCTTCAAAATATTTCTTGAGATGTGAAGAGTAGCTTTATTGTTAAATATTTCACGAGATGTTTAAGAGCCTTGGTAATTGAATAAAAGTTGCAAAATCTGGGAAATGTTTTAGTTCCTTGGTCCATTTTGTTGTACAGAGAGTCAGGGTCATTTAAAAATTCCAGCCAATAAAGAGTCATTACGTGTACTAAATTAAAGTATAATGGCTTTTAGAATTCAGCAACAACTTATGAGCTGTGTACTCTATGTGAGACATTGTGTTTGCCATGAGGAATGCAAAGAATAAAGAGGTATCATTTCTACTCTCAAGGAATTTACAATTAAGTGGCTGAAGTAAGACTTTATAAGAACTTTAATAAACGTTACTAGGCACCCTCCCCCTGCTGCAAAGGGAGAGAGAGGGAAGGGGTAGCGAGCTATATAGAAAGAATAGTAGAAATGCAAAAGGCAGGCTTAGGAAATAGAGTTTTCATAATAATCTTGTAAATAAGGATTTACAAAAACTGTTTCCTCCAGTTAGCTTTAAAGATGCTCCATGGAGGCTAAGCCCTGTTGAACTCGGGATATAGATTTTATTGTGACCAGACGTATGCAACTGGAGGATATGATGTCGGCGGAAAATGCAGAATGATTCCCTGTAGGGGTGACTAATGACAAATTGGGTCTTGGCTTTCAATAATACGGAGTAAATGGGTATAGCTGATGGGGCTTTGGTAAACTATGTAGTCCGTATTCAGTTTTTCTGGTTTCTTAATTTTATAGCTGTTTTCCCATCCCCGGGATCCAACCTAGTTATTGATTTATATTGATTTATTTTTATTTGTTTGTTTGTTTAATCTAGTCCTGTCTTTTTTTTTTTTTTCTTTTTTCTTTTTAGCTCCCCTTCTTGACATTAACTTTTTTGGATTCCTGGCCGGTTGCCCAGTAGGATATCCCACATTCTGGGCATGTGATGATTCTCTCGTTATTACCTTCAGGTTAAATATTTTCAGCAAGAATACTTCATGACGACGTTGCATGGTTATCACCTCAGACGGAAGGGCGTGATGGTGCCATCACATGTGGGTTACTCCCACATGCTGGGTGCCGGTTACTGCCATACGTGCACAATCCAAGAAACAACTTGGACATCTTTGCAGAAGGAACAGCCTGAGGCATTTGATGGACTTACCTGAGGCCACTAGACACCAGTTGGTTGGGATGGGAGAGGAGTGTTGGTCGCCAATCTGTTCTTACCAACTGCTCTAGTGATGTCACCTAGTTGCAGTCGTGGTTGCTCTGGTCCCAGGGTTTCTGCCCACATGTTCCGAGTTCCTTCCATGGAGCTAATTTTCTTTGCTTTTGTCCTAGTTGCAAGATTTGTTTTTGTTCTTTCAGTTTCATCTGTAAGGATCTTTTCACACTGGAAGAAGTAGAGATTCTAAACCGGGAAATGTGTGGGCCGTGTTCCCTTATTCAACAATTATTTATTGGGAGTTTCCTGTGGTCAGGCCTGATTTTAAGTACTGGTGGTGTAGCCGTGAGCTCTTCAAAGCCCTTCGCCGGGCTTACGTTCTAGTGGGGAGACCAGTCATAAACAGAGAGATGAAAAGGCTGTAAAATGTCAGGTAGTGAGAAGTACCATGACGGAGCAGTAGGGAAGTGGTGCCTGGGGGCGTGGATGGGGGGAACAGGAATGAGATGAGGTGGGTGGAAAGCCTGTCTGAGGTGACTGGGCAAAGTTGTGAATGAGGTCAGGGGGCACGCTGCAGGTGGGACTAGCCCCTGAATGGCCCCCTGAGCCAGGGAGCCAGGGAGCTGGTTGGTCTGCTGGAGGGCAGTGAGTGAGGGGGGCCTGGCAGAGCACCAGACATGGAAAGAGTAGCCCGTTGTGGTCCACCCTGACAATCGGAACAGGAAATCCCTGGAGGCTGGAGCTCTATACTCCGGTGTTACTGCTAGGAAAACAAGTATGAAAGGCCCTGACAATGGCTAGCATTAAAATAGACTTTCTGCTGAGGACTCCCACTTAGCCTCATGTGGTATTGAACTGCATTAAATACCATTTGACATTCTTGCTTTGCATTCATAATCTCCAAGGTGATAACACAAGTACTTGAACCAAAAGATAAGTTAGCCATGGTTTCCACTCTTTCCAAGTGGGTATCTTTTTGTAAAGATGTGCAGATAGTTCTGAGTCCCATAGTGCTGTGAAGGGAGCACTGAATCAGGAGTTGGAAGACTTGAGCCAGCAAACTGGCATGTGGGAAAGCTCTTGAACATTCCTGAGCATTCCCATTTATCACACTGAGAGAAGCCCTCTGGTTGTGTGCTGGGACAGCTGGAAGGATGGAATGGGATGACAGATACGAGTGTGCTTTATCAACTTGATACACTCTGCAAATCTAAGGGACCATTATCATTGAGACCTTTATTATAGTTTCGTTAAATAGAGGCAGTCTGTTATCTACCTCTCATTTGAAAGGAGAATGAAAAATAGTTTACTTCAAGGTAAAATGCTTCTCGAAGAGTAGAATCTGATCAATGCACTTTAAAGGAGGTAATGAATTATTCAGCTGTTCTTCAAACCAGCATATCTGAACGAAGGAAATGACCACTTTTCACTCCCATTTCAGCCTCCTGGAAATCAGCGAGCTCTGTGTGAGATCCTATCTGGAGCATCTTCTTGAGTTTCAATGCCAGATTAATAAACTGGAAACAGCTTTGTGCTTCTGGGAGAAATGGAAACGTGAGAAGGATGGGTGCATCTAAATTAGGCAGTAGGCAAAGAGTCATTGAGTGTCTTACACAGGTAAATGGAAAGATGAAAGGAAGGGAAGGTAGGTAGATCAATAGATTAGCTAGTTGGTGCCGTGGGGGGCAGGAAAGTGTATGAAAAATGGGTGTTGGTAATAATTATAGCTGACATTATTAAGCACTTACATGTGCCTGCATGAATCCTCCCTCAAATCAGAGGTGGTAAGTAATATTATTATCCTATCTTATGGGAGGGGAAAATACCATTTAGAGAGGTTCAATAGCTTGCTCAAGGTCAAATAGCTAGAAAATTGCAGAGCTGGGGTCTGACTTTGGATTTCCTACCTACAAACCTGCATTCTAAATCATACATGTTCTTTCAAGTGGCTTACGGTATCATTGGAGAGAGAAGAGTTGTCTCCGAGGGAAGTTACATACCAATATGGAACCATGCATACATGCGATGGAGAGAAGAAAGGCTAATACGTGGTAGGAATTTAGAGGGAGAAGGGAATGATTTACTCGGGGCTGGACTGCTTACGGGATGCATGTCTGAGTCTGTTTGGGCTGCTATAACGAAGTATTATAGGCTGGGCAGCTTATAAACAACAGAAATTTATTACTCTGAAGTCAGGATGCTGACATGGTTGGGTAAGGGCCCTTTTCTGGGTCACAGACTTATAGCATCTTCACATGGTGAAAGAGGCAAGGAAGCTCTTTGGGATCCTTTGAAAAAGAAGGGCACTAATCCCATTAATGAGGCTCACTCCCATGATGTAATCACTTCCCAAAGGCCCACTTTCTACTGCTGTCACCTTGGGTGTTAGAATGTCAACATACAGGTTGTAGGGGAGGCTCCAACATTGCACCCATATCAGGAGTTTTGTTGGAAGAGGACGCCCTGTCGTGGGGCGTTCAGAGGTGGAAGGGATTTGAACAGGAAGAGAGGAGAGGAGCTGGTTCTAAGGGAAACGGGGCAAAGAGCCAGAGGGGAATGAGCAGGCCAGCTATGTCCAGGGACAAGCGGGCTGAGGGGGCCTTGTCCTTCCCTGATGGGGAGTTCCAGATGAGGCACGAGGGGAGAAAGGGTGTGAATGGAAGTCTGACTCTCTGCTGTGAGGTAGAGGAGGCCAGACCGCAGGGACTGGGTTTTGTTCTATTAGCATTAAAGTTCCCTCAGTGGCTCTGAAGCCAGTGAGATTTTAACCAGTGACTGAAGAGGACTTAATTTAGAATCAGATGTAAGGAACTGTTGGAGTTGGAAAAAGTTGGTTAGGAGTAAAAGCATCTTTTTGTATGTTGTATATTATATATTTATGTATCAATAAGTCAAAGGAAAAGGAAAATCTGTATAAATTCCTTGAGTCATGAACACAGACTATACATGCTCTCTCAAGACTGTGTCCAGTCTCCGTGTGAGGAGAGGCTCAAGGCTGCAGAGAGGGAGCCCTCTCCAAGGTATGGTTTTCCTGAGGAGCTCTGCATGGGGTGTTCATGTTCTTAACGCTTCCAGGTTTCCTTCTCGTTTTTGTGGTTTATTTTTGTTAACTGGACCATTTTCCCTCTGGCCTGCTTAATAAGAATAGCTATCATTTATTGAAAACCAACTATGTTCTGGGAATTCACAGCATTTGGAAGAATGAAGTGGTATCTCCCTTTTGTTGGTGGGGAAACTGAGGCTCAGAGAGGTTAACAATTAAAGTCACATAATTAGCACAGTGATGGTGGAGTTGGGATTAGAAACTAGTCTTGTCTAGTCAGATAAACCCCGTTTCTTCTTTGATACTAGTGGTAGTTAAGAGTATGACCTTAACTGCTGGCCAGCTCTGCCCCCTGGCTTGCTAAGTGCTCCTGGGCAGGTTATTAAAGGTATAGTTTGTGCCCCATGTTCCTCAAGTGTGAAGTGGGATTAGTCGTAGTATCCACCTGGCATATTAAAAGGGCTCGATGAATAGCTCTTTCAGGATTAATTTTCTTCTTATTTTCTACGCCAAATCCTTCTGTTGGCCATACCTTTTCTGGTACTCAGAAAAAGGCTTAAGTTCTCGCACACACGCAAAGAGAACGTCTTTGAAAATTCATTCCAGTTTGTGTGTGTTGATCGGAAATCTCTAATTATCTCTTCTTCCCTGGGATTTTCTTAACCGGGTTTCCATGTTGATACTACCCACCCTCTCCTCCATGCCCGTCCCAGTCACCATGAGCTGGTGTTCCGTGCTCTACTCTGGCCACCTGACGTGAATGAAAGAAGAAGGCGGTGATGTTGCCTCACCGTCCCCCTCGCCTGGTCCCCACCAGGGAAGAGCTGCCTTTCCCTGCACTGAGGAGTTATTGGAGCTGCCCTACCTTATTTTGACTGTGTGGGGCAAGGATGAACTCAAGTAATTGATGGTTTGAGAGTTCCGAAGAAGTCACTCAACACATTTGAAATAGGCGGTTATAAAACCAGAGAAGCAGGGCAAGAAAGCCACCTACTTGGTTGCAGTTATCAGGAAGGGGGAAGACAAAGGATTCAAAGAACCAACTCCCACGGGACTTAATAGTCATCAAAAACTGAAAACTCCTTGCCTTGTCCTTTGTGTGTTCTTCTAGGGCCTAGAATGCCAGAGATATTCATTAACGAGTCACTGGTGGGGATAAGCTTTGGTGTAATTACTCAGTTGGCCTTTGCAGGAGTTACTTTTCTCTTGCCTGGCTTTAATGAGCAGTTTTATATAGAGATATTGTCTCCAGTATTAGTAGGATTGATTTCTGGGTCTAATTTAAAATAACCAGAAGTTAGGAGGCTTATCTAGATGAATATTCACAAGAGGAACTCATGCTCAGGTTTACATTGCTAACGTCCTGAAAATTTGTTTGTCCAGTAACTGATTAGGTATCCATTCATTTGCACTTGGAGGACCAGTACGAGAAGATGAGGGTGATCTTACAATGATCAAAATTTGAAGTTCAGCCTATTGCATCTCCATGAAATTACTAGTGGTGTTTTTTTTTTTTTTTTTTTTTTTTTTTTTTTTTTTTTTTTTTTTTGTTATTTGTTTCTTAAGCTCAGAAGACTTTAAAACACATGCAGTAGGGCACCTGGGTGGCTCAGTGGGTTAAGCCGCTGCCTTCGGCTCAGGTCATGATCTCGGGGTCCTGGATCGAGTCCCGCGTCGGGCTCTCTGCTCAGTGGGGAGCCTGCTTCCCTCTCTCTCTCTCTCTGCCTGCCTCTCCATCCACTTGTGATTTCTCTCTGTCAAATAAATAAATAAAATCTTTAAAAAAAAAAAAACACATGCAGTAAATATGTAAATTTGATGGTTGTTAGCGATCAAAGAAAACTCTTGTATTCTTTCTTTAGAATCACTTCTCCAACCTTGGTGACCCGCACTGAAATGAAAGCACTGTAAATAGCTAACCGGCACAGTTGACCAGTGGCTTTATCTCCCAGCACTTAGATGATGATGTCCCATGGGAGTGAGTGTCTACATGTGTGCAAGTCTGATCCAGTGGGTCTCAGTCTGTCATCACCCTACATTTGTGACCTAGACCAGGCAAGGCTATCTGAGCACAGGGTGTTAATGCCCGTCTTCAAACTCGGATCTTCTCTTGAGAGCTGGGGTTTGTCCCTCCTTCTCTTTCAATCTGTATGGGTCTGTTGACTGCTTTGTTGGATAAAGTGGCCGAAGTGCCTCTGTGCCAGTTTTCTGGGCAGAGGTGTGAAGAGCCTGCAGCCTTCATTTCCTGTGTATCAGAACACCTGCCCTGGGAGAAGCCAGCTGCCGGGTAAGAAGTCTGATGACTCTGAGACCGCCATGCTGGGAGGAAGCTCAAGACACTTGGTTGGAGAGGTTGTTTGGAGCAAGGGATGCCAACCAGTGATCCCAGCAAGGTGTCAGACGTGTGAAGAAAAGCCTTCAGGTGATTCCAGCTTCAGATGGGAAGCGAGCCCCTAGAACCATGAAAAAGATGTGATTTTGAGCCATTGAGTTTTGAAGTGGTTGGTTATCCAGCATCAGAAAACCAGAGTAAGATGTTTTATTCTTCACTGTCAGGGCAGAGAAGATGATTTCACAGTCCAGAATTGTATATTTCTAAAGCTGGATGCTGGGGACCTCTTTAGATTGATGTTTCTGGGGTACTTTTAAGATTTCTGGTGGACCAAAGAGCCCTGTATAAGTTGCTGCTCTCACCAGGCTTCTAATTTCTCTCTATTTTAACTTTGCCTTTCTTGTTTGTTGTAAATATAAATTTTCATTCTTCGGGCATCATAGCCCTGCAAAGCTAGAGTTGTACTGGCCAGAAGAAACACTGAGGCAGGTGGGGAGAACCTAGAAATTGGCAGAAAGGAGAGAGGAAAAATCATTAGCCTTTAGGAAAAAAAAATGGTACTTGTATTAAGAATGGAGAGAGAGAGAAAAGTTCAGAACTTTTGGTTTTGATTATGATTACTTACCATTTGGCATCCTGAATGAGAAGACAGTTCAGAGTGACTGGGTGCTCTGGTGGTTTCTTTGAAAGCCACGAGGCAGGTGTGTTGTGTAGAAGAGGTAGGATGGGGTTTGATCCCAGGTGTTGCCTGTCCATCAAGGTTATCTTCTCAACAAGACAGGTAATGGGGGTTAAGGTCTGTGTATTTTAAACAGTTCAGAGTTGAAGGCCATGTACATCTATAGTCTACAGATGGCCCTCTTATTTACTCAGTGGAAATACCTACCAGTAGAAGGATATTAATGCCTTTCAGATTGAGTTTTTAACTTTTTCTTCTCATTAATGGGTGATGGTAGATTGAAGTTGTGTTGTTTCTCCAGATCGAGAAAGTACTGGGCGCTTTGCTAGGCACTGAGGGTTCGAAGGCACATTTCACCCCAGGAGAACTCATATTCCTTTTGCCTCAATGATATATATATTTTTTAAATCCTGTATGTTTTCTAAATATCCCTTTTGGATTGTGGGTGCAAGGAGAAGTAAAAATCAGGTTGCTTACTGCTAATATTTGTCTTTAGCATTTCAAATTCTGGTTTTCTCAAATTTTACCCCAGAGTACGGGCATGGAAATAAAAGCATTAATTAAATGCACAAAATGAAAATGAAAATAACCATAAAGCACAGTTTAATCCCCCTCAGGGCATACTAATGTAAAAGTATATCAACATTTAGTGGTAAGCAGGTGGGGGAGAAACTGCCCAAGAGATGCTTCTTACTCTTGTTCCATGAAATACAGCTTTGAGGGAGGAGTGTTGGTTGCTACTAATAATACTTCCTAACATCGCTACATCGATTTAATGCTTTCCCATATATTAGCCTTCATCAGTTTGCAGCTGGGGAAAGTGAAATTTAGAGATGTTTAGCATGCTGTTCTGCTGGCATGGGGTTCAGCCAGCAAGGAGGTAAGTGGAAGAGGTCTGGTGTCTGTAGTACATGCCAAAACCATTAACATTTCACCTCCCCACGACGACGCCCTGAGGTAGGTACTGGTCTCATTCTCATCGGACCCATCAAAGGACCTGAGGCTCAGGGAGATTAAGTCACACCACCGAGGCAGCTAATGAGTGACAGAGCTTGGGTTTGATCCATATCTGCCTGCTTTCTGGAGTCTTCTGGTTCAAAGAGAAGAGAATGCCCGTCTTCTGATGCCAAGTAAGGGTCTCGAGTGGCAGAATGACTTTGACGGCCCCTACCCACGCCTCCTTATTGCAGGGGCCTTCCTGGATGCGTCTTGGTCCCCGCCCTTGCCAAAGCTTCCCTAAGTGGCTCAATGGCCACTGTGGTCTTTTCCCTTCATCGAAGCTGAAGCTTTCCTTATTAAATGAAGTGAGAAAGTTAAGGCTTCCATAAATAAATGGTTCACGTTTACAAGGGAAAAAGAAAATTCCTCCTGTAGTAGTTTATTTTTTTTTATTTATTTTTTTTTAAGATTTTATTTATTTCTTTGACAGACAGAGATCACAAGTAGGCAGAGAGGCAGGCAGAGAGAGAGGAGGAAGCAGGCTCCCCGCTGAGCAGAGAGCCCGATGCGGGGCTTGATCCCAGGACCCTGGGATCATGACCTGAGCCGAAAGCAGAGGCTTTAACCCACTGAGCCACCCAGGTGCCCCTCCTCCTGTAGTAGTTTAGTTCTCTATGTAGACTTTTTCCTCCCTTCTATTTAATGAAGAAATAGAATTTCCACCAGGTATGGAACATAAACGTAACGTGAGGGATGCTATGTTTATTTTGCTCCTTTATTTAGAGGAAGCTGCCACTGAGATGATTTTTATGGAAATTATATCTTGTTATGATTCCCATCATGCTATTACGAGTTTCTCTTTTATCTTTAGCCTTTTATGGGCTTTGTGCTCTCGGAGTGTGTGCTTCAGAGAAGGTGTGTCGCTCAGGGTGGGTTAGGAAAACTGACTCAGAACCGTAATTACTGGAGGGACTAGAGAAGGAAGCAGCCATGGGGCACCTGGACTCCTTTCTGGACTGTCGAGGGGGATGCTCAGACGAGCCTGATGAGGTGGATGGACATAGCTCGCAGCTCTTCGATTCTCGTGTGTTCCATAGGGAGACATTCCGGTGTCTCCCTGTGCACACTTGGGGAAACCTAGCCTGTAGCCAGAGCCTCCAAACACTTGTTAGATTCAAGTTAAAAACATTAAACTCTTGGATGTTTGTGTTCCCCTGGAAAACGGAGGTGTAAGTTGCTCTTCCTTGCTTGCCTTCCCTGCCAGCGCAGAATAGGGAGGGGGTGTGTTTGCCCCCCAGGCTATTCAAGGTGCTAGGAAAATTGTTATTTCCATAAGGGTGGTCACCTGTCCCCCAACGCCCTCCATTTAAAACGAGAGAAAGTAGACCACAGCAACAAGGCGCTTTTCGCTTCCCAAGCAAAAAAGAGTTTCTAAATTTGGAGCAGATAATTCTGGAAAGTTAATAGAATCTTAGCACTACTGAAGGTCAACTAGATTGATGCTTGCATTCTTTTTATGACCGTCCTGCCAAGATCCTCATCGTTGCCCGTGCCCACCTTCCTCCCTTTCCACGCCGACTGCCGTGAGAGCCACCCTGGTTCTCTTCTACTTCTGTCTCCCACTTCCTTTAGCTTAACAGTTTTTTCTGCGTTTCCTTCCCCCTTTCCCCCACTAAATAGCAGTGGAGATGACCCTCCCAGTCCCCATCCCCTTCTAACTCCTCCTGACCTTGCCTCTCCTGCCCACTCCTGGAAGGGCCTCTTCCTGTGCTCTTCGAAGTCTCCCCACTTCCACCCCCAAACTAAGCGCGGCTGGAAGGGCCTCCTCCACTCATCGTCTGCCTTCTTCCCCCTCTTCCTTGAGCGGGAGTCTCAGGGGATCTATAATGATCTTTGTCCGCAAATCACTAAGCTTGCTATCTCAGGTGTTCGGTATTGACCCAGTAGACTGACGACTGTCACACTTCTGGGTGCCTCTGTTTGCCGTCTGTTAAATGGGAGCATAGTCTCTTACTCTGGGTGCTAGTTTGGGGCACCTTTTCTGGAGAGCCTTTGGACCTTGCTTGCTCTCGGTATGTGGCATGTCTGCTGCATGCCGCTGAACTCGGGGTTCTTCTCAGGCCCCGACTCCCCGTTGATCTGGCTCCAGAGCCCTGCCAGACAGCTCCTGGAATGCACACTGGCGTCAGATTTCTGTCATCTAGGAAGACAGGGTAAGGCTCTACGATTAATGGATGTGTGGGGGCAGCAAGGTCCACCCCTGAATCAATAGCAAGTAGATGCTGTGTTTTTTCTTCTAACTCTTCTTTGGTCATGGATCACTGAGTACCCCGTTATTAACTCAGTTGTGTGTTGGTAATCCTAGGACTGTAGACCCAAATATACTTGTCAACCTGTACTGTGGCATCCAACAGAAATTATCACAGAATTAAGGTCACACAGAGTTTTACAGACTGCCTTTTCTCCATCCCTTTGGTTCTTACCTCTATAGAGCTCTGGTTCCTCTGAGAAGTCAAGCAAACGATTTCTTTAGCTATAGCTTGAGCTTTTCCTTAATTTCTCACTTTCTCTCAACCTGGTTTGGCTTTTAGGCACTAGCATGACCCTTTCTGTGAAACTATCTGACAACTTCGAATTTCTAATTTAAGTAGTATTTCCTAGTGAGGTATCATACTCTTATTTCAAGAGATTAAATTTAGTTAAAAATTAGAATTCTGAGATGCTCTGTAGAAATTGTAGGGGAGAAAACCCATCATCTGCTAGTTATGCACCATGACCGTTGTAATTTACTAAGTGGAGTAGAATGGACTCAACTTATGCATTTTTATTTTAAAGCTGTTGCAACTAAGGGGACCTATTGTTTTTCTTTTCTTTTCTTCTTCTTCTTCTTCTTTTTTTAAGATTTTATTTATTTGACAGAGAGAGAGCTCACAAGTAGGCAGAGAGAGAGGAGGAAGCAGGCTCCCTGCCGAGCAGAGCCCGATGTGGGGCTCGATCCCAGAATCCTGGGATCATGACCTGAGCCGAAGGCAGAGGCTTTAACCAACTGAGCCACCCAGGTGCCCCTGGATCTATTTTCTTTTTCTTTTAAGATTTTTATTTATTTATTTGACAGACAGAAATCACAAGTTAGGCAGAGAGGCAGACAGAGAGAGAGATTGGAGGAAGCAGGCTCCCCGCTGAGCAGAGAGCTGGATGCGGCTCGATCCCAGGACCCTGGGATCATGACCTGAGCCGAAGGCGAGGCTTTAACCCACTGAGCCACCCAGGTGCCCCCCTGGATCTATTTTCTTGACTGCTGTCTTGACTGCCTCTGCATTATTTTTGTTGCAGTCCTGTGCTGAATTGGTGTTAAGGAATTCTTTGTGCATTTACTTATTTAGTCTTCTCAAGCTATACATTGATAGTGTTAGGGAAGAAAAATTTTAAGTCCTTCATGTCATCCAAATAAGATGTCCAAGAGTCTTATTTAATTATTTTGGAGTTATTTTGTTTTCACAGAAGCATTATTGGAGTAGAAAATCAATAACTTGCTTACTGCCTGCTACTTGAGTAGTTAAAATACTGGCTAATTTGACAAAGGACTAGCTGCGTGATTATTTCTTTTGCTTGCTTTCTTTTTTGTTTTAAAGTAGGCTCTACACCCAACATGGAGCGCGGTATGGGGCTTGAACTCATGAACCTGAGATCAAGACCTGAGATTAAGGGTTGGATGTTGACTTAGCCACCCAGGTGTCCCTGTTTCTATTTTTTTTTTCTTTAATATTTTTTTTATTTTTGAGGGCACCTGGATAGCTCAGTTGGTTAAGCATCCACCTTTGGCTCAGGTCATGATCCCAGGGTCCTGGGATCCAGTCCCAGATCAGGCTCTCTGCTCAGCAGGGAGCCTGCTTCTCCCTCTACCTGCTGTTCTGCCTGCTTGTACTCTCTCTCTATTTCTTTCTCAAATAAATAAAATATTTAAAAAATTTTTAAAATTTTTTTTATTTTCAAGAATTCTCTATACCCAGTGTGGGGCTCGAATGCAGGACCCCCATGATCAAGAGTCACATGCTCTAAGGACCCAGTCAGCCAGGCACCTGTGCCTGATTTTTTCTATACTGTGAAATCCCTTCCACAAATCAACCGAATTTAGTGAGGGATACTGATTTATTTACAAAGCTAAAGAGAACATTTCATTGCTTATCTAAAGCAGTCTAAATTCTAAATTTTTCTTGTGATTTATTTTAAAATTTAATTGATTTTAAGTTTTCCCTTTGGGGTTAGACTGCCTGCATTCAAATCCCACTCTTATGAATGTGTGACCTTTATCACAGGGCTTACCCCTTGCTCTACCTCCATTTCCTCACTTATAAAATGGAGTAACGGCTGCACCCACCTCTGCCACGTGTGTAGGCTTGTAAAGTCAGCTTTATTGATTTTCAAGTCACACTGTCCTGAGGACCATTATCTCTGGCTTAACTATTTAAAAAGGCGATGCTACATTTCGAATTTATAATCATTGACTTAAAGGTTTGAACTGAATCAATGTGTTACTGGCTTGGCATAGAGGAAATACTATCTAGAGTGAGAGGAAAAAACCGCCAGCCTGGCAACCAAAAGTTCTGGTTTCTACCCCAGGTTCTGTCAATTATGGGCTTGGAAAAATCACTTAACTACTCTGAGCCTTAGACTCCCTGCCTGTGAAAATGGGGAAAATGATATTTCCCTTGCCAAGCTTACAGGACTCTTAAGAGATTTAATTAGCATAATCAATAAGAGAATATGTATGAATTTAAAAAAAATTAAACTGTGCACTCTGCAAAGTAGGTTTGACTGAAAGCTGGCAGAGATTCTAGAGTCCTCAGATTTTCTTTAGTTTTTTTTTTTTTTTTTAACTCAAGGCACAACTATTTTTGGTAACAGTCAAACATTTGTCAGATCAGATTGCTCATGATGTCTTAACGCGTGTGTTATGAAGATTCATTAAATTAATTAACTGATGAAAAGTAGCTGCAGTGATGGGAAAAAAGCTGGCAAGTTTTAATTTTAATTCTTTTTTCTTATTGCATACCATGGTTCTCAGTCAGGAATAGAGGCTTTCGGAGATGTAGGGTGCCAGGACGGGCATTCTGGGATGTCACAATGAGTGGGGAGTCCTAATGGCATTTGGTGGGCAGGCTGAAGGGTTCTAAACCCCCTGTGATGAGCAGAGCAGCCTAGCTTCACAAAGACTTATCCTGCCCAGAACTCTAATAGTGCCCCCAGGAAAAACAACTTGGTACCCGATTTCTATCCATGAACATAGGCCTACAATGGATACATAGCCAATACTACTTGTAGAGAAAACAAATGGCTATATTTCATGTTTTGATAAATTGGAAATGCTTCTCCCCACTTCTTTTATCTACACTGATTTAATTTTCAAGGCTGTAGCCCTGTCTTGTGACCTTTTGCCTTTGATTCTCTGCAGATGTGTGTGATCCAGAAAGTCAACAGTTGGTGCCATGAAAAACTAGCACGTGTAATGCCACTCACTGACCATCCATTTAATGGGAATCAACTTTCCTTTTTCTTTGTTCATTTTTAAAAAAAAAGATTTTATTTACTTATTTGACAGAGGGAGAGGGATCACAAGTAGGCAGAGAGTCAGGCAGAGGGAGAGGGGGAAGCAGGCTCCCCTCAGAGCAGAGAGCCTGATGTGGGGCTCGATCCCAGGACCGTGAGATCATGACCTGAGCTGAAGCCACCCACGCGCTCCTTCTTTGTTCATTTTTAATATTTCTTTTCATTTATTTTTGATTAGGAAATACATGCACATGGTTCATAAATTAAAACAACATAAAAGGTAGACTTGAAAAAGTCTTACTTCTATGCTTGTCCTAACCTATTCGTTTCCCTCTGCCTCCTGTAAGTAGCCATTTTTATGAATTTCTTATTATGCTTCCATTGTTTCTTCACATCGGAAGTGGATGTCTGGAGTAATTCCCTCCCTTTCATAATGCAAAAGTCTTGCTTGTATGGTTGGTGCCTTGCATACTCATCGATGGCCAACGGATCCCTATGCTCCCACCCTGTGTATGAACCCCGGTCATCGTATATTTAGGAAGGAATTCTACCCTTCTATCCGCTTAGAGTCATTTCTTCTGGGGCCTCTGATCGTTCCGGGTGGTAATGCCTGTGCCCTTGGCCTGATCCTGGGCTTCCCTTTCATCGTCATCCTTTGCCGCTCTGTGTTGGATCTTTCCAGGATCCCATCTCCTCTCTTTCTTAGTTTTATCCCTTATTGTCAAGGAGCACATCTTTCAGTAACTTTCAGAGGAAGGGTAGATGGTTTTTAGACACTGCCTGTCTGAACATTTCGTTATCATGTTCTCATGATTTTTTGTTTGGGTGATTTTCTCTGGTAAGGGATTCTAGGTTGGAAATTACACTCCATTTGTAGAGGAGTGATCATATCAGTCATGTGTAATGTGTGAATTTATTTCCTCCAAAAGGGAGAAACATTAAGAGATTTGAACTGGGTATGTTTCTAAGTGATTCTGCCTACTGTGGAACCAAAAGGACTAATAAACAATATAGAACACAATTCTGGATTCTGGAGAGCTAGGCTTTGATGCTGGTACCAGTCTCCTTTTCCAGGAATTAAGAGTGTTTTTGAAGATGAAAGGATGATATCTTTTAATGAGCTAAGTATTGCTATAAGGATGATATTGTAGATGTTCACCATGTCCTTGTCAGTGCATAAAGGAAGAAATATTTCTACTTCAGAAACCGCGGTCCCAGCATATTCCCTTACTCCTGGACACTGTGAATGGTTATGCGGTGGGTCCTGCTTTTCTCTCTGCATGCACTGCTAGGTGATTCACAGCCAAATTTGACACAGACCACTGGCATCAAGAAAAGGGACCTGTTAGCATGTCCATTCATTTCCATTGGGCACCAAGTATATATTTCCCTACCCTTTGGTTTTTTTAGACTAATTGCTTCATTTAAAAAAAAATTTTTTTTTTTAAGATTTTGTTTACTTATTTGACAGACAGAGATCACAAGTAGGCAGAGAGGCAGCCAGAGAGAGAGAGGAGGAAGCAGGCTCCCTGCTTAAGCAGAGAGCCCGTTGTGGGGCTATATTCCAGGACCCTGGGATCATGACCCAAGCCGAAGGCCCACTGAGCCACCCAGGCACCCCAAATTGCTTCACTTTTTTCCCTTAATTTTGTTCTGCCTGTGTCTTTGACCACCTCCACAGATCCTTTGAAAATGAGCTGGGGGCAGCAATAATGGAATACGTGGGTTCCGAATATCTTACCCTAAAACAGTCTCATATGGACTTTGTAAAGACAGCATTGTTTTCCATTCAATTTTTAAAATCTTTTGTGCCGCCATATTGGTGGTAACAGTGGTACAAGTTATCTTTAATCACTATCACAAGAATGCTCGACCACTGACTATTCAAAAGTAAGGGTAAATGGAAAACTATGGAAATACATGGTTATTAGCGTCCCTTTTTTAAGGGTTTAAGTACCCGCATAGTTTGTGGATTTTCCCATTAATTGAGGAATAACTGCTGACTTATATTTTGTAGGTCCCTAAGAAACAGGGACCACTTTGCCTGGTTTCAGAGATGAGTAACAACACAGTAGCAGTGGTGACAATAACAGCTAGCATTTATTGAGCTCTCATTTTCTGTGAGACACTGGGCTGTGTTTAAGTGCATTCTTTAATTCTTCCAACAGCCCTATGAGGTTGACATGAAATTGCTTCTTTACTCTTTTATGCCAATTCCCTGTGAAACTCCCACATTTAGATTCATCCGACCATCTGCTTCTCACTGGGTCTCTGCAGGGTTGAGCCCTACTGGGGAGAAACAATTCCATGGTGTTCATTGGCGCTCCTGGACATTACATATGATGGCTTCTCCCACCTCCTGCTCCCAGATGCCTTGCTCTGAGCCATGCCCAGAGACTACTCTAAGACTTCACAGCTCTGCTCACCTCCTGCGTTCTTGCTCTGTATGACCTACCTCCTAAGCTGACTGAACTTCGAATCCTCTCTTCCTTCAGTTTTCTGCCCTTA
Organism: Mustela putorius furo; assembly: GCF_011764305.1. NCBI lineage: Eukaryota > Metazoa > Chordata > Mammalia > Carnivora > Mustelidae > Mustela > Mustela putorius. The sequence goes on along the minus strand of NW_025421987.1, from coordinate 73,730,936 downwards.
CACCCATGAATATGTTTCCCTCTGAACTCACCTTCTCCTCTTTCCCCATCAGTGTACCTCAGAATTACATGGGAACTTTAAAAAATTATTAACCTACTCCCTGTCCTTGAAGGTGATAGTTTAGCGGGGGCCGGGGGGTGTCCAGGTCTGTTGTGTGGTAGTTGTAAAGTCTTCTCAGGAGATTTTGATGTGCTCCCTGGGTGAGAATCACCAGGTTGAGCTCCAGAAGACAAGGCGCCTCTTTTACTCAAGAGTGATCTCTCACTGGGCTCTGGTTCTTAGCGCCTCTTTCTTTTCTCCCAGGACTAGACCTGCTCTACCATTCTTCTCTTTTGGCCTGAGTTTTCATTGGTCTCCTTTTCTCTGTGTCCTTCACCGTAGCTTCAAACACAGATTTTAATTCTTCTCTTGATCTATGTGACAGCTGGCCTATGTTTCTTCAGCCATTCTTAGATAAGCACCTGAAAGAATCGTTCATAGTTTTTACCCAATGTGAATCTGACTTTGGTTCTGCCTGAATCACTCTGGTAACGATTGTCAGTGCTCACTAGAAGCCAAATCCAAAGGATGCTTTTGGGCTCTGTCTCCTCTCAGTTTCTTTGGAACATAACGATGCTCAGGAGACACTCTTCTGTCACCTTTTGTGACACCATCCACTCCTTGTTCTTCTAATCAACCTCTTCCTCATTTTGAGTGTTTTCAAAAAAATTTTCTTTTCCGGCAACATTAAGAATAAAACAGAATTTTATTTTACTTAACGAAATGGAGTGGTAGGAGAGTATAGATGGGGAAGAAATGTCTTTTTGGCAGAGATCTGGATCTAGCATTTTCTATGAGGAAAATGAGGACTTCAGTAGAAGAATTTGGTGTGATATCCTCAAACCTCTATATATCTCTAAATATGAAATTCAGAAAACGTACAATTTTAGGTCTTTGGTTTAGTCCTAGGATGCAAGGAGAATTTAGTCCTGAATATGAAATTCAGAAAACGTACAATTTTGGGTCTTTGGTTTAGTCCTAGGATGCAAGGAGTCCTAGATGCAAGTCCGGAGTATCACTTCTACAAATTTAAGAAAATCTGTCAATCCCTAGATCCATTTATGAGTCTGATAAATTTACTGGAAGCTAGGTCAGATCTGGGGCATCCTTGTATACATATTCCTGAAAAAGCCTTCTTATTTCTGTGCCCTGTGACACTGACAGTGGACCTGTTTCCCAGAACCTGGCAGGACAATTATGTGCACCCAGAGCAGGACAACCCATAAATCGGTGTTCATTTCCTTCTGCTTCGATTTTATTTTTCATCCCGTCTTAGTCAACCTCCTACTTTCTGCAAAAGTAGAGTGTACTTAGTATTAGAAACCTGGAAAAACATCAAAAAAGAGTGAAAAGCAAAATAAAGTTTATTGTCACCCATTATTCCATCATTTAGATATAGATGCCACCAAATATATATTTCCTTCCAGGCTTCTTATTTATGCAGACACGCATATACATGTTTCTATTAATTAAATTGGATAAAACTGTATATAGTTGTTTATTCTGTGTTTTTTTGGCAGTGATCCTTATGATGCTCTGAAAAATTCTTATCAACATGATTTTTTTAATGGTCTCCTCGTATTCCAGCACTGAGGCGTTCATAATTTATTTAACTAATCCCCTGTTGTTGAACATTCAGGCCATTTCCAATTTGTGCTCTTATAAATAATGCTACATTTAATAACCTTGAGCATAATTGTTTGTGCATTGCTGATTATTTCTTTAGGACATAAATTTCTAGATGCTGAAGGTTGCTGGATTTCGGGGGGAGACCAGGATTCTTGTGATTTGATGGCCTCCGGATAAACCGGCCCGCAAGAGGGAGGGAGGATGAGGGGCAGAGTGAATTTGCCTGCTGCTCTTCACATCTGCTTGAGATCTTCGGACTGCATGCTGGGTTCAGAAGGGGGCTTTAAAGAATGTCTTCAGGATTCCATAAATGGCAAGCACCACCACAAGTGAAATTGAACACATATGCTTCAGAATTAATCCCTGTTTGCTAGAGACCTGTTCTAAAATCTTTCTGTTCTCATCGTGCTTTGGATGAATTAATTATTTCAGAGAACAGCAGTGAGCACCTACAATTTGCCAGGCGCTGTGCTTACCACCCGGGATGCCGACTTAAATAGGCCCTCCATGGGCTTACTTGCAGTGCAGGAGACAGATAGGAGAAAGGCTTTTTGTTGAGAATTGCCCTGAGGGTATAGGAAAGAGTCTCCCATTCTTAAGGCTAAGGGCTTCACAACCCAGCTCGCCATGTCTGAGTGGAATCTTGAAGAACAAGAACTCTTTATTTTTGCTGCAGGTGGGGGGGCGGGAGGGGGGAGGTGTTACAGTGGGGAGGGAATGGCATACGAAAGAGCACAGAGTTGTGATGGTGACTCGACAAGTCCAGGAACCCAGAGATACATTTCCATTGGTGGGTGGTATCTGGGCGAAACTTGCCAACCTCAGTGCCACACAAGGTATTAAGCCTGTCCATCCCAGGGCCCTGGGTTGGTTCATCCTTTACCTCAGTGTGCCATATGAGGAAGTTAGGTAGTATTGGTCTGGGCACATGGCTGAAGGATCATGGCCCATGAAGTGGAAGGTTGGGCTGGGTGTGGATTTTGAAGGGCTGATCTGTGGGCCTGGCAAGGAGGAGTCTGGCTTCCTCTGTCCGCTGTTTAGGGACGGTCCTTCCATGACAGACCACTGTGGAAGGAGAAGACATGGGTCCTCAAGTTGCCTCCAGAGTAACGCAACTGGCTTCCTATTCTGTGATCGTAACGATTCCACACTTCGTGTTCTTTCCCCCTAAATAACAATTTGATGCTATTAGCTCTGCACACTGACCTGTTTCACACCTCCTTGGGGGAAAATATTGCAACGTTGGAATTACACAGTGGAAACTTGCAATCGTGAAGTCTGTTTTGAGCTGGCAAAAGGTGACAGTCTAAGGAGGAATGATTTGAAAAGTGCTAATAGTAAAACATCAGTTATTTTGGTGTCTCCAAAAGTTCTGTGCTATTTACTGTGACTGGTGTGAAAAGAATCAGTAAATGGGAGAATTGTGTTTTGGCCAACATAAATTAAGCCTCTACATATCACCACTGTATTTTCTTTTGCAGCATTTCTTATTCTACCCGTATCACTTCATCTCTAAGATCTAAGAATTCTGCAGCGGCAAGGTTAAGAAAAAAGATGAAAATGTTAGGATCCCCAAAGGGGTATGAGGTCACCCATGGCTTTACTATTTTTGTGTTTTGTAAATGTTGTAAATCTCGACCATAGGACTAAGTAGAAAAGAAAAAGAGTTTATGTTGTGGTATAGAATAATTTTGTTGATAAGCTCCGTACTAATGCCTGGCGCGTATGCACCTTTTCAGTACATTTGGATTTTAGGAAAGCGTGCAAGTCTTTGTGTATGTATTTCCTTTGAGATGTAAGTACTACAGTGATACCTCTGTTGCAAATGTCAAGTACAGTTTTTTAATCTCTTGTTATTTTGCAAGTCCATTTGTAACTGCAAGGAAGAATTAATTTTTTTTTTACTTTTTTTACACTGAAGTATAGTTGTTACAAGGAGGAATTTTATTTTCTCTTTGTTCTTAACTAATTGCCCTTCAAGAATAGGGGTACGTGGCGTTGACATGAGTGAATGAGCAGTCAGCATATTTTCATGCCAGTTACAATGGAGCATTTAGAGTCCTTGCTTCCTGCAGCCTATCCCACATTTTTCTGAGCAATGGCATAACATGAGTCAAAGACACTCAGAAATACCATATTAAAATTCAGAGACATTTCTGCATTGGCCAACTTCTTAACCCCCTCAACATTCTAACAGAAAGGTAAGTAATGTACTCCTTGGTCTGTCACCTCTCTCTGTCCATCAATCCAGCCATGACTAATAAAAGAGGAGTGCAGCAGACCGTGGAAAACAAGGCAGGCATTCAGTAGGAAAATCTCAGACAGATGCCCTTAGCACTCTTGTATCGAAGGCTTTAGAGACCGACGTGTCAGACCTGTAGTGATTTGTAAGGGTGTGAATAGATTTTCCAGATGTCACATTTCAGAGGTTCTCAAATGAAGTTTCTGTTCCTTAACCTCTTTCTTGCCACTCCTCGCCCCCTTTCTGGTCATCATAGAATATCATCACATATTCCTGCCAGTTCAAACTCTTGGTGGGAAGTAGATTCACCTTAATTTTTATAAATTTACTTGCTGGAAAGTAAGTCTGAAAAAAATGGGCTATGCTTAATGGGATGTTATTTCTTTCAGTCTCCAATATTGGTGCTTTTTAAATATTCTACCTTTAATGATTTCATTGTTAGAATTGCTATCCACCAAAATAATGGACTGAGTCTAAAAGAAAATGTTTTAAACATGGCCTTCTGTAAGTGGAAGGCGTCAACCAAGAATGGCCAAGGAATGGGGACACCTTGATTCTATTAAATCTACTTCTCTTCTTGCTCCTGACTGTCTTTAACCGCTAGAAAATTTCCATTCTTACAAGATGGGCCTTGCCTATATATGAATGATTGGTATGTAACTATCTTTATAAGGTAGATGAGGACTTGCCACTGGCACTGAGGGTCTATGGCTGAATAGGTTGGCTAGCATCATAAGTCATCAGTAAGCTTTTATCTTTCTGTCTTCTGGGAATCAGTCTGAGAGCTGGTGAACCCAGTTCCTCGCAAGTTAAACGGAGTTACCCTATGACTAAGCGAGTCCTTATCTAGTTGTTATATGCCCAGGAGAAATGAGAACATATGTCCATTAGGAAAACTGTACAGGAATGGTCCTAGCAGCAGCAGTCAAAAGATGGTAACAAGGGCGCCTGGGTGGCTCAGTGGGTTAAGCCGCTGCCTTCGGCTCAGGTCATGATCTCGGAGTCCTGGGATCGAGTCCCGCATCGGGCTCTCTGCTCAGTGGAGAGCCTGCTTCCCTCTCTCTCTCTGCCTGCCTCTCCATCTACTTGTGATTTCTCTCTGTCAAATAAATAAATAAATAAAATCTTTAAAAAAAAAAAAAAAAAAAAAAAAAAGATGGTAACAACCCACCTGTCCATCCATGGATAAAGAAGATTTGGTATTGCCATACAATGGAATATTATTCCGCCATAAAGAGGAATGAACTATCGATCCGTGCTACTTCATGGATGAAACTTGAAAACATTATGTTAAGTAGAAGACGTCTGTCACAAAAGGTCACATATTGGATGATTTCCTTAATATGAAATGTCCAGAACAGGAAAATGTGCAGGGACGGAAAGTAGAGTAGTGGTTGCTTAGAGCGAGGGTGGGGAGCAAGAGGGGATGGAGGTGGTAGCCAAGGGGTATAGGGTTTCTTTTTGAGGTGATAAAAATATTCTAAAATTGACTATGCTGATGCTTGCTCCTATCTGAGAATCTGCTCCGAGCACTGAATTGTACACTTTAAATGGTGGTTTGTGGTTTGTGAATTATATCTCAATCAAGAATTTTTTTTTTTAAAGCAAGAAATAATCAACCTGAGAAACCTAATGTTCAAGGTAGTAGTGACCCTGGGAAGTGGGAGGGAGGGTTTAACAGGGAAGGGCGTGGAGCATCTGGATGATCTCAGAGACAGTGGTAATGTTCTGTTTTCTAAGCTGCGTGGTGAGTACATGGCTATTCACTGTGTTTAATGTATCATAATTTTTATGTAAATTACACACATATATCATAAGCACTCTGGGTTATCTGTGATGTATTTAATGAATAAAAAAAAAAATCTCTGATCCAAAAAGAAAAAGCTGGTGACATCATAGAAAAGATCTCTTTTCAGTATAAATCAGATGTCATTCCATGAGTACTTATTACATTGTCTCATTATCATCATTACCATCACCATTTTCCAATATTTCTTGAGTGCCTGTGTACATCTCCAGTAACCTGTGCAGTGTAATGGAGCATATAACATGGTCTGTGTGTTTGGAGAAGGGATATTAGTAATAGTTGTAATAATGGTGATCATTCATTAGAGGCCTGCTAAATGCCAGGCACTGTTGGAGGAGCTTTATGTGCAATCTTTTAAAATTTAATTCCTATAATGACCCCATGATATGTGTATGTAAGTCCTATTTTATTGATGACGAAACTAAGGCTTGGGGAGATTAAGGGTTCAGAATCACAGAGGTAGTTAGTAAGGGAAAGATTTGGAATTTCAACCCAGAGGGATACTAGTGTCTATGCTCCCCATGACTAGGCCATGTTAGCATTTACTTTACCAGTGTTTTGTGAACTTCTAAAGCCCCCAGGCCCCCTTTGGTAAACTTCATAAAAATATGTCATCTGTCTTCAAATGAGAATCACTATATTTTTCTTTCTCTACCCACTAAGATCACTTTGTTAAGCCTTATAGTCTTTATAAGGAATGGCTTGTTTGATTTCCAGATCTAGAATTATACTGAATGTGCATTTTCAAATGACATGTTTCCTCTGGAGTTTAGACATGCTCTCCTGTCAACAAAAAAACCTTGAGAATCTCGAGAGCTGGGCTGTTTGGCCAATCTGAGAATCCGTCTTCAGAATCAGGGTTGATCAAAGCTACATGAGCAGAATGGCAGGTAGCTTTCATTGGAGTACAAATAATGGAATTGTGGAACAGAAAGGGACTAGAGACCAGCAGTTGAGGAATGTCATTTTTCAGAGAAGGGGGACCTGAAATGAAGAGTAACCAAGAAGACATGAAACTCTATAAGTCATAAACTTTGTGAACTTGTGACTCAGCTCGTGAACCAAGGAAGAGAATGTCATGAGGTTTGTTCACCCATCTGTTCATTAATTATGGTCTGATCTCCAGCTCCATGCTGGGCAGCGTCCCAGGGTCCCAAGGGCTTTGATTATAAACGTGCAAGATGCAGTCTGCCTTTGCAGAAATCATGGTCTGTTGGAGGATATGGGCAAAGAGACCCAAATTAGAGCATGAGAATGCTGTAATAGCACACAGGTGAGATCTCAGAGGATGGACGTCTGTTTCAGCCTTGGCAGGGGAGAGATGTCAGAGAAAGAGATTTAGGTGGTCCATACTTGAGCTGAATCCCGAAAGTTGTGTTGAGTTGAGAGAAATGTAGCACACTGAGGAAAATGCTTATCATTTGGCAGGAGGCACAAGGAGATGATCCTGAGGAAGTAGTCCTGGGGCTTGCCATGAAGGGCCTCTCACTCTCTGCTTGCCATAGGTAAAGGGAATTCGTTGGCTCGTTCCAACCAGGGGAAGGGTAACATGATCAGATTTGCTGTGGAGATTGCTTGGGTAGCAGTATCCAAAGATGCTTTGGAGAGGGAAGGTCAAAGTCAAGGGGAAAGATGGTTTTTTTCAGTTGGGAAGTATTGAGCAGTCCCTGTGTGGCACATGTAATGGATTGTGACATGCTATTTTATTTTATATACTAAAAGAAGGAAACCAATATGTTAATTCTCAGCAGAATCTCAATTCCGGAGATATTAAGATGTGGAAAAAAATGTGTATTTTAGAATTGATGAAATGCTCTTGTAAACACTTAATATAATTTGTCAAAGAATGAATGCGTGGACCTTTCCTGTGTAGACTTGGAGGAGAATAAATACCTGAGAAATGAACATTACGCTTGGTTTCTACTTCGTGCAGCTTCCTTTAGTTGACGCGTTGAGATTACGAAAGAGATAACTGTGGGTTTTCCTTGAATCCTTGTCCTTTCGTGGGTGTAACGATCACTCTGGATAGAAGTTTGAGGAAAAAAGATTTCAAAAGTGACTGAACGATGAAGCTGCTCTATGGGGGTGACATTATTCTATTGCGATTTAGGCGGAATAGCAAAAGCGGTGCTTGTGGACCTCCTGACCCCCTGTAACTCAAGAGGCGGGGTTTAAAAAGCAGCGGTCCGGTTGGAGCAGGACTGCGAAGAAGTAGCCCGGGATAATTTACCGGTCAGCCTTTAGGGGCACCCCTGGAGGGAAATTGCTGTTTGCCTGCTTAGCTTAGGGGTTTGGTGATTGCTCTCTCCTGGCGCAGCTGGGTATTTCCTGATCCTCCAGTCTGTCTTGTCTGCTCTTCCCCCACATTTGCTCAGTGGGATTCCAGCCAGGAATGTCTAAGAGACAAGGGCAGCTGGGTCTGCACCGACCTCGAGATTGCATTTTGCCTCTATGGCTGTTTTGCTTCAGTTAGCACCATTCGGGGGCACTTCTACAGGCAGAATGCGGGAAGCTCTGCCAAGCTTAGATACATTCCTCACATTCTCCATGTGTTTGTACTTGTGCAACGGAGAGGGGGCACTGAGTGAGGAGAGAGGGTTGAAAGGGCTGTCTGCCCTCAGATAGACTGATAAAGTGGCCCTCTTACCATGGTTCTTAGAAATGTGACTTATATGGGCATGCCACATTGTGTCGAAGGGAAAAGGCCATTGTTTTTATTGGACAATAAGACAGAAACAGACTAGGATGGTTATTTTTGTGCCCAATAAAATGGTTGAAATTTTCCTTTCTTAGAAGACAAGAGAATGCATTGGAAAGATCCTTGTGTGTGATAACTGTATTTTTTTTTTTAAGCAAGTTAGAATCAAAACTGATGGTCTTTGGATAGATCCAAGGATGTGCTGTTTTCGTACGTTGAATTACTGCACATGGATTATATCACTGTGCCTTTCTCTTAGGTGGACCCTTGTTAGCTTTGGGGGGGATTTCTGTCATTAACTTTGCTCGCTCTCATCAACCCCCACCCCACCTTTCTCATAGCCACCAGTTTGGCTCTTGTGAAAACTTAAGAAACTGTGAATACTAGAACTTGTTGGAAATACCAACTCTCCATTGGTCGCTTCATGCTGCCTTTACATTTTCCCTGCCCTGAACTTTTCTGCCCAATTTTTAGTCCTTCTGCTGGGCAATCCCTACCAATACGTATTTGTCTATATGTTGCCTTTCAATGTCTGAGGTCAAACTTAGGCCCTCTTACCTATTAGAAATAATGTCTCCCTTCTCTCAATTGCCAAAGCTTAACTTGTCCTCGTTTGGGTGCTTCTAACTCTTTGTTAACTATGTCATAGATATAGGCATTAATTTTTCCTAAAATGAGACATTCTGCCTGAAAAACTACTTGGGGGAGATCTTTCTTTCTTTCTTTTTTTTAATGAGAAAAAATTAGACTCTGCTACATGTCAACTCCAAAGCCCCAACCAATTTCTTAGCGTGTAGCTAAAACAGTAAAAATACCAATGAGTAAGCTCTTTTGTTAGGCTATAAAATGCTCACACCTTAGCTTTCTGGTCACCCTCCTTGTTGGCTGAATCAGGCACTTTGCAAAATCATGTACACATCATTCTGCTTTTATGCCAACTGAGTTTTAAGTGTGACTTGAAACTTTCACCTCACATTGTGTTTTGAGCTTTGGGGTCAAATATGCATTCTTTTCTATGTACCCATTGACCAGATATTGTTTTATTGAGAGATGAGCACAGTCTCTGCAGCTTTAGGACTTGAAACCAGGAGACATTCTGGGAATCTGTGAAGGGGCAGGTGTTCTTGCTTAGTGCTTTTCCTCCTGCTAAGCATACACCCTAAGCGCACTGAGGGCAGAGCCCACACCTGATTGATCTTCTTGTTCTCTGTAAAACCCCGGTACAGTTACTTAATATTTTTTCGAATGAGTTAGTTGATTTTGTGAGGACTTGAAAGGAGTTTTTGAGCTATTACTTTGTTAGAATTTTAGTCAGTCTTCTCATTTGCTCAGTGGGATTCCAGCCAGGAATGTCTAAGAGACAAGGGCAGCTGGGTCTGCACCAACCTCGAGATTGCAATTATAGAGTATTGGGAACGTCCAAATCTTGAAGTTTCTCTCTGTCACCTAGCAGGCTTATCCTGTTATCTGTTACAGGTTTGTCGAAAGCTTGTCTCCTCACATCTTATGGCCTTATATACAGTCATTAAAAAAATCTGTCTTATGAGTATCTTGTGAAAGAAAATAGAAATAGGTATTTCTAAAAACCAAAGGTATTTCCCATCAATAAACTGATTATGGTTATTTGTTATACACAAATGCCCCTTCCCCTAATACATGCAGAGATGATAGGAAATATCTGATAAAAATAGTTTGTCCTCAGGACTTAGTGTCTAGGTGAGAGGTAAGTTATCCCAACTAAGGTGGTCTGTGCAGGGTGGGTCCTGAAGATGGTGGATGCAGTCCATGTAAAGATGTGGATTAGGAGTGTGGCTGGCTCAGGTGGTTAGACATCTGACTCATGGTTTTGGCTCAGGTCATGATCTCAGGGTCATGGGGTTCAGCCTCTCATCAGGCTGTGCACTCAGCTCAAGTCTGCTTAAGTTTTTCTCTCTCCCTCTGCTCCTCCCCCTGCTTGTATGCTTGCCCTCTCTCTTTCTCTCAAATAAATAAATAAATAAATAAAACCTTTAAATTAAAAAAAAAAAAAAAAAGGATGTGGATTAGGAGTGGGAGGGCTCCCTGACCTTTCTGAGATGACTCAGATGAGTTATATAACTCAGAGTTTGTTCTTCCCTTATGAAATGGAGGTGAGTGTATCACCACTTTAGCTCATGTTGAAGGATTATTGCAGGGTCAACTGAGAGTCTGGATATTAGTGTCCTTTCAGATGATCAAATGTTGGATTCCCTTCCCTAAAGGAAATGCACATGCACAGAACATGGAATCTAGTTTCAGGAGATTCACAGGCCTTGTACCCCTCATGAGCACAGGTTAAGAATTATTTGATGGAAGATAGTGTAGGGGAGGAAAAAAACGCTTTTTTTTCTCTCCACTCATCTTTGGTTCATTCGTTGGGGCCTTGCAGATTAGACTGATAAAAGAAAGATTAACAATAGAAACATGGAGTTTTTTAAGAGTAGATTGTGCATACAGATGAGAACTCAGTGATGAGTAACTCAAAGAGGTGGTTAAAACTTGGACTTACATAACAACTCTTACCAGAAAAGCAATAAATTTATAGACAAGTGACAAAATGAAGGAAAAGTATTTAAAGCTTCCAGGAGTGCATTGTGGGAAGGTGAACATGTAGAGGAAGATAATGGAAGATAAGGGCTCATTAGTAAGATTTGCTGTGTAGGTTCCTTTGGTGTGTCTCTGGGCTATAAGAGCTTAAGGTTGTCTCTGGGAGTTGATAAGAATTTTTCTGCCCTTCCTGGTAGAGAGGGAGAGGGCAGAGTGTGTGTATCTGTGTGTCTGCTTCCTTTCCTTTGTCTTCAGCTCAAAATAATCCATATGTCAAAGTGGCATACTTGGAATAGAATATTCTAAACCCCTACAATAGCTACAAGCCAGCACATTCATTTCATGAAGAGCAGGTATTAGGTTAACATGCATCCTTTCAGCTAATCAGGGTGATGGTCTCAGACTTTCACCTACAAGAAGTGGAATGACCAACATCACCCAACATCAAGTTCTTCCTTGGAAGCAAATGCCAAGTGCAGCTTGCTGGCAGCTTCTATACCTGCCTGAGGCATTTAGTTCTATTAGTTGGGTGGCTATGTGGGAGACCCTATGAAGCAGGGGCTCTTCAGAGGGGTTTGTAAACAATAATTGCTCAGTCCATGAGAAATGATGGGGAGAACTGAAGGTATAGAACACAGATTAGGTGTGGTTATGTGACAAAGGACATAAAATGAGACTGCAGTCTTAGACCATTATTATTTATTATCCACTTTCAACCATTTCTGTGTGGCTTTCATTGTTTGGCATTGTTTCATTGTTATGGCAGTTATTAACAGCGAGTGGAGATCTGGCAAGACTATTCAGTTGGGTGGCATTTTAATAGCTAAATTAAAGTGCTGAGGTGATTTGTCAAGGTCTCTTTTATGTGACTGATGGCAGGCTCAAGCTTTTGGGCAGAAAGATGCACCTTGATCATTAGACATTGCTTTGCTGAAGCCAGTCAGTGCTGGAAAAGCATAGTAGACTTCCCACGTGTTGCTTAAAAATTGGATTTGCCGATCATGGCGTGGCCACTGAAGGTGTTTGGGAATCTGAGCTCCTTTGGTAGCCAGGACCACTTCTGTTACACATTGTTCAAGACATATTCCTATCACACTGTGCTGTGCTCCAGGGTGCGATTTACACAGGATGCTGTGTGAAGGGTGCCTCTTGGTGTTGTGAGCAGAGGCACACCAGGTTGCCGGCCTTAAGGTGTATGTAATGGGTTGGTGGAAATAAGGGACTCCTCCAGGGACAGGTTGGCAGAGCATGTGTGGTAAAATCTCATTGATGAATGGCTTTGATGTCTTGTTTTTCAGTGCTTTGCTACGTGGCAGCCATATTTCCCTTCCTTTGGAAACTCTGATCTGTTCCCTAAGGACTCACTTCATTACCCCAGGTGGCAGGAGTCCACGTGTGGGCTGCTCTCAACTGTAACATGAACATTATCTTCCTAAAAGAATCTTCTGTGGCCACATACATTGCACAGAGCAGGCTGCCCTGTGTTCCATTAAATGATTCATAGATCTCCTAATGGCAGACTTAATGGGTGTGTAACATCTGCCCATTAAGAATCTGTGCTGTAAGGCACTCAGAAGTTCCCATAGCCGGCACTCTACAAAGGCCGGTACCTCCTAGTGTCTGCTCCTGGAAGGCTGGGATTGTGACTTCGTATTTGGAGATCCCCCCATGCACAGTACAGAGCTGGGCTCGAACAGGCACTTGGAAAATGTTTTGGGAATGATTAATGGGTGAGTGAAAAAAAAAAAAAAAAAAACCAAACTGATCCTGAGTGCTAGGCAGAATTTGGTAAAATGAGTTTTCTTTAAAATTTTCTAGGTTAGTGTTAACCAACACCAATGAGCCTAGTTTCTGATGCACTATGAAAGTCATACCCTTATTGTTGATTGCACAGAAGGAAGGAAGATGCCATTTTTTTGAGGCCCTAATAAGTAGTAGGTGTTGTACTAGGTTCTTTGTAGGCAGATTATAGGTTGGTCCAACTCTGACTTTAATCACTTGTTTGCTGTGTTTGAACCTCTAGCTTCTCATCTATAAAATTACAATTTTCATGTCCACTTTATAGAACTCTGGCCAGTGTTACAAATAATGCATGTAAATGCCGAGTCACAAAGTAAGTGCTCAAGAAACAAACACTGTTAATATATACTCATTTATTCATTTAACACGTATTGAGGACCTTCTGTTAGAAGCCAGAGCTATCAGTATGACTCAGAAATACCTCAAGTCACTTACTTATAGTCGAGAGGGGGAGTCAGACACTTAAACACATAATTGCCATATATGGCAGGTGCTATGGTACTTTTCTAAAACAAATACTGTGCGAACACAGAGGAGGGACAACTAAGCTCTGCTAGGAAGAAGGAGGTGAGTTTGAGGTAGGGCTTGGATGTGAGGTCTCATACGATTTGAAGGTGAAAACCAGCTTGTAAGAAGTCGCTTGTGCACAGACTAATTGAAAGTAGTTGAGGGGCATTCCGGGTGGCTCAGTTGGTTAAGCAGCTCAGGTCGATCTCGGGCTCCTGGGATCAAGCCCTACCTTGGGCTCCCTGCTCAGTAAGGAGTTTGCTTCTTCCTCTCCCTCTGCTTCTGCTCCCCTCTCCCCCCACTTGCAAGCGCTCTCTCTCTTAAATAAATAAATAAAATCTTAAAAAAGAAAGGAAAGTAATTGAAGTAGAGCAGGAACTGGTGTGTGTGTGTGTGTGTGTGTGTGTGTGAGTGTGTGCAGACGTGGTAGGAGAAGAAATACCCTATATGGGAGATACTTTTCATTCCCCAAAACTTCAGGAAACTCACCAAAGTAAGCAGCTTGCTCAAAGTCACACAGCTAGCAAGAAGCAGGATCTAAAATTTGGATTGAAAGGATTTCTGTGGTGCCAGGGCTCTTTCTACCTTTTTGTACCCAGTTTTAAAAATAAGTGAATTACACTCTTAAATATGCTTTCTAGTACTTCTTAGAGCCCCAACTCTAACAGGGGGAGAGTCTCTCTAGTTCATAATGTGTGTCAGCAGCAAGTTTTGGGTTATAAAAATAAGGCTCTCAGCCCGGGCTCTTAGCCGTGGTTGTTGAGATGCAGTGAGGTCTGGTGGCCTTCTCCAGCAAGACAAGAGGAAGCTCCTTTAAGCAGGAGACAACGACCCAACCTCTGGTGGAATGAGGTAGTGCTAAGAGATGGAGGCTGAAGGCAGGCTCACCAGCTCCACCCCGGACAGTGTCTTGGCCATTCAGTCATTTTCTATTATTCCCAGAGAGGATTAATGTAAAAGAAGCATGTCAAATAGCCAGGTAGTTCACTGGTGGGGATCTTTACTTTGGAAAGGTTTCCCCTGCCTCTCATCTCCTCTGTCAGTATTACTGAGGGCGCCACCATTGCTTTGATTTTGCCTGGAGCCCCAGTTCTGCACCAGTAAGCCATTTTATTTTATTTTATTTTTAATTTTTTTCTACTTAAATACAGTATCATATTTTTTTTGTTTGTTTATTTTTATAAATATGTAAGGTATTATTTGTTTCAGGGGTACCGGTCTGTGATTCATCAGTCTTAAACAATTCACAGTGCTCACCATACTATGGTACCGTCCCCCATGTTCATCACCCAGCACCCCCCCCATTCTCCCACTCCCATCCCCTCCAGCAACCCCAGTTTGTTTCCTGAGGTCAAGAGTCTCTTACGGTTTGTCTCCCTTTTACTCTGTGTGTTTCTCGCACGGAGAACTTAGAATTACTCCACCTTCACCCAGGAGATGCTGTGGAGAAGAAAACTAGTGTCTCCCCACCAGTGCTTGCTAGAACCTCCCATGCCTTACACTTAATGGTTAGAATCTCAGTCTGCAGGTGGCTTTGGTACAAGCCAAATGCTTCTACTCAAGAGAGAAAGTTTACTCTAATGGCCTGTAGATTTTTCAGTCATTGCCATAATTCTTAATTCATTGTTTGCCTTGACAATCAGTGGCACAAAAATTCCACCTTCCTAACAATATACCCAGCCACATACCCCGCAGGCTTCTTGTCTTGAAAATGCACCACCAGCAGCTGAGAAGGGCACAGGAGAGGGTCTTTGAAGGATCTATCTCTGGAAGATTTTTGCAACAAGTGTGGAAGACGTGAGAGATGATGTCAGGTTTTGGGGATGTGGCCATAGATTTCTTTTACTTACATATTCCCGGGCAAACAGTAGTCCTTGGAGTAGATACTCTACAAGAATTTTACAAGAATTGTACCATGTGATGGTACAATTCCACTGCTGAGTGGAATTCAATAATCAGGGCAGGAATTTCCGTGCTGTAACAAAAGACTTTTACCTAAGAGGGTTTTAGCTAGGCCTCACTGAGCTCCTAGGCACTCCTAGGATAGGGAACTGATATTTTAATCGGTGGGTTGCTGCTTCTATCTGTTCCTGTGGAAGCTGTCTTCTTTGTGATTACATTATTTTGACCCTTTTGATTGTGAACTATATACTGAAAAGTGCACAAAACAAAAATGTTCAGCTCCTTTAATTAGCATGAGTGTGACCACTAGACCCTCTCTCTATTTGAGAACTAGGATGATCCTTTTTGCCTCACAGGACAACTTTACTAATCCAAGGAATTGGGGGAGGAACGGGGGTATTTTTATATTGGTGAAAAGTAAGACAATAATTTGTAGAGAGTCTTATTCTCTTTTCAGTGGAGACATCACTAAGAGATACTAAAATAACAGTGTTGTCTAACGTGGGTCCTAGAGCCCCAGCTTTAGTAGACGTGTCTAATTGCAATTAGCCATCTGGATGTGAATGATACCTGACTGTTCGAAATATTTTGGTTTTTGGTTTTGTTTTTGAAGTATTTCTTTTGTTATCTTTTCTTCCTTTTTTTTTTTTTTTTTTTTTTTTTACATTATTCCTTTTCTTAGAATCTTCTCTGTGTGGACAATGGAAAATTAAACCACTGTCCAGGTCTCATCTAAGTAATGGCAAGTTCTGAATGACAGAGGGGAAATAAAGAGCATTTCCTGGGGTGCCTGGAGGGTATAGTCGGTGAAGCGTCCAGCTCTTGATTTCAGCTCAGGTCTTGATCTCAGCGTTGTGGGATCGAGCCCTGTGTTGGGCTCCATGGGGCAGAGTCGGCTTGAGACTCTCTCCCCCTCTCCCTTTGTCCTTTCCCTTTGTGACAAAGAGCATTTACTGTATTTGAAGATGAGGGATATAAGTGGTATTGGTAGACAATGTGCTTCTTGATATTTCTACCAAATACCAAATTGGTGAAGGGGACTCAATTACAACCCTCACTCTGGTAGGCTGACTATGGCACCTCTGCTGAAAAAATATTGATACAAACTTACCCACATGTAACCAAATATATGAAAATAACAACACTCATTTTCCTTGTGGAAAATGAGCTTCCAGGAAGCCTTTCCATGTTTGAATGTGGCTTCGCACTTTCTCTGGTAACCAGCTACATACTCCTGAGGAATTGGTCTCCATATCTTCATGACATATAGTCTTCCAGATTTATGTCTTTATTTCACCAGTGAAAATGTAAATAACGTGTCAGTCTGGATAAAATTATTTATTGACTTAACCAATGTTTTATTTAGTGTCTTTGCTAGCCTGGGTGCTGTGCATGTCTCTAAGGATATTAATTTGTAGAGAGCCTGGCCCCTCCTCTGTGGTGGGAGGGGCATAAGTGAGTGTGGAAGGTGGATGTAAGCAAATTATTACAGCAATGCCATTAATATACTGGTTCCTTTGTTGCCTGGAACACATGTAGCATTTTGTTAAAAAAAATTAGTGGCCTTATAAATCCTTTAGCCCATGTGTGTTTATCCTGTTGTTTTTGGCATGTGTGTTTAGTACTTGAAGTCTGTCTGCCTTATGAAATGCTTATGGAATCGTGGTTTCCAAAAATGAGGTAAAACTTGCTGAATGAAGGTGCTGTTCTGAGAGTGACATGTTTCTAACCTTTTGTCCTTTCTGACAGAAGTGCTACAGGCGATTAACATGTATCCTTTTTAAATGACACCGTTAAGAATACAATTTTTGTCCTCTCCTCAGCTCTCTCTACTTCTGCAAATCCTGTTTGTATTTCCAAGTCCCTCCTGATGCCCACCACTTCCTTTCAGCCTTCCTTGGCTGGATCAGTCTGAATTGGTTTCCCACCCATCTGAACTCCCTTAGCATTTATGTTGTGTTCAGCTTGTTCGGCTGGTTGGAGCAGGGCTGTGACACTCTATCCGTTCTCCTGTTTGAGCAAGGTACTGGAGAAATGGATCACAGCAGGTCCCCCAGCATATGTTCCCTCATGACAGATACCCAGTGGGGTGGGATGGTGGAGCATCCCAGTGGCCAGCAGAGCCACTGGGCTCTGTGTCGGTGCCCAGGACATGAGCACGGGTCAATTTATTGCGATGAGTTGTTAGGCATACATTCCTGAATGATGCCATTGACATCTGCATAGAATTCCGGGGCCCGATTCTAGGTCACTTACTCCACGGTGACCTTCACTGTTGTTTGTAATAGAGCCTATCTTAATAAAACCTCTCTGTGTGTGGCTATAAAGGATACATTACCATTTTCCCCCTTTCCAAATTTTTCCAGATTACGAAAATGCTGTTCGGCCACAGACCAGGAATAAACCTTCTTCATAAAAGAAGCATTGTTCCTTCAGTAGCAGCTCGTACTGAGAAAAGTGGAATAGAGACAGAATGCAGCCCTGGTCTGAACGGAGACTGGTTTCTCTTTGTGCGAATAACCAGAATTCTAGTCAGGTTGCCACGGAGATGCAGAGATTGTAACTACCCATGCCAGCAGTCAGAGAATGTTGCCCAATTAGTTATTTTCAGCTGCGTGGTTACCTTGACAGTGGCTCAAAAGCAGGTTTTGAGTTCAAAGGACTCAAAGGAGCAGCTGGGGAACCTGCCGTTCTGCTGTCCTCGGTGGGTGCAGGGACTACAAGCCCCAGCATGCCCCTGTGTAGGCTTATAAGACGGGGTCATCTGTGTGAATGCCAACTACGTGTTTTAATGTTTTCCTCCCCTTTCTTGGTAACAAAGAGCTCTTGGAATTTCTGTGTCACCAGCCAGCTCTGTAAGGATTTTTATTTTCCCAGGGTTGGCTTTAGATGTTGCGGGTTGGAGACTGTGGGGAGGATGTGCATTTTGGCATCGGACATTGATCTTGTGTAGGTTACTCTCCTTGCTTTGGTCTTCTTTGGTGTAAACAGGATCAATGCAGAGATGAAATAAAATGATTTTTGCAACATGGCCTGCACAGTGTCTGGGGATTCAGATGTGTCCAGTCAGAAGTGGCTCTTTGCAGAAATAGCGTCTCGGAAATCATAAAGCATTATGCAATGAGATTATTAGTACCACCGCCATTTGGTCATTTCTAGTTTATCAGTCAGCATAGGCTAGGATATACTGTGATGATAAATACGCTTAGAGATTTAATGTAGCTAAGGTTTATTTCTTGACCGTGCCACATGTCCAGAGCTTATCAAGAGAGGATTCTATTCATCAGCTACCCGAAGGCACAGACCAGTGGAGATTTCGTGTCCATGAATGCTTTCAAAGTCATCACAGTGTCTTCTACAACAATGTCCTGTTCCATCTGAAAGTGACACATTACTTTCACTCCCATTGCAATGGCAAAAGCAAATCGTGTGGCCACACCCAACCTAGAGAGAGAGTGAGAGAGAGAAAGGGGGGGGGTGAGGCAGGGGTTAATATCATATAACACACTAGCAGAACTGGAATATTTGTTGAACAAACATAATGACTGCCATCCCTGTCAAAGATCAAAAGGCTGATGGAGAGGACTACTTTAAAGAAGGGCTGTTAGTTAAACATAAATAAATAAAAATATCTGAGTGGTAGAATTCAAGCAAACCAATTGGAATTGAGTTGCATCAAACAGAGAACCTAAAATATTAGTGAGTGGAGGAAGGTAGAAGTTTGTATCTCTCTCGTGACAGAGAGGTCCACACAGAGTAGAGCAGTGGTATATGGTATTTCCATGGTCATCAGAGGCTTAGGATTATTTTATCGTTCAGCTCTAACAACCTAACAAAAGGCTTCAGTTCTTAAATTCACCTTAAGGTCAGAAATGGCTACGGAGTTCTAGCCATCACATCTACATTCCAGACAGTCGAAGGAGGAAGGTGGAAGACAAAAGAGTCTTTCTCTCAGCTAAGTCTGCTCTATATCAGCAACCTGTCTGAAATTCATACACAGTAATTCTGCTTATATAACATCAGCCAGAACTTAGTCACACATCTACTCCTAGTTTTAGTGGAGCTAGGGCATGTAGTTTTTGACTTGGTTGCATTGCCTTCCCAAATAAAATCAGAATTTTTGTTGCTAAGGAACAATGGGAGAGTGAACATTGGGTGATTGAGCAGTCCCTGCTATAGTCAGGTAAAATGCAAACTTTGGTTAGGTGGGGATCAGAAGGGAAAGATTGCTCTGTACCTTATCATTTTCTGTCCTGTGCTCTACAGAACACCAGCACTTAGAGAAACATGAAATTTCCTTAAAAGCTGTTCCATAGCCATCCAAGGGAAGCTCTGTCCTAAGAAGCCTAGAGAGGTCTCATGTTTGCATATGTCTATAGACTGTATTATACATTTCCCCAAATAGCTGTATGATCTCTGGGACAACCTGATGATGGGAGGGAAGGGACCAGGGTAAGGGCCCTTACACACATACTGACTTTTATAGCAAATTACCATGTTTGAGCTTAAACAGACTGTGGGAGAATTGAGGAATGTTCTGGAAGGTAAACATCCTTATCCTTGTCTAAAATTCACATTTTGGCCTAGTATCCTGGAGAAACTTCTCAGTCCACTTTATGGAGTTAGTACCTCTTTCTCTGACAGCGGGTCAGTTGGAAATAGTCTCTGAACAGAGTAGTGGGCTTTGTGCATTGCACGTGTGCACAGGCCGATCTGTTGGCACGGCTTAGGATCTCTGCATCAGCATGAGGAGGGCCCATCCCAACAGTTGACAAAGGATCAAAGCAACTGGCCTACCAAAATCAGAATAAATATCCAAGTTAATGTTACAAGTCCTTCCAGGCTCTGATGGGAAGGCAGGAGCACTGAGAAACCACTGACACAGTTTACTTCTGATTGCCAGCTGCTTGGCTCATCGCATTACCTGGCTGGAGGTCAGTGGCCCTCCTCTGGTTCCATTGGTAAACCGCAAAGTCTTGACCATCTCTGAAACCCCAAGTTAATTTCAGCATCGGCCATTTGCAGAGAAGTGAGTGATGACAGACTTGCATTCAAAATAACTAGATTTAACTTTCACGTCTACTAACCAATGCTGTCACTTGGACAACTTTGAATAATACCAGCAGTGATGGCAGTAATAATATCAGTGGCTTGTATTTATGAAACATTACTATGCATCATGCTAAGCGCTTTTCATTTGTTGTTGCTGGGGCTCAAGACAGTCCTCAAGACAGGAGGTATTTTTCTCTTCCTGTGACAGCCTGGTCTTGGCTGCTATCTCCACCACACACTATTTAACTTGGGGGACGTTGCTTAATTCCTTGAAGCCTTACTTTCATTATCAGAAAATGGGGGGATTCATAACTTGTACTTCCCATGGTTGCTGTAAGGATTAAATATGAAAAAACGGAAACAAAAACATAGAGCATTTAGGCCATCGTCTGTCCCAGAGACCGTGATAGTGACAATTATAGCTTACGGTCGGACAGCTATAACTCTGAGGAGTCAGGTTTCAGATCTCATTTTATTTATTTTTTATATATTTTTTTAAGTTTTTTTTTTTTTTTTAAATTTATCTGAGAGACAGTGAGAGAAAGCAGGGGAGGGAGAGGCAGAGTGAGAGGGAGAAGCAGGCTCTCCGCGGAGCAGGAAGCCTGATGTGGGATTTGATCCCAGGACTCCAGGATCATGACCTGAGCCAAAGGCAGGTGCTTAACAGAATAAGCCACCCAGGCATGCCCAGACCTAATTTTAAAGGCTTCCTTTGCGAGAATAGGCTGGAGTTGCAGCATCCTGAGTGAGCAAGAGATCAGGAGCACAGTGTGTGTGAGTATGTCTCACTACGAATGGCTGCACAGTAGCAGGGGGAATGAAACAGGTGGCAAACCAAGCAGGAGATGAGGAGGCTCTGACCTCCCTGTTCCATGAGCTAGAGGCCACCATCATCAAGGAAGGTGTTGCTTGATGCTTGGCTGGGACCATGTCCTGACCCTGCCAGGAGCCAGTTTTGGACACCGATACCATCTAGCCAGGCCCAACGCTGGGGAGCTGAGGGTGTTGTGGAGTTGACCTGCAGTCAGTACCACCCTTCCCAAAGCTCAACACTGGACATGTGGAGCTGGGTGGGGTCTAGCACATTCACACGCAGGATGCAGCCTTGCCAGGAAAGCAGGCCAAGCGGGATGATCCCATTTTACAGATGGGAAAACCCGAATGTGAAAGGTCAGATAATTCTGGCAAAGAGGAGAATCCCAAACCAAACCCTAACGTTTTTGTGTAAATCATCTGGTAGGTCCGTATTATGTAATTTGTTTAGCACAAATGATCAAATGAGAAAATTCAGCAATTATTTTATTTTTATATTTTTAAATATATTCTTTTACTTGAATTACCTGTTCTATTTGAGATGCTGGCTTGAGCAGTGAGTTAATAAAGAAGAGCTGGGTTATATTCTAGATCTCCCAGGTATATCGCAGAGCACCTTGCCTTTGTCCTGCATGTCGCTTGTCACTATAATTTAATTGTAATTTAATGACTGTGTACGTGTAGTTATGTGCTCGTGTCTATTCCTCCATCAGATTGGAAGCACCAGGAGGCAGAGGCCAGTGCACCCTTCCTTCTACTTTGGAAGGTAGCGGGGTGTGGAGGGTGTAGGTAGAACTCAGGGACTGAATAAACCCCATTGTGGAAAGTAAGACCTTTGGCTCCTCAGATCCCTACATTGGAAGGAGGGAAGGTCAGTGCAAAACGAGCGACCTTGCCTGTCTGTAAGCACCGTGTGGGCTAGCATCGGGTCATGTTATACATCCTTACGGTGTTTCCCAGCACTGTGCTTACTTTGGGAGAAGGATGGCATAGAAAAGCCTGAAGGCTCAAGATAAATATGGAGAGTTCTCCTACTGCTCCTGTTTTCTTTGTGCTGTTTTGCTTTTGTAAGCATATGCTTGTCAGTTAGGGCAGAAACCAAATGAAACAGCTGCTAAATATGGTTCTAAGAGAAATAACATTTTGGTCTTTTCAAGGCCCATAAGTTTAGAGTAAGCACAGTCATTTGACAGATGTCCGTAAGGAATCTGGGGGTGGGCAGTCATTCTGGGAGCTGTATCAGCCATTCATGCTCTGTCGGGGTCCCTCTCACCCTGCCTAACGATGGGTGACCCCAAGGGAAAGATCTGTCACAGAACGGGCTGTCTTTGAGAGGAGTTTGGGAGAAAGGATGTCTGGAACCTAAGCCATTGGCCATGATCTCTCCCAATCCCTCTCTTAATTTCATTTCAGAGAAGGGAGAAGGGCTGGGAAGGCTAGACATCATCCTTCATGATGCTAAGGAGCTAGTCATCCTGGTTTTATATTTAGGTTGGTCTTTCTCAATCTTTGGGATTTAGTGTAGAGATGTTATTTAGTGTTCTGATAAATCCAGTGTCATTCAGAGGGCTTGGAAGCATTAAAGTATAACTCCGTGATGGAGACCGTGAACCCCTACGTCTTCCATCTCTGTGCTCTGCTGTGAAGTCAGGCTTGAGCTGCCGATGCCGCCTGAATTGCATCAGCTGATGGAAGAGAGAATTTACTCCAATATCCCAGGAGCCCAGAGAAGTTAATGTGCCTTCCTAATTTCTCAGTAATTTCTAAAGAGACATCTGTTTGTCCATACATATTTGACCCTCTTTGCCAAGCGCTTGGTGGTGTTGGTTAAAAAACAATAGGTTTTCTTTTATTGGCTTTGTTCGTTGAAAACAGACGAAATACAGATGGAATTTCTCTGTGGCATATTCCTTGTATATTAAATGAACTTTTTTTGTTTCCGAAGAGAAAAAAAAAGGAAGGGAGGAGGTTACTCTTTGTTGAGATGATATTATGTGTCAGGCCCTGAGCTGGTCTAGAGATTTTTCAGAGCCATCACAGTGACCCTGTGAGGGAGGTAATATTATCCCCATTTTAAAGATGAAACTGAGGGGCACCTGGGTCTCTCTGGGTTAAAGCCTCTGCCTTCGGCTCAGGTCATGATCTCAGGGTCCAGAGATCGAGCCCCACATCGGGTTCTCTGCTCAGCAGGGAGCCTGCTTTCCTCTTCTCTCTCTGCCTGCCTCTCTGTCTACTTGTGATCTCTGTTTGTCAAATAAATAAATAAAATCTTTTTAAAAAAAGAAAAGATGAAACTGAAGCTCAGAGCAGTTATGAAGATTGCCCGAGGCTGGAGAGCTAACAAGTGGTGAGGCAAGGGCTGGGAATGCTGATTCCACGAAGCTGATGGAGTACCAAGTGGTTAAAAGCCCAGGGTTTGGGGTCTGACCGGCCAGGCACCCATCCTAGCTCAGCCGCCCATGGGTGGTGTGACCTGAACCACCTGGTTTACCTCTCTGTGCCTCGATGGCCTCGTCTGTAAAATGAAGACTACAATAGCATCCACGTGACGCAACCGAAATAATTAAATGACCTACTCATGGAAAATGCTTAGAACAGTGTCTGGCGTATAAACACTTGTGAATTGTGGGCTATTACTGTGGTCTTCATTAGGGTGGTGAACCAAATTTGCCTTGATCCGTACTTGCTGAAAAGTTGCATTTTCTTTTATGGAACAGCTTGCCTTTTGATATGTAGTTATATTTCATTACGAAATAATGTAAACTACTCTACCTTAGAATTAAATTCTCTCCTCCATCTCCCAGCAAAGGTTAAGATCTGAATAAAGGCATGTATAGCCAACAGGGATTCCCGACTTTGGTAAATGTCAGTGATTTGCTCTTTCCTCCTTGGTGTATGTAACCTTCTTCCATGCCTTCCATCCTGGCTTTGTGAGTAGCTGAACAAACACAAGGAGAGAATTAAGCTGATTCTTGTCTCTTAGCTTTCCTGTCTTTGTAACATGATTATTAGGTATATGATCTCGTTGCATTGCACGGGGCCGCATCCCGACAGCCTGCCTTCTCAACGCCCCTGAAGCACAGCTTATACTCATGCACTTCAGGAATTTTCTTTAGAGCTGGGAATACCATAGGAGCTAATGCATGCGATGGTTTTGTGCAGTTGGAAGCAGGGTAAGGGGGGTGGAGGGGGTAGGGGCTGGGACACCTTGTCTAGATTGAAAAAGAAATGATGTAAGTTTGCTTGACCTTTGGCTCAACATTCTGATCCCATTTTTTCGCAGCTTCCTCCACACGTGTTGTGGAGATTTGGGAGTGGGATATCAACCTTATTTGGTGGATAATTATGTCTAGAAGTTATGTTGTGGACACCATGCTACGTGCTGGGAAATACTAAAATAAATATGTTACAGTCCTGTTTTTCAGGGCAGTTGTCATTTATCGAGGGCAAGAAATGGAAGAAGGGGTGGCACTACGTGAAATGGTTATCACAGAGCTATGTACAACATGCTGTGGGGGCAGAGAGTTGGTGGCGCTAATTTGAGAAAAGCTTCACAGGGGCGGTGGCATACTGGGCTTTTAGGGATGGGCTTGCCTGGTGGAGAATGGTAGAAGTAATAATCTTGGCTGACAGACGTCATGAACCCAGGCAAAGAGACCCGGCCTGTGAGGTGTGTCAGGGAAATGGCGGGTGGTTTGAGGTGATTGGTTATAGCACGGAATGATGGAACATGAGACTGGGAATGAAGACTGGGCCTAAGAATGACAGGACCTTTACTTTCAGTCATTGTGTAAGGTCCTAAAGCATGGTGTGTCGTGTCTATTTTAGAATGTTCAGTGTGGGGGCGCCTGGGTGGCTCAGTGGGTTAAGCCTCTGCTTTTGGCTCAGGTCATGATCTCAGAGTCCTGGGATAGAGCCCCGCATTGGGCTCTCTGCTCAGCAGGGAGCCTGCTTTCCTTCCTCTCTCTCTGCCTGCCTCTCAGCCTACCTGTGATCTCTGTCAAATAAATAAATAAAATCTTAAAAAAAAAAGAATGTTCAGTGTGAAGGGGGGAGAATTGATTGAAAGTAAATAGTCCCAGCAAGAGCAGGTGAGGCTTGGTGCATGAATGGAGTGGAGTGCATGGTTATAATGGACACTTGGAGATGAATTCATTAGCACTTAGTGAACCACACGAGGTTGAAACTTCGGGGCTAGCCTACCTTTAAGGTCTGGAGGGGGAAGAAACAGAATCTCTGCGAAAGACTGAGTGGTATGCTAGAAGACAAGGGAGGGGATGTATTTCAACAAGAGTGATGGTGCTCAGCCATGTAATGCCTCAAAGGGAACAAGTAGGACAGGACTGAGAAGAGACTGTTATAGAGAGAGGTTGAGTCATTGGTGACCCTTGGGAGAAATTATGTTAGTGTCCTCCAAGACTGGAGAAAACGGAGGAGTGAGTGCTTACCATGTTCAAGCTGTAGCACTATTCCACAAAAGCCTAACTAGCAATTAGACTCATTTGTGTAAGGGAGTGTTCACAAACCTCAGCTCTCCAGGTACTTGGAGTGGAGGTAGGGGAGAGGGAAGCTTTGGATCGGGGCTTAGTTCAAGTGCCCCTGAACAATACTGCATTCTGCTTTCTGAGGTCTCAGAGAGCCCCCTCCTTGCAAATACCATGACTCCAATTGTGCCATTCTGTCTTATTACTGTTGGCATTCCGTAGAAGATAGATGCTTATAGGTTTCTCTTCCAATTCCAAACTGGTATTCATTTCTAGCCACAATGTTTGTAAGTGATTGCTGTGATACGTCACCCAGATCTCCACTCTGCACCTGAGGCATTCACTGTCCACCTGCTGAGAGTATAGGCAGCTAGTGATTGTTGTCACCTGGAGATTGTCCTTAGCAGAAGAGTGTCACTTCATGCAAGATCATAACCTCTGGGCTGGGGACAGGGGACAGCCTGCATGCAACGACTAGTCAATGGAGGTGGGTGCAAAGGCCCCCATACCTCAGGGTAGGGTAATTTTGGAGGTTCACCCAAGCTCTAGAGCTCCTGTGGGATCAGATGAAGTTTTGGTTCCACTGCATAACAGCTGAACTCATTCCTTTTCCTCAGTCCGGTCCTTCTTCCTTCACTCCCAACTGGTCTTGATTCCGAGGCACACCCCCATAAACTCCCTCTGTAAATCTCTGCAATTCTGAGTCCCATTTTCTGGGGAACCACCCTCATTTGATGATTGTTTCCAGTTTGGTTGCCTACCCAAGGTGAGTCGCCAGTCCAACTGCGGTTACTCTGACCTTTGCTTTTGAGCCCCTTGGGTGTGTCCAGGGGAAAGACCCCATTTCCCAGAAGTAGGAACAAAAGTCTCAACAGTGTACTTCCTTGGTTCTGAGCCATCAGTCTACTAATGGACGGAGCCATAGGCCCATTAGTGGCCTGTTCAAGGAAAGGAAAGAGCTAGAAGTCAGTAGCCTAGTTCTACCTGAGACCAGCCTATTAAACCTCAGCCCGGAGGATGGGTCCCTGTGGTAGGGCGGCCCCTGGGCATAGAAGCTGGTCCCAGCTCCATTTCCTGTTTCTGCTCCTGTGCTCCCCTTCCACCCCACCCCTCCCCCTATGCTTTCTAGGCTCCTTGGAGCAGGTGGTAATCACCGTCCTGCTTCTCTCTTTCGTTCAAATTTTGTTTTTTAGTCAAGGAAAAAAAAAAGAAGAAAAACGAATGTTGAAAACACAATTGAGATATTTCAAGCAAATGTAGAACCTCTCTCAAAATTTGTTGCAGAAACACCACTGAGCAAACAAACTACTGGGAGCACAGCTTAGAAACAAACAGCAGCTGCCACCATTTGTGGGCTTTTTTTTCCTGTTCCCTCATTTCTTTCTAATTCTGTTTGTAATAGAACCTGCTGCTCTGCAGCCTAGCAGTTTCACACGCATCATTTTCCTGCCCATCCTGAGCCCTCCCAGGTGGTCTTTCTGCTACGGGGTCTCTGTCGCCAGAGCTCTGGGCCCTTACCGTGGTTCCTGTCACACGGTTCCATTGGGATCACTGTTCACACCCCCTGACCTGGTGTGGTGTGGCTGGAACTTCTGGACTTCTCAGGCTGTGAAGTCTGAGTCGAGTCTGGAATAGGGTTTTTGGCCCTCATGGCTTTAGAACAAGGGATTATACGGATGACAATTCTTTCTCAGGGGTAAAGTGCTTCAACTGTTAGGTTTTTATTTTATTTTATTTTATTATTTTATTTTTTGTGTGGACTCTTTGAAGGCACATAGCAAAGGGCTTGTCTTGGACCTGGTTTGATAAAAATCATAACTTACTTACTTAATTTATTTATAAGATTTATTTATTCATTTGAGGGAGGGGGAGAGAGAGAGAGGGAGATAGCAAGTGGGGGGAGGGACAGAGAGAGAAGGAAAGAGAGAACCACAAGCAGACTCCCTGCTGAGCGGGGAGCCCAACAGAGGTTTCGGTTCCAGAACTTCGAGATCATGACCTGAGCAGAAATCAGGAGTTAGTTGCTTAACCGACTGAGCCACCCAGGCGCACCTAAAGACTGTAACTTGAAAGAACTCCCACTTGTCACGTGGAATCTATTTGGCTCCTTCCCCACGAATAGCAGCCCTGAAGCAGCCCTTCATCCTTTAAATGCTACTAGTGGCATGCTGTTCTTCAGCTTAAAAATGATTGCTATGAGACACGAACAGATTGCCAGCTGTATGTGGGGTGTGGTGCTAAGCCCTTACTCCCTCTTCATCAGAGCTCTGCAAGGCAGGGGTCATTTCCATCTTATCTGCCCAGAGCCTGAGCTGCTCTGTCGCCGTGTGCTATAGTGATGCATCCGATCAAGGGAAAGCTGGTGTTCAACCCAGGTCTGTCTGCATCCAAAGCCCAGGCATTCCCTCCCCTGCCTCTCAGTCACCCTAACGATATATGGCAGTGCTCTCATAACAGCGCTGACTCTTTTTTGGTCTTTCTTACTTGTCCCTCCCTCAGCATTTTTTTTTTTTTAAGTGAGTTAGTGCCCAACATTTAAATATTAGGACATCTTGGAAACAAAACGAAATGAAAAACTTTAGACCAGGCAATATAGTGCTCATAGGTGGACATAATCTCAACTGGGTCCAGCTGTGTGACCAACGTGACCAACTCCGCCCCCCCAACCCCCCCCTCCCCACTGCCCGAGGGAGACGTGGCTTCTCCAGGTTGCTGAAGACCCCAGCTGCCCCCTTCATTCTTTGTGTTACGTGATTCACCTCTGTGGACATTTAAGTTTGTGATTCCTCATTTAGGCCCTTAAAGAAACAATTTCTGTCCAGTGAGGTAGCAATAGAGGTCAGATTAAGTGTATGCTTCTGACTTGAATTTTACAGGCTTTGTACTTTTTTTCAATTCAGGGAGATAATAATTTAGTAATAAATAGCAGCCATTATTGGACATTTATTGAGCACCCTAACAGTTAGTGGACTCTGAGGGTTAGAGGGACCTCCCGCTTGGTGGTCACGATGTGCATAAATCTCTGATTCAGCTGGTATTCAGAATCCTGCAGGGACGCTTCCTGTGGGCAGTACAAGATCCGGAGACTAGGCACAGAACATATGTGGCAGGGATTGGTGTTGTAGAGAGGTGAGGTGAAGCCAAAGGAAGACATTCGGTGGGGGGGGGGCAGCCGTGTTGATTGCATGGGCTCTTGGGAACCGTTCACTACCTTACACGATTCCCCCACAATATAGAAACACCCCTTTCTTAACTGCGTTCAACAAAATGGACAGCCCAGAAATTTCAAAGGGAAAGATCTCAAAAATTAGAATCCCTCCCAGGATGATGGGTCTTTCATTTTATCCGGATGTACCTGCAAGTGTATTTCCATTTGGTAGTGAGAAATGTGTTCATTCTTTTTTACTGTTTTGGTGGAAGTCGTGTCTCCTTTTGTCTGCTTTAAACATATCTCTTAGAAATATAAAATGAAAACAAAGTGAATTTTGACGAGTTTCCTATCTGCAGCTGACTTAAATTTTAATAGCAAGTAAAATTAACACATGACCGCTCCCAAAGCTGAAGTTGTTATTTATTTGCTTATTTTAAATGTTTGCTTTTGCTCAAGACAATGTCTGGAATATTGTTTTGAAATTTTGTTTGTTTATTTTCTTTTAGGACCCTGCAGGGATCTTTGAATTAGTGGAACTTGTTGGAAATGGAACATATGGACAAGTTTATAAGGTAAGTTCATTGAGTTTGAACGTGACTTCTGTGTGGTTTTTGATTCATGAATGCCAAACACCAGTGCTGTCTTTTCTTGCTCATATATGCCTTACAGCAGATTTAAAACAAAATAATATGCTTCTTAATTGACTCTCCATCTTTTAAAATATATCTGTAGTCCCATTGCCTAAACGGCGGGATTTGGGCCTTGTCCTTCATTGTATATTACAATGTTTACATCCAATACATGAATTTCAGTGCTGCCTATCTGAAGCTCTTTCTGTGTTTGGTTTCCTTTACTTTAACACTGCTAGAATTGGTTTTCAAAGGCGGAAAGGATGCCTTTTACTTTCAAAATTTAAGGTATTAAAGTGTTGCATCTGGAAAAGTAGATTTGCTGTTGGCCCAGGGCCTGAATTAAACTGAGCTTAGTGAACAGTGTTAGGAGAAACCTGGCTACCTCACAAAGCAAAGGTGTAATGGCAGCAATGACTTTTAGAAGACAGGCAATAAATAAAAGTTAAACCTGAGTCAAGGAATAAGAAATATCTTTTTTGTCCTTTTACTAAATTTTGCTTGTGAGTTCACTCAAAAATGCTTTTAAAAGATATTTCCCCCTGAAAGGATCTTAAAAAAATTTTTTTTTAAAAATGTGTGTGGAGGGGCGCCTGGGCGGCTCATTCATTAAGCGTGCCTTTGGCTCAGGTCATGAACTCAGGGTCCTGGGATCAAGCCCTGCATTGGGCTCCCTGCTCAGTGGGGATCTGCTTCTCCCTCTCCCACTTCCTATGCTTGTGTTCCCTGTTTCGCTGTTTCTCTCTGTCAAATAAGTAAATAAAATCCTATTAAAAATGTGGGTTGATTTCCCTTTCAGTTATCAAAAGGAAACAGAAATGGACTGTTTTGGATTAAAATTCAGGGGTTTTAGTAAATGAGCTGTTGAAATAAATGGCTTCAAAACAAACCAGTCCTTTTCTCATGATTATTTCTAGGGAAATACCCATCATGAGATGGGTTGGTATTTTCATTATGAATGATCTCTTTTTGTTCTGTTTTTAGAAGTTCTTTCTCTGATCCCCAAACTTCTCTTAGTGGTTAAAATTACTGTAATAGCCATCCATATTGTAATATTTCCAATTCTAGAGAATGTCAAAAAGCACACACACACACACACACACACAAAATTGACGTTCTTGAGAATCTGAAAACAATTGTAAATAGATACATTTAAACATTTCCTTATTGGGAGGGACACTTTATTATCTGCCCAGGGGAAAAGTTCTCCCTTGCTAGACAGCCCTTTGCGATTAGACGGAATGTAGTCCACCCAAGCTATTCACTTGACGTTGATCCTGTCTGACACAAGAAAGAAATGTGTCTCAGCAAATGCTTTTAAATACTGTCGATGAAGATAATTAGCCTGGAAGATTGTGTTATTGCATTTTGAGAAATTGGATTGAACTTGTGAATTAATGTGGGCTAATGAATTAAGCTCTGATCTAGGTAGAAAATTACTTCTGATTTGCCCGCAGTATGGAGTTGCAACTCTGTTGCATGCTCTTGGTTTTATGGTGCCTTCTCGTAGAATCATTCCATTGTACCATGCTTCCCACCTGTAGAAT
Organism: Mustela putorius furo; assembly: GCF_011764305.1. Lineage (NCBI taxonomy): Eukaryota > Metazoa > Chordata > Mammalia > Carnivora > Mustelidae > Mustela > Mustela putorius. The sequence goes on along the minus strand of NW_025421987.1, from coordinate 73,700,071 downwards.
GTGCATTTGGGGGAAAAAGTCACAGCTTTGTACACTAATCCAAGAAGTAGACACACACTCTTGAAAAAGAAGACGACAAAGAGATGAAGTTAAGGATGAGAATGTTTGGAAAATTCATAATTACCCCTAATTTCTTGTCACCTGAAAAGAAAAGGAAGCAAATGTCAAGAGGTGTCAGGTCTTTTTAGAAAGGAAAGATATTTACCAACTATGTTGCTAACATTATTCTAAAGAAGCCATTCTTGGGACACCTGGGAGGCTCAGTTGGTTGAGTGTCTGACTCTTGATCTTGGCTCAGGTCTTGATCATGACTCAAGTCTTGATCTCACAGTGGTGAGATAGGGCTCTGTGTTAAATGAAGGAAGGGAGGGAGTTTTAGTGGTTGATATAAAACTTTGGCACCACTCAAGCTGAAGGGAAACTGCAAAGAAAGGTCTTAGCTAACACACTGGCATCTGGGACAGAAGATTTGGTCTCTTTTACCAGCTCTAAGTATTGTTTTGTGGTATCACAGCTTTTCTGTGCATTAGTCAAGTGAGAATATAGTTAGAAATGTTTTGGGGGACTTGTAATGATATATCTGAAGAATTAAAAAACCCCTGCTCATTCAAGGGGTTCATTTCTAGGCAACTCAGATGATATTAAGTGGCATCTGCTTATGAACAGAGATACCTGGGTTTCTTGAGCCACTAATCCAGTCCTTTTGTCACCCTGAGTTCTGAAGGATTTAAGCTTAAAAAAAGAGCAAAATCAGAGGCCCTTGGGTGGCTCAATCAATTAAGCGTCTGACTTTTGATTTTGGCTCAGGTCATCATCTCAGGGTCCTGGATGTGAGCTCTGTGTCTGTCTGGCTTCAGGTTCAGTGGGGAGTCTGCTTGAGATTCTCTCTTCATCTCTTCCCCTGCCCCTCCCCCCATATAAATAATAAATCTCTAAAAATAATGTAGCAAAATCAAATACATGTGAACTTAAAAATAAGTTATGAAGTGATTGTTTATATTATAGGTTATATTACCTTCTAGGAAATAGGTGTATTTCTAAAATACTAGAGACATAAATAGAAATTTTATAGCCCTAAGAAGAGATTCTTACTCACAAAAATTTCTGTGATAAATTCTCACTTTATATTAAGTATTAAACCTTTGATTTTAATTTTTTGTAAATCCAGTTTTTGATGTTCCTGAATTTCATAAAATTAAGTATAGTTTTTTTGGGGACAATTATATAGACATTGTCTTTATTTTACAGAAAGATTTCATTTTAAGTTTCTTTTCATAAGTTGTCCTAAGAAAGTCATGATATAATTTTATTTATAAGTAGTTTTTAAGAAACCTACTTAATCCAATAAACAAAAATGTGCACAAAAATTATAGATATTAAGAGAATGTTTTCTGCAGTCTGTTTGAATATGAGCCACATACATCTGGATCTGGAAATCCAAATATTTCATATAAAGGTCATAGTAATGTTTAGCTTTTCCAAGTTATTTCTAGTCTTGATCCTGGGTCTGGCTTGGGCTCTCTGTCCTTGGAAGGCTAGATTTGTTTATCTTTAGCATTTTGGTCCCAGGTGGTTAAGTGACAATTCAGTTTTTTTTTTTTTTTAACTTTATTTATTGGTCCAAGTACCTAAATAATAGAGTAGTGGTTGGTTGTCTGTCAGGACCTTTATTGTGGAAATCATCTTCCTGGGCCCATGGCTCCCATTAAAAACCATACCAACCAAAGGCCACATGCCTATTTACTAACAATTTCGGCTGTTCATTGGCATGCCACATATTGGGAGCTAATGGAATTCAGATACATTTTTGTTAAAGTAATTATTTTAATAAGTTGAGATAGTTGTTTAATGTTCACTGCTAAAACACCACTAAATCTTAGCCACAGATTTCAAAAACGAATGTTAGTCTATCCTGTTTCTTTCTCTTCTCTTTTTTTTTTTAAGATTTCATTTATTTATTTGACAGACGGAGATCACAAGTAGGCAGAGAGGCAGGCAGAGAGAGAGAGGGGAGGAAGCAGGCTCCCCGCTGAGCAGAGAGCCTGATGTGGGGCTCGATCCCAGGACCCTGGGATCATAACCTGAGCTGAAGGCAGAGGCTTTAACCAACTGAGCCACACAGGTGGCCCCTATCCTGTTTCTTAGTTTCCCTTTTTGAAATGCACATTGCTTATTACAGAGATGGAGACATTCTTGATCCCAGGGTCAGTGTGAATTAGAAACATGGTAGAATCCTCTTTATCGCTCAGGTTTTTCTCAAAACCTCCTAAAGGTTGTATAGCATGGACTAAGGAGGCTGCCTTGCGTGTTGCAGTGCACATGTGGGGAGCAATGTGAGTGAGTGAGCCTGTGTGCTTTCAAAGGGTTGCAGAGGTCCTTTTAGGGCATCTAATCTAATCATTCCTCTGCCAAATGTCTGTTCAGCCCAACCTTGAATACTTCTCGTCATGTAGAACTCACTACTTCCATGTCAGTTCATTTGCCTGCAATTCTCTTTGAATGTTCATCATCATTTTGAGCCAACATTCTGCCTTCCTAAAGTATTTACCATATCAGGTTCATTGCATACCCTTGGAGCTACTTTAACAAAATAAAATTAAATCTTCTTCCACAAGATTGTAGTCCTCAGATGTTTGAAGACTTCTCTGTTCTTCCCCTAAACACATACTTGTGTCTCCTGTTCTTTAGGCAATATAGCCTTGAACTGCTTGATTAATTCTTCATATGACACAGACCTGAGACCCTTCATTATTCCAACCTTTACCCAGAGCTAGTCCAATATATTACTAAAAATAAATACTTTATACCTTTAAAAAAAGGCTTTATTTATTTATTTGAGAGAGAGAGAGAGCGAGCGAGCACAAGCATGTGGTAGGGAGGGGCACAGAGAGAGAGAATCCTCAAGCAGACTCCCCACTGAGTGCAGAGACTGATGCTAGGCAGTACCCATGACCCATAAGATCATGGTCTGAGCTGAAATCAAGAGTCAGACACTTAACAGACTGAGCCACCCAGGTGCCCCTAAAAACAATACTTTATACTTTTAAGTAGTTTTCTATTTTACGAAACATTTTGTATATGTGATCTGATTTCTGATTTAATTCCTATACTAATTTCATGAGAAGTTTGTTCTCAACTCAAGATCTTTTTAGCAATAGTTTCCTCTGTCTAGAAAACTTTCCCCCAACCCTCTCATGACTGGCTCCTTCTCCAGGTCTTAGTTCAAATGTTACCTCCTCAAGGAAACCACTTTCCATCCTTGTGTCTAATACACACAGCCACTACCTCTGCCTCCTCCCCCGCCATAGACTTTCTCTATTACATCAACTTGTTTTATTGTCTTCCTGGCATTGCCATTCTCCAAAATCATCCTGCTTCTTTGTTTGAGCATGTGGTAAATAATTTAAATGCATAACTAAAGTAAAATCAGGGTAGGGACCTATTGGTGGTATCTAACCAGCATTGTATCCCTCGTCTGGCACATAGTAGATGTTGATGACTCTGGGGCCCAGAATTGAGCTTTATTCTCCTTGGTAATTCTTTTTATATTCATTTCCAGGTTTTTTTTTTTGGCATTTCCCATAAAATATTAGTCTGCTTACTTCAAAAATGCATATTTGCCCAAACTTAATTAACAAAATGCCTACTTACACTTTATGCTGGAAAATGGTTGTGGATTTTGTGTAAAATGAATTGTTGATAGTCTCTAGAAGCCAGACCCATGCTGGACATTTACAGAATGAGGCAGATCCATTTTCTGGGGTTTCAGTCTCCTGGCAGGGTCTCTTAAACTCTAGTGTGCAAAACAAATACTTGGGAACTTATTAAAAGTATAGATTGCTGGGATCCATCTCTGAAATTCTGATTCAGTAGGTCTGCCATGGGGTCCAGGAACCTGCACTTTCACTAAGCATATGGGTTCATTCTGAGGGGTAGGGCTGTGGGGCCATGCCTCCAGAAAATGCAAAAATGATTGTAGATTACTCTGTTGTAGTGCCACTTGAGTGAACGCTAATCCTAATGCTTTTTGTAATTATTTACTTTAGGATTTCCATGCTGACTCCCAAGTTACATCAGTTGAGAAGTCAAAAACATAAAGATCCTGACCTGAGATATGATGCCAGCCAGTTTTGATGTACTCATTGAAAGATTAAACTTTTGGTGTTTTTGTTTGACATGTTGTGATTACAATTTAAGGTTGTCCTGAATAATTCAACTCAAGACCTAAGAATCAATGTGGCCAAACCGACTTGGTATAGATAGAAGAATCTGAAGCTGTTACATGAGATTTCCTCAAGTCTGTATAGTGTGATCTCTTAATTAACTTTCAGTTAAAATAAGATAAGCCATTTTAATAGTGAGCTTATCAATAAACTTGATATGAAGATGGCTGACTGATATATTCAGGATGCAGTGTAGCTTTTCATAGTCCATTGTAAGAAATCATGAATTGCACTATTCACTTCTCTTTTGGTAAGGGGTATGGAGAGAATGTTGTGTTTCTTAGATAATAGTGGCCTTTATTTATTTATTTATTTAAATCAAAAATTTCCAACACAAAGAATGCATTATTTCAAAGTTGTTGAGTGCCAATGAAAAAAGCCCTGTGCGTTGTGTGAGAAGAATATAGAGCCAACTGAGATGGTTCCTACTGGATAGAAGTGTGCAATCAGATTATCTCACTGGGACTTTGAGTGCTTCCTACATGCTAAAAGTATTCCTAGATACTGTCTTAGTTACTCCTCATGATTCTGCAGGCGAAGAAACTAAAGCACTGTTTGTGAAACCACATTATCACTCCAATGCAGGGTTTCTCAATATTGGAACTGTTACCATTTTGGGAGGACTAACTCTTTGTTGTGGGGGGCTCTCCTGGGCATTGTAGGATATTTAACAGCACCCCAGCCTCTATCCATGAGGTATCAGTAGCCCTTCAAAATCATGATATCAAAAATTTTTCCTGACTTTGCCAACTATTTTCTGGGGAGCAAAATCATCCCCAGTTAGAACCACTTCTCTAAGAAGACGAGATAGCAAAACTCTCAAAATTGGTGGGCAGAGACAGTGGGAGTGTAGTGTATGGAGCAGTAGTGCTGCCCAGGCAGAATGGAGACACCAGTGGACTATGGGGGGCGGGGGTGGATCTGGAAGAAGCCTGGAGGTTTTGGCTTTTGCTCGTGTTGGAGTGTAATTCAGCATTTTAGTAACTGGAGAGGAGTGTAGTAAAAAGGACTTTGAAGCCAGACTGAGCTGGATTCCCAGTCTGGTTCTGCCTGGTTCTGGTTGTGTGAGGACAGCCAACTCACTCTCCCTATCTGGACGTCTTTATCTGTTCATAATAGTGCAGTGGAGGGCTGTCAAGAAGCCTGAGGTGTAGGGTGTATCACCTCAGCATAGTGCCTGATATCAGCACAGTAGGCATCAGCAACCTCTGCTTCTCCCCAAACACACATGCCAGTGGAGCCTAGCTTCCTAGCTCTTTCCGTGGTCTTATTTTTGTAAAATTTATGACCTGAAAAAGGTATTTGCAGAAGATGAAGCCAGAAACACATATAGCCTTGTGCTTCCCCTTCTACCTTGGATTTCTTGGTATTCATGTAGGCTCCGAATTGCATGATTTATATTAAATCCAGTTCGCAATACTTCTTTTATGGCATTTGATGATGTCATTGCCAATGAGATACTAGAGTTGATTTTTAGGATTAAAAAACAACCCAGCTTCCCAGTAATTTGTAAAGAAAAGATAGATTATTAAGGGGAAAAAAAATTGGTTGTAGCACTCTGGAACTTTGGGGGTGGGGGTGAGAGGACTCATTTACTCTTGAAATGTGTTGTCTTGATGAGCTCTTCATCCTCATAGATCGCCATGTTGTTTGCAGCTAACTTGGCTCAAGACCATGGCACCTTGTGCTCTGATCTGTTGAGTGTAATGCATTAGATGGTTGCCATGTGAGCGCAGAGGGAAGACTTTCATGAGCGGGTGTATGTCACATGCCATATGGAAAGGTTGTTTTCCCTGTTAGGTGGCAGGACCTCCAGAGTGGGGGAGCATCCAAAACTTGCCACAGTGAATGATGTGGGTTTTCTTGTAGCTACTAGTGGTTCTCGGCCCTCCCTGTTTGTAGAAATCATCTGGATAGCTTTGAAAAACTAGACAGACCTGGACCCTTCTCTAGAGACTTGGTTTTCACTGGTTTGGGTAGAGTTGGTTTCTGGAACTTCCCAGCTGCTTCTAATGTGCAACCAGAACTGACGGCCACTGGACTAATGTGCTGCTTCTCAGGTGATCCAGGGGCACTTCTTGATGTCCTTGCCTTTGGGAGGAGTCTCTGACACTCTTATCTCCATCTTGGGGTTTTGTTTACCTTACTTATTCATTTTTTCAGCATCAGCCTTTATAATAAGCATCTATTATCAGCTTGGCATGCGTGTGCCCACCTTCCATTGGAAGTGCTTAGATGGTTTCAGTTTAAAATGCTTCCATTCCATCTCATATCAGTGAGTTGCCAAATCACTGGATGCACAACACCCTGGTGACTTGTAGTTTTTAGATCTTGTAACACCCTTAATGACTTGGTGATTATAAGGCAGTCTCATGTAATTAAATAGTCAGTACTTCCTATGTATAACCACCATATTTTGGAACATTTGTAACCTGTAAAATAAAACTCTGCCAGGAATATAAACACAGAATTTAGAGTCATGCACAGTTCTAACTATTTTGTACATGGGAAACATTTGAGACCCCTTTGGAAAAGAATAACCAATTCTTATTAACCAGTTAATTAATTGGAGCCCTGAGATTGAATTTCTTATCTCTGTGGTTTAACCTCAAATGTAATTTTATAAAATCGAATTGGACATTTTGCATGTGCAAAAATAACTATCTCTTGTTTGATAAGCAAATACATACTCTTTTCTAAGTCGAAACCTGGCTTGGTGGTGAGGATTTGGAATGGGGAACAAAGCATTGCCAGGGCTTCCAAATCAGGCTGAGGGCAACCCGTTTGCCAAGCACTGTGGCCCTGACCTTTGCTTCTGATTTGGGTCCTGTTGCTTACTTTCCAAGGCAAGGCACACAGCTTGTCTTTTTGATGTGTTGTTGTTGTTCCTGTCTACAACAAGGGAGAAATGAAGAGTGGCTTACTTACTGAGAACTCTTGGTAAATACCAAATAGCTATCATTTGAATATGGGGATAATAACTATATTCTCTTCCTAGGCTATGCAGAAGAGTTATGAGCCAGATGATGTGAAGAGCTCAGTCTTCTTTAGGGGGAAGTTGCTTGATTACTTTAGAAAACTTGCCCCGGTTACATAATTTGGCTGCTAGGATAGAGTCTTTGGCAGGCCACTAGAGTGCCCTGGGTGATGCTTGTCTTTACAGTATTCCTTGAGCTACTGAGTTTTGGTCTTATGCCTAACATTTAGGAAGGCAGTGTGAGGCTCCTAGCTGAATGGACTGGAAACCTTGCTCCTTTTCAGTTTTGCTTCCACTTATTGTGGTAAAATATAAATGCCATGGAGTACTATTGAGTAGCTGTAATCAGCACCAGCCAAATCCAGAACTTTCCACTGTCCCTCACTGAAACTCGTACCCTTTGACAATTAACTCCTCATTCCCTACTTCCCTTCCTCCTCTCTAGCCTCTGATCTTTCTTTTAAACAATACTCCTGGTTAACTTAATTGTAGAGGTAATGGTTTCCCAGAGGGTTTCTTGCAACTCAGGCTCTCCAGTAAGCCTGGAAAGGTCCTGCACATCTGTCCATCCGTGTATTGGCGTTCCTCAGGATGACTTACAGATAGCCCGCTTTATCCTCAGAGGTGACTGACCACCAGCCCTTGGAGGGTTGCATCTTGTTCTAGGAAGCCAAAGCCACCTGAGTCCTTGATTTTTCTACCCTGTTTTTATTGAAATAAAGTGATCCTTCTCAGGTTGGGGTGGAGGTAGAGGTCAAGGTCAACAAAAAATGTACAAGCATTTTGTATGAATCCTAAAAGAGTGCAGTTAATGTTTTCTCTATAAATATGTTCTAGGTTGTGCTTGTATTTATTACAGTTTTATGAATGAAGTTCCCTATTGCCTTTAGATGTATCAACTGTTTTCTTTTCTAGCAGAATTTCTTTTTTCTTTTCTTTCTTTCTTTTTTAAAAAATATTTTATTTATTTATTTGACAGAGAGAGAGAGAGCGAGCGCGAGCACAAGCAGGGGCAGAGGGAGAGGGAGAAGCAGTCTCCCTGCTGAGGAGGGAACCTGACGTGGGCCTTGATCCCAGGACCCTGGGGACATGTCTTTAGCTGAAGGCAGACACTTAACCAACTGAGCCACCCAGGTCCCCCAGGAAATTTCTTTTTTCATCAGAGGTGCCACATTTCACTCAACAGTAGAATGTTCTGGATAGAGAACTGTTGGGGTCTCCTTCATGTAACTATTCCTTCATCAATGCGACACTCACCTGGTACTCCTTTCCCTGCATCAATCCACACAGCAGCCCCACACTTAGGTTCTACACCCCCCATTCCCAGGTCCCTCATGATGGGATCTCTGTCTCTCCTTCCAGCCTTGCCTTTGTCCCATCCTGACTTACTGTGTTCTTCAGTACTATCTCATTGCTCGGCATTCATGCATAGCCTACATGCTCTCTATTCGTGCTAGCTACCCTGCTTCCTGAACTGCTGGCTCAGGCAGTGACCCCCTTCTCTATACCCTGTGACGCCTGCTGACTTCTTGCTGCACTGACCTCACAGCTTGGTAATGTACTGGTTGTTTCTAATCTAACCTCTGAGCTCCTTGAGGTCCAGAACATTACTTTACTTTTTCTTTAGTGCCAATGCAGGGTAAATGGTTAAGAAAAAAAGAGCATACCACTCTATTCTGCTGAGTTTGAAATGCTCTTTCTCAATGGAATATGTTTCATTTTTGCTTAATCTCAAGTGTTGAATCCAGGATTATTTCTAGAATAATATAATGTATAAATATATAATGTTTTTTCTTAACTATATAATTTTTAATAGCCAACAGCAGCTTAAACAAATACTGATAAGTTAAATAAAAAGTGTCCACCTTCCATGTAGTGTAACAAAAATAGGATAGGGAAAAAAATGCTTTCTTTTCTTTCTAAAACTAGCTTCATGGACATGATTCTAAAACTGCCCCTGTGGGAAAACAAAAGGGGCCACAGCTCATCTGAACTCTTAAAGATGCTGCTATACAGTAGTACATATGCTCACATATGTGAATTTTCTTAGGTTTTCCTTCTGCCCTGTCTTCGGGACGGTGGAGTTAAACAGCGACACTGATGGTTGTAACCATTCTCCTGACTCTTACTTATTATTTCCCTTGACATTTACACTTCCCCCACCAATGCGATCGAAGAGGTATGGCTATCCCTGTTTTAAAGATGGAGAACTTGAGGTCTCGGAGTTTATACATGACCTTCCTGATGTCATCAAGTAGGCGACAGAGCCTGACTTGTGGTCAAGTAGCCTGAATCTCTTTAAATGTTTGGCGGGGATTGGTTTTGCCCTCCCTTTGCACTGCATATTTAGAATTCATCTTAAGTAGATCCCTGAGACGTCGGAATTTATAACCTAAAGCAATGATGTCGTGACTTATTTCAATATGTAGTTCTTCTAATCTTTCTATCCAAAATACTGACGTGGGCTCAATGGCTGGGTAATTAATCACTGATTTGTTAGCAAGTGGAGACACTGTTTTTTAATACAACAAACAAATTTGCTATTTTCCCAGGAAGATAATAAGAAGGGAATTCTTTTCCATCTACAAAAAGGCTTTGGCAGGTTTTGTGCTTGTTACATTTTACAAAAAGAAAAGCTGCTGTGCTGATCATTTGAGGGAATTGGTTGTTTCTTTTCTCATGATTTGTTTTTGGTGGGAGAGGGGGAGACCAGTGTGTTTCTAGACTTCTTAAAAAATCAGCTCCAATAACCAGGTGTGTTTTGTTTTGTTTCCCTCCTTTTGGCAAAAGGCTGCAATCAGACTGGAGCTTGATAAATGTTTGTTGAATTGAATTGATTTATTCTCTCAGCTGTAGTTATGTACTTTTGTGAGCAAATGGATGAATCTAACTGCTCTGGAGACCATGCAAATATTTGCCAGGTGCGTAATCCGTACTTTCCTCTATCCTGAGCAGAGGGAAAGCCAGGTAGCTGTAACCTGGCATGGCACTGTGACAAAATGCTTACTCTTTGCTATTATATTTTCCCCTCTTGGAGCGGAGGGAACCTAGGTTTGTGTGTTAGGGTTTGGGGGCTGGCTTCAAGGAACAAGGAGATAGTAGATGATTGGAAAGAATTTCTGGTTTATCCATTACTCAGGACAGAACTTCTGAGAGTGACCTGGTTACATTATGAGGATGCAAATTGTTTACTGGATGATTTATCATGAATGCAAGTTGGGAACACCTGTGTAAAAATTCTCCATTTCTGTTCCCATTAAGGACCACAGTATTCACAGTATCCCTCTTTTTTTCCTCGTAGATGTCGTAGATATGTAGCATGTCGTAGATATGTAGCACCTGTGACCCAAGAAGACTAGCAGTGCCTCTAAAAGCTATTATCATCGATCTCTTTCTTTCTCTTACTGTGTGTCAAAACAGTGAAGGCTAGTGAAAACACAGGCACTGTGTCCTTTCCTTTGAATGGAGTCAAACTTGGTTGCAGATTCTCTTTCTATAAGGTTGTTTATGCGCTTATTTATTTATTTATTTATTTGCATCTCTACCACCAGCATAGGGCTCAAACTCAAAAATCCCGAGATCAAGAGTCGCAGGGTCTTCCCACTGAGCCCAGCCAGGTCTCTCCCCGTCCCAATCGTAGATTCTGGTAAAAGGAGTCTCAAATGAAGCATAATCCTGATTTCCCTTAGCTAACCCTTCTGGTGATTTTAGCTGAAGAGGAATGTTTTGTTACCTAAATGTTCAGTACATTTTGTCCTACCATTTTGTACCCACTTAAGCACTTTGAGAGATCCTTCAGAAGTTTGAAAACCTTTCAGTCCCTGAAGAAACACATCATGGAAGCTAATCACCCACACTGCTCTCCTTTGCATATGAATATGCCCCTGTGAGGGCTCACAGGGGGAGATGCCTGGCGCCCAGCCCTCCAGCTAAGCCTGGCTTTACAGGTCTGCTGAGACACAGGGAGATGGGGTGAGGTGAGCCCCTGACAGAGGAGAAGCTATGGATGCCTTCTTCCTTGGGTCTCCAGTTTATCTGTTGCTCAGGACAAGACTTGGTTGAACAAGACTAATGCCAACAGTTAATCATCTGAGTTAATTATGTTATAAATTTAAGACGTGGTCAAGAAACCAGTATTGATAAGGGATGGGGAGAAAGCACAAAATAGAAACAAGAAAATGGCCTACCAGCGAAACCCAAAACCAAAAGCTTTGCGTTGACTATTGACTTTCAGTCCAGAAGCACAAGAAATTTATGAATTTCTGGTTGAGTTGATGAGTAACACCATGGTTAAGTGTGTTCTTTGATATTTGGCTTGAATACTGTGCTTTGTAGCATTAGTTCTTTTTTTTTTTTTTTTAAGATTTTATTTATTTATTTGACAGAGAGAGAGAGATCACAGGTAGACAGAGAAGCAGGCAGAGACAGAGGGGGAAGCAGTCTCCCCGCTGAGCAGAGAGCCCGATGCGTGGCTGGATCCCAGGACCCTGAGATCATGACCTGAGCTGAAGGGAGAGGCTTAACCCACTGAGCCACCCAGGTGCCCCTCGTAGCGTTAAGTTCTTGTTCAAATCTATGTATTCGTTAATACCTAAAAGTAAACAGGTTTCCCATCCCACCCCACTCATGCCCCAGCATTCTGTCATCTGCATCTCAGTGTTGAAGGTACTCCTTATTTTGTGCAGTTGTCTCTAGGGAGCATCTCTGTTTTTTTAAGTTAACTAATTTTTTTTCACATATTTCTTTTTTAATTTTATTTTCAAATTTATTATTTATTTATTATTTATAGCTGACATACAACATTCTATTAGTCTCAGATGTACAACAGTGACTCAGCATTTCTATACATGGCATATCCATTCATCCACCAATGGACACAGGTTGCTTCCATACCTTGGCTATTATAAATAATGCTGTAATGAAAGTAGGTGTGCACATAACTTTTCCAGTTAGTTAGTGTTTTTGTTTTCTTTGGATAGATACCCAGTAGTGGAATTGCCAGATCATATGAGAGCTGTATTTTTCATTTTTTAAGGAACTTTACACTGTTTTCCATGGTGGCTGCACCAATTTACACTCCCACTAACAGGGCACGAGAGATTCCTTTTCTTCTCATCCTTGTCAACACTTGTTATTTCTTGTCTTTTTGATCCCAGCCATTTGGACAGGTATAAGGTGATATCTCATTGTGGTTTTGATTTGCATCTTCCTGATGATTAGGGATGTTGAACTTCTTTTCATGTGTCTGTGAGCATCTGTCTGTTTTCTTTGGAAAACGTCTATTCAGATCCTCTGCCTTTATTTTTTAATTGGATTTTTTTGGTGTTATTGAAGTTTTTTATATATTTTGGTTATTAACCCCTTCATGGATATTATGATTTGCAAATAATCTTCTTCTAAGGAACATCTTTGCATTTCCAAGTCTGTGGTCACTATGTTGTAATTCTAACAAGGAATTCTGGAGATTAGCTGGGATTATGATACCTACTGCTGAGTGAGGTTTCACTGTCTTACTCAGGATCTTGCTTCTCAGGAAGGACTGGACACACACAAGCCTAACCCTGTAGTCTTAGTTCACAAAGCTCTGCTGGAGCTGCCCTCTCAGCTCTCTGAGGTCCTGGTTACAGCTGAGAGGATTTCTTTCTAGATTTCCTCAAGGAACACAGCTCAGAGAGCTGATCAGCTGAGGTGCTGTGAGTTTGTGGGCATGTGAGGTCAACTAACTTCTCTATGGCTTGTGCCTATTTCCAAAGTAAACATGGGGGAGAAAAATCCCTTCTTTACAGCCAGTGTATTGGGTTCAAGTAGGAGCAATTACATGTGTAGTGCTGAATATTAGTTTAAAAAAAAAAGAAAAAGAAGAGTATATATAGAAGGATATATGTTTCCATTTGGTGTTCATGTTGACTGCGTTTGCGCATTCTTCAAATTAGATCTTTCCCTAAGAAGAAGTAGCAGTTGAGGACATTTCTTTTCCTGTTGGTGCAGTGTCACCCTCTGATATAAATGTGGCCCAAAAAGCTGATTTTGTTAGAATAATGACATACACTTTTGTGTATGTCATTTGGAGGGTAGTGGTTATTTACAAAGATCCTCTAGGTAAAAGTCATAAGAAATAACAAATACCAACTTGGCTCAGATGAAGGACTGGACATCACAAAGAAACACCTAAACCTAAGAACTGACTTAAGGTGAAACAGCCTTGTGGGCTTGTGTGCTCTAGAAGGTCACACTGAGGTGACATGCTACCATCATTCTAGACTGGAACCTTAGAAGTTAAGCAGCATTCAGAATTCTTCCCACAGTTTGTGAAGGAACAATCTCTTCTTATTTTTTATCCTGGATCCTCTCTCTGCTCAGGAGTTTCATTGATTTAATAAGGAGTTTAGGTGGGAGTTCTTGAGTATTCTTGTGGTTCATGTGTCTTTTTAAAGCTCACAGACTGAACCCCATTCTTCCAACAGTAGAAGCAGTATTGGTGTGCAAGCTCGTATGTATAGAATATATGAATAGTACTTCTGCCTATTTTAGGAAAGGCTCCATTCTGCCACGTCATGAGGAAGATAGATATTTACTACTTATTATCTCTGCTCCATAGATGAAGAATCCTTAGGAAGTTTGACTTGCCCTAGGTCACATGGACAGTAATGGGTGCAATCTAGCGGTGGTGAGTTGTCTACAAGACTTTCAACGTCAGAGATGTAAGCAGATAAAATTCATTGGAAGAAGGAAAACATGGCGGGGCTGCTGTTTTTTTTTTTTTTTTTTTTTTTTAAAGATTTTTATTTATTTGACAGACAGAGATCACAAGTAGGCAGAGAGGCAGGCAGATAGAGAGAGGAGGAAGCAGGCTCTCCGAGGAGCAGACAGCCCAATGCGGGGCTCGATCCCAGGACCCTAGGATCATGACCTGAGCCGAAGGCAGAGGCTTTAACCCACTGAGCCACCCAGGTGCCCCGGTAGGGCTGCTGTTTAACTCAAGTGTTCAGTGATCTGAACATTTAACATTTCTGGTTTAATGGAGAACTACTGTCTCTACTTCCTAGGGTCCCTTTTCAAAGTGGAGAAACCACACTGACAAGCTATTTTTCCTTTAGCATTGTCTACATGCTTTATGGCTCCTCTCTGACTGGTTAAAAATGGTTGAAGAGTTATCCTGCTTCTTGCAAGTGACCTACTAATTCTGCCAGTATGTTGAAATAAATGTTCTTTAAAATATCACACTTAAGAGGATAGGTAGAAACCTAGCCAAAATATGTTGCTATTCTAGAAGTTTCTTTGGTTGGGTCACTCAAGTAACCTTGACACCACTTCTGCATTTCTGAGTATGTTAAAACCTTATTAGTTTTCAGAGGGAGACCTAGGCTGAACTTGACCTTTTAAAGTGTCTAAGAAGAATTGACCAAGTAGTTCAGGGGTATAAACAGAAGTTTAAGAAGTTTGTTGAAAAACCTCTGTCCTTAAGTACCCTCAGGTATCTTAAATCTACTGTTTATTTATTCCTATTGATATGCTAACCACAAGTTGTTCTTTAGTGTTAAAGCATTTTCTCCAAAGAATCTGTGCTGCATGTACTTGGTTCATTAAGCTATACAGTAAAATTGTCCCTTATTTACATAGTGGTACCAACCCTTGCATCCAAAGTAGTCTGAGTTAGAGATGCTGAGTATTAAGCACATCTGTGTCACAGAGTCACCATTTCGAAGTCATTAGTTGCTCACTCTTTGGATAAATGGATGTAAGAGGACTCACGGCTAAGTGACAGAAGGGATGCCTTTAACTTCATGTCTGGGGTAACGGTCTCCATCCTACCTGGAGTGAGAAAATCTTGAAGAGTCTGAAGTCTAAAAAAGTGAATAGATATTTCTAAGAGTTGTCCAGAGTTTTAATGCCACACTGAAGATAATGGAAGGTTTTTTAGATCCCTCTGGATTTGAACCCAAGATGAAGCCCCCAAAAAGAGAAACACAGACCTATTTGCTTTGCCTATTAACTAGAGCCTTGCTCTTCCAAGTGTGGCCTGCTGTCCAGTAGTACAGTGGTCACCACCTGGCAGAGTTAGAAATGCAGACTCTCAGGCCCTCCCAGACCTATTGAATCAGAACCCCCCTTTTAACAAAATTCTCCAGGTGACTTATATGCACATTTAAATTTGGGAAACATGAACTTAGGCCACTTCATTGGCCCTGAGAACTAGCAATCTCTTGATTAGGTGATCAAGTGATCACCTTTCCTGATTAAAGAGAAGGTGTAAGACCTGATTCAGGGTGGGCTGGTGCCTTGAACAGACTATTTAACTTCCATGTTGAACTATTTTTCTGGGAAGTGAGAGGACAAGGGCAAGGCTTTGATGCCCAGTGGTGTTTGGCTTGTCACACCCCACAGAGATAAATCACACACTTGAGTAAGTGAAGAGGAGAAGGCAGATCTTCTTAGCTCTGACGATAACCAAGTCACATGATGGAGTCTGATAATACTTAGTGGAACATACTTACAGACTTGAAGCATTTGGCTGCCACTATGCATTGGAGACTTTCTTCTGAACTTTTATAAGTTCAGTGATAGTCCTAAAACTCTGATAGCCTTAAAACTCTCTCCTTTAAGATATTGCGTAACTTCCTTTGGTGCTGTTATAGTTCACATTAAAATTAAAACAAAACAAAACAGAACAAGAACATGAAAGTACACGAATTCTGTTCAACTTAAAATCTTGCAATGAAGAGTCACTTAAAACACCTGAAGGGAATTTGAGAAGGATGATACATTATGCAATTTTTGTATGAGTTCTTCATGTGATTAATCATAGAGGTTCTAAGATCACTTTCAAGGGTTGAAAGATTGGTCAGATGATTTACAGTGATGGGATAAAAGATGGGGTTATTCACACAAGCCTATTTCTATATCTGCATGCATTCATATACATGCTTGTGCATACAAGCCTATGGTTGCTGGGAATAGTAAATGAGATACTGTGTGTAAAGGATATTTGGGACACATTGAAGTGTCCAGTAAGTTGTAGTTATTATTATAGGAAGCAACAGAGCAAAGTGGTTAAGTGCATAGGCTTTCCCATTAGACCCATTGGGTCCAGAATCTTGGCTCTGTCACTTACTGGAGTTAATTGCTTCACTTCTCTCCACCATGGTTTACTCTGCTGAAAAATAGGAATAGTAATAATAGAAGGATTACGTGAGATAATGCGAAAAATGCATTTAGAAGAGTTTCAAGAATGCAATGAGTACTCAAAAAACCCCCCCAAACCAAATTAGCTAGTTTTGTATATATACAGTATCCTCTGATCTGGAATCCAGTTAAATGACGTGAGTTTCTTTGGTCATTCCTTTCTTTAAAGCAACAGAACTTTAATCTTCCTGATGGAAATCTCTTACTTCTTTTTGCTTATTTAGTTGTAATAGTAAATGTTTCTCATCCTAATTGGATTTCAATAAGGAGTAAAATTAATCTGAAAGAATATTTGAGTTAGGGCATTATCAGATGCCATCCTCGAATCCTATCAGAGGTTTTTAACAAATGTTTTCATGCTGGGAATTGAGATTAGCTGTAAAGTATGTCCAGAAAATACCTCAGAATCCTGGATCAAGCAGCCCACTTCCTAATCTAGATTCAGATTCAAAATTATATATTAACTACCAGCTTTGTTCAAGGAACTGTTCTAATATAGGGGGTAAGAGCAGTTTAAGCCTAAGCAGACACAAGATCAAATCCTAATTCTGCTTATTACCAATGACAATATTTTATGCAAATACTAGGTGAGGATGATGGTATAGCAAATATTGGCAGGGATGAATGAACCACTTGAGAATTTTATTTACCCTTTAAAAAATGTTTCTAATGGGGACACCTGGGGAGCATTTGCCTTTGACTCAGGTCATGATCCTGGGGTCCTGGGATAGAGCCCCACGTCAGACCCCCCCACTCACTGAGGAGTCTGCTTCTTCCTCTACCTTTTCTCCCTCCCCACTTCTCTTGCTCTCTCACTCTTTCTCAAATAAATAAACAAAATCTTTTTTAAAAGTTTGTAACAATGTTGAATTCTGTGTCTTATTTATTTTGTAGTCCAAATGTTTATGAAAAAATATATAAAATATTTTTCTTTGGGCAGCTCTCTTCTAGCAACCTGGGAAAAATTTCATTGGCCATTAGAAATAACGTAAGTCCTTCTTGCTTTGGGAGTAGATAAGTTCCTTCTCTCTGAGTTAACAACTCTCTGATGTTCAAGAAAAAGAAGAGGCCTTAGCATGCTACTTTTAGAAGGTCCTGGATGCCTCTGGCTTCTTCTGATTCTGATTCAACAGTGAATCTAAGCTTGGAGGGGAGGCGAGGACAGGTGGGAGCTAAAGCGTGCAAGAATGGATTGATTGATTGATTGATTTCAGATATTACTGAGGAAAATATCCTTCTCTACATCCAAAACAGGACTGAAATGGAATGGATTATTGGAATACTAGGCATTCTGGGCCAGAAAATTATTCTGACTTTCCATCATCCATTTTGACAGGATCCCAGCAGGCGGTTTTTGGAAAATGTGTCAGATTTGTGTTGAGTAAGGGTAAACAATCTAATTGTGTGATACTGCCTCTTGGGAATCAGGACTCCGCTTCCTGCATTCCCCGGGGTGATTAGTTTATGCCCCAGGGCTGCCTTTCACCCTTGTGAAATTATCCCGGCTGGGAGGACTGGACCTGCTGACCTCATTTTTATGTGAACATCTCATTCTTGTGGGGAATCTTTATCAATTATCTGCCTCCATCTGTATAAAGCAAGAGCTAGGTAGAATCATTTCATGGGCTAGTGAGACATCTCTGTCCCAACCAATACATAGTTCTTCCTCTCTTAACAGTTAGACCCACTAATTCTGAAAAACATTAAGATATATGATTTAAAAATGGAAGTAAGCAATCAGACCAGTATTCAAAAATTCTAACTTCCCAAAAAGGAAACTTTATTGCTACCATCAGTAGGAAACCCACCATTTTTAGCCACTCTTTAAAACATAGTACATACTTTCCAAATTAAAAATGCTTGCCACTGTCCCACCAAATCACGGTAATATTTGGATCACCATACTTGAACGCATACCATTGTTGTGTGGGAAACAAAGGCAAAAAGAAAAATTAAATTTCCTTACTACCTACAGCCCACTGACAAGTCCTTGAAACAAGGCAGGGTGACATTCCTCTAGGAACTCGGCTGCCTCGATGTTAATACTTTGCTAAGGGCAAAAGTCCATCTTAACTGACCTCCAGGATCCCGTAACTCTACTGTCACATATAAAAATTCCTTTGGAAACTTTCTTTATCTCTGTCCCCCGAGATGCATGTTGGCAATCATCCCCCAAGCATATGACCCAGTGATATACATTGGAAGGGTCTCATGACTAAGATTTTATTGGACAATAATAAATGACCTTTTCCTAACAATAGCTAGCCCTGTCAAGGTCCTGGAAACCTTGCTTTCAAAATTCCTTAGAGACTTTCACTATCCCTAACCCCTGCCCAACTTGAAAGTATATAATATGACCTCGGTGCAGCTCTTTCCACCCCCGGGTCCTGTCCCTGTACTTCAGTAAAGCCACCTTTTTGCACCAAAGACATCTCAAGAAATCTTTCTTGGCTGAACCTGAACATCTTTCCTACATCAACTGTCACTTTCATCCTGGGGTTTACCTTAGGAGGGACCCAGGGCCACAGTGGGACTCCTGTGGGTCCTAGGCATTTTTGCCTTTCTGATTACCCGAGTCCATAAAAAAATTTTACAATTAGATTTTGCAACTACTTTGGCCTCAAGACAATTACATTAATATTATGTATTAAAACATTTTTTTCTACCTAAGAGTTAATTGTTTTCTTCTTATAAAAATTAACATGACATTATTGACAGCTCTGAAAAGCACCTGTGGGACCCTAGGCACTGTGTCCACCATGCCTATTGTAGGGGTCGGCCTGTACCTGCCCATCCTCATGAGAAGTCTGGGGGCTTTGTTCAAGGTGGTAGCGAGGAAATCACAAGAATGAAATGTATTTGAAACCTTGTGCTTTATCCTAAAAAGTTCAGTTGGAGTTTGCCTTTTACACTGTGGAAGTCATTGTTGCTTCATTTTAAAATTATTTGAACTTGGGGCACCTGGATGGCTTAGTTGGTTAAATGTCAGAATCTTTGATTTTGGCTTAGGTGGTGATTTCAAGGTCCTGAGATGAAGTCCCTCCCTTCTCAGGTTCCTCGCTCAGTGGGAAGTCTGCTTGGGACTCTCTCCCTCTCCCTCTCCCTCTGCTCCTTTCCCCCACTTGTGCCTGTGCGCATACTCTCTCTCCCTTTTTCTCTCAAATAAATAAGTAAATCTTAAAAAAAAAAAAAAAAAAAAAAAAAACTTAATTGCTACAGAAAGGTAGACTTAAAAAAAAAAAATCTGTCATTTCCTGCCCCTACTTGGCATAAGGTGACATAGAACACATTCTCTGGTTTGAAAGCACAAGCATAAGGCATTTAAGGATTAAAAAGACTTTTTCCTTTTTCTTTTTCTTTTTTCTTTAAATAACATAAGATCAAGGAAAGGATTCGCATACAAAATGAATAAACTACAGGCATCCTAACCTTTTGTGACTATGAACAGATGATCTTCGGGTGAAAAAAGTCCATCAGGATTCTTAGAAGAGCCTAGAAGAGTCTCTACAGCACCATTTGGCTTCAAGCTCATTTACAAGCACCTCCTTTCTCAGGGCCCCATGAGTGAGTTAGAGTCTTTCAGCTATTTCTAGAGAAGAGGAAGAGCAGTCACTCCTGATGACACTAAAATTCTTCTTTTCACCTGCTCCTTTTTAAGAAGTCACTTCCTTAGGTTTCCTTGGCATTAAGAGGAGGACGGCTGTTCTCTTAGTCCTCTCATTACTGCCTTATCCAGGACAGGCTATTATAAAAGCTTTTTGTTTGTGAGATCAGTTCTCTGATTTCTAACTTCCCCTCTCAAGCCGAAATGCCACACTTGAGGTTCTCCAAATTGCTCCTGCTGGAGCTTGGATGACTTCTTGGTATTGTATGCTAAATGAGAGGCCCTTTATTTAGGTGCTCTCTTGAAAAGAAAATCCTAATGAGTCACCCAGTTTGCTGATTTCTTTGTAGGTGTGACCCAGCTAAGTGTCACAATAATGGAGTTGGAGCAGAAGTCACTTGGATCAGGAGCTCATTTAGCCCCAGTCTAATGTAGACTGCGGGCTTCTCTTTTTAATTTTTTTGTGATAGACCCTTTCTAGCCAAGGCACCAGGGACTTGAATACCAGGGATCCAGGTACTAACTTAGGACCTGCCTGGCTGCCAAAGAGATGAGAGATACTGTGCTCTGTGAGTTTGGGTGCCTGAGCTAGGATAGCTTGTTTCTCCTCCTCCCCCTCCTCCTCTTCCTCCCCTTCCTCCTCCTCCTCTTCCTCCTCCCTTCCTTCTCCATCCTTCTTCTCCTTCTCCTAACAAATGAACAAAAGAATGCTGGGCATCATCCAAAAGCCAAGTAGGAGTCACCCATGACCCATCTTAATCTCCTGAATTTAAATCCAGAATCAAGTTTGGCTGACTCTCCTTCCTTAATGCTTCTTGCATCCTTCTTCTGTTACCCATCTCTACTGCCATTCTCCTTGTGTAGGCAATGGCTATCTCTCTTTGCCTGCCGAGCACAGTGGATTGATCCCTGATAGTATCCCTAAAGCCCCTCCTTCCCACTGCAGCCAGTGAGGTCGTAGAAGAATGCTTATTTGACCATGTGTTTCTCCTGCCCCAAACCTTTCAAATGGTTTTCCTTTTGATCAAGACAAAACTTAGCCAACAAGGCCCAGTGTAATGTGACTATAGACTCCTTCTCCAAAATCAATTTTATTGCAGTTCCCCCTCACTCTTTGGGATCCTGACACATTGCTTTCTTTTAATACAGCAAAGCCTATTTGTTCCTGCACATCTTAGGGCCTTTGCACATGCTGTTCTGGCTTCTTGGAATGTTCTTATGAATTCCTTCATGTCATGTCCTCACAAAAAGAAAGCCTTTCTTCATCCTCCAGAAGATTCTAGGCCCTGTTGTGAGCTCTCCTAGACCCTACACATTCCTTCAGGGCATGAAGCTCAGATGATAGTGGTATGTATTAGTTGGATAAGGCCTTTGTCCCTCATCAGACTGGAAGCTCCATGGGGACAGGGATTTCTGCTTTGTGTATTAGTATTCTCAGTAATTAATGTGGTGCCTGGTAAAGAGTAGATGTTTGATAGGTAAAGAGGAACTAAAATATGGCACATAGATGACATGTTTAATATCTACATGAATAAAGGATAATACTTACACATGGGAGTCATCAGGGAACATTTAACTGCGGACCATATTTCTAACAGGGTAGAGGGTTATGTAACTCATTTTCAAAGACTTTTCTTCAAAAATGGTAAAAATGAATGTTTGGGGACTTAAAAGAGTAAGTATTTATCTACAGTAGTTCAGTTCTGCAAAGATTGTTAAGCTTTTAGAGTAATTAATGATCAACTGTGCAAACAGGAGCTGACTACAGTGCCTTTGTACCGACTATTTCATCTGCCTGGAATTCTGTCCTTCAGATACCTTGTCCCTTTCTGCTTCATCTCTTCTAGGTCTTTGCTCAAGTGTTGTTTTATTAGACAGACCTTCCCTGATCGTCTCATAGAAATGCCCCACCCTCTAGGCCTCCCATTCCTTTTTCTCCTTACTTCGCTTGTCTTTTTTTCCCTCCTGTAGGACTCATTACCATCTGCCACTCATTCATTCATTTTTTCCTTCCTTCCCTCATTCACTCATTCTTTTCAGTCTCTTTCCACTAACCTCTCACTTAAGGATAAGGATTCTGTTTGATGAGTACTCTGCCGCTAGCAACTAGATTAATGTTCCATACCTACCAGACACTAAAAGCATATTTTTTGAATGCGTGAATGACCATGGTGAAGAACAAGGAATAAGGAAGGAAAGAAAAGTCCACTTTTGTCTTTTGGCCTCTTTTTGCTCTTCACCCCAAATTGGGGATCCTGGTGTTTTCTCATTACTCATGCAGGGAAAACAGCTTTGGGGGGGCTGGCAGTTAGGAGCAAAGGTCGAGTTCCCTCCCACCTTACCAGATTGTGAGCTCCATTTCAGCTCTTGACAGTCTGTAAGAAATCTATAACTCTTAAATACTTGTGCTTCTGGAGCTTTCTTCAAGAGCCTAAGATTTAACTGTAAGCACACACTTTTGCCATGTGGCAAAAGTAAAAGACCTTAGGGTATTTTTGCTTAAAAATAGCAGCTTGCTCATCATTAAGCCTTAGCCTATTCTTATATTCAGTCCTTCTCCTGGCGAGATGTAACAGAACAAAGGAAGAGGTTGGTGGTCACAAGCCAGGACATCGCAGGGCTCATTAATTACTTGGAAAATGGTGCCTGGGTTGTGGCCAGAATCCCAAACAAAGAAAGGAAATAGCTCCTGTTCTCCAATTGACAAGTTGATGAGTGAGGTAAGAATGAAAATCATTTGGGTAAGTAAAGGGGGGAAGAAATCAAATGGAAAAGGTAGTTTTGTTCAAGAACAAATATACAATTAAGACATATTCCCAGCCCTGAGGGGGTTGATTCATATCAGTTGAGACCTTGGAAATCACTATCCGCTCCCAACGATGAGATGAATTCATTATCTCTAATAAAGGGATTGGGAACACCAATTTAGGAAAAGTGTTGATGGTGTCAGAGCCTGGGCCAAAGTACATGATATGTGTACAAATGAGATATTGATCCCAACAGCTTCTAAATTGGTTTGGTCCTTAGGGCAATCATGTAAGTACATATAGAAATATAGAAATAAACAAATATCATAAATATAGAAAGAGTTAAATACTCTTACTCCAGAAAACAGAATCTGTAATTTTGGCAAGGCTAAGAATCCTAAATCATCATAGCAAATTTGTCATAATTGAAAATGGGGGTGGTTTCAAGCAGGAGGAGCCTATTAAGAAAAATGAGAATTTCTTAATATTGATGTAAAAAGATAATTTAAGAAAAATATATTTAGTGGGTTAAACCACTTGATCTTGGTGTGATTATATTTTTGGGCAGTATTCACAAAACTTAGGCTGTGACTTTGAGAATTTTGAGCTATGCAGAATATGTAAGGAGGTTTGATCATTAATACTTTGCTGGAATGAGGCCATCAGTAATTCCTTGCTTGGATGTGTTTTATACAGTTTTCAGTACTGAATGGCCATAGTATGTCTCTGCTATACAAACTACTGTATTAGGAAGAAAGAGAGATGAAAATACACACATGTGTGCGTACACACGCACACAGACACACACCACCTCCACACCATCTATTGTCAGAGAACCCCTACACAGAAGCAAGATCTTTTTGTGGCTGTCTCATAGCCTATAAAGAATATAAAGAACACTTGTTTATTGAAAGAGAGAGAGATTTTTTGGAGTTTGTAGACAATTTCAAGGTCAAACTATGTCCTTTAGGAGGGAGTTACCAGAACTGCCCACTGACGGTCATGTGTTTACCTTCCCAGACATGCAAAACCAAAATGAAATTTAAAGTCTCCCTATAGTCACAGAGAGAAATGCAAACAGAATCAAGATCCAGGCATTGAAAGAGAATTAAGCTTGGTTTGCTTGTTTATGAATGTAAGTATGTATGTATGTATGTATGTATGTATGTATGCATGCATGTTTTTGCTTTTTTGGGGGAGGGGGTGGATATGGAAGAGAGGAGAAATGAAACGGAACTGTTCTTAGGAAGAGGCAAAGACTAAGAACTGAGTTGACTAATGGGAGGGAAAAGGGGAAGCACACTAAATTTGAAATATTGATTTCTCCTCAGATCAGACACATTGAGGGCTTGGTTTGTAAATTGGTTGAGGAGGTTCATGTGAAGAAGGGGCTGCCCTTTTCATTTTACTGAAAAAAGTCAGTGAGGCTTTGAAACTCATTTGTGCCTTTTGCGTAAACCACCCAATAACTCTTAAATAGCCAGCTTAGATGTGATTGTGTGCTGGGTCAGAGGTAAAATCAAAAGAATCATTGGTGACAAAGACTACAGTGATTATGATACACAACCTGGGAGACACTTGGAGGAGCAGGAGAAAATTAGATGCAGCATAAATAATCTCCATATGGACAGCATGCTCAGTTATGGTGCCCATCAGTCTAGAGGTTGGCTCAAAGAATCTGAGGAAGAAGTCCTAAGTGCCCAAGTTTCTGTTTCAAAAGTATGGAGAGTAGGTGCTGTGGGAGTCCCTGGTACTATTCATCTAGTAGCTGTGTTCTTTCTTTACTCTGGGCATATGGTGGTTCTCACATGTCCTGGTGCTCTTCTGGGTAGGTAGGGCCATGTGACTAGTTACGACCAATGAAAGTGACAGAGTTAAGCCTTTCATTACAGGTGCCAGCACCTCAGCCTTCTCTTTCCATCATCAAAATGACCAACATTCTTAGAGATGGTGGCTGCTCATTGTACCTCAGTGTTTTGTTTTATTTTAAAGTTAAATGAAGTTGATACTTTATTCAGTTTTCACTAGTTTTCTGCTAATGTCCTTTTCTGTTCCAGGATCCCATCTAGGACACTACATTACATTTACTTGTCATGTCTCCTTAGGTTCCTCTTAGCTATGACAGCATCTCAGACTTCCTTGTTTTTGATGACCTTGACAGTTGAGGAGTACCGATCAGATATTTTGTAGAATGCCCGTCAGTAGTCTGATGTTTTTCTTATGATTAAACTGGGTTTTGGGGAGGAAGTCTGCAGAAGTCAAACACCATTCTCGTCATATCATTAAAGGTGCATACGATCGATGTGACTTGTCCCTGCTGAAGTTGACCATGATCACTTGGCTAAAGTAGCATCTGTCAGGTTCTTCCATTGTACATTTACCTCCTTTCCTTACTGTCCTCTTTGGAAGGATGTCTCTGTGCCCAGGCCACACTTATGGAGTGGGGAGTTATGCTCCTCCTTGAGAACAGAGTATCTACATAAATCATTTGCAATTCTTCTGCACACGAGATTTATCTTTTCTCTCTAATTTATATCAGTATGGACACAGGGATATTGTATTTTGTACTTAAGGTTATACTCTAGTACTACCTTATTTATTATGTTGCTCAAATTGTTCTGGCTTTGGCCACTGGAAACTCTTTCAGTTATCAGCTGTGTCCCTTTGACACCAGAAACTTTTTTTGTTTTTTGAGTCCTTTCTTACTTTCTGGTGTTATAGGATGCCCCAGAGCCTTGGTATTCAAGGACTGCAACAAGCAAAGCCTTTCTATTAACTTGTGAAGAACATTTATTCTTATTAAGAAAATGAAATTCTGTTAAGCCAGTGAGATTCTAGAGTTGTTTGTTTTGAAGTTTATCTTAGAGAAGTGGTTCTCAAACTGTGTTTCTGGGACCAGCAGAATCAGTGTCACCTGGGAACTTGCTAGATATGCTTATTCTCTGGTCCCATTCTAGACCTCTTGAGTCAGAAATTCTGGGACTGAGACTCAGCAACCTCTGTATATCAAACCCTCCAGGGGATTCTGATGCATTCTTCAAGTTTGAAAGCCACCAACAGATTTCATGAGTTTTATGAGTGTTTAGAGTAAGGCATGTTGTTCTACAGGAAAACATTAAAAAATTACTCTAAACCAAGATGATTGGTTGTTTTTTGCTTTGCTTTTTTTGTTTTTGTTTTTGTTTTTGTTTTTTTTGAAATGAAGATACCAGAAATCTTGAAAATATTCTGATGTGGAGTGATATTTTTAGAGATGGGGTACATGAGCTTGCTTAGAGATGGGGTACACTGAATCCATTTTTGTAGACCTGTAATAGCAGCTCTGTGGACTTCAGGGGTTCCTTACTAGGATCAAAGAAGTTGGTGAATTCAACAGTGCTTGGTAAGCCAGCATGAATAAATGGGATCATTTTTATACTGGGCCTCTCCTCTACTAGAATGTAAGTAGCACAAGGAGGAAGACTTTGGATTGTAGCTGTCACCAGTGCCTAAAACAATGCCTGGTACATACATTGTATGAACTCTGAATATTTGTGGAATGAGCATACTGTTTTTCAGACTTCTGTTTCCGTACAACACCTTGGGATTTCTACTAAATCTGCACTCAACCCATTCTGTTCTATTACTTTTTTTTTTTTAATTGAGGTCAAATTTCCATACAATGAAAAGTAAAATTCTCAAGTGTACACTTAATGAGGTTTGACAATTTCATCTGTACTTTACTAACTACTACTAAATACTACTAAAAGAGTATTTTGTAAATTGACTCTTTTTGCCTGAATTACAACTATTTTGATAACAATAAACTTATGGTGTCGCAGTCCGTTAGGTACTTTCTAGTCAACATTAAATTCAATGCATGTTTATTAATTTAGAAAAACTAATTTCACGTATCACCTAAAATGTTTATCACCTAAAATGTTGAGAAACACTTCAGAGAAAGGGTTGTTTACTGCATTGTGAGACTTAAAGCACTCATTGGTGGATGGGGAATGTTTGAGTGGGATGTGGAGTTGTGGCCGGCTAATGATGTAGGAAATCTGTTTGGGCTTCTGAAATCACCTTGGATAGCCTGAGTGATTGATAAGTATCTGAACTGATTCTCTCAGTAACTTGGCAGTTTGATCAACCGGACTATTGAAATACCTCACCTAATTTCCACCTCTTCAATACTCTTCTTCATCCATTCTTCCAGAACTGTGGTCTGCCTTACAGGACGCAGCTTGCTTTTTTTTTGAATTTGTAGTTTAAAATAAGATAAGATAAGATAAGATAAAATAAAATAAAATAAAACTAAACTTTTAAAATAAAAAAGACCAAGGATTTTTATGCTACTGTTATGATAGAGATAGAGGAGGGACTTTTTTTTTTCTTAAAGATTGATTGATTTGAGAGAGGTAGAGAGAGGGAGAGCCAGAGCACATGAGGGGAAGGGCGGAGACAGAGAGAGAGAAAGTGAGAGAATCTCCAGCAGACTCCGTGCTCAGCATGGAGCCCCACCTGGTGCTCAATCTCATGACCCTAAGGTCATGACCTGAACCAAAACCAAGAGTCCAGCCCTTAACCAACTGGGCCACCCAGCTGCCCCAAGGAGGGACTCACTGGGTTTATTTTTTTATTTGCCTTTATTTATTTATTTATTTATTATTATTTTGGGGGGGGGGTCTATGGTAACTTTGAAAGAAGCTGACTGCTTTAGAACTAGTTTGATATACTCCAAAAATTAATTTACTCAATAGGTGTCATGTGGGCTCTATGTTAGGCACTCCAGTACTATCCTTAGGGACCTGATAGCCTTTTGGGAGAAATGAGTGAAGTCCACAAGTAAGTGTAATTAACAGGGCATGGTGTCAGACATTCCAGAAGACTTGAGCCCTGTGCCATGTGAGCAGGCTTTAACTTACCCCAGCCGTAGACTTATTCACTAGTTTGAAATAAAAAAGGGAGTAAATTAAAATTCAAATTGTATTCATTTTGTTTTATCTAATTAGGTTTCCTGATAACCATAGACTAGTAATTCAGATTCTAATGGCTGAGAAGCTTGAGTCTAGTATTGTCGAGGCACAGAGATACCTGCTTTAGGATATGTTTGCAACATTAAATTTACAGGCTTTTTCATACTACGAAAGTAAAAAAAGCTTGTTACAGAAATATGGAAATAGGCAGAAGCTTGTTAATGAAAAACCTGAATCATTCATAATTCTGGTATTATTGCTGGTCTTTAAAAATGTGTTTTCCTATAGGTAAGATCATACTACATCTAACATGTTATAACTTCTTATATAAGCATTTTCTCATGTCATCAGAATTCTTTATAATGTTTTGATGGCCACATTAAAGCCCATTGTGTGTATCTGCCTTATTTTATTAAACAGTTTTATTATTCATCCCAATTTTTTGCTATGACATCTTTGAACATATATTGCTATGAATTTTACGTGAGTTTTGTTATCTAGTATTTCTAGATAAAACCAGTTAAAGGCCAATAAACACTGCCAAACAAGACAGGCTGGGAGGGGCTGGAAACCAGCCCATGATTTGGGATGTGCCAACAAACACACCTTGCAGGTGCAGCCAGAAGGCCTTGTCTGGCAGCCAAGACATACAATCTGAAAATTGTAGCACCAGACTGGATTCTGGCCGTCACTTGGCTTCGGGGTTTCCAGGGACTTGTAGAGTTTCCCAAGAAGTCTGCTGAGATGGTCTTAAGAAAGGAAAAGAAGTAAGTGTCAGGATTCTTTTGGGAAGCAGCATGGCTATCAGTCAGCCAAAGGACCCAAGTCTCTAATACCGGCAGATACCATCTAGCGTCTACTGCGTACCAGGCGCTATGCCCAGAGCTCCCAGGGGACTTACATTCTAGCGAGGAAAATCTTCCTTGGATGGGACTGACAAAGACATGGTAGAGCCCTTGTTCTTCCGAAATTGGAATATTGAACTGGAATACAGACTCAGCTGTGGGGGAGGGACAGAGTTGACTTTCAAATGCACAAAGCCAGAGCCAAACTCCTGGCAACAGTGACTTAACCACCAAGTCAAAGAGAAGAGGCCTGGAAGTACACCTTTCTGGTCTAATTGGTCCAAACCAGGAGCAGCTGGCTCATCCTACAAATAGGGGTCTAGTGCTGGTACCTGGATGTCCATACCGGGTTATGGGAGATAGGAATTAACTTAGTGCCAGTGACCAAAATGCAGAATTCAAGAATGTGATACAGCAGCTAGCCTCCTTTCTGGCATGTATTCTAATAGGTTTTCAATAAAATTTTGTTAAAGGGAATGCATAAAGTTTGGAGAAAAGAAGGATGAACATTATGGGAGAGGCATGGGAGAAAGAAAATTAAGACTAATAGCTATAATGTAGTCATTATGAGTTTGGGCTCTGGAGTCCTAGAATCAGATATTAGCTCTTCCGTTCTCAAAGCCTTTGAGATCTTGAACCGATTCCTTAACATTTCTGAACCTCAGTTTTCTCATCTGTAAATGGGACTAATCACCGTACTTAGCACACTTTAGGATTATGAGGCAATTCTTGTAAAGAGCTGAGTGCATTTCCTGGCACTTAATAAATTTCCTGGCATTTACTAAATAAAAAAAAAAAACAATAATAATTTTTTTAATGAACAGTTTCTGGGGGGATATTATTAACATATTATGTGTTCTCTGGTGAAGTCCGACTTTCTTTTTTTATCACTATGAAAAACCTTAGAAAATTGAGAGAGGTAGAGAAGATGAACTATGACGGAATTTTATGCACACCTATCTATACATATCACCTGCTGTTCATACTGAAACGAAGACTTCTTGCAGTTTAGAGACAAGGCAAGGGAAAGCGGAAGGTTTAGCGTATGCAAAATTATCTAAAATTTATTTGTTGGTTGATTGAACATAAAAGGCTTCAGGACGGAAACCACATGATGAATCTATCTTTCTTCAGTCATGTTGTGATAGTAATTACTGAAAAATGGGTTCACGTGTAAGGGCCTGATAGAATTAGAGACTTGGAGGTACATGGTTGAAGGGGCAGATTAAACTGCTAAATGGATTTATTGTTTTCTCGTTGTGGGAACAGCCTCTCCCTCCTGCTCAGGCTAGGATGGTAGAGGAAAAAAGACCCAGAACTAGGGCTCACCATCAGCATTCTGTTTTGTTTTGACTCTGGCTCATTGGTCCCAAGGGTACTTTGAAGTGTTCACTCTGGGAAGAGTCTAGGAATCTTTTTGCCTTCTGAAGGTCTGTTGCTTGCACAGAAAGCCTTGAGAAAATATTTCTAGAAGTAATCGAATGGCCAGGCACTTTTAAACAGATGATCTACTTCAGACTATTGAGAAGCTTGGGCTGCGATAAAAATTCTATGAGGAGATGCAATACGAGGGTGGGAAATATATGTAATTGGCATCTGTTTTTATGGATAAATAACACTTAAGTGGGACTAAGGGAGCTGAAGTTTCACTAGAAGCCTTGCCCACTGCTATCTCCAGATTGTGGCTGTCACTGCGCAGACAGGATGCCAGGTTTAAGCTATCCCCAGCATTGCTGTTTCTTCATTCAGCCTCTCGACTTCCTGTCCTTTCGTTACCCTTGCTTATCTGGGTCTCTTGCTTCTTCTCTGCTCAAAATCTGTTTCTGTTCTCCTCTTTCCGAGGCAGCACCTGTGTCCCTCTGCCTCCCTGGGAGGCTCTTGTCCTTCCTTGGTCCTGTTCAAAGGGTATTTGCGTGTTTGTTGTTGTTGTTCTTCATAGGAACTTTCTGCCTTGGGATGAGTCAGGCTTCCCTTTGAGCTGTAGTGGGAAGACTGGTCTCCTACAGTCAGATACTCTTGACGTAGCACGCTCACGTTCTCTTTCCTGTTTGATGGGCACGAGGTGCTCTGAGGTGGGTGGTATGTACTTTATTGTCATTGTATAGATGAGGAAACCGGCAGCAGTGGGTCAGAGTCTCTGGGATGGGTGGAGGCATGTTGGAATCCAGAACTTTCCAGGCAGGAGGTGCCCCTGCTTCTTATCCCTACTGGAGTTTCAGTCTGCATGAGGCTGTCTGTCATGGGGAGCTGTGCTGTTGAAGCCAACAAAAAGGAGAGCTGGGAACTTCTTTTAAGACACTGTACTGGAGCATGAACTGTATTTTCTTGGTATCATTATGGCCTTAGAATAGAAAAATCGGTTCCTTTCGGGGTGCATCAGAGTTGCATTTCCCAAAACCTTGAATCCTCCCCAAACGTCCTGTATATTTGGAAATGGTGAGAGAGATTCTCTTCCCTGATCCTGAGGTCAGTTATTCGCTGACTTGACCTATCTCTCAAGCAGAGTCCTGATCTGGAAAGAAGCCACAAAATGTATGTCATCAGGTACCTGGGAGAAGCCTACGGGCCCGATTATTGGAGAGACCCTCAGGCCTGTACTCAGAGCCATTTATGTTTATTTTTTAAGTGACTACACAAGCTCGTAGCTAATTATACAACAGATTACAATGTGTGATTTTAGACAAGCACAGGGACAGCAACAAGAAGGAGAGAGAAAAACTGTGAAAATGAAACACAAACCTAATTTTTAAAAGAAAAGCACATAGTGGGCTGGTACGGGTACCATGCCTCAGTCATCTCTGTAAGAAAATGGTTAAGAATGCTAAGGAGTCAAAGAAGTGTTTAGTTCATCTTAGAAATTGTCCATGAAAACCAGAAGAAAATGAAAAAGTATTCTGTCAGTTTTAAATATTAATTGAAATGTACTGGAAAAATCTACGTGAGTAATGTAGTTTTAATTTTCACTAAAAGATATTTGGTTCAAAAAAATATATATTTGATTCACCAGAGCAGCTATATGCAGTGCAGTTAGCACATGCAAAGATACCCAACATCACTCATCAAGAAAATGCAAATTATAATTGCAATGAGCTATGCTCCCCACAGTGAGTATTGCTAAAATTAAAAAGACTGACAATATCAAATGTTGGCAAGTACATGAAGCAACCAAATCTCTCATACATTGCTGATAGAATATAAAGTGATACAGCTACTTTTGAATACACTCTCTCAATTTCTTTTCTTTTTTTTTTTTAAAGACTTGGTTTATTTATTTGTCAGAGATCACAAGTAGGCAGAGCAGCAGGCAGAGAGAGAGGGGGGAGCAGGCTCTCTGCTGAGCAGAGAGGCTGATGTGGGGCTCCATCCCAGGACTCAGACAGAGATCATGACCTGAGCTGAAGGCAGAGGCTTAACTCTCTGAGCCACCCAGGAACCCTCATACTTTCTAAATTTCTTATCAAGCTATTCGTATTCTTACCATAAGACCAGGCAAGTCCTCTTGTAGGTATTTACCCAGGACAAAGAAAACACCTGCCCACCCAAAGATCTAAATGGAATGTTTCTAGCAGGTTTAGTTGTAATAGCCCAAACCTGGAAATGATCTGAGTAACTGTCAGTGGAAGAGTGGGAAAACAATTTATGTTATAGCTAAATAAGCACAATGAATGAATCCTCCGCAATGAAAATGTATACGGTACTGATACAAGCAACAACATGGGCAGAGCTCAATATCGTGATGCTAAGTGAAAAAAGCCAACCTTGAAGGCTGTGTACTCCGTGATTCCATTAATATGGCATGCTAGAGAAGGCAAACCATAGTAATGGACTAGCACTACGGGGAGGGACTTGACTACAATAGGTCATGAGGAATTTGGGGGCCCTGATTGTGGTGGTGGTTCCATGACTGTACACATTGGTCAAAACTCATCAAACTGTATACTTTAAAGGGTGAATTTTATTATATATAAACCATACACCAATTTTTAAAAATCCAAATATTTGGAATCTACATTTCTAAATTAATAAATAATCTACACATTTCCTTTTATTTTTTAGTCTTTCAACAAAATTTTGTAGTATGCCAGGCACTATGCTTGCCCTTGGGGGTAGAAATATAAATAAGATGTGACCTTGCCCTGGCACCTTTTCTGTTAGTTCTAGACCCTTTTGCATTAGAGAAGAGTCTCCAATATTAACCCAGCTAATAGAAGATTGCTAGTGCCTGGCTTTTAGGAGGGTATGTTTGAGAGGATGTATTGTTAATCATCTCGATCTCTGGAAAGACTAAGGGGATGCCTGAGTGGCTCAGTCAGTTAAGTGTCTGCCTTCGGCTCAGGTAATTATCGCAGGGTCCTGGGATCGAGTCCCACATCAGGCTTCCTGCTCAGCAGGGAGACTGTTTCTCCCTCTCCCTCTGCCTGCTGCTCTTCCTACTGTGCTCTCTCTCTCTGTAAAATAAAAAAATTGTTATGCTCCAATAATGGGTCCGTGATTAAAGGAGCGAGACTGATATAAAGCGAAGGTCAAGCAAAGCTTTAATTTGCACCAAGCATCAAGAATTTAACCAAACGTTTGGGGCCGCACCTCTTACAAGAGAGGGCAACCCTTCTCTGTTTCACCGACTAGCTTTTAAGGGCAAAGGCCATGCGGTCGGGCCTGGCCTCGCACAGGTGAACAATGAGATTGTAACACACTCAGGAAACTCCACAGTGAGGCTAGGTGACCAATTGAGTTACAATTTATCCTAGTAGACATTTGAACCAGCCTATTACACCTTGATTAAGATTGGCGCCAAAAAGGCTCCCAAAGGGCGGGGGTGGGGGGGCATGCTCCTTGGTAGCTGGGGAGACAGTGTGTAACCCCCCCCATCAACGTCTCCACTTGGTCTGACCCACCCTTGTATCTGGGCTTTGTTACCTGCAGCTGGTTTCCAGGA
This sequence comes from Mustela putorius furo, assembly GCF_011764305.1. Taxonomy (NCBI): domain Eukaryota; kingdom Metazoa; phylum Chordata; class Mammalia; order Carnivora; family Mustelidae; genus Mustela; species Mustela putorius. The sequence continues at coordinate 73,666,601 of NW_025421987.1, read as the reverse complement.
CTTGTTTTTAAGTGAATCCCCTGGGGAAGGGGAGCAGGGACAGTTTAAGGGTTAAACAACAAGGTTTTTGTTTAACCTCAATGAAAGCCTCTTGCTAAAATATAAAAATATAAAATAGTTCCTTACAGAGAGAAAATCTTTTTTTTTTTTTTTCAGAGAGAAAATCTTAAAAAAAAAAAAAAAAAAAGATTCTAGGGCTCCTGGGTGGCTCAGTTGGTTAAGTCTCTGACCCTTGATCTCAGGGTGGGGCTTGAATTTAAAAAAAAATAAAAAGAGTTAAAAGGAGTCTGAAAGTCACCTCAAATGGTGGTGCTCTGTGGTGAGTTCGAGTAGAGTAATAGATTCCATCATCAGAGGGATTGTGACAGTTTATGGTCAAAACCCCCAAAACCCCAGCTTATAAAGATAACTAACTACCTTTTCAAGACTCAGGTTTTTCAATTTAATACAAGCTACCCTCCCTTCATACTTTGCTCTCCCTAAGGAAATTACTGGCATGTTTGAGGTGCACAAACAATATGGTGCTGTCAGCCTTGGTGAGGAAACAGCAGTGGCTGCTCAGGCCTTAAGGAGTCTGTTCCCCGGACCCACCCTTGTTTTTATTTTGTTCTGTCTTTGTTTGTTTGTTTGTTTGGCACAGCCTTAGGGTAGTTAATCTTTAAAAGAAAGAAGGAGGAACAGTTAGAAAATGCAGCTTGTGTCTAGCCTATTTTTAGAAGGCTCTTCCACACTGTACCTGAATGTCACAGTTTTGAGATCCTTGCAGGGCAAGGCCATTTCTGGATATCCCTGGTGTGGCCATGAATCAGTCCTATGGCCCAAAAAGTATCTGGAGCCCGCAGATTCTTCCAAAAGCTCTCCGTGTCTCTTCTCCATTTTTGCTCCTTCACCTCTCCACGCACCGCACCGTCTCCAATATTCTGGTCCTTTCCCCCCATCGCCTCAGGGAGGGGCCCTTGGGTTCCCACAGTCACAGTGGAGGGCACCTGTATGCAGAGAGAGAGGGAGAAAGAAACTGGATGCATACATGCTGCTTGGGTCATCTTTTTCTAAAAGCCAAATCAGACACCTTCCAGTTCTTAAAACCCTTCTTATTTCCAAAATCCAAGAGGGATCTCTCCTCGAGTTTAAAATTAACCCCTGCCCCACTCCCTCCCTAGCACCTGTATTTGTTATGCCAACTGCTTGTATTTCTTCAAAAGCACCATGACTTCTCCGCTCTCACTGTGGCTTTGTTTTTTGTGCCTTCTGTCCGAAATGCCACCCCTTCTTTTTGTCCTCTGGGTAGTTTCCAGGCAGCCTTGAGGTGGAACTGAAAGCTCTCCCTTTCTTTCCAGATCTCTTGGCCCCCTTTCGCGTGGAGGCATCAGTAACCCTTATGCCCTGAGCTCCACTGCAAATCACTGATAGAGGATTTATTAGGCTAAGGGCTAATTATGGGTTATATATGCTTGCTTTTGTCACTACACTTTGATTTCTTGCAGTTGGGATTTTTTTCCCCTGTGTATCTCTGCCCCTAGCACATCGTAGGTACTTAGTTAATGCATGTTCAAAGCATCATCGAATAAACAATGATAAAAGAAATGACCGCATTTGATACCAGAAGTTACAGGAAGCAGCTAATAATGCCCTGTGCCCACGGGCAGATAAGGTAGTTGATACTTTGTTTTCCCAGGTGCAGCTGTCCAGACAGGGACATGAGCCCAGGTGCAGAGCAAGTAAAAGCATTATTATTAACGCGCTACACGTTCCCCTGGCATTCGTTGAGTCTGAGCTGCAGGAACGAGATTTGCACATTCATGATCTCTGCTCATACCTCCCAGCAACCCTGTGAAGGATGTCTTGTTATCCCTGTTTTACAGATGGGGAAACTGGAAATTTGAAAAGTGTCAAGGCCAAGATCATAGGAGAGGTAATCTCAGAGTCTGGACCAGAGGTGTGGATCTGGGAGGATTCTTTTCTCTAGCAGGGTCCTTAATGTTGTTTATGTCTTCTTTATTCTTGGCCCCATGCTCTGCTAAGGCTTTTTAGTTTGCAGCTCCTGGTGCACCTGTGAAATTCCTCTGGAGTTTGGAGTGGGGGTTCTTTCTGGAGGAGGCACTGCTGCTTGATTGGTCTGGAGGCAGGTCATGATGGTTGTAATGGTGGTGATGGTGTTGGGGAAGAAACAAGACTCTGGTACTGGAAAACTTGCTCTCAGTCTCCAGGAAGAGAACTTCTGGGTTGTCCAGGAGATGGCAGATAAAAGACCAAGATGTTGCCCCAGAGTGACAATGACCTTTGGCAGAGGAGTTTCCAATGTTGTATCTCTCCAGTAACTGAACATGGGGGCAAGGGGGAAGGGCGCTACTTGGGACGTTCCTAGAATTTTCCCAGTTGAGGGAATTGAGGAACCCCTTGAAAGACCTTGGGGTTAGGAAGGGGCTTGGTGGGCAGGTAATTCTAATGCACGACATTGATCAGTCTTTTCAGATCAAGGGGGCAGGCACTACTCATTTCCCAGCAGCTGTTGCCATGGAATTTGGGCTCAATATTGTCAGGTCTTCCAATTTTCTGAGAGAAACCAGATTTTGTATTAAAATTCCAAATGTTAAATGTGAATTTATGATTTTTGGGGGTGGGGTGGGGGTGGAAGGGCAGAGAGAGAGGGAGAGAGAATCTTAAGCAGGCTCCACACCCAGCATGGAGCCTGAGGCAGAGTTTGATCTCACCACCCTGAGACCATGACCTGAGCCAAAATCAGGAGTTGGACCCATAACTGACTGAGCCACCCAGATGCCCTAAATTTGAATTTAAAATAAAAAGAGTCCCTCTGCTTCTCGTTCTGGGCAAAGTATCTTTAAGAATGTCACTATGCTATTGGCATTTTGAACAGAACAATTCTTTCTCCTCTGGAACTCACAGATTTCTAGTCTCCCCACCTTACCTCCTTCCCCCCAGCATTGCTTTCCTGTCATTCTGCTGAGGTAAAGTGCCATCAGATTTGCAGATAACTCCTAGGAAAACCATATTCCTAACCCCCCAGCTGAGCTTTTGTTTTTGTTTTTGTTTTCCAGAATCATTATAGATAATATCCAAGTATCTCTGTCTGCATTTCATTTGTTGAGAATAATCTGGGGCCAAATACGACACTTTAAACCCTAGTAAAATCTTTCTGCTTTAGCTATTCTTCCGCTCACTCTGATTTCAGTGGATTTTGTTTGAGTAAATGCACCTGGCTTTTGGTTATGGCAGAATCAGGAGGTGGTTGGCTGGCAACAGGATTACCTGGAGACATTTGAGCATCTCACACCTTTCTTTGGCTCTAGCAGCCTTGACTCACAGCAGATACTCAGTCCTGAGGCTCTTCCCAGGAAGAGCCCTAGCGCTAAACTGGCTGCATTCCATTGTGGAAGGTTGTCATGTGTGATAGTGCTTGGAGCTGAGGTTGGGTGATGCATGCTCTTTAAGAATAAGTTAATTTTCTGGAAAGCAGTTGGGCTATGTCTAAAAATGTACATCCTTCTTTGAAGAAATGATCAGAAATATGCATAATTATATTGTTTGTAAGGCTAATTCCAATAACTAAAAATAGTAAATTAGTTAGACGTTCCACAGTTAGATGATGATTAAACAGATCTTGGGCTTAGCCCTATAAGATAATGGTAAGAGGCCTTTAAAAGAATATTTATGAAGAATTTTGAATGATATGGGAAAATGCCGTAATATCCCAAGAAGACAGGATATGAAACTATATATATGAATATATATATATATATGCAGTTATAGTTATATGTATCTCTATTTTTATAGGTATTTTTCTTTTCTTTTTTCCTTTTAATTAATTAATTTATTTTTTATAATTTTCTATATTTTTTTCCAAATATTCTCTGGTAAAACAAAGATTTTTAAGAAATAAACTTTTAAATTTCAGAATAGCTTTTCTGTTTCAGAGAAAAGTTGCAAAGGTCGTACAGAGTTTCAGTACCCAGATACTTACATTATTTTTAAAAATTAGAACAAGTTATTTAAAAATGATTAAAAACAGCTTTCTGTGGCTTACGTTATCACAAGAGAACTTTTCATACTTATTTAGGTTATTTTATTTATTTATTTATTAAATAAACTCTACACCCAGCATGGGGCCTGAACTCACAACCCTGAGATCAAGAGTCCTGTGCTGTACTGGGTAAACCAGCCAGGCACCCCTCTTGTTATTTTAATGGAAGTTTTTAAAGAAAAAAAATGTTATTCATAAGAAAAAACCCATGTGACTTGGATGACCATTTACTTACTTTCATACTTATTTATAACGCTGTACTTAACCGAGATCTCAAGCATTTCACACGTACCGGGTAGAACATTAGAACTTTCAGAAACCTTCTTAAACCATCGTTGCTGTTTGTCCTGAAATGACTTAAATGAACCTACTGTTTATCACTGACTTCGAGATTTGATTCAAAATAGACGCCTGTTTAAGACAAAAGACGTTATTCATCCTGCCTTTTTGGAGCTAGAACTTGATTATTTCTTCTCAAACTTCCGTAGCCACGTGAAAGTCATGTTCCTGGGAGTCTATAATGGGTTTAAGATGCAGTCATCTGAAATTGAATTTACCAAGTAGGTGCTATTTTAATCTTTTGTTTTGACTGATCAGCTCACCAAAGCTGGAAGCTAAAAATAATAAACCCTGTCATGTTAGCAAGTCAAGCCATCACAGGAAACAGTAAGAAATGACAGCAACTGGCATCTGGGAGGTTATCCTTGCCATGTTATCCCTGAATGGGAGCTCTATGGGAAGGGTCCTGGGAGGGGCCTCGGAGTGGCCTGGGAGCTAAGTGGAGCTCTGGAGCTCGTGGCTCCTGTGCGATTTGTAGTATAAGGCCCCGTGGGGCTCCTTTCTGCGCTCAGGGAGGGGAGGGGCTGCTTCACCCGAGGGCTGGGCACTAGTTAACAATCCCTAGTGCTTTTCTCTCTCCTTGGGATTAGCACATGTACTACCCCTCCAGAGGATCACAAAATCCTGTTTTCATGTCACAATTGCAAAGGCTTCTGTTGTTAACTTCAAAAATTTAATCACCACTGACACTTCTATAACATTAGTTTTTCTGTTATTTATAAGATGACCATCTTTGTCTTTCATCTCTTTATTCTGGAACGAAGAGAAGCAGGTCTATGCCATCTGCTCACTCACCATTTCTCTTCTTGGGGTAGGAGCCCCATGGATGTTTTAACCCTAGGGGTCTGTTAGGATAGTAAGAGATGCCATGATGAATCCTTTCCTGTCATTGTAATTGAGATGGTGGTTCTGAAGGACCAGTGGTTCTCATTTGGGTGTGGTTTGGAAAATATAGGGGGAATATATAGGGATCCTATATCAGGTTCTCTCAAGAATCCTCCACATTTTCCATCTGCTGCTTAGAAATACCCCAGTTATAAAATGTCCCCATGCCTCCTCCAGTTTATGAGGCAGAATCCCTGGGATATCAAAAACAAAACCCAGAAGCCCAAAACCCCATTCCTTTGGTGTTAGCGTACATCTGCCTTCTGAGTTAACGTTCTTAACAAAGGGAGGTCTGTACACTCTATCTCTAGAAGGCCAGCCAGAGAGGGAGTAGAAAAGAAAATTAAGAGACAATTCGTTTGGCAGTCATTAATCCTTGTTTAGCCTTTGGGAAAATAGGCCTTCCTTCTTCCATCTTTGTTAGCAGGCAGATTCAATTGGCTAAAGAATGCTGTAGTCCCCTAGAGCAAAGACAATGGCTCTTTACAAAGATACTTCAAAGCACCTGAAAATATCTTCCTTCAGCTGTTTTGCTGAATATGATTCAAAGGCACTTAAGTGATTTGGGGTCGGTATCTGGTAAGCACATTTGCTACCCAAATGAAAAACTAGCAGGGCTCAGTCTTCTCCACAGATCACAAACCCGAGGTCTATCTATCCGTACTTGGTAGGAAGGGAAAAGATCATTCAGAGTTTTATTTTTGCAAACCTTCAAATGCTAAGATCTAAATAATCTGTTTAGGGCATTCAGAGCTGCCTGATGCAAGCTGCATAATTGAGTGGAATTAAAAACCGATTTGCTTCAGGTCCTCCCTCCCTCCCCCACCTGCAGCCACCTTTGACACTGCATAGATTTTGAAAGTCACCCTGTAAGATTAATACCAGGGGTCTTTCTACTATAGTAGATGCTTATAACTGAAACTGAAAATCTTTTTTTTTGTAACCCCTCAAAGTTGAAAGCCATAACGAAAAGAAAAGAAATGCTTTTAATGAACAGTCTTTGCAGAATCAGCTCCTTGTAACATTGGTCATTCATGTGAATCAAAAATAGCTGAAAGTAGGTCGTATTGTAAAAATGAATTAGGCTTCACATTTTATTGACTTTACTAGGCCTTTTTTCATCCACAGTGGCTGATCGTTAGCAAATGACTGGCCTAAATGAAGAGGCATTGATTTTCTTATTTTCTTTATTTTGCCATCTACTCCTTCAGAATATCACTGGGGCCCATTATGTGCTAGGGGCTTTTCCTTTTTCATTTCTCTTTCTCATAACAATGCTGAAATTTGGTATTTTTATTCTCATTTTCTTATATGTGCAGGAATTGATAACTCATAGAGTTCACAGTAAATGGCCCAAGGACATTTAGCTCATTAGTAAAAGATTTGGACACATTTCTCTGTTGGAAGTCCTGATGTTTTCTACTACATTATTTTTCTTTGAAAGAATTTTTTAAATTTTTGAAATATATTAGTGAAACATAATTAAACTGCAGTAAAATTGTCCAGCATGGAGCCCAGCGTAGGGGTTGAACTCATAACCTGGAGATCAAGACCTGAGCTGAGATCAAGAGTCAGATGCTTAACCCACTGCACCACCCAGATGCTCCAAAATTGCAATATTAATGTCTCATAAGACAATGAAAAATATTCACTGTAATATTAAATAATTTCAAAAGAATGAATGCAGCACTATTTGGATTGAACAAGACATTATTTAACTCATAAGGTGATCCAGAGAGATGCATTCCATTTTTTTCCCTTTTTTACTGATGAGTCTCAAACAAGTTGGGCCACTTGTTCCAGGAAGGTCACAAAGGCAGTTAATGGAAAAGCAGGCATCCAAACCCTGGGACAGCCATCTTCATACCCCAAAGGCTTCATCTCACTATAACAACTTGAGTTTAGCATAAAGTGGTAATGATCTGTAAATGATAAATATAAATGGCAATGAAATTAAATACTGGTCTTTGGTTTTGTGTTCTTGTAATATTTTATTATGGAAAAAATTTTTTTTGGTGTAAGTATCAATAATTTTCATGGAAAAATAATTATGAAGTTTGTTTTTCTTCTAATCCTCTTGCCTTGAACAAATTTCTTTTTCTTTTAAGATTTTATTCATTTATTTGAGAGTGAGTGAGAGAGCAAGCATGCTTGTGAGTGGGGGAAGGGGCATAGGGTGAGGGAGAGAGAATCTCCAGGAGATTCTGAACTGAGCGCAGAGCCTGACATGGGGCTCAATCTCACAACCCCGAGATCATGACCTGAGTCGAAACCGAGTAGGACCCTCGACTGACTGAGCCATCCAGGTGCCCTCTGAACAAATTTTTGAAGAGTATTTTAATGGTTACACTTTCTCCCTCTGAAAGACTGATTGCAGGTGAGGCTGGCCTCTTACAGGTGGGGACTTATGACCTCAGGAGAGGTTAGAAAGCTCCTGGTAGGACATTGAGGTCAAACCTTGAGTTCTTTACAATTTTGCTTGTAGCCATTCTTGCATTGACACAGTAGTAGGAGGAGACATTCTTAACCTTCTCATTCTACCCAAGACATGATTTGCCATGTCACAAGCCTATTACTGGGGGCTGGGGTAGAGTCACTTTAGTAGCTAGTGGACTGGCCACCATGTTAATTACATCCCTTTGAGGGGAATCAGGCCCTGAGTTGCCACATGTTTTTAGAACACAATTTATCTGCAGGCTTGCATATATGCAGTGTTTTAAAACATAAGTTTGCAAACAGAAAACAAAAAAGTAATCAGTTTAAATATATTTTTCTGGGCATGAGAAATTAAACATTTTGGGGGCAACTCTTTAAATAAAGTGTCCTTACTTCTGTGGCAAATTTGCCTAGAATGGAGCAAATTACTAGACAGTATGGAATGAGAACCATCCAATCTTATCAAAAGAAAACCCTCTCATTTGTATAGCCAATGTATCAGGGCTAATCCATACTCATCTTTTATTTAAAGCCCCCCCAATACTCAGATTATTTAAATTAACTAAGCTTTGAAGGATAGAATTGGTTAGTTTTTCATTTAAAATTCTTATTAAGCACACATATGCCAGCTTCTAAACCCTAAGGATACATGGAACTCATATAAATGAGAGAATTAGATAATACACAAATTAACAAATAATATTTAACATGTCAGATGGTGAAACTGCAAGAGGGAAGAAATAAAATAGGGTATAAGGAAGTGTGTGTGTGTAGTGAGGGGTTTTTGCTTCATTGAAGGCCTCAAGGATAGTGTAACATTTGAGCATTAGGGAAGTGTAGGAGCAGTTCTTTGAGACAACTAGAGGAAGACTGCAGCAGAAGTAGTAAGTGCAAAGGCCCTGAGGTAGAGTGATGGTGTTATAGTTGAGCAACAGCAAGGAATTGGCAGTCTTAGATAATTCAGATGGGGATCTTCCACTTGGACCAAGAGTGGATCTTCAGGTTGGGCTTCCTGACTGACTTCCAGGGATGGCCCAAGTTCACTCTGGCTGCTCCCATCCTCAAAGCAATATAGAAACTCCTTTAAAGGGGGTGAGTAAAGGTAGACAGAAACTACTCCCAGCCTGGAGAGCTTGGAGAGTCAATCTTGTTTACATATTTAAATACCTCCTTCACAACCAATAAAACTCAAATTGTTTTAATTGAGCATTTAAATCCTTCTCACTGGTAGGTATTTCAGGCATTCGGCTTTACGCCAATTATTGCATCATCTTAAAAGAGAAGCTTTTAAATTAATTAAGTCCATTACGCTTGAATATTTGATTCCTGCCAATACATAATTTAAAACCTTCTCTTCAGAAATAATTTAGTAAAGATTAGTAAGCCTTCGAAAATGTCCTAAACTCTGCACCTGGCAAGGCATAACCCAGGTCTCCAGATAGGGGGCAAACTGGCCTTCTGAAAGAGACATTTCAAGTTAGCCACAGGCAGGCCAATTGGCTGTGTGCTTAAGAAGCCTGTCACCTATCTCAGACTTGGAGATTCTGATTCATTGGTTTTGGAGAGAGCTCAAGATCCCCCCCCCCCCAAATAAGTGATTCTCTTAGTGAGCCGATTTGCGGGCCATCAGTTTGAATGAAGACAGGATAGGTTCTGTGTAATACAAAAGAACAAAATGCGGCATCCATCCTGTTTGGCTCAGATGCAGAAGGGACAATCGTCACAGTTTCCCTTACGTAGCTGTATTAGTCAGGGAAGGCTAGGCTGTGCTGCGGTAACAATTGCAAATCTCAGCAGCTTAATGCTCTGAAGTCTGTTTCTTGCTCTGCACTGAGCTCAGGACCACTGTCTGTATACAGTTATACTGTGTCCCTTGGGGCCTTCCAGGAGAGAAGAGACAGAGTGTCTTTATGGGTCATTTTAGGGGTTACGCCTGGAATGGTCTAGCCCTTCTGCCCTTATTCTATTAGGCAGAACTAGTCACTTGTCTCCTCCCAGATGCAGGGGGCCAAGAAAGTCAGCTTATATGCTCAAGAAGCAAGGGAAGGAGTTGGTGAGCATACACACGGCTACTCCCTGTTAGAATTTTCTGCAAGTTCTTTGTGTTTTTTCTACCAGTTTTGCTGGGTACTTAAGTCTATGCTCAGGATTACTGGCCCCTCTGACGTCAGCCATGGTTCACTGTAGCATGAGGAAGATCCCAGCCTGGTTAAACTAACTCACACAGAGATGTAATCACATATCCGATCCTCCTACCACATCCATTCCAGAAATCTTTTTTTTGGTCTTAAAGTAGGAATCCCATCACGGGGATGGCAGAGCTTCTTTCCTTTCTTTAGCATAGATTCTCCAAAAATTCATCATTTGTGTTATTGGCAGCGGGGGTTTTTAAGGGCCGGAGCAGACATCCTGTAGGAGGCGATGATTCTAAGTATGGTGTTTATGAGTTGGGGACTTTCTAGACAGTCTAAAAATATAAGCAGACAAGATAAGAATCTAGGAAGGGCACAGTCAAGGGTAGGAGTGGTTTGCCTTTATGGTGTGAGAAATCGTAAGGACTCCATGTGAACAAGTGAATTGCACAGACCCAGGTTTCTCCAAGTCTGGTCTCTGAACCAGAAGCATTAGCATCATCTGGGATCTTTTAAGAAATGCAGATTCTTAGATCCGACTCCACTCCTACAGAAGTAGAATTTCTACTTCTGTAGGTGTGGGGATGAAGGTAACAATCTATGTTTTGACAGCTCTCCAGGTGATTTTTATGCACATCAGTGTTTGAGAATCACTGGCATAGATTGAACATACTGTTTTGTCTAAACCTAAGTAATTAGGGAATCTAAATGGGATTTTTTTCCCCCTGTGGGAGAAAGAGATGGACATAAGCCTTCAGGACACTTGACAGAGAAACTGCTACTCTTTTAGACTAGATGCCTGCTTCTTTTGTATGTGTGACTACGATACTCTACAGGGAGAATCAATATCTAGAAAGGTAACTCAAGGCAGTTCAAGTGCCTAAGAGTACCAGTTATTTTTCACATACCTTACATAATAAGGCAGAAGAAATGAGCTAATCTATTTTAAAATCATTTTAAAGCAGAGATTGATTCAAAATACGTTTGTAATTTTCCTCTTGGTTTTACTGATCACTTTCGGCCACTCTCTTCTTTGTCTACCCAGAACATTGGGCACAATGGTTTTGTAGGGACCAGCAATGTGTAATCCTAACCTATTTATTGGAAATATTTTCAACTCTCCTCTCCCACCACATCCCACAGATGAAAAGCTATAAATAAATTAAACCCACAGGAGCCCGAGGAAAATATCATGGACCTCAGCCGTTACGGTGTCTGCAGGGCGGAGGCGAGGAGGCTTGGGGACAGAGTGGGCCCAATGCTGCAAGGAATCTAAGATTTATTTCCTGGAGCAAGCCTCTGGGGTCAGCAACATTTGCCTCTATTTCACGCAAGTAGAAAAGCAGGTTGAAGATAAAAATGCCCACTCTCCTGGCCCTTCTACAAATATCAGTGAATGAATCAAAGTCCAAAATAAGCCCTTCCAAAAATGGTCTTTTAGCATGGGAAGGAGTGGCCCTCTGCTTCCCTAAATCTTTCAGATGTCACTGACCATGGCTGCTTATGTTCGCCACGACTAAATTTTCCAGATGAAATACAGGACTCTCAAACAGTGAATAGCATGTTAACTGTATGTCCTATAGTTATTTGTATGTAATATTTGAATAACTTGAAAACTTGAATATAGATTAAGTATGACCATTCATGTTTTGGGTAAGCAACTAGTTATATATTTTTTTAGAGTTAAGTATATTCCATGTTATATTCTTAGTTATGGGGCATACTTATACTAAAAAGTTAGTTTCTCTGAAATTTAAATTTAACTGGATGTCCAGAAACGTTTACTTGCTAAATAACTTTTATTAGCTACAACTCATGTAACTGATGGTAAAGGAATACTTGGAGCCACCAAGATGTGCAGAACTTTTTTTTTTATTAGATTTTTCTTATTTATTTGACAGAGACATCACAAGTAGGCTGAGAAGCAGGCAGAGAGGGGGGGTGGGGAAGCAAGCTCCCCGCTGAGCAGAGAGCACATTGCATGACTCGATCCCAAGACCCTGAGACTGTGACCTGAGCTGAAGACAGAGGCTTAACCCACTGAGCCACCCAGGTGCCCAAGATGTGCAGAACTTCTTATGAATCCCTAGACACGGCCCCTGGTCAGCAGTGTCATTTTTCCTTTGGACTCTGTTTATTAAGCCATTATTACTTTCTCTTTGCCGCTCTGGTCTTGGGCAACTTCTCCTTTCTTCTTTCTTGGAGAGATGGTCTTGCTGATCTCTGCCTGTTGGCAGAGACAAAGGCTGACCTGTTAGACACAGTATCAGCCAAACTGAATTCTGTTTAACAGACAGGTCTCGCCCTGAAGGTTAGGTTAATCTCTCTGTTCTGGAGCTAGGTAACGTCTGGATCTTTGTGGCTCAGAAAGCCTGGTGTTTCTGAAAGCTTAGCTAGCTCTAGTTCTCTTTCATGATTTTTATCGTTGGTGAATCACAAAACCTAACTTTCAAACCTAGTTCTTTGTGTCGGCAATGTTAGCCCCCCTAATTACCATCAATTAGATGAATAAGAACACCTGACCCCCACCAACTCAGATCCTAATGGGAAAACCAGCGCAGATAGTGTCAGATACAACTTTACTCAATAGGGCTCACTCAGCCTTCTGTGCAAGTAACAGAGACCTAGGAGCAGCAATGGGAAGTCATTTTGTTCTGTCTGTCCCAGATTCCAGTTGCTGACTCTCTCTAGAGACCTTTTATGCTTGCTTAGTTCTCTATGAAGTCAACAGGAACATAGGACACCAAAGAAGTCTGTAAGAGTGAGAAACTCTGACCTAATTCGAATGTCCCCATAGTTCAGTTACTCAAAAGATTGTCAAGCCTTAAAGGCGCAGGACATAGAAGTTACTAGAGTTTCACACAAACTCCACCCCATGTTGGGATTACAATCATCTTTTTCCTGTTCCTCTCCTCTTCTTCTCACTTTGTGTGTAGGGGGATTTCAGGTGTATAAAAAAATACTGTTGATTTCTTTTATTTGGACAGGAAGCCTTTGTTATCTGGGTGGAGTTCTACTTGGGAGTGGTTGCTGGGATTACATTGTGGAATGAGGCAGAGTGATTTTTTTTTTGCTTTTTGTTTTCCAAAAACCAGATGTACAGCAGTCTCATTTCTTTTTTCCATGGAAAGGTCTTGGGTTTGGTGGCTGGATTAGATAGACTAAAAAAAAAGAAATGAAATTTAAACTCACCATCTGTTGATGGTGCAGAGCGCTTACATAGTTTGACCTTGCTCATAAACTGGATCGAGATCTTAATCAAGAGCTAAAATACTCCTTTTGCTCTTAATCATAGCTTATAAAAAGCAGAGTGAGGACACAGGGACAGTCAGGTGGTGGCAGTTTTTCTCACTGCTACCTGATTTTTTTGTGCGGTAAGTACACTTTGGTTTTTAAGAGTTTGCAATCTGATGACGGTAGAATTACCTCCGATCTCTCCTAATCCCACCTCATGCCTTAGGTCAGGTGTACTCCCCTGATCTGTGCTTTCATAGCTTCTCACAACCGTAATGTATGTACTGGGCTGGGAGTCCCTGAGGGCAGAGACTACGTCCGTCTTGTTGACTCTGGAGCACAGCAGGGGCCAACAGGTGGATGCCTGTGTTGGACTTCTAGCAACATAATCCATGACACCCTTACTCCAATAGCAGATGGTCAGTAGTATCTTAGGACCAAGAGAATTTTCAGAAAGTCTAGAAAGAGAAGCTGGAGATTTGTCCGTATGTGAATTACTTGTTTGTTGGGCTAAGTGACCTTTTTCTACTCCTCCATCTCTGCCTACTTCTGATCATCTTTACCCACTAAAAGAGAGTCCACATGGCAGATTAAGAATTGTTTCACAAGTGAGATATTAGGAAAATAAATCTCATGTACGAAACAGAGGTTGGCAAAATATTCCGTACAGAGTCAGAGAGTAAATATTTCAAGCTTTGTGGAATTATAGTCTTTGTTGAAATGTTATTCAGTTACTGCCCTCGTAGTGACTAAGAAGTTACTGACAACAGGCAAAGGGCGTGAGCATGACTGTGTTCCAATCAGACAGGTATGGACACTGAGATGTGAATTTCATGTACCTTTCACATATCATGGACTGTTATTCTTTAAGAAAATATTTTCTGGGATGCCTGGGTGGCTCAGTCAGTTGAGTGTCTGCCTCCAGCTCAAGTCATAATCCCAGGGTCCTGAGATCAAGTCCCACATAGGGCTCGCGGCTCAGCGGGGAGTCTGCTTCTCCCTCTGCCCTTCTGCCTGCTCATACTTTCTCACTCTCAAATAAGTAAAATCCTAAAAAGTAAAATTAAAAAAAAAAAAAAAGCTACCCATTTAAAAATAAATAAAAAAAGATTTTCCTCCAAACGTTTAATAATGTAAAAACATTCTTAACTCACAGGCTATATAAAAATAGGTAGTAGGTCAGATAGAGCTCACTGGTCAGTTAGGTGATCTCCAGTTTGGTGCTTATCCCTCCCGCCCCCCAAAGCAAACCAACAAACAAAAACAAATTAAAAAAAAAAACAACAACAGACAAATTAAAAGCTGTGTTGCGGAAAGGGAGCATTTTTGCTTTATCTGCTTTATAGCTTCCCTAGTGACTTATTTTTGTGCAATTTTGTATTTAAACATACATGGATGCTTGTCTATGTGCTCACATATCTGTCTAATAGAAGTAAGACCGAGTGTTCAGATAGCATTTAATTTATTTTCTTAGCCATTTGGGATGGTGAGAGGGAATTGTAGAAGATAAAGTATTATCCCAGTTTTTTGTTTTTGTTTTTGTTTTTGTTTTAAAGCACATTATGCCAAAAAAATGCTTGTCAAAAGTTCTGGAAGTTGTGTGTTTACTAAGTGGTAAGAGTGGTTTGCCCATTACTCTTGGTAGTGGGATTGGTCAGGAGGGAGGGTCCCTGATCTTTTTCTGAATTATTTGCTTTTAAAAAGGGAAGGAATCTTGTATTATTTGTGGGATTCAAATTAGTTAAATATTTAATTAAAAAACTATATTCATGAGAAAGAAAACACTGCCTGCTTCTGTGAACCCTACAATTTGTCTGTGATTTTCATGTTATTGTATTCTTTTCGTATTGACACTTTCTGAAATAGAGCTTTTGAGAAATCCCTTCATCTATGAGAGAATTGATAATTAGGAAGGGTTAGGTTTTATAGGCACAAGAATATCTTCTCAAGAAATGCTGATATTTAAAGCAACATAAAAGTACCAAACAAAAAAAGCCCACAGTCTGCAATACTACAGATCCAAGCTATATACCTCAGAATTTAAAACGCATTTCTTACTAAGAGGCCTTTAAAGCAGGTGGTGCCTTTGTCCCCCGATACCAATGTGTTTTAATAAGGCTCCACAAGATTTTCAGTCTCTGGTTAAATTGGAACTGACATTTATGCTAATTAGCTGGGCTGGTGAGCTCTGAAACAGGTAAAATTGAAATACAATGGGCTCCAAATTATGTTCTCTTTCACAGTGAAGACTCAGAAGAATATTTAGTTCCCTTTGTCAGTAGTCCATAGCTTGCTTTTACCATCATTCTTTGTCCGCCTGGTGTGTTAATCTGGTAATCTGAAATCTTTTTGTCTGCCTGTAATATGATAGGCTGCTTTCCTGTTGTCCATCTGTCTCCTACAGGAGGTGAAAGGACTTTCCAGAAATGGTTTGGGTTGATGTTATTAATCTTTATAAGCAGAGAAATTCCTTGAATAATTTAATAGCCAAATGGCATGAGGGGAGCTTGGTATGAAAATGAATTTTCCTGTCAGCTTTAAAAATCACAGCATGGCCAGGCTTTCATCCGTGCAACTCAAATATCAAACCAGTGCATGTTTGTTTTCTTTTATGCAGGTTTCTCTCTTTGCTCCACTTAAAGCGATGGGGAAACATCTAGAAAATTTGTGTGTACTTTCTTTTTTCCTGTAAAAAAATCTCTAACAATCTAACCAGCGAAAAGAAAGCCCTCCTTGTTCTCTGAAACAACAGATGCTGTCTTTGACCTTGGGATTTAAGGGCAAATCTATTCTTGTTTACATGTCTTGAATTTCTTGGGTTTGCCAGTACGAAGACAGCAGTTGGGAATGAATGCTTTTGAAAGTATATGAGTGATTTAAAAAAAAAAAAAATTAGTCTGCACAGCTGTTGCTAAAAAAAAAATAGCTGTTTTTCCTCCTCCTTCCAGTGTCACTAATATACAGGGTTTTCAAGACTATTATTATTATTACTATTATTATTATGTTTTCTTTTGGACTTTTAATTGAAATTAACTGAATTACAGATGTCACAGCTTCTGGGTGTCTGATCTGACAGCCTGCTTACTTGTAAAGGCACCTCTGGGTGGAGGATGGCATATTGGATTTGTAAGGTCCCATTGTTTCTTGATGGTGGTAGGAGACACAGTAACACAACACTTGTCTGGGTTAGGCAAGCCAGCAGGAGCTGGAATGTGAATAACCGAGCAAGTTTTTCTCTCTGACACAGCCTCTTTGCAAAGCCGTCTTGCTTTGCCCTGTCTTTTGGAAAGTCAATGTATGAAGGTAGCCAGAGCTCTCTAATAAATGTGAGGTCCAAGTGATACTACTCTGCATGAAGTAGGCCCACATGGGATTATTATTATTCTGTAGAAGACCACCAGCAAGTTTGCTGTTGTTGCTGCTGTCATCTTGCGTCCAAACCAGTAGACAGGCATTGATCATTTTTGTTTCTTTTTGCATGTGTCCTTGGGAAGGAAATCTGGAGGATGAGAAACTCATACCTTTGAGCAACAGAGCATTAAGTAGTGACTTCATCCTTTTCGATAGTACTGAAATGAGAAGTGCCTTTTCTCTTTAAATATCATAAAACTCAACCTCATCTGTTTCCACTTTACAGTTTCAACTTGAGGAGACTGACCATGAGATGGCCCAGTTTCCTTTTTTTTTCCTTTGGAGGTTATTTTCCTGAGTGGTTTTTTTTTTTTAAATCTTTACTCAGCTTAACTTGTTATTTGCAGATCATTCTAGTGAAATTCCCAACAGCAGTTAGTATTTTATTAGTCAATTTATAGGCAAAAGATGAGATGTAGTAGGATGTCACCATGGGTACTTAACTAGAACATTTAAATCAAAATATCTTTATTCTATTGGCTCTGGCTGCTAATTAAATAACAGGTAAGCAGCTCAAGTGTAGTGAGCCAACGTGGAAGAAGCCAGGGGCCATGGAAGGCGCCTTTCCTCTGGCTTGATCGGTAATAAGAAGCAAATAGATCACGGTGGTCATCTTCTGCTAAGAATGAGGTGGTTTTACTAAGCTGAAATTAAAAGTCTGATGCTTAACTGAACCACGCAAGCGCCCCTTTCTCAACAAAAATTTTTTGTTGTTTTTAGGATTTTATTTATTTATTTGAGAGAGAGAGAGAAAGAGAGAAAGATCATGAGCAGGAGGGAAGAGCAGAAGGAGAGGCAGACTTCCCACTGAGCAGGGGACCTGATGTGGGGCTTGATTCCAGAACCCTGGGATCATGACCTGAGCCAAAGGTAGAAGCTTAACCCACTGAGCCACCTAGGTTCCCCAACAAACTTAATACTTCCTTTGCACCTCTAATAGTTATTGTAGGGTTATAGTTCTTAAATCTACTTAAGGATCTACTTCTTATGAACATGAATGTACTGTTGGAGTTTTGCTTGAGATGTCTAGGAAAAAATACCTATGGGACAATAAACTCTTTATTTCTGTGGATCTGTTTTTAAAAAAAAAAAAAAAAAAAGAATGAGGTGGTTTTGCAGGCACTGGCAATCAAGCACAGTTGACCCTTGAACAACGGCAAGGTCTGAACTGTGCGGGTATCCACTTTTTTTTTTTTTTTTAAATAAATGCAGTCCAATATTGTAAATGACTTTTCTCTTCCTTGATTTTTCTTAATACCATTTTCTTTTTTCTAGCTTACTTTATTATGAGAATATGGTATAGGGGTGCCTGAGTAGCTCAGTTGGTTAAGCATCTGACTCTAGATTTTGGCTCGGGTCATGATCTCAGGGTCATGAGATTGAGCCCTGTGTCTTTATGTTATCCTAAGACTTCTGGCCAACAGTAAGCTATTAGTAGTTCAGTTTTTGAGGAGTCAGAAGTTGTGTGCAGATTATTGACTGGGGGGGGGGGTGGGTAGGCCCCCAGCCCCACATTGTTGTTCAAGGGTCAATGATACTTATGAGTAGGCCCAGGGTTGACCATCCTCTTCTGGAGGACAATGCTTTCAGTCACTTTATTCCTAATTTTCTTGACATCCTTCCAAGAGTATTTGAGGACCAATGTTTTAAATTTCAGCCTTTAGAAAGTGACCCTGTATAGAGGTAGTTAAGGCGTCTTGCTTTCTCAAATTGATGCTTCTGGAAGGCACCACTGGAATACCCAGTGGGGAAGCTGGCATCTACAACAAAGTGGTTCTAACTTTTGGAGAGTTTCTTGATGATCTTTTGAGACTTTTTCCTTGTTAACTTATAGTACTTTAAAAGGTCCCAGTTCTTTCCCTTGAATGTCTGGAGAAACTGTAGGCTCTACAAGAGTTTTAAGAAACTTGATTCTCCAAGCAATTGCTCAGAAATCCATTTTATTGGTTCAGAAATCCAAGATAGATATTTAAAATTCATTTGTCCAACCAATCAATTACCTATTCAATCAACCAGCTACCCAACCAAACAGCCAACCAGCCAACTTCATTGAGTAAGTCTTGTTCTGGAACTCTTTCTTAAAACCTTTATAAAGCTTATTAAGAATACCAAGAAAGGATGGTACAGGTGTGTTTTATAAAACTTAATAGTTAGACTTTTCAATTTATCGGTAATGAGGTAAATGATGCTGTCATTTTAACTTATCTCCATGTTAAGTTTTTTCCAGCCCTATTAAGGGCTGAACTATGCATAATTCTTGTCTAAGAACAGCAACATTTTCTACAAAATTATAGAAAGTTGTACATCTGTAAAACTATAAAGTTAAAAGGATAAAGCATTCCTTAGGATAGACTTTCTTCCCTGATGTTTTTACATGCAATATTTCACACTATGAGTCTTGTATAAATTTTCTTTTACACTCACATTATTGGAATATTGGTAGGTAAAACATTAATTTTTGGAGTTCACTAGAATGGAATATATTGCTTGAAAACTTAAACAAATTTAACTCAGTTTGAGAGTTTATAAAAGAGGATTTAAGTTTAGTGAGTTTTAGAAGTTGCTTTTTTCAATTAAAAAAATTTTTTTGGTCTTTTGGCAAAGAATAAAATCCACAGTCTATGTGAGGAACTGCGGTGTAGGAGAAATTAGCTTTTAAAGATTTCTTATTTTCTTTTTTTATTTGAGTGTGAACATGGCTAGGGGTTTTAGGGAAATAGGTTTAAAGAGGACATTTTCAGTATTTCCTAATGAGAACTAAAATATAAAATAGGAATTGACTTATTAAAAATTTTGCTTTGGATTTTCCCAAAACTTTCCATCTCTACCTAAGCCCATCCTATTTAAACAGAAATTTAAAAATCTATATTTTGGAAAATGATTACTTGGACTCAGCTTTTGAGATGTATGTGCTTTTGCGTGTGTTTAAATTTTGTTATGCCTGTATTTTGACCAAGCATTAAATAACTGAAACACTCACAGTAAGAAATACAGGTTGCCTGTCTTACAAGGATGGACCACAGTGGCTAACTCTTTTCAATGAACCTTCTTTCACAAGGCCAGTTTCCCGTTAAACCATGTAGTAGGGTGCCTTTCTACAGGGAAGTATATAGAAAAGCATAAGTTTTAGATAGAGAGAGACCTAGCTCAGACCTAAGCCTCTTAACGCACTTTGTGTACATTATTTTAGCCCCCTGAGACTCAAGAATTACATGCTTTCTAAATGCCAGGCACTACACTAGGAAGAAGCAAACATCTTTCCTTTTCGTAGGGAGGTTATTATCCTGTGGGAGAGGCAGACTTATAAGCAAAATCTTAATGTACGTGATGGGTGTGCTTATGGTCAGAGAAATGTGCTCAAAGTGCAACAGCGTAGGGGTATTTCTGCCTGGCAGCTCACTCGTTCTCAGCACACTTTAATTGGAAGGCTAAGTATGTGCTAGGCATAGTCCTAGGACTTGTGTACCAGGGAACAGGTAAGCACAGTCCTGACCCTTGTGTTGTCTTATGGTCTGAATAATGAAGAGATGACCATGAACTAGAAATCCTGGGCCCTACCTTCTAGGTTGTGTGAGGATGAAATGAGATTTCTTTCTCTTTCGTGCCACCTCCATCCACTCAGGCCCTCTGCGCCGTCAGTCCTCCATTTGCCTTAGCAGAACGTGTGGGCTGGGCCAGGTTTTCTCTGGGGTAGCTGTTTCTCTTGGTTAACAGTTCCGTACAATGAGTCGTCTTACAGGTGAATGGCTAAATATTTCCTCCTGAGAATGTTTGCATTATTACCAAAGACCTTTGGAGGCGTCAAGATCATACTAAACATCTCTTCATTTGACAGTATTTCAGCTACAGAACAGGCCTGTATGGATGATTGGGGTGTCTTCTCAGGTCCTACCATCATGGCTCCTGGCTGTTCTCCCGATATCGGTGGTTAGGGGTGGGGTCCCTGGCGCTTCCTGGAGAGAACAACAGGTGGTAACCCTGCCCTGCCTCCAATTTGAATGTAGCTAGTTTGTGGGCTTGCCAGGCTCAAATCCAAACCAAAGAATTAGGCTAGACCCAGAAGTTGGAATGCTTCACTACAGGTATAAGTCCTTCTTATTACAATGGTAGAAAATCATCTTTTCTTGGGCTTTAAATTTCAGGTTATTATTCTGAGAAGAGGATTAGGACCTGTGAGATCATCCTATTTAAGTTCTTCCAAGATGTGATCTTTTAATTATAAAATTAATATTAATTAGATAATTATGTAATAGAGTACATTTAATATCATTAATTAATGATTATGAAATATAACCACTTATGCGCACTTATGTTGACCCTTGAACAATGTGGGGGTTAAGGGTGCTGATCCCCCCACACAGTCAAAAATCTGTATATAACTTTTGACTACCCTAAAACTTAACTACTAATAGCCTACTGTTGATTGGAAGCCTTACTGATAACATGAACAGTCTATTAGCACATATTTTGTATGCTATATCTATTATATACTGTATTCCTTTTTTTAAAAAAATATTTTCTTTATTTATTTTAGATATAGAGATAGAGAGGGAGCCAGGGGAGGGGGAGGAACAGAGGGAGAGGGACAGGCACATTCCATGCTGAGCAAAGAGTCCGATGTGGGGCTTGATCCCATGACCCTTAGATCATGACCAGGGCTGAAACCAGTAGTTGGACACTTAACTTATTGTGCCACCCATGTGCCCTGACTATATACTATATTCTTAAAATAAAGTAAGCTAGAGAAAAGAAAAGGTTATTAAATGTTATTATTTGTTATTTGCAAAAAACAAAATCTGTGTATAAGTGGACCTGCACAATTCAGACTTGTGTTGCCCAAGGGTCAACTGTATAATTCTTAGTTCCTCAAGCAAATAAGTATATAGGAAAACACAGGTAAATATAAAATACTCCTTGTAGTAATATAAGAATTATTACTTGGGCAAGAGGATTAAGAGCAGATGCATGAATCATTTCTGTGTGTGTGTGTGTGTGTGTGTGTGTGTGTGTGTGTATGGTTTTCCTTTTGAAACAGGTAGGATCATGTCATTTCCCTTCTCAGTGAAGTCCAGTAACGATCTTACTATACCCAGAATAGCCTGTGTTCAGAAGCCTCTAAGAACTGCCTTTCATCTCATTTTTCATCCCAAGTATTTTCACATCCTTTAAGCACCCTTTGCTCCAGCTTACTGGGTCTTTTAGCTGTCCCCCCAAAGACTGAGCTTTGTATGTCCAGGCCTTTGCTCATTCTGTTTGGTCATTTTACTTTTTATTTCATTTAGAAGATCCTACGGATTCCATAAGACTGAGTTCAGATGCCTTCTCTTTCATGAAACATTCCGTAGTCCTGCATCAGAATCAATGATTTCCTCCTCATTGTTGGTCTATTGTGTGTATCACTGTTACCTGATGTTGGTTTTTTTCATTCTTGCTTAAGTCTACTTAATTCATTCTCTATCTATACATTTATTCGACAAGTATTTCTTGAAGCCTTGCTCTATCCCTGGCACTGTGCAAGGATATGGGAATGCAGTGGGAGGCAGAAAACAGACATGGCGCCTGTGCTTTGGGGAGCTAATAGTCTTCAGGTGGAGACGGGCAATAAGGACACAGCAAAACCCACGAAACTAAAACTTCATCTGTGATAAGAGCAAGGAAGATAGAAAGATTTGTGTATCTCTCTTTCTAGACTCTAATCTCCTTAATGTCAGTGATAGTCTCTTGCTTGATAGGGAAGGCAATAGAATAAGTCAGCTAGAGCCATGTAGTGGGGTTCATGCTCTGTTGGGGGTTGAATTCAGTCCCCTGAAAAGATTTATGGAAGTTCTAAGCTCCAGTACATGTGAACATGATTTTATTTAGAATAGAGTCTTTGCAGATGTAATCAAGTCAAGATGAGGTCATGCTCAATTAGAGTGGGCCCTAATCCAATATGTGGGGTCCAATAAGAATAGGAGAAAAGACACAGGCACAAGGGAGAAGGTCATGTGAAGGCAGACACAGCTTGGAGTGATGAATTTATAAGCCAAGGAATGGCAGCAGTTGCCAACACCTAGAGGGGAGGCATGGAACAGATTCTCCCTCAGTACCTCCAGAGAAACCAACTGTGATGGCACTTGGATTTCAGACTTCAAGCTTCCAGAACCGTGAGAGAATAAATTTCTCTCTCTTTTTTTCTTTTTCCTTTTTTCAGCCACCCAGTCTGTGGTAATTTGTTCTGGCAGTCCCAGGAAACAAATATACTGTCCTGGAGGGAAGTTCTTATGAGCTAGCACACAGCACCACAATGCACTGATGTTTGGGTAAATGAATGAATTTGTATAAATGATTGAATGAATGAATAGAGTATTGTGTTTGTTCTCTTCAATATTAAGAGACCAGGGTGAGTTCAGGATATTTCTTTGTGTTCCAACTATTTTTTTTTTAAGAAGAAGAAAAGAAATGTGGATTTCCAGTTAACAGCAACATTGTCATTGGTTGAGGAGGCTGTTTTACTGAATTACTTAATTGCCCATGGGACTCTGTCTTTAGAAATAAAGCGTGTCTTTGTCACTGTGGCTAGTGAAGGGGTTTTAAAAAGCTGGGATTACTAAATATTGAAGTAGCAGCAACTCTTTGCCCTTTTTGCTCTAAAGTAGAGACGTAGTCTTTATATTTCCATCCCCAATTTTCTCAAGCAATTTCTGCTTGTCCCTCTGGTTGGATGGTTCGCTTCAAGATTAAGCACCATTTATTCTTTTTGGAGGGGGCGGGGAGGGGTTGTTGTTCATGATTGTTAGAATTCGTGTCCCATTTTATATTTTTATAAAGTATTTTACAGTTGTTGCTTGCGTTCCATAGCACTCAGGCTTTCGTGAGGTAATGTTTTCTGTTTGTTAAGAGAAAACAAGGGACCAAGATGGTCAGTGACAGTTGAAAGCTACACTGATCAGCTAGTCACTAATTGGGGGTACGGCCCCTTTTCTTCTTTCTGGGGACCCTTACCCTTCCTCTGCCTCCTAAGTCCTTCTCAGGCTCAGTCCATCACGCCACCACCTCTTTAAAGTCTGTGTGATCTCCTCTTGTCTCACAACTCTCCATTGCACTTGACTGATGAAGTTTTGTTTATATGGGTTTTCCCAAGGAGATGATGAATCCCTGGAGGGCAGTAAGCAGACTCACCCAGTGGGCATCAGGAACCATCTCTTGGATGAGTGATCAGATAAATGAATGAATGAAATTCCTAGGTTGATTGAGGCTCGGAATAGCCAGTCCTTTGGCAGCCAGCTTCCCATTTTGTATCCTAAGACCATACCCAGGAGTGGGTACTCACTGTGGTGAGTATCTAAATCACACAGAGGCAGGAGTGGGACAGCACTGCAGCCCAGAGACAGTCAGCCTTTAGCTCTCCACAGCTCTCCTACTTGTGCTGTCAGTGGAGAATTGAGTCAGCCATTTTCCCAGGCTGTCCTCATGAGACACTTGCTCAGAGGTGCCAACCAGATGTCTCAGTCATAGTCAGAGGAGGCAGGCCAAACCAGCCATGGTGGCTCCCCGTGCGGAAGGATAAGGCAGAAGTAGGGATTCTCCTCATACAGAAACCTTCTGTCGTGCCTTAAGTTTGCATTAAGGGACGTGGTTGTCAGGGGACTCCGGCAACAGCATAGCGGTCCTCAACTCTGGAGTGTGGTTCATTTTCCCCACGTTGTTATGTGCCATTTACGTGTCTGGATGAGTGTCACATGATATGGCACAGAGCAGTCAACGTGGACTGAGCACCTGTAACGGTCAGGAGGGGACGTTCACCCTCTGTGTACCCATTGATCGCACACACACACCGAGCCTGATGAAGGCCTGTTTTCAGGACCCTCAGATCATGGAACAGTACCAAGCGGAAAGACAGTCTCCTAGCAGTTAATTTAGTATAAGAAATGATTTATTGAAGGGAATGAATTTGCAGAGAAAACTTCTGTCGGTATTTATTCTCAGGATTACGGGTCTCAGGGTGATAGACCTGCTGTTTTTATATATGTGTTTTTTTCTTCGTTGTTTAAATGCTGGGACTCCTTTTCTCCTACCTCTCCCCCAAGCCGTTTTGAGAAAACATGGTTATGTGTGTGTTATTTCACAATAATCTTTTTGAAAATTATTATTATAAGTGAATTTCACATCGTTGGGGTTATTTGTACTTGCAGGAGTACCCTTAGGAAATATTCACTTGATGACAAAAGGAGCAATTGCAGACTTTACTTTCTAGGACCGGTAGATAAGAAAAAGTGAAGCTGTTTGTGGGACCCCCCTCTGCCACTCATTCTGTGTGTCTTCTGTCAGTCACTTAATCTCTCACACCCACAACTTCCTTTAATGTTCAAAACGAGCAGGTGGAAGCTGAGGACCTCTTAATTCCCTTCAGTTCTACGGTTCTGTGATTTTAGCTGTGTGTAATTCTAGCCTTTTGTTTGCATGTAAGTTAAAAGTTGGCAAACAGTACCACAAATAATGACGAAGATAAATTTTTCAAAATTGGACAGGCTGGACTCCTTAGAGGCAATATTCCTGGTATTGAATTTATAAACTACTTGCTGGTTAAAAAAAAAAATCTCCTGAGTGGTTTCTAAACATTTGTATTCTTTCTCCCTTCATTTTTAAAACACTATCTCGGTGATTGCAGAGCGATACCTTCGAAATGTAATCTCTTATTCATCGTGGCGCGCTGGGAGCTTGTGGGATCCATGTGAAGTTAAGCACGCACAGATCTTGAAGGTCAGAAGTACACCTAATGGCACTCTGTGGTCCCATAGCCTCGCCTTTAAGCATTAGTAATTGCCATACTCAAGGAAGTGCCCCATTTGGGAGCTGCTGGATTTTAGCCATAAACCAGAATTTGGATATATGCATCTCGTGAAAGCCAAAGTGGTTAGTGTTGCCAGAGACGGCCAGGTAATACTACTGAATTAATGAACTGGGCATTGTGCCATTTCTGCTGAAAAAGTGGGGCAGTTTATTAAGATTCAGCACAATAGACACAGGGAATGGTAAATTGACTGGATGTGTTGTAGAAATTTGAAAATCGATCATGAAACAGGAAAGAGACCCCCATGGAAAGAAGAGGCCTGGCACAGAAGATTGAAAGCATTCAGTTAAATAGATGTCTGGCCCATTGGATATCCATCAAGAACAGGACAGTTTGGGCAAACACATCTCAAGTGCTCTGTGTCCGTAGTAGTGAAATCCACCACAGGACTGTGGTTTTCTGGGACCCATCAGAAAGTAGCTCTTCTGGGTAGTCAAGCTACCACCCTCTAGCTTCAACTTAATTTTAATTTGAAAATGGAAATATTTTAAATGATATACTACCTAGTTACATAGACCTTTCTTTCTTACTATAAACTTATTTTCTGATAATTTTGGAAGAAGTAGGAAAATACAAAAGGAACCCACAATTGTTTAATCTTGCCAACTTAGTCACCCTTTTGCTATATTTCATTCTAGTCTTTTCTTCATTCATATTTTAAACACAACACATACATAATGGTGCTCACATTTTGAAAATATGTGAAGTATTGTCTGAGCTCTTCTGGTTTGGAGCAGCTATGAGGGAGAGCTGAGGGCATGAGGATCAGGGCTATAAAATTTCTCCCCTCCCTCTTCCTTTCTCCACACTCCAGTGGGTGGCGAGTGCACCGGCCCCTTCCCGAGGAAGGGCTGGACTCAGAGACACCCTGTTCACAGTGGACAGGCATCTTCCCTTGTCACGCCCTGAGGGGAGGTCATGTGTACTCTTGGGCTTTGGCACTTCCTGGCCTTGCTCCTGTGTTCATTGCTGAAGCCCTCCCTGCCCCTTCCTACCCAGCTATAAACATCTGGGTGGCTGGGCGAAATTTAGCTTATCTAAATTACAGCAAAGTTGATGGTGAAAGAGCAAAATATAAATGATGGAGTCTCTTCTCTAAATTCTCTCATAAACCATAGCTATCAGTGACTGTGTCGTTCCACGTGACAGAACTTGTTAAAATCACGGGAAGGCAGCGAGAACATGTTTGAAGACTTTCCATTTAGTGTTTCAGCTGGGGTCAGCTGGGGTCAGATGACATGTTTGGTTTGGGGGCAGGTTTGTGATATTAAAAGATTGCTCCCAGGAGGCAACCTCGTATGAGGACCTAGCGCGAGCCTTGGAAGAAGACAGACCTGGAATTGAGTGCCAGTTTCCCCTTAGTTTCTCAGCACCATCTTGAACACGTTATATAACGATTATAAACATCAGTTTCCTCACTTGTGGGCTACAGGCAGTGGCGTGTACTTCCCAGATGTTTAGGGAGCTTCGGTGAAAAGATATGTGGCGTTCCCTGGCACATAGGAGGTGCTTACTAGTGAGCTTGCTCCTGCTGTTTTCCCCGGAGGTTTCTGGGAAGTGTGCAGAGGAATACAGTTCATCCTCGAGGCAGTAAGTGATGGTGATAATGAGATGCTAATATTTACCCACATAAACACCTTGCACAAAACAATTTGTATAATGGTAATCAGCAGAAAAGGTTCTCATTAAATGCTGTGATTTGAGATTTCCTTCCCTCATACTAAAAAGGTTCGGGTGAGAGTGAAAGTCACTGTTGAGTCTTCTCTGCTTTGCTATCAGAACGTGTTCTTATGTTTATTAATAAAGCTGGCCGCGCTTCTCTTTATGACATTCTCCTCAATTCCCAAGAATTTCAGTGAGTGGGAGCAGGGAGGGGAGATTGGGATTTGGGGGTTACTTTGTGTTTGAGTTGAAAAGATAGACACATTTGGGGAGATGGATTATGATCTGCAGTAACTCGGGGGCACATGTATTTTGTAAGTGCTTGATAGATCCCTGGAAGAAAAATGTAAAAGTAAAGAGCTTTACGTTTTGCTTGTGGACGCCATTCTGAAGAGTGTGTTATCAGCTTTTTATTTCGCTTCTTAATGCATAAGTCGAGGGACAAGTAGATTTTTGTATTGTAATGCTTGAAAACACAAGCTTATTTTAAATGCTAATATAAATTAATATGTAGCAAGAGATTGCTTAATAATAGTGTAGAGTAGGAAAAGATATTGAGAGAAATTTTCCTATGAAGAAGTAAAAGAAATTGAGGGAAAGTCCTTATTTTCCAACCCCGAGTTTTAATCCCCCTCACTCCTTAGCCGATTTTTCTAAGCTCGATGCATTTCCTTCCAATAAACTGAATTCCCTTAAGTTTTTGTCATTTCAGAGTGGAGTAACTTTGTCTTAGTCATTAAACCCATCTTGAAGGGAAAGACAGAGGTCTGTCTTCAGGAAGTCTGAAGTCCGATTCTATCTTTAGAAATGGGTGACAGAGAATCCTTCAGAAGAAGTCACACCTGCCTAGAGGTGCATCTTGAGTGATATGCAGTGTATCATCAAGCAGAAAACTCGGACTTTGTTGAGAAGAGGCATTAGTTTACAAGGAGTATTTATTAAGTACCTTTTGCATTAGATGGGGGAAATGAAGACAAACCCTTATTTATTTTTTCTGCTTTAGGCTGCTGGAAGGCCAGAATCAGATTTAACTTACTATAAATAGTAGCTTTGTTATTTTGCTCATTTGCTTCCCTTTTTCTTCCTTAAAGTTTTAATTTCTAAATTAATAATCATATATTCACTTATTGATTCGGTCATCAAACATATTTCTGTGTTAGTTAAAAGGGAAAGGAAAAAATCCTATACAGTTCACAATCTTGAGAAACCCTGTGAACAAAAGCTGTGGCTCAAGAGAGGCTGTATTCCATCAAGAACAGACCCACCGTCTGTGAGGGAGAAGACCTAGCGCAGGGCTGCCCATGGGAATCATGTACTTTGCCAGGCGCAGAGCTATGGGAAAGACTTTGTATGAGAGGCAGCAATGTGTATCTTTTGGGGTAGAGCAAATTTTCAGGAGTAGATAAATTGTAAGTCATAATTAAAAGTGAGTAAAGAAGTAAAGGAGATTGCCACCAGGGGGAGAGGTTAAATAATAGGCAAGGAGATATGGGACTAAGAGCCTCAGTGAGTGACTGTCCTGTGGCATTTCAGGAAAAGGACTTATTTGCAAAGGAGATTGGAGGAATAGTGATGGCATATTAGATGAATTCTTTCTTCCCCGGAGGTGAATCAGCAAATAGAGCTCCAGGGAAGGACAAAGCCAGGCTACTGGTAAGAGCTGGAGATCCCTAGCATTCTACCGCTTGAAAGAAAAAGTTGAAGGATATTTAGGTTTTTCATTCTTTAAACACCCAGCTGCTTGTGTGACACCATGTGACAAGGTTATGACGTAGTAAGATTCTGAACAAAAGGGCTCTCTAGAAAGACTCCTACCTCTTATAAAATGTTGGTCCCAGAGCCCCTTTACTTTCTTAAAAGATACCGAGGTCTCCAAGACACTTTTGTTCAGGTGGGTTATATCGATCACTTTTTATTGTATTATCAATAAATGAGAATTTATAAAATACAGTGAGGAATTTTTAAAGTATAAGAATATACCAACACATATTCCATTAGCTTCAGAGTGATGATCCCCTCTTGAGTCCTGTAGCGTCTGGAAAACTCAACTGCACAACCGTGGAAGGAGAGAGTGAAGGAGACTAAGAGCATTGGGTACTATTATAGAGATGCTTTGATGGCGTGGACCCCCGGAAATGGTGTCAGATATCCTCAGGGGCCCCTCAACCACTTTGAGAACCATCCCAGTCTTGACACAATAACTGTCTGTACTCGAGACTTGAGGGTGTTTGTGCTCATTCTCTCATTCAGTCAGCTGTCACTTGCTCCTTCTTCCACGATGAATCACTTTGTACCAAGGGTTAAAACTAAAGAAGGCTGAATCTGACACGTTGCTTTGTGGTCCAGGATTGGAACTGCCCGTAGTAAAAAAGAAAGAAAATTCAACAGTTACAACCCAAGGAAAGTATTTGATGGCTTCTAACTTTTCCTCTGTTTTTAAACATTTTAAATTAGATTTGAGTCAATCAAGTGAAGAGAATGTATTTTAATCATATATCATAAGGACCTTCTTGGCCTTGGCGTACGTGAGCTTGGAATGTGTGTGGCATCTCTAAACTGGGAACTATTTAAGAAGAGACCTTCTCCCAGAGACCTGGTTTACATGGGTGATCCTGGAGGCAGGGTTTGAACTTGAGTAGTGCTGGTCAGCCATCACTTTCTTTGAGGCTTCTCCCAGAGCGATAGCACAGAATCGCAACTCTGCCATAACCAGCTGCCCTCAGCCCCCCACTCCCCACCCCCACTCATAAAACTCTATGCCTGAAGAGTTCAAAGGCCAAAAGAATTCAATGGAAAACCAGGGTTTGGCAAGCTTATATAAGGGAAGGTCTGGTATCAGGGCAGATCTTTCTGACACTTGCTGCTGCCCTTTTTCTAGGCGACCTCTGACTGTGGCCATGAATCCCATTGTTAGTCTTTGTTCGGAGGATACACGGAGGACCCTCCCTAAAATTCGAAGCATGCTGTTGACTTTGTTCCCAGGCCGGGTGTCTGCCAAATCTGCCCAGTCAGTTCCCATTGCTGCCAGCCGAGATTTTTCCCATCACCACGACAGCAGAGCACACACGCCTTCTCTTCTCTCTTTAGAGACTTTGTTATTTCAAGAAAAGCCGAGGACGGACTTGCTGGGAATGACTGCTGCTGTGTCTGACCACCCAGAGCAAATTTTCCCTACTGGTTGTTTTCCTTTTCGACTTCCTGGGGCTTTGGTGGTATTTACATTTGGGCCCTGTCATTTCATTGTTTTATGAATATCTATTTAAGTGAGACATTTGGCATCCAAAGATACTTCTTTTTTTGGTTCAGATTGAGTCCAAATGTCTAACAGTCTCGCCATTGATCATTGAAACGGAAAGATTAAAAAATTTCACTTGCTTATTTCTTCTGCTTTAAATCCGGTAACAAGTCATTTTGCACGCCCTGAGGACCACAGCTGGCATCTATAACCTATCTTCTTATTTTATATAATGGTGCTTTCTGCTCCACACTACCAGATCTGGGATGCAAAGCTATCAAAAGGTTTCCAGCGGAATTTCCAAATCAAGAATTTTCTTTAATGGGTAAAGAATACTTCGGATCTTCAGTTGTTCCTGACCTCGGTGTGGCCTTTTTCTTAGTAGTCCAACTGAAGAAAAAGAAGGAAAAACAACAAAAGATCACATATGCCGTGTAATGGCCACATTGCAGCAGGGTCAGATTTAGCTGCTAAATTCTTACTGTTGTCACTCCAGGGTGTTGTCGGAATGTTGTTCTCAAGCTCCTTCTTACAGAAAGTGTGCCCATTGGTCTCTTCTTTCCTTCTTAGCCAATGGACCTGGCTCCTCCCCTGCCTTCCCCATAGGGCTTTCTTGTTGGGCTCCTGCTGACCTAGCAAGAGGCATTTTTCTACTACCTCTTAATCCTTATCAGACTGGGGTAGCCCCAGGTAGCTTGAGTTCCTTGCACATGTCCCATGCTGTTCTTTCTGACTCTGCTTTTTTGCAGAACTCCTCTCATGTAGATCCCCCTCGGATTCCCTTCCCTCAAGGCCCAGCTCAGGTCATGCTTCCTCCCTGGGCCTTCCCGCAACAGCCCCCCACCCCGCTCCCTCTTTTTTTTAAGAGAGAGTGAGGTGGGGCCGTGATCCAATAGAGGTCAGACGGGGGTGGGGGTTTCGGGGAAGAGAATCTTAAGCTTAACCTACTGAGCCCCCCAAGTGCTCCATTCCTGGGCCTGCCCAAACGAAGTTGTAGGTCTGCACTGCTGGACTTCTCCCAGTTCTCTGCCCAAAGCCGGCGTACACTCTACATTATCATGCAAGTCCTGGCGTCGCCTCCCCACTGGGGACAACTCCACAGGCCAGCAATGACATTCTCCTTACAGCACCAGAGGACTCAGGTGGAAGATGACCGTGCCTGGAGAGTTTACTCACACATGCCAGCTTTTAAAGAGTTGGTCCTAGAAGAATGATTGAATACAGGTGTTCGACAGACTGGAGTCAGCACAGGAAAAATGAGTTGAACCATGGGGTGCCTAGTTCCAAGCTTTATGTGTGAAGACTATGCCATATTATGCCTCAAATTCTTGATGGAAAAACAAGCATTTAGTCACATAATCTGAATGTTGTGAAATGTTATATGTTCTCTATGTATATATTTAGAAAAATAAGGACATGTGGTAGACTGTAAACGTATTTTTAAGTTGAATAAAAGACTGTTCCAGCTCCATACGAACGTCAGATACTTTGATACTTGAATTATGTGTTTCACAATGTTAAATGAAAGTTATAATATGAAAATGCCACTGATTGTTAATTTAACTAATGTTAAAAGCATACATCAGCCCCTACCTATAGAGTCTAGAATTTGGACCTGGAGGAACGGACCTGGAGGCTCAGATTCTTTGTGGTGTATGGAGGAGAGATGCCTAACTATTTTCACCTTCAAATCTTTTCTGAGTCATAATTGCCTATTTACTTTACACTGTTACTGAACAATAGAAGATGAGGGAAGAGTCATTTTGGTCTCCTCAATTTTTGTAGGAATATTACTTTTGAACTCTGTTATAGAAATTTTACTTCGTTTGAATTTCTGAATCTTGTGTTGGTTGGTGTTAGGGCTTTGTCATAAAGGCATTTTGTTCTGTCTGTATCAGATAGTCTGTAAAGAAAAATAATCACCGTGTAATGTGAATCTGATTTTGCATCATGGAGACACAAATGGAAAAGGCTGATTGATCATAGTAAGGAAACTCGATGACCTGAACAAGAGAGACTTAGACTGGATGTGTGCCAGGTGGTGGAGAGGGGGGCTCTAGGAAGGAAAAGAGCTTGGTGTCTTCTCAGCTGCAAAGAGAGGGCGGAAGGTTGGACTCTGAGTTGTCCTCCTTCTACGTACAAATAACATCTTTTGATTTTTCTCTTTTGATCCCAAAAGAATATTTACAAAGAATCCAGGACTTCCCTTTAAAACATACCATGAATTCATTCATACATGGACTCTGCCAGTATTTTAAGGGCTTGACTCTTCATAATTCAAATTCATAATTCAAATAAAAGAAAAAAATCAAACCCTAATGTTTAGGTTCCCACTGGAGCCAGACCTCGGTTTCAACCACATTGGAGGATGGTGGCACACTACCCACATTATCCCAAAGCTGTACGGTCTCTATTCTGAAGTCGGTTACTGAGTCGTTCATATTATTTCCATTTAGAATTTATGAGGGTTTCGTTGGCTTAAGTAACAAGCGAGAAGTTGTCCATGTTTTGAAGTGTGCTTCTGTTAAGTCTGCAGGTGTAGAGAAACATGATGAATCTCTCTAGATGGGGCCGTGGGAGTGCCTTGAACCATTTCACACTAGGAACACACCTCCTGGGCAGTCCCTTCACTCAGAGGAGGCCCACTCCAGCAGAGGGTGGCTTCTGAGACCCACAGCTTGGGCTTTGTTTGCTTGGCCCCTTAGCATTTCTGTTTCCTGTGACCCACCGCTGTAACCCGAGCTTGGCCAGCTGCTGTTCCCCCTCTCCCCCCCTTTTTAATGAAGGGTTTCAAATAAAGCAAAAGCGTGTGAGAATAGTGAGTGTACACCCGTATACTTCTCATCTAAATTTACCAGTTGTGAATGTTTTGCCATTTTTGCTTTGTGTTTCCTCCCATATGTAGGTAGCTACACACACACATACTTGGCTTATTTCTGAACCATTTGAAAGTAAGTTGCAGATACCATGCTACCTCCCCTCCACGTACTTCAGCAATATCTTCTATAAACAAAATCACAAAGCCATGAAGTACAAAGGAATTTGACAATAGCACGATCATGCCATGTCGCACACAGACCTTACTTAGATTTCCCCAGTAGTTTGAAGAACTGTCTGAACCGTTGTTTGGCTTGATCCAGGCTCATGAGTTGCCTTAGCTGTTCTGTTGCTTTCAACTTCTTTAATCTAGAATCACCCACTTCTCCTGTCTTTCATAAAACTGGCTCGCAGAATTGAAAAAGTCTAGCTTGGTTGTTTGGTACCATAGCTCATAAACTGGGCATGTCTGCTTACTTCCTCATGATTAGATTCAAGTTAATTCATTTTGTGAGAGTACCACTTAGGCAGTATTTTGTCCTTCCTGTTGCGTCACGTCAGGAGCCGCGGAATATTTATCCCATTACTGGTGGTGCTGGGTTTAGTCCCTTGGTTCAACTGGCACCCCCTGCATTTCTCCATTACAGTGATTTCTCTTTCCCTTTCATAATCCATAAGTAACGTAGGGGGTCATTCCTTGAGAACTGTGCGACTCTCCTTATCCCTTCCAAACTGACCCAGTGGTTTTGACATCCACTGAGAATCCTTGCCTGAATCCGTTATTATTTTGAAAGTGGCCAAAGCCCAGAAACTTTTAACTGAGCACTACTGGTTACCGTAGGAACCAAGGGTGCTCCAAGGAAATGAAGCTTCAATTAACAGTGCCAAGGCACTGATTGACCAGACATGTATTCCATTCTTTATACTCTTTCTCCCTAGCAGCATGCCTGGCATAGAAGAAGGCCCACACACACATTTGTGATTGAGAGAATAGCAATAAGGACAACACTCTACTATTTCCTTTAGATTAGTTCTAACAGTTTCTGCTTAGAACATTAGGCCTTTTCCCTCAGAAAAGCACCAATGTTTGAGTACCTTATTCATGGGGTTCCTATCAGCCTTCAAGCAGTTCTTCTCTCCCCAAAGTTGTCATTGAAAGCCCAGATTTCTACTCACCATTCTTAGCCCAGAATCATCTTTATTTTATTTTTTTTTAAAGATTATTATTATTATTTTTTTAAGTGCAATCTCTACTCCCAGTATGGGGCTTGAACTCACAACCCCGAGATCAAGGGTCATATCCTCTACCTCTTGAGCTGGCCAGTCTCCTCCAGAATTATCCTTAAAGCAATGTATTTCCAAGTCCTGTAAGGAAGTGATGTCTCCTCTCTAGAAATAATGTGAGGTGATTTTTCCTTTTCTCTTTCTGAGAAAATCTCCCCCTTTCAGCCAGCAAAATATGTCACATTGATTTTCGCTCCCTATAGGATATTTGTAATCTTGAGAGAAGCAAGCCTGCACCACCGTTCTCAGTGGTTCTGTTGGGCATGGCAGTGTTGCCTCATTTGCCAACAGAGAATGTTCTGTGTGGTTCACTAGTTTAGTAGGTGCAACAGGTTTACCAGTCACAAAGTTACTTATAAGTCATCTCATATCCAAAGGCTCAAAATCCAGGGTATATTTCTGGACCTCGCTGCCAAGTCAGAAACATTGCCCATCTTGGAAAACTTTTGGTTTACACCTAAAGATGGAATTATATTCATCTTTGTAAACCTCCTCTCTGTCACACTTCCTCCTGTTTAGGAGTTCATAGATGAGTTTGTGTACCATTCATGTTTGTTAATACTCAGGAAATGTACTGTTAGCATCACCATTAGATTATTTAACTTGAAAGAAATCACTCATTTTTGTGATCTATGTTTCTGGCTCATTGGAATCGCAAAAATATGAAATGCCACATGTCGCCCCTTGGCACATTAGGTAGTGTATTGATGGTCTCTTTCAGGTTTCACCGATGTCTGAGGCCACCACTCAGCACATTTTAGACTCTGTCACCCCCTGTTACCACCAAGTATCTGAAGCTGGGTCTGGATCGGTGGAGCCTTCTAACTTCTGAAAACCTCATGCTAACTTGACTGGAATGTTGAAGAGGCGAAACTGGTAGAAAATTGGCCTGACTCATTTGCTCTCCAACTTCAAATCAGAAAGCTATTTATGGTCCCCCTTTAGAGCCCCATTTCATTCTTCTAAGCAGGAGAAACACATCCTAGCACAAAACTGTCTGAGGTTGGACAACAGATAGTTATCATTGAAAATGCTTTCTGTGGTGGCAAGTGGTTAAGCAGTCCCCAGGCAGCAGCTTCATGGTGATGGCTAATAGGGCGGCTCTTCGTTGGCTCTCCACACTTCGTAGATTTGGTCACGAAAGAGGACAAGAGTCCACATGGACTCAGACATGTATTACTTGTATTATTTGTATTACTTGTTCAGACAGTAAAAGCAAGACCCTATCTCCCTTGTTCCACACACAGAGTGACACTGAGCTAGAGGGTCCAGCTGGCAGGTGGCATGGATGATGGGTCACTCCACCCTAGATAAACCATATCTAAATGACAGCCAAGTAGTGCTGTAGACACAGAAGCCTGCAGCTGGGAAGTGGGTTAGGGGAAGTGGAAAGGGGGGGTTAGGAGGAAAGTCCTGTGCTCAACTGAACTGAGGAAGATGGGTGGGAAGCTATCTTGTGGTCGTCTCACAAGATTGGGAGGTAGATGAGAAACTTCCATGTGGTAGCTCCCTACACGGCTGCTTATCTCCCTTCATTTTGGGAGGAATTGCAGGGCACCCTGCCAGGACTCGGGTCAGACTGTGGGTAAGCTTGGCCTATGTGACCTGTGAGGAGATGGGCAAGGTTGCCAGGGAGCCATGGTGGGGCTATTCCCTACGTACTGCCCTTCATCTTGGCTATCAGTGTGGGAGGAAGTGCAGAAAATAAGGCATCTGGAGTTGTGTGAAGCTGGTTAGGTGAACATTTTATGGTTTGTGGACTTAAGACATCTTTTATTCAGGATAGGATAGATGTGCTGCAGGAACTAGATAACCCCATCTTTCATCTTTGTATGAAGCATAACACACAGAGGTTTGTTTCTTCCCCATGCGTATCCAGCAAGAGTTGTGGTGGTGTCGTATCCCACATGGTCATTTGGGGACTCAGGTTGATGCCAGCAGTCTAACATCTTGTAGTGGTAACATCTGTAACTCAGGGCCCCCTCAGTCACCATGACAGGAAAAGAAATAGCCAGAAGATCATGTGTCAGCCCTTTCATATTTTTGCCTAAAAGTGACACAGGTCACTTCTGCCCACAGCTTACTGCTCAGAACTACTACACGGCCCAACCTAACTGTGAGGGATGAGAACTGTGGGGGAACAGATGGCATATTTAGTAAGCACATTGTCCATACCACAGGCATGCATTTTTGCAGTCAACCTATCAGTCTGACTGAGCATTTCTGCAAGTGGATAGCGACCAAGAAAAATCTCATGTGTGAATGCTTTAGACTTTACAACAATGCTTTTACAGTACTGACCCATAGAAAGAGGCAGAGATTCAGAGGCTTGGAGGAAGGGGTTGGTCCAAGGCTAAGACACCGAAAGAAGGTATTTTCTGTCCTCGGAACTATCATTGGTCTGCGTTCGCTATTTGGATGAAAACCAACACAAGCTTCAGTCTGTATTGATTTTGGTAGAGGCCAGGAAGATCATTTTGTACTTGTTCATATTGAATGGAAATCAAGTGGTAGATGAACACCATCCTAGATCATCAGAAACACTGTGCTGTTCTTGAAACAATTTGCATCCACCGTTCTGACCCGGAATCTATGGCATCAGGAGGTAAACTTTTCCTCCATTGGAGGAAGTGAAACAGTGTCAGCCTTACATATGCAAACCACTGTCCTCTCCACATAAGTCTGAGTCGGGTTTAATTGCTGCTGTTCAGAAGGGAGAACCAAGAGCACGTAATAACTACAACCGTCATCATCTGCTTTCTCTCACTGTGATGCTGATATTAACTGTTTCAAATCTATTCCTAACCTTTACATTGGTTATAATTATTGAATTTTTAGCATAAACTTCAAACTGATTTCATTTTTTACACTTCAACTAATTTAGAAGAACTGACCCAGGTTAAGTTCATTGATGAAGACATAGGAAAGAAGTAATAAAATTAGATTCTGAGTTCAGTCTCTCTCAAAGACATGAAGGGAAACATGCCTGAATTTGATGTGCTCTGCTAGTAATAAAGGAGATATCAGTATTTTGTTGGGATATAATTGAAAATTGATCATTTGGGGGAAAGCGTTTTAAACAGCCTTTCCCCCAAGCTATACAGCTTTGATGTTATCACATGTAGCCCTGACAGGGATCACTAGTGAATTAGTTACATTAATATAACTTGGGGGAAGCCAGCAGTTTAATTGGCACTGTTGGAGCTCCAGCAGGAAACCATCTCGTTTTCTAAACGTGTTACTGACATGTGAAAGAGCAGGTAAGGGTAAAAAAGAAAAAGTCTATATTGGTCCCAACACATCACCTTACTTGTCTCCCATCTTTGTGGATTTGGCCTCTGTGTTTTGCTCTCTCCAGATGTTGAGTCAACCGGGAGGAATGGAGAAAAATAGAATCGTGTTTGGTGCTCGAAAAAGGAAGGCAGTATATTCCTTTTCTTCTCATCTCCCCCTCCTCCTCCCACCTCCAGTGTCTCCTCCCTTTTGGAAAGGGGAAGAATTGAGGATCTGGAATCTCAGAGCAAACACTGAGAACGGCGCTAAATTAGAGCCGTGTCCAGATACCCAGGATCTTAACTGGCCTGCATACGGGGCAGGGATTGCAGTGTAATACATGCCAGGAAATTTGATTTCTTACTAGATCTGAATGGCTGAAGTGGTAGAAGGGAAAAAAAAAATTCTTATTATATCATTAATGTAGAAGGACAGGGAAACCTGAAAGAAATTGTTCTGCAGAATAAGGGAGAATTTGCAGGGTATTGTCCATCACGTATCTCTCCAATAGAGGAGTGTTAAAAAATGGAATTCAGTCCTGTAAACTGGAAGATGGAAGATCTCATGGGCTTTATTAGACACTTCATATTTAGGCAGTGTCCCATCTAACAAGCAGAGGGGGGCTGAGGATTGTACAAAGTGGAAAGTTTTCATAGAAAAGAGAGTGGGGCAAGGAAGTTACTAGCAAAAGAAAAAAACAATGTTTCAGGCAAGATGGCCTCTTGTTATGGGAGCAGATCAGAGGGAGCTGTATTATGCAGCTGACCTCATGTTTCTTGTGGGGGATGAGGAGGGTCCATGGGATGGATGACCTCATGAATGCTGATCGGAAGACTCCCAACTGACTGGTTAGGACCTTTCTGGGGACCTTGAAGCTGCAGTTAGGTGAGGTGTTATGTGACCCCCACCTCGTGACTTGGCTTAAGTGAAACCATTTGGACTCTTTCGTTTTAACTAAAAAGTCGGGAGAAAGGGTTTTGTTTTTTGTTTTTGTTTTTGTTTTCTAAACGGGAGAAAGTTGTTTCATGAAAGGAAGACTTGAAAATTATTTATGTTCTCAATAACTAAAAAGTGTTCTTTAAGAATTAATTATACCAGTTTCAAACAAACATGAATGTAGCTAGAATGACTTAACCTGGACCTTACCCATCTTCAGTAATCATCAATATTTTGTCCATCCAATTTCACTACTCTGTTACAGCCCTCCCCCCCTTTTTTTGGATGGAAACTTTCCAAATTGATCCTAATATTGCATGCGGTCTCTCACTCCAAATCTCATACCTAGGAAGTGGTGGATCCGGGATTCAGATCTCTGCAGTCTGGTTCCAGAAGCTCTGGGGGGATCCACAAGGCAGAGGAGAAGTCCACTTAGATTGGAGTTGTTCTTAAAATCAGTATAATTGACTATTAAGCAAAACCTTCCAGGGACACCCCGCCCCAACCCATCTTTGAATCTAAGTGCTTCACTTGCGTTCTTAGAAGGGTGTGAGTGTGTGGAGAGTGGGCTTAGGATTCGATATCAGAATTCCTCTCCTCTAGTGTGGCATTTTATTGATACACTCATGAAACACCAGCTTGTTACAGGAGCTGCTTTTCTCCTGAAACTCAGTCACACAAATTCATATTTGCTGCCATGCTCTGCCAGCTGTTCACAAATGCAACATCGCAGGTGACTAGTGCTTGACTGGTCACCTCGGAGGAAAGGCTCGGATCCATGGGGGTTTTCCACTGTGCTCTGACCACGTGGGAGGAGCTGACTCTTTAATTACAGCATTTTGGGGAATGATCAAATGTTTGGCACTGACTGTTCCTGATCATTTGAGATTATACTGTTTCTAAGGAATACTTAGAACATAATTTGAATGACTGCTAGTGTCTCGATGGTGCTGAATCAAGAATTGGAATTTGGGGACGACTGGGTGGCTTAGTTGGTTAAGCAGCTGCCTTCGGCTCAGGTCATGATCCCAGCGTCCTGGGATCGAGTCCCACATCGGGCTCCTTGCTCTGCAGGGAGCCTGCTTCTCTGCCTGCCACTCTGCCTGTGCTCGCTCTTGCTCTCTCTCTCTCTCTCTCTGACAAATAAATAAAATCTTTTAAAAAAAAAAAACTGTCTTTAAAAAAAAAAAGAATTGGAATTTGATTCAGTCACATTTACTTAGTCAAGTAGAGAACTCAGACTAGGTGCTTGTGATCTGTGGAGATCCAAGAAAGATCCCAGGGAGGAACATTTCCAGCGTTTAAACATCTTGGCACCCTTTTTTACATGAGGAAGTGGCCAAATAAGAACCGGCCAGATACTCTAGAAGTGGGGTTGGTGGAGTGGCAGAGACCCCATCAGGAAAACGCTCCCTCTTCTCCCCCCACGCCGCCCCCCACAAGGG
This sequence comes from Mustela putorius furo, assembly GCF_011764305.1. Taxonomy (NCBI): domain Eukaryota; kingdom Metazoa; phylum Chordata; class Mammalia; order Carnivora; family Mustelidae; genus Mustela; species Mustela putorius. The sequence continues at coordinate 73,626,640 of NW_025421987.1, read as the reverse complement.
CTCCTTCCCTGGTTTGTGGGGGCCGAAGCAGGAGCAGCAGTCAGTGTGTCTTGTTGGGACACACTGGGAACATGGGCTCCAGGAAGCCACTTTGTAAAATGTTCTTAATTTCCCCAGAAGGAAGGAAGAAAGGAAGGAAGGAAGAGTGGGTTTCAATTCCCATGAATACTGGTTACTTTTTCAGGTTAGCCCATTGAACTCTTGGAAAGCAAAGACTTTGTACAGAGGATGAGAGGCAGGTTTCGTAAACTGTGATTGCAAAACTGCCTGGAAGAAAAGGACCGGTGGGGGACAGGAGCCTTGGCCAGTGTGGAGCTGGAGTGAGCATCCCAGGATCCTGTGTGTGAAGAGGTCTACTAATGAAATGCACAGAACAATTCTGGGACTGCCTGTCTGTCTCTCTGCATGTGTTGGGTAGAGGTCTAATGCCAGGTACAGGGAGGTGGGCAGGAAGAAGAGCTGTTATTAGAGTCATTCCTAGAAGATGAAAGGAAGTTTCTTAGATGTGATGACTCCATACTCCCCTTTGCTTTGAAGGAAGATAACCCAGGGGGTAGTTTCCCAAACTTTATGCTCACCCACACCCCCAAATTCTCTTTCTCCTGGGCACAGAGTTAAACCAGTTTTCTCCTGGCTTCTCACAATTAATTATGGCCACAGACTGAGTTCCAGCCAGGGGAATGTGGCCAGAAGGATGTATGTCTTTTCTAAGCCTGCCAATAAAAACCTCCCATACCTCATGTATGTCATGCTTTTTCTTTCCTGTCTCTTGGCCCGGTATACTTAAAGTGATCCTAGAATCCATGTGTTAAAGAAGGTAGAAACTTTGCAGTTCTCAGTCCCTAAATGAACAAATGGAAACTACCACACATCAGAAGCGTTCATTTGGCATTTCATGATTAAGAAATGAATTCTGTTGTGTTGAGCTACTGATTTGGGAAGGGGGGTTGGATATCTGGTATCATACCTAGAATTATCTATTCTATTACAAATAATTTTCCCAGCCTTCTCTATGACCTAGCCTGTCATTTATTACTTTTAAATCAATTTAATTTCTGTGCATTTTGATTTTAAAATGAAACTTTATATCACTATCACAAATGGAAAACAGTATCATTACAAATAGAAGGCAACTCTAAAAATACATTGAGTGGAACAAAATAATGTTATTCATTTCTGGCTAGGTGCTGTTGCCTGGAGAAGATTCTTCACATGAGACCTGTTGTCTCTATGCTTGAAAGGGGGAAATTAGCCTTTATTAGAAAGGTGTTAAAGGCATATTAGCACCAAACTGAGATTTATTCCTTGACAGAATTAGAAGAGTTGAAAAAGAATTGAAAATAACTTTCCCTTGGTGTGATTCAGATGCAGTGCTATTAATGTTAGATCTCAGTCACCTGAAGTCATCTGCAGTGGTGCACATCTTGCACTTGGAAAACAAAGACTTGCTAAGTAGAGACTAGATATGAATGAAGGCTTGAGGATGGGTTGAAATGTACAATGGAGGATGCTTATTGGCCATGGTAGGTAGACCCAGCATGACTCTTATGAGGGTGGGGTAAAATGAGACTGAAGCAGGCACAGAGAAACCCGGCAGCCTACAGTTCACAATTGAAAATCATATATAATTATAAATTATATATATATATTAAAACCTGGAAGGGGCACCTGAGTGGCTCAGTGGGTTAAAGCCTCTGCCTTCGGCTCAGGTCGTGATCCCAGGGTCCTGAGATCGAGCCCCGCATTGGGCTCTCTGCTCAGCAGGGAGCCTGCTTCCTCCTCTCTCTCTCTCTCTCTCTCTCTCTCTCTGGCTACATGTGTTTTCTGTCAAATAAATAAAATCTTAAAAAACAAAAACAAAAACCTGGAAGCAGGCTGCACTGGAGTCCCTGGCACAGATCAGCTGAAGCTCTGATAACAATGCCTAATAACTTGCCTGAGTTACAAAAGGACCGAGGTCAGAGTGACCACAGCTACTTGAGAGTGAGGGGAGTTCCAGAAAAGAGAGGGTCAGATAAGAAGAGCCCCAGGTGGTGTGCATAAACTGTGCCTAAGTCTCTGGTTGATTCCTGAACCATACATGCATTGGGACAGACTCAAGGCAGCAAAGGAAAATATTAAAGAACTTAACAAAGTTTGGATTTGTTCCCTACTGCAGGCAAGATAACATTTATAATTTCTCAAAGTATTAACTGCCTATTAAAGTAAACATCAACACTGTTGAAAGGACTATGACAGAATCTAGAGCTTCTACACGTAACACTCACAGTGTTCAGTGGATAATCTGAAATTACTTGACCTACAAAGAACCAAGAAAAAGTAACCCATTCTCAAGAGAAAATTGCCGGAAGCCAGCCCTAAGATGATCCACACACTGGAATTATCAAACAATAGTTTTAAAGTAACTATTAAAATTGAGATAAAAGGAAATATTCTTGTTACCAATGTATGAAAGTATAAGGAATTCCAGTAGGAAAGCAAAATATAAAAAAGAATAAAGGGAAATTTAAAAAATTAGTGTCTGAAATTTAAAAATTTGCCATATGGACTTAAATTAATAACCGAATGGTAGTAATGGAGAAAAATTCAGTAATCCTAAAGATTAATCAATAGAAATGACCCTGGATGAAAGAAAGGAAAAAAAAAGGATTGGAAAAAAAAGTGAACAGTCTTAAGTCTGTGGGACAAAAATTAAGTCCAATGTATGTTTAATGTTCCAGCAAGAAAGGAGAGAGAGAATGGAGCAAAGAAATATAGAAGAGAAAGTCACCAAAACTTACCGTTTCATGAAAAATATAAATTTACAGATTCGAAAAGCTCACCAAAGCAAGCTAATTGGAAAGAAAGACATACCAAAGCACATTATAGACATACTGATTATGAAGAGAAAATCTTGAAAACAGGCAGAGGAAAATGGCACACTACATGTTGGAAACTGATTCCAATAATTGTGGACTTTCCATCTGAAGCTATGAAGGCCAGAAGAGAGTGGAACAATACCTGAAAGTTCTAGAAGGGAGAAAAAAAAATCCCCGTCAGACCAGAAACTTCCACCCAGTGAAAATATCTTCTAAGAATAGAGGCAAAGATATGTATATATTTTAAAGATTTTATTTACTTGAGAAAGAGAGCGAAAGAGGGTGAGAGAGAGCACACATGAGCAGAGAGAGGGGCAGAAGGGTAGGGAGAGGGAGAGAAAGGATCTCCAGCAGAGTCCACAATGAGCACAAAGCCGAACACTGGGCTCCATCCCATGACCCCGAGATCATGAGATCACAACCTGAGCCAATTCCAAGAGGCAGTTTGAGCTACCCAGGTGCCCCAAGGCAAAGATATTTCTAAATAAAAAAGAAGCATGAGAGACTTCATTGCCAGCATATCTGTCCTTCAAGAAATTCTAAAGAAAGCTCTTTAGGCTATAGAGAAATAACCTGAGAAGGAAACCTGAATTTTTTAGGTAGTAATGTAAAGCATCAGAAATGGGGCCTATTTGTGTAAATAAAAGACTTGCATTTTCTCAATTAAAAAATATATATGACTATTTATAGCAAAAATTATATCATTACCATGTGGGGTTTATAATGTATATAGACACAATACATATGACCACCATAGCATATGAAGTATAGTATATTGTGTGTTTGGGGGAGTTAAATGGAATATACAGTTGCAAGGTTTCTACATTTTCTGTGAAGTGGTACAACATTAACTCAAAGTAGATTGTGAAAAGTTAAGGAAGTAATTGCTGTAGGGCCATACTAAGGAAAAAAAAATACTGCAAAGAGGCATAGGTATAAAGCCAAGGGATAATTTAAAACAGAATTCTAGGGGCACCTGGGTGGCTCAGTGGGTTAAAGCCTGTGCCTTCAGTTCAGGTCATGATCCCGGGGTCCTGGGATCGAGCCCCGCATCGGGCTCTTTGCTCGGCAGGAAGCCTGCTTCCCTTCCTCTCTCTCTGCCTGCCTCTCTGCCTACTTGTGATCTCTATCTGTCAAATAAATAAATAAAAATCTTAAAAAAAAAACACAACAGAATTCTAAAAACTAATTGAGGTGTTCGTGGTATGGATAGACTAACATAGTAGGACAGCCAGTCGTTTTTAGTTCTACAGATTGGTCATGGAATTCATTGTATTTACCATTCTTTCCTTCTTACTTCTCTTGCTGTTTTCACTGAACTTTTCCCTCGGAGTCCACTTTATGACAGTTTTCTCCATTCCCCATAAATGTGAGAGCTTCGGGCTTCTAGTGCTGTTTCTTCAGTGATGTGGTAAGGGATGCCCTACATTGGGACGTAGGACACCTGAATGGTAGCCCTGGTTCTGGGATGACTAATTGTATGTCCCTGCCTCTGAAGTGGACATTAACTCTCTCTTGGTCTCAGAAACACCTGTAAAAAATGGAATATGAGAATGCCAATCTCCTTTATTCTTTCGAAAGGCTATGGTTCTAAGTAAACTTGGAATAATTATGGAGATGAGGATTTGGAAGTTTCAGACGAAGTAAAATACTTTCTTAAAGATAAGGTTCTAGCAAATTATAAGTCAAAGATGACTGAGGGTGTGTTTCAAGTAGCTCGTAATACTATTAGTGGTAGGTGAATGGAATCTGATGACAAGGATATTTGAGTTTGCTGAATATAGTCAATCTTTGGTACATAAGGATCCCTGCCATTTTTCACACACCTATTATGTGCCAGGCATTATACTGGTTCTTTACACGTCATATATCTCTTAATATTCAAAACAATGTCAACAAAGAAGATTATAATTTCCCTATTGTCTGATGGAGAAATAGGCATAGAGAGGTCAAGTTAATGATGGTTGATTGGGATTTGAAACCCTTCCCACACATCACATTTCCTCTTTTCTGAAGTCTGTCACATCTAAAGGTTGGCACGGGCTTTGTCATCATCCTGGATATTTTTGAGCACTTGAGAATAACAAGTTGCAATAAGATACTTGGTCCAGTGGTGATGGCAGGGCTAGAACACGCCTTCCCAGGAGCCCAAGATGCTAGAAGCTCTTCTCCCCATCCTCCTCCACCTCTGTCTTAAAATCATTAGTCTACATAGGTCTCATAGCATTTGCCTACATGGTTTGTTCTTTTCCACTATTTGGAAGAATAAACTGAGGCCCAGATGAATGGTAGTGTAAGAGAAGGGTGTGAAGTCATATGTCTGGGCTCAGATCTAAACTGAGGCCTTTCCTTACACTTTAAATTTGAATCCCTATTCTAGAACTTTAGTGGTAAGGACATGTTTTTTGAAGTGTTCCAGGACTGAGCTGGCTCCTGGCAAAGTCAGAGTAGTAAAAGGATGGGAATAGCATCTACATAAGCTTGTCACATTTTTCTCCTGTCTCATGTCTGGAATGTCATGGCAGGATATCAGATTGGTAGTGACATTTACAGGAGAGATGAAACCGTTTTTAATTGGAAAGCTGAAGAGTTTTTAAGACCTTATAAAATCAAATTCCCAGTATACTCAGAACCATAGCCTTCTAAAGGGTGAAGGAATCTTAAAGAACACTCTTCTCCTATTTTCTTTCTACAGGTACCTTCAAGAACAGGAGGGGTTTAATGTCTGCTTCAGAGGCAGGGATGTATAATTAGTCATTCTAGAATGAGGGCTACCATTCAGGAATTCTAACTCCCAGTTTAGGGCATTCCTAATCATGTTTTCCTTCCACTTCCCTTTAGTCTATTTCTTCAGGTAATGAGCTCTTTGTGAAGACTTCCTTTTATGTCTCTTAAACTACTATCCCTGAAAAGTTGCTTAAAATGAAAGTACATGCTATAACTTAATTTTTTTAACCCATTTTGGGACAAGTTATCATTTGAGGGTGATTAATGACCTTGAAGAAGGGAGGACGTGGAAAGGAGGAAGTTCACTGACTTTGGTAATCTTGAATAGTTTTGCCAGTGCTGTGAGTACTGACCTTGGATAAAATACTCAACCACATGCAACAATCTTCTTTGACTGGCTGTTGTACTAGGTTTGATTGGAATAAAAGCTTATAATCCTTTAAAGCCAAATCACTGTGAAATACAACAAAATCCCCAGTATATTTCCAAAATATATCATAAAACATTCCTTAAATGGAAATATTTAGGAGAGATGGTTATTTGTCTATGAGCCTTTATTCCAACATGAAACTACTACATACAGGAATCCTGTTGGATTCACCTTCTGCATAACTGGGTGACTTTCGTAGATCTTTTTATCCTGGTGTGTGCATTAGAACCAAAAGAGAAACCACAAAACTAATTGGTTAGAGCTATCTAATTTGAAAGAACCAATGATAAAAATAGGATTTGATGTCATATACTAAGATATTAGTGTTGCAAACTTTCTCAAAAATTAAAATGAGAATTTTTGTCCAGTTTTTGAGTTGTGTAAGGAAAATGAGAAGATTTGCAACAGTATATCATACTCAAAATCATTTTGATTTGCCTTGAGGACCACAGTGAAAGTGCCTACACTCTGCCTCCCCATATTCCTGGAAACAGTAACACAAAGTGATTTATTTTAAAACATATTTTATGAGGACAACATCATGGAGGGAAGCAGCATTTCTGAACAAAGACTTGGCATCATATAAACCATGTTGCCAAAAATAAGCTCTAGAAACAGATACAAAATATAGAATAAAGTTCTATATCATAAAGCTTCTACAGCAATTGATTATGATAAGAGGTCCTTATGTTCTAGAAAACGGTACATAGAACTCTTCCAATTACAACACTGTCATAAATGAGATTGTGTGAATGGAAGTACCTTGTAGAGTCCTGAACATTTTAATTGACTCGGGTCAAACATTAAACATCTATTTGCTCTCCAAAGTGACATGTCTGCATCTACAATTTTATATCTCAATTGGCAATTTGTTACTTTTGCTGTGAAAGAGTCTAAAAGAATATCATTGACTGTGAAGTATTGGAAGATGTGGGCTTCTTCCAAAGATGCTTGAATCGGTCTCTTAACTACTCTCTTATTTCAAGAGGAGTCAAGGCATTCATGAATTATCCTCTTACTCTCAGTTTGTGTTCTAGTTGCTGTGGGAGGGTCTCCTTATGTTATCTGTTATGGCGGCAGATGATGATGAAGAAGAAGTGTGTTTTTTTAAGAATGACAGCTAACTCCACTTCTCTCTCTTTGTCTGTTCTCACTTAATTCAGATATGCTATTTCAATGGCTCATTTTAAAATATAGTCCCCTCTCTTCTCACCAAAAGGTGACAAGGAAATACTGAAGTGGCTTTTTTTTTTTTTCCTTCTTCTTCATAACCATGGTGTACTTGACATCTCCCAGGACTACCAAGATAGGCTAAGGCTGTGTTCTAATCACAATTAGGAATGGAGAAACCAGTCCACCAAATGACCAAGTTCCAGAATAGATAATTTGCTCCAAATTGATTTTTTTTTTCAAGAAAAAGGAACTGCAAAATGTTTCTTAACCCTCTGAACACACCAGAATTGCCAATGCCCAGGCTCCATCCCCCAGGCGCTGGGATCTGGGTGTTGTGTGGTGGGCTGGCAGTTTTTGGTTTTGTTTTAAAGCACTCTGGGTGAATCTAATGTACAGTCAGGTTTGAGAAATCCTGGGCTAGAACCTTCTTACCTGCCAAATAGAAGAACAAGGATTAATATTATTAGAATCTGATGAATAGACTGAAAGTGAAAACAGGTGCTTCTTCACAATTACTGTTTGTTCATCACTTCCTTACTCTGTTCCATCATTTCTACATTCTTGCACTTTTTCCTTTGAATCCTTTGAATTTCCTTTGAGTAAATGCAGGTAAAGCCAGCCGGGCTACCTTCTATTACTATCGCTAACAAGTTCCCCAGCCTGAGAACCGCTGAGGAATTTCACTGGCTGATGTGTTTATCCCAGCCTTGGGATATAAATGATACATTATCAACAGCCTATAAAGAAAACAGCTTTATCAAAAAACTATCTGCTTGAATTTTATCATTGAAGACAGGTGATTCCTGTCCAGGGAAGATAAACAGTCTGTATCCTTTACATAATCTAAGGCACATTTCATGTGAATATTCTGTGTTTGCCTAATGTCTTCCATTGAAAAATGTATTTGCTTAATAGCTTAAAGCAGGGCTATTATTAACATAGTTCTCAAGGAAAGAAGGTTTTAAAAATAATTTTCTCTGCTCTTCGTTTCTCTTACTGTAAGCATGTGGCAAAGTCTTGGCATCCGTTCAGAATAAATTTTCTGCTTCCTTTCTGCCTTGTAGCCCATGCACATTTTATCTTGAGTTTCCCCCCTTCCCCCTCCTCACCCTTTGGTAATCTGCCGGAAACCAGACCTTACTAATTTGAGTGCTGGCTCCTAAATTACTTATTATTGTATTAGTCCATATTCGTTAGCACTCGTGGAGGATTTGTATTGCCCTAGGTGTTATTTTAAAAATGTGTGAAAGACAGGTCTCTCCAATAATGCGCAATTTTGAGGGAAACTACAAAGGCAGGGGAATTTATGTGGCACTGGCTCCTTGCGACAGACTGCTTGTTACAAAGTGCTGCCTGTGAGAGGACATTTTTTGCAAAGGGGAGCTATTCGGTAATACAATTAGGGAGTGGAAACCGACAGTGGACAGAGGGTTTCTTCTCTTCAGGCCCCCGTCTGTTGTCTGACATGCATCCACACATTGTTCTCCAGGCTGATTTTTCATGAGATTGTGTTGCTCTATAACGAAGGCTCGGAGGTTCTCAAACTCCTGTGCCTGGGAATCCCCGGGAGTGCTGGTTAGCATAGCAATCGCTGGGCCCCTCCCCCAGGGTCTCAGATTCAGAGGTCTGGGGTGGAGCCCAGGATTGGCCTTCTTGAACAAGTGCCCAGGTGACGCCGTTGCTTCTGATTGGATAATGAGCAAACAGTAGTGAAACCCAGAAAATTCTGGCCTGAGGGATGTAGCCTCCCTGAGCGAAGTTGTACTATTACTTCATCTCGCATGTAACCCAAATTACACGCATTTGAAGGAACCCTCAGGGGCTTGGGGAGGCCTGGCAGATGGTGGAGAGACAATGCCCTCAAAGGTAGCTCTTGGGAGATGGGTTGGTGTGCGCGCCCACGCAGCTCCATACTTGTGGGGCTTCCTTGCGTCCTGTGATTTGAGGCCCTTCTCTGGGAACCAGTTACTGATACTGCAGTGCCTGGCAGCTTATCAGATCTTCCAGAACCTTCGTGGGTGGGTGGGAATTCCTGTTCCTCATCTGTCCTCCCCACAGTCCTGGATTTGTAAGATTTCTTCCAGGCCACCTAGAATTCGATTCCCTCTTTCCCCTGGCTTCCAGAGGGCAGGAACGATGGCTCCTTCTGGATGATCAGCTTTGTCTGGCTGTCAAAAAACCCTTCTTTTCTAGAGCCCTTAACTGGCAGATAGCAAGACCTGATTCCTCAGCCCCTTGGTGAGAAGGAACTTCCAGAGGATGACAGTAATTATTTTGAAGCTTTAACACCAAAGTTTGAAATTCTCCTAAGTGAATAATTTTGGAGGATCTACTTCTTTTCGTTATACAATTGGCTTTCTCATATGTGCATTTGTGTTGCCAAATCCCCTAGATAATCCTCATCTCCCATCAAAAAAGAAAAAAAAGGGTAGTTCTATTTTTGTGGAAAAAGAGGAAAGAATCCAGGAAACATTTCAGAAGACTGTAATGTTTTCTAAGCTCCTTTTCCTGATACATATGAAATTCAAGGAGAATTCGGTCAGTTGTTAAGATTACATGAGATTTTTTAAAAAGTTAGTCGAAAATTTAGCTGCCTCCCCCTCTCCCCCACAAGACACTGTGAGAAATTTCTAGTTTACACAATTTAAATAAAAGGATTCCTTTATAAAGGCCACTGCTTTCTTATTCATAAGCGTTTTCATAGGAAGGTAGTGGGGGGCCTGTGTGTTCCAGGGTTTTGCCCTCCCCTGCAGGTGATACGGGCTGGACACCAGCCAATACAGAGCATGCCTGCCTCACCCTTGTGTTAGAATAAAGAACAAGCAATTGCCTAAGTCTGTTAGAAGATTAGGGTTCTGGGCCCTTCCTGTTGCTTCCTTCTCTCTTTCTCTCCCTCTTTCTCTCTCTCTCTCTCTCTCTCTCTCTCGGGAGTTCCGCATCTAAATTTCTGCTCTGAATTTTAAAGAAAATAGTTTCAGTGTCTTTCATGAGATTTTTTTATGTCATTTGTTCATGAGCTTCAGAGAATAGTTCAGTAGAGCTGTTTTGATATCTCTATTTTTCTTTTCAATTTCATTTGTTATTTGAAAAAGCTACAAGATACTATTAGGAGAACCCGCAGATAGTTCCTTTGGCATGGATGTTCGTTAGAAAAATACGTTTGGCCCTGCACCAAGGCAGTGACCTATAAATACTCCTGCTGGCTCTTCCCTCTCTTCTTTGTGATTCAGTGGGATGGAGATGTTGGCCGGATGCCCGAGGAAAATGGTATTTTGAGGATAACCAAAGATTTTAACCTGTACCGGGCTTGGAGACACTGATTATGGCCTAGATGATTTCTTGTAGCCCCAATAGTCATTCTAGAGATCACATCTCTGCTCTGCCCTGTGAGTGGGGCAGCAAACATTGCCTTCACTGACCCTGAGCTTCAGCAAGCTCCAGAGGACTCAGATGTATATAGATGTGTATGTGTGTGTATGACAGAGCAAAATAATTGTATTGGATACAGTTGTAGTGTTAACTGTTGATACATTGAAAATATTAACAACATTTAAAATAAATTGCTTGCTCATTGGGCACTGTGTGTATTGCCTTACTTAATCCTCCCACGGCCCTGTAAGGGAGAGTCTACTACAATCCCCATTCTACAGATTAACAAACTGAGACTAAAAGAAGATAAATCAGTTGTATATAACTTCACAGCATGTGAGTAGTAGCACCAGAATGTGAACCCATATCTCTCTGGTTTAAAAGCAAAGTTCTTTTTTTTTTTTTTTTTTTTTAAGATTTTATTTATCTTAGCGAGAGAGGCAGAGGCAGAGGGAGAAGCAGCTCCTTGCTGAGCAGGAGGCCCAATTGGGACTCAATTCCAGGACCCCAGAATCATGACCTGAGCCAAAGGAAGACGCTCAACTGACTGAACCACACAGGCGCCCCAAAACAAAGTTCTTATGCGCTTTGCTACCCTGAGGAAATGTCTAGTTGTGATCTAATGTGGTCAGAACTTGTTGACTGTGTAATGTCATTCCTCTTCTTTGCCAGCTTCAGGTTTTTCATGTGAGAAAGGGCATGAAAGTTTGTCTCTCCCTCTCCCTCCCCCTCTCATCCAGTGCCTCAACCTGTAGTGCTCTGTTACTTGTTTGAGCCACAAGGGATATAGAAAGCAGCTTCCATCCAAGCCAAGATTTGGGGACGAGGTCTAGTCCCTCTCAATTTAACAAGAACATTATATTTCCCTCTAATAATAGGAACTATTTGTGTTGAACGCTCCGCCTTTCTCTATGGATATGATCCGTGCTAAGCTGCTTCAGTGGGGTACTTCCTGGACACGTGGCTGAGACCATTTATTCAGTGGGTTCTCAGCCCCATCTGTTTTCCTGGCTGCCCTAGATATTGTCAGGTTATTCTTCGAGTCATGATCAGCATTACAGTAGCATGCAATATCAATTTCTTTATTAGTATTGTAGTAATTATTGTATAAGATGGCATTGGTAATTATAATTATTCATTAACTGTACCAATATTAAAAATAGTGCATTGATGTTGATAATTACCACTTACTGAGTAACAAGTATTAAAGTATTAGCCCTAATTTGAGTAACAGCATAATCCTAAAGCCTATAGATCTGATATGAAGAAAATACTATATAATAGTATACATTAATACTGATTCCTTTTAAAGTGAAGAATGCTTTCATTGCATCTTATGATACATCCCTGTGTGTCTTCTTTTGGAAGCGATTCCTTTTTTAAAGATTCATTTATTTATATTAGAGAGAGAGATCATGCAAGTGGGGGGAGGAACAGAGGAAGAAGAGGGAAACTCAAGCAGATTCCCAGCTTAGTGCAGAACCCTACCCAGGGCTAGATCACGCTATTCATGAGATCATGACTTGAGCGGAAATCACCAGTCAGATCCTAAACCAAATGGGCCACCCAGGCGCCCCTGGAGGCCATTTTAAATTTAGATACAATTTTGACTCTATAGCCTCAGATAATTCTCAAGGTGGGGTCGAGAAAATTAACCAAAGGAGCTAACATTTGAAACATCTGGAAATAACAGTAATTACTATTTATCAAGAATTTACTATGTGCCAGGCATAGTGCTAAGCCTTTGATACACATTTCTCATTTTATAAGATGTAAATATTTTTTATCTCACTTGTAAGATAAAAACAAATGAGGTTACAGATTAAACATGTCATTCAAGAGCACACTGTTCATAAATGGTGGCTACTAGAAGCCAGGACCTCTGCAAATGATACTCAATTGCCTGTTAAAACCCAGAAGTCTCTTATCCTGTTCAAAAATTCTCATGAACAGTGATCAGATAGAACCACAGCATTAGTGAGAATTGACTCGGTGTAAGTTTCTTGTGATTATCTGGATACTGGGCAGGGTTCAGGCCATCTAACTGGGGCAAGGCTGAGAGGTTGGCTGATTGACGGGTGCGATACACAGAGATGATACTTGTCCATTCACCAGGGCCATGTATGCAGGAGGGAGAAGGCAGGGTATAGGTTCTGATTTTCTGATTTCCCATTTCCAAATGGGAAAGTACTCAGCTAATGGTATTTAAGGAAGCTCACAGCTATAAAACTGCAGAAACTAGAACTATTTTCTCAAGGGCAGGAATGGGTGGTGATTGCTCTAGTTTTGTGTGTCTTTTTTCCTAACGGTGGATGGACTCTGATCAGGTGCATATTGGTATCTGGAGAGGCAAGAATGATTCTGAAGGACTGTAGCACTAGTCTGCAGGGGGTTGGAATCCTACCTCGCTCTACTTGCTATTAGGTTTGTAGGCTTAGGCAATTTAAACAGTCTGTCTGACCCTTACTTTCCTGATCTGTAAAAATTGTACCCCTTTAGGCCATCCTCCCCACTAACACCATTGTTGTTGCTGCGGTTGGAGATGCTGAGTTCACTTAACAGCCGCCTGGGATAGAGCAGCTCAAACAGAGCCCTACCAAATTATGCACCCTTTTAAGAGTCATTAAGACAGCAATCATAAAAATGAATGCCAATAACTAGATCTGGCAGAAGGTTGGGCATCTCGCGCAATCACATGCCTTGGTAGTGGTAGAACAAGTCCGATAACTCTTGGCAGGTCAGGTAGGAGGTCTCGTAGCAAAAGTCCTAAAAAGGGGCAAGCCCTTTGACCTAGGAGTTTTGCCCGAGGAGCAATGGGACATATGCCTAAATTATATACAAGAATGTTAACTGCGGATATTAAAAATCGAGACTTACATTTATGGACATGAAAAGGTTTGGTACTAAAGTAAGTGAAAAAAGACAAGCAACGAACATGACACACACAGATGTCTCCTATTAAAGACAGGCCTTAGTAGATACCCTCAAATGAGGGCTTTTTGGGTTTTGTTTTAGTTTATTTAAAGCCAGAGGTAATAAGTTAACTTTTCACTTATGAAATTTGCTTACACGTTGTTTTTGCTAGTTATGTACTGGTTTATCAGTTAATGTCTACACATAAACTTTGATCCAGATATTAAGAATTATGAGATCTGGATGGGAGTCTCGTTCCCCTGGAGAGGAGAATTATGTAATACTGTCATCCTCATCAATCCACCCGAGGCAAGCAACAGATTCTCATCAGTGCAGTAATACTTCTCACTAACCTGAGCAAGTGCAATGTAAGAATGCTCCTTCCACCCTGAAATTTTGATACAATTCCGGACATGACGCCTATACATTCTGCCATCAGACCCATGGAGAATCCCTGATATGGAATGAAGGTTTCTGTCACAGGCTAAATTCTTTTGAACGTCAAATGGGTTCAATGTGAACGAGTATTTCTTAATACTCAAGAAATGTGATTATTTGTTATTATTTAATGTATTCAGAATGAATACACAATTGAGGCAAAGTCAGCCATTGTCATTTTGGAAGAATATTGCTTTTTTGTTTCAGTGGTCTCCTTACCAGACCATTACTTTTGTTCTCATTTCCTCTTCCCATAGCCGGATTTAACCGCCAGAAAACACGTCAAATTAAAGGGCCATGATGAAACAGGCCAGGGATAGGGCATTTAGATTAGTGTATCTTTTTCAAAACAAAACAAGTATCTGTAGTATGTCTTTTAATGCCCAGCTGCTGGGACTTTGCCCAGAATGCTTAGTGCTTGTGCTAGTGGGTGTCAATAAATTTCATTCTAATATCCACATTGACATATGGGCAGAAATTCATTTTTATGTGAGTGTGTGAGGGCTGCTATTCTTTGACAGGTAACATCCAGCATGTAGCAATAAAAGTACAAGGGCTGGGTTTTTACTGTCATCTGAAAGGTCAGGAGAATTACAGTGTAATGACAGACTCCTCCATTGCTATAGATCAGAGACAGGGATAGCGTACTGCACCTTTTATACCCCCAAACAGGAAAACATTACACACCAGGTCCTGGGGCACATCTGTTCCCACTGAGTGAGCTCTACTTTTAAGACAGAGTGGCAACCCCAACTTAGAAACCAACTCTTCTCTAAAAATCAAATTGACTATAGATAACATTTTTCCTAGAAAGCCAGTATTTATAAATCAGGGATTGGTGAACTTTATCTGTAAAGAGTTAGACAGTAAATATTTTAGGCTTGGTGGGCTGTTGGAACTATTCACCTCAGCTGTTGTAGCAGATAGCAGGTATAGACAATATGTAAACAAATGCATATGTGACTGTGTTACAATAAACCTTTATTTATAAAAACAGTGAACTGGATTTAGATTGTCAATGCCTGTTATAAATGGCCACTCATTTCCCAGACCAGCTCACAGAAACTTATTTATCTTACAAGTTGTTGATACAATGTACATGTACAACAATACTAAATTCTTTAAAATGTATTCACTTTAAACTCTAAATAGCACTACTGCCTGTTAAAAAGCAACTGCTTGAGGGTGTCTGGGTGGCTCAGTCTATCAAATGTCCGACCCTTGATTTTTGACTCACATCACGATCTCAGGGTCCTGGGATCAAGCCCTGTGTTGGACTCTGTACTCATTATGGAATCTGCTTGTCCCGTTCCCCCTACCCCACCGCTCATTCTCTTTCAAATAAATAAATAAATAAATAAATCTCTTAAAAAACATTTCTTCTGAATGTTGACTTCAACTCTCAGTGTAATAGGCTTTTATTGTTGTTTCCTAATTTATTAGTTTTAGACATCTGTTGACTTTCTGGTAAAGTAGGCGAGACCTGAGTTCATGTTGCTGTCATGTGCCCGTTCCTCCATATTTGCAACCTAATTGTATTGTTATTTTTATTTCTCTACTTGTTATGAAATTCATAGCAAAACGTTCACTTCTTAAATATATAGCTTGACCAATTTTCACTAATAGTATTTTTTAGATTCCCTTTTTTGTAAAATCAAGATTTTAGCACTCCTGCTCTTTCTACCTCTTAATTTTTGTATAACAAGGCTCATAATATTTCATTCTGCTATATAAGTGCTCTTAAAGAGCTTTACGGAAACTTTGATTCTAAAACTTGAAAATCAAACAATATTAGTGTTTGCAGCTTACTGTTGCTAATGGAGCTAATGACTATGGTTCAATTTTCTTGTTTGTATAGCTTTCTCTTTTCATGGAATTGCCAAAAGCCATTCTTCTCCCTGCCCTTTTGGTGCTTTCGTCACAACTTCAGTTTTTGTCCCTCTCACATTGGTTCACTGCAGTGCCCTTTCCCGGGACCCTCCCGCCCAGCCTTCTCCTCACTGCTCTCCAGGCCTGCTGTTCACCTGTCACTCTGGGAGTTTGCTGCTTGGGATTAGCTGGTTCCTCCAAATCATCCGGTTTTCATTCTATAGCCACTCCTCCAGTTTGGTTGTAACTATCTAAGATTGGTACTCTGGTTGTACCTAAGATCAGTACTCTAACCCATCTTCAGCAAAAATCCTGTTAGGTCAGTCTAGCAAAGAATTATCCTACCTCTTAGTAATTTTCTATCTACTGACTCCCACTCAGCTCCTTGGCTATAAATCTCTACTTGTCCTTGTTGTGTTGAGAGTTGAGTTGATCCCTCTACCCTATTATAAAATTCCATTGTAGTGATGCCTCTGAATAAAGTCTGCCTTATTGTTCTTTAACAAGTCCCATGAATTTTTTTTTAACAGTGTCATATACAATATCTTTTAGAAAATATAAGAAATATAAAAAATACTAAGAAACATCTGCCCCCAAGAGTTCCAGATCAGGGATTGTAGACCTCTTCCACACAGCTCTATCGCATTTTCTTTTAAACACATTGAAGCCATCTATGAACCATAAATCACCAATTGGCAACTTCTATTTTACAGAACATCAAATTAGAAATAAGAAATGGACCTCATACTCTTTAGAAGATTTCTTAAATTTAAGATCTCTGTTGAAATTACTTTGAGTGGTCTGTACCACCTTGTCTTCCTATGGAAAAGGGTGTAAAAGGACAAAATTTTCGGAGTCTTTGAATGTTGAAAGTGTTTTTTGTTCTCAGTTTGGATTGATGATTAGGTCGAATGTAGAATTCTAGGATGAAAGGTATTTCCTTCTGGCTCCATTGTTAGAAATTGAGAGGGTTAGTGTTTAGAGTGGGATGGAGGGAAAGGGAAGCTTGGCAGTAGGGATTTTCTTTGTCTTCAGTCTTCCAAGCTTGCTCCTGAAAAACCTGATTTCCACTTCTGCTGATTCCTATCCCTTTGCAGAGGGTGAATTTCGTTTTCCCCTCTCCTTATGCAAAGATGTGTTTTGTGGGTGAATTCAATGAGAATGAGACTCCTGATTAACCTTCCATTTAATTTTTAGTTTATTTTTAAAAAAAAGATTTATTTATTTTAGAGAGAGAAAGAGAGAGTGAGGGAGAGGGGGAGATGGGCAGAGGGAGAGGATGAGAAAGGGAGAGAGAGAATCTCAAGCAGACTCCCCACAGAGTGTAGAGTCCAAAACTGGGCTTGATCCCCTGGCCAGATCATGACCTGAGCTGAAATCAAGAGTCAGATGCTTCAATTTGGTTGTTCCTATCTTCAGTTATATTCCTATGAAAAAGGGAATAAAAGGACTAACTTTTTCTGAGTCTTTGGATGTTTGAAAATGTGTTTATTCTCAGTTTTGATTGACAATTAGTTTGAATATAGAATTCTGTGATGAAAATTATTTCCCACTGAGACACCCAGGCATCCCAATTTTTAGTTTTATTTAATTTATTTTTTTAAAGATTTTATTTATTTATTTGACAGAGCGATCACAAGTAGGCAGAGAGGCAGGCAGAGAGAGAGGAGGAAGCAGGCTCCCTGCGGAGCAGAGAGCCCGATGCGGGGCTCGATCCCAGGACCTTGGGACCATGATCTGAGCCGAAGGCAGAGGCTTTAACCCACTGAGCCACCCAGGCACCCCCCAATTTTTAATTTTAAAATGAACTTTCAATTACCAGGATTTTTTCCTGCATACTCATTTTTCCTTTCTTACATCATTCTCTTCTTCTTCTTCTTTTTCTTCTTTTTTAAATGGGTTCTTGATTCTTTTTGGCACATTTGATGTTTCTCTTTATTGCCTGTTTTATTTGTATTTCTTCCAGGACCATTTCCCTCCTTTTTAAGATCCTGCTTGTGCTCTTTCTTGTAGGAGGTTTTCCCATTTATCTGTTAACCCATTATTGTCCATTCACAATTAAGAACCAGGCCATTAACTAGCTGCTCTGTGACTCTCTCTATGGGCTTAGTTTTATGAAAACTGAGTGGGTTGGGGTCTGAATATGGATTATTTTTTCTCTGGAACCCTCCAATTTCTTTAAAGAAGATTGCTACGAACTCATGTATTTATTCTGTGGAGGGGCTGGCCCTAGGATGGCAGAGAGAAGGGAGAGATGGGGGGGATGAGAGAGAAAACATTACTTAGGGGGATGGAGGAGGCACATGGTAGAGGTAAGTTCTTGGTTACTCCATATACAGACTTTCAAATTATTTTTCCTGTTCTATATCTTACTCTCATTCTCTGTCCTACAAAGAATCCCACGTGTTGGTTCTGCAAGATCAGTTGAGTGATTTGCATGGATTTTCACGTGAGAGACTGCTCTTCCGCCATGTTTGATTGTCACACTTACATCTTCTTTCTGGCTTGAATCCCCTACCTTCTTGGGACTCTTACATTTAAAAAAAAAAAAGGTGTGGATTTACACTATTTTTAATTTTCTAACTCTCATTTTAGTGGGGTCGATTAATGGAGAAAAGATCAACTGTGTGGTCAATCAGAAGGCACAATATTGTTTTCCACATTTTATTTTGAGTTG
This sequence comes from Mustela putorius furo, assembly GCF_011764305.1. Classification (NCBI taxonomy): domain Eukaryota; kingdom Metazoa; phylum Chordata; class Mammalia; order Carnivora; family Mustelidae; genus Mustela; species Mustela putorius. The sequence goes on along the minus strand of NW_025421987.1, from coordinate 73,608,186 downwards.
TTATTAGGCAATATTTTATGCTACTGTCCATTTTATAGTTGTATATGGGTTGGCCTGCCAGCTCAACCTTTATGTGTGTGAGAATTAATTGAAACTCAGGATTATAGAACCATATTTCTGTCCTGTATTATAACATTACTCCTCCTACTTCCCTCTTTTTAATTCACTCCTCATATGTTCACTGTGTGATGCCCTCAGAGACTCAGGGGATTGGAGGGGTAACTCCTTACTCATTAGACAGCCAATACCTGTCAGCTGCTCCTCAGGTGATTTCTACTTCCTACTGGGCCTCAGTCCCTACAAGCAACGTGTGAGAGAGAGAACGAGTTTATCCTGGCTTTGACAATAAATTGTGTTTTGTTACGTTGGAGTGTGTTTTGCTTTTTAGGCCTGAAAGTTTCAAACATCTCAAATTAACCCTTGAGGATTGCAGAAAAATCTAATGAAAACACTCCTGTTTCTTGTGTTCCTTTCCCTTTGCTAAGGCCTTTCCCTGCGTCCTAAGGAATCCTCGCAAGCCAGATGGGACACGGTGCCCTGCGGGGCTCATTTCACCTTAAACATAGAGCGAGGCAATTGGTGAAGGCAGGTCATCGACGCATGCCCCCTCTCCCACTTTCTATCCAGCCCTTATGATAAAAATGTTTGTTCTTCAAAATGAGGGAGAGAAATCAGATATTTGGGGTGTCTATGCTCAGCTCCTTAGGAAGACTTATGTCTTATTGATATTCCCAGCTTTTTCATGCAAGTTTAGAATAAATCAAGCTGTTGATTCACAGATTTTCTAGCTCTGATTTCTCTCCTGGGAAACCAGAACAAATGGTGTCATGGTTTATTGTCTATTGTTGAAAAGTGTCCAATATCCCTAGGCTGGATTCTTTAGGCTCTACTCACAGATTTTTTTTTTAAAGATTTTATTTATTTATTAGACAAGAGATCACAAGTAGGCAGAGAGGCAGGCAGAGAGAGAGGAGGAAGTAGGTTCCCTGCAGAGCAGAGAGCCCGATGCGGGGCTCGGTCCCAGGACCCTGGGATCATGACCTGAGCCGAAGGCAGAGGCTTTAACCCATTGAGCCACCCAGACGCCCCTCTACTCACATTTTAATGTAATAATAAGCTTTGCAACACATACCTGAATGGTAAGTTTTGAGGCTCCTAGAGTTCAGAAGATATTAGAAAGCTATAAACTGTTTTATTTTTTTAAAAAAACTGAAGATAAATTAATTAATTACTTAATTTAAACAAAAAACTGATGATGATTTTTTAAGCCTTGCTACAAGCATCAGGAATGGTTGGACCCAAAGTTTTCATGAGGTTTCTTGGATGAGGTCTTGGTGGTGGCGTGCCCCATGTAAACTGAAGCTCCATCTGATTCCCATTACTTGGTGGTGAGTATGGGCTAGTCATGTCTCTGCAGTCACATTCCTAACTTGGATAAGTGTCCATGAGATTGCCGTCCATCGTTTCCTTCTAATTGCTTGTGTAGTGTCCAGGACCTTTGTCTAGACTGATCTTCAGAAACTTGAAATATACGGGCGGTTAGGAGAAAGCGTCTAGATGACCCATGTCCAGCCTGTGATGGGATTTCCCTTTAGACAGAATGCTTTTCTCTGGGATAGCAGAGTCTCTGAACGCAGAGTATGCTCTTGTGTTTATTAAACCAAGCTACAAGAGGAAATAGGGGAAAGGTTAATAGGGAAACAGTGACTACTGAGCTGAAGTATGCAGTTCTGCTGACTACAAGCTACCCTTGTCCTGCGATCTAGCACTCAGATTGGTCTCCATAAACATACCGATGACCCCTCTTGAAGATGGCTTGCTAGGACAGCCTCGGTGATAGCGGGTCCCATTGTGATGATGTGTGTCCAAGACCAGATGTATGGACTCAAAAGGGGAGAGGGACTCATCAGCTGCTAGAAAGGAATTACTGCTAATGAAAATCTAAATTCCCTGTCTCTGAAGTCTTGGAAAATTACTTTTTTAAAAAAATTTACTCATTCGTCTTACACTCTTCTGCTCGCAGTATTGCACTGTGAGAGATGTGGGTAGCTTAGACGTGGATCGTGAACACTGTCCTTCAGGGCACTGATGAACTATAAGTAATGTACGCTGTGAAAATAACTTTAATACAGTAAAAATATAATATATTCCAATATCATCTGTTATTTATAATATATTAATTATAATATACTACATATTATGATAATATGTTAGGGTTAAGCTGTCAGACCAACCCACATGCAAATATAATCATATTTATTTAATATGGTACAAATGTATAATAACTGTAACACTGCAAAATGGCACACATTGAAGTTGGGTAAGAAGACTCTTATGTGGTACCTCTGGTCTTACACAAATATGTAAATAAATATAAGCTGACTTTTTAAATAAGATTTGGCAACGTTCAAAATACAACCTTAAAAAATTTGTAATGGGACTTCCAGTTTGTGAAAATGATGCAGGCATGGTTAAAATACGTATTGCTGTTTTATAAATATTTAACTATCACTTAGTATCTGAGCATATGTAGGTATAGAAATGCAGTAGAATGAATGTATAAGTTGTAGGGAAAACACAGTGTAAGCAGCAAGGCATGGATCATTGCTCTGATTCCCTTGACCTTTTGTAATTTCCCCTTCTTGTTCTCACCTGAACTTGTTAGTCTGAAAGTCCTTCTTTAAAAAACAAACAAAATAACGACAAAAAAAAACTTAGTGGGATCTCAAATGGCAGCTAAATTGAAATGAGCAGAGTGCACTTTGTGACTCAAGAGCTTGAAGTTTCATTTCTAAGTACCTGCTTTTTAAAAAAAGCAATTATTTATTTATTTGAGAGTGAGGGTGCCCAAACGCACAGGACCATGGGGAGGGTCGAGGGCAGAGGGAGACAAGCAGACTCCCCACAGATTGAAGAGCAGGCAGCCTGACTTTGGGCTCAACCCCCTGAGCCAAAGGCAGAGGCTTCATCGATGGAGCCACCCAGGTGGCCCTCAATATCTGCTTTTAAATTTTTTTCTAGCTTTGCCTGGAAGATTTTCCCCAGAGTATCCAAGATCAATTTTTCCAGAATATTCATGATCCCCAATACACAGGATCATGGCAGATATTAACACTAGCTGTTACTAAAACAAACCAACCTTTGGATAGCTCATATAGGCTGATAGTTTATTTCTTGTTAATGTAAGGTCCAAAACAGGTATTTCTTATAGGAGGATCAGCTTTTCTTTGGGAAGCAATTCAGGGACCCGCACTCCTTAAATTCTGTGGCTCTGCCATCTTTAAGATCCTTACTCTGATTTCCCTCGCAGTGCTTGTCTGCATCAAACCAGTGGAAGAGAAAAGATTTGGGTGGGATGGAGATCACATCGGTAGGGTCTTATGGCCAAGCCTGGACGGACTGCACATCCCTTGTGTTCAACATTTGATTGACTGTAAATATGTGTCCATACCTCACAGAAAGGACACAGGGTATTGTAGCCTTAGCTGTTTCAGGTTTTGCCAATCTCGATCTCACCAAATTTTGTGTGTTTTCAGGTTGTGTAGACAAAAGTGGATGCTTTTGAAGACTTTGGTATTAATTTACAACTGACGCTAATCTCAAACTTCCTCTTTCCTTGGGATTTTGGTATATGTGGTAAAGGTACACTACTTCCCATAATAAAAATAGAATTTCCTTCCAGCATCCTTTGCTGGTGTAGGTCCTTTAATGAATTTTTGCTGGCAATACTTCACCGTGGGGAGGAGGTGAAAAGCATTCTAAAGCCAGTTGGTACTGCCTGGAGTGGACTGTGTGTGTCTCTTCCCAGTGCTGAGTTAATTGACAGCATATTTGGTAGTTTGAAATTGACCGCTGTGATAGCACTTACACCACAGAGATTGGCAAGTGGTAGGGGTGTTTCCCCTAGAGTGTCAGTTCTTAAACAATTACCATCACACCACTGGCTACTTGTCTTATTAACCAGTAGCTCGTGGTTTGAGATGGCTAGAACGGCTAACGAGCACTTTATCAAAGACTGGGAGAGAACAGCAAGCAACAGGAAACTCAGCAAAAGAGCAAGAAATTGTCCAGCTTCTTCCTCAACCTGAGAACAGCCACTTCAGGGATGGTTCCTGGCTCCACACTGTGTGGAGGATGTGATCTTAGGAGAGGCCTCCTACCAAACCATAGCTGAAGAGCTCTAGCCCATAAATGAGTTGTGGAGATCCCTTTCCCATCTTCGAAAGGCCTGGCTTTTGGGTTCTGGGCTTCCCCGGGAATTGATACTGAGATTGCCTTCCCTGTGTCTGAAGCCCTTGGTGCTCACTTGTACCCTATAGATCCCCAACAGGAGGCCTTGGGTCATCCCAACACTAGACATGGGTCCAAAAGGGTGGGATAGGGGAAAACGTCAAGGTCAGTTCTGTAGGTGATGCATGTGTTTGCATGGCAGCTGGGGAGTTTGGTGTCATCGTGTAGTACCAGGTGGCAGCTATGATCGTATAAACTTTTAATTGGACCATTATATCCAGTAAATATTTTGTGTGCCTATTGTGTGAAAGATGCTTCACAGCATACAAGGGAGGCTTGGTGGCCTATAATTCAATAGTGGGATTCAACCAAATATCTAACACTCAAAGGTTACTCTGAAACTGAAACTATTTGGAACTTAATTCATGAAAAATTTTAAGTTTGCTTATGAGCATATATAAGTCCTACCATCTCATGCATCAGTCAAGTTCATGGTTTTAATTCAATTAAAAATATCATAGGTGATAGTTTGTGGAATACTGCTCTCTGTACATTTCTGGATACAGATATGATTAAATCCCAGTTCCTGTTTTCTAAGAACTTAATATATAGTAATAACTAAAGTCAAAAGAGTCACAAATACTTGAATAAAAACAGCCTTCCTACAAAGAGTATTTGGAACCATATGGGAGGTAGAGATTAATATTGAAAAGAACTTCTATGGAGGAAATGGGACTTGTTTTTGATTTTGAGAAGTGAATACAATTTTAACAGACAAGCAGCAGTTTTCCCAGGAGGAAGGCCCAGCTGGAGCACAGAGTTTGAGCTAGGAAATGCCAGGCAAGTTAGAGGTATATATTGGGCAGGTCATGGGCAATGATGTGGAAAAGGTAAATCAGGGTCTTCTCATAAAAGAGTCTTAGTGCCAGGCAGGAGGGCTTGAATTTGATATCAATGATCTGAGTGAAGCAATAACTGCTTCACTCAGATCATTCAGATTATTCAGATGACGTGGAAGAGTATGAGAAGGGAGGCAAATTATGAGAATCATGGAGAAGTTCAGTTGATGTATCAGTGTCCAAACTATAAGAGTTGGCGACACAAATAGGAAAGATAACTTGTTTGGAAGCGTAATTGCTACAGAACTTGCAGACACATCTTGAACCCAGGCACAGTGAGAATGAGGTTGTCCTGAGGGGAAGGCAGAACATAGTCCCTTCCACACACATGTAACCAGTCTCTGCTTCAGTTCAGGTGCTGCACTCAGAGGAGTGAGAAACAGTTCCTGAATTTGGCTGATGGAGGAGGCTGAAGAGTGAACAAAAACGTGCATGTTCATGGTCCAGCCGTGGACAAAAGAACAGAACAGAAAAAATGACAACTATCACTTAAAATCCACCTGTTATGTGCCAGATTCCATTGTAATCATTTTGCATTTGTTAATTCATTTAGCCTTCCTGACAACTCTATGAAGCAGGAAATTTTATTATCCTTATTATCTAGATGAAGAAACTGAGTATGAAGTAATTTCTCCAGGATCACTCAACCAGGCAGTGGAAGAGGCAGAAATAGAAACCCAAGTCCATGCTCTGAACCTCTACATCCTATCAGTAGAGAGTTGGGTGGTGGTTAGAGAGGGGGCAGGAAAGCTGAGGAAGGGTATTTCAGTGAGGGAACTAGACACATAGAAAGGCATACAGAGAATTGGAGGAAGGAGGTTGGAGATGAGAGAAGAGTCTTAGGTTGGGCATCATGTGGACTGCTGTGATATTCAAATGGGAATGTCATACTAAGGAGATAGTGGGTGGGTGCTTTTGAACTTACCCAGCATTCTCTGTTTGGGCTCTTTTCTCATGTTGGCAGACATGCTCTAGTGTGTTCCATATATATTCTATTTTTACGTGGGCGGGGAAATGCATCTCAAGCAGGTAGATGTGTTTTACCTTCTAGCTCTTTCCCAAGGGGTTCAATTTTTCATTAGTAACCCACTCCAGTTTAGTAATCAAGCAGTATTTTAAATAACAGTGGATGCTATGGGAGTAGTTGCCCCCAACCCTTGAGGAACTCCCACACTGATGGGTGTCGAGCCCACCTGTGGCAAGTACCTGGGTAGCGCCTTCCAAACCTGGAAAGATGGAGTTGGAGAGGAAAAAATTATTGTCTTCGCAGTTTCCAAGATGGAATTGAACTGCTTAATGTGAGTGTGCAGGTGTGAATATGTGTGTGATTGTGAGAGTGTTTTCTACTGCAAATTAAATACAGAGGCGGGGGTGAGATGGGGATATTGTGTGATGTATGTTAGCTGAAATACTAAGCACTCCGATATAACATCAATATATAATTTGCATGGTTACAAATGTTATTGGTATAAATAATTCAGGCTGTTGTTTTTTATTTACTTGATTAACAATGTCTTTGTCATTTTTATCAGTCATGAGGCCATCTCAATCTTGCACATTGTGTTTAAAGAATACTCGGGGGAAATGTTTGAACTGTGTGTCTGGATGGGTAGAAATCAGTCAGTGATAGATCTCATACATGAAGGAGAAGTGGAAACCTTTCTGGAGGTTCAGTATTTCAGAAGTTCTCTGATATTTTCAGGTTAACATATTTTAGGTTAACAAAAGAAGATCTTTGTGTGGCCCCTGGCTTAGGAGAGTTGCGTTAGCCGCCCCTCCCTTAAATTGTTTTTACTCTGACTAATCCAGGGGTGAGAAGAGACCATCCAACAGTGATTGTCTTGTGTCCCCTTTCTCTCTGAAGATGAAGGCTAATGGAACTCCAGTCTCCCTGGCATAGGCCAGTTCGGTGGTCTTTCATGTTCGGAGCTCTGAGAGAACACCAGCCGTGGCCATCGTTTGCAGAGTAACTATTTCATTTTAAGAGAGAAATCACATTTTGAGACAACCAAAAAAAAAAAAATGCTATTGTTTCCATGGTTCTGTTTTAAGTGGTACTACTGAATTAAAGCTTTTCAAGGAAATTAAATATAGAGGCGGGGGTAGGATGGGGACATTGTGTGATGTATGTTAGCTGAAATACTAAGCACTCGATATAACATCAATATATAATTTGCATGGTTACAAATGTTATTGGTATAAATAATTCAGGCCCTTATTTTTTATTTACTTGATTAACAGCGTCTTTGTCATTTTTATCAGTCATGATGCCATCGCAATCTTCAACATTGTGTTTAAAGAATACTCGGGGAAATGTTTCAACTGTGTGTCTGGATGGTATAATGTATTTATTCATTTACTCAGACGAAATGAAATAGAGAGTGTTTAATATGCATGTCTGCATTACACTAGATCCTTTCTAAATAAATTACAGACAGTATTACTCTTTCATTGTAAGAAAAATTATAGTTTGATTTTTTTTGCAAGAAGCCAAAATGCAGCCATTTTGTACTTTTAATTACAATTTCTTGAAGCTTTTCAAATAAGCTCTGAATAATCCAGAAAATTTTTATATTGCGATGTCAATAGGAAAACTTTGGTAACTTGAGTGAACTATATCAAATGTGAGTTAAATTATTCTGAGGAAAAAAATACATATATAATAGCTTTTCTACTCATGGGGTGAATATACTTCCGGAAAGTGTAATTGCTGTGACACAGCCATGCCTTTGTATTTGTCTCCCTCTATGTAGCAGCCATTATTTTGGCTAAGGAAGCACTTCTGAGCTCTGCCAGCTACAGTGTCACCCACACAATGCAATTTGTTCCTGTCCTGCTCTCCCCTGGCAATGCTCTGTCCCCCTTCCTGGAGCTCCTGTCTTTGGCATGTCCAATGCCTCCTCTTAGAGCATTCTACCCAGGTCTTCTCGCTGAATTACCAACCCCCCAGCTTCTCCCCAAAGGAAACTCTGATTCCATCCCACAGCTGGTCGCTACTTACTTAAGGTCAGAAACCATGGAGTCACTGATGTAAGTTATGTTCAGGTTTGGGGCACTGGCATCAAAGAAAACCAGAATTGGATAGTAGTTAAAGTGTTAAGAAGAGTTTTTACTCAGGACTATTGGGGGAAGGAGACCTCGGCGTAGAACCGGGCTCAACCCCAAATACAACAAGAACAGTGGGGATTTGTAGCCAAGGAGCAGGGTGGGGTGGTTGGATGGAAAAATTATGCAGAAAGTAGGGTAGTTCTTGCCAATGTACGTAACAGGTTGCTTGCTGAAGGCAGTCCAGGGACATAAGATCTTACCTGGGGGACAGTGGGCTATGAGGAAAGTGATCAGATATCAAAGGTGAAGGATCCTGGCAAAACTGATTTGACAGGATTCTTGCTAAAACTGGACAATATAAAGGTGGGCATGGATATCCAAAAGGGGAGACCCAGTTGTCAAAAGGATACAGAGGAGCCTAACTCAAATTTGGTCATGGAGAGACTCATTGTCACTGGCAAGCCTAATCTAATCTAAGAGGAAGGGTTATATATTAAATGTGAAGCAAATCATCTCCAAATCTGGCTCAAGTTTGAGCCGGTCTTCTGAGATGTAATGCAGTGCGGTGGAAGAGCCGTGGTAGGTTTCTTGTGACAAAGAGGGAAAGGGAGGCTGAGGGTTCAGGGATGTTGTCAAAGTTTGGAGTTGGCAGGGAGGGAATGTGAGGTCTGTGTCCATCCTGTATCCTGGTGAATCCTTAAACCCGTCAGGGTTACATAGGGGCAGATCCATAAATTTGTTAGATGGTTGGTTTCACAGATAAGCGAACTGGTAAATAGAGAGGTTGAGCTTTGCTCTCTTCTCTTACACAGCTCAGTTTTATGAAAAATTACCTTTATTTTTCTTGTCTTCTCCGAAGGCCATGGTCACTAGAAAATTGTCCATACCTGCTGTATGGACAATACTGTCACTTCTCCATGAGGAGAGAGGTTGATGGCCATGTACGTATTTAGTCTCTGGAATCAGAAGGATGAGAGCTAAGCATTTCGGTCACAATAGTACATTGTAGTCTGGAGCCTTGCCTTCAAGGGAAGGATTTTTGAACTCATGACCATTTCTTATGATTGGAACATTCAGATGGAGAGAGGGGTCCATTGGACCTGGGAGTACCTGATTCCCATTTCAGTCTCCTGAGCCCTGCCCATTCCTTCTCGACTGGGTCTTACCTCTTCTTGGAAGAGGTTGGGCCCTCATTTTTTCTCAGAACCTGCTGATCTAGGAATCCTTTGGTACTATATTTAACCAAGCCAGGTGAAGAACATAGTCCTGCATGAGAAGCCTTGGCTGACTTTCTGATAACATTTGGGCTCCTCTAAGCGGGATGTCAATTCTGTATTTCCCAACTCTTCTGCAATGACCCATTCCTGCCCCACAGGGTGAATACTGCTACCACACCAAGATGGTTTGATCACAAACTCTCCTTTCATTTATACCCTGAATAATATTTTTTTCTACTAAATCCTTACAAATGAAAATTAAAAAAAAAAAACAAACTTGCATTCCAATACATATAACATAGATTTATCTGTTCCAGCTTCTTACCAGTAGAAAAAGTCTAGTCAAGCTGAAAAATGTCATTTGCCTTGTCCAGGCTTGTCATTATAAGAGAGGCATTTTAAACAGCAATCTGAGAGTGAAATGTTTTTGGATTTTATACTGGCCAGGCTGTTCTGAACAGACTCTGAGTGAGAATAGTCAAATATGATAATCATCTGCTTTGGAGAACAGAAGGAAGCCGGTTTAACTGAAGCTGGACCAATTTGCAACTTGGAAGACATTGGCTCTGGTTTTGCAAAGGCCAGAGGAAGGAAGTGTTTTCAAGGCATCGTGTGATTTTTTTTTTTTCCAGGTTGTTTTTTCCAAATTTCTGTTTGGTGTCCTTTGTGTAAAATGCACTCTTTTTTGCTAAGACCAGGTTTTCCCATGTAAGCATCCAGATTTCGCAATTTGGTTGGATTAGACACTTGGCAAATCTCACACAAGTGTGGCAGAGCAAGGCTGCATTCTAAATTAGCAGAAGGACACAGTAATGACTAAGAACCCCATAAAGGCATTTCAAATAAAGAGGAGGCCAGCCCTGCTCCATGTCCTGAGGTTATAGAGCCTTGGGGGCAACCTTAGTCAAACTCATTCCTCCCTTCTCTGGGGGAAGATGAAAAGAAACCTAGGAGAGAGATGCTTCCAGAAACTTTTTTTTTTTTAGTACTCCCAAGTATGAGACCCTACTGTAGGTTTTTAAAATTTTTCAAAATATTGACAGATTCTTCCTCTCCCGATCAGTTATCCCCTGGGAAGGGTCGTGAAATGACAATTCCTAGAAACTTGAGTAGCTTACGTTATTTTTTTCATTTTGTAAAACTCGTGTCCACAGCCCTGGGTCAACAGGGAATAGGGACTCCCTTGCTTCCTTCTCCTTCCCCTTTCTCCTCTTTCTCTCTTTTTCCCCTTTTCCTTCCTCCTCACCTTCCCCCTTCTTCCCTTCTGCCCTTTCTCTTTGTCTCTCAACTCTGACAGCTCGCTGGGTCTTGCCCCATTAGCCTCAGCCTCCTCTTGATTCTAGACTGCATTGGAAAGTGTGCTGAGCCAGGAGGTATGTCTAAATGTGAGCTGCCGCGACAGGCTGGTGCCTCTGGAGGCCCCCAGGAGCTGCCGGCTTACTGAACAGGCAAGTTGTAGATCCTTATCTGGTGATTTTTGCCCTTTTCAAGACTTTATACGAAGGTGGGGGGAAACCCCTGTGCTTCTTTAAAGCAAACGCTAGTGGTTCAGGACAATTCTGTTCAGACTCCAGCACTGGCTGTTCTCTTTTACGGTCCCCCTTTCCTGCTGCATTCCAGTTAGCCTTGAAAACATTAATGTTGGCTTGTCTGTCACTGGTCACGTTCACAAAAAGGAATCACCTCATGAGGATGATTTTAATGACCATTTTCCTGCAACCTTTAACCATTCTTGCCTGTGTACCGGTTGGGAACATCTGCCTGAACCACAAATATGAAGAAATTAAACGCTTGAAGGATACTTTCTTCTTTTCTTTCCCCACCACACAGTTTTGATATCTTCTTCTCTATGGGAGTGAATGTCAGTCTGGGACCACACAGGTTGTGGAAATATCTGTCTTGTGTTTAAAGATAAAAGACTCGAGTTTCGCTGAGGAACCTCTTCTAGCCTGTGACTTTTCTGAAAAGAAGTCAATATAGGTTTGAAAATGAGCATCCACACATCTCTTTAAACTGAACATTATCTGCTTCAGAATTCTTTCTAAATTGGTCCCAAGTCATAATTCTTCCAGTTTTCCTTTTATTATTTGAAATATTTTCAGTATTTGATTCTTTAAATGGCAAGCAGCTACGCCAATTTTTTGGATTCTGTCATTTGCCAGCTTTTTCTTTGGAAAATGCACTTCATGCACCATATTCTGCTTCTTGGTGCCTACGTTGGAGGGAATGGGCATTCACTCGCACATGAAGAATAGCAGCAGGACCCTCCCTTCTCATAAATGGGTAATGGGTGCATATTTTGTGTGCCGTGATGAAAAGCACTTACATGGTTCCTGTTCTCAAGGTTGAGGTGTTCAGTGAGGTAAGACAGACTGTTCTCCAGAGTTGGCAGCCTGTGGCGTCTCACCCAAAAACCTCTGAAGGGAATCCCACCACCACCCCCTCAAATGGCAGAGGTTTGAACTACTATGGGTGAGCTTAAGGAGTGTTCCTCAACACTTCTGGGCCTCCATTTCCTCAGGGGTAAATTGAGTTGATCCAAATGTGTCTCCAGGAGCTCCTTCATCTCTAAAACGCAGGACTGTGGCTTCATTCCTCTGTGTTCAGGGATTATCCCCTTTAAGAACATGTAATTGAACTTTACTCTGTGCTCATTCATTTATTCCACAGTATAAGCTAGTTTATGGGATCTCTTTCCAATTTTCATGCCTCCAGAGGCGAGTTTTGCATAGAGGATGGAAAGCCTGAGGGAACTGGGGCTGTGGGGCCTGGAAGGAGGTAAGGAAGAATGCCACTGCAGGCAAACTTCTTTGCTCCATTGGCTCTCTAAGGTGCTAGTCAGAGTTCCCCAATTCCTTAACTCCTGGGATCTGCCCCTGCGTTTACCTCTGTAGCCCCACAGCTCCCTGCCACCTAGCCAGTGAGCCAGCCTCACAAAAACACTTGTGTCCCCACAGTGTGCTCCCCTACTTCAGATCTCTAAGAGCTGTTTCCAGGCCAAGGTGAGAGACCCTCATCTGACCTCCCATCATCCCTTGGGCTCTCTTCTACTAATGGCTCTTCTCAGATATACTGTAATATCTCTACCTACCTACAGACTGCATCACCCTGTTCATTTCTTGAGGAAAGGAGTTTTGTTTTTTATGCATCATTGCATACAGGCATTGTCTGCCCCATACTAGGTGCTCCATAAATATCTGTGGGATGGGTAAGGGAATACATGGAAGTTTAAAAAATTCGCATCATTGAAATCATTTTTAAATCACTGAAATTTGAGTACCTGACATTTTCTTTTCCTCAAAAGCATTTCTTTATGTTAACGGAGTTGCAATCTGGCATAGTAAGTATAAGCTTGATCTTTCTCCTAACTAAGGCCCTTTCTTAACCCTCTCTAATTCTTGATTCATTTCAAAAAAGTCAAAACCCTTTAGTCATACAAATCTGAACTCTTATCTCCCTCTGAACAAAAACCTCTTCAAGTCTCTGGTCAGCGGGCAGGGTTTCTGTAGGTGACATCTCACATGCCTCAGCACTGGCTCTGCTGCTTAAAACAGTGCTTACATGTGCCTCTCTGAGAATCTCATTCTTTTCTGAGATAGAAAGTACCTTAAAATTTATGTAGCTAAACTCACTTATTTTTAAGTCTGGGAATGGCATGGCGACTTTTCACGGTGACAGAAGTTATGAATTGGAAGGCTTTCAGCTTCACTTTAGGCTGGCTTATTTGGAGCCTCAAGGTGGCTGCTGAAGTTCCATGTGTCAGACACAGGTGTGATAATGTCCAGCAACACAAGGGGTCTCTATCTTTCTGTGGGTGTTTCCTTGGCAAGGAAACTTCTCGCAGAAGGCCTCCCACAGATTTGGCCTCCTCTCCTTAACCAGAATGGGTTCACTCCACCCCTAAGCCAGTCACTTGTAGAGAGTGTTGGGATTGCCTTCAGGATTTATTCCTGAATTTGGAATTTCACTGAGGGGTGAGTAGTAGAACAAAACTATGGGTCTCTTACCCAGGTAGAAGGTGAGAAAAAGATTTTCTTGATAGATAATCAGTGCCTTAGTAACAAACCTTGAACTTGTATCCCTTTCTGATTCTCCACAAATGTATTAGTATCGCTGCTGCCCACCGTGCTTCAACCACAGGGCTTTGCAAATGCTACTCACTTTGGAAAACCAGGTGAAATCACTTCAAGTTTAGGAAGGGGTGGCTCCATGTCTTACTTGCTGATTCCGCCCTAAACGACTGAGAGAAGTTGCTTCCAGACATTGATCTTTCATCTTTCAGAGTATAGTTAGGAGTTGTATTGGAATTTTTTGTTTTATTTATAGGCTCTGGAAGGGAAGCAGATAAATTGAGATGTGGAGTGCCAGCTTTTGTTCTTTCTGTCAATGTCCAGATGAAAGTGATGAGGAATGGCATTCAGGCTCATTTCAGAGAGGAGGTGGGGTGGGGTGGGGTGGGGTGCAGTGTGATGGGGGGAGGCACTAGAGAGACAGGCAGAAGCACTAAATCTTGTTGTTTTAGTAAAAGGTCAGTGAAATCAAACAGCGCAGACAGATTTTACAAACAGAACTAAGAAAAAGTGAGTCTCTCTAGGTCAGTCTATCTTTGTCCTAGGAGGGTTAATCAGCACAGCAGTGACAAGTCCTTTGGAGAGGTCTCTGGTGAGCAGAGCTAGATCATGGTCCTTGACTTGATCCCTGTGTCCCAAGAATGATCTACCATTGACCCTACTGTTGGGTTAGAATCAAAGAGGTTATAAATAGGCATATTCATATTTGACTCTCGTTGCTCATATGATCTGACATCTTCCTGTTATCCAGGAATTAACTTAAATTTTACCTCCTTGGAGAGACTTTTTTCTACCCAAACCAATGTGAAACTTTGTATCTGCTCCCTTCAAGCCTCCCTGCCCTTGGGTTTTGACACCTGTTTAATTTTCTGAATACCACATATCTTGATCTGAAACAGTCTTCATTTATGTATTTACTTCATGTATTTGCTTTTAACTTCATTAGAATGAGGGTTTTGTCTGCCATGCCTATTGCTGTATCTCCAACACCTAGAACAATGACCCATAGGATACGTGCTCAGTTGTTGAATGGATGAGTCATAACTTAATCAAGGAAGTCGCACTTTATATCAGAAAGACAGGAAATCAAAACAGATTTATTTACCCTTAGTAATGTGGCATGGCCATTTGCCTTGTTTCAGCAAAAATGATATCCATTTATCCATCCATCCACCCAACAAATACTTGTTGATGACTTACTACAAACTATCCTTGGTGCTGAGGCCCCTATATGAAAGTCGATTGACATTTAATAGAGGAGACAGACATGTAAAGAAGTCAATGTAGATACTATGTGATTAATATCGCATACCAGGAGGAGATGATTGAGTCTGCCTGGGAAGAAATGTCCCCAGAAAAAAATGCTTGGTTTAGATCATGAAATATATGTGCCTATTTACCAAGAGGGGGAAAAAGGGAGAGCTGGAAAATCAGCATGAGCAAAGACGAAGAGGTGTGGCATCACTTGGACTGGTAGGTAAGAAATGCTTTAGTCCCAGGTGGCCAGAGAGTAGCCTTGTAAAGATGAAGGTGCGGGGAGGGGATGTGGAGTCCAAGTGCAGACCGGGGAGCCAGGCAAGGGCCGCACAGGGAGGGCTTTGTGTATCACATTAAAGATTTTTACTTTTGCCCATAAAATAGATGTGAATAGAATATGAAGAGCTATCAGGACATTTACATGAGGCAATGTAGTTATCCGTGTTGTGTCTTGGAGACATCATTTATGAAAATATACTGGTTAGATAAGAGTAGAGCTGTCTTGATTTGTGGCTTCTCTCCCAGCCCTGTGTTGATTTAGGGGCCATCGTCCGTCTGGCAGAGGTTTCTAATGACAGCTGTCCTTTTCTTTTTTTCTTTTCTTACCTTTTAAAAATCAAGTGCCTTTGATGAAGATGTTGGACACCTAAATATGGGATTTATAAATGACAAGAACGGGATGGGGATCACTAATCTGTGGGTTGATAAAAATAAAATTATTTTAATGGAGTGGAAGCAATATGAACCGAGGTGACATTGCCAAGGGACTAATGTGACACCACAGAATTAACTTAGCAAATGAGGAGAAGGGGAAAGGTATCCTTATAAGTAGCTCTTCTGAGAAATGAATGGGTGTTGTCTAGCTCAGGGAAGTAAACAGCCCCACCTGCCTCTGCCCAATACTAAGGTCGGGTTTGGTTGTCCAAATTTTAGCAGGAATATTGACCATGTGGGGGTATTTCTGGTGGAAGAAAATCATCAAAATAATGAAGAGTTTGGGATCCATCTGATACAAAAGTAACAGTTATAGAAACTAGGGGTAGTTATCTGGGGAAAAGATACCTTATCTGAAACATGAGACGAACCTTTAAATGTTTGAAAGACATGTGTAAGAAAGCTTGGAAAAGAGTAAAGATGACTTCGTGAGTCAAAAGAAATGCACTAAGTGTCTGCTGCGTGTCTGGTATTCTGCTACGGAGATTGATAAGAAGCACTCCCTACGGTTAGGGCACCCGCCATCTGTTGGTGTTTGTGGGATGCATGTAAGTGTGATTCAGTGTGCCTGCTGGATGGAAGGAGGTAATAGATGAGAGTGGACAACTGGGGCTGCATGATAAAGCACCCCTCATGTCATGGTGAATTAGAATCTAAATGTCTCATGTCTGCTCGGTTTCAGGAGTTAAACCTCCTTTGTCTGTCCACTTTGGAACACAGATGTAGTGAGGAGGGTAGTAGATTTGGAGGATTTGGAGTAAAGGGCTCTGGCTTGGGAAGCAGGGTCCTACCACTTACTAATGTGACCCTATTCAGACACATGGGGTGTCTAAGCCTCAGCCTTATAGGTAGCATCCTGTGTTTAGTAGGTTCAAGTCTAAGAGAACCCGGCCTTTTTTACTACATGGTCCCTAATTCTGAGTCTCCATATACAGTTTTAAGTGGTGATGAAGGAAACATTATTTGTGATGTAAGATTTTACCAGCCTTTGCTAGAGAGAGCAGTTTCTTTATTGGATAGAAATCTTGTCCTATGTTGTATGCAAGGAATTATATGAAAACCTTTGTAAGTTTTGAGTGTTGCCTTGAATGAGGCTATGTTTATTCACTATTCAAATGAATATCTCCAATATGGGTATGCTTATTTGCATATAATGAATTGAGAAAAAGGAGGATTCATTTATTTTAAAGTAATTGGGTCATACTGATAATATATTTCCATGATTGCTTAGAATAACTAAGTTCCCCTCCCCATACATAAAACCTTAAAATGAAAATATCACAGTAAAAAACAAATATTTGAACATTAGTGCAGTTGGTATACCGAAAGCAAGCTAACTTTTTTAGCATCTCTCTAAAATGTACCAGTCACAGTTTTGGGGTCTTTATATGTGCTACTCATATCATGAACAAGCCCTGAGAAATAAGGACAGATGAAGATCTGAGGCTCATGGAAGTGGAGTAACTTCCCAGACTCACATGGCTTTATAACTAGCAGACCGAAGATTTAAATCCAAATCTTCGGACTTTGGAGCCCTTATTATTATTATTATTTTCTATTCGAATCAGGAAAGCTTTATGGATATAACTGGGAAGACAAAGGATGCAACTGGACCTAACAGGGACTCACAGTTTACAGGGTTAGTGAAAATAGCATAATTATATTCCAGAATTTTACCATTGCATAGCTAGCTGTCTTTTGAATTAGCATCTTTTCAAAGAGATAAAAAGATTAATAGATAGACGAAAAGACGAATGACAGGCAAATGGGTGGATTTATGTGTGAATGGACATGTTGACAGAAAGTCCTAACTAAGTATGAGCAGTTACAGAACTTTCCGTTAAGGTTAAAATGACACATGCTAAGTTGCCAAGCTTACTGCTATTATTGCTTTTCTTCCGCATTGGCTAGAAGGCAGTTTGTGAAAAGGGTTTGTAATCTTTTCTGTGTATCATATCTACTTCTGTGTAACGGTGTTAAAAAGATGTTTTTGTTGAAATCCATCAGTCTCCTCCCTATAACTTACTGAAATATGGTAGGCTACAGGACAGGCTGGCCATCGCCAAGCAACATTTCACTTAAAATGGTGGCAGCGTTGAGGAAAATGGTGGAAAATACTACTGCAATTCCTATGCTTGCCATTACTACTGCCACCCCCAACCGTCTGCCACTCCCATTAGAGAAAGGGCTTTCCACCAATTCTTATTTAAATCTCAAAGCAACCAGAAGTGACTAAGTTTACCTGTGGTTAAGAAGATGAAGCAGGCTGTGCCAGGATAGGCTCTAGTGGTAGAGGAAATCCCTGGCTGGGGATTCTGAGGTTGGGGTCTTGCTTGGTCTGCCTCACCACAGCATGAAAATAGACTGACTGTGTCTTACTCACTGCTGAGTCCCCAGCGTTTAATATAACATCATGCTTGTACACAGTAGAGCTTTGATGGAGGAGGAAAGCAGACAAATTTTTAGAAAATATAATTCATAAACTTTTAAATAATGTATTACTAGTCACCCTAGATTTTTATGAAATACCTAATATAAAATAAACCCTTGGTCTAGGAAAAGATTTGAAAATAAAGATCCATAATAATTCAGTGGTAACCCTAGTTATTTGGTAAGAAGTTATTCAGTAACATCCTTAAAACAGTTGGCTTTGGAAAAACACTCCATCTGACCCAAAGGAATTTCATGAAGCATTTTAGCCATTAAAGGAAAGGAAAGTTCTATTGAGTTTTTAAAATGCTGCGTGAACCCATTTGTTTAAACTAAACACCGAAGTGTCTTAGATTTTAATGAACCTAACTGAAAATTTAGCTAAAAACAACTCATTGGGAACCAGATGGTGCAGCCACCATTGTGAGCGGAGCTCAACTCTCTTGTTCTCTGAAGTGCATGTCAATTTAGCTCCCCAGAACTCACAGGACAAAGATGCAGTTAATTCTGGAAGCCTCTGTACCCTTGTCACCCTGTCCACCCCATCCCTGCAAATCAACACAAACTTACTTCCTGAAAATTAATGCCTTCAGTAAAATGTGTGTGTGTGTGTGTGTGTGTGTGTGCGCGTGCGCGCCTCTCTATCTTAGGGAAGAGGAGGGGGTAGAAAAGGATACCATTTCCCCAGGTTCTTATCTTCTCACATGGTGTGTGGGGGACAGCCAAGCCCTGCACTGCAGATGAACACTTCTAGGGTTTTAGTTAATGGGGGCAAGAAGAAAGAAGGAGGGGCGCCTGGGTGGCTCAGTGGGTTAAAGCCTCTGCCTTCAGCTCAGGTCATGGTCTCAGGGTCCTGGGATCAAACCCCACATCGGGCTCTCCGCTAGGCAGGGAGTCTGCTTCCCCCTCTCTCTGCCTGCTTGTGATCTCTCTCTCTGTGTCAAATAAACAAATAAAATATTTTTAAAAAAAGAAGAAGAAAGAAGGCTTTTGGGGAGCACAAAACAAGTTATACCTTAACTAGAGCTCTCAAAGAAAGGGGTGAGGGCAATGAAACAGAAAATGGCAGAATTTAAAACTGCAATTCTATGATATTATAAAGAGTGCCTGGCTAAAATGTATAAAAAGGGAGTGATTTTTAGTTGTGGATACCACTTTCCAGTTTGACCTAAAGTTCTATGAAGTCTTGACCTTTAGCCATGTGGTTAGACAAATCATTTGTTTTTTTCTTCTCTCCATCTATATATTAATCTGTTGGGACAATCCTTTCTATTTGTGTGTCCTTAGGTCTTCCCAACACATGTGTGAAGCAAACTATAAGGTGTGAGGATTCTTTCAGCTGTCTTTGTTTAGGAGCTCAGTGTTAGAGGCTCATTCCATCATGAGTTAGATCCTGGATGATGGCCCCTGAAAGACCAATATGGCTGTCTTCTCCTTAAAGATGATGTTTAAGTGTTAGATCTGTGTTTATAACTTGGTGTCAGCACTCTGACTGAATGTAAGGCTTAAGTCAGATTAATTCCCAAAATATTTATTAAGCACACACTGTGGTATGCATGTGCGTGTGCACTCACACACACACACACACAGAACAACACATGGTCATTGACTTTGTAGGATCTAAGTGTGCACCTGGAAACCACAAAGAGGTCATTACGCTACATGACAAAGCTGACAGACTCATGGACAGTTAACAGGGAGAAATCAAACTTAAATGGCCTGTGTGTGTATGTGTGTGGAAGTGAACTGAGCAGTACGAAGGGCAGACAAGGATAATCGGTTACTGAGATTGTAATAAGATCACCATCATCCTGTTGTCTTGGCTTGTGCTTCACCAGGCTTCCACTTGACCTGAGAGGGTCAGGGAAACAGAAAGAAAAATCATGGGAACTCGGCTGAATGGGCAGAGAGGGGGCAAGCCGAGGCATGGTTTCCTTGGAAGAGACTGAGAGAATTGGGCTTGGCTTGAAAGAACTTCCCTTTTATCTGTTGTAAGTTGGAACTTGGCTGATCCTCACCAAGAGGAGCCTGAGCTTTGCTTCCCTTGACCAGTTTCCCCGGCAGCTTGCATGGTGCCTGCCGGCGGTTGTTTTGAGGGCTGGGTCCCTCTTGGCTCTTCTTTCTTTGCCTGACAGGGGCTTTGGAAATAGGAGAGGGGAATTAGAAAACAGAGGGAGAAACAAACAAGTCATCCTCCCCACCCCCAAGTCTTTATTACTTGAATTTTCTCTCAGAAAGTTGATTTGGGTCAGTCAGGCAATTATTAGTGGGATAATGTGGTTTTCTAAGAGTTCCTTATTTATTGATGTGAAGGACCTCGGGGATGTGTATTGCCTTTGTTCAGTTTCTCCACAGCAGTGGGAGTTCTAGATAAAATATTAATCATAAAGTTTTCTTTATCATTTCCAGTTGCACAGAGATATTAAGAGTTATGGCCGTGAAGCCTTGGTACAGCCATATTTTACTGCCCACGTGTCTTCCCAGAGATGACACATATGCTTTCCATTTTGCTGCCATTATTCTTCATGAGATCTCAGGGCATCAATCATCCCTGTGGTGGAAAAATGAAGATGAGGGGGAAAAAAGCACCGATCTGTAAGAACAAAATGATGTGTTTGTCTGCAGTGGTAAGGGACAGTCTCTGAATGCAGAAACCAAAAAAGGCACTCTGACTTGTGCCTCTGGAATGAGATTCATCAGCAGTGAAACCAGAACCCTGACCAACCGTTGGTCTTGCAGAGGTGTTTCGAGAAGCGGAGTTGCTGACAGCACACATGGAATTCAATTCCCCCAGGCAGCGTAATGCAATCACAGTCTGGGCCTCGAGGGAGGAGTCAGGATGCCTGCCTTCCGGAATGGCACATCAAGTGTGGCCTGGTTGGTGGCAAAGATGAATGGGCTGTTAATGCTGCAAGGGAAGGTGCTGTGGGGCGGTCGGCCTGGCCGGCACTCGGTTGCCAGTGGGAACCCTCACTGGGCTTTCCAAGTGGCATGGATTCTCAAGTACCCGACCTGTCCTGTGTGCTCTCATTGTTCTCAAAATACTGTTTCCTATTCTGAGAATAGAAGCCAGATCAGAGGACAGAGGGCTGTGATACGCGCAAATGCAGTCAGTCATGACTGTTAGCATGGCCTTTGTGCGGTCTGTGGACTCTCTCCCAGCTCCTCTTTGAGGTGGGAGGTGTTATTCTTCTTAGAGGAGGAGACCGAGGCCTAAAATGGTGTCACGGCCACCTGGCTGGGGAGACAGAGCTGGGATTTGGACGCCTGTAAGCTAACTATGCTTGCATGCTGCTGCAAGGGACAGGTCATCACCCCGGCTTCTTTCTATGTGGAGCACATGGGAAATGACTTTCCAGCCCTAGAGCAGCATGTGCCCCGATCCCCCCGGCACAACTCCCCAATTTTTCTCAGACACCCCAGGAGCACAGAGGGCCACACCATGGTGAGAGCAGCATCTTTCCCTTGAGATGAAACAGGCCGAGGGCTGCCTCCCTTATGACTCCCCTCTTCTCCAGGCCATTTCTGAGCAGCGACTCATCAAGCCAGACCCCCTTTAGAACCAGAACGAACAGTCCCCTGGGGGTACTTTCCAAGTTTAACGGAAGATAGAAAGGATGTTTGGCCCTGGGGAAGCAGAAGCGTCTCTCAGCAGCAGAGTTACCTTTTTTTCTGATTTTTTTATACTAACCTGCGGGTCGCACAGCCCTCCCTGGGGAAGGGCAGAGGACTCTGTCTGTGCAACAGACGCCAGAGTTATTGTACTTTCCCCAGTGAGCATTTAGTTTGTTTTGACCCTGGGCCTCAGTCTTCATTTTAGCTAGACTGTTTCCAAAGATCCTCCCGGCATCACAAAAAAGCCCAGGCCTCAGAACGGGGATGATCTCGAATCCATCCATCGGCACTAGGGGTAATAAATGGCTTCCTTTATGTCACTAGGAGGCAAATCAAATGACCCCTCAGCCATTCACCCTCTGTAAAGTTTTCTTTGACCTTGGAGCATAGAGGAACTTGAGGAGAATATAGTATTTCCTGAGGTGTTCCTGAACTCCCTCCCATGATCCTTCACGGTGAGCCCTTTGTCCTTTTTTTTGTGGCTTTTGTTTTTACATGTTCCTGATGGATTGCAGAAAGGCCTTTCCCTTGTATAAGAAGATAGTGTCTCTCTGTTAGGACAGCCTGGCTATTTCTCAGTAAATTGTTCTGCCTCTCTGACTGTACCACATCAGCTAATTAACCTCTTTATGGATTTTCCCTTCTGCTTACTTTAATTCTCAGCTGGTGTTTCTCTAGGCCCTGGGCCTTGGGAATGGTGGAATCATTTGTTGAATTTCTGGCAGTGTGAGAATTTCTAGTAGTTTGCTCTTGGTTCTGACGCGTAGAACTAAAGGAAGCCAGCCTAGAAGGCAGAGAAAAGAACTGAGGAAGAAAACAAGACTTGCTGGAGGCTTCCCGAAGCAGCAGCCATGCCCAGAGCAGGCAAGGCAGAGAGGCAGTGACACCTTTTCTCTCTGCTTTGCTGGGGTTTATGTTTTCCTTCTTTTTTTTTTTTTTCTCTGTGTGGGGAAAGTAGTAAATGCCTGTCTTCCTGGCTGCCCAGAATCCTTTGTTGTAGAATTCTGCTCCTTTCTGTGCGTCTGTAGAACCCCTTCCCTTCTAGCTCTGCCTGGGCAACTAGATCCTTCTCCCACCCCGTCTTCATTGCTATCCTGTACCTGCTCATGAGTGTGAACTCAAGGAGATGGGACCAATTTCAAAACCATTGGGGGCTTAGAAAGTATAGGGCAAACTGTCATAGTTGATGATTTTTCAGTTTCCCTCCCACAGAAGGACATTTCTGAAACACTGAGCACCATCCCTGTGGTTTCTAAAGGTAACTCCAGGATATGAACCACGACAGATAAGGACATGCAACAAGGTCAGCTTTGTTCTTTGGGCCTGTGACACCAGACGTTCCTTGGGCTTGAACTTGTCTTGTCTCCTGACTCATCAGACCACTTGGTATTTACTCCCTGCTGTGTTTCTCTTTTTTTTTTTTTTTAAGATTTTATTTATTTATTTGGCAGACGGAGATCACAAGCAGGCAGAGAAGCAGGCAGAGAGAGGAGGAAGCAGGCTTCCTGCTGAGCAGAGAGCCCGATGTGGGGCTCGATCCCAGGACCCTGAGATCATGACCTGAGCTGAAGGCAGAGGCTTTAACCCACTGAGCCACCCAGGCGCCCCTACTCCCTGCTGTATTTGAAGAGGTAGTATAGTGGATAATAAGTACTTAAGCTACCTGTGAAGACCTTTTTGGAACTTTGCCACTGCAAAATGTCTTAAAATCTGTTGATGAGCAGGTGATGTCTAGGTAGTGAATAGATAAGTCGCTAAAGCTTGTATCCGGGGTTTGTGAAACAGGGAACGTTCAGAATGATTTGTAGTTTGGTTTTGAAACTGTCTTTGCTCTAGCTAAGCCACAGAGCATCACTTATACCCAGACGGCATTTGTCACCCAGACGGCTGGAGAAAAATCTACTGTTTCCTCATGGAGAGTGAGGGGATTGAACTTGAAGAATCTCTGTGGTTTATTTAAACCGTGGCTTTTTCCATAAGCCAAGGGAGTGATTGATATGTTCTCTGCCCATATCAGGTGTTGTGGCCAGATGTTTCTTTCAAGAACTTTACTCCTTCATTTTCTAAATTGAGTTGGCATCGAATAAAAACACTTTGGAACTTTAAAATCAGCCACCACCCAGCAGAACAAGATGAACGGAAATTCGGAGATGAGGCTGAGGTGGGGTGGGCACTGCAAATTCGGAGTGATTTTCAGATACATTAAAAATGGCTCTCTCATTTTGAATGTTTGGGAAAGCCACATGATTAATTTACATACTAAATCCCTTTTTATTTGGCTCCTCAGAACACAATCCCCAAAACCATTACCATACTCCAAACGAGAGCATATTTATCTTGCTTATTCAAAAACAGTGAAAAATCAGATTGTATTTTCTGCAAATCGCTTTTCTATGCCTGGATTTTGCATAACACTTCTTTCTGATTATGAAATAGGATTAAAACAATGGATCTCTGTTGTGTTGTCTACCCATGAACTTTATCACAATGATGGATTAATGCTATAAAAGTAGGATTTCCATTTAGCTCTTAAATCTTAGTTGTAAGGGGTAGATAGATATACGGTATGTAACTGTATTAGTCAGCAGCTAAATCTTCATCTCATAATAGAAATTTGATTAGTAATAATATGGTTGTTTGTTTCCCACCTAAAAGAGAGGCTGGTGGGGTTATTAATATCAACACAGTGCAAACCTTCTAGATGATGCTTTTATCTAACTACATCTTTACTGGTGATGTAAACCCAGAAACTGAATTTTTAAGAGTTGCAGGGAGTCTGGGTTTTCATGTGGGACTCTATAGTTTATATGGGGAGTAGTGAGCAAATACTGAAGCTCTAGGGATTGTATCCTCCAGGTGCCTGGGTAAAACCTGGTCTTCTGTAAATTAGTTCACCATCCTTGGCCTTGTGGCATCTGATCGAGGAAGAGGCGAGTGGTCTTTGGGGTCAAAGAATTGGAGAATGGACTTTCAGAGAGGCCATTCATCTTCTTAAGACTAGGTTGGGTTATTATTCTGTAAAATGCTCTTTTTTTTTTTTTTAAGATTTATTTATTTGACAGAGAGAGATCACAAGTAGGCAGAGAGGCAGGCAGAGAGAGAAGGGGAAGCAGGCCCCCTGCTGAGCAGAAAGCAAGATGCGGGGCTCGATCCTAGGACCCTGGGATCATGACCTGAGCCGAAGGCAGAGGCCTTAACCCACTGAGCCGCCCAGGTGCCCCTGTAAAATGCTTTTAATAATAGACACCCTACATTAAGAAGATCAACATAAATGAGCTATGGGAATACCTTTGTTATGGTGTTCTACAAGTGCTGAAAGTTACTGTTATGTCTTGCTAAAATGAACATATGCTTAAGAAAGAGGATATACAATGTTGTTATTAGTCATCTGCATTTGGTGTGAATTGAGGATTTAAGAACAAATTTCTAAAAATGAAATTTAAGGGAGACTGAGAGGGTTGGTTGTCTGAGCCATGTCCAAATCCTGGCAGTTATGAAACATTTCATAATTCTGCACAATTTTTACAAAACAGTTATTTAAACAATGGAAGGGCCTCTGTTTACATCCTTTGTTCTGATTACTTCTCAGAAGTACTAACAAGTAGGATAAAGACATTCCCTGCTATTTTTCCAATCTTTAACAACTAATTTTTAACTGAATTTTGTGAGTTTTGTTCTTTAACGGAGAGAGGGGTTGAATTCAGCTGATCAGAGTTCCGTCCGGAGACGGTGATGGAAAAGGTCTATTACTCACATTTATTTTAGGGTCTGAGTGGCCCTGCCAGCCTGAACTGCCTCCTAGTTGGGGCATTTGAGAGCATTAAGATAAAAATCATCTTCTGATTTCCTATATTCTTGAAATCAGATCTATGAGAGAGGGTTTTGTGTTTTGTGGGTTTTTTTTTTTTTTTTATGATTTTATTTATTTGTCAGAGAGAGGCAGGCAGAGCAGGCAGAGGGAGAAGCAGGGCTGAGCAAGGAGCCTGATGCAGGACTCAGTCCCAGGACCCTGGGATCATGACCTGAGCCGAAGGCAGATACCCAACCAACTGAGCCACCCAGGCATCCCATGAGAGGGGTTTTAAATAGCCATTGGTCTCAGGCACAAGGTGAGGCTTGGGGAGACAGAGGAGCAAGTGGAGACCTCTTCATGGATTTTGCTGTAACTGGGTTGACCAGACAAACCAAACCTGGGGTAGGGGAAGGGATCCAGAGTGAGACGCTGCAATCAGAGACCTTGCCAGCCTCCCTCAGGCTGCCAGAGGGACTACTCTACAGTCCTGGGTTAATATCCACAGACACTTTGGTTATTTCACAAAATCAAGGAACAATGGCTTGCTCTTCTGCTTCAGGAAATCTATGCATTCTCAGATATGAAATACATCTTCACACCCTCACTCCATTTAAGTATTTTGTAAATGTCACTTTTCTCTGCCTTCCCTGGTAAAATCCCAGCAATAGATTTTTACATTTTTGTATGAACTGGGTGGGATCACTGGGACCTAGTGCTCCCCAAACTCACCCCCCTTATCCCTTATTTACTTTCTTACAAACCTGGACTAGTGTTTTTTTCCCCCCTTATAAAGAAGTCACCGACCAAATTGTTCTCTTGTATCTCAGTTACATGGTGAATGTAAAAAATCCATTCTATGCACTGATGTACAGTTTGCTTTAATTCAATTCGGACTGGCAGGCCACACGCCAGTTCTCCCCGTGATTCTGTTTATATCTTTCCTCCCTTTCCTGTTTATAACCTTTCCTCCCACTCCCAATTTTTAGCATTACCTGTGTCAGTGAACGTGTTATTTTTACACCAGATACCCGAATCTCTTTGGTTTCCTTGTTGTTTTTTGTTTGTTTGTTTTTGTTTTTGTTTTTGTTTTGTTGAGACCACTTAGCTAGTGTTGAGTTTTAAGGCCAAGTCAGTCATTTATTCTATACCCACCGTGTGCCCAACACTAGGCTGTAACCACCAATAAGCATAAGGAAGCTATAGAGGCATTCTCTCTCCCATAAACTGCTTAACGGGAAGATAGATTTATGGGGGGGAAAAAAGGGCAAACAAACTAAAAAACAAAAACTAGGGATTAATACAAGAGTTGTTTGTTCGTTTGTGTTTGGTTTTTAGGGGAGCTATTAGGAGAACATACATCTTTCCTGGAATTTATCTATGTAAATGAATTTCTTTCCTTTTATGTAGAGGGATGTTCCTGTTTCTTTCAAAAGTGATGCAATTGCTCTGCATACTCAACGCCTACCTTTTTTTCCGGTGATGACATACCCAAACCACAAACTTACTTTTGGATTGCTTATCTTTTCAGTTTCCGAATGGTTTTATCCACCTTGATCCCTCCCCTTCTTTACCTGTTTGGAAAGCTATTAACCTCTTTTAAAAAATCGAGTAATATTTTCTAACAAATAAAGACGGGTCATAATTCTTTTTCAATATTGAGAGGAACGTGATGAAGGCAATTTGAAAATGATTTAAGCATCAGTGGTATTAGAGCCTAGAGACAAAATCCATTTTGAGTGCAAGTCCTGATAGTTTCGTTAAATAAGATTGGACACATTATTTACACTAAACATTGAATAGTGTATGTAGGAAATTTAGGTTCTGGATAATTTAGACTCCAACTAAACACATGTGTGCTGTGGGTCTGAGTTCAATGAAGAATCTCCTAAGGAGCATCTTGCATTGCCCTTGAACCCTGTTTGCCAACCTGAGATTGCTAATCTGCCCAGGCCAGAGAAAATTATCCCACGGCAGTGACGGGAAGGCTAATGACTCTTATGGCATTTCCTATTTCTCACTTCTGGGCCCAGCCGTCCATGCATGTCACCAGGATCTTTACCCCAACCTGTTCGGACATGACCTCAGGCCTCTGACAACAGGGCGACTAGTCTCATGCTGGAAAAGACCAGAGTAGTCTTGAACATCATCTTTTGAAGGACTCATCCCTGGCTTTCTTGCTGCCGTCTGGGTGAGCTTTAGCTATTCTCTGGTCATACATTTTCAGGTGCACAGAACTCATTCGGCAGATGGTCAACTCTTACGTGGTACTTTGGAACAATATACACTATATTTGACTTTGGTCTTGGATATACACAACTGATGATTGCTGCAAACAGAAGATTAGAGGAAAAAATAATCTCCAATGTGAAAGCCGGAAACCCTAAATGTAAAGTAATAATGGAAACTTGTGGCATTTTTAGAGCATTATACATTTTTCAAACTTTCATAGGTCAAGTCATTTAATTTTTCTAACAGCCTTAGGTATCATTTCTCTGACTTTACAGATGGAAAATGGAAACTGAGGCTGAGAGAGATTTGAGTGATTTGCCCAAGGCCGCAGGGCTAGTGGGTGGCCACACCTGGTGCAGACCCAGGGTCTTTGGCCACAAGGCTGGCATCTGGCCTTCTCTTACGGCTAATGTGGTTGGAATCCTTGCTTTTCCTCTGAGTTCGCTGTGTGGCCTTGGAGGAACAGAGTGGCAAGGGCTAATATCATAAGCACAGATGTCTCCAACAGCTCCAACATTCTTTTTTTTCTAGTCTCTTACATCTACCGGTTCTGAGCATTGGAG
This sequence comes from Mustela putorius furo, assembly GCF_011764305.1. NCBI lineage: Eukaryota > Metazoa > Chordata > Mammalia > Carnivora > Mustelidae > Mustela > Mustela putorius. The sequence goes on along the minus strand of NW_025421987.1, from coordinate 73,580,121 downwards.
ATGAAAGAAAAGGCACATACATCAGATTTCCAGAAATCTCTATTCCGGAACGCCTCAGAGAAGCAGGGCTTGGGTTGCCTTCACGGTTTTTAAAGTGCCGAAGCTGATAACCCCCAACCTCACTTCTTTGAGGAAGCTGTCTCCTCTGTCAGTGCCAGTGTCCCAGTCAGGCAGGGCCCATTTATCTCCCTGAGGCCCTCCCCATGACTGTTGGGGATACTGCTGCTAGCAGAGATCTAGCTGCCTCTGAGAAGGGAGAGGTCAGTGTGGACCGAAGTCAGAGGGCAGCCTCTCTGAATGTGAGGCGTCTGAGCTGTTGAGAGGGGATTGGGTGAGGTTTGGCAGGGGAGGCAGTGCAGGCAGGATATACGGGCATGATAAGAGCCTTCCGAGTTGTTCGGTCTTGTGACTGTGCCTCACTTGCTTTATCTGTAGAATGGGGGTGATAACAGTACATCTTCACATGGCTGATGTGGGGATGAAAGAGTTTCCTTGTAAAGTCCTGACCCGGCAAACAAATACACAGGAAATCAAGCTATGAGCGACGAGGTTGGTGAGGAACAGGAAAACTAGGAACAGTTGGAGAGCCTTGGTAGGTTGGGTTGGTTTGAGTTGGGTTGGGTTGGATTGAGTTGGTTTTGGGTTGGGTTGGATGGGCCCCACCCGCTAATAGGCGAAACCCCTGCCTGCTTCAAGAGTGGGTGAAATGAAGAGCTGTGGAATGATTGTGTGTGAGAATGTGTGAGGAACAGGCTTTCCTGCAGGCTCCTCACTTGAATACATAGTAAAGAGCAGTGATAACTAATGTCAGAGGTAGCAAATTTGACATTTTTTCATTTGTCTTTTGTCATGAATTATTCAAGGTTGCATTTTACTGCCATTTACCACCCATATTCCATTTGAATCTACTTCTGAAGGTATAAAGACCTAAGGGCTGCCTGCACGGGGTTAGCAGTAGCTAATGGCAGTAGGGCCTCTAATGGCCATTTCTAGCACAGACCCCTGCATCCTCTAGCTTGTCTCCTTACGTGGTCTGGTGACAGTAATGATTGTTCATAAGATGAAATAACAGCCCCATTTGCATTTGAGGAAATCCGGTGTTCACATTTGGGAATATGCCTGCGTGTACTTGGGTTGAGAAATACGGGATAGAGCACCTCGTTAACTTCCTAAATCAGCCTGAGTCATACTACAGCTACCTACCATCTGATAGGTAGCAGGGTACCGTGTAATGAAATAATGGCCACCCCCCACCTTCAGGTTGGATCTATGTTTTATGAGCTAAGGTGGTTCTTAATTATTTTTGTTGTCACATTAGATAGCTATTTACTTTTAATACTTTTATAATAAGAAGCCATTTGCAAAGACATTTTAATGGAATTTTGTAAGCATATACCTAGACACAATAACCCAAATATGGAAAATAAAACTTTCACTGGAATTTTAAGCCAGATTTATAGCTTTCTTTCATTTCTAATTTGGTTCTAGAGTAAAAGCCACATCATTATCTTACTATTTTTTATTCAGAGGTTGGAGGGAAACAGTATCAAATGAAATGATTTTGCATGGCATGATCACAGATTCAGTAGCAAAGGTTTGGATTAAAACCTAGGTTCTAGCATTAACCAGCTGTGACTTTGAATAAGTCTCCTCATCTTCGGCTCATTCATAAAAGGGGTAATATTGATCCTGTGGCTGTGGAACTATTTACTTTAATGACACCCCACTCTTGTGACTCAAATCTTGGACTTATTAGGACCCACCTCTGTTCTGCTTTTAAAAATCTTAAATCTCAGAACACAGCCTTTGACTCTCCTAGAGTATACTGCCTCCCACCCCGATACGTGCTCTTTGATGTTGACTAAGCCCTCAGGCCTCTTCTGGCAGGCCTCCCGGTCCCCAAGAAACTTTACAAGATTGGCCACCTAGCCATGGGCCTCATGATTCCTTAATTTAATCACTTTAAGCCAACAGGTTACATCCTTTGCTCTTTCTTCTTCAAGAATTTCCATTTTGCAGACCCCCTCCCTAAGATCAAACCAGCCCTTGCTTTCCTTTTTGGGACTGGGGCTGCACAACTCAGAGCAAAGAGTGAACCCCCACCCCACTGAGACACTCTGTACTATTCAGTCATCTACGGTATGTACTTGCTCAGGTCCTTCCAAAGCTTCATCTTTCCTCCATCTGCTGTCTCTGCCTTCATCACTCTCAGCAGATGATGACCTTCCTGCCTGCCTCCTAGAGAGAAAGGAGCCATGGCTCAGGTGTCTCTCTCCCCTCCCTCAACTTCTCTGTGCCCACCCACATTCTTATCTTCTTCTGCCCTGGATTGTGTGCAAGACTTTTCTTTCCTCCTGCCCACGAAGGAACCTTCCGCGAGGGTGTGGGCTCCCTGCTCCTCCTTTTTCTACTGTCTCCCACCCATTCCCCTGTACTGCCTCTTTCATCTTAACACAAGATGTTTTCAATGAGATCTCTGTGATTAGTTGCCATCTTTTTCCAGGCTGGGCCAATTTTTTTCCTACCTTTTTTGTCTTCACTTGATGAGTTCCCATTTTTTTTCCTTCCCTCTGTATGACCTGGCTTCTATCCCTATCTCATAATCCCTGCTTCTATCTCCAAGACCTTATTATTGCCAGACTGAGTGACCCCTTCCCAGTCCTTACTTCACCTGGTCTCCTGAAGCATTTGGTTCTGAGCATACCCTCCTTTTTGAAATACATCCCAACCTCCTTTCTGAAATTTTCTCCTTTCTTGATTTCTAGTGGCTTTACACTTTTCTCTTTTTCCACTACCTGTGTTTTTTCTTAGTGGCTTTTGTGAGCCCTTGTGTATCCATGAAAGCAGCTCAACCCTCGGAAGCTTAGCTCCCACAACTGGGATGCTTGGTGGGCACTTCTGTCTGGATGTCCATCATGACCCTAGAAATCTTGTGCATCTCAACTGAGGTCACCTTCTTCCTTCTTCATGTTTCCCTCCTAGTCTTCGGTCTCTGTAAATGGTATGCTTATCCACCCAGATGCACCCACCAGAAATGCCAACTTCTTCCTCGAGCTCTTCTCTCTCCATTCTCCAAACCCCATGTACAACTCCTTTTGATTCTACCTCTGCTTTATTCCTTGGTTCCATTCTCTTCTCTCTGCCATAGACTTTGTTTCACATTCTGTCTTGTTTAATAGTCTACAAAACTTGGTGGAGAATTGATGAATTGTAATCCCACAGCTGGAGTAGGTGATAATGAGTGGGAAGGTGGGGAAGGAGTGGGGAAGGTGGATCCTGTGACTCTGAGCCTAAACCCTCCTATGTCAAACTCCTTAGCACAACATGGGAAATTCTTCTTGATTGGGATCCTGTCTACTTTTCCAAGCTTATTTTCTGCTGTTTTCTATATGCGTGATGTCACAGCCATACACAGATTGTGGCCCTTCCTAATATGTTGGCCGATCAATGCCTTTATGCTCAGTGCCTTAAATATCCTTCTCTGTCTTTCTTCTGATCTAGTCCTTTGGGTCATTTAGGACTAAATTAAAGTTTTACATTCACTCCCATTTCTGTTCAGCCCAGTCTGAATGATCTACTCTAGCTCCAGTGCTGTGTAATGTTTGGGAATGGGTCCATCATGTTATAACTTTCTCAGGCTGAGAACTCCATTTTGAGCAATCATAGCCAAAAAGCCAAGATCTTGAAAGAGAAGCCAGTGCTAGAAAGACTAAGGCTGTTAGTGAACTCCTGAGAGCCTTGAGAAATATGTTTTTTACTAAATTACTATTTTTTTACTATTTACTCAATTTACTATATTTTACTAAAATGAAGCAATAAGGAAATTGCTGTCAGTGAAATGAATGTCAGTGTCAGATATCTTAAGTAATTTAAATAGTATTTAAGATGCTACGTATCTTAAATAATAGATATTTGGGGCAAGTCATGTAATTTCTTTGTGCTTTTTTTTTTTAAAGATTTTATTTATTTATTTGATAAAGAGAGATCACAAGTAGACAGAGAGGCAGGCACAGAGAGAGAGGGAAGCAGGCTCCCTGCTGAGCAGAGAGCCCAATGCGGGACTCGATTCCAGGACCTTGAGATCATGACCTGAGCAGAAGGCAGCAGCTTAACCCACTGAGCCACCCAGGCGCCCTCCCTTCTTTGTGCTTTTGATTCCTTGTCTGTAAAATGAGGATAATAATATTACATACCTCATAGCTTGTTATGATGAGTTAATATACATAAAATGCTTAAAACAATGCCTAACATAGTAGGCATGAAGTAGGTATTAATTATTAGTAATAATTTTCATTTACCAGCTATGATTGCTATGCACTTATTATTTCTCCTTTTACTAAAGTGGTTGGAATCTGTCTTGTTTTGAAGTATGAGTATAAAGACACATTTTTTTCGACTGATCCTCTACCTGCATGTTCAGAGGGTCTAATTTATTCCTCATCATTGTTGAGTCATCTTGGTTTCCACTTTTGTCTCAAAGATGTACCTTTTCACTTGACTTGGGAAGGGTTTGGAGCTGCTTTTTATCTAAGCAGGTTCAGCTCAGGGCAGCCTCCTATGCATTTCTCAGCTCCCTTCCCCAGAGCACAGGGTAAGCTATGCCCATGACATACAGAAAATGGCAGCGCAGTCTGGCCCGGCTTCGTGAATCTTGTTGGCAGCCTGCTCTCTCATGCTCACACCCTCAGAGCTCTTTGCTCTCTACTTGGTTTACTTGCCTTTCTTGCCTCTACTTCTGTTATGTTTCTAAGGCTGCCCTACACAAACACCAACTCCTGCTCTTTCTCTGCTCCCCAGCTCTAGTTCTCTTTTCCCCGCTACTTCTGACGGGGCATGGTGTCCATCTACTTATATTAAGATATTCACAATATTACAAATGTGTAATAGAGGAAAGCTATGTCTGTAAGTCACCTGAGGGCAAGAAATAGCATTTTATTCATATTTGTATTAGAGTAAGAACTTTCCTTTCAGGAAAATTATCAGAATCAAATGAGAGGATCTATAGGAAATAAATGTAGAAACTATATAAATTACCACATAGATTAAAAAAAAAAAATCGAATCTAGTCTTTCTCTCTTCCATGATGGAATACTTTGATACCATCTTCACACCAAAATCATGAGGACCTAATTTTGTTTATGCAGAAGTAATCTTAAAAAGATGTCCCAACCTTCCTAATAACTCCAACCCTTTGATTATCTTCACAAATCTGTAAGAAAATTAAAAATTTTAAATTCTGATTTAAATCTATTATCTCTCTTTTGTTTTGATACGGGAAGGTGTTAAACAGTTTTAGTAACACATATATATTTAATGTTTATCATTATATTTTTTCCTAGCCTGTTCCTCGGACTGTAATATCATAAATGTGTGGATACTTCTCTCTAATAGTTTTTGTCTCCTGAATCATTCAGGTCACTCCCACAGGATCTTCTAACTTCCCTGACTTTGATTTACATTGTTGGGGTTCGTAGTAATTACATCTTTACCTAAGTGCAGTGTTGAAGAGTAAAAAGGTCTTTGTTCTATAAGACCCAAATCCCTACATGGCTAGCTCCTTTAGATACAATGGAAGTAGAAGTTCAACAGAACCGCGCTACTATGTTCTTTTATTCCAACTTCCTTTCCCAAGCATTTGCTTTAACACTGTATTTCCTTAGAGTCTGTTGACAATCCAGAGAGAAAATGTTTATAAATAGTTATTGGTATATTGAAAAGCAATATAGTACAATGGAGTATTATGCCTCCATCAGAAAGGATGAATACCCAACTTTTATATCAACATGGACGGGACAGGAGGAGATTATGCTGAGTGAAATAAGTCAAGCAGAGAGAGGCAAGTATCATATGGTTTCACTTACTTGTGAAGCTTAAGGAACAACATGGAGGACATTGGGAGAAGAAGAGGAAAAGTGAGCTGGGGAGATGAATCATGAGAGGCTGTGGGCTCTGAGAAACAAACTGAGGGTTTTAGAGGGAAGGGAGGTGGAGCGTTGGGAGGGCCTGGTGGTGGGTATTAAGGAGGGCACGTACTACATGGAGCACTGGGTGTGATGCATAAACAATGAATCTTGGAACACTGAAAAAATAAAATTAAATTAAAAAAAAGAAAAGCAATATAGTTAGGACGCTTACACAAATTGCTCTAACTAACTTCCTTGCTCTTTTTTCAAAATCCCATAATAATTTAGGTCTCTTGTTGAGATCTAAACATGCTCCTATAATCTGCAGAGAATGAGCAAGTTGTTGTTATACTATTGCCATTGAATTAGTTTTTCTCATAAGTGAAGTATAACAAATATGGGTGTGTCGATTAATAAAATACAATCATAATGACCTTTGTAACACAGAAGCCAGTAGATTAAACTTCAAGTTGAAGAGTGATGTGTTTCCTAATAGTATGTTCGGTTTTTCCTAATAGTATATTCACCTAAAACTGTGGCAGAAATAGTATGTGACCAGACTAGCAAATGATCTTGTGCTAGCAAATACAAATTAGAATGCAGGAAGTCCTGTATTTTGCTACCATTTATTAAAAACTTTGAGAAAAGTTCTCCCTCCCCAGGATAATTGAGTGTATTTAAGAATGGATTAGAATGCTGATTATTAGAGTAAAAAAGTATCTGAGAACAGTATAGTACAAAATGCAAAATTAAAATTGTATTGGGGCCTTAGAAAACAGCCTCTCTAGAATCTCAATCCTCTTCAATTTGTTTTTCTGCATTAGGGTTGTTTTTGGAAGACCTCACAAAGTAAATTAGAGAAGAATATTCTGGATCTAATAAAAATGGTTCTTTCTGAATGAGATAAGATAGATTTCTTTCTTGCAATTTTTCTTCAAGGTAATAAATTGTGACTTACAAGACCAACATATATTAGAATTTTGTTTTTAATCGTGTCTTCCCCAAAACAACATACCATGATTTTATGTTGGTGATGGCTGATTTTGAGGCAGCTTCTGAAAAGGGAGCAAACAGATGAAAAAAAAGACCTTACATTTCTATAAATCTTCTTTTAGGAGTAAAATTTATTAAAATGAAATTAAATTCGTGTAGGATAATTTTAATAATCTTGATGATGATGATGATGATTCAGACCCCTCAGAAGTGGACACAGTGCTTTTTATACCATAGGGGCTCAGTAAATAGCATATGAACTTACATTTCAATCTACAGGGCTGGTCAACTACAGGTAACTCCCATTCATTACAGAAAAGAATAAGAATGGTGTTTCCTGGAGTTGTGTAACCATTGACTTGTGACTAGGGTAAGAAGGGTTTATGGGTTTTTTTTTTTTTAATATTATAATTGTGCTGCTCATTTTATGTGAAATTAGCATATTTTCTTCATAAGACCTTTTTTTTTTTTCTTAAAGATTTATTTATTTCAGGAAGAGCACATGCAGGGGTAGGACCAGATAGAAAGGAAAGAATCATGACCTGAGCCTCCTGTTGGAGGACTCCCCACTGAGCAGGGAGTCCAATGCGAATCCTCCAACAGGAGGCTCAGGTCATGATTTCAAGACCCTCCATCCCCCAACCCTGAGTTCTTGACCTGAGCTGAAATCAAGAGTTGGACACTTAACTGGTTGAGCCACCCAGCCACTCCCATAAGACCTTTCTTTGTAAAAACTTGACCACATTCCAATATGCACTGAAATCCATTTCAGTTGATAGAAATGATGCCTTTTGGGCAAGTTTTTTTTATTGATGTTACTTTGTTTAATAGTGGACTATAGTACTGATGGTATGTATGATATATTGTGAGACTGGAACAGAAACTGTTAAGGTCAGATAGCTTCATTGGAAGTGATCATGAAAAACACATATGAAGTGTTGACTTGATAAGGTGAGTCATAAGAACTCACTCTATCTGGTTGCTTCTGTTTACATTTTTGTTCTGTAAGGGAAAACTGGCATAACAAGTATTTCCATTTTCTTTCTTTAGAAAATACATGAAAAATTTGCCTAGAGCCTTGTTGAAAAATTGAAAACAGACCAAATCTTGAGTAAAATATATGTAGTTTTTTACTCCTTCAGATCCATTGTATTTACTATCTTCCAAATATTTTTTTGACTTTTGAATTTGTTTCCTAAGAACTGTTCTTCTCAGAAATATTTTTGAAAACAGTAAAAAGTGTAAAAATAGAATTTAATGTATTTTTTAAGTATAGTTTAAGCTTTTTAAGCATAATAAGAACAATTCTTATGTACTTTCAATAGGCAGATCTATAAACTGTTGAATGTCCATCAATGATTAGTAAATTAATATATTGTATAATTATTGGCATTAAATTATAATCTTTAAATTACAATCATTTAATGGTTTATTAAATCTAAGACAAATTTCTGGTTAGGAGTTACTGAGATATCACATGGTATATTTAAGTAATTAAAAATTCTTGGTTCAGTTATTTGCTTGAATGAGCACCATTTTTATTTTCTTCCCATCCCTTCTGAAGACAGAAGCCACCAAAGAAATAAACCATTAATGTTGCATGCACAAGATTGCTGAGCTAAATGACAAGGGAATGCAGACTGATACCGATCTTTTGAGTAGTAGGCAAGAACCTAAGGCCCCAGGTGATAGAAATCAGGCTCTGGCAGCTAGGTTTAAATCAGACTTGTTATGTGAGTCTTAGGCTCTATCCCTATACCTATTCCACAGCTGGAAGTGAGGAAGAGGCGGAAGGAAAGGCAATTCCTTATTCTTTTGTGCAGGTGACCTTAGCTGATTGGGGTCTAAAAGGTTTAGGCCAAGTTTCTAGCTCCATCTTTTCGTATCTGTGTCAAGGGAAGGTCAATGTTCTCTTTGGTTCAAAAAGTATAGCCTGGTCATTAATTGCTACCTGTAAGGTTGATCTGTTGATTGCTGCTTGCAGTAGTGTTTCAGTATTCCATATTATGTAACTTGTCAATCAGGTTGCTACTATCTAAATACAAGCAGTTACATATAATTATACCAATCTTCCTGCAGAAAATATACTCAGACTGTCAGGCATTTGAATTTGTAGCTCTGAATTCTTTACCCTTTCAGCTTTAGGGAGAATTCCACGGCGATGGTACCTTCTTGCTTGGTTGCCTTCGATGCAAGGCCAATGTGAAAGGAAATTATGGCCTGCGAATACCTTGCTTCCCCCAGCTTCAGTAGCCTCATCTGATGTCAGTATTGTTTGATCAGAGCTGTTATGCCTTCAAGTGAGAGCTGCCATGCTCTTCAAAAGGGAGAACCAAGGGACTTGAAAAAGTGTTTCTGCAGAGAGGCTGGGAATTCATTCAGACGGTGCGCACCCACTGGGGGCCCACTCTGTGTAGGCGCCCAACCGCTACTGAGTATGGAATAGGAACAAGACACAGAGAAGGGCCCGCCCTCAGGACACCCCCGTTCTGGAGAGAGGTGTCCACCACACACCATAACTAAAACATGTGATCTGTTAGATGGTAGTCAAGTAGGCATGGAGGGCAGGAAGGGGCAGAGTTGAAGTTTTGGATAAGATGGCTGCGAAAGGGCTCCTGGAGAAGGTGACTTGTTGATCAGCATCTGGAAGAAGCAGGCGAAGGAGCAGCAGGGGGAGAGGGAAAACATGGCAGAAGGAAGGGAGAGAGAGGAGTGCTCTCTGTGCCTGGAGCGCTCTGAGCAAGCCGGGGTGGGGTGGGGGAGTGACAGGAGAGGAGGTTGGAAATAGAACCCCGCAGGAACACTAAAAACCTGCCACAGCTTTGTCATTTACCCGGGCACTGCAGCAAGTGTGTTTAGATCTATTAATTTAATCCTTATTATTTTATACCTGTTTTACAGAAAGGGAAACTGTTGACCAAAAGTAGCTCTAGAGCCGGTAAACCATCCAAGGCCACCTCACGCCTCCTCCCAACCTTTTTCTCTTGATTTCCACACTCCTCTGTAGGAGCTGTGGAGCTCCAGCTCAGCTCGCGGACTCTCTCCTGGACCAGGGGAGTTCCCTGCTTGAGAAGAGAAAATTGTCAAGGGAAGTCAGCCAGATGCTGTCCTTTCTCTTCTCACCACTCCTCATCAGTCCATCTAAGCGGGAGGCATAAAAATGCGGTGGGAGAGAAGAATTTCACTGGAGTCAGGGAAAACTTGCCCTCCTTAAGAGGAAGCTCCCTGACAGGTCAAGGTCGGATTGCAGCTAAATTTAGCTGGAAATCAGTGATTGAGGAGCTAGTCAGCTACCTGCCCATTGCAGCCTGCCCAGAGCTCGGGACATGTCACAGTCACTTTAAAAAAAGCCCAGAATCTGCGCCCTGGGTGGCTCAGTTGCTTAAACAACTGTCTTCGGATCAGGTCATGATCCTGGAGTCCTGGGATCGAGGCCCAGATCGGGCTCCCTGCTCAGTGGGGAGCCTGCTCCTCCCTCTGGCCTTTTCTCTCTCTCTCAAATAAATAAGTAAAAATAAAATCTTAAAAAAAAAAAAAAAAAAGCCCAAGTTCTTTCTCACGACGTTATCACGTATCACCCATCTCCCCCAGATTTCAGGCAGGAGTGTCCTCAGCCTTACTGCGGGAAGGAGGCTGTGTTTTTCTGAGGCACCTGAGTTCTTACTCCGGCAGCTCGCTTCCCAGGGATGGATGTGTCTGCTGACAAATTGCTGTTGTCCTTGCGGCCACCGGTCTGAAAGATGATGAATATGTAAGGAGCTGTCCTGCATTCATAAAATGGCATTCCGTTTTCAGACGTCCTTTTTGTCCTCTCGCCTTCCTAGCCAGAGAAGGGTTTGCAAGCCTTCGCTGGGGAAGCACAATCGCTAATGCAGTCTGTGCTGACACAGAAGACTTCCGTCGCGGGGAGAGAGATTTTCAGCCTTTGCCGAGATCCGGGTCTCGCGCTATTGCAGGTGGAGCGGTTGGGACGCGGTGATCCGTGCTCTCCGACACTGAGTGGGGATCCATATTTGGATGTTATTCCGTGGCCGCCTTCTAGAGACTTGAGTTCCTGGAGCCTCAAGGAACTAAGAGGTGGTGAACGATCGTCACTGATAAAGCACAGCATTGCTCCTCTTATTCTTTCTACAAATACCAAGTTATGCTTGCCTTATTTCTTGGAAACAGATCACAGCAACAGCAAGATTCCTACATCCCTTCATTTGAAGAACTTAAGTTGGATAAAAGCAAACACCTTTATTCTCTTACAGTTGACCCTTATATTTTAAGCTCAAAGTTCCATCATGATTTATATTTTAAATATTTTATTCATTTATTTGAGAGGAAGAGAGAGTACATGCATGAGAAACAGCAAGCAGGAGCGGGGGTGGGGGAAGGGCAAAGGCAGAGGGAGAAGCGGACTCTCCACTGAGCAGGGAGTCCCATGTGGGCCTCATCCCAGGACCCTGAGATCATGACCTGAGCTGAAGGCAGATGCTTAACTGACTGAGCCACCCAGGCACCCCTTGATTTATATTTTAATTGAACAAAACAATGTATTCCTGAATCAGGCTGCCAGTAATTAAAAACTATAAACATTTGAAAAGAGGGAAAGAACACACACACACTATAAAGAGTTGTTCAGCAGTGGAAATAGGCTATTCTTTCAAAAATTAATGGAATTAGCAAAATTACACCTCTGTGTGCAAATATCATAAACCAAATTCTATCTAGCCCCAATACTACTTTATTGTTTTGTTTTTTGTTTTTTGTTTTTTAAATTTAGAAAATGCTCCTTAATTGGGAGACAGTGAAGATCTTGGAATGTGTCTCTTACACATAGGAAAGCCAGACGGGAAGTGTTCTTTGGGCCATTGGGTATCACCTGTGCTCCAAGAATGGTTGTTGGAATTTGAGGAACACGCCCTTCGTCTGTAAATGCTGCTAAGAAAAGAAAGAACAATGGCACCTTCATCTCCCTCCTCTCACCCATTATGAGAGATCCCTGAGGTCAAGGCCTTTTGATCTTTGCGATCTTGTGGAGAATATGACTTTTAATAGAATTCAGCATTCTCTGAGCGCCTATTAAATGTCAAATTCTTTGAAAGCAGGGTTCTTTGGTTTTGGCTCCATTGACATTGTGAGCCCAACAATTCTTTGTTGGGGGAGGGGAATGTCTGGTGCATTGTATAAGGTCTGGAAATCCCTCTGGCTTCTACCCATGAGGTATCAGTAGTACCAGTCATGACAATCAAAAAAATGCCTCCAGACATCCCCAAATGTCTTTTTGGGACTGAAGGAAAATTACCCTTATTTAAATGGAGTGAAGTAGAGAGTTTAACTACATTTTTTTTTTTTTTTAGGATAAAACATATATGACTGCTTAAAATTCACTCCCATCTATGCCTATACCTGTACATGTGCCCATACCTATATTCATACCCACAGCCATACTCATACCTATACCCATACCCACAAACATACCCACCATACCCATATGAAGACCTATACTCAAACCCATACTTAAACCCACACCCACACCCATACACATACATATATAAATAAATACCCAACTCATACCTATACCCACACTCACACCCATACCCATACCCACACCCATATGCATACCCACTATACCCATACGCAAACCTATACCCATACGTATAACCACGCCCACACCCATACTCGTACTTGTACCCATATGCATACCCATACTCATACCTATACCCACACCCATACCCAAACCCATACATATACCCACATACCCATGCTTACACCCACCCCACCCCCATACCCATACCAGCTATCTATGCACATACACATTTGCAGAGTCCTTACAGAGGAGGCATTTGGTTGGAAGCACTCATTGTAGTCTTTTTTTTCCATGAGAATCATTATGACTCCAGTAAATTGCTCACTAAATTTCATCTGTCGCCTGCGTTCCTGCTCAGATAAAACTAAAGCCTATTGAAATTGATTTTTGTGTCAGCAGCAGAGCAAGGATTCAGTAAGAACATGAAAGCTTCCCTTTCATTCCTACTCTTTTCTTCCCCACGTTACTTCAGATTTGGTGGGCCCTAATTATATTCCAGTGCTTCTCCTGCTGACATTTCTTCTGTTTTAATTAAAACTTCTGGAGGTTTGAGGACACCGTGGGAGAGAGTTTATTCATCAACAGCCCTGATGAAGAGTCAAGTGCATCCCTCTTTGTGTCCCTGCTACCCGAGAATGATAGCCGGGGACCCAACGATAGCCGTGGTCCTTTCCCTTGGTTTTTCCCTTACCACCCTGGTGCCAACCTTCTTTTTCCCTAACTCCAAGCTTCCAGACCTGATCTTGCCGCTGCCACAGACACACTGTTATTAAGGAAGCCCGAGGCACTGTGGGTAGAACGGCTTCCTATTGAAGCCATAAATTAGGTGAAATGAAATGCAGCACTGTCTTTCTTATCATCAGTATTATTTATTCCTGCCTTGCTGCCTATGGTGCCTCGTGGTGCAAAGCCAACCCACCCTGTCCTGACCACGTGGTTGTAAATCTCCAAAAAGACAGGGCTCTTGTTGGGCTGTCACTGACAAGCCGATGCGGGCCTGGGGAGAGAACATAATATATCTTCTTAATCAGCAGCTGGGAAATGGGACGGAGTGAGCAGAAGGGTCTGTCAGAGATCCGGAGGGGAAGACGGACTTGCCCCCTGAAGTAGTCCGTACTGAGAGAGATGCTGACTCAAAATCTGACAAAATGAGCTGCCCTTCTCTAGGACAGCTGGACCTGTCCTTGGGTTCGTATTCTCTCAGGAAAATGGAGGGCAGAGATGGAGGAACTTGAGCAGGGCAGAGTCCGGGCCTGGCTTCCCTTCTTGTCATCTCTTTCTCTCCCTGACCGTTTCCTCAGTCAGGTAAACTGTGAGATCATGAACTACAGAATGCTAACGTCTCTCCTCACACCTCCGGGCCTCACTCCAGTGACCAGTGTGTTGGTTCGCACTTGGAAAAGAAAAACAACAAGACCTTCTTGAGCAAAATGCTCATATCAGGCCATGTGGCCTTTTCCTTCAGTCACCACACTGAGAGCCATTCTTATAGTCACGTATTTCTTAAGAGAAGATTTATCTGCCACTCTTAAGTAGACATTTCTCAAAATTCTCTCATACTTCTCCCAAGTTAAGCCATGATGGATCACTGGAGTCTCTACATTCACTGTGATTTGAGGCAGCTTACAAGGTCCACTAGGCCTAGAAACTTCATGTTTCCAGGTGTGATTTATGCCTACTCTTTGCCAGATGGTGTCCTAGGTAATGGCAGACTTAAGCAAACATAAGGCCAAGTCCCTGCCTTTGAGGAGCTTTTGGTTCTACCATACGGCAGCCGTTTGCCTGGTGGACTAAAGGTCCGAGACACTGGGGCCTCAGGGAACTCAGGGGAGAAGCAAGTTGGCTCCAATATTATTCACACGGCCTATGGTAGGCTCTTAAGAGCTGTCCGCTGTGGCACTGTACTTTCAGAGACTGCATCAAGGGCAGCCCATCTTTGGATCTTAAGGGGATCACTGACCTCTCTATCATGCAGTACCCATGTATTTTGAGACACTGTGCCCTGAAATTAATAATACACTCTATGTTAGTTAATTGATTTAAAAAAAAAAAAAAAGGCACTGTGCTTGGATGCTCAGATGGCAGAGTAGTAAAATCTCACCTGATAGAAAAACCCCAGTTAAAAAAACCCCACAAAAATAACCATTGAGAATCAACATAAAGTTGTTTACTTTTATGTTTTAAAAATTAAGAACATTTCATTAAGGATATTTTTCCACCAAAAATCTTAAAGAAACCTACTTAAGTTGAATACCTCTGACTTAGCTAGAAAAATATAAATGCCACAGGCTCCTTATTTTCCTCCTTTTACTGAAGTTGAGTATATATTTCATCCTGGAGTGGTGTCCGGGAACCAGGGTTTTTAAACGCCATCTATCTCTGCAGGGACCACCCTGACTCGGGGAATAGGGAAGGCTTTGGGGGTGGGGCGGGGGGTGAGGGTGGGACACTGGGAGGCTTAGGAGTTGGCTACAGACACACATTCTTTCTCCATCTTGTGCACCCCTCCGTCTTGGAGGTTGAAATTTCTGGAAGGAGTTGTCTTCCCAGCAATTAACATACAAGAGCCACCAAAGATTGTGATAATTCAGTGGCATAAATTAGAGGGGAGCCTATAAGGTCTTTGGTTTTGTGCTCCCTTTTTCGGTGGGGGGAGTTGAGAGAAGAGGTTACTGGGAAGTATGTTCTTGGCTGACGGCCATGGCCAAGAGACTGGTTCTGCTACTTTTTTGAGCTCTCATCACCCTGCCTCCCCGTCTGCCTCGTCACTGCTGTCACTTGAGCTCTGCGTGCCTTTCCTGGGTACAGGCTTCAGGCTCCCTGCCATGGAATCTGCATACATTAACTATTGTCTGCTAAAAATTGTGACTCTTTGATTTTTTTTTTTCCCCTTTAATCATCCATTTTGATTTATCCATGAGCCAAACTGTCAGCCCTGAAGATAGGAATCCTAGTTTCTAACAAAGCAAAATGAGACAGTCTTTTCTTCCCCACCCTGTGTCTGCGAGCAAGCCTCAGGTCTCAGTTGGCCCAGCCCTGAACAATCTTGAAAACAATCCATTTTCTGCCTGGCACAGGGGCCAAGCGGAGGAATTCACAGGGAGCCGTGTTGAGATGGGGAGCGGTTGCTTGGGAACTGGCCTGATTGGATGCCTTGCTTCATCCTTGCCACAAGTCTGGGAGTGGTGGAGGCTGGATCACAGCTCTGTGGAGACAGAGAGCAGGACTTTTTTAAGCTACTGATGGATGGCATAGCAGGCCGAGGAAAGATAAAGTCCTTATTTAACCTGGGGAAATCCTAGGAGTAGACATTGGTCCAAATATATCCTGTGACCATTCTTGTTCCTTGATTGGAATCTTTTCATGAGGTTGTTTTGTCTACTTCTGTGCCTCAAGACATGTTGTATCCGAGAAAGGTAGTGTTCTTGAAGATGTGCAGGGAGGTGTCTTAACTATGCTTTCGTCGTGACTGTGGCACATCCAGAGTTCACCTTCACCGATGTCGTCGTTACAGCTTGGAGGGAAAGCTGCAACCAGTTGCTAGCCTCTCTGATCTGTGGAGGGGAAGTAGATTGGCCTCAGAGCTTCATCCACTAAATTCAGCTTCTCATGTCTTATTTATGAGTGAGATGATTGAAATTCTCGCTCACAGCCCCACCCCATCTGCTCCCGTACACTCTGGCCCTGGATACAAATGGGGGGAACTGGGAGAAACTGATGTGGACATATGGATGGTGTTGGCCAAGAACCTGAATACAGCCCTCAGCCCTCACTACTTGTTTCGGTCCACTAGTTAGCAAATATTTACTCTCAGTCCCTGCTGTGCCAAGCACTGTGGGAGGTGCAGGGTAAATATGTATCCAAGCCATTCCCAAGCCCTGGGGAAAATCTCTGGTCCCATCCACTTTTCACCTTCTCCCTTGCTTCCATCCTAATCCAAGTTGCCATCTTTTCTCAGCTGAATTAATTACTAAGTGACATTATAGATGTTATTTCTCCAACATCGTTTTTGTTTCCTCTGGTGTCTGCCCTGCCCCTAGAACAATCTTTTCAAAATGCGGACTTGGTGACTTTATACCCTTGCGTCAGCCCCTGTAGAGGCTGCCCATTTGTCTTAGGATAAAGGTGGAACTGCTCAAAGTAGCCTGTGAGGCTTGCTGGACACCCTCTCTCTGCTCTGCCATACTGGCCTGCTTATAGTTACTGAAATGCTGTAAGAGCGATAGGATAACAGGACCTTTGAACATGCTGTTCCTGTTATCTGGATATATTTCTCATTACTTAGTTCATTCGGTTCATCCTTTAGATAAGAGTTTTTGTGAAAAAAAAACTTTCACCTCAGATCCAGTAAGAAATATTGTTCATTGCTACCAAGAAAGAGAGAAAATTAAGAAAGAAAAGAAAAGAAGGAAGGAGGAAAGAAAGAAAGAGGGGAAAGGAAAGGAGAGGATGAAGGTACATGGGAAGATGGAATCTTTTTTGTTTGTTTCATTTTGTTTTTAAGATTTTACTTATTCAAGAGAGCAAGAGACGGAGAGAGCCACAGAGAGTGTGAGTAGGGAGAAGAGGGAGAAGCAAGTCTCCCCACTGAGCATGAAGCCCGGATCTAGCAGGGCTACATCCCAGGACCCTGGGATTGGAAACTGAACCAAAGGAAGACGCTTAACTGACTGAGCCACCCAGGCGCCCCAAGGATGGAGTCTTTGACCGAGTTCCCTGGGAAACAAATGTTGAGGACAGAGATTGTTAGAAGTATTTTGGGGAGCGCTCTCAGAATCAATACCTATGGGAGGGTGAAGATAGATTTGAGCAGAAGAAGAAATTGAATGCACTTACAAGAACCCAAGAATCCCAGAAAGGAGCCCTGGAGCTGGGATGGCCCCCCAGAATTGTTCCATCTTGACAGAAGTGGTGTAGGCTTTTATATTCCTATATCGACCAGTCATTGAATGCTTGCGGCCTCCACGTAAGGGCCATTACTTTAGGCAGGGAGCATGACCCTGGGTTCCGTTCTTCTCCTTGGTGAGGGGCAGCTCCTGAAGAGAAGCAGAACACTTCAGTCCTGAAGAAAGGACCTGGATGGCACTCCACAGTGGCTATTACAGGCAATGTCTTGTGATGCCTGGACCTGCTTGTTTTGTAGAAGTCTGGAAACAGCTCCTTTAGTATTCTAGCCCGTCTCTTTTCCTTGATAAAGTTATAAGAAGCCCCCAGTTGCATCTTATCTGATGGGTGCCACCTAGGCTCCTCATTTCCCTCCTCTCCTACCCATTTGACTTCTCTTCTCCTTGGATAGCATCTTTGCTGGTCTATGTAGCTGACTCAGTGGAGCAACTTGAGATGTCTGAGGCATGCCTACCATGACTTTCTCAGGCTTGGCCGCTACTGTTGTCCCTTTACCAAAATTTTGGATGCCATTAAAAAAAAAAAAAAAGTCTTATCTTCTACATTCTGAGAGTAGAAAAGCTGAGGAGCAGGCCCAGGAATTAGTTACCAGGGTAGAAGAAAAAAGGTTGAATCCCCAATTCAAGTCTAACTGGGAAAGAATAAGACTCTGAAGGTTGGAATGGAGACATCCCAACTGATGCCCTTGAGAGCTTGAAATCTTTGATTTCCCCAACCCCTCTGAGCCCATAGCAGTGATGTTCGTATCTTATTTAAAGACAGGCCTCAGGATTTAACCTCACTTCCTGGATGATTTTCACTGGTTGCCTTTGGTTGGTGATTAATTGCTCTTGGCTTTTCATTGTTTTTCTCTAGTACATCAGGGACTCTCAGCAAAAGCCATTTGATTCTGTATTTTAAAACTACTCTTTCGGGGTGCCTGGGTGGCTCAGTGGGTTAAGCCTCTGCCTTCAGCTCAAGTCATGATCCCAGGGCCCTGGGATAGATGGGGCTCTCTGCTCAGCAGGGAGCCTGCCTCCACCTCTCTCTCTGCCTGCCTCTCTGCCTACTTGTGATCTCTGTCAGTCAAATAAATAAATAAAATCTTAAAAAAACAAAAAACCAAAAAACTACTCTTTCTTCCGGACCTCTCTAATGTCTGAAATGTTGGAGTCACTAGTGTATTCTCTGACACCTCTATCCTACTCCAGTTCTCCAAAATGTCCCCTGAGTGAACATCTTGACCATGACACAGTGGGCCAGGGGCTGGCCAAGAGCCACTGACACCAAGGATGGGGGTCTCCTTGACAGCTACTCTTAGAGTCGGTTTCCTTGGGCCATTCCTGTCACTGACTGTCTCAGGTAGAGTTCCCCCTAGAAATGGTCCCTGAGATGGAGATTTACATGCAGAAATTTTACTGGGGAGTGGTCTTAGGGTCTACACCTATGAAGAAAATAGAATTGTGTGGAAGAAAGAGTATAACCTCAATGCAGTCTTACAGACACCACGGCCATCCCTAGTGTAGGTCAGGAACTAAGATTGTCCCTCAGAATTGTCCCACTGTAAGGCAAGAAGGCTGTCAACCAGTCATTGGTTTGGCTGTCTCCAGGAAAGAGCATGACTTTGGTAGTGCTTTTGTGTTTGAAGCCTATTCCCAGAGATCAAACTGACTAAGAGCCATCAGATGTTTCGGTTTTGAAGGGAGAATGGTGTGCTATAGCATCAATGATAAGTAGATAGATAGGCAGACAGACAGATAGATAGACAGGCATAACCATGACATTTGATCCATAGAAGAATAGCCATAACCACGTGTGCTACACTGATTCTTTTTTCCATTTGATTTGATTTATTGTCATGGTTCTCCATGGGTTTTTTTGGTTTTTTTTTTTTTTTTTGTCTCTTTCTTTGTTTTTGAGTAAGCTCTTGCCCAACATGAGGCTTGAATTCTCGACCCCGAAATCAAGTCACGAGCTTTACGAACTGAGCCAGCCAGGTGCCCCAGTTTTCATGGTTCTTGTGATGCACCTGTTGAAAATCGCAATGTTGGATAGCAGTAGGGTTCTTGTAGGGTGTTGTGGAAACATGAAGATAGGGCACTTGCTCGCAATTAGGATAGTGAAGACATCTTCCTCAATAAAGGCGAGATCTAATCAAAGCTAAATACGATTTGCTAACTACATTCTACCTGTGTGTGAGTCCTTGGACAGCAGGGAAGGAAATAGTGGGTAGAGTGTCTTCATTTTCCACAAACCCAGTTTGCTCCCGTGCTCCGCTGGAAACAAATGTATTTCAGTGACCTAGAAATCAAAGTGCTCTTTCTTCCAGGCTAGCCTGAGGCTAGCGGCTCTAAAGCCATCTTGCTGTTCTTTAGTAAAGGACAGCAATCACAGAGCCAAGGCTTCCAGGGCTATTTTGGGCAAAACCATTGTTTTTCTTGTGCATTCATTGTAGGGAGGAGGTAAAGGGGTGGAGTTCTATAATTGTTGAGTGATTGAGATTTCGCTGCAGTGTTATTTTGTAATGAACAAGAACCAGCATATATGTATTTTTTAACGTCAGGTGTGAGGGAGAAGAAAGGAAGAAGGGGGGCAGAAGGTGTGTCTGAGGATGGGGCCGGACCACACCCCCCCAGTTCCGAGTAACCCCACACCCTTTGTTCTCCTCCATCTGCTGCCCATTCTTCCTCCTTCCTTGTGGGCCTGCTTGACGCTTGAGGACCGGATGGACAATAGGCTCTGGGTCCTACTGGAATACCAATTATGCTTTTTAGTCTAAGATTTAGTCTTTTATTTTTGTTCTTGTTGGTTATTTCACGGGAGGAAAAAACCTTCTTTCTTTTATTAAAAAATGACTCAGCACTGCAGTCCAACAAGATATTTTTTCTAATTTTTGTAGAGAAAAAAAAAGTTAACCCTTTGTCTCCCTTTAAAATCCACCCCAGAATTAAAAATGTTTTTGTCCTTGGCTGACTATGCATTTTTAGATTCAAATTTAGATGGCGTCTGTGTTTGTGTTTTTCATGACTTCATAAATGGAAATAAATTAAAATTAGGAGTAATGTTAAATTTTCACTTTAAAATTTTCCTATGATAAAAACATCCTCCCCTGTTGCCTTGCCCTCAAAGAAAAAATAATATTTTTTAAAAGCCTACCTGAAATAGAGATGAACAGTTTGATGTTTAACTCCAGTGAAGTAAAATATGAAAAGAAAATTTGTTTAAAAATCTCTTAAAACTTTTGGGGCTCCTGGGTGGCTCAGTGGGTTAAAGCGTCTGCCTTCGGCTCAGGTCATGGTCTCAGGGTCCTGGGATCGAGCCCTTCAGCAGGGAGCCTGCTTCCCCTTCTCTCTCTGCCTGCCTCTCTGCCTACTTGTGACCGCTGTCTGTCAAATAAATAAATAAATAAATAAAATCTTTAAAAAAAAAAAAAATCTCTTAAACCTTTCCTAATAAGAAGTTTTATTTCAAGAGCTGGATGGCAGAAGTGGGAGAGAGGAGAAAGTATCCTGTGTGTAGGTTCTCATTAACTGTGAGGTTTGGGCCTCATCTCTAAAAGGGTATTGGATTAGGCACCTTAGGGGCTCTTCCAACTCAATTTATTTGTGATTTTATGAAGTTGCTTCTTTAAACAGTGTCCGAACAATGACTGTGCCTCAGGTTTCTAGTGATCTTTGGGTCCGCTGACTCCCGGCTATTCCCTCAAAGTCGGCCTTAATCTGGATTCTAATTTAGGTTGACATTCTCCAGTGATGTAAAAGGCACCTCATGGTAGGCAGTCTCCTTTGTGGCCCTCCTCTGTCAAAGGTTGACAGCTCAGCAGCCTTCCTGTTCCAGAGTGCGGGGGATGTCTTTGCCTGGGACTGAGCTGAGGCTGCTAATTGTTCCATCTCCAGGATCTCATTTAAGCCCGAACTGCCATCCTGAGGTGTACTCTTCAGTCATCTGTCAGAACCATCCAGAACGGTTCTGCAGCTTGGGAGTGAAAACGGGAGACAAGTAGGTTATTCTCTTCCGCAGTATTGCCTTCGATGACATTATTAGCCGTTACTAGAATAAAAACAAAGACCAAAAAAAAAAAAAAAAAAAAAAAACACACAAAAAACCCAACATCATACCTTCCATTCAAAAAAGTATCAGGTATTTCATTTACTTCTTTCACAGGAAGGACTGCCCCATGCCAACTTGGGTTTGAAATCTCAAGTGCATCACTTGTATTCTATCTGCTCCCTGGCCTCGGGCCTGGGCCAAGGGCTAGATGTGCTGGGCTCCCAGACCGCTGGTGGAAAGAACTAGGTGTTGACGTGTCCTTGTAACAAATTATTCATTCCAAGAGGATTCCCTGTTTCTTAAGGAGTTAAAGATCAAATTAGTGTTTCTCAAATTGTGTATCTACAGAGATGCCTCAGGGGCCCCCAAAGAGGAAGAGAAAGATGTGGTGGGCAGAGCGGATCAGATTTTGCGGGTCAAGCCCCTGCTTGAATCAGAAGGATTCCATTTAAGATTTATCTTTCTTTTTGGTGGGGGGGGGGTCCAGGTTCTGTTGCAAATGAAGTCAGAAGACAAGGAAGGGAGAGTGGGAAGGAAAAACAGAGAGGGACAGGAGGGACCACCGGTCCTTTGGGCTCAGTGCAGTCATAGACCCCACGGACATGTTCATTGATAGCACGGAGGGGAAAAGGTATTGGCAGTGAGGTTTCAGAGGAGGTGATACTTGAGTTGAATCTAAGAGGACTGAGTAACTTTACTGCAG
Organism: Mustela putorius furo; assembly: GCF_011764305.1. NCBI lineage: Eukaryota > Metazoa > Chordata > Mammalia > Carnivora > Mustelidae > Mustela > Mustela putorius. The sequence continues at coordinate 73,558,013 of NW_025421987.1, read as the reverse complement.
ATTCAGGAGGAGACGCGTATCTTGGGCCAAGAAAACACATTACCAGAGAGGCAAGAAACAATATTGTACAGTGAGAGAACACACATAGTTTCATCTCAAGGACCCCAGAATGAGAGCAGATGGGAGCCCCCCGAGGCGGTATGAGAGGGAGAGGGCTGGTCACAGGCGGCCATACACGCAGGTTTTCGCCAGTGTCTGGCTGTGTGAAGCCCGTAGCAGAACTGCAGGGTGAATCGGCTAGAGGACACCCACCAGTTGCTCTGTGTTTGTCTTCAGTTTCCCTACCCTCCTTTAGTGCTTTAGTAGAGAAACCACCATCGTTTGAGGTATGATTGCTGGCCCTTGTGTTAAAGACTTGAGGCAGCTGTCCCCTGAACAGCGCGACTTTGGACTGTATAGGTCTGCGTAGAGCAGATTTTTTACAGGACATACTGTAAACGTATTTTTGCTTCCTTATGATCTTCTTAATGACATTTTATTTTCCCTAGCTTACCTTAATGTAAGAATATAGTGTATAACACACACAACGTACAAGGTGTAGGTTAATCAACTGTTTTATGTTAGCGATAAGGCTTTCTGTCAATAGTAGACCAGTAGGAGTTGTTTTTGAGGGATCAGAGTTGTACATGGATTTTTGGTGGCTGTGGGGGGGGGGGTCAGACCCTCTTAACCCTCACATTGTTCAAGAGTCAACTGTATTCCCACAGAAAAGCTGCTGGTTCCTTTGCCAAGGTCATCATTGCAGCATCCTAGACTCTTACTGGGACCCGGACAACTCGGGAGGTCATTCAGTGCTTATCAACAGAGGACACTATTGCTAGCTACTTCTCCCTGGTGTGAGAGTACCTCTGTAGGAAGTCGGTATTCCTGGCCTCTGGAAACTGCATTACTAAGTGTTCCTTGGGGTGGAAAGGGGTGGTGGTAACAATGATACCTTCCGCCTTCCCCAACCACGGAGCCCTATTCCCCCATATTCTGCAGACAGGGAAACTAGGGCCCAGATGAGTTACATCACTTGTCCCCAGTGAACCTGTTGGGCATGAGCAGAACCTGGTCAAGAACCAGGCCTCTGGAATTCCAGTCCAGGACTCTGTGCGGAAGCACTCCAGGCCCTTCCCTTACTGTCTTGTAAGTTGAAAGAGGTAGGGGGGGCTGTGCCCTCGATCCTATTGGGTTATGGTGCTGATACCTCCTTCTTTTAGCTCTTTCCTGACCAAGGAGGAGGGGAGCAGAATGGGAGGTCGAAGGGTGAAGGGAAGCACTACCAAAATCTGAGATACATGAGAAAAAAAGGGACAGACAGCACCAAACCTATCCCCTCTTCCCAGCTACAAGCATCATGCCTCCATCACCATAACCATACCACTCCGGCTATGGGGTGAGCGCCCACCACACCAGACACTGAAATACAATGACAAGACATGGCCCTGGACTTCATGAAACATATACGCTAGGAAGAAAGACAGCATTTAGCATTAATCACAAGATAGGGTCATAACTAATCATAGGCCACATCCGCGGACACCTCCCCTGTGCTGGGCACTGCCCCACACTGTAGCCACATTATCACATTCAGCCCCCACTGCAATACTAGGAGTCAGGTACTGCTGTCTCCGTTTTTCAGATGAGGAAACTGAAACCTGGAAGGTGAGGGAAGGTCAGGGGACTGGTCTAAGGTCATGCAGCTGGTATTTGAACCCAGCTGATCTTGGCAGTATAATATTACTGCCTGGTAGCAGTCCTAGCGGAAATGTACTTTAGAAGCCACATATAAAATGCATTTAGAAGTAACGCGCGTTGACTGTCCTCTCTACCTTCTGAGAGTTGCATGTAGACTTCAAGTTTCTCAAGGAGCAAGGGTTTCTCAACCAAAAATTCAAGAGAAAGCTTCTGTTCTGGCGTTGTCCTCTCACCACACCCAATGCTCTTCTAATTCTCTGTGGTTGACACTCTGTGGTTGTTCCAAAGACCAAGAGGCCTACCTTGGGCCGCAGAGGCTCACCCTCAGCGCTGCCTCTTTGATCACAAGTTTGGACTTGTTACTATCTGTTCTATTTTAGGCTCACTTTTAAGATAAGGATACATCTACAATCTCAAGCAAGAGCAGAATCCTATCCAGTTGAGACTGTTAAAAATCCAAGATATTTTCATAATCAAGGAAACTAAAGTTTCTTCACATACTGAGTATTTCCTGACAAAGGAGATACTTATGTCCCCACCACCCAGGCCTACCTCCCCTTCCTCCCACGCAAGCCCTTACCTACCACCTCGGAGAGAAGATAGAATCAAATTATTCAACATTACCTTTTTTGGTTAACTTAACAATCACCATGAAAACAAACCCAAAAGCAAAGTGATGGAGATGTTTTACAAAGTAAACACTGAATGGAAATTGATCCTTAAAGCTTTTAAGATGTGTGTGTGTGTGTGTGTGTGTGTGTGTGTCCATTTCCCCAACTGCATTTTATAACAGTGATCTAGGTAATTGTTTGCTATGGGTGGAACTGAATGTGGATATTGCTTATCAGGACTAAGCTTTATTATTATTATTTTTATTATTAAAATAATTATTTTTATTTTTTATTATTTTCTTTTATTATTATTTTAATATTATTAATTATTATTTAATAATAATAATTATTTTTTTTTTCCTTTACAGGGTCGTCATGTTAAAACGGGCCAGCTTGCAGCCATTAAAGTTATGGACGTCACAGGGGTAACGTATCTTTATCTTGCCATCTCAGTGGCTATATATTTGTGATAGAGAAATTAGTGATAAAAAATCATTTTTCAGAGATAGAATCTTCTTAAACATTTAAAGTCTTTCCCCACTGAGCTTAACATAAAGCAGTTAAGAGTATTGAACAGCAGACTGAGAAGACCATGGATAAATCACCCTAATTAAATTAGATACCCACCCACTGCCTTATGTAGTTAGAGTGGATAATGTGTGTTGAAAATTTAATAAACACAACCATGTATATTTGCATATGAAGACAGAAGACGGATTTGAAGGTATTAAAAGAATAATACTGAGATTACACAGAAGAGATGGGTCTTAGCAATTTTCCCAAAGGTCCACCTAACACTGGAGTAGAAAAAGTTTGGGTAGCTACTGCAGCTTAATTAGGAAATTTCACATGAATATTTTCCTCCTCCAAAATATCGACCAGATAATCCCCACAACCAAAAATTCTTATTATTATGGAGCAACACTGAAATAAAATTTCTGCCTGGGCGATCAAAAGCAATTGAAGGAATAGACTTTATTGTAAATATAATCTCATCCTTTCAGTCCCTTTTTGCTAGGTTTATTTAAAATACTTTAATGCCTTTTTGAGAGTATAGAGCAAAAATGAGACTTGAAAGGACTCACTGGACATCAAAAGCATGTTAATAATTTTCTATTGTTCTGGGGATTTTTCTAAGATGTCTGCCTGCCCTACATAAAAGCTAAAAGACCAAAGTCTTCCATTCAGCCCGGAAGTGGTTTATTCAATGTAAATAGACATGGAATCAATGAATCACACCACAATATCAAAAACCAACATGCAAATTTAAAAAGGCAAGCAATATATCTGCCTGTCAGATTTCAGTCCATGTCTCTTCTGGCCCAGTCTGTTACCTTTGTTAAGTATATATATCATACAGTACACATCTCCCAGAATACTAATTTCACTAATGTTCATTTATACCACACATTGTACTGACTTCCTTTCCTTCCTTATTACTGATCTGAATTTGTCTTTAAATTGTATGTCTTCTTTGCCTGCAGAAAATTATCCCCATGTTTATTGGCATTAGATAAAGTACTACTTCCTTTTATTTGTCCTTTTATTTGAATTATGTATTTGATAAATCAATATAATAAATACATTTTTTGCTATATAAATACAAATAAATTCATTATTCAAATTTCAAAGGTTGCAAATCAGTTCAAATATTTGATCCCTGTTAGTTTATTGATTCACTTGGCCTTTACTGAATAAGAAACTGCAGGTATTTTATATTAATTACGTTTAGGTTCTGCTACCTGAAACAGAGAACTCAAAATAAGAAAGGCCATAGCGTCTCCCTTTCTGGTGTTAAAAGGATTGCGGAAGCTACAGCCCGGGTTTATGCAACAATGTGGCCCTGTGGCTTCCACACTCCAGGTTCAAGCTGGTTGTCAATTTCCATGGATCCCATTCTTTGGCAGCAAGACAGGGAGAGTGACTGGGTGGAAGCAGAAGGGTACAGAAAAGAGCTCCTTCCACTAGAATCTTTCCTACTGGTATACATTTCTATTTAACTTCTGCTTTCGTTGGCTATACCTAGATGCAAGGCAAACTGGGAAATGCAGTCTTTTATTTTCCCAACTGGTACAGTTAGGTGCAATTAAAAATATCGTTTCACTCATACGTGGAACTTAAGGAAAAGCATGGAGGACATTAGGAAAAGCAAGGAAAAACTGAAGAGGGGGAATCAGAGCGGGGAGACGAACCATGAGGGACTGTGGACTCCGGGAAATAATCTGAGGGTTTCAGAGGGGAGGGGGCTGTGGGGATGGGGTATCCTGGTGATGGGTATTAAGGAAGGCACGGGTTGTAATGAGCACTGGGTGTTAGACACACACAATGAATCATGGAATGCTACATCAAACACTAATGATGTGCTATATGGTGACTAACATAATTTAAAAAATCTCATTCTGTTAGTTGTGGAAGGAGAATGGGTAATGCTGTGATCAGTTAGCAGATCTAACACAAAAGTCAAGATCAGCTACAATCAGTCTCTACAGAGAAATCCATTATAAATATGTAAGCCTTTTACAAAGTTTTTATACACAAAACAAGTCAGAATTTATTGTGCAGTTCTGCCGAAATCATGATCTTCTATTTTCCTTAGATTGAATAGGCTCTCCACATAATGCAGTGCACTTGGCAATTTAACAGTTATTGGGTGTAGACATTGCGAGACATTCATGCTGGAAAGTTCTGTTGTGTGGTTCCGTGGAACTACAGTGATTTCTACCTTTAATCTCAGTGCTCCAAGTTGTATGTTGATGCATAAAGGAGGACTTGAGAGCACTGACTATTCCTGACATTGTTTCTGGTTCTGTTTTTGAGACTTTAAGTTGCTTGAAGAACCACTTACTCTTGTTAGGCCACCTTGTTTTGAAATCAACAGAGCTATTTATCCCAGCATATGTATTTTCAGTTGAAGGAGTATCAGTTAGCCTTTCTAATCTAGGTTCGCAAGATAGCAAAGCCCTGCAGAAAAAGAATATGAGAGACTCTTTTCTCAGCCCCTCAGAGGATGGTACAGAGCTAAGGCTGTTGTCAGGACGTAGGAAAGTCAGTCCATTGTGTACAGGGGATGCTTTATGGGACTTGGACTTAATTTTCTTAGGGAACCCTTGTTGAAAAGGCTGGGTAGTTTCCCTGATTCATACACATCACTGACTGTTTTATAAGCACTGACCCTTAACAAAGATAAAATATAAGCCTCACACCAGGAGATAGTTTTCTCAATTCCCATGATGTCTGATACAGCGTCAAGTGACTCTTGTATCACCCCTCTACATGTTACAGTCAGCATAAGATTTCCTTTGTGAAATTTGTGTGATAGCCTCAGAAAACAATCTATTTCATTTTGCCATGTTGTCTTTTGTGTATTATGGAATGCTGTAAAAGCTTCTTACCAATTATTATAATTGTGCTCATTATAGCTGCTCCGCTAAAAACCGAGATGAATTCTCAGAGGTCGTCTTTGTTAATTGTTTGCAGTGATCTACTGCAGTTACTATAGTTGATTGTAATGAAATTGATAAAACCATAAGCATGAAATCAATTTTTAGATTATTGTTTTTACTCTACACCACTTCCTCTCCCCCCCCCCCTATCTTTTCTCCTAATAGAAACTAGCCACAGAAAGAACTGGATATAATGCTTCTGCTCTTCTGGTTTTAGAGCTGAGACACTTCCAAATTTGCCAATATTTGCTTCAGAATTAGTACTACAACTCAGACTCAGTCTTTGAAGTTGTTTTAGTTCCTGAAATAATTATGAGAATTTTTTCATTTCGCAGCTTTCTGGGGATTCCTTCCCAGCTGGGTTTGTGTACTCCAGATTTGCCTACAATATCTAAACAAAACTGGGCCCTCTAGGGTATGTTTCTCAAAGTGGACTACCAATGTCCGTGAACGGTCAGCCCTCCGGTGGTATTTATGAGAAATGCAGATTTCTAGACCTGCTGTATAATTTCTGGGTGGGGTCTCTGAATCCGCCTTTTTTACAAGCCCCTCAAGGAACTCCAAATTCCTGAAAGTCAGAGGGGCACTTTTCTAGGCTTTTTTATTCACTGCTTCTTGGCCAACATAGGTGAAGGTACTGTGGTTCTTTGATAACCCTGTAAATAATCCTCATTTTCATTTGGGTAAAAATTCCTGGTGTAAACTAGTCCCTTTGCAATGATACCTTGAAGCCCACATAGGACTTAAGGAGATCCTAACTTAGTATCATAGGTTCTCACCTTTACAGAAATTGGTTCTGATCTTACTACTCAGCACAGCTTGGGTTCTAGTACTCAAAGCCCACTCAAACCAAATGAAGCTGAGGATGGAATTTACTAGAAGTCAGATGATGTGATTAGGAACTTTCTTTCCATCGCTTGGCTCTGCTTTCTTCCCACCAACAATCCAGGTCCGTGTTCTGATGGCTTCATTATTGTTAGTCCCAGCCAAGTGCCAGTCCAAATATCAGCTTGGGTCACGTCCCCAGTCCTGAACCAACCCTTGTTTTCCTTCCTCCGTATCTGGACTGGGTCCCTGGCCCTGGAACCTAGAAAGACCAAAGTTTGGAAAGGATGATTCCTCAAAGGAAACAAGAGAGATATTTGAGAAGGGAGTGGGAAGGTATCTGAGTAGGCAAAACGAGGAGAATTAAACCACCATGATAGCAAATATCATTGTAGTGAATGTGCTTAAAACCGATGTGGTCCTTAAGTAGAGAACCTCTCTGGGGCCTTTGTAATGTTTCAGCCAAAAGTAGTAATAATGGTAACTAACATTGGTGGAGTGATTATTGTGAGCCAGAACTCTTTTAAATCCTCCCTATATATTGATTATTTAACCCTTTCGGCAACCTACCAAACAGCTTCCATTAACAGCACCATTGAGAAGCACCATGAGAAGAACAGGCATATTAAGTATCCTGCTCAGTGTAACATGTACGTGGGGAGTGACTATTTCAGCTTGAGCATTTTATTTTATTTTTTAAAGATTTTTTTAATTTATTAGACAGACAGCAATCCCAAGTAGGCAGAGAGGCAGGCAAAGAGAGAGGGAAACAGACTCCCTGCTGAGCTGAGAGCCCACTCGGGGCTCGATCCCAGGATCCTGAGATCATGACCTGAGCGGAAAGCAGAGACTTAACCCATCCACCTACCCACTGACCCACGCACCCCACAGCTTGAGTATCTTAACTCTATCCTTAAAGTCCATCCTCTCAACCGCATTGCTGTAGGTCTCCAGTTAAGATAGAAGGGCACTTAGTGTTTAATTTAGTGTGAATTTTTCCATTAGTTTATTCAATAAGCATTTACTAAACGTTTGCCTACTAGGAGGACCCATTTTAAACCCTGCTTGACTGAGTTTCTATTTCTGTCTTGCCTGCTGAATTCCTGTAACTGAAGCTGATGACCAGGCTCCAGCTCTCTTTGAGGAGTAAGGAAGTGGTCTCCCAGGAGCCTCTGGCAGAGGGCTTTGAACATAGTTAATGGGTTCAGTGGATGAAGGAAAAAAAAAAAGTGTTTAATCCTGAGTTGTTTGTAAGAGTCAGAGGACACACTGCTCCAACCAGGTTTGGTTCCTCCCTCTTGAAGAGAGGCCATTCGGTGGAGTGATTGGTAGCATAGAACATAGCATTATTAATAATAGTCACAACAACAACAACAGCCATGGTCAAAATAAAAATGGCTCCATACTTACCCTGTGCCAAACACTGCTGTACTTGGTTAACCACATGTTAGCTCATTTGATCCTCAAAACAGCTCCCATGAGTGGACACTGCTACTGTGTTCATTTCATGAATGAGTGATTGAGGGCATAAAGAGCCTGAGTAACTTGCCCAAGCCGCACAGATAGTAAATGGCAGAGTTGAAGTTCAAATTCAGCCAGTTAGGGTGTCTCCACCCTCCCCACAGCCCAGTTGTAGGAATGAAAGATGAGGGCGTACCCCTGCAGCTTGGCCTGCTGACTCATCAGAGCTCAGATCACACTGTACTGGCCTCCTTTCGGACTGGAACCTTGGGCAGCTTTCAGACCTTGCTGAATCTCATTTTTCTTGTGTGTTAGTATAAATACACACATCACCAACTTGTGTGGAGGCTAAAATGATATCATTTTTAGGGTCCGGCACATAACAGGTCCTCAAAAAATGATGCTAATTATTAGTCCTGGAAAGATCCAGTGGGTACCTGAGTGGGGCAGGCAGTTGGAATGGCAAGAGGATTTTTAAGAGTACCTTGAACTTCTGTCATTAGTAGATGAGTGTGTGGGGATGGCAGTCAGTGCTATGAATGATGCACCATCCCTGGGTTAGCTACTCATTAATCCGTGTAAATAGTTTGACTCAGCTCTTTCATCACCAGCAAACATTCACTGAACCCATTAACTATGGGCAAAGCCCTCTACCAGAGGCTCCTGGAAGACCACTTCCTTACTCCTCAAAGAGACCTGGAGCCTGGTCGTAAACTTGAGTTACAGAGTTATTAGTCTTCCCAGGAACAATATTAGCCTCACCCCAACCATATATAAGATGACTTAGTGAAGAGCAGGATCTAGGAGAGAATGTTTGGCTAGATTCCTCCAGAAGCTGAAGACGGAAGCCATAATCAGTCATTCATGTATTCATTCATTTAGGGACGCATGCATGTGCTATGTTCTAGAGTGACAGCCGTGAGGAGAACGGCCGCGCACACTGTCTTCTGGAATCTTACATTCCAACATGCAAAAGAGACATTTAACAGACAGTTGAACAATGACTGAATCACAGTTCTGATGAACTTTTAAGGAGTGTGCAGAAAGTATTAAGAGAGAATTTAAGAGAAAGTATCTATCTGGGCTGCTCACGTTTCCTGATAAAGTGACAGCTCTGTGAGATCCGAGGGTGAGTTCAGATCTTGCTCTGCGTTGTTGGGCCTGAGAGAAGGGTGCTCGCAGCTGCAGGAATCTGACCCTCCCGTGGGTTCCTCAGAGCCTGGGAATCCCCATGCCAGGCCCGCTGCTGCAGAGACCCCTCTGAACACACCTCTTTGGGACTCCTTTGTGGTTCTTCAGGTAGGTGTCTTTGGCAGACAGACCATCTGATAAAGTACCTGATGAGAACGTTTAGCAAAGATAAAGAAAGGTTGGGCACCTGGGTGGCTCAGTGGGTTAAGCCTCTGCCTTCGGCTCAGGTCATGATCTCAGGGTCCTGGGATCGAGGCCCGCATTGGGCTCTCTGCTCAGCAGGGATCCTGCTTTCCCCTCTCTCTGCCTGCCTCTCTGCCTACTTGTGATCTCTCTCTCTCCATGTCAAATAAATAAATAAAATCTTTAAAAAAAAAAAAAAAGATAAAGGTTATTTTTGTCTCCATAATACCCTCTACCTTTGGGAGGTATTTAGTGCTTCTGTTCTGTATGGCATAGAGCATGTAAAACTTGGAAAGCTTCTAGAGTTCTAAAAACGACACGCCAAGCTGCTAGCTACATGCACACTTACGCGTCTCCCCCTATCTTGCCTACGGATTATATATACCCCGCTTGGTGGCTTACGTGTGCCTGGTCTCTGCATATGTGCATGCACATTGGGCAGATGGCCTGGATGGGGAGGCTTGTCCTACGTGCAGGCACAACATGTCAGAGAGGTGGGTTAAGGATGACATAAACCACTTCATTTATGGCTGACTTTAGGCCAGTTAGTGACAACACTATGAGGGGCAGAACTCATTTACTTCTGGGTTACCTGAGCATGTTTGTTTTGTTTTTGTTTTTTCCTTTTAATTCATGGTTTTCTTGGGAGTCATCATCAGTGGAGGCTTGAGTGTGAGAAAGAGGCACATTGGGGCATTAGTGGTTTCTCTGAGGGCCGGCTCTTCCCAGCAGGAGAGAACATAGCCTCATGGTCAAGGGGAGCCCTGCAGATCGGCACTTGCATCTGGGGATATCCTCGTTTTGACACTTCAGGGCTCCATACCCTGGGCACATCCCTTAACCTCGCCTTATAGATAATACCCCTTGTCTCATTAAGTTTGTGTGAGAAGTAAGCAGAGTTATTGATAAAGAAAGCATTTGAGAGAAATATGTAGAGTATTGTGTTCAGGGTGTTTTACTGTTATTACAGTGACACTGTAATAAATAAAATGTAGACATTTTCCTTTGTCTCTCGATGGTACCAACAATCCCTGTAGGAGGTTACATGCCACAGATGCCACAGTCCTTCTGGCTACAGGGCCTTGGCAATCACTAATTTTCTGCTAGAAGAACAGTTCCCTCCTTAGTCACACATCACGTTTTTCTCTCTTCCTAAATGGGTAAACCCTACAAGGTCTTCAGAATTAAGCTCGAACTTGAAAGTCTTGGTGCTGTGTCCCCCGATGCCTCCAGTGAGGTTTGTTGCCCATAACCTCTCCTGTTTGTAAGTTTCCGTGCATCTCTGTCATTCTTTGATTTCCGTCTGTGTCCCCACTAGCCTATTATAAATTTCATTGTGGCAGAGCTTGACTCTGCGACGCCCATTGTTGTATTGTTATACTATTAGCATTTAACGTTGCGCCTGGGACTGCAGTCAGTGGTTACGAATCTATGGGATGCATTCATTCGCTTAAGGTTAACAGCACAGCAAATCCAGGTATGCCTGCAGGAGGTCACAGCAAAGTTCCAGTCCTTTTAAGGCTCAGGCGACTCCTTGAACCATGCTGGGTCTGTTTCTTTCGATCTGTAAAAGTATAATTTATAGGTGTATAACCCCACTGTGAGATAATTCAAGGAGATACATATATGCTTAATTATCATTTAATTTTTAGTGCATTTCATATTTAATAAACTGTGATACAAAACAAACCTCAAGCTGTGTGCTATCTACCAACAAACATGCTGGCTATGGCAGCCTCTTCATTTAGACTGCTAGGTTCCTCCATTCGGGTGCAGAATTTCATTCGGTAAGAAGAATTTCCACAGAAATTTCAAAGCCTTCAGTTTAAAAAGAGAAATTTGCAACTACTTGCCTTAGGAATGTAGGTTTTCTCTCTCCTTTGGAAACAAAACAAACCTGAAAATTAATGAGATATTGAAGCTGATATGTGACTTTTTTTTTTTTTTTTTTTTTTTTTTTTTAAAGAATTTATTTATTTGACAGAGAGAGATCACAAGTAGGCAGAGAGGGAAAGGAGGAAGCAGGCTCCCCTGCTGAGCAGAGAGCCCGATGTGGGACTCGATCCCAGGACCCTGGGATCATGACCCGAGCCGAAGGCAGTGGCTTAACCCACTGAGCCACCCAGGCGCCCTGATATGTGACTTTTGTATTGCTTTCAAAAACTCTAATTTTGTAGTCACTAAAGCAGCTTCTTTGTTGTCACCGATTAATTTTATAATGAGAAATGACATAAGCTCATAAAAATAAATATTGCTGATTTTAAAATCCAGTTTCTGTTGATGCTGTATGTGACCATCCTGAATAAAACTTCTGCTGGAGGAAGGGATCTCACAATTACAAATTATTTTAAAACATTTTAAAATTACATCCTAGAAAATGTCAACCATCCCTTCACATTCTAATGCCTGTGATTCTTTAACAATAGATTGTCTTCAGCTTTGTGTCATATTCCCTTGACAGTGACAGTGACGTTGAGAAGGATGGGGAAGTTAATACAAACAGGCGCCTAAGGCCTAAGGCCGGCCCATGCTGTGGAGAGCGACAGCCGCGGTTCCAACCAGTGCCCACATGGATAGGGTCAAGTGACATATATGAGTCTCTACACCTCGTACTTTCTTCTGAGTTCAGACTGACCAGTCCCCTGACTTACCATAGTTTTATTACACAGTTTTATTTTTGTTCCATGGATCGAGACCTAAATATTGGGCAAAGCCTTTGTCATAGAGCACACTAATATTAAGTATCTTATTAATTCCATTTTTCAATCCTAGCATATTGTAGATGCTTAAAGTATATTCCCTGTATTAAATACGCAACTTAAAATCCCTGATGTCATTCATAAGCAAGTACTATTGTGTGCTAACAAGTGTCTTTAATTGGAGGACCAAGGGCAGGTTTCTCTTTATCCCTGGCTTAAAATGCTCCCAAACACTTCCTTCATGATTAGCAGCTTTATCACCATGGGTTACTGCTCTTCTGTCTAGGAGTTTTCAGTAGCACTGGCTTTGGAGTCAGACGGATCTCGCTTTGAATCTTAGCTCTAACATATAAGATACGAAAGAATTTGGGGGATTTCTTAACCTCTCTGAAATTAATTTTCCTCACTTATATGGGATCATTTAATCATCTACTTCATAGAGCTGTTTTGCATATTAAATACACAGTTATCTCATACATAGCGAACATTATGTAAGGTTGGCTTTGGCTCTGTTTTCTGACCACAGTATCATATCATTCTATGGTATTATCATCAGAGGTAGTCAGTGGCTTAAAAGCATCTCCTAGAAACATCTATTTCTTTGCCTTTGAAAACCACTTTTTCTTACATGGTTTGCCATCGTCCAGGAGGCCAGGCCTGCCTTCTCACTCAGAAGGTTTGTCTGCAAGCAATTAGAGAGAGCTAGCCCCAGTCCGCAAGCAATTTTCCAGCTTCTGTTAGGTCACATTTGCTAATGTCCCATTGGCCAAAGCAAGTCACATGACTGAGCCCAGAGACAAGAAGAGGAAATGGGCTCCCATCTCCTCATGAGGGAGGCTGCCAAACATCATGGCCTTTCCACCCCTCCCCTATCCAAGTCTACCACAAATACTAAGCAATAGATTCTCGTGATCTTGTGAAAGAAAGTCTTCTTTATTTTGATAATAAAGCTATGCTTAAATAAGCACTTCATAATTTCTAAGCCTGAGAGGTGGTTTAAATAGATATTCTTATTTTCATTCACATAACTGATATTTAGAGAGTCCATATGCAATGTCTGAGGGTACATAATGAATTGACTTGGAATAGATTTATGACTGAAGTAATGGTTCTTCCTGTTTACCAGACTTGGCTTATTAAAACTAGTCCCTTTTAAAATTTGTGGCAATTTGGTACCATTATTTTGTTTTTCATTATGACCCAGAGGTTGTTTATTTCCTGGTGGGCTGGATCCTTTTGCTTAATTCTCAAGACATAATAATCCATTTACAAAACAGAAGACATCCTTCTCTTAGAACTTTGTAATCTAACTATAGCCTCTGTTGTTGTCTTTGTCTTTTTGAAAGCATTGTAACTCGTGCTTTTCAATAGCCATGTTGTGAGAGGGTAGACTGCTTGTCCAGTGGATAAATAAGTTTCTGTAGTTACTAGTGTTTCCCTGTCAATACCGCTAACTTGCTGCCACCCTTGCCTAGACTAGAAATTGTGATAAATAGTAGCCCAATAAAATGTATGCCCACTTACAAGATAAAGATCAAAGTTCTATGCTAGAGCTATATAACAATAACCCACAGTGGTTCCATAATTGTGTTTAGAAACCATGCAATTTAAACTAAAATTCAAGATACCTCCATTCCTGCTCTTCCACTGGTATTTTTTTGGTTGACAAGATTAAAAATAATGTTTATTTTGTATTACACTTTATAACTTTCACATACTTCATTCAAATATCACAGAAGACTGGGGCTTATAATAAAATTCTATTATAAAATCTCTATCTAATTATAGAAGAGAAAACTGACATTGTAAAAGATAGGTTACTTTCCTAAGATCATGGAGCCCAAAGAGAACATACACCCTACCTGCCCACCCTCATTTTTCTGACTCAGTGCCTATGCTTTCTTCATTTTCATATTGCCTCACTTTACTTTTGCAAAGTGATAGAGAGCTGCTGCCTTCATTCTGTTCTCCATTACTATTTATTTTAGATTTAACTATATATTGAATTATACTATTATTTAACTGTTTCATATATTCTTATATTCTTAATAGCACAGAAAACTTTTTCTAAGACACTATACTCCCCACCCAGTGGATTCTCCCACATTACCCTCCATCCTCTTGAGAACCTAGGAGGCTGGCAGCAATGCTTGTAGAACCAACTTGTTGCTTAGAATGACTGACGGTGAGACCGGCAGGCTGCCGTGGGAGAGAGAAGGGTGTTTTATTGCCTCATGTAGTTCCCTCTTTAATGGAAGCAGCAGTCGATAGCAGGCTGCCCACAGAAACCCTCAGTCTGTTTTCTCCCCTTCTGTTTAGGCTTCCCCAAAGTACCGCTCACATCCTGCATTTGTCCACAATAATTTGGCCTCACATGGTAGGTTTAAAATAGCTCACTATGCACCACAATAAGACATCTGAGGTGTGCTGTGTGGACCCTTTGCCAAGTGGAAGATCCATGAAGGTCAGTCCCTCCCCAGGCCAAGGGCAAAGGCATAAGTAGTTTCTTGATAGTTGCAGGAAAGAACCCAGTGATCAGCGGTATGCCATCCCCTCCCTCCTCAACTCCCCTCCTCACCATAAGGGCCACATGCTTTTCCTCAGCTCAGCGCCCCGGTTGTACATTCTATTTTGAGATCACCTAGTCTTCAATTTTGTTAACCCATGTGACAGGTAACATGTTTCATTTTCCTAGGTTGGCAAATCTCCATTGTTTTTCGCTGAAACTTATTTTTGCATGGTCAGGAAATGTCAGCATTTCACCATTCTTCTCATCTCATTCTTACCATTTCCTTTCAAGTCCCACTAACGCTGCTGTAAGCAGCTCCTCTTTTGCAGGTGTTCATTCTTTTATTCATGTTTCCTCACAGGCACTTTGCCTGGTGCGAGGCGTGTTACAAAGAGCAAAAGCAGGCACCGTTCCTGTGTTTACAGTTATTATGGGCTGATGAGGAAGAGAGAGTTTGATCAAATGGTCAGAGGGATAAATGTGGAAAGGTGCCACAAAGGGAGAGACACATGATGATCCACGAGGCTCAAACCAAGTGAGACAGATCAGAGAGTTTTGCTGGGGAAGGGACTCTGGAACAGAGACCTGAAGGCAGAGGAAGGCTTAGAATCCATGGAGAAGAGAGTCAAGTAAAAGAGCAATTATGACATATCTCCGTACCAAAACCAATATGGTGCAAGTGTTAAGTGTAGGGGGTAGATAAGATAAAGCGATGAGGGGTGAGGTGGGGACTTGACATGGCCTGAGAGAATTAGGGAAGACATCCTAAGGAGGTCATATAAAGTTAGTAGGAATAATGAGTAAAAATTATGTGAAGATGAGGAAGGGAAAAAAGATTCCATGGAAGACCACAGAAGGGCATGACACCGTAGACACTGAAGTGAGGCTGAGCAGCCCAAGATGGAAGGGGACACACAGGGACACAGCATGGGCAGCCTTTCAGGTAAAGGTGATATAGCAGTCTACATGCAGAGATCACTGTTGCTACCTCTGCATCTAAAACAACTCTCCTGGGATGGAATTTTTTTCCACCAATCTCTGAAATAAAATACTGGTTTATGGTCCAATTAATGTGTACATATCAAAATCAAATTATGGGAGAACACATGCACACTCCGATGGTAATGCTAGGGCTTCCTAAAGTGGCCCAAGGTGATGGACTCCAAATTGAAATTCAGAATGAATGAGACCTGAATATCAGGAAACTTAGTCTGTAAGAGAGTTAGCTCTTTTCACATCCATGGCACTACCACATTCCCCCTTTCTTTTTATGTTTAGTTTCCTGAAAGTGAGATGAGTACTCCTGTTTTGTGAACTTCCTCAGATCTAGGGAACTACCCTCGCTCCCTTTCCCATCTGACTTTCATCATCTTCAGTCAGTTACTTCAATAAAAGTAGGCTTCAAAGAAAATGAACCTAACAAATTTTAAATCTCAGACACTGCATTTTTTTTTTCCTTTCCCCAATCTTTCCGCTACCAGATATGATCAGTGGTAGGTACTCAGTGGACATAGTTCCCAGAATCTGAGAGTGAATTTTATCTCAATAGTCTGTCTACCTTGATCTTTTCCAGGTCAAAGGATGCAATTTCTTTTTCTAGCAGGTTGTATGCTATGCCTGTTTGCTGTACAAAGAGAAGACCCTCTTAGATTGCCAATTTATTGTCTTGTAATATTTTTCCTTGTAGTCAAGAGAGAAAGTCAAGTTTTATAATAATTATATGTGTTTACAACCAAAGAAGAAAAAAAATTTGTTTATTTATTTATTTGACAGACACACATCGAGTGAGGGAACACAAACAGGGGGAGTGGGAGAGGGAGAAGCAGGCTCTCTGCTGAGCAGGGAGCCCGAAGTGGGTCTCAATCCTATGACCCTGGGATCATGACCCCAGCCAAAGGCAGATGCTTAATGACTGAGCCACCAAGGCACCCCCAAAAGAAAAAACTTAAGAAAGAATTTATTACATAGTTGATATGAATAGTGATACAAAAACAAAATCCAACTAAGGACAACAGATTTTCATGACAGAATATTTTTATTCTAATACAGGATGAAGAGGAGGAAATCAAACAAGAAATTAACATGTTGAAGAAATATTCTCATCACCGGAATATTGCAACTTACTATGGTGCTTTTATCAAAAAGAACCCACCAGGCATGGATGACCAACTTTGGGTATGTAGTGCAATCCAGATTTGCTTTTTACATGAACAACCAGGGCTAAATGGTTTGTTCGTCTATCCTCACATTGGATTAACTACTTCTTTGAAGCTCTTAGCCCCATGATTTCCATAACATTGTGTCTTCAAGATTTTTCCCATTTTCCTATATACCTCTCCTTCTTTTAAGCATCTTTTTTTTTTTTTTTTTAGATTTTATTTATTTATTTAGAGACAGAGAGAGAGAGAGAATGAGAGAGCATGTGTGGGCAAGATAGGGAGGGACAGAGAGAGAAGGAGAGAGACTCTCAGGCAGACTCTATGCTGTGTGTGGAGCCTGATACGGGGCTTGATCATGTGACCCCGAGATCATGACCTGAGCCAAAACCAAGGGTCAGACATCTAACAGACTGAGCCACCTAAGTGCCCCTCCATCTTTTAAGTATCTTTATCCTTTATACCTTAATGTAGAATATCACTAGAGCAAGTTGTTAAGTTCTCTGGTTTTTCCACTAGTTAGTACATTTATTGAGTTTTAATTATATTTTAGGCATCATGCCATTTGCTTTTTATATATTATATCATTTATTCCAGCTCTTTGAGGGAGACATTTTTGTTTCCTCATTTCTTAGATGACAAAACTTAGGCGTACAAAGATGGTAAGTAAATTGCCCTAAGGTCTTTGTAGCTAGAAATGGCAGAGCCATGATCTAACCAAGCTCTGGGAGTCTTTTTCCTTGCCTGTCACTAATGTATGGATGACTGAAATTTAAATTCCAGTTGTGTGAGTGAAATACCTAAGACAGTGTGATACTGTGTAATTACTCTCATAGGTTGCTTTCCTTTCCCATTAGCTGTGTGCCCCAGTCCTGTATCTTTGACAGTCTGTCCCTCTGAAAGTAGATTCAGTATGTCTGATACCAAAATCACTGCTCCCCTCCTTGCCCTGCACAGATTGCTTTTCTTCTCATCTTCCTGATTACTGTCCATGGAACTTTTACTCACTTTTAGTCCCTCAGGCTGGTGGGCCCATTCAGTGGAAGCCTAGATTTTGCTATAGACTTCTACTTGATCTATCCGTCTCTCTCTGTCTTGAATCTTTATTTGTCCCATATGTTGCTGTGGGATTAATTACTTTAAAAATACCCTTTTAACCACTTATTCTCTTATTCATTTTCTAGAGTTTTTAATATGTGTCTGACACACAAAATTTATTTAATTAGACAGAGCTTACTATATGCCAAATTATATATTATATTGTGTGGATCCCATGACTACTATTTCATGGATAATTTATTGAAGAATCTCAGTCTACTCTCTTAATGCAAGAGACATTTGTGGTCCAGCTGAGAGGATAAAACATGCACAGTGAATAGAGTTGGTGACCAAAAGGAATATAATAATGTTAGCTCAGAAAAATAACAAGATTTTCATGTCATTTGATAATTGAATATTACAGTCTTTGGAAGTGAAAAGAGCTGCTGGTTATTTTTTCCCCGATAAGTCCTGTCTTTAAATTTAGAATTAAAAAAGTATTTTGGGGTAAATAAACCCTTTTTGTATGATCACCTTGATTTTATATATTCTTATGTGATTTCTGAAAGTTATAGTAAGATTTTAATCATGCCCTCTTAAATGTAGGTGTAAATGTGAAAATTAAAAATGTAAAAGTAGTAGGAAAAAATAGTTGTAACTGTAAAATACTAAAGAAAGATAAATGAGGGCATGTATGTAAGGGCATATCCACAAAACAGAATTTTGATGAACTTGCCCATATACATTTCTTAAAGTTTCCCATTATAAAAATAATAATAATAAACAAAGTAAAAATACAGATAACTGATTTAGGAAAAACATCCATTTGGTATATGATGAGACAGAATTTAGTAGCCTTTAGAGATGGAGAATTTTTATAAATCAATAGTAAAATATGAGACTAAGAGAAAGATTAAGAACAAGACAACGATGAACAAAGTAAGAGATATCAATTATCTATAAAGATGTTCTCAAAATGGAACCATGCCAAGAACATAAATGCAAAAGAAAACATGAATTAAATATCATTTCTTAACTTGTAGATTGGCAATGATTTTTTTTTTTTTAATGATATACACAGAATGGACACTTACACCCCCTGCTTATGGAAATGGAGATTGGAGGTTGGTACTCTCTTTACTCAAGGACAATTGGGAATACCTGTGGATAAACACACAGATATAAAAGAATGTATCCTAAATAAATATTTGGGCAACTACATCAAGATGTATGTAGACGTTAACCAATAGGTAATTGCTTAAAGTAAGTCCGTTGAAGGACACTATGAAAGGACGTATCAGCCAGGTAAAAAGCTGTAGATTTATATTTATAATGGATAAACAATTAACTATTATAATGGGTATTTTTAATCCATTTTAAAAATGCTGTGATTAGATAAAACACATTTTCATTTTTGTGAAAAAATGAAAGAAAAAGGAAAAAATTTATCTGCCCACCTATATATATAAATGGTGGTTGTCTAGAATAATACATACCAATGGTGTTGAAGATATTTTTTATCTGGGTAGTCATTTCAGTAATTTAATTCTTGAGAACTTTTTTCTTTTTTATGTCTACTTTTTTTTTCTTCTAAACTTCCTTTTAACTTGAGCATGAGAGCCATTTCTCTTCCCTCTTTTTTTCTTTGTTTCTCTTGGGGCTATCTTTATTCCTCATAGACAGTCAGCTCCCTGAGGACGAGGATGGTGTGGTTTGCATCTCAGTGTCCTCCGTGCTAGGAAGGTGCTGGGTATACAATGGCAACAAAATAGTTGGTCTGTAAAGGAAAGTGATCATCATTGCTGCGAACTTGGTTGCTAATACTATTGGTACAAAGCAGATTTCTACCGGTACTCGGAAAGCTCAGTTTACCTGTGGCCTCTGGGTTCAACAGAAATGATGAGATGATGCAATTTGGAATATCTCTGTGTTCCTTAAAGGACTTCTACATCATCAAGAATCTGGCTTTTTAGCAGTGACCCCCATATCCCTATAAGCTTCAGCAGGTAACAAGTGGAGAATGATAGCTGTTGGAGCCCTTTCGGGAGAGACATGTTTGGTTTGGTCGGGGCATGGTTCCCCGGGAAAAAGAAAGCATAAATGGGGCTTTGGAGCCATCACCTTCAGGAATCACCTGCAGGAATACAAGCTGAGTCACACCCCATTAGTAATATCATTTCTTTCATGAGACGGGCCCAATAGGATGTTGTCGGTGTTCTTATGAGAGTGAATTGTTAACACCTCCATATTTATTTGGAAATCATTGGTTGAAGGGAAGAGAGGAGTGGTCAAGCAGGGATTGACTGGTTTTTACCTTTTCCTGAGGCTGTGATTTTTTAAGTTGGAAAGAAAATTAGTTGTCCTTTCATTTGCTGGGTCCCCATGAAGTTCATTGACTTTCCCAGGGCCTCAAAGCAGGCGTCCTGAATTGTGACAGTTTAGCTTGGCCTGAAGTGCTGGGAAAGGCCCTGGAAGTTTGTTTTATGTTTTTTTAAATAGCAAAACCTGCAGTCCATTTTCCAGCTGGCACTGGGAGAAAGCAGCATGCCTATTTGCATCTGCATGGAGCAAATGGGAGCTTTTGTACCCCTGGGACCCGTTGCTACCCGCCAGTTCTTGCCTTGGCCAGTTGCTCCTTCCATGAAGACAGCGGTGGCTGTTGGGAATCCAGAGTCTCCATGAGTAAATGTTCATTTATTCATTCACCATCCACCCATTCATTCATCCCACAAACATATAGCGAGCGTTTGCTAGCACAAGGCACTCTTCTGAGCAGTTAGGCTCTATCAGTGAACAACATCGGAGGAAGCCCCTACTTACATGTAGCTTATCCTCCTACTACAGACAATGTACATAATTAGTAAGAAAACTGCAGAAGATGCTGCCGCTGACCCGTAGAGCAGGGGAAGTCAATGGGGTTGCAGGCAGGAGTAGCCCCATGGTAGATAACTCACAGAAGGGCCTTCCAAACTGGGTGTTTTCTGAGAATAACAATGGGAGTGATGTGACCAGAAACATGGGGAGATGAGACATGGGGCCAGATCATGCAGGGCCTTCCAGACCATGGGAAAGATGTCTGCTTTGCCAACTTCAAGAAGGGGACATCTGCAAGTAGTGATCCCTCCCAAACCCAGGCCCTGCGAGAGGACCCAGGCCTTCACATTCCATTTTCCCACCTGTGATTAAACATACGGGCCTCATGTTCTGCTTGGAAGACAGAGGACCTAGCGTTTATCAGTTGGTGCTCCTCCAGAGGACTGGTCTGTCCATTCCCATGTCCCTAATCATCCATTAGCTTCTGTGTCACTGGAGATGAAAATACAAAGCCATGAAATGCCCCCGAGGGCAAGAGCATCTTCTTTTTCTAGTTGTGCTCTTACTATTTGACAACAAACTAAGGGAGATCTTGGAAAAGTCAAGGCAGAATAGAAACATAATAATTAGGAAATCAATAGCAGATTACAATATTGGTGGAAACTTGATTATAGGATATGGTAGTGTGTAGTTATTCCAAGGCCTCTCACTCACTAAATTCGAGCCATTCCAGGTTAAGAATAACAGTAGCAGGTAATATTTATTGCATGCTTTTCACATGCCAAGTTTTTGTGTTTTTGCATTGTCATATCATCAGACATTTACAGCCACTCTACAAATTAGATAGTATCATTATTTCCACTTTACAGACAAGGAAATTTGACTCAGAGAAGTTAGGAAATCTGCCCAGGGTCTCCCAGCTGGTGGGGGATAAAGCCAGCAGGTTAGCCAACCCCAGGCTGTCCGATGGTAGAATCGAGCCCTTGAGTTCTACATTCTTTTTTTTTTTTAATTGCAAAAAATAGTTTTGATATCAAAAGTTGGTGTTCCAAATAGGACTGAGGCTTTGGGTTTCAATTATTTTGACTTCACCTTTAACCTTTTCCATTCCTCAGTTCCCCAATTTTCAAAGAGGTAGGAGGACCAGCTAGTTACTAATAAGACTGATGCGAAGTTTGGGAAATATGCTTGGAAGAGTATATTACACCTGCCGGGAAAGGTCACAGAGAGTTGACTCTTTGGACTAACGGCATTCTGTTAGGACTGCATGTATATAAAATGTTATTGCGAATTTTATAGAGATAAACCTGTGGCCACCCAAAACACCACTTGCGAATAACATTTATTCCCAGTATTCAGGCTACGTGAAATATCCCCCAGTTGTTTCTTTTGTTGTGGCTGGAGGTTTTGCACATAGCCTACCAGCACCAATATGTGTGCTGTTTTAGGTGTCTGATTGAATTATAATCTGTGCGATTTCTATCAGTCTTGTTGTAGCAATAAATTCTTGTTTAGTACCATCTCTTTGCGGAAATACAACTACTTCTGATAATGGCTAAGTAATTCTACTTTATCAACTGCTGTGGGCCTGAACCGGAAATCAAAAAAGGGAGCACTTTCAATAAAGATTCTGATCTCTTGGAAATAAGCAAGCTCTGTCACACGACACGGCCATCTCAATCCGCCTTGCCTTGGTGGGGAGCCGCTCTCCATTCTGCTGCATACCATTCAGGCACCAGGAGTGAGCGACGAGTAGCATCCATGGAGTACACCAATTTCTCCGACATTAGAAATGGAAATCATGCATATTTTTATCTCTCTTCTGATACCACCACAATCACAGGATTAAACTATTTTATAAAAATAATACATCCCCCTTTTCTTTTTAAGATTTTATTTATTTCACAGAGAGGGAGAGAGAGAGCACAAGTAGGCAGAGAGGCAGGCAGAGAAAGAAGGGGAAGCAAGCTCCTCACTAAGCAGACAGCCTGATGCAGGATTCAATCTCAGGACCCTAAGATCATGACCTAAGCCAAAGGCAGAAGCTTAACCTACTGAGCCACTCAGGCACACCAAATATAATATATTTCTGACTAGCTTTGAAAATGCAGGGGAGTAAAATAGTAAGACACCAGATTTCTATACTGCAGAGTCTCCATAAGCCATTCCTTAGATTGCAACAGTATTGCCTTGCAGAGCTAAGAGTTCACAAATTATGGGGTATGCATTTTGGGGACATTGTAGCAATGGGCTGAAACCTGACCTGGAATACAGAGACCTAGGTTCTAATAATGGCACAGGCAGCATCTCTGACATTCGGTTTCTTCCCTATAAAAACGGTTACTTTTTTTTTTTAAGATTTTATTTATTTATTTGACAGACAGAGATCACAAGTAGGCAGAGAGGCAGGCAGAGAGAGATGGGGAGGCAGGCTCCCTGCCGAGCAGAGAGCCCAATGTGGGGCTCAATCACAGGACCCTGGAATCATGACCTGAGCTGATGGCAGAGGCTTTAACCCACTGAACCACCCAGGCGCCCCATAAAAACAGTAACTTAAAGAAAAATGGCAGGGGCACCTGAGTGGCTCAGTCGGTTAAGTGTCAGCCTTTCACTTGGGTCATGATCGCAGGGTCCTCAGAGGGAGTCCTGAGTCAGGCTCTCTGCTCAACAAGGAGTCTGCTTCTTCCTCTGCCCCACCTCCCCTTGTTCTCTCTTTCTCCCTCTGTCTTTCTCCATCTTTCTCTCTCTCAAATAAATAAATGAAAATCTTTAAAAAAAAAAAAAGCAATGTTAGGGTAGGTCTGGGTTTTCAAATTGTCAGCCCAGCAGCTAAATACTGTCCAGGTGAATGTATTTAGTTTGATTCACATAAGGTGGTGGTGTTTTAACTATGCCAACATTAGAAAAATATCAGACAGTTTCACACAAAAGTCTGGATTCCTTGAGCAGTTTTGAAAAATAGGATGATATGGGAATGCTGGGCTCGAAACCCCCCAGTAGCCACAGAATGTGTGAGCTGTTTGGGGATCACATGCCCACTCCAGCTTGAACAGAGGTCCCAGTGCTCCCTGTGGCCTTCCACACACGCTCAGCTTCATGCACTGACATTACTTGTCGAGCTCCTGCGTAACGTCATCTGGGGGTAAGATACCAAGATGTACCCATGAGAACCCTTCTAGAATCTTCCGTGATGTTGGCCACTGTCCCCAAACCTAGGTCTAGTATAGTTTACATTTGCCGTGGCATCCTGTTTGGCAAAAGATCAGGCCTGCTTTCACTGTTGGTTGTTTTAAGATTTAAATGCTGTGGGTAGCGTTATAAAAATTCAAGCCACCTGAAGCTGAGTCTTTTGAACAATTTAAAATTTCTCTTTTATGAGTTCTATGTATCAGAAATGAGGCTTTTTCTTTTCTTTTCTTTACTTTTTTACCCCCTTGTTTTAATCAGTATCTGTCACTTATAGAACTAAAGAATTCCCCTCATCATATATGTAGAACCCAGGTCATTTGTCTGAAGAAGGGACTGAGTCTCATTGCTTGTGAGTAGAAATTTTTGAAAGACTAACTTTGGTAATTAGAGGAGTGCCTAAAATATTAGGAGGAGTGATCGTAACCAGGTTCCCAGACTCAGAGCTACCCTATTGCATGACCTATGAGACAGGATATGCTACTTAGGTATAAACAGAGTGAAAAGCCATTCCTAATTTAATACATTGCAATAGGGCCTGAGTTCAGCTTTAAACGAACCATTTTTATGAATTAATGGTGGGTGATTCTGTGACAAATGATTTCTTCTTTTATCCCAATGACTTTCATTTGAATTGTGCTTAGACTGCTTTCCACCCAGGCAGAAGGAAGACTTCTGTGTGCCCAAACTTATTCCACTATTGGGCTACACAAACCTCCAGTTCCTTTTCTAGATGAATTCTGAGCTGAGGTCTGTGCTTCTCAAATCCTCAGCCAGGAAGTTGTTTAATCATAAATCTAAGGCTAGTGTTTTATTTTATTTTCCCATTTTTACTTGTTTGAAAGCTTGCTTTCCCATCCACTCCCCACGTTCTTCTATTGGGTGTAACATTCTGACCAGCAGAGCTAAACATTTCTTATAGCCTTAATAAGGTTAGTTTCTGTGAGAGGGTCCCAGAATGGACATATAATGCTTTGCTTCTAACAGGAAAAAATCTCCAGCAGATCTTGCATGCATACTGAGAAATCTGAGCACGGGAAATCAAATACATGATGCAACTAACGTCCCTCGTTCCTTGAATACCGCTATGCTGACTCTGAGACACTCTCTCCTTAGACCTGATGACCAGTGACCATTGATATTAGAGCCTTTCTAGTGGCTTCTTGTGGCTAAAAAATACCATTTGACTCCATATAACTGCCATTGTCATTCTCAGTTATAAAGTTGTTCATTATTCAGAAACTATATCAACAAAGTTTGGGGACACTTCATGTCCTGGGGACTCAATTTTTTAATCTTTGGAAAACTTAGAATGTATAGTTCAAGCACTTTTCTTTCAAGTCTAAAAATATGTAGACACCAAAAGAATTTTTTTCTTTCAAATACGTGCTAGTTTAAAAATGAATGCAAAGGATTGTTTACGTTGCTTTTTCAAATTTTAAATTCCCGACAGTTTTACCTTACCTTTACAGAAGTAGATTTTTTTTTTAAGATTATTTATTCATTTATTTATTTGACAGACAGAGGTCACAAGTAGGCAGAGAGGCAGGCAGGGGAGGGGGGGAAGCAGGTTCCCCGCTGAGCAGAGATCCCAATGTGGGGCTCGATCCCAAGACCCTGAGATCATGACCTGAGCTGAAGGCAGAAGCTTAACCCATTGAGCCACGCAGGCGCCCCTACAGAAGTAGATTTAAATGATAAATATGTTTCATAGGTGTGCCTCCAATACTTGTACTTCTATACACATGTATTTGATCTTGTGGGACTTTCAACTACCTCTGGCAAGTGAGGCAGCATTCTATGTAACAAAGTCCTGGTTTTGTTTACACCTTCATAAACCGTGCAGTTGAGATCTGTGGCTATTCCCACACATGATAAAAATATCTTGTGCCTTCCTGATGTTTCTGGGCCTTCAAGGTCAATGGGCTGATCTTTAGCAGAGCTGTGAATTCTTGGATGTTTAGATTTCCTACCCTTTTCTTAGAGTACTCCTTCAGTTCCTGCGTTCAGACTTCTCTCATTTTAGGCGGGCCTTCGACTTCCTGCTCTCTCGTCTTCTTCCTCTCGCCGGTCTCTTGTCCCTCCTTTTCCTATAAAAAAGAAGGGATCTGTTAGTAGTCAGTTATTTGTGTGGGAGACTGACTGACTAGTGACCTTTGGGGAGAACTAATCAAGCTATTTTTGGCTAGCTCCTGCAGTGTTGAAATATCATGAGGCATTGTTTCAAGTTATGGGAGCTTAAAACCAGTTAACTAGCATATAAGCAACTACTGTAAGGACCCCAGCAATCATTCTAAGCTTCTTACACTGGCTCTAAGGATAAACGTTTTAAATTTCCTTCAGCGGTGATTGGGGTTGGAAAGCGCAGGTGACAAGTGACCACAGCAGGTGACTCCCTCCTGAAGGCCCCTCCCGATGAAGAGGTGAGCTTAGGGCTGGCTCAGACAGTGCTTCCGAAATTCCCCCTGCGCCCAGCTGAGACCCAAGATCTTTTACTTAAATAATGTCCCCTCCCTCTACAACATCTAAGAAAAAACATCTTCTTGGTCAGAAATAGAAGACAACTGGCAAAAATACATGATGAACAACCTGTAACTCAGACATACGTTAGAACACTTTGTTCTTAAAAGTTTACCTTTTTGATTTAGATAAAAATAACTACCATGTCCAAGTCATCCAAGCAACCCTTACCCTCTTAAATTGGGTTACACTACAGTGTGCCCGCCCTTTCTTCCTCTCTTTCTTTCTTTCTTTTCTTTTCTTTTCTTTTCCTTCTTTCTTTCTTTTTTCTTTTTTCTTTCTCTTTTTCTCTCTCTCTTTTTCTCTCTTTCAGATTTTATTTGAGAGAGAGAGAGAGAAAACACAAGCAGAGGGAGGGGCAGAGGGAGAGCAGGAAGCAGGCTCCCCTCTGGGCAGAGAGCCCGCCGGCCGTGCAGCTCAATCCCAAGACGCTGGGATCATGATGCTTAACCAACTGAGCCACCCAGGCGTCCCTACTGTGCTGTTTCTTAAATATCTCCTCGGCGGAATGGTTCCAATTCTAGGTCCAGGTCCGACCCCCATCCTGCATGAGTTTGGTTCTGTCCTCACCTTCAACCTAGCCATCCTTCTCTCTTCCTAAGTGATACATAGGAATATCCTGTTCTCTGACCAAGTTGTTTAGGTGGCGTTGAATGAGCATTTCAAATGTCCCATTCCTTCTAAATCTCTCCTCCCACCTCGTCAGCCTTCCAAATAAAAAGATCTGTTTCTTCTTGCCATGAGATACAAGCTTGCAAAAAGGACTTGTTTCCTTTGTGCTTCTTTATTAATAGGAGTTTTAGAAACATAAGTACCCAATGCCCTTTATAAGCACCTGTCAGTCATTCTTCACCACCAAGGTGAAGTGGATTTGGGGAAGCTATTGGTACCATCTTTCAAGTTGGAAACTCTTTGTCATTTTTTCCCCCTGAACATACAAACAGAGCAATAGATAAAAAAGTAATAAATATAATTTAAGATATAAGTGATAAGTATAGTTTAAGATTTGGGGCTGCTAGGAGTTTTACACTCACGGACACACAATATTCACATCAAACATATTTTTTATTTTATTTTATTTTATTTTATTTTATTTTGCATTTTACAGTGCTGGGGGTGGGGTGCAAAGCCCAGGGAGGTTAGAAAACAGGCATGCCCAAGGTCACACAACTAATACTTGAGAGATCACCATGCTTTCACTCTGCTGTACGTACTTAATGAGTATATAGACTCCGGGTAAGACTGCAGACCCGCATAACTAAGCTCCATTTCCAAGTAAATAAGGAAAAGGGAATTGAAGGGAAAGAGAGTTAATGAAACAGTAGCTGCAAATCACTGAGCCCAGCACCTGGCACGTGGCAAATTCTCAGTAAATGTGAGCAAGTAGTGTTGCCCCAGTGCCAACTCTTTTAGAACTTTCTTTTGGGGAGAACATTAATGATCCATCATTTCTTGCTTGTGGGATGGGAAGTTATTGACTTGCCGCTGCTGGGCTTGGCATGTTGAGCCCTGTTTCTGTTTATTAATGTGATGAGGTTACTTGTGGCGAGGGAGGGTCCCTGCTGCTTGGTGGAGGTAATTATCTGTGTTGCTGTGCGGCTCCAAGATCCAGTTGCTGGCAAATGCTGGTTTCTTCCTTGCTCTCTCTCTCTCTCTCTCTCGCTTGCTCTCTCTTTTTTTTAAATCCCATTACATAATTTAACAATCATTTCATTCCGTAGTGAGATGAAAAGACTTTAGCAGCCTTCAGCTGGAGCTGAATAGAGAAGCAAATTATAGAAATCACTGACATTAGTGCCTGGCTAGGGCCGGATTGTTTCCTACTGAATATTTGAAAGTATTTTGTCCAATCTAATTTTAAAAGACCGGAGCCACTGGGCTTCCACTGCTTTCCTTGGGAACTATAATTACGTGGCCTAATGGGGCTCAGTGGTGGGACGTATTCTCCAGCTGATAGACGAGCAATGGAGGCATTTGTGGGAGGTCTGGTCACTGTGTTCCTTCAAAACAGGATTTGAGAAGGGGCACAAACTTATTTTGCTCATTGGAGAAGATATTTTCTTTCTACGCAAGGATGTTCCTTTGGTTGGCCTGCTGCCTATCACTACATCATAGGATTTTCTTTAACTCTGTGTTATAGAGAATCCACCAAACACACAACAGTAAAGAGAACAATATAATGGATACCGATGTGCCCCAAACTAGCTCAGCTACCACCCATCCTGCCCCAAACACATGTCACCCCCTTCTTCCCTTCTACTATTATTTTGAAACCAATCTTCTCATCTCACTTTTTCTAAATTCTAAGTATGTATAACATAAAATTTAGCATCTTAATCATTTTAAAATATATAATTCAGTGGCCTTAAGTACATAGTATTGTGCAACCATTACCGCTATGTAGGTCCAGAACTTTTCCATCACCCCAAAAGAAAACTCTGTACCCCTTCAGCACCATTCTTCCCTCCCCATCGTGCCTGGCAGTCACTCCTCTGCTTTCTGGACATTTCATATAAATGCATTTATGCAGTACATAGCCTTTTTGGTCCTTCTCTCAATGAGTGTAATGTTTTCAGGAGTCATCCATGTTGTATCAGGCATCACTACGGCCTTCCTTTCCATAGCAGAATAATACTCTACTATATGGATATACCACATTCTGTTTATTCATCTGATAGTGGACATTTTGGTTAGTTCCACCTTTTGTCTTTTATGAATACTGGTGCTTTGAACATTCGATTGCAAGTTTTTATTTGAATACTTGTTTTCAATCCTTTAGAGCATATGCCCAGAAGTGGACTGGCTGGGTCATAATGCAGTTCTGTGTTAACCTATTGTGGAACCATCGAACTGTCTGTGACTGCAACATTTCACATTCCCCCCAGCAGTATACAAGGGTTGCAATTTCTCCACATCCTTGGCAACGTTTGTTATTTCCTGCCTTTTTTTTTTATTGTAGCTATCCTAATAGGTGTAAAGTGGTATCTTATTGTGATTTTTTGTTTATACTTTCCCTTTTTTAATTTAAATTCAATTAGCCAACATATAGTACATCATTAGTTTCAGATATAGTGTTCAACAATTTATCAGCTGCCTATAACACCCAGTGCTCATCACATCACGTGCCCTCCTTAATGCCCATCACCTGATTATCCCATTGTTTGCACTTTCCTAAGAACTATTGATGTTAGACATCAGTTCATGTGATTGTTGGTTATTTGTATAACTTCTTTGGAAAAATGTCTATTCAAGCCTTTTGCTCATTTTTAAATTATGTTATTTTTATTTTTGTTGTTGATCTGTAAGTATCCTTTATGTATTCTTTTTTTGTAATTTTATTTTATTTTTTCAGTGTTCCAAAATTCATTGTTCATGTACCACACCCAGTGCTCCATGCAATATGTACCCTCCTTAATACCTACCACCAGGCTCACCCAACCCCTCACCCTCCTCCCCTCCAAAATCTTCAGTTTGCTTCTCAGAGTCTCAGAGTCCAAGTCTCTCATGGTTCATCTCCCTCTCTGATTTCCCCCAACTCACTTCTCCTCTCCATCTCCCCATGTCCTCCGTGTTATTCCTTATGCTCCACAAGTAAGTGAAACCATATGATAATGGACTTTCTCTGCTTGACTTATTTCACTCAGCATAATCTCTTCCAGTCCCATCCATGTTGATAGAAAAGTTGGGTATCGGGATGCCTGGGTGGCTCAGTTGGTTAAGCCTCTGCCTTCGGTTCAGGTCATGATCTCATGGTCCTGGGATCAAACCCCACATTAGGCTCTCCGCTCAGGAGGGAGCCTGCTTCCCCCTCTCTCTGTCTGCCTACTTGTGATCTCTCTCTCTCTGTCAAGTAAATAAATAAAATCTTTAAAAAACATAAAAATAACTCTTTTTTTTTTTTACATAACCACAGTACCATTATCACACTTTCAAAAACCCTCATGTTTCTTTAGTATAATCAAATATCTAGTCTGTATTCAAAGCTCTAATTGCCTCAAAAATTTTAAGAGCTTTGGGGGAAAAACTCATACCCGGATAAGTCGCATCCCTTGCAAATTGTTGGTATATCTTTTTAATGTTTTTAAGTCTATAAATATCCCCTCCATCTTCTTTTTTCCTTCTTGCAGTTTATTTGTTGAAGTAAAAAGGTCATTTGCCCTGTGGAATTTCCTGTTCTAGGTTTTCTAAATTGTATCCCCATGAGGTAACATGTTCCTCAGTTCTCTGAATTTTCTGTAATTTGGTAGTGGGAACCAGACGCTTGATCAGATTCTGGGGTTTTTTGGTTTGTTTTTTTGTTATTTGTTTGTTTCTGGCAAGGCTACTTCTTAGGTGATGCTATTATGCTAATCAAGAAACAAATAATGTCTGGTTACTTCTTATGTTTATTATGTTAACAGCCATTGAGAATCAGTGCTTAAATTCATTAGTTTGTCAGGGACTATAAAATAGTGATAATTTGATTCTGTAATGTCCTCTTCATTTATTACATGGAATGTCTGCATTTTATAAAGAGAAGATTTGCCCCTTTTAATTACCAAATTATCTAGTGCTAAAATTTGTATAAGAATCGCAATACAAATTCTTGATTCTTTCCCTCCATTTATCACTTTGTTAATGCATTTGGGTAAGTTTAATGCGTTTCAAGCCATTGCAGTTGTTCTTGTTATCGATGCTCAAATCTTCCCATCTTTGGCCAGTGAGAGCTTCTTCAGGTTAATACTTGAGTTCTTTCTAACATGACCTATGGTCTTTGATAGCTTCCTATCACCTGTGATCATTTTACAACTGTTACTAGGTTGCAGTATGGTCTATTGTGGTACTTCTTAAATTTCCTTACAGAAAGTCTCTTTACTCCCTCTGGTAGTCTCGAGAAGATGGTAGGGTTTCCCTACCTTCTGTGGAATCATTAGACCAGTCAGAAAAGGCACTGGAAACGCATTCATGAAACTCACTTCATGAGTGTCACTGAGTTTCTACTAGGCATACATGGTGTTGATGTTAAGAATGTACATTTGGACAAAGCCAAAACCATCAATGTGATTTCATTGTGGGTCCACTTTAGTTGTTTCTAGTGTCTGGTCAGAGATCGATTGCTAGTTATTCTGAATTCTTATCATATAATTACAAAAAAATAAGTACTTAATAATAAGATGCCATTTGTTGATGACCTTTCTTTTTTCTATTTTTTTTTTGAAAAAAAAAAAGGGAGAAAGTAAGAAAATGAATGTTTCTTAATGCTAGAAAGTGAATGTAAAACCGAATGAATTGCTTTTCCTTTTCTTGTCTCTATTTTCCCATTAAATGAGAGGTGATTATTTTCTGCCTGTTTGATAAAGTTGCTTGAGTGCTGTAATGAGTTTATATTTATAGAGAACTTGAAGCTTTTTGGATGAAAGGTGCTAAATTAAGGCTTATTGTTTATTGAATTTATTTGATGTGTCTAACCTCCTGTGAACATTTGCTGAAGTTAATTAAAAACAGTCCCCATTCTGACAGTTTACAGTGCCACTTACAAACCAATAGCATAAACAGTGTATACTTTATTGTCCTAATGTCAGATTGCCTAGAAAACTATAGTTCTTTGAGACAGGGGAATGATCTACTTTTGTAGGAAAGATGAGATCAATTGCTGGATAAAAACACAGAGATATTCTCAACTACATCTGAACCACCTAGCTTCCCTCATTAAAAAAAAAAAATACTTAGAATATGGGGATTTTCCTCGATTTCCAATTATAATTTTTAGGTTGGAAAATTTAAAAATAATCTTTTTTTTCTATCATTTGGAAAAAAATTAAGATATAAGTTTATGTTTTCTATACTGTTGTTTGATCACTTCTTTTTTATAGGAACGACATTCTAAAGCAGCCAGCTGGAATGACTTAGGCTTTCTTAACCCAGTGGAAGCTATGAAGTGTGATTATAATCATGGCATGTTTGCTTCCTTTGCCAGTTGGTGATGGAGTTTTGTGGTGCTGGCTCTGTCACTGACCTGATCAAGAACACGAAAGGTAACACCTTGAAGGAGGAGTGGATTGCATACATCTGCAGGGAGATCTTACGAGTAAGTGACAACACAGAGTCTCTTGGGAGGCATTGAACTTTGTAGCAACCTTCTGCTAACATTCACAAAAGTATTGCATACGTGTTTAAAGCTTTACTCTAACAGTGATGGTGGTAGTGGTAGTTTTAGGGTCTGCTCCCATGAAGGCGAGAGCCATTCTGAACAGGCTACGTGCACTCTCATTTAGAGGGTTAACGTTGTGACTTCCCTTACCATAGGATTCATTTCCCATGATATTTCCAATTAGAAATCTGATTTTAGATCAAAGAGATAAGGTCTCACTTAGGAAATGACTTTTTTAGAGGTATTTTGATCACTCCATTTGAATTGTCCATTTGTGAAAGTTTATAACGAGATTAAGGATTACATGATATTTACCATTTTAGCATATAGAATCTAGTTTAACTGATTTTAAATTTAAAAAAAATTATTTGAGTTTGTCTGTTAAGCTGATCAAAATAACTGGACATGACTATGTCTGTCCAGTTTTGCCCACTGATCTCAATCAGGCAAACTGGACAATGGTGTCATATTTACTGAGATCAATTCAGAGAGAAGAAAATAGTTGGTCATATTTTAGTTCAGTCAGACTAGTTGGATTATCTCTTGCTACTGATTTGGAGGCTAATGTGTATTCACTGAACATTCTTACTAGATGTGCTTGGCAATCTAATTTATAAGCTCTTCCTTCTTAATCTAAGGGAATAAAAGTTAAAACTATTTTCATGATGTGTCCAAGATGCACTTTTGAGAGAAAGATTATGTGCTGCAAATCTGCAGCAACCTTCTGCTGAATGGATGGATGGGTGGATGGATGGGTAGATGCAAGACATTAAAAATATTCAAACCACATCAGGCAAAACAAAACAGTAAGTGAACTTTAAAAACAAAATTTTTAATAGCATAAAAGTCAAATACTTAGAAATAAACTTACAGAAAGGTGTGAATAACTTCTACACTGAAAGCCACAAAATATTACTGAGAGAAATTAAAGAGGACCTTAATAAAATGGAGGTGTATACAATTTCACAGATAAGAATACTTAATATTTTGAAGAAGTGATTTCTCCCTGGTTTGATCCATGGTTTCAATGAACTCCCCATCAAAATCCCTCTAGGTATAGCTGCGGATAATGACAAGGTGAGTTTTAAAGATTGCCTTGCCAAGAATAGCAAGACAATCTTGAAGAGGAAGGAGACAGCTGGAGGATTTATGCTGCCAGTTAGCAAGACTTATTATAAAGCTACTAAGTAAATAAAACAGAGTGGTATTGTCACAAGAATAGACAAATGGTCAGGGGAACAGAATCATGAGTCCAGGAACAGACTCACTTGATCAGGACACCTGATTTATGGCAGAAGAAGTACTGCAAAGCATGAGTGCAAGGGTACTTTCCTCAGTAAATAGTGCATGTTCAACTGAAGAGTCATGGGAAAACATGAAACTTGATATCTGCTTTATACCATATTCAAAAATTAATTCTAGCTTGATTAGGGATATAAATATAAAAGATAAAAAAAAATAAAACTCTTAAGAGCAAACAGGATAAAACTTCCATGGCATGGGGTGGGCAAAAAGATTTCTGAGCCCAAGACAGAATTTGAATGGGAAACAAGGAGGTATGGTTGCTGCTTTCCTTCAAATCTGACATTTATTTTTGAGTGTTGAGGTGCTTTTGTGTAAACTTCAGTTGAATTTCTGACTTAGGATTTCACTCATTTAGAGAACGCACAAGGGGTTATTTAGGCCAATTATTTAGGCCCCCGTGAGTCCAAGAATATGTTGGATCTTCATGGCTGTTTCTGCAATACACCTTTCTGCTCTGGTGAGGAACCTTGGAATGGGGAACCCAGGGGAATCAGCCATGAGCTCTCCAGGGTTCTGAAAGCAGCAGGATGTCTCAACCTATGAGTACCACTCAGTACTTGATTATTTTCTTCCAATATATTTTCCCAGAAGATACTGGCCTTTGAGGTAAGGTGGCTCATTGGAAGGAACATTCAATCACAAGATATTTTAGACATAATTCTCCTTGCATCATATGATCTCATTTACTACAATGTTTGGCTCACTTATGTGCTCTGGTACCTGCTTCCAACCACTGTGCTAGTGAAGGAATGTGGAGATCTTCAGTCCCTCTAAGTACTCACAGGATGTTAGTATGTTGTAAAACCAGACATTTTAGTCGGCTTGATGCCTACTTTGAGCTGAACTGACTAGAGAGGAAAGGTAATTTTTCAAACCCAAACAATGGGTCCAGCTTCTCACATGGTTTACATTTACTGATCTTCCTGAATGTATACATGGATCAAATTTTGGGGGCATCCAGATTTTCATGCTGAGTTTTTCTAACACAGGAATTCAGATATTTAGTTTTGTTTCTTTTTGTGTCAACCTCATCTTTCCATGCCAGAGTTTCATCATTATGGAGGAAAATTAAAAGTAAAGAAAATTATAAATAATAAAATGACATTAATTGCATATATAGTATGTTGAATTAGCAAGTGTTAGCATAATGTAATTTGCTTCAAGACTCCAATTTGAGTTTTTTTTAGGTTATACTTTGAGAAACGTATCACTACCTTAGAGCAAGTCCATAGATTTCAGAACTCACACCACAAATACGACAGAGAGTAATTCATGGAGAAACAGGACACAGGTTTGGATGTCACCAAATAATCATTTCATACATTGAACACAAAGTCACAAATCTCATAAAGCACTAAAGATGACAGTTACAGATGTCAACAAAGGAAATAGAAACTGCTATTTTCTTTTTTAAAATGTGAGCCACATTGGCTAAAGGCAATGGGGGATTTCTTGACTGGTCTGAGAAATACTTGATTGTGCTTAATTAAAATTATATGATACAATGTAGTCTTTAACTTTTTTTTTCTACTAAGTTTTTATCTAAATTCAAGTGCGTTAACATATAGTGCAATATTAGTTTCAGGAGTAGAATTTAGTGAGCAACTTTTAACTCTTGAATTCAAATATTGTTAAAAAAAAAAAAAAGAGTGGCGGACTTAGTTAAATCAGGTTAGTTTTCCTTATGGAGACTATATAGATGTTCCTGTTATAAACTAGCACATGCAGGCAGTCCTCACTTTTCATAGTACTGTTAGCTAAAACTCGTGCATGCTAGAACCACATCATTGTCCTCGTGGGTTCGTTGCTACCTTAGATCATAGCTGATATGTAAGCAGTTCACTTAATACAGCAGCACACATTGCAAAGACTGCTTCTGTATTTCAGTTTATATTGATCAATTACCTAGTTTAGAACAGCACTATACACATGTGGAAGACCTGAGTATGATAACGAAGGTATCCAAAAGAAAAAAAGGAAAGAAAGAAAGTAGCTCTGGGTGAGTTTACATTTTTTTTGGATCATTGACAACCCAAATAATTTATTTGCATCTTGGCTTACGTTCTCCTTAACCCTTCTTAACTCTCTGTTACTCCAGGGGCTGAGTCATCTGCACCAGCATAAAGTGATTCATCGAGATATTAAAGGGCAGAATGTCTTGCTAACTGAGAATGCAGAAGTTAAACTAGGTAAGAACAGAATCCAGTGAGTGGAGGAATCAAAGGAATTGATAGGATTATTTCAACAGCTGGTTGGTTTTGTTGTTCTACTTCTTTTAATGAATGTAAATTTGTCACCATGAATTTGAAGGTCATTGTACTAAGGAATGATAGGAAAATGTTTCTTTGTCCATTTCAAAACATGTCTAAAAGCATTTGACAAGTGAACTGGTATACAATGTGGCAGACAGAACCATTTGCTTAATATGTAGAAATAATTCAGGTTTTCTCAAGCAAAACCCTTTAGATTAGAAGTGGCTGACCTGGGGCACCTGGGTGGCTCAGTCATTAAGCTTCTGCCTTCAGCTCAGGTCATCATCCCAAGGTCCTGGGATCGAGCCCCGATCAGGCTGCCTGCTCAGTGGGGAGCCCACCTCTCCCCCTCCCACTTCCCTTGCTTGTGTTCCCTTTCTCGCTGTCTCTCTCTGTCAAATAAGCAAATAAATAATTTTTTTTTAAGTGACTGACCTTGAAATGGTTCCTATATCTCACCATTTGTTTACTTTGTTGCTGCTATAAGAGAACAGCGATGACCCATTTTTTTTAACTGAAAAATATCCACATTTAGACATATTTAGAATAATGAATTCCTGCTATGTTCCCATATGGTTTAAGTTATATTTACATCGACTTCATTATTACCTAGGGCACCTGTATAAAAGGCGTGTTCAGTATTCTACTTTGAATGCATGCTGGTTATCCTGCTTGCATTTGCTGGAGTGATTAGAGAGGGAACCCTTTCCCTTGGTGCTGGGATTGTCCAGATAAGGTCAAGAATCTCTCCGTGCTCCACAAGCCCCTCCATCTGCTTGGTATCTCTGAGTAAGCGCACGAAGTGACAGCTATCCCTAAGATACTCAGTTTGTCATCTAGAAAGGAGTTATTGGCCATATGATTGTTTATTTTCAAAGAGATTGAAATACATCCCATGTTTATATCCCAAACATTTGTTCTTGTCTTTTTGTTAAAATATATAACTTCCATTTTTTTCTCAGCATTTGGGGCCAAACTTTCATCTCATGAATATTCCCTCTTAAAACAAAAACACACATTCCTTAGGGAAGGCGTGTGTGTGCGTGTCTGTGTGTGCATGTACGTGTGTTCGTATGGACTGCCTAAATAATCTATCCTCAGAAGCTTCGCTCATCACTGATTAACCGTCACTTGTTGAGAGAATACTCTGTTGGTCCTGGACACACCCCTTTATATTACAGCAACTCTGTGTCAATATCATCACCCTCGTTTTACAAATTTGGAAACTGAAGCTTAAATTTTGATCTGCTAGCCTCAGCTCAGATCACTAGTATATGGCAGAAATGGGATGCAAACTTAAGCAATCTGACTCCAGAAACTTGGCTCTTAACCACTTTCTTTGTATCCCCCAAGTATTCTCTTCGATGGCAAACAAGCTGGCCTTTGATTTAACACCTGTATTTGGCCCTTACGGGCCCTTGGTTTAACCAAATACAATATTTTGGGCTTTCCTTATTGGTATACTTTAGACATTATACATGCATTTTAAAAATAGACATTCACAATAGTTAAAGGGAAGAAGCAACCCACGTCGGCCATCCACAGATGAGTGGATAAACGCAACATGGCATGTACATATGATGGAATATTCCTGAACCTTAAAAAGTTAGGAAATGCTGGCCCATGTTCCAACATGGACAACCCTTGAGGTATTACGCTAATTGAAATAAGCTGGTCACACAAAGGCAAATACTGTATGACTCCACTTATATGAGGTATCTGTAATATTCCAGATTTATAGAGACAGAAAGTAGAATGGGGAGAGGGGAGAATGGGGGGTTATTGTTGAAATGAAACAGAGTTTCAGTTTGGGAAGATGAGAATGTTCTGGAGTTGCATTGTGGTAATGGTTGCGCAGCAATGTGAACATATTTAATGACACAGAACTATAACCGTAAAAATAACTAAAAATTGTGAATTTTGTGGTATGCTTATTTTGCTGCAGTTAAAAAAAAAGGCACATTTATTTTATTCGCCATATAATCATCCAAGACTTTATTCATTTATCTTCTCTTAAATAGTGGACTTTGGTGTCAGTGCCCAGCTTGATCGAACAGTGGGCAGGAGAAATACCTTCATCGGGACCCCTTACTGGATGGCACCAGAAGTCATTGCCTGCGACGAAAACCCAGACGCCACATATGATTTCAAGGTATGACTTCCTCTTCATTGTTTCAAAACTGTGCCTCATGTCTAGTCCTGAGTTCACAGTGGGAGAATTCTCACATGCCTTTGGGCCTATGATTAAGTAATCCAAAGGGAGAACTGAAAAGCATTATTCGAATTTAAAATGATAAGACGCTCAAGTGAGAATCTTTTCCATGAATTCACCTGTTTTATCTGATTGCCTCTTTGTAAAAAATGTTGAGACCATTTTCTAGATTCTCTTGAACTTACTCTTGTTTCTTATTAGAAAATAGTTTTCTTATGAAAGTGTTGAATCACTGCATTGTACACCTGAGACTAATATTACACTGTATGTTAACTTACTGACGTTTTAATAAAAACTTAAAAATAGGTAACAAATTTTTATTTTGATTATAGTTTACATTTTTAGCAAAAAAATTATATAGATATGCATATATATATTGTATATATATATTCGGAGAGATTTTTATTTATAAAGAAAGCCAATTTGTTGTCTTGGGTCATCTTTTTCTGATTAAAAATAGACTTTCTCATTTCTCCATTGCTCAAAGTTTAACTATTGAAGTTTCTTTTTAATGAGAGCGAAAAAATGGGATGTTGGTAGCTACCTCATGTTATTTTTGTAGACTATCATGCTCTTTCATTGAAATTTGATTTGAGGCTTGTTATTTTGTATCATAAAGTGGCAATTTCCTAATAAATTCAAGGCAGTGTTTAAGTAGAGGGTGACAGTTGTTCCCTTCTCCAGGAAGCCCCCCCACCCTTTCCATTTTACTAGCCAGTAATCAAACATAGTTTGGGGTTACTATCCCACTCATGGCTGCAATGTCAGGTGACATTATAGTCATGAATCGTGGCTGAAAGTTGAGACGTTAAAATTGGAGGCAAATGGGATGTAGGAACTGTGGGTTTTCAGTGCAATAGATGAAGAGATATGCTGTGGTTTTTGTATAGACCACAGCACAACCTTAGGCCAGATCTAACACTATCCACACTGGCTTCACAGATGCATGGTCTTTTCACCAAAGTATTTTAGTGGTCACCTCCACATGCCTTCCTCTTGCAGATGGGAAACGGAGGCCCGAGGCCCTTGCAAGTACACACAAAGTTACTGGGCTTCTCAGAGTTGGGTCTTGAACACACATCTTCCAACTGTCACCCTCTACACAAAGTTACTGGGCTTCTCAGAGTTGGGTCTTGAACACACATCTTCCAACTCTCTTTTCAGAAGATTACCAATATACTACCCCGCTCCTCTATGATGTACTCCTATATAAATCAACTTACCCACAAAACAGCTTCCGAACAGTATATTTGAAGAATTTCTTTTTTAAAGAACATTTTTAGTTCTCCACATGTGGAGTTATTATTGAAATCAGGTCACAAAGATGCAAACATTGCAATGTCTTCAGGACCCAGTATCTCAGGGCATTGACAAAATTATTTGCCTCTTTGGAGAAATACAAGCTGAAAGTCTAAAACCAAAATAATCTCCTGTAAATGTCTTTCTCCTCTCAAAGTTAGTCACTGTAATAACCTGACAACAATCTGTCTGAAAACAGCTGCCAAGTTAAAAATTAATGTCACCAAAATAAATGTCATTTATTTCAACTGCTAATGATAAGCACATTTAAATAATTTAATTTGCAGATCCCTTCAGAGGAACCACTAGAAAATATATGTCCCAGACCAGATATGTGTATCCTAATTGACTATAAGTAATTCTCCAAACAATAGTTATACTTAACAAGCGCTAACTAGTTTGCTTTTGGGACACGGATATTTTTCACTGCTTTATAACATACCATAGAGAATCAGGGTGTTTCAAACTTTTACCCTTGGTTTAGCCTTCTAACTATTCTGAGTGGTTGTACTTTATGTGGGACTTCTTTTCGGTCACTGTGACTTCGTCATTTTCAATAAAGTAGAAGACAACTTCTTTTTGGCAAAGCCAAAGCTTAGAAGTATACTGATATGATCCCCTTTCCTCGGATTAAAGCTAAGGAAAATAGTTTGGGATCAGTGAAAGAATTTGGAGCCAATGCATAATTCTAGGTATGGACAAAGCCTGGTGTCTGAGTAAACACGGGGGGATTGTGCAGCACAGGGTAAGTTCAGAGGTACTGGAAGGTCCATGTGACTATAGAAGTATCCTAAGACATTAATAAACTGATGATTAATTTCAGTGTCCTTTATTAAAAAAATAAGGAATCTTGATGAAAGAACAGTTTCACTATATTAGTCATTTACACCTTAGTGAGAATTACTTTATTAGGATTGTCATAAGTGCAGGTGGTATGAGAGGCGGATGAAGCCATGGCAAGAATATGAGCCTCACCAGTCATTGTCATGGGTACAAGAACAGGCAGAACAAAAGGGTGAATTAGGAAAACCGGGCAGATGGGAAGATTTATTTCAACCCCCTCACACCTTTACAGTGAACCAGAGAGGCAGTGATTCTGGAAATATAATCTTTCTACTTCTTTCTTGGCACCAGATTTTATCCTTTTTTCTGCTCACCATTCTTAGGAATGTGGTCTGTCACCAGGAGAAAACTTGACAATATGTTGCCTTTCAAAACCGTTTCTTCATTCACTCAGCACCTATTTATTAAACGCCCACCACATGTAAAGAATGAGCCAAGCTTCATCTGTCCATGCAGTTTTTGATACATAAAGTTCATTTGCAGCCCCGTCCAAGTTCCGGTGTTTGGTACCATGCCTCCCTGGTCCATTTGACCCAGCCGTTATCTCCCAGCCTCAGAAACGTGTGTCAACACTTTGGGCTTTCATGTGCTGTAGATCTTACCTAGAGGGTATGTTTGCAATAAAAGATGACTTGAAAGCCACCAGGTTTTGTTAGATTTCACAAAAGCCCTTCCTTAAAAATACAGACCAATGTAAGAGAAGAATATAATTTTATTATTTGATTTATTAGTCATTGATTATCAGCTACTATATGAGTACCTTGAGATATCTACTATTTAAGATAACTTCAAAGACTGGTATAGATTTTTCTAGGGACTACCATAATTCAATAAAAGAAAGGCCTCTGTAGGAAGGTCATCTGAAGAGCTCGTGCTTTTCGGTGCAATCTGGTTTTGTCTGATACCTACCAGGCATGGTAAGTAACTGATTGGAAATAACCCCTAAGGACGAACACCAGAATCTCATACGCCTGGTGTGTTCACTTTCCCCTAGAGGCCCTTCCTTTCTTGTTTTCAGAAATTCTGTCAAAACACTTCAGGCAAAAGGAAAGGTTTCATTTCCCTGATAAGTGTGTGGGGCAATAATGAGTGCTTTCTCATTTAATAACAAGCATTCAAAGATTTAAAATTAAGAAAGCTATTCAAAATTCCTAAGCTGTTTAAATTGTTATTTTTGAAATTTGAATTTCAGTTCAGTTGGATGGGAGTTGTCAAGGGTTTTACCGTCCCGTGGATCTATTGCTTTAACGGAACTACTCACACTAATGAAAGTTCTCTGCAGCCAAATTCTCAGCAATAGGGAACTGGTGGAGTGAAGCCAAGAGCATCTGGCCAGTGGAATACCATGCAGCCATTTTAGCAATGAGGCAGCGTGCGTGCTGAAGCTGGACAGATCCCAAGATAGAGTGTTAAACGCTAAGAGCAGCTCACGGTGTATAGAGTACACAACATCTAGTCTTACTAGTCCCTACCCCATGGATATATGACGTGGGAATGGAGAGCTTAACGTTTTTATTTTGTATATATTTTTTATATATTTTATTTTATGTATTTTTTTTGTTCTGTGCCCCCCCCCATAAACTGACCTTGCTTTTATGTTAAATTAGTATAGAAAAATCCGGTGAAACAGCATAGCCCCTCCCTCACTCCCCAACTCCCGCCCCATCCTCTGGCCCAACCTGCACTGATGTTGTATGTTAGTCACCTCAAGTCTGCTTACGGGACTTTGCACACAGGTGCCGTGGATCATTGGCAGCCCTGGGTGTCTCTTCCGGGCTCAGGTGAATGTTGTACTGGGGCTGTGGAGCGAGCTCGCAGGCTCCCATGTTACAGATAACTGGCTTGAATCAGGCAGGCTGAAAGGAGAAATCGCGACTCATGGGGCGTCACCAAGATTCACGCAGGGTGTGATGCGAGAGGACAGTACTCAGATTGCAGAATGAGGTTTACATTCCCAAGTGAGGCCCGGCCTCAGTGTACTGCTGAGAGTCAAACAACTCCCTGCCTTATTCGGAAGGAGGGAAGGATGATAGAGATACGTGTTATTATCACCCGTAAGAAGCTGACATTCCTATGAAATGCGTTCCTATGGCTTCATGCTCCTATCCACCTGTCTAGAAGTCCTCGTTGAGACACAGCAGGACCCCCCGTCCCCACCTGCATGTCCCCAGCTGGAGGTAATAAAGCTATTCTAACATTTCCCCTTGGGTCAGGTAACAAATGTGGATGAACGAGGCCCTGAAGATTCTTGCCCTCAGTTTGTTTTATGTGGGAAATGGAATTATTTAAATTGCTCCCTGTTCCTGAACATCCTCAGTGATCTCGAGTGACCCAACCCCTTGGCTCTTTACATAGAATGTAGAATATATAAGTGTAAGGCCTAGTGAATCAGAGTGAAGCTTTTGAAGTCAGACAGGACTGGCTTACAATGTAGACATTGCCTCCTGTCTGTTAACCTAGGGAAGCTATTGAAACCTTCTGAGTCTCCATGAAATGGGAAGACTAGATCGTAGATCCCAAGGTTGCATTAGAATAAAGTGAGCTCACATCTACAGAGGAGGGAGCTCCGGCAGAGGTTTCCCGCTAACCTTCTGGATCTTTAGTTTAAGCTCTGGTTAACTTCCTGCTGCAACTTCTGGGCAGGGCCGTTTCTCGGTTCAAGCTGCAGAAGACTGTTGATGTCTTCAAAGCTGGATTTGTAGTCTTGAGTGCCTTGTAGGCTTGCGCTCGTCTGTAGAACGCCTTCACGTTCTTTCCATCCAGCCTGAGGGCTTCTGTGCAGTCCCTCACTGCTTCCTTGTACTGCTTCAGGGCCAAATGGCAGAGCGCTCTGTTGCTGTATGTGGCGGACTCTATGTCACTAAAGGACAGGCTTTCACTGTACTTCTCAATAGCTTTCTTATGGTTTCCCTTCTTTACAAGCTCATTGCCTTCTTCCTTCAGAATTCTGGCTCTCTCCACATCCCCAGCAGAAGACACTCTGCCCTTGGTGGTTGTGGCTTCTCTGAATTTGCCCTTAGTGTTCTCTTTGTGGTACTCCAAAGGTGAGGAATCCCACCTCTTCTGAGCTGTGACAGGCTGTGCCTAACACTTGGAGCTCCTCGACCTATTATAGTTGATATTTGTGCTTGTGTGTCATTTTTTTTTTTTTAACCGAAAAAAGCCAGCCACATCATATGAGTCAAACCTCATATTTGTCTGACACACCTTTACTTGTCTGCTTATGTTGAGTCAGAACCTGCTTCTCCATAACTTCTACCCATAGGCGAAGGAGCTTCCCTTAGGGCTCGCACGCAATAAATACAATTCCGTTTTTCCAACTGGAGCATTGCCACAGAGAGAATAACAATACGTCACAACAGAAGACTGTTTTCTGGTCCATGAGACTTGGTCAAGTCCACTGTCCTGGTTGTGCCAGTTATTGTGCCAGCTGTTGTCTGTCGGGTCTAGACTACCTTGCTATCCTCTGCTTTGGGATAATGGCACTAGCACTCAGTGAACCCCTTTTCTACCTGTCCATCTGGCTTTCCACAAGGCTCTTCCAGGAAAGGGAGCCCACAAGGCCGGAGGAGGTGGGATATGCCCTTTCCTTCTGCTTCCTGTAAGATGCCTGCATCATCTCAGTGACTTCGCTGAGAGCAGTGACATGACAGAGCTCACTGCCACCATCCCTGACCCTGGTGGGCTGGCTGCACTGCCGGTCAGTGATAACAATGCCAGTGTTTGTGCAGTCTCCACTATTTGCATTGCATTGTGTTAAGCACTGTGTATTTATATATATATATATATGTATGTATATATATATATGTGTGTGTGTGTGTATGTATATATATATACATACACATATATATGTGTGTGTATATATAAATATCACCTTATTGAGTTCTGGTATTAACTCTGCAAGACAGGTGTTCTCTTCCCATTCTAGGTCAAGAAATGGGTTCTGAGGAGTTAAGTGGCTTGCAAGCTAGTTGTCAGAGCTGAGAGTCAAATCTAAGTCTGTCTGTCTGTCTAGCAGGAGCTCTTTCTGCCTCTTCATGCACGGGATGGGGGAGGGGAAAGGGGCAGGGGCTCTTTACTGTGTCCCCGTAACCCTCTCTTTCCTTGTATAATTGGTTGAGCCATCTGCAAGTGTCCTTTTCTTCATGGGTTGGGCAGCCGAGCCCCAAAAGGGGTGCTCTTTGGC
Organism: Mustela putorius furo; assembly: GCF_011764305.1. NCBI lineage: Eukaryota > Metazoa > Chordata > Mammalia > Carnivora > Mustelidae > Mustela > Mustela putorius. The sequence continues at coordinate 73,513,470 of NW_025421987.1, read as the reverse complement.
TGTGTTCAAGTTTCCTGCCTGCCCGCTGACCACCCCCACCCCACACCGGCCGGAAGCTGCGTGCTCGCCCCAGCCTTCTCAAGAGGCACTAGAATTTGTCTCTGTTCCATTCGTAACGCACACAGGACTGGGCTATTAATCATGCCACAGGCCAGGCCGCACAGCGCCTCGGAATAATGAATTACCCAGCTCCTGCCAAAACGAGTCACACCATGGCCACAAAGGAAACTTATCTCTCCCCGACTCTCTCCCCATCTTGTTCCCCCCTCTTCCCTTTCTCGTCTCCTGTGATCTGTCTTGCCAGTTGTAATTGGAACATTTTCTCCCGTATTTAAGTTCTGAAGTGTCTTTGGGACTTGCTAATGTATCCAAAGGCTTAAAACAAGTCCCGTCAAGGACGTTTATTGCTGTCTAGCATGGGCAGCTAAGCGTAGCTTACAAGAAGCTCTGGGTATATATGGCCAGGAATATAAATGTGCCTTTTGGAAAGGAAGAGAACCCCAAGGGAAATGTGTGTGTGTGTGTGTGTGTGTGTGTGTGTGTGTATTATATAATATATAATACACACACACACACACTTATTTATTTATTTATTTATTCCTAATGATGATATCAAATAAGGGCTTAAAGAAGAAGCAATTTCTGGCCTGGTCATGAGACAGAGGTTGCATAGGACTTGGGAGAGTCACACCCTCCTAAGGGATTATTTTGGGACTTAGGGGGGAAGCTGCCTAAGAGGGGATCTGAGGTGATGTGTCCTGAATAAGAGAAACCTCTCTCTTCCCTGACTTCTGCTGCTTCCTTTGGGGGTAAACCAAGATCACCTAACAACTGGGACCTCTCCATTTTTCTACTGTCAGAATTTTTCCCCTCAAATTATTGCTGTCTATATATTATCACTAGGGAAGGCTTTTGGCTGTTCTTAAGTTTCTTTACATCATCAGAAGTCTAGAGGCAGGCCGTCCAGGGTTGGTGTAGTAGCTCATGGATATACTCAAAGCCCAGGCTCCTACCATTCTGCCCTGTTGTAATTAATTTGTTGACTTACTGTCTCATGGTTGCAAAATGGATGCTGTAACTCTAGATATCATGTTTTTATTCAAGGCACTAAGAAGTGGGAAAGAGTTGTCAAGACATCCACTGTGTTTGTCACTCATATCAAGAAAAACAAAAGCTTTCCCCAAAGCTCCCAGAGGATGTCCATCTGTGTCTTATTGGCCAGAACTACTTCTCATCCTTACCTATCCTCCTTCGCTGCAGGGGAGTCTGGAAAAACAAGCTTAGTTTTCCTACGCTCTGAATTGGAAGCAGCAAGGGAAATGGGGACCGAAAAATGCTTGTGGGGTTAGCCAACAAACAAGGTCTGCCAGAACCAGAGAGAGGTGACTCCTAGAAGAATGTATTGGGCAAGCACAGACAGCTTACCTAACAGTGGAGAAGAAGGAAATTCATATGCTTGAGCTCTACTGTGGGCCCGAGACTGTGCCAGGCAGCAGACCCGTGTGCATGCATGTCCCAGTAGCTCTGTTGCACACTAAGCAAGCTAAGCTCTGAGCGGTGTTCTGTGGGTAGTTGGGAATCTGGATTTGAATGCAGGTTCATCGGACTTCGAAGACTATTCGTGCTGCCTCTGGGAAATTGAAGCCAGTTTCCTAGCACTGGTTTTTCAGGTGCCTCTCTGGATCTCAGCACCTTTGTTGAGTCTCCAGCACCTTCATTACCCGTAAATGAAGTAGGAATTTGGAACAATTCTTTTATAGGTCCCTCATAAGTTTCACTTATAAGATGAGTACTCGGGCTTTTATGTCGTGATGACAATTAAAAGAGAAGTGACCTGGGGGACAGGAGACCTGGCTCTGCTCCAAAGCCGATGCTGAATTGCTCTGTGGTCTTGGGTACCTCCTTTCCCCTTGTCTGTGAAATAGAAGGAGGGAGATGCCCTGCGAGGAGTCCAACAGTCTTAGAACACAGGTTTGGCCCCTTTCCCTCTTGCGTCTTTCATTTGTTCCTTCCTCCAACAATTATTTCTTAAGTGCCTACTGTGTGCTGGGTGCTGCTCTGGGTACTTGGTATAAACTAGGCAACAAAACAAAGATCCCTGCCCTCATGGACCTTGTGTTATATCCATTCTGTGTGCGCTGGGGCCCGGGACACAAACAGTAAACGTAACACGGTATAGATTAGGAATGAGTAAATTACACAGATGTGAGAGGGTGATTCGTTCTCTGGGGCACAAAAGTGGGAAATGGGATGAGGTCTGGCAGGGCCCGAGGAGACAGTCGGGGGTCTCCACCGAGAACATGGCATTTGAGCAAAGGCTCCACGGAGAGGAGGATGTCAGCCAGCACACAGTTAGGGTCATGGCTGCAAGCAGAGGCGAGAGCTGGAGCAAGGACTCAGAGCCAGATGGTTGCCTGGGTTTTCTGTATGATTTTTCCCCATCTGAGGATTGGCCTGGAGCTCTTCTCTCCTGAACCCTCTCATTTCGAAGTGTTGGCCTTCAGTTGGCTTTCAGACCCACTCAAACTTCCAGGAGTTGAAGGCCACTTAAATTTGACTCTCCTGTGGCCCTTAGGGACAGAGAGCCTGGCCACCACCTCTGAATTTGTACCTCATTGCACATGAGAGAAACACTTGATTTCTGGAGATAGAGGGAAAGTGATAGAACCACCAAGTCCTAGAGATATTGAAATACTATCAAAATAGCACAGCCTACCATCTCCAGTCTATTCCTGCTGTGTTTCCTGTTTAATACCTCCTGCACTGTGAGTGACTCAGTGGTTTTTTTTCTTTTTTTTTTTTTTTTTGAGAGAGAGAGAGAGAATGAACAAGTGGGGAAGAGGGTTAGAGAGAGAAGGAGAAGCAGACCCCCTGCTGAGCAAGGAGCCCGATGTGGGGCTTGATTTCAGGACCCCAGGATTACAACCTGAGCTGAAGGCAGATGCTCAACCGACTAAGCCACCCAGGCACCCCTGACTTGGTGTTTCTGTCATGTTGTCAAATGATTATCTATATTGATCAACCCTAAAGCCCCAGGTAAGAGAGTGTTGTGTTCTCTGCTTTACCAGTTACTGCTCCTGAGTCAGTGCACAGTAGGGGCATGGGCTTTCCCCATTAGCTGCAGTGGGGCCTCCCTAAGCAAGGCCAGGAGCCCCCAGGAAACCTCAGTCACTTGCTGGGCTGTGCAAACATGTGTGTGTGTGTGTGTGTGCATGTGTGATGACAACTTTAAATACATCTTGAGATGTAACAAAGAAAAAGAACAAGAGTTGCCTTCTTGAGTTGTGTTCTAAGCAGAGAGGTGACTTAGGATCTGAGAACAGTGATATCGTGCAGGTGTGTTATTATCCCAAGTCAAACTGAGAACATGTAACATGTGAACTGATTTATAGGCTCATGAATTAAAGGAATCTCCCCTTAGTCCTTGTAGAGGGTTAGTGTGTGTCCCAGACACCTACTCTAAAGTAGATGACACTTCAGGCAAGAGGCTACACCCCTCCCCCGCCAGAAAGCCCCCTGTGGGCATGTGTGGGTCTCAGTCCCGATGCTGAACAGGGCTGGGTGTCACTCACGGGGTGCTCAGAAGTTTAGTTCTGGTTAATGGCTCAGCATGGATTTCAGAGTCCCTTTTCTAGGTATATCTCCTTTCTTGTTGCCTTGAAATTTGTTTGATGGAAAGAACAAGGAATCTTAACTTTGATCTCTGTCATCTGCAAGAGGTTAGAGGAGAGAATTCAGAATGACATACAAAATGCAGGGTATATTGAAAATGAAAGGAGGGTGAGATTCTTCATCAGGATTGTAGGCCATTGAACCAAATTTCACATTGTATGATCTTACCAAGTGTGCAGGGGCATTGAAGCAGCAAGCTTCCTTATCTGGTTTCCCCCTTTTTTGATTGGCTCCCTTTTGTGCAATCCCTAGGGACAATCCCTAGGGACAACATCCTGAGCCATAGACACAGAGAGGGGGAGAAGCATGCTGTTGCAGACTCGGATTGTACAGGAGGGGGTAATGGCACAGTCTAGAAAATTCTGACAAGAATGTAAAAGTCAGTCTTACCATAAGAAAGAACTTAAGGGTACAGGCTCTCTGTTTTGCATATTGCCTTCTTACATGATAGAAGATATTGTTCATTCACTCAACAAACATATCAAGCACGTGCCTGGCTCTGTCCTGGGCACTGGAGATTATCATGAACGGCGCCACCCAACAGTTTCCCTGTCCTCATCTCATTTGGTTAAACCGTCTGAAATTGCTGTCTTCGTAGGTCAGAGACAATCCACTAAGTACACATCTACTATATGATTCAGCCATTCTACTCCTAGGTGTTTACATTAAAGAAATAAAAGCCTATGTCCATACAAAGACTTGTACGTGAACCTCTGTAGCTGCTTTATTTGGCGTAGCTCAGGTGTTTACATTAAAGAAATAAAAGCCTATGTCCATACAAAGACTTGTACGGGAACCTCTGTAGCTGCTTTATTTGGCGTAGCTCAGACTGGAAACACTCCAAATGTCCATCCACAATGGATAAACAAATTGTAGTAGGGATAGCCACGGGATGGAAGAGCAGTCGGCAGTAAAAGGGAAGGAAGTACTCCCACACACTGTCCATTACATTCCAGAGAGAAATGGAATGATTGAATGTCTGCAAAACTTCAGAAGCTGCAAACTAGCCCACGGTGACAGAAACCAGATCAGCGGTTGCCTCAGAGCAGGAACTGGGTCAGGGGACAGCAAGGGCAGGAGGGGAGATTTCGAAGGAGCAAGTACAACGTTTTGGGGGTGCTGGGTATATTTAGTGCTGACTGTTTGATGGTTTCCCAGGGGCAGACGTCTCCAGACTTGCCAAATGATACACTTGAAATAGAAGCAGTTAATTCTATGATAATTATACCTGAATAAAGGTGTTAAAAAAAAAAAACAGCCAAATCATACCAGTTTCATATGGTTTGATCCACAGATAAATTTTGGTGATCAATTCATTTATAAAACCTCATATTTATTTTTCATATATTTACTGAAAATCCGCAGTGTGTCAGATCATACCGTGAAAGATGCTACCCACAAAAAGTAAAAAAAAAAAATAAAGGCCACTTTGAAGCTTCCTGGATGAAGCGGGTCCATAGAGGACTGGCTTTCCTGCAGGGAGTTCTGGAGCCGTTAGCAGCTGAAGCAGCTTCCTCTCCGTCTCCTGCATTTGTGATGTGTGTGCCTTCGTCTCTTTCAGAGTGACCTGTGGTCGCTGGGAATCACCGCTATCGAGATGGCAGAAGGTGCTCCCCGTAAGTACCCTCGTCCGGGTGCGATCTGTCGCGGGGCTGCTGTCCGCGGACCCTGCACCTTCCCTGCCAGGTGCCCGCGAGGCTTTCCTTCCGCTACGCGGAGCCGGCTGTGGGTTGGAGCGGGCGAAGTCGTCTTAGCGCCGCCAGGAATCCGTTCGTTTCAGAGCCGCGCGAGGATCTTGTGTCGAGAGGGGAAAGAAGGAAAGGGAAAAGGCACTCCGGCAATGTGGGTTGTTTGACGGATCCCGCGCGTCCTTGATTCTTGATCTGCTCTTTGCTCGGAGCAGAGCTGGGGCCGACCCGCAAAGCCCGGGAGCTCCAGCGCAGCACGAATCAGAGCGGGTTCCCAGCGCGCGATTATGCAAACCCTTGTACTTCGTGGCTCTCCCTCCTCGCATGATACTGCTGTTCGGATCTTTAGGTATGAGGCCAAGTGGTCGAGCCTCGGGCCGTCGGGGACCGTCCGTCGGAAAGGCCTTGTCCTCTGGCGTGTCGGTGCTGCCACGTGCTGCCGAGGGTCTCCAGCAGCCACGTGCTGCCGGTGACCTCAGGCTCCGGGGACTTCCCTGCAGGAAGCCGGCTCACCCAGGGTCCAGCTGCTGGTGCGGCCCCCGGGGCCCCGCTCCACCCCACAGCCAGTGTCCTAGCGTGGCAGGGATAGAAGGCAGGCCTTTTTCTCGAAGACACAAACTCTCACCCCTCAGGTCCACCGCTTCCTTTCCTCGGTCTAGCACACACTTCATCTGCCTTGTCCACCTCTCGCTTTCACTCCGATCAGACTTGCAGAGCAATGCGACAGGTGTGCCAGCCGACCAGGCCCCCTCCCCACTGGCTTTCAGGCAGGAATTCTCCCTGGAACTATCTTCTCACGTGGTTAGTGCTGCCTTGGCCTCTGCTTTCCAGAGGACCTGACCCTTCTTTGCCTGGCAGGTCATTCTGCTCATAGGGCTGTTTATCTTCCCATTATCCTAGGCTTTGTATTTCTCACTTTAGAGTTGGTAGAATTCATCTGTAGCATGATTGATTTGGAGTGTCTGTTGACAAAATTCCCTTCATTCGCAATGCTAATAGGCATTTATGAATCAGAAAAATCATATATTGCAGTCCAAAATATTATTCTCATATTATCATTCTTGATGAGTAGTAGAGGGGGCCAAAAATAAATGTCTACTCCCACAATCCTTTAGTTTTTAAGGAGACTATATTCTTACTCTGGAAAAAAAGGAAAAGATAGCCCCAGAGTTTTGAGAAGTAAACTACTGAAATATTTTGATTAAAATAAGAATGCGTGAGTGCTTTCTCTCTAAACCATAATGCCATGTTTACAGGTTGAGATATCTTAATAACTCTTTTACCAGAGCCTCTTTGCCTCCATCTCTCTGTTCTTCCTGGGGCCAGTGAGCAAACAAACAAACAAACAAATAAAACCCAGAAACAAGCCTGTCATGAAACCTGAAAAGCCATGAGGATATTTGGAAATACAGAGAGAAAGGTGTTCTGGTCTAGTGCTTTAGACTCTAAAAAATTTATGCGGATAGCACTGCATGTGTATGAACCTTCAGTGTGTAAGAAATGGCCCATCTAGCTTTCATTTTATGACTTAGACTTTTACAAATTAAGAATAACCTGCCATTTCCATGTGGTCGTTACCCTGATACTGTTCACTCTGAATCTGAGATGTTTTTTATAGCAAAGCAAAGACTTTGACCCTTTAACTTGGTTTTCTTACATATGAAATAGAAGTAGAAATGTTAACAGTGGACAGTTGATATGCAAATTTTATGAGACTTCTGTGATTCGACATCCGCTCTGTTGAATGCTCAGCACATAGAAGCTTGACAGTCTTCTGACTTTGCTCACTGGGCCTGTGCGGCCTCAGAGCCATTCGGACTGGGTTTGGCATCCTAACCTGAGCTGGCCCTTGCTTTGGTCTCTTGCAGCTCTCTGCGACATGCATCCCATGAGAGCCCTCTTCCTCATCCCCCGGAACCCAGCACCTCGCCTGAAGTCGAAGAAGTGGTGAGTCTGGTCTTCGGGGCTTTGCCAATCCTAGGGCAGGGTCTTCCTGCGATGCTCTCTTGGATGAGCTCAGATCCTTAGGTCGAGCTGCATGATGAGACCAACATATACCAAGACCTGGGGGGTGACTTTCCATAGGTTATCACTCATCTTAAAGCAGGTATTAAGTACCTACTATTTGCGCCGCAAGTCTTGATCACCACACCATCAAGGTAAGGAGCTAGTAGCTAAAGTGAGTCGTGGAACCCAAGTAATAACATGAAAGCTCTTGGATTTATCAGCCTCCTAAGAAATAGCTTGCCTGACAGCTCAAGACATCTCATCAGAGAGGGTGAGAGTTCCAAGAGTCAGCTGGCCAGGTTGGCTGGCTTTTCTTCTACTCCTTAACATGGTAATTCCGTTCAGTACATACACACACCTGGTAACATGAGGGATGATTTCACTGGTCTGTGCATAATTATTTGTAACATTTGTTTTTATTATCACTTTCCCTTTATGACACATGATACTGGCTCCTTATTTGGGGCAGTGATACAAACTTCCCATGTAATAAAGTTATTCACACCAGAAATTGACCTAATTTAAAGAAAAATACCAAGTGGTACTAGGCTGGATGATGGAAGAGCCCAGTTAAAAGTTATGTTGGCAGAGGGGCTCCTGGGTGGCTCAGTTGGCTAAGCCTCTGACTCTTGATCTCAGCTCAGGTTTTGATCTCAGGGCCATGAGTTCAAGCCCCCTGTTGGGTTCCAGGCTGGGTGTGGAGCCTACTTAAAAGACAAACAAGCAAACAAAAAAATTGTGTTGGTAATATACGACTGACTCGAGTTTGGGAAATACAGTTCTGTAGGTTACACCAGAAGTTGCACTTTTGTGTGTACGTATATCAGTGTCTTTGTACCTTATCACTGCGTAACAAAAATTCATGGCTCCTTTCTTCTCCCTGTGTATATGGTGTATCCTGATACCTCCCAATACATTCTTGAATCTCTGACTGCCCTGGCCTGGGGCCAATTCCTGGACCACTTAGGATCCCCTGTCTTTTTCTAGAGGCATATTCTGGTCTGTTAGAGAATGAAGGCTCAAGACCTTTCTGCCCCTTTTCATACTCATGATCACTTCACAATCACCCTGGACTGGGACCGGGACCGTTATGTTTCTCCCCTTCCCACCCACAACCTCACCCTCCGCTACACAGAGAGCAGTCTAAATCAAACAGTCACCTGGTAGTGACATAGCAACCCTGGTGAGACAAGAGAAAGGCACATGACACAGGGAAGAGAGGGAACCAGCCAGAGGGGACTGGCAGCCCCGAGTTGCCAAGGCCGGCAGAGGAAGAGCTTGAGGGTTGCTATTGGAAACGAGGGAGGGGGAGCAGCCCTGCTCCTCCTCCCTCCGGAGGGTCACTGTGTGAGCCAGTCATTCTCTCCCCAGCAACAGCCTTCCATTGGGCACCTGTACGGCACATGACCAGCAAGGCCTGGACACCCTGCTTCCTCCCTTCTCCCCAGAACAGGCTCCCTCGGAAAGAATTTGTCTTGGTTCCTTCCTAGGAAGCACCAAAGCCCTCTGCTAGCTTTCTGCTTGTTCTTCGTGCCAAGCCTCTCTGCCCCCCATATACACACTGTATATAGTGGGCTTTACTTACCCTGTGCCCGCCCTCCCTTCCCGCTCCCTGCTCCCTGCTGGACAGATGTTTCCGGGGTTCAGCCCGCAGAGGACAAACTGCCATCCACACGTGTGTTACGTTTGGTCAGCACATTGTGGCCACACGCCGTGTCTTGGGAACATTGGTATTAATTACCAACTTTTAGGAATCTGGGGACTGAGCACCACATTCAGATTTCGGGCCTTTTCTGCAAAGATGAGGCACTACTGCACGGCTGAGTGGCTCCTGCTTCTTTTAGGGTACCAGGTGGCCCTTCTGCCCATTGCCACCTCTCCCCAGCTCTGAAGCTGGAGTCTGTTGGTCACTGTGCTTGTCCTGTTTTCCTCTTATCCTGGGCCTGCACTGTCCTTTGCATGACCTCTCTGTTCCCTTAGCAAAGTGGATGAACAGCCCCTGCACTGCAGTTTGGGATTTTCATTGATCCCGCTCCCAAAAAGTGCAACTCTGCATTGACCTTGTTTGAGAATAAGGAAAATACAGGCTGGCTTTTCTCCTTCTAACCTTAGACAACAGGAAATAATTCTAGTGGTGTTGCCAGGAGCTGGATCAGTCCATGGACAGTGAGGAGGTCAGGCCTCCATCTCACCCAGCCTCCCTGACTCCAAAGGAGAGCCAGTGAGGAGTGGGAGTGCCGCACTGCCAGACAGAGGGGAAATGACTTGGCTGTTTGAGAGAGTGAGTGGGAAAACAGAAGCCCTGGTGAAAGACTCTTTCTCACTCAGAACCTGGCCTTTATAAGATGGCCACGCAGCCCATCCACTCCGCCGCACCCCCCACCCCAATCCTTGCAGTCCCTGCCCCAGGCCATAGGAAACAGGATGTGGCTCCCAATTCTCCACAATAGAATTCTACTTTTTTTTTACTACTTTTTTAGATTTTTTTTTTTAAATTTATTTGATGGAGAGAAAGAGACAGGGGGAGCAGGAGAAGGAGAGGCAGGCTCCCCATTGAGCAGGGAACCCAATGTGGAGCTGGATCCCAGGACCCTGGGATCATGACCTGAGTTGAAGGCAGATGCTTAACCAACTGAACCACCCAGGCACCCCAGTGGAATTCAACTTTTTAAGTGAAAATATGTAAGCGCTGCAGAGTACTTTCTTGAATAACCAGGTCCAAAGCGATTTAAAATAAGTTAGGGTTTGCTTTAATATGCCCTAGTGTTTGGGAGGAAGTGAAATATTTTAGCTGTTTTCTTTCATTTTTTAAGGGAGAGTATCCCTCTCCCTGCCCATCAAGAGAAACAAAACTCAAAAACTCCAAAAACTCCAAAACTCCAAAATGTTCTTTCCGTGTATTTTCTGGCTGATGAATGATAGAGGAAGTACACTATTCTCAGGGTGTATATCAAAGCACCGCCAAAGGGGGCACCATTGTGGTAGAGATGGGCCATGAACTCTTTATAATAAGCATTAAGTTGAGGGTCATTCCCAACTACTTGCAGAACCTACAACATACGGGACATATAAGGCATATGTGTGTTGTAGACTCAGTAATTTCTGTGTGTGTGTGTGTGTGTGTGTGTGTGTTTAATACATATATATGTGTATTTTATATATATATATTATATTTTATATATATATTATATTTATATATATGTATACATCTATATATAAATATATGATTTTAACCACAACCCCCAGCCAGGTGCTCTGAGTCCTCAGTTCTGCAGCTCTAAGACGGAGGCTTGGGTGGGTTATGTTCCTTGCACAGGTCTGTACAATCTGTTAGTTTCCCAGGTTTGTCACCCCTGTTCCCTCTACTGGATCATCCGGTCTCTTAAGTTCAAGGTTTTGACTGATAGAGAATGGGATACTGATCCCTTAGTTGAACATTATTTTCCTGTGCTTTAATATTAGGAAAAGAAAGGCAGGAGCACTGCTCTTTGCCCCTTCCTTGTTGGCAGGGGGCGTTGGGGGAAGTACCCACTCACCAGAACCTGGCCCTTTCCTCCCCCCATCAGCAAGATGAGGAGAGGCCTCAGTGCCCAGCAAGTCATGTGGTCAGGGCTCCCGTCAATGCCCAGGTGGCCCAGCCATTCAGTAATTAGGTCTCTGAGAGGATTTTAACCTCTGCGAATTAGAGGCCAAGGATGCTCTCAGCCCCTGTCTCCATGTCACCACGGGCAAATGAGCAGTGAGCTGGGACTCCCGTTTCCTCCTCCTTCTCTACACATGGCCTGACTCCACCCACATGGGCCAACCATCTCCTTCAACACAATTCCTCTCCTTTCTCTTCCCACCATGCTCACCCCCGCTCCCTGCCCTACCCAATGGTACAGTTTCCCACAGGAGTTTCTGGAGAAGCTCGGGGATAACTTCATTCCCGTAAAAGAGGGTTGGTCTGTTTCTTTCCCCAGGCTCTTTCAATATGATGATTCTACACAGGCAAAGAAGTGCTTGACGATGATCATTAGAAAAATCGTAACTGCTTCTGGACATTAATACAAGTCTGATGAATCACTGACCTCTACCCCTGAAACGAATAATATCTTATATATTAATTAATTGAATTTAAATTTAAAAATTAAATAAATAAATACAATGAATAAATACGTCTCTTAAAAAAAAAGAAAAATCTTAAGTGCCTGTCATTGGAAAGAGACATGAGGTTCCTTGGCCCAGCACACTTGTGCTCCAGATGAAGACCAGAGGCTTGGTGAGGTGAACTGGCTTAGCCAGGCTCCCAGGCTCCTCATTGCTAGATCCAACCTAGAATCCTTGCCTTCTGATTTCACTCCAAAGCTTATAGTCCCTCCTACTATTTTATGAGACACCAGTTCTGATTCTTGGTAGGTTGTCAGGCACTGTTCTTTGTTGTTGTGTTTTTTTAAAGATTTACTTATTTATTTTTAAGAGAGAGCAGCACCACGGGTAGGGGGTGCAGTGGGACGGGGTGACAGACAGAGAATCTCTAGCAGACTCCTCGTTGAGTATGGAGCCTGACGTGGGGCTCCATCTCACAACCCTGAGGTCACGACCTGAGCTGAAATGGAGAGCCCAACACTCAACTGACTGTGTCGTCACCCAAGCGCCCCAAACACTTTTGTTTTTTAAGAAATGACAAAGTTATTTGTGTGTGTGTGTGTGTGTGTGTGTGTGTATGTGTGTGTTCTAAATGAAATAATAATAGTAGAAAGCAAATATCAGAAAATACTTCAAATTAACTGAATTTTCTAGTAGTAATGTGACTTTGGACTTTGTTAAAATCAAAACAAAAATTGCTGCACGGATTTTTTAAATTAACCTTTTTTGTGTGGTCTCCTTGGAGATAATGGTCCCGTTGACTGTTCCTCTAGCATATCTAACCCAAATATATATGAAATAATTCCCTTTAAGAACACTACACTATTCGGTTTCACAGAGGTTGAACTTCAAATTTCTACCTCCAGCCCTAAAGGCAGAGAGATTCCCATTGTTTAAGCCTGGTGATGATCAGACTTGCCGGGACCTTGTGAACACAGCGATGGTAGTAGTCGCAACAACAGCAAACATAAGTACAGGTTATGATGTAACTGGCTCAGTGCTAAGTATTTCACATGTGTTCATTCACTGAATCATCACAGCAGACTTTTGAGAGAAATCCTAACAATATCACCATCAGCAACCAGGGAAACTGAGGCACAGAGAAGTTAAATAATCTGCCCGAAGTCACAACAGTTAAGTGATAGAGCCCAATGTAGAGGAGAAGGGTCGTTCTGGGCAAATGCAAATTCGAAAACTCAAACTACATTTAGGGAGTCCCAGGTTACCGAAAACTTTTAGACAAACTGGTTATAATGATTAATGTGATAATCTTTCAGGCATGTTTAATTCCTCGAACACAATTAAATATAAAAGCCAAGAACTCCAGGAAGATAAAGTGTTTGGTGAGGCTGGTTTTAGATCCGGGACTTCCCACTGTAAGCACCAAACATGAACTTTGTCTCCAGGCCAGTCCTGGGGGAATCAGTATGATTAATCTTGGGCATTTTTTTTTTTTTAAAGAGACAGAGCTAAATTCCCAGCAGCAGAGATGCAAACAATAAAATTATAGAAATGTACTTTAAACCTATTAGACCAATTGGGAAATAGTCAAGTGGTGTGCAACTGAGGGGAAGGGTTTTTACTTTTAATTAAACGTGTAATTAAGCATATTGATTCTTTGGTCACACTAACTTAACTAAGAGCCAATGAATCTTTCTTTGAAGATTGGTTTTAAGGAAGGATTATTTTCTCTTCAAATGATACCATTTTAAGAAGACATGAGACATGAGACATGAGACATGAGAAGACATGAGACATGAGAAGACATGAGATATGAGAAGACATGAGCTTTGTGGTCCTGCACATCTTGGCCCAACCTTTGGACGCAGAGTTATTCTCCTGAAGATCTCTGAAGGTCCCTTCCCACTGGAAGAGGTGGCAGAAGAAGGGCTCTGTACCGCAGTTCGTTCTGCTGAAGTCTGAACACACCCTCCTCCTAGAGATGCCACTGCCTTCTTTTAGGCGTCGGTATTAGGGAATGGAATGTACAGTTTTTCAAACCTGGATCTCATGTTTAAATTGGGCGTGATTTCTTTTATTTAGCACCTTCTAATTAATAGTTGAGCACTTTATTAAAGAAAGCACTTCCTTCTAGTTGCAAGCAGGAAAAAAAAGCGCCTTCATTTGCATTTCTCCTGAATATTTAACAGTTCCCTGTCTTAATTTGTTTTTGTTTTTATGTTCTCAATACTGATTTTTTCTACCTAGAAAAGCGCCATGTGGAATTTGTCTGTTTCCTCATGCGGGTTAACCTTGTTCTCTTCAAGTTATTCCTCAGGCCAGCCCGTTAGTCCATGAGGCTTCTTTCCCACAGTCTCTCCTTAGAGAGAGGGTGTCACGTTTGTGCCTCCACAGATTTGGCTGGTGGGCCTGAAAAAGAAAGCGTATTCAACACTGTGTCCTCTCCAAACCTCCCTTCCTGTCCCTCACAAGCACAGATTGGAAAGGAGCCATTTCGCACACTTGTCCGGAACTCACATCTGATAACCATGGGGGCATTCATTCGTTCATCAAGCATCTGGGGGCAGGAGGGGTGCTCTGGCTAGAGATGACTCAGGCCCGTGGGACACTGGAGACTGCCAGTGTGGAGGAAGCCGGAGGCCATGAAGGACACACAAGAAGGTGTCTACAGTGTCCACCCTGTTACAACTGTTTTTCACAGTCCACAGGGTGGCCGGAGTGACCCCAAGCATAGCTGGGTTCATCTACTTCTATGTTAAATAATTTAAAAGCTTGAAGTTAGCTTAGAAATTTGGGGAGGATAAAAATAGGAATAATCAGTCCTTTAAAATCACGAGTAAGATGAGAAACTGCTTTGACCTGGGCCGAAGGGGAGAGTGGTGCATCTGTGAATGGCCTCTTGTATTTGAATTTTAAATAACATGCCCACCGCTGTGTTCTGCGTGACAAGGACAGCTTTCAAGCCTGCAGTCTGTGCGGAGGGCATGCCGGCCAGCCCAGGCAAGCAGGCTCCTGGGATCCGCTCATGTTACTCCACAGCACTCCACAGGAGGGCGACGGAGAGCACAAAATGGATTCCCTCTTGCTCTGAGCAGAGCAGGGCAGCAGAGAGGGCCACCCGAGTTCCCTTAAGGCCTCTGAGGGTGATATGCCAAGCTGCCAGTGGAACACACCAGAAAGGCATGCTATATAGTCGTGAAGTAATTATTTATGATGCTGGACAATTTCTTGGAACTCTTAACAAGAACATGCATGCCCAACTCATGAATCATAGCGAAAGTCCACCGTTGTTTCTACCACAGTGTGGACTTCCTCCCCTGCTCACTGCCGTGGTGTCTCTCACCAGCTCTCCCCTGCCCTGGGCCTCTCTGGCACAGGGTTTATCTTTGAGGAAATAGTGCCTTTCTAGAGAGAGATAAGTGCACTTCTGGTATGAACTTAGTCCCCAAACTTCCAAGTCCTTAGGTTGATAAAAAAACATACACATACACCCTGTTCTTATTAATTAGAGAGCAAAGTGCAAAAATAATTTTGAAATCACTGGTTAGAAAATTTGCTTAACCAAGTTCACTTTACCAAGTAAGAGTCTTTCTCATTTCTATAAAATGTACTCTTCCTTACCTACCCAACCTTGATTTTGCTCTCTTCCGGCTTGCATTTTCTGCCTCATCTAGACAGCTTACCTCAGTGTCTCCCGATGTGTAGTGTGCTCAACCCCAGCCTTCGTTTTTCACCCTTTCCTGCCTCCCTGAACTGTCTTCCCAGAGTGATTTCCTCTTCCTTCTTTAAAGCTCAGGTCAGGCTCCCTTATTACAACATACCTTCCAGATATGAGTCTCACCAAGGTCCTTCTCTTCTCCAATTCCTTTTGGTCTCATGGGTGATATTACACATAAACTGTGCAAAAATGCTCTTATGCGTGTAACTCCCATACATTGCCTGAACTGTGTGCTGTTGGTGACAGTGGCTTTGAACCCCATTTTGCCTAATAAAGTTCTAGACCTACTCCGTGATTGGTTGATCCCTGTGTTGGCTAATGGAACCTATTTTCTTCTTCTTTTCATGGTCGTGTTTTAGAAAATGGAAGTTTGCTTTTTTCTTTGGATTGTCTTTTATCTGTGGATTCCTCTCTTTCGTGTGGCAGGTCAAAAAAATTCCAGTCATTTATTGAGAGCTGCTTGGTAAAGAATCACAGCCAGCGACCAGCAACAGAACAATTGATGAAGCATCCATTTATACGAGACCAACCTAACGAACGACAGGTCCGCATTCAACTCAAGGACCATATCGACAGAACAAAGAAGAAGCGAGGAGAGAAAGGTTAGAAGCACATTTGTATCTCAGCAAAGGAAACAAAAGAGGGAGCAGGCCATGGGCTCTCGGTATATTTGTAGGTGGCCATGGGGGTTTCAGATAGGCCTGTGTTATTCTTTCGTGTGAGGGGCTGCCTCTGGACTCGCAGCCTGTAGGCATCAGTGGAGTGAGACTGTGAAGTGGAATCTTCATGAGAGGGCGGAACTGTCAGGAATATTCCCTTTTCCAGGCCCTGACAAAAAGTCATGTTGAGTAATACTATGAAGTGGTTTAGTATGACAAGTGATTTTCTTAGTTCAAATGAATATTCATGTTGTAAAAACTAAAAATCGACAGAAAACTACGTAAAAGAAAAACACTTAGTTGACATTTTTCTATACCAGCGGTCTTCAATATATACGTTTTTGTGCTCCGAGGCTTATTTCAAATTTATTTCAGAAATCAGAACGAAAAGGGGAAAAAAAAGTCAGAACGAATTTTCTTAGAGTCACAGGGTTGCCATACTTGGTATAGAGAACATTCATTGGACCTTAAGCTAGAACATCATCTAATGTACTTCTTTATTTTATAGAGTCAAAACTCTTCTCTCTTATGGCTCTTGCTGTTGTACCACTGTCTCCTCAGTGTGTCAGTGGAAAGAACATGAGGCAAACTTGGAGCCCTGAGACTGTATCTTGGTTGTTTGAATAGAGACTCAGACCTCCTTGTCTAGCAACCTGACTATGGAGAAAGCTCACATGGTCTGGGGCAGGTTATACTCATTTTAAAGTTGAGAGTTGGTGGGTAGGAAGTATGGAAGGTTGAGCTATGGGGAGGAAAGGGAAAGATCCAGATGACAGACAGGGTGCTTCCTCCCTGCGTGGAGGCAGGAGGAGCAGCAGGGAAGGGGGAAGGAGGGGTGACACTGAGGAGACTTTATAGGGCTGGCGAGATGAGCCCGGAGCATGTGCGGAGTGGAGGGGAGAAGGGAAGGCCAGGCACCAAGGGCGTGAGGCACTTGGCCATGTGCTTTTTCTCACTTCTGTCCTGGACACCGTTCTCTGTCCTTTCTAAGCCAGATGGAGCACTGGAGGGTGGTGGGCAGCCCAGGACGGAGGGCGCTCTCCTTTTATTTGAATTCCCCTTCTTTGCATCTGCTGTTGCTGTCTGTAACGTGGCGAGGTGGGAGCAGGTGTGTGGGGTGGACGGCGAGCAGTGTGAGGCAAGACTGGGCAGACGTGAGGGCAGCGGGGGGCCAAACAGGAGAGGAAACCCTCAGTGAAGGTTCAAGGGAAGAGTTTCTTCCTGGCTGCCAGGCCAGCCTCAGGAACTCAGGGAAATATGTGATCAGGTTCAACTCAGGAGATTATGAGGTTACGCCAAAAAGGAGGCCCATCACCTGAACTACTAAAATAGTGTATGTCAACTATACTTTAAACAAAAATAATAATAATAACACTGTTCAATGTTTGGGGAACAAAATATTTTTTCCTTCAAGTACTAAGTAGAAAATGAAGCTTCATTGGCTATTTTGATGGAATGTAAAATTTTTACAGCCCTGGAAAATAAATACATACATAAAAATCCCAAACAAAAGAAAAAATGAAAATAAAGGAGCCCCATCTCCAGTTCGTCGTGGGTGGAGAGGGATGAGTGTCTGTTAGAAGTTGCTGGAAAGGGAACTGGAGGAACCAGGAAGAACCAGGGTTGAGAGAAAAAAGGTAAATCAAGATCAAAATATTCCAGCACTGGGGCGCCTGGAGGGCCTGGTCGGTTAAGTGCCTGACTCTTGATTTCAGCTCAGGTCATGATCTCAGCATCATTAGATGGAGCCCTGGGTCGGGCTCCATGCTGAGTGCTGAGGGTGGGGTCTGCTTGACTGAGGGTGAGAATATGCTTGAGATTCTCTCTCTCCCTCTCCTTCTGCCCCTGCTCCTCCCACCCCTGCTCCTCCCACCTCTCCAGAAAAAAAAAAAAAAAAAAAGTTCCAGGACCGATTTTTCATCAAACACGCCACGATTAAAGGCTGACTTCTCTATTCTCTAAAAGGGAAGCTTCTCTTTCCTTGGGCCTGTTGCTCCCAGATTCAAATTCTGAGTTCACATTCTAGCTCTACCCCTGAATAGTTACGTGAACTTCATCCCAGTTTTCTCTTTAAAATAAGAGAGAGGATATGATAGTAATCAGTATCGCCTGGCAGTGTCGTAGATTAAATGAGAGAAGGCATTAAAATGTTTAATACAATGTCTGGCATATACACATACTCAATAAATATTAGCTATTCTTATATAAACAGTTCTTTATTGGCCTATAATTTTTCAGCACAATTCAGAGTAATTTCTGAGGACTCATGACCTCTTTCCCTTTGACCTGTGAGTAGTATGGGTAAAGCTTGTGCCTTGGGTTGTTTTTGCATTTAGGGGGCACAGATGCTAGAATGTGACTCAGAATTCCCCTTTCTATGACAATGGACTATTTTTAATGTGTTCCTTCTCTGCAGAGTAGAAGAGTAAGATTCTCGGTAGGAGATGAACTCAGGAGTGCCCTGGTAATGTGAGGGACCTAATTCTGTTTAGGTTTAGAGCCATCAGAAGCCTTCTTTTTTGTCTGCTCCCCAGAAAGAGTGTCAGTCGATTGAAGTCTCATTCCATTTGCTCAGTTTTATCTAATGACTTAATTTATTTCCTCTAATACTTTCTCTCTCTCTTAGTAGCTCTAAGACCAGCTTTTGGTACAATCAAACAATTTAAATGAGAATTGATTTATGATTTTTTAACCTGATATTATTTTTTCCTTAAGATATGTGGATATATTCAAATTTATGCCAATAATATAAAAACAATAAGACTGAATTCTGGTGAACTATTACAATTGAAGAGGCTGACAAATGAAGGTTTTACCCGGGAGAGTAGAAATATTTGGATTAATTGCATGCTTCTTTCCCTTGCTAGGATTTCCTTTGCTAGATAAAATTTCTGCATTTTCCCTCAAATTCTCTATTGATTCAGAAAAGTTTGGAATAGTCAACTCTCAATGTGGAATATCGAAACACTTTATGAAGGTCTTTTACATTTTGGTGAAATAATACTCAAAAAATAAGAGGCTCTAAAACCTCACGCATATTTAAACACTTGAAGCTAACTTGTGATTTTGAAAAATATACTTGAAGTCCGTGTGCTTTGGGCTCCTTTTCACTATCCCTTAATGGGGTGCAGAGGAGGGAAGGCAGTGTTTAGTTCTTATCATTGGTGCTGCCCCCTGTTGGTAACACAACCAAATTGCAGTTTTAGTTCCTTTTTAGGGCTGCACCAATGCCTTTAAAGCTGTAATTACTAACCCACAACTATGAAAGGTTCATACGAATGTGACACCCTCCCTTGCTTAAAATTAAAAGCTCCTCCAAAATTCCCCAGTGCCCACAGAAAAGCCCTCAGCAAGGTATATATAAGGATCAGGAAGTCATATTAGACATGCTGGGCTTACTCATTCCATCAGCTTTTCTCATGGCCAGACATCTAGCCATTCACAACTCACTGTGAACATGTCATGGCCTGTGCTATCGTCAGCCTACTCACGTGGTTATATTGCTTACAATGCCCTTTCCCACCACTTTCAGCTGCCATCTGCCTGGAACAGGGCCACCAACATTGTTGCAAGCAAGGCCTAGCTCATTTCCTCCTCAAAAAACTTTGCTGGGCCCTTCCCCCACTATGACAAATGGAACTTCCCCTTTTCTCTGGTATCTCACTGTTCTTTTTATGAACTCCTATTTAGCATATAATATGTAGGAGAGAACACTAGTTTTAAAGTTGAAAAAATTCTGGATGGAATTCTAAATCCAAATCCGAGATCGAGCAACCAGTGTTTACTAAAAAGTCATTGGTTCTATCACTTACCCTCTTGTAATAGTATCTTTGCTTGAAAAGTGGGTAGTGTGTTAAAGGATTATGAAGCAAAATAAATGAGAGAACCTAAGTCAGGTATCTAGCAGGTGACTAGCATGGGAGACACTCAAGAAAGAATAATTTAATAATCATGGCAGATCTAATGACCTACTTGTCCATCTTGCCCATTAGATTCTGATCTCCTCCAAAGCAAAGACTTAATCTTATTCATTATTATGTGTTAACCTGCTTAACATGTTATTGAATTAAATGAATGTCCCCAGTAGGTCATTTAACTCTATATTTCTAATAGCATGCACCGTCAAATTTCTTTCTGGTGATATCTAAAGACAATAAGTCATAATAAAACTCTTGCTTAAAAAATGATTATACAGACATAAGTTAATAGTGGGCCAATGAAGATTGGTTTAGGTAGTCCTCTAATGGGAATTAACACAAACTGAACAATTATTTTTCAGTTCCTTTCGTATGAACAGCAGGCATTAGGGACAGATATGTAGAGTCAGCTGGGGCAGTCTTTTATGTGAATTTCATGTACTTGAATCCCGTTCACCTGGTGGAAACTGTTAGATCACAAGTCAGGAGGCCCGGAGCCTGTCCCAGGTCAGCATTAATGACAACTCTTTGCACCTCAGATCACTTATACATAAAGCAAGGGAGGTAGGATTGGCTGAGCTGTAGCATCTTCTTGTGCACTAACATTCTGTGAGTCTCTCTTTAGATGAGACGGAGTACGAGTACAGCGGAAGTGAGGAAGAAGAGGAGGAGAATGACTCAGGAGAGCCCAGGTAGGAGAGCAAAAGCCCAGTCTTATTTTCACGTTCTGAACTGTGCTTGTGTGGAACACACTTCCTTTTGATTTATTGGTTCATTTTTAAGAATCCAGCAAGGTGGTCTCATTTAATTTATTGCCCATGAACATACTCATTAATTTGGGAAAATGTCCCCAGGCAGACTCTTATAAAAATGTGGAAATCAGCGCATTCTTTATCTTGTCCCCTAAGATTTATGGTCTCTCTCCGAAGACCTTGTTTCCTCACATACAGAACATGTGGAATGGGTCGGAGACCATTATCTGGATGATGCCAGACTCAAAAGTCCTAAAACGATGACATTCAGGAGACCTAAGTGGTATTTTTGGACTCGAATTATTCAGTTCATGACTTCATACGTCTGAGAAGCCCACGTAGGCAGCCACTGTCCTTGCTGCGTGTCTTGGTGTTTTCACCACAAGCTAATCTGAGAGGAAATGATTTCCAGGAATTCAAATCACACTCTAGAGGGGAACCTTAAATAGAAAATGTCCTGCTCATTCCAGTTGTCATATATTGGACTCCCAGGATCAATGTCGCTCTGTCGTTCCGATCCGTGCCTTTCGAATTTCACTTGACATTGATTCCGACTTCCTTCCCGTCTGTTTGTGAATGAATAAGGTTAGTGTGCTCACATTGCCAGGATTTCTCTTCCATGAGAGAGGTCAGCTGGTGGCAGTGTGGTGAGTTGAGATGCACAGGCATATGCACTGTGGTCAGTGGCCCACACTTGGGAAGTGAGATTTATTGGGGAAAATGCACAAGCAGGAGGCTCACTGGGGGAAATGGGTCCCCATCCGCTAGCCATCCAAGGAGGAGACTCCGGTGGTCTGGGAGAAGTCATTCCCATACTACTGAGGCCAAGCTGCCTGCCCAGAAAAGGGGCCAGCTCAGTCATTGCTGCTAGAAGAAGCTGGTGGGTTCTTTTTCTGAGTGAATTCAGATCTACGAAGCTGAATTATTGCTCAACTACTAGAAGGGGGAGGGACATACAGAGCCATCCAGTTTTTCTCTATACCTGCTTACGGGCATTTTCAAGGTCAAAGACTGAAGGAGTATTTTTCCCTCCATCCGATGCTTTACACATTGGCTGCCCCCAATTTAGCTCCATAAAGACAATGTTTGTCAAGTAGTGACATAGAAAAGGAACATTCTTCTAAAGGCAGAGGTCCAAATGCCCTGCTCTCAGAGAAGCTGCGTGCTACTCTTCTTTTTCCAGAGCCCATGTCATGTCAGTGCTACTGATCACCCTCTGCAGAACCGGGAAGGCCTGTTTTAACTAGTACTTGCCAAACGGCATGTTAGGAGTCACTGAGCGGGCGGGCCAAACCGTGACTTAACACTTCGATAATTGTAACGAGTGATTATATCACATTGAAGATTATGTTCCAAGTCCTGTCTTAAGGACTCATGTAATTAATCTTCATGAAATCCTGGAAGTAGAAAGGGACAGTGGTTATCTCATTTTAGAAATGGGGTAAGAGCCCAAAGATGGCGCCCAAGCCACACACCAAGTTAGTGATTGAGCCACTACGACAGCTCCAATCGCCTGACATTGATTCAGCATTGATTTATATTAATGGAGCTTCCTGGTGGACGTGGTTCCCCATGTGCCACTATCAGTCCACAGAGCTTGTGGCGCGGGTACATGAGCACTGTCACTTGGGGTTTGTTTGAGTGTTCTACACAAAAGCTGGACGTTTTAGAAGACGTGTGCTCATGGAATCCATGCACTCTCAAGAACGAAGCCTTTTTATGTCATCCGTAGGCATAGACGGCAGTCACACAGCATAGTGGTTACACTGTCCAACCCAGAATGATGCCCTTGTCAACTGCCACCAAACCTGCTCCCCCCACCATTTGCCTCCCCAGTTGGCGTCACCCCCACTGTCCAGGCGCCAAGACAAAACCTGCAAGTCACCGCTCGCTCCACACACCGCACCTGTGAATAGGCTTCATGAACTCTGCCACCTTTGCTTTTCTCTGCCGCCATCCCCATGCCCCGCGCCACCACAGAGCCGCTGCAGGAACAGCCCAGCTGGTGGCCTTGCTTGACCTCTGCCCTCTGCAGATAGTTGTCCCTCGGCATCCAAACACATCCCATCACGTCGGTCTCCTGACTATAGCCTTTCTGTGCAGGGTTTCCATGCCATGTGCCTCCCCAGGGCTGCCTAGGTCCCTGGCCTCCTCCCGGGTCACCTCTCTCCTTCACTCTGCTCTGGGAAGTCCTCAGAGAGGCCCCACCTGTTCCCACCACAAGCCTCTCTACGTTTGCTTTCCTCTCTGCCAACAAGGTTCCTCCTCTACCTCTTCGTGGGACCGGCTCTTCATCCTTTGAGTCTCAGCTCATCTGGTACCTTCTCGGGGAGGTCTCCCCTGATAACCCCACCTGAAGCACAACCCTTCATCCCTACCCAAGCCTCCTGCCACTGTTGCTCCTAAACTATCACATCTTCTATAGAGCCTGTTCATGTATGGAACTGTGTTATTTGTAGTCATTTGTCTAATTGTTTGTCTGTCTCTCTTTCCCACAAGAAGATAACAAGAGAGAGAGTTTGTTTAGCTCCTACTCTCATCAGGAGAGCCCATTACAGAGCCTGAGACCTAGAAGCGGCTCACTAGTTATTGAATGGATTCGTTTCAGGTGCAAGTTGCCAGAAAGGTTAGAAGGGCTAGGTTTTCGTGAACAAATAGGAGTCTGCCCCACCTCCCTGTTGGGGTGCTGGGCACAACTGAAGACTAACTTTGAGTTGTTCACATGCAGTGAGATGTGACAGGGCAGACCTGGACCACTAGGAAGCAGGTGGAGTGTCTTTATGGTGTTTTCTGTCCTCCTTTTTGCTGTCTCTCTCTCTCTCTCTCTCTCTCTCTCTCACACACACACACACACACACGTGCACAAATGAGCACGATGCACAACTACCATTTTACAGATGAGAAAACCGAGACCCACGGTGCTTCACCAGAATCTAGGGATCCGTGAGCTTGAGTTGAAGTCCTAGATACACTGTTCCAGAGCCAAACCGTGTCACATCTCTTTAACTGTGATGCCGTGAAACCGGCCCTGAACGCTCAGACTTTGGCAGGCATGGGTTCACATTCTACTCCGCGGCCACCTTGACTCAGATGTTTTCCCTTCCTGGCTTATCACGTCTTCACAGGAGCAGCCTGCCATTTGCCTCCCGGGGTCGGGTGCAAGGGGTCACGGACGTGGTGCGGGGACAGGGATGTCCTCTTAGGAGAACACGTTCCCTTGCTGCTCCCCGATGTTTCTTTCATTTGGTGGCTTTGTTCCTGCCCTTCTTAAACATGCAAATTCGGCTGATCCAGGCCCTAGGGCTCGCACACTCCGTAAAACTGGTAGAAGCAGATCTTTACGTGTCCCAAGGGTGAGCGAGCCGTGTGGATGGTGCTGGAGAGAGGTGACATCTCTCTGGGGATGGGGACAGCATGTGTCTGCCCACAGTCACTGAAAAGGAGGCGGCGCACTACTCTGTTGCTCCCTTGACTCAGTTTCTCTGGGGCTGAGTATTGTAACAGAGGGTCTGAGAGCTCCGACGGGGTGTGTGGCTCCCGTCCCCGCCTCGAGGCGACCTGCTTGCCTGGCTGGTCTCCCCCAGCACCCGGGCACCGAGGGTCCTCGCCCCCCCGCAGGACCCCCACCTTTCTCCCTCTCCCGCCCGCAGCTCCATCCTGAACCTGCCTGGGGAGTCCACGCTGCGGCGGGACTTCCTGAGGCTCCAGCTGGCCAACAAGGAGCGCTCGGAGGCCCTGCGGCGGCAGCAGCTGGAGCAGCAGCAGCGGGAGAACGAGGAGCACAAGCGGCAGCTGCTGGCCGAGCGCCAGAAGCGCATAGAGGAGCAGAAGGAGCAGCGCCGGCGGCTGGAGGAGGTGAGGGCCCCCCCACCCCGGGGCCGCCGCAGGAGCCCTTGTCTCCCGGCCACGTCAACTATAGGGCCTCCAGGGAGGTGCTGGGGTCCCTGCCCTGTGTGGGGCCACAGCCCACGGGGAGCACGCACCTTAACGTGCAAAGGGGGAGGAGGCCTGAGCGCTCTTACACAGGAAGGACGTCCCTTACTTGGCACAGGGTGGCCATGGGACCTTGGTGGGACCTGACCTTGGTGTGGTCACCTCATGAGTAAAGGCCTCCACCCCTTTAGGTCTTACTCAGATATCACCTCCTCCGGGCAGCCCCCTGGAGCACCTTGCTTAAAATTGCTCCTCTGCCTCCAGCACATCCCATTGAGCTTCCCTGCTTCATTATTCTTATGGAGCTCTTACCCCACTCCCTGCACACCTTCCTGCGTCTTACACTGCGGTGGTGTAAGTGCCTGAGGACAGAGGCTTTTGTCTCTCTTATCCCTGACGCATCTCTGCATTGTGAATCTCTAGTGCCTAGAACAGGGCTGCACACACAGCAGGTGCCTTGGGGACCCTGGTGGACTGGACGGACTCATACAGGAATACATGAGTCCGTGACTGAGGTCACGTGTCATGTCAACCAGACCACAATGACTGGGCAGGCAAGTGAGGTGTCAAGTATGGAAAAGCAGGGTCTGCCTTAGCTACTCCTCTGGACATTGGGGAAAGCATATCCCAAGGCCAGTCATGCACCCTTTGGTCCTCCAGCTAGAAGGCCCCCCTGGCCTTCACCGGCAGGCGCTGCTGCCATCTTGTGAACAAGCATAGCCCTGGCCACCCTTGTCCTGGCTGAGGCCCTCACCCCTGTGGCCGTAGAGATGTTTGTTAAAGCCGCCTTCCTTTGTTGAATAAATCAAAGCCTCTACACAATTAGGCAGCTGAGAGCATCACTCTTGGGAAAGCAGGATGCAAACGAGAGGTAAACTAATGGCCCAGGAACAGGGTGGCCATTTTACAGCGTGCCCAGACACCATGTTGCTCCGCGTTAACAGTCTAGGGCGATTCACTTGCTTTGTCAGTGCCGCTGCCATTGGAGGCTGACGGATTGCGGGCACCAGGGGAAGACTGCTTTTTAACTGGCCCATCCAGGTCCAGCGTCCCTGGTTGAAATCAGTGAGGGCCTCTGTTCCAGTTTGCAGTAAAATCTCATCAACCTCATATCTCCTCATAGGGAGACCAGCAACAATAAGACCCAACAGTTGTAATTATTAGTGACTTCTGGGTGCCTGCTCCTGGGTGAGGTTCTTTGCTTATACCCAGGATCTCATCTACTATCATTCTCTCTTTGCATATAGCCGTTGCCCCTCATGCAGAACCTGTACAAACCCCACTTAACATACAGGAAACCGAAGTTCAGGGAGGGGAAGTAATTAGCCCCATATCCCAGGGCCAGTGTGTGCACAGGGTTCACACCCAGGTCTATCTGATCTCAATGTCCACACAAGCCCCAAGAAGGCAAGTATAGATAAGTAATCAAAGCCTTGAACTGCGGTCCTCAGAATTGTACCTCGCAGGCATCTGCAAGCAGTAGTAGGCAAGCGAAACAGTTTCCAATTTAAGTTTATAAGTGTCGTATTGTCAGGGCGAAGAATGCTCACTGCATGGGAAGTTTGAAGTTCACCATCTTCTATTGTGAGAATAACACTGTAGTCGACACAGTCCCCATAGTGCTGTGGGGCAGAGACCTTCAAAGGCCCAGGCAGAGGCAGCGTGAAGGGAGGGTGGGTGCTAATTCAGCAGCACTCAGTAGTGGGGCTCAGAGTGCAGCGATGCACCTGCCCACCCACCTCTGGCTCGTCTCCTGAGAACAAGTTGAAATTCCTCGAGGCTGCGTCCTGGTGTCCCCCTGCAGCCAGCCATGCCAGCTGGGGCTCCTGAGATGAGCCCTCGACCCAGAGCTGTGCCATATCCTCCAGTTTTCCTGAGAACCAGATGCTTCTGCTGGTTGGACCCCCACGTTTATTCCTCTAGACTCTGGCCACACCTCTCTCCTCACCAAAGCAGTGTCCTATCAGGCTCTGCCGCACATCCTACCTTTCCTGCTTCGTTCCTTGTGGTTTGTTCCATCCACGAGTATTTCTGAAGGTCACCACCTGCCTGAAGCTTCACACCCTGAAAACCCTTGGTTAGTGCGCTCCTTGCTTAGCAATGTGTTGCCCTTACTTTCAAGTTAAAGGCACTTACCGTGTAAATCCTAGAAAATGCCCACTGTCATCCCTCAGAACATTTCAGACACTCAAGAATGTAAATATGCCTGTGCATGCACACATGCTTATGTACATTCCCTTCTTTTTCTTTTTTCTTTTTTAATTTTAACATGAGATCTTTTGACCCTTGAGCCTGGATCGTCAACTAATGCAAAGTCTTTTCAGGGCATGCCTTGCATTATTTGTTTTGTTTTGCTTTCATCTATATTTTCGTCCCTTCTTACCTGATATGATTTATTTGGGCTTTATGTTTCCTCATCAAGTTGCTAAAATAACAATTTCTAATGCCGTCCAAAGCCTTTACCCTGTGACAGTTACTCTGTTCCACACTTTACCTGAATCGTCTCATTTAATCCTCACAATAACCCATCGTCTCAATAACGCAGCTGAGTCTCAGAGAGGTTAATGACTTGCTAGAGGTCACACAGCTTAGGGGAAAAATGGGTTTCAAGCCCAGGGGATCAGACTCCAGAGCCCACCGTCACTGCCTCCAGCCTGCCTCTCGGCTGATAAGCCAGTCACGTTTTCCCGTATTCTCTACCTGGCCTCTGTTTCTGTGGTCTTTTCCTCTAAGAACTTGAGGATTTTTGCACAAGAGCAAAGAAGCAGCCCCCAGCAGGTGCTCTTCTTTGAGATGGGTTCTGGCTCTCGTGCCCCCCATCAGAGCTGCGGCCAAGGCCTCCTCGTGTCTCTTCTGTGGCATCTCTGGAGTTTCTATCTTGGAGGTGGGTCTGCGTTCAGACTGAGCCGGGCACGCGCATTCACGGGGACATACCCGCCGAGTCCCCACTTGTACCGAAGGCAACAGCACGCCCAAGGACACTTCGCTTTACAAACCAACATGCATGAGCCCCAGCTTCTCATCGGAAGCAGAGACCCTTGTGACCACTGGGCACGAAGACATTATACATTATCTGTTGACCTTCATCTTGCTCCTATCACCCACTAGGACGAAGAAGAAACACTAAACGCTGCGATGGCTGTAAATTCTGAACCCCTAAGTAATAACTGTCCCCGCCACCAGGGACTCCCCTCCAGCATCCTGCCACTGCTGGGTCCCCATCCGTGTGTGCTGCCCTGGCCCACGGGGATGACTTGTGTTTATGGTGTCCAGAGGAGGAACTTGACCTACCCCGCTCATGGCGGCGGTTAAAGCCCCCAGTCAGACTTGCACATTTAGCTTCCCTGTGGGTACCTAGCAGGTAGGCATCCTGAGAAAATCATTTCCATTCTCCAGTAAAGGCCCATGAGATACCCCTTTGGTGATGCAGGGCTGTGTAGGTTGTAGCCTTTGTCTTCCCCAGCGATCTCAGATGTCCCCTCCTACCGGAGGTCGGGTTTCTAAGGAAGCCCTGCATGGCCTTTGCTATTTTTGAATAACCATGTGGATTTGGGTAGGTTCTCCATCAGTGTCTATATATTCTTAGGAGGACTTTGTATACCGGATATAGCCATTTATCAGCTACATGAAAAGGACGTGGCTTCAGATCAATGAAATGTTGGGTACAAGACGTTCAGCTTTTGACCACTGATAAAGTACAATTTATAGCCAAGGTCCAGGAAATTAATTAAACCTAGCTAAGGTGAATGAGTCCATCCACAGTGAGAAGAGTACAAAGAAGGCCTCTTTTATTTTGATTTAGTTCAATAAAAATTTCGATCACTTGGCCTACACAAAGTTCCTCTTGATTTAGTCTCCCTCACAGAGTTAGGGTCCAAGAATCAGGGGCAGGGTGCAGGAGAGGAGGCCAAGAATCAGTAAGGCATTTACCCTGGTCATCGTTTCAGACGAACCTTGGCCAGAAGATTTGTGGTGATGCTTAACTGTGCTCAAGCGTTTGGGAATGATTTTAGTGATTTATACTTTTTTTTTTTCAACTCTCTGAGAGCATTCATTTGGAGGAGAATATCTTTAAGTCACAGGAATAATCAAATTGACCACACGGACACCAAGGTGCTCCATGGTGGTAACTTTTATTCTTCAGAGAATTGTGCTAAGTTTTTCAAGCTGCCTGCGTCTCATTTGGTGCCTTTCAAGACAGTCTTAACATCGGCCAGTTATAGAAACAGCCAGTCCTAGCTCAAAGACACTATACTGCTTCGGTTCTATTACCTGAAAAAAATTTTTAAAGAAATACAACAGTATCTTATTGGCCAGTCAGAGCGGAGCACTAATATAAAAAAATGAGAGCCTGGCAGTCTCAATGTAGGTGAATTCCCTATAAGCCTCTAACTTTTTATCATGAGTGGCTGGGCTTTCAAGGACACTGGGTTCAACTGCCTTTTAAAAAGGGCACAGTAAAGGGGCGCCTGGGTGGCTCAGCCTTTAAGCATCTGCCTTCAGCTCAGGTCATGATCCAAGGGGGGGATGGAACCCCACTCAGCAGGAAGTCTGCTTCTCTCTTTCCCACTTCTCCTGCTTGTGTTTGCACTCTCCCTGTCTCTCTCTTTCTCTGTCAAATAAATACATAAAATCTTTTTTAAAAGATTTATTAAAAAAATTAAAAGGGCACAGTAGAATTAAAACATTTTTCCTCTTCCTAAAGGCAGTCACAAATATCATGAATTCATACCTCCGCTATGCTGCGCACTAGGAATCCAGTCTCTCCTGGTGCTCACCAGATCTGTGCGGGAAAACAGGCACTGGACCAATAGTTGACCCAAATAGCCATTCATTATCATTGGCAGGTTGCTGTTGTAGAGAGGAATGGTGGGCTAAGGAGCAAGTTTGGGGAGGGTGCAGGGCAGAGAAAGCAGCCCGGCCTGGCTGGGAGGTCTGCCGGGGGTTCCAGCTGAAGGACTGGGAGGGTTGGGGCACACAGAGATGCCAGGCAGGGAAGCCAAGACACAGTCCTGTAGGGCTAGACAGGCCAAGTTAAGGGTTCTTACATTTTTTTCCTGGGACTAACGGGAAACCGTTAATGCGCATTAACCAAGGGAATGCAATCAGATGTGCGTTATTTAAAGGGAACTCTGGCTGCTGAGAGGTTGAGTGACTGGAAGAAGCAGGGGTGGGTGAGAGAGCCCAGCTGGTGCAGGCCAGAGAAGGTGGTGTTCTCGTGGATGGCGGTGGAAGGAGGAATTGAGAGAAGTGGGCACATTTGGAAGGCATGCAGCCTGTAGATCGTGCGGAATGTGCCTGTGATCGCTGATTGGATGTTGGAGACGGAAAAGAATGAGCAGTCACAGGCAGTCCCCGAGGTGGACGGCGGCATCCGGGTGGGAGACCAGGTTTGGGAGCAGGAGGATAAGATCAGTTCGGAAGGCAGTGAAGTTAGGATGCCCACGAGGTGGCCAGTGGTGATGCCAAAGATGCAGCTGGATTATGTGGAGAGAGCAAGGATGGGATCGATGGGAAATTATGGCTTCTGGTACCGGAAGTATACACTGAGAAGAGAGGAGGGTGTGAGCCCGAACCCCGAGAACACAGAACAGGAGAGTGGAAGCCAGGAAAGAAGGAGAATTTGGTATTGGTATGAAGAAAATCAAATATTCCAGCGTAAGGAACAATTTAAAGGGGCTAGCTTTGCAGAATGCTGCCCAAAGGTCGAGTGAGATGACATCACCCATTAGCTTCAATGGCAAAAAACTTATGTAAAAAGTTATGGTGCTGTACACTCCAAAAGTGCGCCCATTTCCTGTTGGGGAGAAAGAGAAGCAATCTGCTGAGCAAGTAAGATTGAATTTGGGCTGCGAAGACATTGCTTTGGACCCGAGGGCCGCCGTGCACCTCCTGCACACCGTGGCCACTCTCTGAGTCTCCCCAGCCCGCCCCGGGGCTCTGCGGAGAGGACCCCCCCGACAAAGCCTGTTCCCACCACTGAAGTCGAGCTGGGCATTAACCAGCAGCGTTTCCCTTCCAGTACTGTCATGAGGATGAAATGAGTTGTTTCACGGAAAACCCTAGAATGGGACTAACACGTAGAACACACTCAGTAAGTATTAGTATTATTATTATTGGAGTGTGTGCCTTTGGCTGAAGTCAGAGGTATAATTTCCAAAAGTTTAAACCCTTTTACATGCAGTAGTAAAACCCTCTTGAATTTATTAAAATAAATGTACCAGCAGGTAAGCTTTTATTCATGTCTAGGGAAGAATATTTGTTACCTAGTAGAAATTCATTTACATCATTAGGAAGAAAAAAAAATGTCAGTGGTTTTTAAATGACTGGATGACACATTTGATGCAGAGGCAAAGTATGCCAGCTTTGAAGCTGCAGAAACCAAGGTGTAGTTCAAGCTGTGTGGCCTTGAGCAGATTACTTACCCTCTCTGAACCTCAGCTTCTTTATATACACAATCAATAGACTATTTACTTTGCAGGATTGTTGTAAGAAGTAAAGGCTTGACACAATCCTGACGCAAGAATGATTGATATCGTTAGATGAATGTGTTTTTGTTATTTTGGAATGGGGATGATTTCAAAGTGGTTGTTAGGGCTTTCTATAGAAATGGTGTTTCCCATGGTCTGCTTTCCTTAATTCTCTACTGCACCTTCTCCGTTTATGAAACACATGGATTTTTCCATCCCTTTTCGAGGTCTCTTTTCTGAGTGGACCTCTCTCATGGTGTTCTGCTGGATGTCGGTCTGCTGGTGACTTATGAGCAGTCCTGGCCTCGCAGGCCCAGGGAGGCAGCCCATTCTCCACTCTTCTGGATGCACCTTCTATAAGAGGATTGACAGCAGCTGCCTGGGGAAGTCTCTTACAAGCCAAACCTCACAGTGCCATCCACTGGAGACACTCTGCTCTGGGATGTATTCTCTTACCAGTAGCTCTCGCTGTCATTTCCCACACTGTGTAACTGCGATCCTGCCCTGGTCACCAAGGAGCTGCCTCAAGACAGAGATCTTGTCCTGTCTCAATAGTAAGCTTTTGGGCCTCCGAGACGCTATGCCTTAGGATGAACCCTTTCACTGAGAAGGTAGTGGCAAGGGAGTCAGAGCTACAGTAATAAACTGCCTGGGCTTGAATCCGGCTCTGCCACTTGCCACCTTGGTGATCCTGGGTGAGACATGGCTTCTTTGCACCTCAGGTGGCCTGTTTCCAAGAGGGGATAGTGACCGTTTCAAGGATTAAATGAGTTAATACCCAGAAAGTACTTGGAACATTCCCTGGCACTGAGTAGGTACCTAAATCAGTTCAAGAAGAGAGTTGCACAGGAAGCAAAGAATCTTTGTACCCCACGATCTGCATTGTGGTTCTCCCGAGCCATCTTTTAGGGGTGCTTTTGAAGGGAGCGTGAGCAAGCTCAGTGCACAGAAGCCGGAGACGGGGAAGTCAGGGTGACTTTTCACCTGGGCTACGTTCCCACCCACTAGACCATACTCCCCGGCTAGAGGAAAGCACCATGAGCAAGAATAACTCCCCCATTCAGGGCCTGGGGTGTTAATTCATTGGTGCTGCTGAGAAATGGCCTGTAATTCACTTAGTCATTAGCTGTAGGCATCCCAATGTGTCTTGCGAGCGGCTGTGGGCCGCCAGGAAGCAGAGCGGCCCTTTATCTCCGGATGTCATTTAGCATCAGCGTGAAGACTGAACGCTGGCTAGCTGTGCTTTTGTTCTTTTATTTCGATAACTGAGCAGAAATTACGAAACAGCTGGGAGCCAGACAGGCGAACTGGATGCCTATGGTCCCAGGCAGAGCCTGCCCACGGGCTTCTGACCATGGTCTGCGGCCTGCACGCGTGTGAGTCACGCTGGTGTTTCAGGAGGCCGTGTGCTCTGCACAGCTGTGTGCGACCCCGGTCCACAGTGTGTCCCAAAAGGGCTCTTTGTTCTCACAGACCCGCCCTGCTGCTCGGTCACCCAGACCTGTGATGGGAGGGGTGTTCTGAGAGGGGGGAGAAGGGGGCCTGAAATTCCTGTGTGGCAGCGTCAAATGTTACTACTTTTCAAAGTCCTTTTTCCCAGACTCCTTCCTACATTTCTGAGGAATGGGGAAGATATGCTAGTATTTCATATTAGAGCGTGTCATACTGGAAAAAAGCCGGCACCAGGCAGTTCCTGCCCCTCAGTGGCTCTACAGCACATTGGAAGGAGGGTGGGGTTGGCTTTTCAGTTACAGCATGGAATGGGCATTACAGGCCTGCCTTCCAGGGTCTAGTCTTCGTGGAACCTCTTTTACCACATCTGGCCTGCATCTCTGTGTTTTACCATCTATATTCTTGGTGGCCCCTAATCATAGAACTTTGACAGTAGTTTCACACAGAAAGGATTACTTCATGTGACTCCTCCATTGAATTGTTTTCATTTCGGTCTTGTTTTCTTCGGCGAGCAGTTTTTGTAGAATCATAGAGGGTGGGAAACATGGGGGACCTCAAAAGTGATCTAAGCCAATTCTTCTCTCAAAGCAGGAATCCCTTTGACAATAGTCCTCAGATAGTCATTTAACCGGTTTCGCATATAATCTCTGCTTGTATGCTTAGAGCCTTAAGGAAGCATATTCTGTACTTGAGCAGCTCCTAATGTTAGAAAATTTATCGTATTATCAACTCGCGTCCTTGTGATATTCCTGCATTAACGCAAGCTATGCCAAAGGAAACTTGAATCACCTTCCACATCAGTTCCAGAAATGTCTGTGGCAGTGAGGATGTTCTTCCCAGCTGTTGCCAGTCCCATCAACCTTTCCATGTATGATACAATTGAGTATCTTTGGTACTATCTCACACATTGTGTTAATAAACTGGTCCACAAGGGGCTTGTTTTCATAGGACCCCATCTGAGAGTCTCCTGTTAAGGTTTTCAAATGATGGCAGAAGGAATCTGGAGTTACAACTGCCCTTGACTTTTGCAGTAACCGGCGAAGTCATACGTGCTTGGGATGTCATTCTGGCTTCCCCATATGATATCCAGGAAAACCCCAGTAGCCTCTCCCTGGGGGTAAAACTGCAGCCCAGACATAATCAGGAACTTGATCACACCCGCAGAAGAGGCAGGACCAGAAGCCTTCATTAAGCCTTCTCTTGGCTCAGTCTGGTTAGAACTTTCTTTCCTTGTGCTGCTTGCATGAAAAGCAGCTTCACACACAGGCACTCAGACAATGTTTAGCCATAGGGATGCCTACTGATCAGAAGTTGGCCTGGGAGCCCAAAGGAAGAGCGTCACTTAAGCAGTTAACTTTCCAGGAAATCTTTGAGTGGGTAGGTTGGGCTGTTTGACTTTAGTAGAATAAAGTAAGTATAAAGAATGAGGCTCTTTGGTGTGTTGTGCTTTCTCACTAGCTCTCTGAAAATTGAGATGAAAAGCGGGGGAAAGGTGACAAGTAGGGAAAATGGCCACTTGAAAAAGCACAAGACAGCATCTTTCACTTCATGTATGTAGATGTTTCCGCCAGCTTCTTTCGAATCCTAGAGGCAGCATTCAAGAGCCAGATACAGAGTATTGTCCTGGTTTTGCACTTAGCGAGTGAACTTGAACAAGATAGTGATGCGTGTGTGCGTGCTGCGGTTTCCTCACCTGTCAGAGGGGGATGGAGACAGCATGCCTGCCCGTGGGGTTGTGTGGTGAAAATTCGTGAGTTAATACATGTGGAGGGTTCGGGGCGAGGCCTGGCATCGTGGGGGTCACCACGTAGGTTTTGGTCAGAATCCTAGTGTGAGTTGCAAGGAACCATGCCCTTGCCCTGAAAGGGTTTGGTTTGCCATGGTCTTTCTAAAGCTGAAACATGAGCAGACGTTAAAATGGGTGAACGGAAGGCCCAAGAGCTTGCACACCTCTCCTTACAGCTGATGTAAAGCTTGTACAGAAGAATCCTGTTTAAGTGAGAGGCATGTGTGCTGTGCTGTAGATTCAAAAGACCACAGTGGGTCCTTTCATTCTGTCTTTGAACAGAGAGCGTCTTTGGGGAGGGGATGGTTGGAGGGACTTGCCAAGGAGCCCAACTGGATCCCGTGACAGTTGCTGGCCTGTTCTCTGGAGGCCAACTCAGGTCTTCCACAGTCACTGGGGTCCACCACTTCTAGGTGGAATCACCCAGATTGAAAAAGCAAGTGGAGCTGTCCAAAAGCAAACCAGATTTCTGCTCTGTTTCACTTCCTGTTCTGAGTTGTTAGTTAGATTTTTGCCAGCACACCCTTGCTTAGACTCAGATGAAACAGACTTGTGTGATCCCCTAATCTGCTCCTGGGCTGAAGTTTGAGTTAAGGTGACTTACTCAAGGTCATGCAACATTTGCTCATGTTAAACAAATAGTTATTGAGTCTGTGGTCTAAATGTTGGTTTTGGTGGCAGAGCACAACTGGCACCTGGTCTTACTCTTTCTGACCCAGTGTTCTTTCCCCAAGCCCTAAAGCCTCTCTTACCTTTCCCCTCCTCTCCCAGTGACATGTCACCGCAGCTATAGGACATTCATTCTCAAACGTCGGTGTTACCTCTCAGTCTGTAGGTGGAAAATGTAATGTATAAAACAGATAGACCCAGAGCCCCCAAATCTACCAGAATGTCATGAGAACAAGATTCAGATTCAGTCTGAACATTCAGTAAGTAGAAAAAGCAGCCAAGGATCCTATCTGGAATCTCTTAGGGATATTGAAGGAAATACAGATGGAGGTAGGATATGATGATTTGTATTCATTTCCTGATTTTCCCTTAACCTAGCATGTGGCCATTGACAAGGCAATGAACCTTCTTGAGAGTCTGGAAGGGAAAATAAAGAAAATGACATCTGCTTCACTTACCTGACAGAGCTAACGTGAGGCTCTAATTAGAATGATCTATGATGCAGTACTTTTTTTGGTCAAAATAATGCCATACATACAGATTATATTCCTGTACTTTTTTCCCCCAAAAGATTACATTTCCTTGAATGATGGGTGAGCTGCGTTTAGCTACGTTGGCTTGGGTGCATGGTAAGATCTTTTCGATTAGAAAGGAGACTGTGTTGTTTCCCTTTTGGTCCCAGACAGTTCTACATGGGCCACCATTGCTCACTTAGACAACCCTTCAGTGAGAGGGCATGGTGGGATCAGAGCACATGGACCCCCACAGCTGTAAAAACAACTTGAACCACTTGCTCAGGAAACACCAACAGAGGTGCCACCTTCTTAACCCAAGAACCAAATCACAAGCCTACAATTTCTTGTTTATCTCATTTTGATCTTTCTAAGGGAGGTTTTGAGGTTTTGAAATCTGTGGAGCCAAGATCTGTTGTTCGTTTGTTTGTGTACACCCTTCCTTGTGATTTTGCTTTATTCCAAAAAAAGGACAAAGTGGCTAACAAAGATTAATATAGCAACTAAAAAATTTGTAAAAAAGAAAATTAAGGAGAAGGGACTATAAAGCAGAAGAGGAAACAAGACAAAGCCAGGGTAGGGTCAGTTCACAAAATGCCTGCCCAGCACAGTGCCTGGTGCAGGTGCCTGAAGGTGACAGACTCTGAGCACCCCAGCAACTAAGAAAAGAGGCAGACTCGAGTGGTTTGAGATTTGTGTTGTCCATCGCATTCAAGTAACTTTGTTACTCAGGCAAGCATTCTGAGATAATTGAGAACCTGTGCCCTTTTCTAGCAGTGGCTGAGTCGTGCTGTGACTAATGTTTGTGGTGATGTTCTTCCCACAGACACAGTGCTTAGCTCTATGTGGCAGTCCTGATAACATTGTAAAGTGCAGACTATGACCTGACAGTTCATCAGAGTCACTTCTACAGGAGCCAGAGTACCCTAGTGGAGTTCACACTTTTCTGCTGGTTAAATTTTCTAAAAGGAGCATTTAAAGAAACAAAAGGAAAGAAAGAGCAACACCATGGCCTGTATGACAATCAGCCATGAGGAATATCAGTTACAACTTTCTGAAGAATTGAATACTTAAGAGTTAAGGTGATATTCTCCTGCAAGAATTTGAAGAGCCAAAATTCTGCATCATCAGTTTGGGATAAATGTATAACCTTTGAGGGTCCCCTGAGCAAGGGAATGGGATTATTTCATTTGGATAAACTCACCAGTTCACCTACTTGAAGTACAGCCAAACAGCCTCCCCCTGGACCTAGCCTGAGGGGAACACCCTAGGGCAGAGCCCAAACTTCTCTAAACAAAAGTACTCTTTCGGAACATCCACAGAAGCCAGAGGAAGACCCCAGTGTCCTACTCCAATAGGCATGGAAAATTTTGAGAGTGGGTATTATCAATCATCCCCCAACCAGCAAAAAAGATTAAGAAAATTATAAGAACCCATTGAATATCTAATTTTAAGTGAGAGAACTTGTGAAGATGTAGATGAAAATATACTTCTAGACAGTTCAGTAAAGGTGGGGCATCGGCCATAAGTTTTAGGGTAGTTGGTTTAAGCCGTTCCTTTGTGGCAACAAGACCACCATCATCTGCATGTATAATTTACATGAAATTTACAAATGCTTAGACTTATTCCCTTCTTTTATCTTCCTACCTTTCTTTTAGATGGCAAATCAATGCCATGCCAATGCCAGTCATTGGTGGATCTCTGATTAGAAAAATACTCTCAAGCCTTGTTTATGTGCAGCCTAAAGAACATTGGGGGCCAGAGGGCTGTCTGAGAGAGGCATAAAAGGGTGGAGGGGTGGTCTGAGGTTCTGCCAGCCTTTCTCCTCTTCTCTCTACACAGTTGACCATATTGAATGCAACAAATACCAATGGTATCAGGGATTTACTGGGGTTTAGTGGAAGAGAAAAAGAGGAGTGGAACAGAGACCTTGCCCACAAATAGCTTGTAGAGTAGGTAAGACATATTCAGATAACCAGAATTTAAGGCACAAGGTGCCTAGGATTGAGAAAACAGCAAATGCTTCCAAAGAGATTTAAGATACTGTGTTGTGTTCTTTTACCTCAAGTCTCTTAACTTGGTTCAGTTCAAAAAAATCCTGTGTCCCCGCCAGGTGCCCTGCCCCACAGGAGGAACTATAGGTCCAACAGGAATCA
The DNA here is from genome assembly GCF_011764305.1 of Mustela putorius furo. Classification (NCBI taxonomy): domain Eukaryota; kingdom Metazoa; phylum Chordata; class Mammalia; order Carnivora; family Mustelidae; genus Mustela; species Mustela putorius. The sequence continues at coordinate 73,475,990 of NW_025421987.1, read as the reverse complement.
AGCGCAGGCCTTACCTCCTAGCAAGAGTCATCAGAGCTTTGTAGAGGTGTCTGCTTGAGGTCAGGGACTTGGTCTTTCTCTGACATGTTTTGGTATGTCCCGTGAGACAGCTCCGTGCCCAGGAGGAAAGAGAGCAAAGATTTTTTTCCATGAAAGACATTGACATTGAAACAACAGCAGCTGGAAATTGGCAAGGTGCCCTCAGAAGGTTGGGGAAGTGATTTATTTTTCCAGCCTCACCACAGGAGCCAAAGCCCTGGCAGATGCCTCCATGCATTCACGGCAGCTGATCTGAGTGAGATCATTATTAATTATTAGTCACTTCTGAGTGTCTTTCTCAGGAACTACAGGACCCTCCTGAGTTGCAATCAATACTGTGTACACCTTGCACAAGGAACTGAGTGGCATGTAATTATAAAACACTATTGATTCCCAGCAAAGGGGTTGAAAATGTACAAATCCTTCACATAAAAAGCAGCTAAATCTTCAAAAAGCCTTGATGACGATAATTATTTATTTATTTATTTATTTAGCCAAGAAAGAGACCCACATGGGAGTCAAAAACTTGAAATGTTAGCTAAAGTAGGGCTAGTTCCTGCCAGGAGCCAGATCTATACACATAATTATTTTACTCTCTGTGCTGGCATTGATTCACTTGGGTTGCATGTTGGAAAGATCTCTGTTTTGGGTCTATAATCCAAATTATTCAGTCAGTTCCTTTGATAATGTTTTCTACTCGCATCTTCCTGGATTATTTTTCAGGAAAACAAATAATTACACGTCTGGAGCTTGACCCATTCCCATCCCTCAATATAACCCTCATTCCTTTCCCTAAACCTGCTTTTCTTCTTTTGCTTCAAACCGTCTGCTCTGCTCCTTGGCCAGGAACTTCACTCACCCTCTCAAGCCCCATAGTCCTCAAATCCTGCCTATTTGATTTTGGCCTAATTCTAATTTCTACTTCTAAGTTGGCATCCACTCCAGTCCTGTTGGAAGAGCTGGAAATCTGGAGAGCTTTTAGTCCGCCTTCCTTTTGTCTGTGTCTCTATTCTCAGCAGCGACCGTGAACATGGACTCTCCCACTGCCTCTGCTTAACTCACTGATGCCCTGTCGTGTTCTGCATGCACCCATAGAATGGCCCGGCATTGCACTTGGGCTTCTAATCCCCACCCCCCCGACTTCCTCCTGCCCTGCCTCGTGGCTGTCAGGAGCCCCCTTGAAAATGCAAGTCTTGGTCATAGCATTTGACTACAGAAAGTCCTCCAGTGGTTCCCTGTCACCCACAATCTAAGGAGAACAAAAAATTGTTGATCTGGAAGCGATAGATATTGAGTCTTCAAAATATGTAGCTTATCTCAAAGACTCAGTGGTCACTGGAAGACAGCAAGTCTGGCAGATTGTAGGCAGGAGCCGCATTAGGAAGTCCACCTCATCTGTGGGCTTCTTTGGAGTTTTGAACTTCTGCCTGATTAACTGGGGCTGTGACGAGAGCTTTTGTCCTAGAAGGCTCTTTCCCTGTTTGCAGAAAGCTAGCCGTCAGGGTGATTTAGTCACAACCCATGCTCTTTTGAATAACTCCTGTTTTCTCAGCCAGGCAGGGAAGAGCTGTTGAGAATGTTAAAGGGGAATGGACCCCCCTGAGAGGTTCCCCCAAACCTCATATTGGAGGAAGAAGAAATCCTAATGTTGGTACAGGGCTCTGACACCAAGGGCTTTGGCACTTCTCAGAAGGACCACTAAGGGCCTGTGGTATAGGAAAACAGTCTGACATGTGACTGTCCTGAGCCTTACAGGATGTTCAGCATCCCTGGCCCCTCGTACTATGTGCCAGTCATGGCCTCCAGTCACAGAGACCACTAGAAAAACTCCCCCATGCCCTTGCACATTCCAAATGCTCCCTGGATTGGGGAACTAACCTGTCCCACTGAGAAACGTTAGTTCCTGTCATTATTCCTAAGATGTTCTCCTTTTCTGAGAGCATCACGAAGTGCTAAATTAATCTGTGATCTCTCTATGGCTCCTGTTGCCTCTTCATCTTCTGGAATGACTGAGTTCAGACTGCGCTGCCACTACTTACTGGGGCATGACCTTGCACATGAGGATGACCTTTGACAACTGCTTAATCTCTGCATGCTTCAGTTTTCTCATATAAAATGGGGGTGATAATAATATCTACGTCAGCAGATTTTTGTGAGGATTAAATAAGATAAAGCATGAAAGGTGCTTACCACACTGTCCCTGTCGGCAGGCTGGTGAGTGTAGGAGATGATGACAATGAGCTTAAGGGTCTTACTTGAATGAGAAGTCAAAATTGATACAAGTGTAAAAACTGGAAGATAAAGGCAGCATGAGATATGGGATAGGGTAATGGACAGGGTCAAGGACAAAGAATTCTATTGTACTCTCAGCCATTAGTTACTGTAGGGCCTTGAAGGTGTCACTTCATTTCTGTGGATTTTGCTTTCTCTTCTCTGTGAAATGTTTGCCCTAACTGGCGTCGAAAAGAGTGGCTGGCATGAGCACTGGAAACATTTTAAAACCCATAGTCTGTCGTAAAGGGTCTGATGATGTACCAGGGTCAGCCAACAGGGAGAACGCACCTAGCAACAGGGACTTCTTGGGAGGAGGCAAACCTGGGGAGTCTACTTGCACGGGGAAGGACAGGGTATTTGCGTGCTTGAATTGCTCCCTGCGCGCCCCCCACCCCCATCCTGGCCAGCAAGTCCCCCAAGAGCACAAGACAGAGCCCTCAGGCGTATAGGCAGCTATGGAGAAGGGCGCAGGTCTGCGGTTCAGCAGCCCTCCCTGCGGCTTTCCCCACACCCCCGCACCAGCCCCCGCTTCCTTCATGGTTGTCTGCTTGTGGCCCCACAGCAACAGCGGCGGGAGAAGGAGCTGCGGAAGCAGCAGGAGAGAGAGCAGCGCCGGCACTACGAGGAGCAGATGCGCCGGGAGGAGGAGAGGAGGCGCGCGGAGCACGAGCAGGTACAGCGGGGCCCGGAGCCCACAGTTGGCCCCAGCGGGAGCTCCAGCGCCAGTTGACCGTCCCTGGGGTGTGGGTCACCATCTCTTAGGACTGCTCAGTTAAAGCGGGTTTTTACTCTTTCTCAAGCTGCTCTTCTCACCTATTCAAGAAGTCAAACGCACAGCCCTTGGCAATGCCCACTCGTTGAGCCTCGCTTCCTGCCCAGGCCAAAGTCCCCTGCACACCTTGATCTTTGGGTTCTCCCGACCCTGGGTATCTACTTTGAAGGTAGCACTGAAGCATGGTAAATGAGCCACATGGTCTTCTTTCATTGCTTCCGAAGGGCTTTTCTGCTCCTCGGTCTCCGGAGTCCCGTCCCTCCTCCGTCTTGGGTAGAACCGCATTCTGACCGCGCGGCGGTGGCGCGCTGCAGGGCGGAGGGCGGGGCCCTTACAGAGACCGCGCATGCCGGCCTTCCACAGTTACTCTATTCCTGCTGCTTGCACAGGAGCCTCTGACCTTGATGGCATTGTGACTTCCGGGTGGCCCATAAAGAGGGAACCTGCAATGAAGAGCTTTAAAATGTAGCTGGGTTTACGAAAACCGTACAGTCACAGCAAAGCCCCGAGCCCCTCCGTCGGCTGTCGCAGGTGGAGGACTATGTGCTTTTGACTGCATTGAAATGCTTTTGCTTCGGTGCTTTTCCTGTTTGGTGAGGGGTTGTCTGGGCATTTTGTTGTTGTTGTTTTTTCCCTCCTTCCTTCCTCACTTTACTTGGCAGGGCAGCACTTGTCACCTCAAAGAAATTACCGGTTCTTTTTCTCTCTCTTTCTCTCTTTGTGTTCCTCTGAATGCTCTGCTGCCTGCCTCTCCAGGAGTACATCAGGCGACAGTTAGAGGAGGAGCAGAGACAGTTAGAGATCTTGCAGCAGCAGCTACTGCATGAACAAGCTCTACTTCTGGTAATGGGAAAGCAGAGGGCCAGCCACCTGCTCTGCGTTCATCCTGTGTGTGTGTGTGTGTGTGTCCCTACCTGTGTCCCCCTCACATGCCAGCCCACAAGGGGGGGATCCTCCAAGCCTCCTGGACCTCAAAAGTCTTGTGGAAACCCAATGCACTTCCTGACCTAGTTGGCCATCTGAATACCTTGGAGACCCTTGTCATGCATTCTTTAGTAACTCAGTCTCTTTGTGAAACTTTAGCAGGAATCCAGGCTTATGACAAGTTCAGGCTGTCATTTCGAGACCCACTATGTTTATTGCAGAGTAATTTTTAAGGTCATTTGCAACATGCTGGAATACAATCACAGCGAAATACACCTCTTCTGTAAGAACCCACTCAGCTCTGCAGTCATATTTCATTTGCAGACTATTAGCTTTACCCTTATAATGGGAACATTTTGTGTTCCCTGCTCACGCAGCTTCCTCGTCAAGTACTTTTTTATTGTTATCGCCCTGCTCTCCAAATGAGCTGCTTGATACATTTTTTTTTTAACTGAACTTCTTATTCAGTGGCACTATATTATTTTTTAGCCTGTGCATACAGTTGCTAATGACCTTTGTTGGTCCAAGTTTTGTGAAACACAAGATGATTTGAGCAGTATCTGTAGCTACTTATTTAGTTTTGTACTTAACTGGACATGTTTGAATAGTTTAATTACTAAACCAGGAAGTAGATGGCTCCTTAGAGGGCTTGGGCGCTGACCATCCAAATGTCCTCATTATTGCTACTTTCTTGGCCCCCAGTCAGGGACAAGTCAGTTGGCAAGGGGTAGTGTTCTGTAGAGATTGCCATTAAAGCAATAGTGTTTTCAGGAAATGCTAGCCCCGGCCATAGCCTGTCTCTGTGGCATGTCCTGACATCCTTTGGTGGTTCTGTTGGCTTTTCTCGTTATCATCTCTTTTGGCAACATTGCATGTTTCTCCGGTGTCAGCCAGTGGTTTCCATATGGTGATCTGGCTTTTCCTTTGCTTTTCTTTTCTGGTCCGGGTAGGAATATAAGCGCAAACAATTGGAAGAACAGAGACAAGCAGAAAGACTGCAGAGACAGCTAAAGCAAGAGAGAGACTACTTGGTGTCTCTCCAGCATCAGCGGCAGGAGCAGAGGCCGGTGGAGAAGAAGCCACTGTACCATTACAAAGAAGGGATGAGTCCTAGTGAGAAACCAGCATGGGCCAAGGAGGTAAGTGAGCTAGCAAGTGTAGCCACGTCCTATTGGCCAGCCTGGTGGCTCTAGTAACGTCACCCAGTAGAAGCAGAGAATTAAACTAGTGCTTCACAACTGGAAAACAATTCATCTTAAGAAGTGCATGCTTTGTTTTTGGAAGAGCCATAATGTTATTTCTGTAGAGAATTGACAAGGCACCTTAATCCATTAGTGGTTTTTGTTTTTCAGGGATTGATTTTTTTTTTTAAGTGGTTATAAGGGATTTTTGTAAGTAATAACAGGAAGTTAAAAAATCATTTTTCTCATAGGTATCCAAATGAGTTTGTGGCTTGAGGACTTTTGGTGACTTCCCCTTGAAAGAATGTGATTTAATAAAGACTTAGGGAATTTGAGGTAGAATCCTTTCTTGTCCATACCTAGACCCCGAAAGTGATCATTAGCACTGTCCCTGACACTTGCTTGTTCTGTTGTGGTGCGAAGGGACTCACAGTTGGTCTCAGACCAGTGGTTGTGGTAACCACTTCCCGGATCAGAGGTCATTTGTAGGGTTTGTTTTGTTTGTTTTCTTTTGCAAAACAGCTACTAGAGTGAGGACACATTTTCAAGAACGTGGCTTTGTGGCGAGCTGTTTTAAATATCTAATTAAAAACTATCTGGGTGGTAGGAAAAAAGGTGGGCAAAGCAAAGAAACCAAATCAGCCAAGATTAATCACCCTCCTAGGAGTCACTGTGTCAGCTCGTGTGCATAACAGCTTGATTTTCTGCTCTGTCATGGTTTGTGGCACCCAGTGATTTCCTTTATTTTCTTGTGAGCATAGCTAGTCATTTAAGAGGATGTTTGTGTTATTTTGTATTTTGTTCTAGTGTCTTCAGGTATTTATAGTCAGAGCTTATTTCAAGTTATCTAGACTACAGTCTTACCAGAACTAGATTTCTTACATAAGATCCTATTTTTACAAGAATGTTTCTTTTTGAATTTTTTATTCTCTTTTATGTACATATAGAAAATGCTTGAAACCATGTTGCGCTAAGGTTAATGATGATTGCTGAAAGGGCAGTGGAACCACAGGGTGTGTTCTTTAAGCTTTTTTGTATTCTTACATATTGTTTAAATCTTTTCTAATGATCATGTGCTATTTTTGCAAAATTCAAACCTTTTTCTTTTACAACTTAAAAAACGGAATCTGTAGAGAAAATAATTTGATCTCACATAAAGAATGTTTTTGATCACTTTCCTTTAGAGTCTATAAAGATGATTTGTATTTACTTATGTCTGTAACAGCTGCCTCTTTCTCTTAGATCAATAATTCATTTTTGTGATCCTACTCCCAGGTACGGCACCGACCCTTTAATAACCCACCTGTTCTTCCAGCTAAGCAGAATCCCTCTGCTGTTAGACAGCAGCTGAGGTGTGTCCTGGCTGGCAGAGGTGTGCCACCATCCACCACTGCTAAACCATTTTCTAGCCCTGCCAAGTTGAAACCCTCAGCTAAGCCACCCTCACAGCTCCTGATCATGGCAGGTGTTCAGAAGGCTGGAAAACTAGGCTCCACTAAGCCAATGCCAGGAGCACCTGCAGAAATTAATGATTCCAGATCAAGACTCCTGCTGGAGCCTCACTCATGGAAGAAAGGTGGACCTGCTTGTCCTAGTAGAGTTGGTCTTGAAGAACAGCTGAAGGCTCAGGAAGCCTCGAGGACCGCAGTGAGATCCCCTAGGCGATCTCGCTCCCAAGGATGTAGTCCAACTCAGGAGTTAGGATCTGAGGTCATTTGTGTGTCCTCTCCCAACATCTTCAAAGTGACAAGCCCCAAGTTGTCCATCACTGCAAGTAAGGAGGGCCTTAGAGACCCCTGTGGACCTCGTGGCTGGAGGGGCACGAATGCATGCATCCTTCCAGGCACCCCGACGCCTCTGAGAACTGCTGTATCGCTGAATGACCTCTTCTTGATGCATGACCCCATGGCCCTCCGTGTTCCCAGCCCCAAGCATGGATTTAGGAGAGGGACACCTACAGAGCTCATTGGAGAAGACCGTGATTCTCTGCAGAGCATCCCAGAATTCCTCCTTTCCCCTGTGCAGCTCCCGCACATGCAAATGTACCAGAAAACGGGGAGAAGCCTGGAGCAGTTCCCACGTCCTTCCTTCCACCTCTCCCCCGCACGTTCTCATGTGAACTTGATCACTCTGACTCCACTGTTACCGAGTTACTCTTTGTCCTCCTCACTAAGTGTCCTGGCCTATCCTCTCTGTTCAGAACTAGTTCACGGTTCCCGAGCTCTCAGAAGCCACGGCATTCCTGGGGGCCAGTCTTTGCAGATGCCAGCAAGATGGTTTTCTAGACCTTCTAATTCCCCTATGCTCCCTGGCCAGGCTCCTAGCAGTGAAAGAAACACAGCAGTTGGGCGTGCAAACAACCCAACTGTGTCAGCAAGCACTCCCGATGTGAGGCTCCCTGGCCATCATAAAGCTGGGCCACCTCTGGTGGGTGACATCTTCCAAGGTCCCTGGCTTACTAGCAGCTGGCACTCTTCTTTGGGCTTCGTGCAGTTCTGGACATATGGGGGAACTAATCATATTTAGTCCTATCCTCCTGGGCGTGGTTAACGTAATCCAGCTTCCAACTAACCAATCTATTCACGAAGCCATTCCCAAGTCTTAAAAGAGTGGGTGTTCATATTTTAGAAGAGAGATGAACCATTTAGATCACAGAATGAGTGACGGTGCTAAATCTGGGATCGGAGTGACTCGTGTACAAATAAGAACAAATAATTGTCTGCTTTGGTTTGATTCATCATTTTCTTAACACCCACTTCTTAAAATGGGAATAAAACTGGGTGTGAGGATCCTTATCTTCTTGACCTTTTAATACTTGTCGTAGCAATGTATGCACTTCCTGAGCTCTATTTAAAGGTTTCTTTCCTACAGTAGGGAGGTAGATGGAGCTGAAAAGTAGCTAGACGGCAAAATTCATTTCAGATCTTTAGAGACAGACAGAATTTTGAGCCCAGCCATCTCTAAATCATCAACCAAGAATAAGAACCTGAGTCAAGCTCTCTTCAGGAGTTAGAATAAAAGGTACCCTTTCTTTTTCAAATGTGTCCTCTACCGGGGTATAAAATGGACATTATCCTTGCCAGGGAGGAATGGGCAGCCGTGGGCATGCCACAGGCTCCTGTGATACAGGGTCCAGATCTTTCTTGCCCCCAGTGCTCTTGAGACACCCCCGCAGCCGTCTCCTCCCCTAGCAGCCTCTAACTTGCGCCATATTTGTCTTCTAACTCAGCTCTCTCCCTCCTCCCCAAGATGGTTTGTCCCTCCTCGGTTATTTTTTCATCCCCTTATTTCTCTTCCTTTTTTCAAATTGACAGTATTTCATTAGCTGGGATAATGTTATCATGCCCCACCCTTGGTGATTTTGTTGCTTCATTGTGTAAAACATAAGTCATCATCGCATTTGACACTCACTTTCTCATTAAATTGTTGGATGTAATAAGAAGAATGAAAATACTCAGTCATTTGCAAATCTTGCTGAGCTCCTCCCTCTCTCCATTTGCAGAGTATTCTATCTTTCCCGATGGTCACATTGATTGGGATATTCAGATTCCGGCCAGAGAGAAGTTTTCCTGTCTCTATTAAAAGGAAGGGTGGCAGCATTTTCACCCCTTACAAGTTCTCAACCATTCCTGGATTGGGATGGAAGTCCGATTTGTTTCTGTAAAAACATCAGTATGATATTCTGTTGAACATCAGCAAAAACTGAAGGTCTTTTTTTCCTCCACTTTTCGAAAGATAGTGATTCCTTTTCTTATAATACCTTTTGCTTATAATGGAGCAGATTCCTTTCCTTCAAATGACATGTGATTGGGCCTGGCAGTGATTGGGTATGCGCCCCCTCCCTATATTTTTTCAAATTTTCTTCCACACACAGCCGTGACAGAATGTTCCTTCTCCATGAATACTGTATGAGATTGTATTTTAGTTTTTTTCAACACTCCATCATGTTCTTACTCCCTGATACATTCCAGTCATCTGGTCATGGTTTTATTTGGCAAACAATGGGCCAAGATGTCTCTTTATATCTCGTCAGCCCACTGGACTCTGCAATCTCTGTATGGAAGAACTCCTCCAGTTGGTTTCCCCTACTCTACACTGATATGTTTTTTTTCCCCCTTTTTATATGAGTCATTTTACAGATGAGGTCCCCAATTACCACTTAGAGAGTGTTCGGCTCTGCTCCCTTCTTTGCTCAGTTTCTGCTTCGCTCTCTTTTGAGCTGGCCTAAGAGAGAACTGGAAAGGAGTTAAGGAGTTTGAGTTCAAGTTCTTCCACCTCCCGACTAGGTGACCTGGGAGGAGTCTTGGAGCTTTCCTGAGGCTCAGCTTGCATTCCCTTTCAGGAATGCCTCTGGGCGCTCCTGTCTGCAAATGTGCCATTGAAATGATAAACGCTGTACAGATACACATGAAATCTAGTCTTCAACACAATCTTGTTTTGTTTCGAGGCCACTGTCCCCCATAAGAAGTAAGCGTCTGTTGTTTCTGGTTTGGATTTCACAAGGGCAGTCCGCATGGAGCCCCGTCTCCCCGACCCCCATCCACCCGGTGATACACATACACGTCTTCATTTCCCATCTGAGTGCGAAAGCTTTGCCTTATTATTTTTAAGTTACGTGCTCCATCCCCAGGAAGACCTCTCTGCTCTTCTCTGGATAAGTGGTCCAGGCTTTTGACTTCAGATGAAATTCCATTTTAAGCATTTCACGTGAATGAGTGTGTCCCCTGTTCTCAGAGGTGCCTCAGAGAAGGCATGTCCCCAGTCTTGGCCTGCATCTGCTCCTGCTCCTGCGGTTTTGCCAAAGAACAATATGACACAGCTCTTTATGTGACCAGAGTGACTGCAGGGTCCTAAAGGTCTAGTGAGTACCTAAACGTTATTTATTAACTTCTTTCTCTTTCTCCAACATTGCCAGTAAAAACAAAAACATCAGTTGTTCAGTTGGAAGAAAAGGAATTCCCATATGATGTGTGTTTAATTCACCATGTATAAATAAGCTTTTAAGTAAGGCCTTCTAGCCTTTCATGGACCCCTCATATGCTGCATCATATAAAATATTATAAAAATGCACCCATATGACGTCGTAAATATATTTTTGCTGTCAACATCTAAAAAATTACTGCTATAATTTTGTTCTGAGATTTTTCTCTTAGCAGCTTTCATTCATTATTGCTAAGTGAGACATTGTAAGCAATGAATTGTTGTCAACATACAAACTAATTTAACGATTGACATTGCTGTGTTTCCTTTTATACATGTTTAACCATATTTGTATTTATTTTGAGAAATTTTTTGAAGTCCTGTAATCAACAAATTTATTTTCAGGTCTTCTGTGTTTAGATAGCCTTTATGTGTCTCAGAGGCCTTAGACATCACTTCTGTAGAACCCCATGGACAACACAGCCATGTCTGGAGCAGAATTTTATTTCTGAGACCACAGTTATGTTTCTTTTGTCTCCCTGTAATGCAGCAACACATAGGAAAACATTTCTGCTGAGGTGATCAAAATCTCTCCAAATTTTAGTTTTGATGTTAAAACCATCATTTTAATGAGAAAAAAAAATGGTTTTGTACTAAAACTGATCAGTCTCTCCTAATCTTGTTCTCTGTGTTCACTGATAATCCCTTCAAGTTTGCAATCCTTCATAACCGGTATCCTTTGTTGTCATGGTCCAGCACCTTGAGACTCTGTGTCTCTTGCTACTAGAACATTCTTTTTTGGTGATACTCTGACATTTGACATCTCCTTGGGGCAGGATATTAGAGTAGAGGCTCAGTTCATAGATTTATTTTTAGTATCACACGAGGCAAATCAAAACATATCTTCATTGTACTGCAGTGTTGAATCACATATATCCTTATTCTGGGTGAAAAACAAAACACTCTTTTTTGAATTAATTAATTTATTTATTTTGGTCTAACTCACATATCCATCTCCTTTTCAATTATTAGAATAAGATATGGTGAATCAGGAGACAGGCCTTTGCCCACTACCAAATTAATCAGAAGGGGCTTGAACCTAGATACACCACCTAGCTTCTCCTTTCTTTGTCTGATAGTTGGGTGTTTGATTTGATATCTTTGCTCCAGTCCTCATGCTGTTCCTTTGGTGCAGAAACAATGGGCAGCATTTTCTTCCTGAAAACCTTAGGACAAGGTTCTCTTGAGACAAAGTATATAGCCAAATGGCTCATTATTACACCTTTCTCATAGATTTTCAGACTTCTCTGGACAAGCTTCAACCCAGGAAATCTCACCAGACTGAATCATCCTGAAATAATTTGCACAGTGTAACCGTAGATTATCTATACCATGTAGTTTAGGATGGTACAGCCTGACACATACCAAGGGTAGGTTTTCGTATGCAAACCACCTGATAGAAGGCATAAGGAACTTTACTAGAGAGAGATTAGTAATAGTTCACAACTAATCAAACCCATTAACTGCCTATAAAAGTCAGCCCCTCACTTTTCTGCCCTGTTCATTTCCCATGACAGCCCATGTGGCCTGTGGTAAGAATACCTCGTTTACTGGAACCTTGCTGCTGGCTATTGCCAAAAGAACTCTATGATTTCTTTGCTCAAGATGGAGTCTTTTTCGACTCCATCTCCTCAAGGCAGACTTTTTCTAGTGCTGTTCTTAATATGCTGTCTCTGTATGTTTAAAACTGAGTGTATTTTACAGCTTAAAAAAATAATAATGGCAAATAGTCTTCACTCTGAATACATTTGGTTCCTGACTGTTGGGTAACAGGTGCCTTTGGTTTGGAAAGCCAGATATTTATCTGAAAATGTGTCTGAATCTCTTGGGTTCCTTAGCTCAGACAGCAAATGGCTTGGAATCTCGGAGTTTGGATGGTGAGAGGTGCCTGTACATGGCATTTATCTATTAACAATCTTCCACGAAAATAAGAAAATGGCTAATATTTGACCAATTCCCGTAGTCTGGAAATAGTCACTTTCTTTTCTAGTATTTAGTATTTAGAAAAGCAATACATTGCATGGCTTGCTTTCAGTTGATCTGCCACTGTCTTTGTGGGACTTTCTCTTTCTGGTCTCAGCTCAGAACTGGCTTTATTCATTTCTTTTGCTCAGTGCAGCAGCCAAATAATTACCGCTGATGTAATACTTTGCCCACACGCACACACAAAGTATACATGTTCTGGTTTATAGGGCTGGCTCGTGGTAGCTAACACTCTTTGGTGTGTGGTAAGCTTCTGGGACATGGAGTTTCAAAACCAAAGTCAACTGGATGTCAATTGTAGGTACCCTGCACAGCCATGGTGGAAGAGGAGATGTTGAGTCGTCCCTGTGGGACAGTTTTCTATTCTGCAGCATACCTTATTATGTTAAAATGTTTGCAGTTAGTATGAGGGCTTCAGAACAGACTTATTCTGTATATGAGACTGAGTCTGCCTCTAGAAAGATCCAAAATGGAATAGGAAGGATGGGAAAGAATAGCTCTTTTGAATTTTTCTTTCAACTCAGGCCGTGAAATGAATAAAGAGCTCCACATAGATATGTCTGGGTCTGTGTGTGTGTTCTGGGATGGGCCCTTGGAACCCTCCTCAGTGAGACAGCAAAGGGTGTTCAGGCCCACACTGAAAAGTCGTCAGGGTGGGTGGGCTGCCCTGCAGGTTTGGAAAATACAGCTGCCTAATTGACCCGAAAGAAATAAAGGACAGGCTGAGATGCATTGAAAGAAAAGGGCTAGACCTCTTGAAGTTGTCAGAGGTCTTAAATCATGCCTTGCGGTGTACATCTTGTTTATCTGAATTTCCATTTGAAAATAGCCTCTGTGATGATCTGTCTGCTGCAGACATGAACTCAGGGGAATCTTCCCCACAAAAAAGGGCATTCCTGGGACCGTGCGCCTTTCCTGCAGAACGCTTCTGATCAGTTACCTGCTTTGGGCTGAGAGACTCAGCAGGAAAGGGGATGACAAGGGAAATAAAGTGGCCCCAGAAGAGAGAGGGTTGGAAGTGGGGAGAAGGGAGGGGTTGAAGCGAGAACGAATGTCACACAGGGACAAAGAGGAAGAAGGGGACAGAGTGAGGCAGCAGAGTCCAGCTGGAAATGGAAAGGTGTATTTTAGAGAGCAGGGAGACAAGTGAAAAGACAAGGTCCTAACGAGGGGAAAGGAAACAATATAGGCCGTGGGAAGATAGGTCTGCCCATTAAGAGAGCGCCTGAAACACCCGCTGGCCTGTCAGTAGGGCCTGTGAGGAAACGCAGGGTGAGTGGTCTTCCCTCCCCTGCCACCTGAGTCAGCTTGTGAGGAGTTTTCTGCTTTCCCAAGCAGTCTCAATGCCCACCCCAGTTTCCTCCATGTCCCTCACTGACTCCATGGCTTTGTGACCTGTCAGCCAGAGAATATCCAGTCCGTGCAAGGTAAACTCTTAAGCAGGTCCCAAACTCCCTGCTAACTGAAATAGCACAGGATACCGGGGAACAAAGGGTGACAGCTTGTGAGGTCCACATGTTTTGAACTAGTGCTTACTCTGACAGAAAGGAGCTTTTTCAAGACCGTGGAGCGGGTATGGAGAGTTTGGGCCCCTGAAGATGAATTGATCAGAGGGACCCAAAAATGGCTGTGCAGGTGACTACAGAGAATCCTTACAAGGCAGCAAAACAGCTTCCATCCATCTACCCACTGAAGCACCTTTCTTTTTTTTTTTGCTTCTAGGTGGAAGAGCGGTCAAGGCTCAACCGGCAGAGTTCTCCGGCCATGCCTCATAAGGTTGCCAACAGAATCTCTGACCCCAACCTGCCCCCGAGGTCGGAGTCCTTCAGTATCAGCGGGGTTCAGCCTGCTCGGACACCCCCCATGCTCAGACCCGTCGATCCCCAGGTACCTTCCCGGCTTTCTTCCATTGGCCATCTCAGCTGGGTGTACAGTTAAGCTTACTAAAAGAACAGGAGATTGTAACTTGGATTCATACATAGGACCAGTCCAACAACGGCCCTTAACGCAGAACCTATAGTAATAGAGGAGACCTCACTGGATTTGAAGGATGGGGGAAGGGGAGAGAAAGAAAAGACACCCTCCTTAACTTTGAGCCAACGGCAGGGTCACCTCTTGGTAAACCGGCCTCTCTGGAGACCCATGGGGGTGTCTGCCAGGTTGGAACAAGCATCCGTTCAGTTACAATTATCAAGCTAGCATTGGTGTAGATATCTGTCATATATAAACTATTACATTATGTTCTGTTCATCGGGATTTGGGCATGGTCTTTAACCAGAAAAACGAAATGACTTGGGATAAAACTCTGTCTTCTAAGCCAGTGGTTTCCAGAGGGTGGTCATTGGACCATTAGCCTCAGCGTCACCCAGGAACTTGGTAGAAAGGCAGGTTCCCAGGTCGCCTCAAACCTGCTGATCAGCATGTCCGTGGGGGTCTGGCGATCTGCATGTTAGCAAGCCCTCCGGGTGCTCCTGAAGCACTCTAGGACTCGAGAGCCACTGGTGTAAGCTATTTAAAAAAGAAAAAAGTTACTCCACACCTGGACACATTTCAGAAGGTTTTAGAGGACTTCTGAAATTGTAAACACTAAAAATGAAATATGAAGTGAAATAAAGTAGGGAATTTTACAAAAAATAAAGGTAATGATGCAGATGCAGCTGGTTTCACCCAAATATCTTTGAAAACTCTTTTAAATAGGGGTGTGTTTGTGATGCATTTTTAAAATATGCTCTATTTTAATATTATTATTATATTCGTGGTAATTAACATTAATAAAAATGTGATTGGTTACAGTTCTTTTTTGGTTGAAGCATAACATTCGCCTGAACTAGACCTTGAGGATTTTCCTCTGAGCTGTAATTAATAACATTTCAGATTTCAGACCGAAAAGGGTCTGAAGAGACAAGGGCAGGGCTGCTCCAGGGATAAAACTTCAAGGGCAAAAGGAGCAGGGCCAGGCTGGCAGAAGAGGGCCGTGGAAATGCTCCCCAGTGGTCTCGCATTGGAGATTTCAGAACAAAGAGGGTCTGATAGGTCCCTTGCACGAAGCAGATAGTAGATTAGTGTTTTACTTAAGTGTTTAATTTAGAAAGTATTCTAGATGCTTCCCTAGCCAAGATCCATTGACCACATTCCCCGTGCCAGGCACAGTGTAAACCAAGAGATCCCATATCGGACTTGGCTCCTATCTCCAGGGTTTTTACCTTCGAGATGGTAACAATGAAGTGAGAAGAGTGCTAACGGTCAAGAACACTCTGAACTTTGGATTTTCGTGATCTGTCTTAAAGAGCCGCATTTCTACCCAAAAACAGCATGTCTTCCCTGCATGAACAATACCAATGCACGCCCAGTTACAGGGCTCACACCTCTAAAAGAAACATCCTGGTGTGGAGAGATATATAAAATCATGGGTGGTGAGAACCAGCTCACCAGAAGGCAGAAGAGCCTAGAATTAGGGGTAGGGACCAGGAGACGCATGAGGCTTCCAGTCCAGGCCCTGCCACGTATGAGCCATGAGGTCCAGGCTGCTACTTAACCTCTCTAGACCTTCCAGTCTCACATGAAAAAGGTTGAAAATGATTGTATTCACCTCATGGTGGATGTAGTGAGTTCATGAGGAGTAAGATACCCAGAGCAGTTTTTGTTTTACGGAGTGAGAGCGCTTTCTGAAGTCAAAGTTAAGGGTTTTGAGGGAGGAATTTTATAATATTCGAAGAAAAGTGCTTGTAAATATATATTATACTGCTGGCCAGTAAATGTTTACTGAAACTGGCTGTTATTAGCATCACACCTATTTCACCGACTTCTTAGGAGTCTGGAGTGACTCAGTTAATTTTGGCCAGGTGCCCTGGGTCAGCGCTACATATGGCTGTAAATGGGAAGTTTGGAGGAGCTTCTGAAAGCTTGCTGGAGACAGCTGTGATGGACTCTGTGCCCTCCAGTTCTCATCTCATGCTCTAAAATGGTATTTTCCTTTCCACTGAATGACATAGTAGCTGCTCTGCTTTTTATTCTAATACGGTTGCTCTACTGTTGGTTTGATGTTTAGATTCCACATCTGGTAGCGGTAAAATCCCAGGGACCTGCCTTGACCGCCTCCCAGTCAGTGCACGAGCAGCCCACCAAGGGCCTCTCTGGGTTTCAGGAGGCTCTGAACGTGACCTCCCACCGCGTTGAGATGCCACGCCAGAACTCGGATCCCACCTCCGAAAACCCTCCTCTCCCCACTCGCATTGAGAAGTTTGACCGAAGCTCTTGGTTACGACAGGAAGAAGACATTCCACCAAAGGTAATAGGCTAGCATGCTTTCATCATAGCTATCATCATCATTATTGTTCATTATTAGTATTCATTATTATTAGCATCTCTATTCCAGACCTTCTATAGTAATGAGGAACCTGAGAATGCCAGAGCAGCACCCTTTCTCATGTTCTCCTTCTTGTTCCTAAGCTAAGACTTGGATTGTCATTTATCACTTCTGATCTTCGTTTTCCCAAGAAACAGAGGCTCAGGTAACTCAGTGACTTGGAAACATCTATCCTATATCCAGAATTAGAACTCTCAACCTCAAGCATTCCAAACTACTATTTTACTGTCCGCATTAAGAAACAGAATAATGGAGGTGCCTGGCTGGTTCAGTCAATAGAAGACTTGACTCTCTACCTCAGGGTTGTGAGTTCAAGCCCCATATTGGGCGTATACATTACTTAAACAAACAAACAAACAAACACACACACACACCAAAGAAAGAAAGAAAGAAAAGTGGGGGAGCTCCTGGGTGGCTCAGATGGTTAAATGTCTGCCTTCGGTTCAGGTCTCGGTCTCCGTGTCCTGGGATCAAGCCCCGTGTTGGGCTCCTAGCTCAGCAGGATGTCTGCTTCTCCCTCACTCTGCCTCTTCCCCCACTTGTGCTCTGTCTCTCTCTCTCTCTCAAATGAATAAATAAAATCTTTTTAAAAAGAGAGAGAGAGAGAAATGGAATAATGGGTATTTTCATCAGTGACTGAAACTACATCTAGACAAATTGAAAACTTCCAGATAAAAAGTAGAAAATTAATTTATTTTTACTTTTAATAACACAACTTGAATTGCAGATGTTCAGAAGATAGTACTGCTCTTAAAATTGGCTCTGTTTAAGGAAACTCCTTTAGCCCAGGTCATAATTTAACTCCTGAGCATAAAACCGTAGGGTGAAATAACTAGCCATCTACTGGACAGAATAATCCTGGATTCGTTTCTTTTGTTTTGTTTTTACCTATACCCATTGTTACTCATTCCAAAAGTTGTCATGAAATGTGGCTATGCATCTCACTGCAGACATCCTGGAAGCATTTTAAAATACTAGAGAAATTTTTGCATTACATTCTTCCTGATTCTTCCTTTCTCCTGAAAGGAGCTTTGCCTATGGAAATGGAATGCCCCACAATTTCCGGAGATCAATGCCATTGTTGACACCAGGCAAAAAGAACTTTTTACCCACTGATTTTCAAATATTCTTCCTCATCTTCCACTCAAAAAGATATTATAGCAGCATTTCCATGGTTTTTGGAAGTGAAAATAGCTAACTGTGACTTTTTTTGTTGGTGCTCTCCTTTTATGGAAGGATGCCTTCAGAAAAGGTTAGTTAGGGAGCAAAGTTTAATGTCAAAGATAGGTCGGGCAGGGGAGTGGCCTGAGAACAGGGAAAACGGAAAAGGGACATTATTGGTCAACTCTCTAAAACATGCAGGCATACATTTCTAACTCTGGGAGAAAATTTGACATTCATATAAAGATTTTAAGTTTTAAGAATTTGTTAGACACTTTCTTCTTGACAACTATTTAAATTTACAAAAGGAAAAAGAAAAATGAGTATTTAATTTGAACAGGTGGGAATCCTGATTTTGGCCATTCTGCTTCTCTTCAATGGACTCAGCTTTCTAGATCTTTATCTTAAAATGCATTATAATAAACAATAAAATTTATATGAGTGTTAAATATCATTTACTCTAGCAAAGCCAAATATATTATAGCAAAGCACATATTTAAAATATCTAGTATAAAACACAAACCCACTTTAAAAGAGCCCCAAGAGGGGCGCCTGGGTGGCTCAGTGGGATAAGCCTCTGCCTTCAGCTCAGGTCATGTTCTCAGGGTCCTGGGATCGAGCCCCGCATTAGGCTTCTGCTCAGTGGGGAGCCTGCTTCCCTTTCTTCTCTCTCTGCCTGACTCTCTGCCTACTCATGATCTCTGTCAAATAAATTTAAAAAATCTTTAAAAAAAAAAAGAGCCCCAAGAGATGAATGAAGATTGAAACACCCAACAAATGTTTAATCCAACCAGTTATCACGAGTTACCTACATTTCCATCTCCTGGTCACTTTTTTTTTTTTTTTAAGATTTTATTTTTATTTATTTGACAGAGAGGGAGAGATCACAAGCAGGCAGAGAGGCAGGCAGAGAGAGGGGAAGAGGGGAAAGCAGTCTCCCAGCTGAGCAGAGAGCCCGATGCGGGGCTCGGTCCCAGGACCCTGAGATCATGACCTGAGCCGAAGGCAGAGGCTTTAACCCACTGAGCCACCCAGGTGCCCCTCCTGGTCACTTTTATGAAGTATTATTCTTTTCCCTCATGTTGGACCCCTTTAGTACACTTTCAATATTTGATTTCACTAAAAATGTTTAATAAAGTGAGGCAGACTTGAGTTCCTATCTTAGGCCCTTGTCAGATAAGCTAATAATGATCTCTTTTCCTACTGTGTGCCTAATAGTGTGCACACAGTCTTTTTGAAGACCCTGCTGGCGTTTTCAATATTAATTCTGTCATTTGCAAACTGACTTTCCAAGGCACAGTATTTGCGAGGGGGGTTGTTTTTAATTAATGACAGCAAGTTGATTAGGAAGTAGTAACACTTAGGATCCATTGAAAGAGTTTCTTTTAGCTCCTGAGCCTGTGGCTTATGTCCCAAGTTCTAGTCTGATACCCTCTCTCTCACCAGATTTTTTCATCTCCTTATCTGTTTATCATTTGGGGTGGAGTTCAGCTTCTCTGGATTACTCTCATCTGATGCAATTTCTAATGATCAACTGAGTTAATGGTACCCCAGAGAAATTTCTGGTATCTGCCACTCTTACACAAGGAAAGGAGGTCAAGTGTTTTAGCCTGGTGATAAAAATAATTAGCTTGGTCTGCTTTTTAATTTGTCTTTAAAACTGAAAACCATTCTCCTTCATAATTGCTGAAGGTGCCTCTGTGCCTTTTGTGTGATTTTGTTTAGGGAGTTAAAGATTTCTTTGAAACATGAACACCATGTCTTTCCCATTTCTGATAGTTTCTGCAACTCCTGGTAAATTTTAGAAAAGGGTTAGGCTGCTTTTCACGTAGGAGCCTGTGGGAGCTATTGTATGGAAAATATTTCTGAATTCTGGTTTTTTCTTTTAGGTGCCTCAAAGAACAACTTCTATATCCCCAGCGTTAGCCAGAAAGAATTCTCCTGGAAATGGTAGTGCTTTGGGACCCAGACTAGGATCTCAACCCATCAGAGCAAGGTAAGGCAAGGAAGATGGTTAGGGTGAAGGAAGAAGCCCCCACCTGTTATTGTCATTATTGCTTTCTTAAAAGTTGTCATTGTCCTTTTTTTCACTTCAGAGACATGTTGACTGGCCTCTTGGATAGTAAGCTTTGGTGGGTCCAGAACACATATCTTTTATTTCTTCAGTAGCCTTTCAGAGAAGTCAGTATTGGCTTTTCATGATCAGTGGCTTGTAAGACCCACGCCTTTGTCCTAGTGGCAGCTCATGAATGAATAAGCAAGGGCGTGAAGAAATGAGACAGTCCAGAAGCCAAGCAGGTGTGCCTCACTGGACAATTTTAAAAATTGGGGAGTAAAATTGCAAATTGAAGTCTGGTTGGAATGCCCCAAAGCATCACTTATGAAGTCAGCACAACAAGATGTCCTGGTATGAGGTGATTTTCAGCATCAGGTCAAGAAATATTCTGTGGGAGCCAGTAAGACACTACAAAGTCTGGGGCGCCTGGGTGGTTCAGTGGGTTGGGCTTCCCACTCTTGATCTCAAATCAGGTCTTGATCTCTGGGTGGGGAGTTCAAGCCCCATGCTGGGTGTGGAGCCTACTTTAAAAAAAAAAAAAAAGCCATTAGAAAGTCATTGCCAAAGAAATACATTAGTGGCCAGCCTCAGAGCTTCATGGCTTGGCAAATTACAAAAGGACTATTTTCTTAGCAAGAAATCACCTCTGTGGCATTATGGAGAGTCACTGAGATACATTTATGCTTCCACTGCTGCTCTGTGCTCTCCTAGAATTTTCCATCAACCATGGATATGCGTACAGTCAGGAAACCACATTCCCCCACCAGTTGGTGTAGAGGTCTCAGGAGAATCTGGGAAGTAAACAATATCTTGACTGTATCTGAGCTGATTTATGTGGTAACAGATGCCATTTGCTGCTCTAGTTCTGTGAGCTTCCCTCAGATCTTTCATGATGAATACACTGCTTTTTAGGATCAACTGAAATAGCAAGTGGTCTCTGCTGAGACTCTGAAAAGGATGAGCTTGGGCAGGCTGTTACATTCTTCACTGTGTTCATTAGAGAAGGACTCTCCCTCACTAGGAAGAATGACAGACTGGAAACAAAGGTTAGGATGATTTGTACCTATCTTTAATATTGGGATGCTTTTGATGGTGAAGCTCTAATTTTCCTTTTCACATGAAGAGCTTTAGGAAGAGGTCACTCCCTAAATAAGATAGAACTGTACTAAGCACATTCATCCATTTAGGACAAAGAAGTTAGCCCATATTGAGCGTATATGCTACTTGTAGGAAGCTTCGAATGTACCATTTTTTCCCAGCGATTTGTCAGCTTCTCCCTGAGCTGGTGTTGCTAGGCATTGCTGAGGAGACCAGAGCGTTCTGTGACCCGGGAGCCAAAGGAACAGCAGCCCTGGGATTGCCAGTGTGAACTTTGTTCAGTCCCCCTCTTCCAGCAGCAGTAAGCCCCTGATTATCAGCGTTTCTTAATCTTTTGGACCCTGCCCTCAGGCTCTATTCATTGGATCAGGTGCTTGGAATTTTTGCTGCCGGTAAATCAAGCGTCATTTCCACGGTCTTTTTTCCTTCTATCAGCCAAAAAGAAAGAGCACTGTCATTATATAATCAAATAAAAAAGCAGCTCTTTGTTCCCACTGAAGTGTTATTTTAATGACATTAGGTCCAAGATAGTTGGCCTTTGATGGTCAGTGGCTTGTCAAACTGAGCCTTTCCCCCAGAACCACTTAAATTTGTACTTTGTCCAAAGAATGCAGACTTTGTGAGATAGCTAGCATTTTTTCTGCTTTTCTGAGGGATGGAGGGAGGGAGCTAAGAGGTAATAATTATTTACCTACAATGAAAGTCAGAGGGATTGTTGGGGAGGGGTATGGGAAATCCACATCCCTGCCATGTGCAGTAATCCTACAAAGCACTCTGCTGCTTTTTTTTTTTTTTTAAAGATTTTATATTTTATTTGAGATAGAGAGAGGAAGAGCACAGAGAGAGATGCAGAGGGAGAAGCAGACTCCCCACTGAGCATGGAGCCTGATGTTAGGCTTGATCCCGGGACTCCAGGATCATGACCTGAGTCAAAGGCAGACTCTTAACTGAAGCAGCCACCCAGGCATCCCTGAACACTCTGCTTCTTGTTATTACCTATCTCTGAGTGACCAACACTTCAGATGTGAATCAGATTTTTGCAACTCTAGATTGGATTCCATTTTTTTAAAGCTGTAGGATTTGGTTTATTTACTGTGATAAAGATAGCTTTAGGTCACCTTTGCTTCATTGAAAAACACCCTAAAACGCAGTGGTCTGCTAGAGTAACAATTTATTATTTCTTATGGTTCTTTTTTATTCTTTCAGTTTTAGTTTTAGACTTTAGTTAATGACTTTTTCTGCTGGTCTCACTTGGGCTCACTTAATGCAGCTACACTGAGCTGATGGGTCAACTGTACTGTCACATGGTCTTTCATCCTGATCTTTGCTTTTTGCCGAACTCAGGACAACCTCCCCTCAGTGAACAAGACCTTTTCAAGCCCTTGCTTGCATCATCTTGGCTGATGCCCCATTGGCAACCTCAGTCACATGGCCAAGCCCTGAGTCAGTGTGTAAAGGACACACGGGCACAGACAACAGAGCTATGATTGGTGGCGCGCTTTACCGTAAAACACACTCTCCTGTTTTTATTGCTCTTGATGAAGTTCTCACAGTTCTTTTTGTACCATTTTTCAGGCATTTGTCCATCTATAAAGCCATAAAAAGGGGTTGCTTTGAAATAAGCAATCCTTTACAATGGAATTTATAATGGTCTAAGCTGTATTTCTTAGAGTTTGTCAGTATTCCTTTTTATCCACCCAGCTCTTTTCCTTGAAATGATCCTTTTTTTTTTTTTTAAAGATTTTATTTATTTATTTGACACAGAGAGAGAGAACACAAGCAGGCAGAGAGGCAGGCAGAGAGAGGCGGGGAAGCAGGCTCCCTGCTGAGCAGAGAGCCCGATGCAGGGCTCAATTCCAGGACCCTGAGACCATGACCTGACAACAACTCTGGGAGGTGGTGGCCGTAGTCACCTCCATTTTATAGAAGGGAGATGGAGACCAACACAGGTTAAGTCTATTGGCCCTAAGGTGACAAGGTGCCTAAGTGATAGAGCCACCATTTGAACCTCCAGCTTGAACCATTGCACCCAAGTCCACACTCTTAAGTACCCTGCTGTGCTTACATGTTTAGCCACAGAAGCAGCTGGCATTGCTGCCTCCTGTGCCCAGAGGAGAGAGGACTCTTGATTGGCTGACTGACAAGACAGCATCTTGCCTCCACCCTTCCCACCGAGAGATCTGGTGGTTATGTTAGTAGCCCCTCTTAATCTTGTGGTTATCGATTCTCCTCCTGTGATACTGACGACCTTTGAAAAGTTATCCTCCCCTGGGACATATTTATATCCCCCAAACTTCCCTGCTCGAGCTGGTACTCACGTTATTATGTGCACGTGACAGTTCCCATCGCCAGTGGCTGCAGTCTCCATGATAGCACTGTCAGTCCCCAGGACCCCCAGCCCTGTTCCGACCTTCCTTCTCACACATGCGCACATCGCTGTGCGGTCCTTAACCGGCTGTCTGGGCTCCCCGCTGCCTTATGTTGTCAAGGTGATCGTCTGAGTCCAAGTCAAGATTTGACTTGTTCATTTTTTAAAATACTGTTTTAAAAAATTCCATGTACTTTATTATTTAACTTTGATTCATGTGTTCCTTTAAAGCAAATTAAAGTTTGATCAAACAAGTATATTCAGAAAATGAAAAGATTTAAATTAAGCCAGAAACACCCAGTCCAAACCCAATGACTAAATGCTTACTTTCAAAAAATAATTCTCCATCCATCCCAAACCTCTCTTCCCATGGCTCATTTGGTCTCATTGGCTGTGTCATCAAAGAACAAAGTAGAGTGAATTTTGGCAGTCAGCCAGTTAATTATAGACTTGGCCCAATATTTGGGCCAAGAAATCACTTTGTAATCCTAATTTTCTGTTTTGACTTTTTATATGATTTAAGTAAATGGAATAATTGCCACATTTTCACTTTACTGTGTGTTTTATAGAGCTAACAGCATTGTCTGTGGGATGGCAAATGTCTGAACTAAAAGTTCAGACTAAAAGTTAGCATTTAAAGAAATATATATGAATGTTTTCAATTTTTTTTCACATTTGGATCTGAGTAGTCACAGTTAATATGTGACCAAAGGAAACCTGTTCTTTCATAGAATCCTTCTAAAATTCCCTCTACAAGGATTTATCTCAGACCCCATGGCCCCAAGGCCAGACCATGTTACTACACATTAAGGAAAAGAATAATATGAATGGTATGACATTTTCTCAAAATACTTATATTCCCCCCCCAAAATTAATAAGGTAGAAAAAGCATTTTAAAGTTTTCCCGATTTCTACGTGGTATTATATAGAAATGAAATAGTTTTTTCAGTCTCCAGCAGCAAAAACAGCAGCCTATTAAGACCAGCACCCATGCTGGTGAGCTCCAGCGAGGAGGACTCTTGCTAATGAGGCCAAGGTCAGGGATTTAATGCCCGTGGGATCCAATTAATTTCACACAGAAAGAGGGTCTGAGTCCCATCGAAGACGTGTGCACATCCAGCTGCTTCTGCCAGTCCCCGTGCCCCTCCTTGACAACCGTGTCCCAGGTCTTGTCATCAGGACGGTGATGGCCTCCCATCTGGTCAGCCTGCCTCTCTCCCCAAGCTGGTCAGATGGAACCCTACCCTGGGAGGTCTGTGTGCTTTGTCCAGCATTAGAGGCACTGCAGCCTCAACTGTCCGCCCCTTCCGATGAGCCCGTCTTCCCAGGAAATCGGACACAGATGTGGTACTCCTCCCTACTCTTCCCTCACAGTGGTGTCCACCCCATACCGGCGAGCCCCGGGAAGACCCCAGCCGCCGTGTCCTCGCTCAGCTCCTTCCCCCAGACTTCCTGCTCCCCACGCCAAGGCCCAGTCAAGTCCTGTCCCCATGGTGACCCCCACCTCAATCACTCTGGACCACATTCGTTGTTCCCCAAACACTGACAATACATGAAGGTCCTTTCACACACAGCAAACAGAGGTTTGCCTTATCCACTGTGCTCTCCACTGCATGTATCCCTTCTCTAGAATTATCTTGCACCTTATACCTGTGACGGTGCTTGTCTCCATCCCTCATACTGGTCCAATGAGGCTCACAAAGTAGGTGCTTCATAGAAAGGTGTTGGTTAAAGGATTGAACGAGTGCTATGTTCACGCAAACAGCTGGAAAAAATCTCAGAGCTCACAGTTACCCTCTCCTCATAGCTGGATTTTTTGTGTGGTTTTTGTTTTTGTTTTTGTTTTTTTTATTCAAGGAACACTACATTACCATCCTATAAAATGGAAGCAACTACCAAAAAGCCTTAGTGTGCCCCTCACACTCAGTCTTCAATACAGTTGGTTAGCAATAGAATTTTCAGAAAAAAGTATTTGGGGACTTTATTAATTTTATTCCTACATAATTAATTAAATTAAATTAATAAAATTTATTTCTATATAATTAAATAATAAAGAATTGATAAAATAATATAGTTAATTAAATAATTGATTAAACTGCCACTGTTTAATAAGAAGAACATGGGAAAGAATTTATTATTGGGGAATGAAAGAAGATAAGATTCTTTCTTTTTTTTTTAAGATTTTATTTATTTATTTGATAGAGAGAGAGATCACAAGTGAGCAGAGAGCCAGGCAGAGAGAGAGGGGGAAGCAGGCTCCCTGCTGAGCAGAGAGCCCGATGCGGGGCTCGATCCCAGGACCGTGAGATCATGACCTGAGCCGAAGGGAGAGGCTTAACCCACTGAGCCATCCAGGTGCCCCAATAAGACTATTTATTTAAGGAGAATTCAAAAGGTAGGATATTGTGCAAATGTTATACATTTATCATTTTAGGTGTTCTCCAAATCAGAGCTGTTTCTAGTATGGAACCAAATCTATTTAAGCCAATTAAATGATAGTAGTTTTCACAAAAATAATTACTGTGCAGAGGAGTTCTCTAACAATATTGAGAATTTAAAACATTTTCCTTAAACTTGATAATTACTTCTGCTGCAATTGGTGATATTGCTGGGTTGACTTAGCAAGTCCTTCACCATAAGAACTTAAAAGGTAAATGTTGACATAAAGTTTACATTTATACAATCAAAATTAAAAAGTTATGGGGATATCTTTGTTTTTACATGTGTTTTTCAGGGCCACCAGCCATGTCTTCCAATAACCCGATATTTAAAAATGTTCATAACTTAGGGCACCTGGGTGGCTCAGTCGGTTAAATGTCTGCCTTCAGCTCAGGATCTGATCCCAGGTTCCCAGGATTGAGCCCCACATCGGGCTCCCTGCTCAGCAGAGAGTCTACTTCTTTCTCTCTCTCTCCAGCTCCGCCTCTATGTACTTGCTCTCTCTCTTTCTCTGTCAAATAAAAAAATAAAATCTTTTTTAAAAAAAATGTTTGTAACTCGACCAAATGTTTTTGGCAGAGACCTCAGCAAAAAGCAAGGATCTTGTGTTTTCAAAAAAAATTATTTGGTCTAGTTGCTACTATAATGGTGCTGTTCTGTGGCCAGATTTTTGGCACACTAAAATGCAAATGTCTCAAGGGAAGAGACCATATTATTTTCATTTTTATACATGAAATGTGGGAGACCTAGCACAGTTCAGAGTGCACTTGACATTGTTGAAATGAGCGGAGCAAGATGAAAGTGTAAAATTACATCTTAACAGGACTTCCTGCATTAAAAATCCTGTCTCCATTTTCACTGTGGTGACTGTTAGCAAAGATGTGCAGTTCTGTTTGGAGAACAGAAGGCACTGGAAACACGGAGGGATCCATGGGACAGGTGGCTGGCAGCAGATTTGAGCTCTTGGTTTCAGGTCTCAGTAAATAACCATTTAGGCCTAGCATTGTGAAAATCTAAAGGAAAAATGAAAAGGCCTAGGAGTTATAAATTAAAAAGACCTTTCTGGAAACTTTGAGTGAGGAGACTGCTAATTTTTATAGCAAAATCATAAAAACCTGAGCAGTTGTTCCCCACCACTGTCCCAGTACAGCTTCCATGACCACCAAGAGTGGCCCTGGTGGCCCCTGCTCACTGCCCCGGGCTCCCAGCAGGTAGAGCAGGGATGAAATTGGCTGGGCGTGACTGGCACACTGGCGGAGGGCAAGGGCTGTATCTTGTTCATCATCGTCTCTCAGATGCCTGACCCAGTGCTGGGTATGACCAACTGAATGAGCAAATAAATAACTACCGTTTGGGCAGTTAAGCTATCAAAGTGAATAATACAGTAAGGGCTCATCACAAGTAGGGACTACTAGTATTGTTCTTGAATTAGGGCTTAATAATAATTCTTTAAAACACACCTCCCTTTGATAAGAGTCAAAGTACATAAAGACTTCTTGAAAGAAATTTAAAAATATGAATGTACCACTGACCACATAAGCAAAGACCTTGATTAAGCAATTGACAGATGAAGAATTATAAATGGTAAATAAATGTGAATAAAATTATTCTCCCTCAAAAGTAATGTTTTTTTTTCTCGTTTTAGTTTATTTTTTTAAATTAACACATAATGTATTATTTGCCCCAGGGGTACAAGTCTGTGAATCATCAGGCTTACACATTTCACAGCACTCACCATAGCACATACCCTCCCCAATGTCTATCACCCAGCCACCCTACCCCTACTCCCCCCCCACCGACCCTTGGTTTGGTTCATGAAATTAAGAGCCTTTGGGCGCCTGGGTGGCTCAGTGGGTTAAGCCGCTGCCTTCGGCTCAGGTCATGATCTCAGGGTCCTGGGATCGAGGCCCACATCGGGCTCTCTGCTCAGCAGGGAGCCTGCTTCCCTCTCTCTCTCTCTCTCTGCCTGCCTCTCCATCTACTTGTGATTTCTCTCTGTCAAATAAATAAATAAAATCTTTAAAAAAATAAAAAATAAAAAAAAAAATAAAAAAAAAAAAAGAAAGAAATTAAGAGCCTTTTATGGTTTATCTCCCTCCCCGGTTCCATCTTGTTTCATTTTTTCCTTCCCTACCCCCCATAACCCCCTGCCCTGCCTCTCAAATTCCTCATATCAGAGAGGTCATGTGATAATTGTTTTTCTCTGATTGACTTATTTCGCTCAGCATAATACTCTCTAGTTCCATCCATGTCATTGCAAATGGCAAGATTTCATTTTCTTTTGATGGCTGCGTAGTATTCCATTGTATATATACATATACCACATCTTCTTTATCCATTCATCTGTTGATGAGCATCTAGGTTCTTTCCATAGTTTGGCTATTGTGGACATGGCTGCTATAAACATTTGGGTGCACGTGCCCCTTCAGATCACTACATTTGTATCTTTAGGGTAAATACCCAGTAGTGCAATTCCTGGGTCATAGGGTAGCTCTATTTTCAACTTTTGGAGGAACCTCCATACTGTTTTCCAAAGTGAAAAATAGCTTGCATTCCCACCAACAGTATTGGAAGGTTGCCCTTTCTCTGTATCATCGCCAACATCTGTAGTTTCCTGACTTGTTAATTTTAGCCATTCTGACGGGTGAAGTGGTATCTCACTGTGGGTTTGATTTGTATTTCCCTGATGCTGAGTGATGTTGAGTACTTTTTCATGTGTCTGTTGGCCATTAGATGTCTTCTTTGAAAAGTAATGTTTAAAAACAACATTAAAACAAGATACTTTTTAAAAAACAAATTAGCGAACTGCTCATAATAAAGTGTGGTTAACAATTCAGTAAGATGGATTATTTCCTACACTTCAGCAAAAACTGGTGAAACCATTACATGCTCACATACAAACATATGCAACACACACATCCCAGTTCATGTCTTTCCACCCAAGAATTCCAGGTCCAGAAAGGAGGTAGGGATGGGTATTTGTGTGCCTGGAGAGATACTCATTTCAGTGTCATGTGTCAGGCCAATGTACTGGCAGTACCTTAATATACAGCTGTAGAGGAACGGTTCAACTAATTCATCCATGTACTGACTGTTAAGCAGCCATTATTGTTTTTGCAAGCCTAAGGAGCTGCTCTCAATGCAATGTTAAGGGGAAAAAGCAAGCTGCAAAACTGAACGCGTAGCATGTTTCCATATATACAAGAGGAAAAAGTCTTGAAGATACTACACCAAATAGTAAAATATAGCTGGATTTCTCTTGGGTCAGAGATCGCATATGTTGCTTTCTCCACCGCCCCCGCCTTTTTAAAATCTTCTATTATTTTTCAAGGCTTGGTTGTTTTGTTTTGTTTTGTTTTTACAATGAACAGGGGAATAAGGGTTTAAAAGAAAGCCTCCTTTGAAGAGCACCATTTCAGAGCTAATACTTTAGTGTGATGACCCAGGAGCTGGGTCAGGAGTTCATCTCATCAGCAGTATCAGGCTGGGAGCTCCACAGAGAAGGACATGACTGTCATTCCCAGTGACCCTTTCTGTGCAGGGTGACACAAGGGCTCTGGCTGCTCCTCTGTACCTGGGGCGGGGCTGGACTGTGTCTAGGAATGGCGAGGTCTGGAGGGTGTAGTCACGGTGCTCTGCCTTCCGTACAGCAACCCTGACCTCCGCAGAACTGAGCCCATCTTGGAGAGCCCCTTGCAGAGGACCAGCAGTGGCAGTTCCTCCAGCTCCAGCACCCCTAGCTCCCAGCCTAGCTCCCAAGGAGGCTCACAGCCTGGATCGCAAGCAGGATCCAGTGAACGGACCAGAGTTCGAGGTAAGCTTTCCCCTGCCTTTCCCTGACAGCACCGCCTCGGGCAGAGAGTGATGGGCACGGACTCAGCTCACTTCCAGACTTCTGTGCCCTCCTGCTCCTGGCGTGGCCACCACTGTGCGATGCTACAGAGTCCTCTAACTGCCCTTAGCCTCGGTCTCCTTAGATGAGAGAACCACCATCCCCAGTCCCATGTGTGACATCAGAGTTTGGACTAAATCTTTTCTCATTGCAGGTGATGTTGTTTTCCGGGAAGATCATAGATTATTGGTCTTATTTGAAAAGGTCATCACTTATGAGTCACCTGGATTACCATTTCCATTTGTTGCCTGTTTCGAGTTTCATGTACCTCCAAGTATCCTCTTTTCCCATTACGCCACTCATCCCTCTTTGGTATTCTGAATATAGTTCATAATACTAGGGATCTCTCAAAGTGAAATTCTGTAAAGACTAACATAGAATACATATGCACTTTAGAGAAGAAGTAAACCCGTTGACTTAAAAAGTGTATTTGACTCTTCAGGTTATTCCTACTCAAGAGGAATAAAAAATGAGCCTCTCCGACCATTTATTCAAGTCTTTCATCACTGTGCAGTTCTCATTAATGAAGAAGCTTGTGGAAAACAGCAGAATGGCCAGCTAATTACACATGACAACACATTGTTTCTTGCTGAAAAATTGACTCTTCTGAACCACCTCCTTCAGAAGATAATTTTGCTTCTACGCAACAAAGACGAGAACTTTCTTAAGTGCAATCTGACAAATATTAACAAATTACTCTGCCTGAGAAAAACCACCAGTCCTTTATTTTTTTCTTAGCCTCTTCGTTGGGCACAACCAGAGTTGGTTCCCTAGTATCTTTTTAAGGCTTTAAATAAGTAAAATCACTGTCCATTTTGAAAAGGTTGAAACCTGGCATGCGATACTCTTGTCTCTGGACTGGAATTCGGCTGCTCCCGTATGTGTTCTTCACACGTCATTGGCCCAGCCCCTAGTCATGTGCACTTTTGTTGCTTTCATCCAAATATAAATTTGCTTAGTTTAGAAAACTGCCATTGGCTTATCTTTTTTCTGTTCATAAGCCACTCAATATCCTTACAGCAAACTAAAGAAAACTGAAATTATAGGTGTCATTTTAATTCTCCGACCTGGTTTGGGTTTAATTCTTATCTTTCCTTTGGCCTCTAGGTTCTCGGGGTTAAGAACACTGTTGTCTCCCTAGAGTGTTTCTGCCCAGGAAAGACCTTACAACAAAAGAATCTGCCCTATACCAGATAGATTTTCTCTACCTATAAATAATCGGAGAGATGCTCTTCACTCTGGAACTTGGGGAGCCCCCCCACCCCGCTTGCTCTGTACTTCTGTCCTGGGGCTCTTCCCTTGGTCACCAACACTCTCCTTCCTATCCCCACTCATTCTTTCTTCCTTAAAGGACCCAGACAACTCCTGCCTCCCATTTAAAAACCATTCCATCAAATATAATACGTTTCTGTGCCATCAAAATGACCTATTCTAATGGGTAAGTGGTAAAAGAAGAAATTTAGCATAGAATATTAACACAGAAGCTTGGTTTAGTGTAGTAACTGAGACTAGGACTTGGACAAACCAGACAGAATCCCAGCTCTGCCCATAATTTCTGCAGGACCTTAGGCTACTATGCCATTTCTCAAAGTCTATTGAACTGTAAAATGGGAAAAGAGTGCCACATGTTGGGTGGGAGCAAGAATCCTATGAGACAGTTGACGTAGAAGGCATTTAGCATTGAGTGTGATGCACATTTAGTTCTCAGTAAATGATCGTGGCAGTGGTGCTTGCTGATTTTCCTTATGATTAAAAGTGACTTCCAGGTCACAAGCCTGAATGCTTTTGCCTGAACATGAACAGTTTTCACAGATGTGTCTGAGGATTTGCCTAAGTGAATGACGTATCCCCTGAGTAATCCTGAAAGGTGACTCACCACAGAATGTGGGACTGGAGTCAACACTTTGTGATAGCCATTAATTTTCTTGGCCTCTGTTTTTCTTTTTAGCCAACAGTAAGTCGGAAGGATCTCCTGTGCTCCCCCATGAGCCTTCCAAGGTGAAGCCAGAAGAATCCAGAGACATTACCCGACCTAGTCGACCAGCTGTGAGTGCTTTTGAACTCTCTTGAGTTGCCAGGGAAGCTGTGGGATCAAGTGGTTGGGGATACACTCATGACTATGAAACAAAACTTCACTGAGATTAAGAAGAAGCGTGGATGCTAGAAGCATCCAGAAGGAAGTCATACCTGATCAGGAAAGAACTGAAGAGATTTTGGATTGCTTATCTGCCTTTAGGCATCTTGCTGATCGTTAATGCTACTTTAGAGAATGAAAAAGGGGGAGAAATAACTCCTATCATTACATAATTTCTACTCAGCAGCTTTGACAAAAAAAAGTGGAGCTGCAGTTACGGAGATGTGGGCACATTCTGTGGCTTTCTGTTGTCTGCTCCGCCCTCTCCCTACATTATTTTCTGTATGAATTAATGTAATTTTTGCTGTTCTTCATGCCTTCAGGACTGTATTTTTCTGGATCCAAATGTGATAAGCATGGTTTGTCAAGGGGCCTGACAACTCGAAATCTATCTTCCTCACTGAGACATGACAGACCCCAAATAGCTTTGGCAAAAGAAATAAGAGCGTAAAAGCTGACATTTGGGAAAGTTGGAAATTAATTTGGGAGGAGTGACTATCCACTTACTTTCTTTAAAATTTCAGAGAACCTTTTCCATGAAATAAATATGAGGACTTTTTGGTTTACTCTGGTTTACACATATTAAAGTTCGGGGGCAGAGCGAGAATAATCCCAAAGGGGATTTGCCCCCTTCAGGGTTGAGGTTCTCTCTGCTCTTTGGCATTTAGTGGTTGTGTACTAACAGTTCCCGTTGTGTGTCTAACCTGCTGCCTTTCTTCTGGCTTTTCCTTCACCTGTGGATTCTTCTGGATTGGGTTCCTCCTCTCTCAGAGCTATAAGAAAGCAATAGATGAGGTTAGTATTACCTTTTCTTGGTCATGCTGTCACAAGATGTAAATATTAAGCTGATTTCCTGATGTTGACATTCAGAGAGGTGGCCTGATGGGTCAGAGATTTAAAATTCCGTCCTCTGGAGTGTGGTCTGCTGGAAGCCAAGCCCCTTCAACCGCAGCCAGCCCAAGGCCCTCAGACACTTGTGGGAATTTCTAGGGACCTTCCTTCTAAGGCAGAATGTCTCTTTTCCAGTGTTCCAGTCTGGCTAAAGATAAGCATTAGCGCTGTGTTATTCATAGTTTTTTATCCCAGTATCTTCCAGTAGCAAAGCCTAGCCCTTTACCTGTACACCCCAGCTGTGCAGGGCGGGGGTGCGGGGGGCGGGGGAGGGATTGATGGTTTGACTAACAAAGAAGAGACGTCATGCTAAAGCACTCTGAATTTATAGTGTGTGATTTGTGAACAAGGAGTTACTGGGTATTGTTAGATTCGTTTTGTGGGACATTAACTACAGCATCGGCAGCAACATCAACTTTAGTTAATGAATCCTGGCGAGTTAAGTGACTTTATTTCCTTATCTGTGGAGACATTTTTCCATTAGAAAAATATATGGCTTTGTCAATCTTAGGTAGCTTGCTTAGAAGGATGACTGCCTTTCTGCTGTTTGTCAGACCTGCATGAACACAGCATAGTTGTTGATGCTGTTTTTAAGAGACAGGCCTTGCCAAGAGTCCTGACTGCATGGAATCTGAAGACTACTATTATGGCTTTATAGCTGTACTCTGCTGAGCACCATTTTTGTGAAATGATATGGGAAAAGCACTGGCTTTAGAGTCAACAAATTCAAATTCTAGCCCTTCCCCCAAGAAGTAACTGGCCAGGACCAGTCTCATAGAATCTCTCTGGGCCAGTTTCTTCCTGTATACATTGGGAAGAAAGACGCCCACTCTGCCTCAATCACAAGCTTGATTAGGATCATTCATGGTCACATGTGTGAGAGCATTCTATGAAGTGTAAAGCCAAGAGGTCGTCCTCGTTTGGGCTGGAGACATGGAGCCATTTTGGCAGGTGAAAGTAACAGTTTTCTATGCATCTGATCTTTATCAAAGAGCCTCACTTTTTCAAAATTTAGGACACTTTACCTAAATTCAGAGTGATTTAGAACGTTATTTCTCAGGTAAAGGATTGCTGCTCTTAAAAGAAAAGTGAGATTAAGAGTCACTTATGGTTTGTCTCCCTCTGGTGATTCACAGAACTGTACCCCTGGGGATAAAAATATATGTTTATAAAAAATAAAAAATTATATTAAAAAAAAAAAGAAAAGTGAGACTCTCCATGTTGACGGTGTGTAGACAGCATTTATAGAAAGGGAATGTTCATTGTTCTCTGACACAGCCTGGCCCTTCCCCTCATAAAATAGTCAGAAGAACACAACTATCACAACTTGTATCAATTTTCTCCCAAATTGTTGACGAAAGAGGATGATATTCTGATGCCATGGCTGCTAGGAAAATGGTTGTGTGGGTGTATAACTCTAGGGGAATCTCATATGCACAGAAATTAGCTTGAAGGTGACTGCCATGGGGAAATGGATTTCATCTGGTAAACCCAGGATATTTTAGGCTTTTAAAAATGGCTTTATTTCGTTGGTTTTACTCTCATGCACTGGACAGAGACCACAGGGGCTAACGGAAGTATAAGTAATTGAGGGGATGTAAGCTATGCACGGAAATCTCTGGAACCATGTGTGGTTGGAAAAAGCCCTCCAGGTAATTCTGATAATCCTATCTACCCTTGAATGTCACTGATCTAAATCACAAAATATACAGTATTACTTTGTTCTACCTGTCCTTGACCAGGGATGATTCCTCTTCTCCTTTTCCCGCCTCTCCCCATCCCCCCTAATAAGATATTTGGCAAAGTCTGGGGACAGTTTTGGTTGTCACAACTTGGCGGGGGGGAAGGCAGTGCCAGTGGTGTCTTGTGGGTAGAGCAGAGAAGGGCTGCCAAACGTCCTCCCATGTACAGGAGAGCAACCCATCATAGAGCGTGATCTGGCCCCAAATGCCATTAGTGCCACAGTTGAGAAATCTTGCAATAAACCTCTCTCCCATCTTCATTCATAGGTTTTGATATCACTTCCTTCTACAGTGACTGATTGGCCATTTAGATAACCCCGAATTGAAATGAAAAGACTCAAAACTCTGAAAAAAGTGTTGCTTGCTATTGATAATCTAATCGTTTGATTTTTCATGAACATCCATATGAGGGTTGTCCATTAGTTTGGCATTCCTTTGTAATGGACTATAAGATTGTGCAATATAGTCTGTGATTAACATAATTGTTGAAAATAAATATCCTTTTTACTTTAGCACGATTAAACATATGACATGAAGATGAAATACAAAAGCGAACACTGGCTTTAGCACTATTTTTTTGTTACTACGTAAGAATCTGGAAAATTCCAGAGCACACCCACAGATTGGAGAGAATTTGAATAATAGCTAGTGGTCTAAACCCTTTTTTTCTCAGATGAGGATACTGAAGTCAAGTAACTTTCCCAAGGTCATTTCTTAAGATTTCCTAAAAGGGAAATAAATTATTTTCGTACATAAAGACCAGCTTAAAGATTTTTAACTTTTATTTTAATAGCTCAAAATATTGAACTAAAATCTAAATAAACTACATTGTTTCTAAAAAGAGACCTAAAAGAGCACCTTTTTAGGTCAAGTATGCATACTTGTCAGATTAAATAAGAGGTTTTTTAATGAAAACGAATCAAATTAATTCTAAGAAGTGTTTTAGCAAAGAAGCCTCAGGCTAAGAGCCTCCTATCTTCATATTTGTTTACTCCATAGTTTAAAAAAAAAAAAAAACTTATCATTTTGTTGTATTTCTTTTTTAGTTATACTATACATTTCTCAAATATTTTCATGCTAAATAGCACTTCTTTTTCTTTTTTTTTAATACTTTTTAGCTCGAGGCTTGAGACAGCCAAGCAATAAATTACCACGAGAACTCATTATATGGAGAAAATTGGTATTGTCAGAAACTAAAATGTATGAAAATGGATCTGAACCCAGTGGTGTCAGTTTTAGATCGTGTCTATATTCTATAACTTTGCTATTATAAATTCTTCCAGAGAGGATGGATAAGGAACAAAACCGCAGCTAAGCGTGTAGACCATTGGCAATGGGAGATTAATTTTCTTTGACTGGGATATTACCTTTGAGTTACTCATTATTGTTACTTTGGGAGTCTCAAATATGTCTCACCGTCTAAGCTGTTACCAAGTAAACTTAAGAGGAATTTGCAATTACTTTCAGTGTTTCAAGAAAGATAGCTCTTTAATAATGTAGAACCCCCCCCAAATATTCTAATTTTAAGCGAAATTATAAAACAAATCAGAACTTTAAACTTTTCTTATATACAGTGTTGGAAAAAAATCAGGTCATTTTCACAAATGAGAGTTTCTTGAAATCAGTGGGCTTTGAACTGGCTTCATATTGCTAAAGAGTTTTGATTTTTTTCAAATCTCCTTTGTCTTGTTTTGAAATGTCAGAGATGAGGAAAATGAACCCACAGGGAAAATGTATCATAAATATAAATAAATCACAGCTAATATTATTATATTTTACTCAGAATATTAGCATTAGAAATAAATTATCTTAAACCATATTCTCTCTTTTAAATTATAATAAATGCATTTTAAAATGATAAGTAACATTTTAAATGCCTTACATTCTTTGGTGAGACTGACAATGCTCCTAAAATATAGAAGACAAAATAAATTTATCTGTTACTATTTTGCTGGTTTGGATGATTATAATATCCTTTTCTATTTATAGCATTAACAAATATCAAAAGTGTATTTCCCCCTGTGTTCAAGTGTTGCATACCCTTCACTATCTTCTCAATTTGATAAAGGTAAACATTGGCAATATCCAGAGGAAATACGGAATATAAAGCCAAAATCTGAATATTGCCTCTTCCTATTTTGGCCCATTGCTAAAGAAACAAGAAATATATTTGCATAAAATTCTATCTATGTGGTAATTTTCCTCTTTAGCGGTATACATTATATTTAACACCTTTGAGTCTTTTTAATACAATTCTATTTTCATTTTCACAGATGGGGTACATATATCCACTGAGATTGAGGCCATACATGTGTGCATGTGTGTAAAAAGCCCAGCAAGCATCTTTAGGTGGAAAACACACAATATGAATTTTCAAAATCTTCCCTTTTCCAGTGCTTCAAGTCCCTTCAGAACAAATTTAAAAGCCATGATTGCTTTCCTTTGATTTTATTATGAAATTGGAAGAAATGATTCCTTCCTTTACCACCTTGAACTTCCTAAATTTCTAGACCAAATGAAACACCCGAACCATTTCCTCTCCTAGTCTTAACCAAAATAGCAATGCCTGACACAGAGGGGATGATAAAGAAACGTGATGATCTGTGATCTCCCCCGGAACAAAATTTCATTTTATAATTTAGCTATACACATTCCTCACGGTGTTTCTTCTAACCTATTAGGCTAGTTTAGAAGATGCCATTTAGATCACCTATATCGCTCTAACCTGACCTCAGGAGAATTGGACAAACAAATACATTTCTGAATGGAAATAAAGAGAGAATATGGTCATAAGAAAACTGTAGGATTTAGTATCTTTCAATGAGTTTCTTTCTCCCTAATGCCCTGTCTCTCACTGAATGCTCTGATTCCCACATGGGTCACTAATATAGGGAGAAATGGTAAGACCGATGTCCAATTGCTTTTTCCTCATTTGCATGCCACACGCCATGGGCAGTGTAACCCGTGCAAATTAGAGCGGCTACGCTTCTGCAGTGCTCCCCTCTGCATTGCCCTGAAAGCATGTGAAGTCGAAGGTAGTCAGAGATCCAGCCCCACTGCCTGCAATGTGTCTCGTGATTAGATACCACACCATCACATCCATAAGGCTGAAGACCGCATCATACTCATGGAAACCTGAAAAATGGTCCCTTCCCTTTTGGTGTTTGCACATTCATTTCAGTATTTCTCATGAGGGTTTCTGCCAGGTGACTGATTTTAAACAAAAGAAAATGAAACACCTGTCGTTCTGGAAGAGAATTCAATAATTTTTTTTTTTTTTTTTGTTCCGTTGTTGTTCCTCTTGATTAACTCAGCTCTGGGGCTATAAATTTCAGCGGCACGGGGCTTTGGGGCGGGCCATTATTTGATGTGGTGCCTCTGCTCCCCAGGGAATGATGACACATCAAGTGAGCCACTGTGGTAGCTGGAACTATGGGAATTGCTCTTTTCTGTGACTGATGCTAGATTTTGGTACAGTAGCAATCAAAGAGGGGAAAGGCCATGACCGTGGCTTGGGCAGGAGTCCCAAAATCCCGGGGAACAGTTGCTCAGTCCATGTGTTTTCCCCTTCACTCTGAGGGTGACCTATGTCACCTTCACAAAATAAAACGAGAACCCAATGTTTGTATATATGTGTCCACACAGAGCGCACATACACATATATACGCATGTATATTCAGAACTGAACCGTCTCAGTCTAGCCATTGGTTTTGAACAAAGTCTAAATTTACTTCATCTTTTTTTTCTAGTTTCTCTGCGCTACAAACATCGTTTTCTTCGCTCCATGCAGCCACTATGTTTGTAACAGTTCTATCTAGAGCTTTCTTTTCTTGTTGCTTAAGCTGGAGCC
This sequence comes from Mustela putorius furo, assembly GCF_011764305.1. Classification (NCBI taxonomy): domain Eukaryota; kingdom Metazoa; phylum Chordata; class Mammalia; order Carnivora; family Mustelidae; genus Mustela; species Mustela putorius. The sequence continues at coordinate 73,437,840 of NW_025421987.1, read as the reverse complement.
CTGCGTTGCTGAGAGATGTGACTTTGGTCGTCTCTACAATTCATACGTGCCAAACGAACTTCTCTTTTGTAGGATCTGACGGCATTAGCCAAAGAATTACGAGAACTTCGGATCGAAGAAACAAACCGCCCACTGAAGAAGGTGACTGATTACTCCTCCTCCAGTGAGGAGTCGGAAAGTAGCGATGAAGAGGAGGAAGATGGAGAGAGCGAGACCCATGACGGGACAGTGGCTGTCAGTGACATACCCAGACTCATGTAAGAGAGCTGCTTTTTACATGTCTGTCGGGGTGGGTGAGGTCTGCAAACAGAGAGGACAGGAAATAGGAATTAAATGGAAGATCATTTATGGGTCTCTGGCAGGATCAACGGACTTGAGTTTTTATTAGAGCATAACCCTACAGTTACCTCTCTCTACAGACACTGTCCCTTGGAATACACATCAGAGCTCCTGCCTGTGCTTTATCCAACTACTCTTGCGAGATTGACTCTCCCTTTGGTGACTCTCCCGTGGTTCTTGTCATCTCCTGGGAAAATGATATTGACAGCCAGACTGTTGGCACGTCCCTGTCCCCGTAGAACTCCAAGAGTGGGATTATGGGCAATGACACTTAGGAGTTAAATTTAACAACAGGAGACATATTTCATCCTCCCCTCCCCGCCTCCCCGCCCCCACCACCAAGGGAAGAATGCGCGGGAGAGCAGGGGTTAGCGTCCCAGCGAAAGGTTCCAGAATCCAATCATCCTGCAGAGAACCTTCTGAGGGTCTGACTTAAATATATCCCTGTTATCATTTTCTTCTTCATTGTCTCTCTTATGTGATCCTTTTCTCTATGGACTGTAACTTTCCCACACCACCCCCTGCCACGTTCTGTCCTTTCCTTTGCAGTCTTTGTTTGCCTATTCATACCTGAATTTATGCCTACCTACATTCCCCTTATTATTCACTTATGTTATGCTATAGCCTTTACTTCTTTTCTTTCCTTTGTTTAGTCTCAATATTTCTTTTTCTTCTCTTCATTGGACAGGGTCCTCTGAGAGAATTCCTCTGCCCTGTTGCTTCTCTAGTTTAAACAAACAGATTCAGACAGTCACACTCCCATGCATTTCTCACTCCCTCCCCCAAACAAACACAAGGTGCTGTTGCTCTGGTTTGGTATAAATTTGACAGAGTATGACACGGATGGTTCCAATTTGCTCTTCACTCACTTCCATTTCTTTGGCTCTGCTACCGAGCCAAAGTCATCACACTACACTGACTCCCTATAGAGAAGATGCCATTTCGGGTCACAGATTACTGTCCTGTCCAGCAGAGACCGGAGGGAGAGGGCTGGCCTGTCTGCAGGGAATGTCATCCATTGATTAACAGTCATTACGTACAAGCAATTCTGAGAAGCGAATCCAATTATCATAGCTGAAAATTTATACTTTTTGTTCTGCTGTTGATTACGCAGTTATTGACAACCATAAATACGTTAAAATATGACATTTGAAACAAATTGCATTTCATTGCTTTTTTAACGGCAAATAAAATTGTTCTAGAGGCAAAATCACTAATCCAAAACATTTCTGCAAAATATGCTGGTCCTTTCAGTTTTTATCTTGACTCAGCAGTGGTTAATTTTTCTAACAGATGTTTTGAATTCCGTTTAAGCCCTGAGCCTACAACTATTAGGGTGAGGGCTGGATTATGACTTTAAATATTGATAAAACTTCCACTCTGTGTTCTATACCAGACTGAGGGCTTTGAGACAATCAGCAAGGGCACACACATGCATTCTGCCTTGTAAGTGTATATCCTAGTTGAAGAGAAACAAGATTATATGCAGAAACTTCAAACTAATACAAATATTTGGAAGAATGACCAAAACATCCTTGGGAGAGATGTTCAATCACATTTGGTTTTGAAGCCCAGTCATATTTTGCAAGGCTGTTGCTTGTGTTGATCTTGCTGTGGCTAAGGGCACATCCATTTCTTCCCACACTAAAGAAGTACTCACCTGTCCAAAATTGGTTGGGACAGGCCATGCTGCACTTCCCCTCTGCTCTCTGGCACTCTGCTGCCCCTTTGGAAATTACCTGCTTACAGCCCAGGCTGCACAGAGAGAGCCTGTACCTTCTGCTGTGTGGGCCCTGGATCTTGAGTGTCCTCCTACAGTTTCACGTAGTACTCAAATCAGGGTGTTTATTGTAGGTCGTCTCCCAGTCGGGATCTGAGATCCCCAAGGGGGAAAACTGTGTCGCACTCCTCTCTCTCTACTCTTAACACCTTGCAGGATGTCTGGCATAGAGTTGGTCTTCAGTGACTTTGATTTATATTTAATTGCACTGAAATTAAATTGCAAATCCTGGCTTCCTAGAGTTTATGGCACAATCCAAAAGAAAGACATGTTCACAAATAACCGTCATCAAGATAGAGGGAACGTGGGACAATATTAGAATCTCAGTCAAGGGGAAATTGAAGTAAAGGCACAGAAGGTTGTCTTTGGTAGGAATGTTGGGCGCCTGGGGGTAGGGAGGGGGTGGTCTGGACTAGTAAAACCAGACCAAGAAGTGTGAGCTTTATCATGTGGCCGTTGAGAGCCACGGAAGGCCCTCCTGGGCTGAGAAGTGACAAGATCAGTGCTATGTTTGAGAGAAATCACTATGACAAGATAATCTATAAAAAGAAGAGGCTCGACACTGGTAAAGCAATTCAGAGGATCTCTTGCTATCATCCAGAAATAATGAATGCACTATCACTGAATGCGTATAACGGAGGCAAAAGTTGACATGGCTCTGGAAGAATTGGTAAATATTAGACAGATTAAAATGATCATCCACTAAAGAGCATTTAAAATATTTAATGGTATAGGAGATCTACTCAGAGACAAGGCAGGTTCCTGCCTTGTCTCTGAGTAGATCTCCTATACCATAAAATACAAGTGTGTGGGTGTGTATATATGTATTTATTCCAGTTTGGTAAATACATGCATTTTTGTGAATATAAAATGTATGCAGTTTGTTCTGTGATGGCATGATAGTAGTATACCTAAGAAATTGCACTGTAGTAAAAAAAATTCATTATAAAACAATTGTTTCTTTTAGAATAGGATATTTTAGAGTTGGAAGACTTCTTATATACATTCTAATCTTTTTTTTATTTTCTATTGTTAAGCTAAGCCTTTACATACTATGCTATATATTTTTATATATATTTATCCATTATATAGATTGATATTTGATATAATATATGTATCTTGATTTTATATATATATATGAACTGTCTGGACATATATATATATATCAGAATATATATATATAATATCTTGATATATACATATATATATATCAAGACAGTTCATTGCCACGAAGTGTATACAAAAAGAGCTTCTCAGAAATGGAGCCCAGCCATTTAGACAAACGGCTATAGATCTTAATGCTCAAAACAACATCTTTTTTTATCGGCCATGCTGGTTTCCTATTTATAGTATAAGGTAGAACCTGTAAGAGTGTACATAACTAAGATTATTTCCCTAACTAACTAACTGCACTATTTCCCAATGCGTCATGAATAGACCAAAATTATGAAAATGATTACCTCTGGATTATACAACTATGAGTGGTTTTTATTTTATGTAGATCCCCAGTTTTATGATGAGCATTTACAATTTTTATAATCAGGAAAAAAAAACAGAAGCTTTCTAGAACTAAGCTGATTTGTGTCAGGTCAAGCAAGCCGAAGCAGCACCCTCTTGTGTCAGCGTCTTCCCTGGGGTGTCTGCGCCTGCGTCAGAACAGTACGTGCGAGGCAGTCTTAACCATTAGGACCATCTCCTGGCAGCATAGCCCTGGAGTGGCGTGCAGTCTTATCAAATGCTGTCTGGATGATGAAAGCCATTTATGGTGTGTCCTCTTCATTCTGTTATCGCAGGAAAGCCGTGGTTCTGACGCCTTGCCCTCCCCGGCTGTTGTGTGCTCCCCTTCCTCGCTCGTGGTCCTCTCTGCCCTCCTGTCCATTTTTCCAGTTCTGGTATTACTAGTGTTGTGGAAGCGTGGCTTCGGTCCTGCTGGATTCTAGTGCCCTGCGACCCCCTTCATCTCTGGGGGCTCATGATCGCCTCAACTTATACTCCAGCCAAACTGACCTGTCAGTTCTTGCAAAATAATGCCTTGTACTGGTCCAGCTTTGTGCCTTTCTTGTAATGAGCTCTCCCTCTGTTTTGCATTCCCACGTACCTCGTGCCTTGTATTTGAGTATTCATGTCATGTTTTCATGCTCTTCCGGATGCTAACGTCTTTGGTTTCAAGAGCCGTGTCTTCCTCAGCTTTTTTCGTTTTGTTTTTGTTTTAAAGAGAGAGAGAGAGAATGCATGGCAGGGAGGGGCATAGAGAAAGGGAAAGAGAGAATGAGAGAATCTTAAGCAGGTTCCATGTCCAGTGCAGAACCCAATGTGAGGCTCCATCTCACGACCCTGAGATCATGCCCTGAGGCAAAATCCAGTCAGATGCTTAACTGACTGAGCCACCCAGGTGCCCCTTCCTCAGCTTTTCTATCCACTCCCCAATCCCAAACTAAGGGTCATTCACAGAGCAGGTGTTCAATAGATGTGTACTGAATTGAATTAAATCAGTACCTACAGGAACACTTTGGCAAATCCCATTAGAGGAAATTACTGTTCTAAACCTGGGGCCTAACCACAGTAAATTTCCTATAGTTTTCCTTCTAATCAGTGAAAGTGTTTTGTCTTGTTTTGTTATAGTCTTTATAGGAATTTGGACAACTAATTGTTCCCACCCTGACTCTATTTGGAAATAATTTTTAGGACAAAAGGATTACTTTAAGTATAAAATGTTTTAGTTGTTTTGGCCTGAGTGTTTTTTTAAATCATCACCCTTTTTTTTTTTCATTTTTTTATTGTTAACAAACTTTGTTTTTTTAGAACTGTTTTAAATTCACAAAAAAATTGAGCAAATACCCATTACCCCTCCTACTCCCTGCACACTGTTATCCCTATTATAAGTGCAGTATGTTCATATGTACTTAATAAACCAAAATTGATGTATTTTAATAGTCTGTTCAGATTGCCTTAGTTTTTACCTCAAATCAATTTTTCTGTATCAGGATCCCATCCAGAATACCATGTTACATTTAGTTATTTAGTTACTGTATCTATTTAGACTCCTGTTGGCTGTGACAGGTTCTCAGACTTCCTTTGTTTTTAAGGAACTTGGCAGTTTTGAGGAGTACTAATTAGGAATATCATAGAATTCAACTCTACCGGAATTTATCTGATGTTCTTGTCATAATTAGATTAGACTAAGGTTATGGTTGGAGGAGAAAGATCACAGAGGTCACGTCATTTTATCACTTCGTACCAAGGGTAAGTACTATATGACTTGGGACTCTTGGCATTGACCTTGATCATCTGGCTGAGGTAACGTTTGTCAGGTTTCTCTACTGTAATGTAATTTTTCCCCCTTTCCACACTTTACTCTTTGGAAGAAAGCCAGCATGCACAGCCTGCACTTAAGGAGAGAAGACTTCCATTCCTTTAGGATGGAGTCTCTACATAATTTATTTGAAATTATTCTGCCGAGATTTATCTCCTCTCCATTTATTAACTTACTCAGTCATTTTATTTATAAGAACATGGTTATTTATTTTGTACTTTGGATTATGATCCAGTACTTCATTTTGCTGCTTGAATTGTTCCACCTTCAACCACTGGAAGCTCTTTCAGTTGGCTCCTGCACCCCTGTGCAGACATACCCCAATTACTTTCTGACATACCCCAATTACTTTCTGACACTGTAAGGGGTTCCAGGCATATCCTGTGTATTTCTTGTTCTAGTCCTGGAATCAGCCATTTCTCCCGGGGTCCTTGATTCCTTTCATTAAAAAATGGTATAAGAACCAAGATACAGGCATGGCTGCTAGTGTATCATTTCTTGTAGGCCCTTCCAGCTGACCGAGCAAGGAAATGTATATGTGTGTATTAACCCATTATGTACATGTATCTACAAGTGTTTCTACATATAGCCATCTGTATGACATTAAATAAAAGTTTATCCTGATATCTCCAACTCTGACCCATGAACACATGGATCATTCTAGCGCCCCCCCCCCATCCTTACTTGGAAATTCCCACACCAACAGTGGGAAACCGCCAGCATTTGTTTAATTGTTCACATGGATAGCAGCGTCAGAATGCTTAACTGTATGCCCACGGGAAACAACTGCAGCCGTTAGAGTTCCTTTTACCTTTAGTCTTATGGGACTCTGTTCATTTCCAGAATTACATATGTCAAATTTTCCCCATTCCCCTCTCAGTGAGATTTTAAAAATATGCTTGTAGTGCAGTAAGATTCTCTTTTCACAGTGTGCCTTCTTTCCCGGGATTCACCAGCCTCCTATATGATGTATTTTTATTCACATACATCAAATTTCACTCTCCATACTATAAAGTTCAGTGACATACCTGAACAAATGTTTTGGTCATCCTGTAATTACAATTACAAGAAAATTATTTTCGCATAGCCTGTATATAAAAGTGATCCAGGGGCGCCTGGATGGCTCAGTGGGTTAAGCCTCTGCCTTCGGCTTGGGTCATGGTCTCAGGGTCCTGGGATCAAGCCCCACATTAGGCTTTCTGCTCAGCAGGGAATCTGCTCATCCCTCTCTCTGCCTGCCTCTTTGCCTACTTGTGATCTCTCTCTCTCTGTCAAATAAATAAATAAAATCTTTTTAAAAAATTACTTCTTTAAAAAAGAAAGTGATACAATGCTGAAGTTACTTTTCAAATTTTAAAAAGATAAATCATTAGTTATTCAGGACACTTTAAACATGGTAATAATTATTCTCATAGCTGATTGATCATCAATTCATAAAGGAGCGATCTCTTGCCAATGAACTTGAGTGAAATGTTTGCTAGAGTTATTAAACAAAGCCTTTGTTGACTTATAAAACATTTACTGGATGTCACCTGCCTGCCAGGCACAGTGCTTGGCACTGAGGATGCCAACAGTACTGAGATCTGATCATTGCAGGACTGTGTGTTGAGTGCGTGGTTAGAGGCATGTAGAGGATAATGTGGAAGCAGAGTGGAGAGTCACCTATACCATCCCAGTGGGGCTGGGCTGGGGTTTGGGAGCCTGGACTGTAGTTTAAAGGATGAGGTACCCAGAGGGAGGCAGAGAATGTAAAAGAACCATTCAGGAAGATAAGATAGACTAAAGTTGCCCAAGTGTTTTGGTAGCATGATATGTGTAGGAAACTACTAGAAGGCACATCTTGTTCAAGTTAAAAATGGAAGGTAGGTTTTGTTGAAACCATAAGCTAGATAAATAGGCGAGGACCAGATAAAAGAAGACTTGTAAGCCACAGGTTTATCTTATGGTTAACTGGGAACTGCTGAAGTTTGAAAGCCTGACATGGTCAGGGGAGCAAAGAAGGATGGAGTGGAAGGGTCAGGAATAGTAGACAGACAAGAGGTCAAATACCCAAAGTACCAAAGAGCAGTCATTGAACTTGAGAGCTAAGATTTGACTTAAGGAGTTTCCTTGAGACGCTAGAAGTCAAATATAGACAGCAATAGTTTGAACAGCGAACGTTAGTATTTGAAGGAAGGTACCACGCCTTTTAAAAAGAATTCTGGGAGTGCTTGGCTGCCTCAGTTGGAAGAACATGAGACTTCTAATTTCAGGGTTGTGAGTTCGAGCCCCACAACAGGTGTAGAGATTGCTTAAATAAATAAATGAACTTTTTAAAATTTTTATTTTTTTTTAAAGATTTTATTTATTTATTTGACAGAGAGAAATCACAAGTAGGCAGAGAGGCAGGCAGAGAGAGAGAGAGGAGGAAGCAGGCTCCCTGCTGAGCTGAGAGCCCGATGCGGGACTCGATCCCAGGACCCTGAGATCATGACCTGAGCCGAAGGCAGCGGCTTAACCACTGAGCCACCCAGGCGCCCAAAATTTTTAAAAATAAATCTGTAGAGAGGTGATTTGAAACATACAGAAGTCTGTAGGAATTTTCCATAATCAAATGCTGTTATTGGTAACAGAAAAATTAATGATGTTGTCAATTAATACAGGGTACACAGAGTGAGCAAATATGTATAAAAGGTTAATAATAAAATAGACCAATTGTACACACCAGAAAAACCTTAAACTACTTAAGAGAAATTGCTCACCATTCTAGACAATTGACCAAGGAAGAAATACAGATTATTGTATTTTATTCAATCAATAAGGACTATTACTAGTAGAAATGATACTTTTAAAAACTCAAAACAGCACAAACTGTTCACCATAAAAATTTATCATAAATGGAACAATTCTTGGTTATAAAATTTTAAATATAAAAATGGACCTGGGAAAAAAATAATCTCAGGGAAAATATGGAGCAAGAGTTCAAACTGTCAGTGGCTCACACTATGCCCTTTGTAAAACTTGCTATTGACAGGTGAATCAAATCTTCTTAATAAAATTGACACCTTTAGAACCAATCCAGACAAACTGTACTTGGTAGAAGTAGTGACCTCAGAATCCTTTGAAAGATGTTATGGATAACAATTTTGATTGGCTTACTGAATCTTTGTTATAGAATCTACATAGAAAAGAATTGGATCCTATGATGATAATTTTACTTTCATAGTAATGAAAACAAACTCTCTGATGGTGGAAAGGAACTCAGTTGCACACTGTCAGCCCGATGGTGGCTGCCACCATCCATGGAGCTTCTGACAGAGGCAAAGAATGTCTCAGTGAAGAAGGGAAGTGACCCCTTCCTAGAAGGCATTGGCTCTTTATAAATGCTTCATTTATTGAATTATTTGTATCACACAATCTTGTGTGGTGTGATAAACAAACATTGAAGGCAGCTTAAAAAACATACATACAAGGTAAAAGAAAATTTCAAATAAATGAGCGACATCACAGTTTTGACAACTATTCTGACTGCCCAGTCTAGCGATATGTCAGGCATTCATTGCAGTGATTCCTTTTACCATGTCTCTGGGACACGAGTAATGTCTCCTTTCTGGGAATACAGTATTGAAATTGCTTCTTTGGAATTTCTTCTTTGGAATTTCTTCCCAAACACATTGGTCCTAAAGGAAATTTAGATTCATTCAATCCACTGCTCCTGTTAGTAGTTTCGGCGTAAGTGTCTTGCTATGCATTTCTTTCTTTTTTTTTTTTTTTTTTCTTAATGTGGACTCCTCTTATCTTCTCACTTCTTTGCTTGGATCTTTAACATATGTCTTCTCTGTCCCAGAGATGTCAGAAATCTGGTGTGTTTCTTCTTTCTTGAGTTGAATATTTCATCAAATTTTGATAGGATCTAGGAGACCAGAAATGTGGGGTTTTTTTTTAAATACTTTAGAAACAATTAAGAGAACAAAATAGTAAAACATATAATTAAAATACCTAATGAGAGAAACAAGCCTTGATGCCTTTTTTATTTTAATAAACCCGCACTAAAAGAGAGGCACCTGCAGGTGCCCAGGTGGCTCAGTCAGTTAAACGTCTGCCTTTAGCTAAGGTCATGATCCCAGGGTCCTAGGATTGAGCCCTGCATCAGGCTTCCTGCTCAGCCAGGAGTCCGCTTGTCCGTCTGCCCCTCCCCCTGCTCATGCGTGCACTCTCCTCTCTCTCTCTCTCTCTCAAATAAATAAATAACATGTTTAAAAAAATAAAAATAAAATAAATACAAGGTATCAGTGAGGCCCACATTGGAAACTGAAATCCTGTGGACAAACTACGTCACCTACCTGGTTCTCAGTTTTCCTTAATGATAGATATGTTCTGTGCCCCAGAACACATGGAAAACATTAGTCTCTGCTCTAAGGGCATATGTCAAGGTCCTGTTACCTTCTCCATTACATCTTAAATGCAAGAACAAGCTGTAAACATACACCACAGTGTGGAGTCATTAGAGGGTTTTAAAAAGTATTGCATATCGGTAAACAGCCTAGCTGATGGATGTCCTGGTAAGCCAGAATGCCCTTCATTGATATTCCTTCTCCATAAATAGTAGAAAACCCATTTATCAAACAATTGTGTATTGCACTCCTTCCCGCTCTGTGCTCAGCTGGATGCTAGGTATACAGCAATCAGCAGACAAGACTGCCCTCACAGGGGTTATGTTCTAATGAAACAGAAGGCAAAAGTCGCAAGAGACTCAAAAAGATACAGAGTCACAAACTGGTGAGAACGAATAGGAACAGGACGGAGGGTGAAGAGAAAGAAGAGGGGTTGGTGGGGTAAGACCTCGATGCTGAGAGAAGCCTTCTCAGGGGAAGTTATCATTTAAGATGAAGTGTGGATACTTCAGTATCAGTATGAGAAAGGCAACCAGCCAAGAGCCAGGGTGGGAGACAGTTTTCCAGGCAGAGGGAACAGCATGTGCAAAGTGCAGGTTAAGGTAGCCTGCTGGTGGAAGAAGGAGTAGGGAAGACTTGGAAACCCTGCAGAGCCTGGTGGGCAGATTCAGGCAGTTTCGTCCTTGGAGAGTCGGAACCTTGCTCACTAGGACTGCTGCACAGAGAGCAGGCGGGGAGGGGATGCTGCAGAAGTGGACCGCCCGTTCAGGACACCCAGAAACCGGCATTCCCTAATCATACATTGGTGTTAATATCGCTCCTTCCCATCTCAGACCCACAGGAGCCCCGGGAAACACGGAGCAGTACAATGTGGGAATGGTAGGCACTCACGGGCTGGAGACCTCTCACGCAGACACTTTCAGCAGCAGTATTTCAAGAGAAGGAACCCTGATGATAAGAGAGGTAAGTTGGTATAAAAGCTGTGCAGAGGAAGTGCATTTCTTGAGTGGTTTTGGTATTAAAGCTTTTGCGGAGAATGCTTACCACATGTAGTGTAAGCCTTGTGGATGGGGCTGGGCGGGGCCACCGGCGCTTCTCAATGGCTGAGTGATTTTAATCGTCCATCACCTCCTTTCCTGTATCCTTCTAAGCTTCTGCAGTGTGATTTAATTACATTAGTCCAGATTCTTCAGTAGGAGCTATGCAAATCGGAATACGGAATTTGAGCCTGAGGATAAAAAAACTGGCAAAGCCAGATGTTTCCTACAGCAGGAAAACAGAAATGAATGATCTCGATCAGCAGTATCCGAGGCCTTGTTATGCCTCCTCCCCTCCTGGCTTTTTCCTTGTGGATTTTATGTAGAAAATGCCTACAAGTTCCAAGAAACGGTGATTTCATCTTATCTAATTAATTCAACATTAAAAAGGCTATTAAGCTATTTTGATGAAAGAACAAAGAAATATATAATCTACTTGGAAATGTACCTTGGCACTATGTAGGATTGTGTTTTTTTAAACTTGAGGCACATCATTTCATTGGGGGGTGGGGGAAGATTGTCCTCCCACAGGCAGCCCGTCCTCACGGCACCTGTGCCAATAGGAAGGGCCTTGACAAATCAGAATTTGTCTTCTTTTCTCTCTCACTTCACTGTCCTCATGCAAGTTTGACACCAAGTCTTTGCCTGGGAGGAAAGTAATGGCTGATAACATTGGGCAAAAATGACTTGATGTCTCCCTGTGTCCGTGTTATCATCTATAAAATTTCATAAACAATAGGAGATGACTCATAAGATGACCGGGAGGATTCAGTGAGTTAACACGTGTAAGCATTCAGTTAACGTAAACACAGTGGACTCCTGAACAACACGAGTGATAAGAACTGTGTGGATCCGCTTACACATGGATTTTTTATTTCAATACGGTCTCATTCTGTAACTGTATTTTCTTGTCCTTATGATTTTCTTAATAACATTTTCTTTTTTCCAGCTGACTTTATTATAAAAATACAGTGTATAATACATATCCAGAATATGTGTTAATCAACTGTTTGTGTTATTGATAAGGCCTCCGCTCAAGAGTGGGCTACCATAATAGTGAAGCTTGGGGGAAGTCAAAAGTTCGATTCGGATTTTCAGCTGCCCCGGGGGATGGGGGGGTCAAGGCCCCAGTCCCTGTGTTGTTCAGGGATCAACTCAATATTATTTTATCTCCCTGTCACCACAGAATGGAGCTCGTCTGTTACTGGTTATAGCTCCCCACTCTTGCCTCTGAAACAATGTATATCATCTGTCATTCTTTAGCCAGGAGAGTTTGGGAAACCATCAGAGCAGGCTTTGCTCTCCCAAGAAAGAAAGGAACTGTAGTTTTGAGATGAATAAGGCCTTTGAAATAATAATTGGCAGTTAGGCTGTAACTGGAAGAGTATTTCACAAAGCAGCTTGCTAGAATCTCATTATATGGCCTTGCCGAATCTTTGAGGTAGGCTTTAAAGAGTCCTATCATGTAAGCCTGAACTAAGAAAGGGACTTGGCTGCCACAGTTGACATTACATGGCACTGGCTTATAAATCTCCCAGCGTGGTGAGTGGAGAATCCCAATGCAGGTGTGGAATGCTGCTATCACTCTCTCTTGCTACTTGGAAAACTTGAGGGAAAATGTTCCAGGGTGAGTTACTCTCTGACTCTAAATAAAAGAACTCTGATTTCTAACGCAGTTTACAGTTGGCTTGAGTCTTTATGACAGAGTCGGTACCTGGGAGACTATCAAGAGGCACATTTTCAGTTCAGTTACCAGACATATCCAGAAGGCTCCATGTTATTTAAAGCACTCCAGTATTTTATGGCCACAGCCAGTGACTTTGAAAACAGCACTTGCCAGTGTCTTATATGAATTTGATCTATGGAGGGCCCAAAATCTTTTGTCTCTCAGTTTCTAGAATTTTTGCCAAAAGTGGACTTTCAAAATAACAAACCTTGAGTTGGAATCCATTAAAGGAACAGGTGTTAAAAAGTTGAATGCAAATAAAAGTATGTCCCTGACAAAACAATAAGGAAAGAAAAACTCACCATAGAACTTAGCTTATAGGGTGCTCTCATTCAGTTCCCCAAGATGGACATCAAGGAGAACTCACTTATGTCAGTCAGCATTCTCACTTGAGTGGACAAGATGGTTCTGGTGGATCCTGGCTCTATGACCCACTGTCTTGCCAAGATGCACAAATTTAGTGCATATCCAGGCCCTCTGGTTTTCTTTCCCTATCCTATGACCCTATAGGACCTTTCCCTACTCAATTTCTAGAACCCACCAACACCAGCTGTTGTCTCCCACTTTGTCCATAGGGACCCATCTGCCAGAAGAACTGTTTTCCCTTCCTCACTGCCTCCACTGCCCACTTCTTACCCAGCAAATTCCTATGGGTCTGGCTCAGCCTTCCCTTTCTCCTTGAGACCTCTCTGGGGCTCCATGGGCCTCTGTCTGTAGCATCTTTCTTACTGACCAGGTGGTAGTAAGAAGTAATCAGAAAAATAATCCATTTAAAACAACGTAAGGAGGGGGAGAAAATGTGGGGTGTGTATCAGAGATAGGGGCATAAAAATTCAGGGGTGTTTCATACAAGGAATCCAAAGGCAAAGAGTAAGTTGGGACTCTGTGCAGGGTTAGAACCAAAAACGAAAAAGCATCAGGAGTCCAGGCAGCTTTCACACGCCCATCCCTGGCTCCCTCACTTCCTGTCTCTCCTTACCCTCATCTCTGCTTTCCTCGATGCCTGTCTCTCCTTGGCCTCACTTCTCTTTCCTCCAATTGCTCCTTTGTCCTTCCTACTCCACAGACCTGCTTTGTCTCCACTACATGCACGAGCTCCCACTTTTCTCCCTCCCCCACCAATCACAAGATTGGGACCACATCCCACCCAGTTCAGCCGTCCAGCAGAAACCGACCAGTGTCTCTTGGCCCCAGCATTAGATGCAAAAGGGAATTTGATTCTGCGTGGTTCAGGTCCACTCCAGGTCTGATCAGCTATGGCCGAGAGCAGAGCCACGTCGTGTGACAACAGCCCAAAACATCTGGGCTCTGCCACCAGGCCGCCCCCAACTGCAGCCCTTAGAACCCGTGCCACTTGGAGCTGGTCAACTGAATTTTTGCACTGCAGTTTTTCCAGCTGTGAAATGAGGATAATGAAAGCTAACCCGTGGAGTTATCTTACAGATTGTGTGGAATACTGTACCTAAAGCATTTGGCACCGTCCCAGATACATGCTGTTGGTCGGAACATCTTAGTGCCCACCCCCATGGGAATGGTGAGGCTGGAAAGACTATAGAAATTGCTGGGCTCTGCAGGGAGGTCCTGGGAGACAGGGCTGTTCATTTATCTGTGCATTCCCAGCAGAGTGCCTGGCACACAGAAGGTATTTAACTCTGAGCTGCTGGACGAATGGACAAAAGGATTGGCATGGGAGAAGATTCAGGGTTCTCCCTGGATTCCTTCAGGCTTCTCACTGTCTGGGCCTTTTCCCCATGTTAAGCCTCTTCAGGATCTTCTTTGATAAGCAATGTGTCTGCATCCATTTTTGGCTTGAGGCAGAATGCTGGGGCTGGAATCAAGAACCCGTGAAACTCTAAAGAGATACCATGTGTGATTTATGCTACTGGGAGATTGGGGAGAAATGGTTAAAGGAAAAAAAAAATCTTCTCAGTATTTGAACAGAAGTTAGAAGGAAGGAAAAGTTGCCCAGTATACATAAAATTGGAGACATTGAGATGAATCAGGACTAAACCCCATAAATGTCATTTAGAAGAAAAAGCGTTCAGTGCTGAGAACAGGCACTAGTACCTGGATAAGGAATCCAGAAACTACTCCTCGCTGGGGCAGCCTACAGGCCAGGAGTGTGCTGCCAAGAAACAGAGCGTGCCTCTGCTTTCCAGTTATTTCTCAAACTCCCTGGCAATACCCATTACATGCATCCTTTCAGGAACTTGGGAATCTGTTTCATCATCTACCCCCTGCCCCAACCGCTGCAAAAAAATTGGCTCCTTTCACTTTTAGCCAGAAGCAGGTACCGAGTGGTCCTTGCAAGACCAGGACAGGACGTGGAAGGGGGAAGTCAGGCTTCATTAAGTGAATTAATGAATGAAAGCAAAGGCAAGAAGGGACTCCTTACATGTCACGTCTGCTCTAAGAAACCTCAGTGAGCTGGTCGCCTAAATGTTAAGTCAGGAGGCACGGTACTAGCCAGGCCTACAATGTGGGCACTGGCTTTTAGGAAGCAGAGTTGTCTTTTAATCCTGTATTTCTTCCCTGGGATTTTTGGGAGGGGGCTTTACTCTCCAGAGCAAAGATTTCCAAACTTGCTAACAGTTATGCTAACAGTAAAAATTTTAGAGCATGCCAAATAATTACAATGTTTTTGTTTTTGTTTTTGTTTTTTTAAGAGGGAGAGAACCCACACATAGGAGTTGGGGGAATGGGGGAAGAGGCAAAGGGAGAGAGAGAGAGAGAATCTTAAGCACTATGTGGGGCTCGATCTCACAATCCCGAACCAAAATCAAGACCGACTGAGCCACCTGGGGCCCCATAATTACACTGTATTTATTTCTAAATCATGCATGTGTTCTACTACGCATATTGTATGTTTTTTAAAAACACCTTAAAGGATATTAAAAAGGAATGCTATAAACAATATTTCAAATGCTTTGCTAGTCATGATGACTTACATTTTTTTTAATTTATTTTTTATTTATTTTCAGCATAACAGTATTTATTATTTTTGCACCACACCCAGTGCTCCATGCAATCCATGCCCTCTATAATACCCACCACCTGGTACCCCAATCTCCCACCCCCCCCCCGCCACTTCAAAACCCTCAGATTGTTTTTCAGAATCCATAGTCTCTCATGGTTCACCTCCCCTTGCAATTTCCCCCAACTCCCTTCTCCTCTCTAACTCCCCATGTCCTCCATGCTATTTGTTATGCTCCACAAATAAGTGAAACCGTATGATAATTGACTCTCTCTGCTTCACTTATTTCACTCAGCATAATCTCTTCCAGTCCCGTCCATGTTGCTATAAAAGTTGGGTATTCGTCCTTTCTGATGGAGGCATAATACTCCATAGTGTATATGGACCACATCTTCCTTATCCATTCGTCCATTGAAGGGCATCTTGGTTCTTTCCATAGTTTGGCGACCATGGCCATTGCTGCTATAAACATTGGGGTACAGATGGCCCTTCTTTTCACTACATCTGTATCTTTGGGGTAAATACACAGGAGTGCAATTGCAGGGTCATAGGGAAGTTCTATTTTTAATTTCTTGAGGAATCTCCACACTGTTCTCCAAAGAGGCTGCACCAACTTGCATTCCCACCAACAGTGGAAGAAGGTTCCCCTTTCTCCTCCATTTTTTACTACACAGCACTATAATCGCTTATGAGAAATTCAAAATTAATACCAGACATAAACCCATAGTTTCATATAATCTGTAGATTATTCCAGTACATTTTTTGGTAACTCCTGTTAGATCTGATTTATTCATCATTGTTTTGACCTCATTACTGATAAAGAGCCCTGTGGCTCTGGTTGATATCATCTCTGCATTTTCTTGGGGTACATGGTACATGACTGGATTCTTAGCATTATCTCGCCCAACCTTTTCATTTCAGCAATATTTTAGGTCATGTGTGTGTCTTGTGGATTTGTGTCTTGTGATCTGGTAATATAATCTGCAAGCTCAGGTAACTGGTGTGCTCACAGGCACACACATAAATATGGCAGAAAGAGATAGTGTGGATGCGGACCTCGGGTGCTGCCCCTCCACCTGCGTCCAGCATTCCTGTCTTTCCCAGGGAAACCCCACTTCCTGCGTGAAGGCCCCTCACGCAGAAGCAAAAGGCCCCATGGTCAGTCCATATACTAAATAGTAGCGAAGTTTAACTTCTTTATTTTCTTAGTAAAACAGAAATGTGAATGTTATCTTCCTACAGACCCCCGAGGGTCCATTTGAAGACCATTGTGCCTGTGTTGTGTGGAGGGTGACATTGCTCTGTGGCCTTGGCCTTCTTTCTCTAATCCCTGTCTAATGGTCCCCATGTGTTGTGCCCCCTCAGACGTCTGGAGAGAAGAAGCGATCTGGCCACAGTGACAGCAATGGCTTTGCTGGCCACATCAATCTCCCAGACCTGGTGCAGCAGAGCCACTCCCCAGCCGGGACACCAACGGAGGGCCTGGGGCGCGTCTCCACCCATTCCCAGGAGATGGAATCTGGGACTGAAGTAGGTGCTGGGCAACAGCCTTAACAGCTGTGTTCTCACTGGGTCAGAGGAGGGGAAGGATGGGAGGTGGGGAGCCAGCTTCAGGAATGAGGCCTCGCTAAGCTCCCTGAAATGTGTTCAGTTGGTTTCTACTACATAACTACTTCTACAAATACTTTAATAGGGGAAAATCACAGAAAATCTACAAATACTTTAATAGGGGAAAATAAAGGGGTAAATCCCCTTTAATAGGGGAAAAGCATAGCAGTAACTGTTATCAGATATCATCTGGCCCCAAACCTATTTTTACAGATGAGAATACTGAGGCTCAGAGAGGTTAAGTGACTTGCCCAAGGCACACAGCTGGTTTGTGACAGATCTCTGTAGAACTTGGATTTCCTATCCCTAGGCCAGTGGAAGAAACTTCAGCCTGTAGAGATCTCAAGGCCAAGTTGAGGTTCATGTTTACATCAATTGAGTCAAACTAAGTTGGACCTAAAATGAGGTTGAAATTATTTGTTAAATGAAAGATAAAAAATCAATAGATAGGTTCTCTGAGCATTCCTCTTCCTGAACTCCAAATTGCATGAAAAAGGGAAAACTGAGAAACTGTCTTTCCCATTAGAAACAGTCTCCGGAAGCAGCATGAATAAATCCAGTCGGCTAGGCAGTGCTCGTAGGGGTGGTTCTGCAGGCTTGAGCGGTGGAGGAGTCCATGGTGCTTGGTCATTGCCGTGCGAATAGTCCCTTGTGTCACACGGACGCCCTGAAGCTAATGATGAAGCTCGCACAGTGGTGTTTTTGATACTGTCCACACACTTTTTATGATACGCCCTTTGGATTCTAAAGCTGTGGAGCAGACGAGCTTTGTCTGCCCCAAGGGAAAAAGCACAGAGGTGTGTTGCAGGGTGCAGCATCTACTCTCGTGACTTCACACAGAGTGGACAGGTATTCTCTGCCTGAACACCTCTCTCAGGACCAGAAAGAGCCCCAAGGGATTGGATCTGGTTCAGATTCTGCTGCTGCTCCAGTTCTGAGTGGGAGTATTAGTACCTGCCCCACCTCCTTCACAGACCTCTTCGAAAGACCAAAGGAGAGAACGTATACAAAAGTTCCAAGAGGAGCTGGACTATACGTTTGGGACAAAATGTTGTCGCGTGGACATGCTTCCTTAGTTGGTTGCCGGTGGGGTTCGCTTTCCTTCAGATCCTGTGGTCAAAATGAGGTTGTTTTTCCTTCAGAGGAGAGATGAGCTCTGTCACCGGGGTCATCTTTACCATATGGCCCCAAATGTAATTTGCTCACTGCAGCTCTTACAGTCTGACGATTAATGGGGCCCTTGCAAAGGCACATGGTGAGTGACCAGCTGAGACCGGGAGAAGCTGGAGAGAGAAGCACACACTTGGACTCAGGGGTTAGAGTGTGAACAGCTAAACAGATGGAAGAAGCGGTTATCATTTTAAAGCCCAAGTAAAATATTCCTGGCATCGTTCATTCCGATAGTGTTTATTTATCTGCTTTTCTTAATCCTCTTGCATATTGGTTAGTACGGCATGGGGAGCAGCACTAAGGCCTCCTTCACTCCCTTTGTGGACCCCAGAGTGTACCAAACGTCTCCCACTGATGAAGAGGAAGAGGACGAAGAATCATCAGCTGCGGGTAAGCTAGAAGGCCTGGATGTTTTAGAAACAGCTTAGGTTTCCTTTCTGATAGATCTGATAAAGAAATGAATTATTGGTCCTATAGTTAAGCCATTTTCTGCTTAGGTCCTGTTTTAAAGGGAAGTTGGTTTTTGTTTTGTTTTGTTTTGTTTTTATTATTATTATTATTATTATTATTATTATTATTTTTCGTAGGATTTCTAAAACAATTTCTTTCTCTCCATTTTTTTTTCCCATCTCTTCTATTTTGCTTCTGGTAGGAACCCAGAGGTATCCAGGGGCCCTGGGAAAAGCTGTTCCTCAGAGACCTCCAAACTTACCACATACTTCTCAAAAGCAATTTCTGGGTACAATGCTGTGCACGCAGTAGACACTTAATAAGTGCGTGTCGAGTTGTGCTTCCTATCGCCCAGGTCTGGCTGCTTTAGGGCAGAGTCCTGCTTTCCGGACTTATGCAACTCACTAATCATCAGGGGAAGCTTAGGCCAGTTTGTCAGTTGAGGGGACAGGATTTTAAAAGATAAATCTTCCTGTGTATGCTGTAGTAAATGGTGTGTTCAATTTTGTGAGATGAATATCTATTTTCTAAACTACCCAATTCGTATCCATAAGTCTGTTTTACTAATGGATAAAATACTGCTTCTGTGAATGACTTACACTGTATTCTACTAAAAAAATGTATAAAATGTTCATAGTTGCAGCATTGACTTGCCTTTTCTATAATGCCCACTAAACAAGGAGAAATTATAGTGTTTTGACGTGCCTTCTCCATATCACCACTGGTTTTTTAAGATACCACTGACTTCTCTGATTCTTTTTTTCAAAGCTCTGTTTACTAGCGAACTTCTTAGGCAAGAACAGGCCAAACTCAATGAAGCACGAAAGATTTCAGTGGTAAACGTAAACCCAACCAACATTCGACCTCATAGCGACACACCTGAAATCAGAAAATACAAGAAACGATTCAACTCGGAGATACTCTGTGCAGCTCTGTGGGGTAAGTGCTGCTTTTTACCACTCATTAATAAATCGACCCTCAAACCTTAAAACATGGTGGAGCTTACCATCCGGAGAGCAGTGGTTGAATCATGGGGGTCAGAGTTCCGACTCAGGACTGTCTTGGCCTCAGGCGAGATCCAGGAGCAGTTTTACAAGTAACAAGAGTTGATACCCTCACTCCCAGGACAACAACATCAGATTCAGAATGACTTCATCACATAATCATGGTGGGCTAAAGTCAGTAAGAGAACGAGCTGCCACTTACCACACACCGACTATGTGCCCAGCACTGTGTGATGTGCCCGCACTCAGACTCTGTGATCCTCATGTAGCCTGCAAGAGGAGGAAGAGCCTCACCCCTAGTTCACAGCTAGCATCTTTGAGTGAATTTATAAAGGCTAGTAGTGGCAAGATAAACCTTGAAAAGGACAACAGATGATGAATTTCCCCTTGTAGTTCAAATATCAGCCTGCAATTCCTGTGGAAATGACGCCTAGGTTTTAGCTGACTTCAAGCTCAGTTTAGGTGGGGCGAGATTCTATCCAAGTCCTGGCCTGTGTTACTGCAAATGTCATATACTGACGAAGGAAGCGTGTGGCCATCTGTATCCATCTAAAATAGCAGGCCTAGTCTGATGTAAGGAGTAAGGCTCTGTCCTCTGGAGAAGAGACAGGAGGCAAGATGGCCATGTTTAATATTCAATAATTTAAAGACAAAAGAACAGACATTTATGTTACTCAAAAACTAGATGAAGAGAAGATAGAGCGTTACTTATTTATGAACATAGTCCATGACACAGTGGACCCTCCGTGTGCATGTGTGCAAGCATGTTGCAGGGCAGGTGGGAGTTAATTTGCAGCAATTTTTAGGATGGCAGCTATCCAGACAAAACCACTTACCTGCTAGAAATTTTGTAATAGGGCTAAGTGCATGGGAGATGGGCTGGACCAGATTTAGATACCTGAGTGGTCCCTTACAGCCCTGCGACTCTCAGGCAGTTAACACCTTCACTGGCATTGGCTTGTCATTTCCCTGACAGCAGAAGCTTGAGTGTATGAGACATATGTAAACTTTGGTGTGAGGAGGAGGAAAGGCTTTTCTTCCAGTGAGGTATGGAAATGGGGCACTCTGCTGTATGTTGAAGGTAGGTAAGCTAGAAATCCGTGCATGAACGGGGGTGGGGATGAACCTTGGGCAAGTTTCGAGGTGGGATTTATAGAGAGCCAGGACAGCCATGGGTGTTACAGGAAAGGAATAAAGGCTAATTGTGCTGGTGTAGAAGCTGTGCCCAAGGCTTCTCGGGAGAAGGATTCTATATAGCAGACGGTATCCGGCCAGAGGTAATGAATGCTGCTACCACTTTATAAAAGAAGACTAATCTTGTTACCAGAGGGGCAGTGATTTAATTACTTCAGCCAAGCCCCTACTTCTTCACTCCCTACTGTAGTACCTACTTGCCCATTAGTTTATAGTAACAAGACACAGTTTCTTGGGCTTCACAGGGACCCCAGATACAGAAAGGCTGAAGCATATAAAAAGTCAGTCTTGGGGTACGCCTTCAATTTGCAGGTGTGAACCTCCTGGTGGGAACAGAAAATGGCCTGATGCTTTTGGACCGAAGTGGGCAAGGCAAAGTCTATAATCTGATCAACCGGAGGCGATTTCAGCAGATGGACGTGTTAGAGGGACTGAATGTCCTGGTGACGATATCAGGTATGTTACTGGTATGTTGCTGGGATGACCGAGACCTCCAGGTCTACACAGGTAGGAAGGGCCTCACCTCAGTTCTGAAAAACTGTCCTCCCTGGCTGACAGTGATACGATACATTATAGCAGTGTAGCCGGAGTGAGATCACCCCTGTTTTGTGACTCTGGAGATACTGACCTCCGAAGGGAAACCTCTCACCTCTGAGCTCACCTCGCGATCTCTGAATCAGGCAGATGTACCACAAAGGCTCTGTGTTTATAGGCCTTTAACCTCTCCGAGGACTTAGCAAGGATCTTTTGAAGCCTGAGCTCTAGTACCTACTCCCAGGTGGAGAACATCAAAATGTAGGCTTCACGGAGTAGAAAATTCTGTAAGCAGAAGCTCTCTGGTCTCTTTTCTCTCAAGAACTGTTCTAGCTTATACTCCATTGGCGTCTCAGCAAGCGGAAGCGGACCCTTTGGGTGACTGAGTCTGCAAAGAGATTGGGGTGTGAGAATCATAACCACTACACTCTGCAGCTCTCTGGTACCCAAAAAAAGAACTTTAAAGAAATATGGACACAGAAGTGAAGGCCTTATTACCGACAAGTTAACAACATAACCGGAAAGAGTCTGTATTTATTGAAAGCTCTTTGCTTTCTGATGATGTTTGCAGGAGTTTAACAAACAATATCCCTTTTTCCCCTGCCTTCCCGTCTCATCCAGTATGAAACCACCATACCTCTGCCCATTAGAACCACTTGAATGGATAGCAAGAACCCAGGATGCACCCATGTGTGGGACAGAATTGCTGGGAGTAGGGCCCAGGGATCACTAGCTCCCATAGTGCCCGAGGTGTTTCTAACATGCAGCCAAGTTTGAGAACCACGGCTCTCCATTGAGCCATTGTTTCACAAAGGGAAAACACAGGGCTACTGGGTTCA
This sequence comes from Mustela putorius furo, assembly GCF_011764305.1. Taxonomy (NCBI): domain Eukaryota; kingdom Metazoa; phylum Chordata; class Mammalia; order Carnivora; family Mustelidae; genus Mustela; species Mustela putorius. The sequence goes on along the minus strand of NW_025421987.1, from coordinate 73,415,499 downwards.
GCCTTGAATAAATTTTAGCTGGTGAGCCAAATTTCTGCTTTGAAAAATTGCCTTCACTTGAAGCTACCGTCCCCTCTTTCTTCTGCGTTTCCACTGAATGCTTAGAGTTTCATCTCTTTTTATTCTCCTCCAAGAGAGTTAGGCGAGTAAATTCTTCTTGTATTGTCATTTGAGCTTAATTCAGCGTAGTCTTTCTTTTCTTGTCAATTGCTTGCTTGATTGCTATGCCACCAAATCAGAATTTATAACTTATGTCTGCCACGCACCTACCAAACGGGGAAACGATGCCAGAAAATTCAGTCAGACTTCATTACATTGTGAGTGACATGTTCCCACTCTTTAAAAAATAAACACCTCCTCTTATCATGAAGTATAGGTGGGGAAAGAAGAAAATGAAAGTAGGAGCAAATGATTCTTGAACTGCCATCAGATCTGCGTTGGCACAGAAAGGAAGAAGCACTGGCCTTTCTGTCCATCCTAGCTGTTAGGATCAGTTCTGGACCTTCGGCTACAAAGAGGAATAGTAACTGCACAGTGACTCCCTTAATTTATGAGTGCACTGTCCTGTCAAATCCAGTGTGCAATGCTTTAATAAATTTTCTTCTTCTCATATATGTCACATCTATGAAATATAAAGCATCTTTTGATGCTTAAGAGAAATCAAGAGAAAATAAGTACTCAGGAAGTATAACTCCCAGGCCTAAATGTCTGATCACTTAGAAGAGCCACCTCTCCCCACCCCCCACCTTGTGGAAAAGGAAGAACCACTCCAAGGAACATTCTTATCTGGTACTCAGATAATCTCACAGAGGATATTAAATTTTGCTCCTGTGTACTCCTCAGCATTTTTTTTAAAGATTTTATTTATTTATTTGACAGAGATCACAAGTAGGCAGAGAGGCAGGCAGAGAGAGACGGGGAAGCAGGCTCCCCGCTGAGCAGAGAGCCCGATACGAAGCTCAATCTCAGGACCCTGGGATCATGACCTGAACCAAAGGCAGAGGCTTTAACCCATTGAGGCACCCAGGCACCCCTACTCCTCAGCATTTTTAAGATGGTCTTTTATTGTTGAATTCCAACTCCAGAAGCACTTTACCAAAGGGAACTTTGGTTTTTCCCAAGTACATATCTTTTTCTTTGCTATTTTTGTTTAAAATTTCTTGCAGTGATCTCAGAATCGTAAATGTGTCCACCGTTCTCCACCAAGCTCAGGTTGCCTTCATCAAAATTGTTTCTCTTGCCTCCTTATAATTTTTTTATTTTACTTTATTTTATTTTATTTTTGCTAGTCAGATAAAGTAAAACTAATCCCAGCTGTCTTCTCTAAAGTAATAGGCAAATAAGAGGCTCCTCATTAACATATGCTGTTAGGTTAGAAGGTGAGGGAAAGACAGTGATGCATAAGCATGTTAAAATGTCCAGCTATCAACAACTCCTTCATGTAGTTTGATCTAGAATGTTCTGGAACTCTGACCAACTATTCCATTGAAGAATTAGGTCTTGACACTGCTCTTTGCATTTAAAAGAGAGAGTAAAAGCAGCTTGCTCAAATAAGAAATAACCTGAAGGTAAAGACAAATTATAAAATGATGATTTGTCCAAAACACTTGGAGCTGTTGGCATAGACAACACTTTGATATTGCTGGGGACACTGGTTATTGTACCTTCACACACTTATCCAATTGTACATAAAATAAAAATAAATTAATAAAATAAAACAGATGAGGAAGGACTGAGAGAAAAGTCTGTCACAGAGGCTTGAAATTAGAGCTCTATTATTTCAACAGGAAAGAAGAACAAACTACGAGTTTACTATCTTTCATGGTTAAGAAACAGAATACTACACAACGACCCAGAAGTGGAAAAGAAACAAGGCTGGATCACAGTTGGGGACTTGGAAGGCTGCATACATTACAAAGTTGGTGAGTGTCAAGACATGGAATATTTTACTCAATCCTAATTACTCAGTTTAAGTTTCATTCCATTTGTTTTCTATTAGGTATTGATGATACAGTTGTTACCAGTTTGAGATATTGTTGAAACTTTTAATTATACTTGCATTGTTTCCAAAAAGTTGGATTGATGAAGTTCTAAGACTGCATTTTGACTAGAGTCCTATGCTCCAGTTTAAACATTTATATACACTCCCTCCCAAATACCCATTAAAATGACAGTGAAGGAATAAAAATGTCCTAAACGCACAAGGACAAAGGGACCAGAAGAAGAAAAACCAGCAACAAGATACGTCAACAGAATTGAACAAGAATAGTTAGATGATGAGTAACTAACCCAGATGATCAAGAAATGCTCAATTCTATGTCTAAGTCATCAAGTTCAATCCAACCACTTAACAGAACCCAGAAAGGCCCAAAATCTGAGGCCCCAGATGTTATCTGAGATGGAGGTATATAGTGGAACTGAAAACAGAAGGATTATTGGAAGGGTGATGAGCCATGACTTCTCTCCCACTGCAGCGGAGGAGGAAAAGTTGGCATGGCCAATCTGAATTGTGGGAACATGGAATTGCCAGGACCCTCATGTACACACATACACACATCCCTTCTTCTCCCCTTTAGCTCCCATAATGTCGTCAGCCATACTTATATACCCAAGCAAGAGACTGAAAGATTTGTCTTTGGAGAAACAAAATGGCCAGAAAGAGAAGATGTCTAGGTACTAACATTGGCAGTGCCATGGGAAGCTTGCTATGTGACCACTGAAACCTGAAGCCCAGCAGTGGGTAAGCAGGGACATCCAGCAATAGAAAGGAAACTTTAACAGTAAGAAAGGACTTGAGAGGAGCCAGAGCTAATGAGGAGTGGGAAAAATAAAGAAGAAACTCTAATAACTTCAGAGAGATTAGAAAAACTATTTCCAGAAGAGAAGACTAGGGACCATTAAGAAGACACTTGGAGCAGGGTCAGTGGAGGTCAGAGAGCGAGGGAAAAGTCTCAGAAATTTGACTATATTGACAAGCAAATAAAAAGTGTAATAGATGTATCAGAAGGTAAAGATGAGACATCTCCTAGAAAGTAGGACCAGAAGAAAAGAAAAGAAAAGGAGACAAAAGGCAAGAAGGTAAAAGATCAGTCCAAGTGCTTCAAAATCTAAGTAACATGAGTTTAGAAAAAAGAGAAGATAACAATTAGAAAGGGAAGAAAGTATCAAAGAAGTAATATAAGAAAATCTCTAGAACTAAGGACTCGAAGTCCCAAGCTAAAAGGATTCACTTTGAATAACCATTATAGTGAATGGAAAAAAAAAAAAAAGAAAGACTCAAAGGAAGATATATTAACATGACATTTCAGTACCCAGGAAATGAGGAGGTCTATAAAGCTTCCATACTATAATTAAATAAATAAACAAACAGTTTATATATAGGGGGCTTGAGATTTAGCAGCAATACTACAAGCTTAGAATATGATGGAGCAAAGCCTTCAAGTAGTATTTTATAACCCATCAGTATTAACCAGGTTCTCAAGAGAAACAGAGCTAATAGGATACACACATACACATGCGCACACACCCTGGGTGTATGTGTGTATAAGAGGTATATACATACATATATAGGTATATAAATATACTCTCTGTATAAAAAGTAGTTTATTACAGAAGTTACCTCACACAATTATGGAGGTAGTTGGCAAGTCCCAAGATCTGTAGTTGGCAAGCCGGAGACCCAGAAGAGCCAATCTCTCAGACCCAGTCTGAAGTCTGGAAATGACCAGTGTCCCAGCTCAGCAGTCAGGCAGGAGGTGTCCTCTTAATCAGTTGTTTTACTCTGTCGGGTCTATAACTGACCAGATGAAACCTATCCACACTGAGAGGGCAGTCTGCTCTTCTCAGTGTACCCACTCAGATGTTGATATGATCTGGAAAAACCCTCACAGACACACCCAGAACAATGTTTGACCAAATATCTGGGCACGTTGTGGCCCAGTCAGGTTGACATATAAAAATTAGCCATCACACCCTCAAACCATCAGTCAACTTTGAATGTAGTATGAAGACATTTTCAGACATGCAGGGGCTCACCACATTTATGTTCCATACACTGGTTCTCAGAAAACTACTGACTGATGTATTCCATCAAAATAAAGGCATAAATCTAGGAATCCAGGTAAAAAAAAAAAAAAAAAATGAAGAAAATACCCGGAATGATGGTGAAGGAAATGTGGGTGACAACTCTGTCATAGGCCTAGAGAGAAATCAGGAAATCAGTCAAGGTAGAGTGGGACAAGGGAGTATTCTAAAAGGGGTGCCTTTAAGGAAAGTAAAATGTCATGAATAGATTACCTGCTACATTTGACCACGCTGAAGGCATTTACAGTGCTAGCAGGAAGTCTACATGTGCTTAGAAGGAAAAGAAGGAACTGGGGAGGGGGGTGAAAAACAAGAAAGAAAATGTAATTGTGGCATGCTATATGCCTCAGCTGTGAACAATAATCATTTCAACGTGGGATCTTGATTTAACCAAAAATTTGAATTGTAACTGTATCAGTGGTGTGGGGGAGGAAGAAACGTGTGTGTGCATGTGAGAGAGAACTAGAGAGAGGAGACAGTTATGAGAGACTAACTCCTTCCCATGCTCTCAAGTCAACAGATATCTCCAGCTGAAAAAAAAAATCAAGAAATAACATTATAAGCATATTATTTAGAAATATGGAAGTCAATAGCCAAGGAAGTAGCTGAAAGTATATTAAAGACAGAATATGTAAACAGCAAGGGCACACTAAAGAAAAAGAGCTCAGGGAGCAAGAATTTGGTTCACTGCCATGGGCTGTCCAGTTCCCTTTTGGACACCGGTATTCCGTTCATTCAACTATTCTACGAAGGAGATGACTGCTACGTGTACTGTCTTAGCCTGTTCAGGTTGCTAGAGCAGAATACCATGAACAATAGGAATTTCTCACAGGTCTGGAGGCTGGGAAGACCAAGGTGAAGGTGCTGGCCGACTCATTATCTGCTGTGGGCCTGCTTCCTGGTTCATACACAGCAGTCTTTGCTACAGCCTCATGCAGTGTTTGGAGAGGGGGATCTCTCTATAGGCAGTAACCACTTATAAATCCCTAGTCATCGGAACTCATATTTGGATAATAAGCAAATGGCTCCCTTTCATGTCTAGCCATTTGCTAATTTTTCTACCATTTGGCCATACCAGCTCTCAACTTCTAGCATGTGGGTGACTATAAAAGCCAGGGAGGGGAACGTGAAGGTGACTATGCAGGTTCTTATTACAATGAATAATTCATATCTGGACCTAGTGATTAAAGAGAGTCCTAACCCTTAAGATGAAGAAAAGAGCCTTCGGTATAAAGCAAAAGGCCCCAAGTATTCTGAAGGAGTGCTTTAAAGAAAGTTTAGTCTGTTCTATGAGCAAATCCCCCACCAAGAGCGGCGTATGTATTTACATATGCAAAACTCTGAGTGCGTTGGTATGCCTTCTCAATTTATCATTTGTCTATTACAGTTAAATATGAAAGGATTAAATTCCTAGTGATTGCCTTAAAGAATGCTGTGGAAATATATGCCTGGGCTCCTAAACCATATCATAAGTTCATGGCATTTAAGGTAAGCGGGCATGTGATTATCTAAAAAAGATTTTCTTTTTTCTTTTTTGGTTTGTACCAGTTAACAAAGTGGTCTGTCTGGCACATCGACTAGGGCCAATTTTTCTATATATAATAAACCCCTTTTAAAAGTATAGGAACTCTTAGGCTTATTATTCCGAAAGCAAAGACTAAGCACTAATAAATGCCATAAAATATACTGGGGGTGGGAGATGAGTGAATATAAATATAAAATATACTGGGGAATGGGAGAAGAAAAAATTGGGGTGTGCCCTCCTCCATATCAGGTCAACGAATCATCATCTCCTAGGGGCATTTAGTATGGGATGGCTACTAGACAAAGCATTAATTGTGATATTAGGCAATGAGAGTCATTATAAAGGCACCTAACTGGGGTAATCTGGGATAAGTCATCTCAAAAAGGCAGGCCAACCGCAGCACCAAATCTCAAGGATGAACTGTGTCTCCAAATCTTGTCATCCTTATAAGCCTTTTGGGGTAAAGCCCCAACAACTCACATGATGCGCATATATCCCCAGTGCTATTGGACTCCCCTGAAGTAAATACTGAATGTAGTTCCATAAGGAAATGGCTTAGTTTCTCTGCATTCCGCTTTTTCCTTTTTGACCTTATCTGAGTCTAGACCCACCATGGTTGGATTGGTCACCCCTCAGCAGGAGTGGGATGAGGATATGCTAGAGCAGTGGACGCCAGCTCATGAAAGTGGACCCCCAAATGCCAGAAAGACCAGTCTGTGCAGGCACTTGGATGTATACAGAGCTGCAGACTCTATCCGGAACCCAAGTGAATTTATCATCTGTTCCCTGTCTCTCTCTGCCCGTGTCTCTCATTTTCTTCAGAACACATTGGCCCTCACTTTTTCTCCCCACTCTTGTGGCTTTCATCTTCCTTTGACCCTTGATATATTCTTTCTTGCCGCTTACACCATGTGAGGCCAGAAGGTGCCTTGGGAGCACTATGAGGCACTCTTTGAGGCTGTCTCGTTCCCTTAGTGCAAGGGATGTGATGTTTGTGATGTGCTCGTTTGTGATGTGCTCATGAAGATGGATCCATCGGTGGAAATGGGCTTCCTCCATTCCCCACTTTGATGGAGAGAAAGTTTTAGATTGTATTAGGTTAGTAATAACACTAACACCTAAAATTAAATTGGTGCTGCCATTGTGCCCAAATCTAGGTCCACGAAAGTTTTTCACTCAAGGTCCGGTTTGGATTCCGGTTTGGAAGTTACTACCAGCCTTGGTGCATGAGAGGGTGCAAAAGGCCGTGTTCTGTTTACCACACCCTGCCTGGCAGGAGGACAGTGCAAAAGCCAGGACTGGAACAGGAGGGATGGGAGCCTCCCCTACTGTGAGACTCCACTAGCAAAAGCTGAAGAAAAGGCTCCTTTGGGTGGCAGTGGCATTATAGCTGAGTCACTTGTGGTTTCTTCTCTCCCAGACATCAAGGCCCAGTAAAAGTAGACTGTGCTGAAATAATGGCAAAAGAAAACAGAGGAATGCTTAACAGCTACTTGGGGCTTGGGCTCTGGATTGAAACACATGGAACCTTAATAAATTTGGCTAGAGCTCTCTTTTTTCCTTCCTACTTAAGCTGAACTAGCCAACGTAAGCCATGAGTCTTGTGATGTTCCAGCCTCCCCCTCCCTCCTCTATTGACAATGGTATGTTTAAGAGGTACCAATCTGATGCCCACTCCCTCACTGAAGGAAAATCAGAACCAGAGTGTGCCCATTAATTCTGAACAGACTCAGCACAGAGCTGGTCCAGCTGCCCACCCCATGCTGTCTCTGAAAGGGTCATGGCCATGTGAGGGCCTGGTGTTCCATGGGAAAGAAAGGGGCCAAAGAAATGGCTGAGCATTCTCCAGAAGGAAAAGGCCAGAAATAAGCAGGAAAGAACAGTGGCACCCAGATGCCAAGTTCTTCAAGGATAACAATGCTGTTGAAATTGACAACTCTAAACCACTTCTCTGCCCTAGAGGACAAGGAGTGGAGAAGGGACCAAAGATGGGTGCTAGACCCTTTCTTCCTCCTAGAGCCAGAATACAAATAGATCTAAAGCTGTAAGAGAAATCCGCTGGCTTTTCAATGTAAGAAAGCCAGACATTAACTTCCACCAGGCTGCGGCTAAAAGAAACAATGATTAAGATAACCTCTTTGAATGATGTGGACACTCATGGGGTGCTTTTTAAAGTCTTTTTCAGATCTCCAGCACAAGCCACTGCTTGTTGATCTCACAGTAGAAGAAGGTCAAAGATTGAAGGTTATTTTTGGTTCACACACTGGTTTTCATGTAATTGATGTTGATTCAGGAAACTCTTATGATATCTACATACCATCTCATGTAAGTTCTTGAGTTCTACAACATGCATGTAGAAAAGGGATTTGTTCTTGCATATTTCTAGTGGAAGTCAAGCTAATTTTTACTAATTGGTACAGCAGATGGACTAAAAAGGCTAAAAGCCATCACTAAATAGACAACGCTTTCAATACATAAAACGTGGGTGTAACTGATCTTTATGAATGCTTGAAACTGAGTAATAGGTAACAGCGATTCTTCACCATTTACTAGACATGTTGTCTTATTGGACTTTGGATTAAAATACATATGACATTTTTCCTTCAGGGGCATAAATTGTGGTTTTTAAGCAAGAGTACAATAGATGACGTCCTATTTTCAGCTTTTGAAGGGAGATGGGTTCATGTGACTCGGGAAGTCAGTCGTCCCCTTTTGCTGTCTTTATTGATCTCTTCATCTTGAGAGGGTGTTGGGTAGTAGAATCAGTCACTGGAGGCTACCCTGGTGCTAGCATGTATTCACTTTGCAACAATGGGCACATTAGAGAGTCTCACCAGTCCTCAGCTTTCCCATCTGTAAAATGGGAATAAAAGGACCTATTCCAGAGGCTTATCATCAGCATTAAATGAAGTAATACCTCTAGATACTTAGCAAAAACCCCTGAAAATTGTTGTATGAACATTACAACACTGGAACACTGCCTAAAACCTGACTGTCAAACAGAAATATGGCCCATGGTGTCACTTCTTAGGATGGGTGCAGTGTAAGTCATATTTCCTGCACCTGATCCCAAGGCCAACGTACAGTAGACACCGTCAGGAGAGTCTGAGGCCTGATCTGTTGCTGATTGGTATTTTGAGAGTTTATAAGCTTTACTGCAAAAAAGTGTGATGATTGAAAAAACTAGTTTCAGTACATCAAACACACATATGCACATGCATACACACACAAACATAGTCTCTTTCACACATGCACATGTTCCGTGCTGTGTCCTAGCTTTTCACACGTGTGTGCATGTGTACACAGGACAAACAGCTCCCATGCTTGGTGAGGTGACTAGAGCGTCACTGTGATCACCCTCGGTCCTCTCCTCTCCCCGCCAGGCACATAGTGGGCTGCTATGACAGCTTTAGCCCAGGGACCCCGGCCGCACTGCATCTCCTCTCCTACAGCAAGTCCATCTACACTGATTCCAGTAGCATGACTTTTTTTAAATGACCAGTCATTTTAAATGTTTTCTCAACAAGCCATTAATTTGGCTTATTCTGTCATTTGGGCACCCAGATAAATAGTCCATGTTGGACACTCAGAGCCTATATGCTGGCATCTGTTTGGGTCCCACCCTTTGACCCTGTGTCACCTATTTCCGTCAGATTCAGCTGGTTTGCATTCCGCTCATCTTTTTTTAGAAGTAGACGGAAGTAGATTTTTTATTGTCCGTGAGACACGGGCTCAAATCCCAGTTCTACCACCAAAGACCAGGGCAGCTCTGCTCAATCTACATTGCCCCTCTGACGTGCACAAGCCTCGCCTCGTCTGTAGAGGGCGTTCACCACAGGGAACCCTTCTAAGGACCAGAGATATTGTTTGTGAAGAGCCCAGGGCTTAGCACGTAGTAGGTGTTCCCTACTTGCAGTTGTTTTTTTGTAGGAATAAGTCACTGATTCTCGACTTAGTGCCTAATTCTGTATTTGTATACCGGGGTATGTGACAGGTCAGTGGTTAAAGTCAGCAAAGCAAAGCAAAATGTCAGTCTCTGGAATGAAAATGGTGGCTGGGGGTGGGGGGAGGGGATCCCCTTTTTTGCCATCTTAGAGATGCATAGCCAAGACGCTGTTGTATTTTTTAAAAGGAATAATGCCTGGCCTTTCTTTGTCTCCTAGATTCAGGGCAATATCACTCCTCATGCCATTGTCATCTTGCCTAAAACAGATGGAATGGAAATGCTTGTTTGCTATGAGGATGAGGGGGTGTATGTAAACACCTATGGCCGGATAACTAAGGATGTGGTGCTCCAATGGGGAGAAATGCCCACGTCCGTGGGTAGGTTAACCATTCCTTATCTCCTTCAGCAGTTACACCCCCCAAATGAAACGAAAGTCAAGAAATGTGAAACAACCATTTGATTCCACCAAAAAAAAAAAAAAAAAAAAAAAACAAAAGTCTGTGAATAACACTTGTAAGACTTGCTTTGTCTGTTTATCTCAAGTTGTTTGTCATTTTTGTGGTTAAGATGTGAACAGATGCTGTGAGTTATTGCCCATCTAATGTTTTTAATGCAGTTTTGGAAATTCCTTTTGACAGCCTACATTCATTCCAATCAGATAATGGGCTGGGGCGAGAAAGCTATTGAGATCCGGTCAGTGGAAACAGGACATTTGGATGGAGTATTTATGCATAAGCGAGCTCAAAGGTTAAAGTTTCTATGTGAAAGAAATGATAAGGTAAATCCGTTTCAACATTTGCATTAGTGTTTGCATTTTAAGAGACCACCAGGTACCTGTGAAACCTTCATTTTCCTCTATACTGATTTGAATCACATCTGTGTTAAACAATCAATATTCTCTTGAAATGGCATTATTTGGTTTGATTCACATGAACCCTCAAAATATATTATTTGCATATTTAAAAAGACATTAAAACTTCTAAGAATTTCTTGTAAACTCTTAGCAACTTTTGTGGCCTGCAGGCCTTATGCTAACTCAGCAGACACCCCAAATTCTCCTACACACGTGGGAGAGTTGGCCCATCGTAAATCACTCACAGTGGGTCAGCTTCACACTCCACTTCGAGACTTTTCACAAAGTCACTATGGGGAACCCAACCCATCACATTATATTCACCTTTAAATGTAAAACATTTGACATGAAGAAATACAAACTTTTAAAAAAATGTCACCCATTCCTTAAGAAATGCTCAGTCGCAAACTCAACTAGTGCCATGTCCTGTGTCATTCCAGCCATGTTTCTTCTGAAGTGTCATAGGGGGACTGTTTTGCAGTGAAATTGGTGGCGTCCGTCTGGCATGATCAGTCACCTCAGAAGGGTACTCTGCAGCAGTGCGGCTTCTCCCTTGCCCTCCCTGTAGACTAACCCAGAGTTTTTAGTCGCTAAGCTGTGCTCATTTGTGAATTCATCCTTTGGGACTATGGCCAACTTAGAAATGCTGTCCCCAAATAGCAGGCCTGAAACACCTAGAATAAAGAATGTGATGGGTTGAACAGACGTACATCTCTTGGTCCATCCTGGTTCCCCAGAGGCCAGACCAGCCTTAGTCCAACCCTGGGGGTGAGTCCAGACTATATTTGACCCTGGCCAGCTACTCTGACCTGGTGCAGTCTGTGTAGACAATAACTGTGGGTGCTAAGGATGGTTCCAGGGCCTTCCCAGAGTATGCCAGGAAATAGGCCTGACCCCTAGTAAAATTCTAGGCCCAGCGCAATCTCTGGGGATCGATCATAAGACTAGGAGTGATCTCGGTATAAATCCTCACACTTCAGTTCCTTGACGACCCACTCTAGGAAGCCAGTTCTAAGCCATGCCCACACCCACTGGAGCAGGCAGGGACCACACCAGTATCTGGGGCCCAAGGTTCAGAGCCCAGGGTGCACACAGCCGAGAGAACAGCAGCCCTTTCTTCCCCTCCCCCCACCCAGTGTGTTTCCATGGGTCTTCTGTGCTTCCCCATTTTAATTCACTGACCCCAACAGTAGTTATACTTACATATGTAGCATTAGCTGAATGACAAGCATTTCCCCCCAGAACTTCCTAAGAAGTTGTTGTTGGGAGAGACAGCATTCTTCTGAAGGAGTTGTGGAAATGAAGTAGCAGAGACTTTACACTAGTGACAAAAGTAAATGCCTTGGACCAAAGTTTGGTGTTGGCTAACTAAGGGCTAAGCCACAGCCCAGAATATTATTTTCCCAGGGCAGTGGTTCACTGACATTCAAGCAAGCAGTAACCCAAATTTTGCTTAGTTGTTTGATAAAATGATTTAACAGACCCAGACCTAATGGACTGTGGTTCTGTTTATTAATGCCATCTCTCCTTTGGCTTAGGATATGCCTGCAGCAGCAGACAAGCCAAGAGTTAACTCTTGATATACCAAAGTGAATAAGCATGAAACAACTTACCCTATCTGATCACACCATTTTTTTTAATTTAAAAAACTGATAACTGAAGTTGTATAGTAGTCGATAGATCCAAAATTCTGCCCCTCCCCTGACCTTGGGAATTTGAAAGGATTCTCTAAAGGCCTCAAGTCTGCCCTATCGTCATTATGGGGGAAAGAAGGGAAGCCTCTATGGTTTTCCAGAGATTAACAAAGGACCTGTTGTGTCCTAGGCCCCAAATCTAGCACATTACCTAGCATGAAACTCCCTTTTAAAATATGAGCATCCTCAGGGATGTTGCCAATCAAGATATAGCCCCTCCCATGCTCCTGAAGGTCCGTACCATAATACATAACAGTCACAATCAAAGCAATCAAGTCAGGAGTGTTTACAGAGGATGCACTGTATTCAAAGGCACTTTTATAAACACCAGCCATTGAGTCTTAAGAGCGGACACATGGCAAGGATAGGACATGTGAGAGGAAATGGATGGACGGTTGAAGAAAAGAGGAAAAGAAACCATGCAGTTGAACTAACTTCTTTTTAATTTCAAACAGGTATTTTTTGCATCCGTGCGATCTGGAGGAAGTAGCCAAGTGTTTTTCATGACCCTCAACAGAAATTCCATGATGAACTGGTAACAGAAGAGCACTTGGCACTTATCTTCATGGCGTTGTTTCTAATTAAAAAGAACATAACTCATGTGGACTTATGCCAGTCTAGAGGCAGAATCAGAAGGCTTGGTTGAACATACCGCTTTCCCCTCTTCCTCTCCCCCAACCCGTCCTAGTACAGTCCACAGTCCATCTTTCAGTGTTGCAGCCTGGTTGAGAAGGAGAGAAAAAGGTGGCAGGAATTTCCAGGAGATCCCCAAGAATGCTGCGTTGCTTGTGGACAAAGATGGACCATGTGCCCTTCGGAGTTAGGGATAGAAACAAATATTGTGTGCTCTTATGATTAAGCTGTGTTATGGTGGGTTTTGAGTTTTGTTTTTGTTTTGTTTTTCTACCTTTTTTCTTTATCCCCTTACTTTGTAAGAATGGGGAGAGAGTGCATACTGAGAAGATGAGTCTGTTTTTAATTCTGTCTGCCTGCTAGCTATGACTATACGATATGTTGTAAAATTTCCAATTTCAAATGGTGAGAGACAGCACAATAAATGTACCTTATCTCCTTACACTGAAGGCCATAATTGCATAGTGGGGTAATTTTAGAACTCTTTTGCCTTCACCAACCCAAAGGTTGCTTTTTGATAGCAACTGGCTAATGAATTTTTAAAAGAGAAGAAAAATACTAGTTTTCCCCTCTTTGGGGAAATAGATTTTAAATGGCTAAACTACTAGCCTTAGACTAATAAAATCAACTACCATTTTTGTGAGTCTGACAGGCCCTATTTTTATATGGCCCTGTGCAGAATGGAATGTGTTGAATGGGATAGTAGTGCCATTGAGTTGAGTTGGCTCTAGCGATTGAGGGACTCTGTAACACAACTTTCCCTCAGCTATTATGCAACAGATCAGGGCAAAAGATGGGATGACTGACGGGGTTGGACAAAAAGAGCTTCTGGGAAACAAACTAAAAAAAAAAATTTATATATTATATCCGTATATATATATACATAAATAAATATATATATATATACACACACATTCTTTTTTTAATGCACAAAGCCTCTAGCAAAGAGGTCACTGGCTTTGGGCTTCATTAGGAGTAAGACTGTTGAGTTCTTTCTGGGAATTGGGGAGTGAATGACATCCAGACTCTGGTCATTCCCAGCTTTCTCCTGAGGGTGCCACTTTCTCAAGATGAAAACTGTGACTGAAAAAATAATAATAATAAATGTTTCTGAGCTGCCTGTGTTCTCTCTGGGTTGGTGAGAGAAGGGACTAGACTACTAAGCCTGCCTGAGACACAGCAGGCATCATTGGTTCAGAGTTTATAGAACTTAAAAGCAAGGCTTTGGCCAGAATTCTGAGACCCTAATCATTTTCCCTTCCTCCAAATTACCCAACATACGGTAAACAACATTTGTGCAGAGATATGTATGTATTTAGTTCAGGTTGACTTGTGTCCTTATAAACTCTTACTCGGATGATTTTGAACTTTGACGTGACTGTCTGGGTTTTTTTTTTTTCCAAAGCTACAAGCATGGCCGCCTGTGGTATCGAGGTGTTGCAAAACGATATGTGTTGCGCTTCCTGTTTTAACCTACCTCGTTTCGTTTGTTTTGTTTCACTGTTCATCACAGCAGTGTTATCTCCAGGAGACATATAGAGAGCTCAACTGGCAATCTCAGGTGTATTTCCTACTTTTTAAACAAAACAGTAGTTGACCAAATTGTTCTTCAAAAATTTTTTAAAAATCCAACTTCAACAAAAACTAATGCGACTTGCTTCTGGAGAAAGCAATTCCTGTAAACAGATTTTTGTATTTCTTGAAGTCTGTGATCCTACTGATTTTTGCCTAAATACATTAGCAGCTGATGTACTATTAATGAGAACGAAATAGACGTTAGGAAAATGGAGCCATTTCAATCTGGTGGTTTGGGTAAAAGGGGGAAGGGCAGGGGAATTGTTGCAGTTTCTGAAGTAGGTGATTATGGCCCTCCTGTAGTGGTAGTTCTCATAGCATCATTTCCATTTGAAACAGGTAACACACAGTAATGGAATTGGGGATTACCTTCAGGCGATCACTGAGATGTCCTCATCAAGGTCCCTTTAGCTCTCAAAAGCAATGAAATCCTCCCGTTCTCATTTTTACTGCTATGGCTCTGCTGATGAACAATACTATCTTCACAAATTCCATGCAACAAATTCAGCAATAACTTTTTGGATTGAATTTAGCAACTACTGTAATTGGATGCAGATGTGGACAAAATATATTGATTTGGGTCTCATTCCCAAATGTGATTGCCACCAGCTCTTTATATCGCTGCTGTGGTATCTTAAACCAGAAGCTTCTTTAAATTATGTTGCAAACTGATCTTTGTTTTTATGTTATGTTTTGTTTTGATTTCTAAGTGATGAGTTCGAAACACACAGCTTTAAATGATTTTTTTATTGTGGGATTTTGGGTACAGTTAAGAAATAAAAGGGAATCATTGTGTTTAAACATAAGGTAGTTTGTGAATGTATTTTTTAAAATCTAGAGTCATTGAAACAAAACTCATAAAAACAATATTAATGCAGTCTTGTTTACAGTATGTACAGTGACATAACATAGAACATGAGCTTTTTCTGGTGCCAACAATAAAACACAGACGTTAAACATCAAGCCATGCCTTTCTATATTTTTGTACAAATAGTTTACATGGAGTACAAGGCAAAACTAAATTTAAAAGGGCCCCTAACAAAGCTGTGTTCCTTAACAGATATCTAAAAACTTCCCTGTAGCTTTTATCTTCAAAAATACATTCTCTTCTATCAGGACAGGCCCCAGGCCTGACACACTGAGACCCCGGTTGTGCTGAGTATTTCAGACTATTATGGTTCATAGCAATTCCCAGTTTTCTGGTTTGCTAATCTTCTTTCTTCCTTCCTTTTTTTTTTTTTTTTTTTTAAATGGTGGGGGGAGGGTTGTGCTTTTCGTCCATCTTAATAGCACCCTAGTAAAAATTTCTTTAATTTTTGAAACTAATTAGTTTTCAGTGTTTAGTTTTAGTTCTTCCCAGAGGGGACTTTGTTTATGGAATTGGCTCATTTTATTTTTGTTGTTCTACAAAGTGAAACTGAGCCCTTGCCCCAAAGTAATTTTCACGAGATCTTTTCAGGACTTACTGCTCTAAATTGATCATCATACTATAAAATCCGTGGAGCCTGCCCAAACCATAGTCTTGGTTCAGGTTCTGACAGGTGACCATCATTTTGGGGTGCCAGTGAGGGGGAAAATAGTGTGAATTCCCGCGTCCATACTGCAGAAACAGAAGACCTCTAAGATCTCCGTTCAAACAGTGAGCGTTCTCCCCGTGCGGGTTACACCCCGGCTGTTGCCAGTGCACAGGGTATGAATGCAGACAGCTTGCACTGAGTTCCACACAGAATCAATGGCTCTGGTTATATAAGATGACGCGATTTTTCTTGAAGACTTAAATGATGCTTCAAGAAGACCTACAGCTATTTCAGCAGTATAGATCAAGGTCCAGATGAAATCCCACAAGGTCACCTGGACAGGGACTCCATTTTTCTAATACAATGGCATTGCTTTCTAAGATACATTTCTTACATACTTGGCATCAAGTACATATTTTTAAAAAGCATCTTCATTCCTGGTTGTCAAGACTTACTAACAGTTTTCTGTCTGCTCTTGTGACTCATTGGTCATTGGTGTCTCTGGTCCCTCTTGTGCGGTAGATTAGACAGAGATGTGAAATTCAGGTCGGAACCCTTTTGGTTTTGTCCACTGCCAGACAAAGAAGTGCCTGAAGTCTGACCTCCCATTCCATGAAGTTAAAAAAAAAAAAGGGGAGGGGGGTTCTTTATTATTATGTGTACCAGTTCTTGTCACTGTATTCTGGAAATGTGGAAGAGCTCTTTGTGTCGATAGTGTGTGCTGTCCTTGGAAGTCTGCTTGAACAGGCATCACTGCATTTGTGCTGATCGCTTTAAGATATGAAATGTGCTACCTTATTTTTAAGAAAGAAAAAAAAATTTTTTTTTTAACCCACTGGAGGAAAACAGAAAAATAACCACAACACACTGGTAACAATTCTGAATCATCTTCCCAAGCCCCTGATGTTCCCAAATCCTTTCTGATACTAAGTTCTGGCCCTCTCAACAGTTTCTGTGAATGATCAGTTATCTTTTAGTTCATTCCTCAAAAGTCTGAATCTGACCAAATCAAATGAAGCATAACAAACAAATCTATAACTGGTCTCCCTTGAGACTACATAGTCACAATGTAAAAATCCAAAAATCTAAATGTGATTTCATTTACCTGCTAATATTTCTCAAATGCCACTACATTTTGGCTTTGATGAGTATAGTAGTATCAGGAACCCTAAGGTGTGCTGTCCTTTCATGAGCCTCAAAATGGTATAAACTGAACTCTTCTCAGAAGCCCCAGCAAAGAAGAAAATCCATTGAGAACTTTCAGGTTCAAAACTGACCATTGGTACATTTCTACCAAGCATTTTTCAAGTGTTGTTTGAGTTCCATACTGTATCATTGTTCTGGGAATTTTTCCACGGGCAACGAGAAGATTCAAAAAAAATGGCATAGTGTTAACCTGTAGGGGACCCTAACTCTCTGTTGCAAACTTAATTGTAGGCCTGACATTCCAGGAAGTGCCAGAATGCGGCAAAACTAAAATCCCCACAGAAGTGTGTTTTTAAACAGAAGTCCCTGGATACGTTTTTTGAGATATTTTAAATTCAGATCAAAATCTTGGACTCTGTGTCCACGAGGCCAAACATTTGGATGAAGACTAAGCAACACAGTTAGAAATAGAAATGTTCTAAAGATTACAGAGTTTTGACTTTGCATAGGTATCTTCAAGCTAACTCAACTCCTCACATGAGGGTTTGGTTTTGATGGTTTATTTTTACCATCAGTGGGAGGCATCGCACTACTGAGCCCGAGCAAAGGCTGGTGGAGAGGTGAGTTTTTGTTTCCAGCAGTGGGTCATTCTGTGTACATGGCAAATGTCCATGCCCCAGTTGCACCTTCCTCTTAATCTCTTACCCTGGGGTTAGTGTGGAGGAATAGTAATATTGTATCATGCTTTGTATAAAAACCTCAGTTATTACCCTGAATCAGAATTTCAACTGTTAGGTGACAGCAAGAAATCACAGCAAGGGGGAAAAAAGATGACAGCTCGGATGAACTTTAAAATTGGATGTTGTGAAACTATTTTTGTGCATTTTAGCGTTCTTATTTATGATGTCAGCAGAACCATAGAGATGCCAAGTTTACAAGATTGGGAAGGGAGGCTGTCATTCTGCTATGCCTACAAGTGTCTACATTGTTGAAATCTTCAGTTTTCTAAAGTGTTTCACATTGTCAAAAATATGCTCAAACTGGGTAAGTCTTACCTGTGTTAAGGTATAAAAGAAAATATTCTTGGCATATTTTCTAGTCTGAACCTTTTGGGTACTTTCCAGTATTTCTTTCCTGCATACAAAAAGCCTTCAGTTTTTGTGCATAGTTGTTCTGAGCAATAGTTAGAAATGATTTGGTGGGTTCTAAGCCAGGGTTTTCCCATTGAGTCACTGCCACGCCTTGGGATATATTATGTTATCTCTGTCAAAATGTGAGTAATAAAGCATTAATAGTTGCAGGATGCCTGCTTGTTCCTCATTGCCACTTCCAGACTATTCTCCGTCCCTCCTAAACACCCAGTGCTTTAAAACTCTTGCCATCAACCTACAAAGTCCTACTTCCCTTCCAGCCCTCCCTCGCAGTGCTTAAGTATTTTCAGGTTTTGACTCACCGTCCCCGGCTCCGACACCACCCCTCCTTAATGCTTGGTGGATTCATTATCCACTTGGACAAGCCTGGAAATAACCGGGTTTCTCAGTTTCCTGGTCTTGTCCAGTGAAACATACTACCAATTACTACACTTAATTCAAAGTGGGTGGCTCCTCCTATTTGCTCTGGGTACCTCCCCTGCAACCTCCCCTAACAAAGGCCACTGGCCCAACAATTCCTTCCCTCTCCTGATTCACCACTTTCCCCCATCCCACTGGAGGATTTCATGACATTCATGCTGCTATCTCTTATTTTACAAACACCCCCTTGACCACCTTACTCTACCATCGTATTTATCTGCTCCCCTTCACAGCAAAATCCCTCAGAGGGAAATATGTATACTTACTGTCTTCAGCAACCCCCCCCCCTTGGTCTCTTGTACCAACTTAAATCAGGCTTTCATCCCCACCATAATAGATATTGCTGAGAAAAATGTGATCTCCATGCTGTTAAATGCAATGGTTGGGTTTCTGGCTTTATGCTTTTGACTTTGCTGCAGTCTTGAACACAGTGAATAAAAACTTCCTGAAATACTTCCTCAGCTCTGGAATATCCCTCCTGTTCTCTCATGTCTCTAGCCAATCTTTCTTGGTCTCCATTGCCAAGTTCCTGGAGTGCCCAGCCCTGAACATTCCCTCTCTAAATGATCTTTTCCAGTGTTGGGACTCTATCCACTGAAACACCCACATTTTTGACTCCAGCTCTAACCTCTTTCCTGAATGCCAGAGTTCTATGTCTGACTTCCTACTTGATATCTTCACTTGGGTATGTAGTTGTGATCTCCAACTCAACATGTCCAAAACTAAACTAATTTGCTCCCCCACCCACCATTCTACTCCCATCACATATGTCCTATGTCAGTAAACAACTCCATTCTTCCAGACCAGAAAATCTTATAGTTACCTTTAAATTTTCTTTTAAATACCACATATAATCCATGGGGGGAGGGGGATTTGTTTTTCCTTGCTTCAGAATATATCTACAATCCATGATATGAGTCCATGCTACATCTTGCCTGGGATGACACTTTTTTTTTTTTTTTAATGATTGTATTTATTTGACAGACAGAGATCACAAGTAGGCAGGGAGGCAGGCAGAGAGAGGGGGGAAGCAAGCTCCTCGCTGAGCAGAGCGCCTGATGCAGGGCTCAATCCCAGGACCCTGAGATCATGACCTGAGCCGAAGGCAGAGGCTTAACCCACGGAGCCCACCCAGGTGCCCCAACACTTTTAAAAACATACACAGGTTATGGCACTTTTCTGCTCAGGTCAGTAATGTCTTCCCAACTCCCACTCCTTACACTCTCTCTAAAGCCCTCATAAATCTGACCAATCCTTTGCCCCAACTCCAACCACTACTACCACTTCTCTGACCCCATCTACTGTCTCTCTAGTTCATTTGCTCCAACACACTGCCCTTGCTTTATCCAGAACACTCCTGAAGAGTGCTCTTGTCTCAGGGTCTTAGCCCTGGCTGCTTCCTCTGTCTGGGCATCTCTTCTCCTATACCTCTGTGTGACTTGCTCCTCCTTTCCTTTAGGTCCCACACAAATATTCCTTTACTGTCAGAGACATATACAATCTGTAATTGCTCCCTCATTTTCTGCTTTATTGCTTTTCATAGAGCTTATCAGTGTCTACTTTGGTCATTGGCCTCGCTCCAATCCTTCGTAGAACAGCTGACAAACAGTAGATGTATTTATCGGATGAATTAATAAAAGAAGGAAAATAAACAATAACAGAGTTCTGGAATTGAAAAAAGCTATAGAACTATATGCTCATTTTACTTCAACATCAAAACAATAAGCTGTGTCCAAAGTTCATATCATAAAAGCACTAGAGTTTGCTTTCATGTAGAGAACAGAAAGCCCTATGATCTTCTTTCCTGGAAGGCTACTGTGGATGGAAAATACCTGACTGTGATCCTGGCTGTACTTTCTCCATGAAGCATCTTCACAGGCCAAGCTGCAGGGCTGGAGGAGAGACTGTCATATAGAACCTGCAGAAAAGAAGCATTTCAAAACTCATATTTATACAGATAATGATCCATCTCGAGCTCCTGGTACTGCAGAGTTACTGGAATGGGAAGAGGATTCTACATTTTGTTTCCTGGTCTAAATGTTTAAAAATGGCAACCGTTTCTTTTTCCTGAAACAAGAAATAAACAACAGGAAATGTATCCCCCTGCCCAAGGCAGCTTCAAGAAAACCCAACGACGTTTGGGTCTTATCATTTGTCCAAGCGAATGCCAGGCTCGCGCCAGGCAGCTCTAACTTCTGTATATATCCATCACCAATGGGTGCTGTTGTATGGTCTCATTTAGGAAACTGAAACATGCCTTCTGACGAATGTATTGCTTCACTCAGTCTTATAAAGGGCACAACTTGTAGTTTTGATCTGTTCCATTATGTATTTTCCTGCTCACTTAATAAAAGAACATTTAAAAATAAAGGAAAAGGATGATGAAGTGACATAATATGAAGCACTATAACAATGAAATAACTTTTTTGCTCTTTTATTATTATCTGTGTCTTTTCACAAATCTGTCAAGATGAAGGATAATGTGTAATTCATCCTAAATAGCCAGGGTCAAGGTTTTGATCAACCTTTTCCAGGACCAAAGCCACCTGGGGATTCCATGGTGCTTAGCTGCAGATTCCTGAAGTTCTTTATAAAATAAATAAGGCACCAGGGTTTCAGTTACAGATGGAGCACGTGAAACAGATCCTGGGGAATGCCCAAGGTGTTGCTGTAAAAAGAGCCTTCCATAATTTATGTGAAAAAGCATTTTGGAGTTTGGTTTTCTTTAAAACTGAATATCACCAGCCTCCATGTGTTCTCATATTTCTCTAAGCAACTAAGTCCAAGTTCTGTGACAACCACAGTGTGACAGGGGGTCACCTCTCCCCTCCCCAGAATCATCATCCTGGTTTCCAGAATTCAAAGTTAATTTATCAGAGGATGTCATGAAAATGTGGATTAGCAACATTATTGTATGACCGGATTTTTCAGCCCTATACCCAGTGCTCTATGATCTCAGGTTATCTTGTATTACTAACCTCCCTTAGTAAAGTAGATGACAGTTGGAAGATGAAAGAATTTAGAACCAGAAGGCATCCCTGGAGCAAAAAGAATCAGCATAGCCTTCAGATAAACCTGAGGCTTTTCGCCCCCTCTCCTCCTTCCTCACTGGAACAGCCATTCATAATCCACCAGTCCAAGGCAAAATGATTAGAATGGATAACATAGTGAGTTCTCCCTAAAGCTCATTCAAAGACACTCTTATCTGGAGACAACATGCTTTGATCGTATAGTGATAAGATGTATTTGAGAGCTGATGCTGATAATATGTATAGCTGTTCATTTTATTAAATGTTCAAGTTTGGGTTTGGGGAGTGGGAATGGAGTTGGTCTTGGGAGTTCTGGGGGTGTTTGGGGGTAGTGGTTAGTTTTTGTTTTGACCCATGGTTCTAGTCCGGCAAAATTGAAAGTTGTCAGCCTTTCTGCAGGTCCTCACGAGATTTGGGCTTGAATTAGGGAGGCTTTCGTTTTGTTTTCCAAATTTTTCTGCTAAGTAAAATCCCCAAAAAAGGTGATAATGACTGCTCCAGAGTACTTACAAAAGTCCAGATCTTTTTTCAGTATAGAAATGTACTAACCATCTCAAAAATTGATGGGATAAATATTTTTAAATGCATGGGGGGGACCAGCATATTCCAGCACCAGGAGCAAAGCAGATGCTCCCCCTGGTGTCCGTGATTCAGACTTACAGTGCTGGCTTCCTCAAAGTAAATCAGTGGTGGTTAAACTGAGGCAGAAATCGGGCCACTCCCACGGGCTGCTGTGCAGTCACAGAAGGGACATTCTGTGAGGGGGAAGACACCGCAAAACACGAATGCTATCAGCTAACTGCATCCGAGCCACCTATCAGCCTGTGGTTCCCAATCTTCTCAAAAATGATGACCTCCTTCATAACCGTAACAGGAAACTGAAAAGCAGCAAGAAGTTCAGTAACACTTTCAAATGAAGCTGCATTTTGCAAGTAACATTCATCTGAAAAAAGTACTAAGATGTATGAATCTTTTGTTTAGTGTACGAACAATGTTTGGTATACCCATGGGTTACTGGACCCCTTGTTATATAGTTCCACATCCTAAGCCCTGCTGAGGTCCCTGATCCATAATTTAGAAAATGTAACTGTAAACATTTTCCCTAGGAACCCCCATTTGCGCCTTTGTTTTGTTTTATGGCAATGTTTTATGTGGATATGTTAATGGTCATTGGTTTTGTTCATCTTAATTAAGGCTGCCCTTCTCACCTTTGGGTATAAGAGAACTAAGAGTGATAATTTGACTTCTTCTTTGCCGATTTGGATGCCTTTAATTTCCTTTTGTTGTCTGATTGCTGAGGCTAGGACCTCTAGTACTATATTGAATAGCAGTGGTGATAATGGACATCCCTGCCGTGTTCCTGACCTTAGCGGAAAAGCTTTCAGTTTTTCTCCATTGAGAATGATATTTGCGGTGGGTTTTTCATAGATGGCTTTGATGATATTGAGGTATGTGCCCTCTATCCCTACACTTTGAAGAGTTTTGATCAGGAAGGGATGCTGTACTTTGTCAAATGCTTTTTCAGCATCTATTGAGAGTATCATATGGTTCTTGTTCTTTCTTTTATTGATGTGTTGTATCACATTGACTGATTTGCGGATGTTGAACCAACCTTGCAGCCCTGGAATAAATCCCACTTGGTCGTGGTGAATAATCTTTTTAATGTACTGTTGAATCCTATTGGCTAGTATTTTGTTGAGTATTTTCGCATCTGTGTTCATCAAGGATATTGGTCTATAGCTCTCCTTTTTGGTGGGATCCTTGTCTGGTTTTGGGATCAAGGTGATGCTGGCCTCATAAAATGAGTTTGGAAGTTTTCTTTCCATTTCTATTTTTTGGAACAGTTTCAGGAGAATAGGAATTAGTTCTTCTTTAAATGTTTGGTAGAATTCCCCCGGGAAGCCGTCTGGCCCTGGGCTTTTGTTTGTTTAGAGATTTTTAATGACTGTTTCAATCTCCTTACTGGTTATGGGTCTGTTCAGGCTTTCTATTTCTTCCTGGTTCAGTTGTGGTAGTTTATATGTTTCTAGGAATGCATCCATTTCTTCCAGATTGTCAAATTTATTGGCGTAGAGTTGCTCATAGTATGTTCTTATAATAGTTTGTATTTCTTTGGTGTTAGTTGTGATCTCTCCTCTTTCATTCATGATTTTATTTATTTGGGTCCTTTCTCTTTTCTTTTTGATAAGGCAGGCCAGGGGTTTATCAATTTTATTAATTCTTTCAAAGAACCAGCTCCTAGTTTCATTGATTTGTTCTATTGTTTTTTTGGTTTCTATTTCATTGATTTCTGCTCTGATCTTTATGATTTCTCTTCTCCTGCTGGGCTTAGGGTTTCTTTCTTGTTCTTTCTCCAGCTCCTTTAGGTGTAGGGTTAGGTTGTGTACCTGAGACCTTTCTTGTTTCTTGAGAAAGGCTTGTAACGCTATATATTTTCCTCTCAGGACTGCCTTTGTTGTGTCCCACAGGTTTTGAACCATTGTATTTTCATTATCATTTGTTTCCATGATTTTTTTCAATTCTTCTTTAATTTCCCGGTTGACCCATACATTCTTTAGAAGGATGCTGTTTAGTCTCCATGTATTTGGGTTCTTTTCAAACTTCCTTTTGTGGTTGAGTTCTAGCTTTAGAGCATTGTGGTCTGAAAATATGCAGGGAATGATCCCAATCTTTTGATACTGGTTGAGTCCTGATTTAGGACCGAGGATGTGATCTATTCTGGAGAATGTTCCATGTGCACTAGAGAAGAATGTGTATTCTGTTGCTTTGGGATGAAATGTTCTGAATATATCTGTGATGTCCATCTAGTCCAGTGTGTCGTTTAAGGCCTTTATTTCCTTGCTGATCTTTTGCTTGGATGATCTGTGGGGCACGTGCACCCAAATGTTTATAGCAGCAATGTCCACAATAGCCAAACTATGGAAAGAATCTAGATGTCCATCAACAGATGAATGGATCAAGAAGATGTGGTATATATACACAATGGAATACTATGCAGCCATCAAAAGAAATGAAATCTTGCCATTTGCGACAACATGGATGGAACTAGAGCGTGTTCATGCTTAGCGAAATAAGTCAAGCAGAGAAAGACAACTATCATATGATCTCCCTGATATGAGGAAGTGGTGATGCAACATGGGGGCTTAAGTGGGTAGGAGAAGAATAAATGAAACAAGATGGGATTGGGAGGGAGACAAACCATAAGTGACTCTTAATCTCAGTCTCACAAAACAAACTGAAGGTTGCTGGGGGGAGGGGGTTTGGGAGAAGGGGATGGGATTATGGACATTGGGGAGGGTATGTGCTTTGGTGAGTGCTGTGAAGTGTGTAAACCTGGTGATTCACAGACCTGTACCCCTGGGGATAAAAATATATGTTTATAAAAAATAAAAAATTTAAAAAAAAAAGAGAACTAAGAAAATACCATCATAGTATTTTTTTTTTTTTTTGCCTGTTTATAAGCCATTTTATTTCTTTAAGTATTTGCGGCATCTATGATCAGTCTTTTGACAAGCCAGGAAAGCAAACACAGCTCTCGCCGCCAGTGTGAAGAAAAGCAAAGTAGCCATTGATTGTGAGTTGCCTCTTACATGGCAGGCCCCACACTGGCTGCTGAGACAGAAACAGCTGAGGGAGGAGGGATCCCTGCCCTAAGGAGCTGCAGTCTCCTTTTGCTACAGGGGAGATGGAGACTGTAGGGGAGGGCTACAACTGGGCACAGAGTTGATACCACAACAGCAGAGCCTAGCATTTGATAAAGGAAGGCAGGGACTGCTATGGGACTGAAGAGAAGGCTTACGGAGGACTTTCAGGAGGAGGTGGCCCTACCAGACTATGGGACAGGAATAGGGAGGGAGACGTTACAGTTGGAGGGAGCAGCTTGTACAAAGAAACAGAGGAATGAAGAGCATGTGGGCACAGTAAAGGACAAGTAGTACGGCCCAAACAGAGAAGGTGCTGGTGCCACAGGAAAAGCAATCAGTGGACTATGCCCATTCTCTGACCCCGGCTCCAGGGCTTTCCAGATCCGGATTCAGCCAGCTGCCTGCCCCTCTTGGGCAATGCTTGGGGAATGAATCACACCATCAGTTAGGAATGCCGGTGATTCCTGTGTGTTGGTGGCAGGAGCCCTTTGAACGGATCATTTTCTGCATATAATTCCGTGCATTCTTGGACTTACTGTCTGCAGGACTAAGCCCCCCGATTTCCTCACTAAACACCAGCTTTGAAGCATGAAGCTGTGCCGTGGCCCTACTAGCCCAAATTCTCCAGATAGTTAGAATCACCTGCATGCCTATTACTAAGGCAGACTTCTGGATCATGCACTCTGCTGTAAACAGGACTCTAATTTTGATGTCCCCGAACCACCTTCCGATCCCACACTTTGAAAAACATCACATTTCTGAGCTTTTTCTGCTCCCCCTGTGAACAACTCTGCATGCTTCCCACATAGAAAGTGTGTCCAAAAACCACCCCTTTCTGAGATTATGCAGGCCTCCAGTCCCATCTTTTGCCCCAAGTAGGGCTTTGAGAAGAGAGGGTTGCCCAGAGGCTGCTGTGCCCAAACACCTGGAACCGGCTCTCTGAGCACGGACCTCCCTGGGCGGTCAGCACCCAGCTGGCCCGGCACCCCCGGGGGCACACTACTGCGACAGCCCAGAACCTCCCATTTCTTTCCTGCGTGCCCTCTGCCTGTCTCAAATCTTCAAGTCTCCATTCATTCTTACCATCCCTTTTATTGTCTCTTAGATAGCAGTTGTGATAAAATTTTTTATTACTACTTATTTAGTTCAATACTTCTCTCTTTGATAACCAAATTCTAATTTCTTTCGACTTAGCTCTTTACTTTGTTCCTTTTTAGCCTTTTCCTTTTATTTGGCCACTGTCTTGATTTCTACATCTTTGTGATTTTAAATTCTTCTTACTTTGTTCTTCTCCTTCTTTGAATCTTTTTATGATTAAATGTCTGCACTCACTTTTGCATGTTGTTTTTAACTTTTTCCTGTTTTATTAGCATTTTATCTACATGCTTTGTCTGCATTTTGTTCTTTTTTTTTTTACTCTTAATTTATCAGTTTCTTGGTTTGCTTTATTGGTTTTGTCTATTCTATGTCCTAATCATTGTTTAATTCATTATAATTATTTTTCATCATATTTAAAATTTTTTCTCCCTAATTTTAATTTTAGTTTAGAACTCATTCTATTTAATCCCCTCATTTTGTAAAGGGGGACGCTGAAATCCAAAGAGTTGGAAATGATAAGATCTTAGGTAGGCAAAGAAGCCTGCTCTTTTGGTTACTGGTCTAGTGCTCTGTCTACCAAACCACTGTAATAACAATGACTGTGCGAATAAGACCCTTCTTTCAAATAAAGAACACCTGAGAAGCACCTTTTCAAAGAGCATTTAGTTCCTCAGACATGAGAGTGGAGACTGATTCAGTGTCAGTGATCACTGAGGGAGAAAGTTGCTACTTGGTCTTTAACGAAAAGGACATGTGAAAAGGGGAAAGCTGAGAAGTGGGACTTTATTCCTAAACTACTTGGAAGAATAGACTCTGAAGCCAATGCAATACATGACCCTAGGTAAACACAGTTTTCCAAGCATCTGTGTTCTTAGTTGTAACAAGGGGATGATGAGACCATTCCTGCCTGCCTCACAGCTGCGCCATGTTGATCACATCAGGTCACGGATGGAAAACCTCTTTGTAAATTTTGTGCATAGTTGCTTTTATAATGACCATAAAATTCACAAGAAAGGTTAGAGGAATCACTACATTAAAAGAATACCATTGTTGCTTTTTAAAGGTGTGTATCTATTTATTTAAAGAGGGAAAGAATAGGGGCACCTGGGGTGGCTTGATCTGGCTAAGCTTAAGCGTCTGACTTGAACACTGGGAGTGATCTCAGGGTCCTAGGATTGGGCTCTGTGCTCAGCAGATTGTCTGCTTGTCCCTCTTCCTCTGCCTCCTCTCTCCCCTCTCCCCACCCTTCTGTTCTGTCTTTCAAATAGATATATAAAATCTTGTAAAAAAAAAAAAAAAAGAAAAGAAAGAAAAAGAAAAAAGAGGGAAAGAATAAGGTGCCTATGCCACTCGATACCCAAAATCATATTTTTCCCTCTTCCTCCTTTTAAAAAAAATTACTTTTTATTGACTTTCTATTGTTTTTTGCACATTTCCATCTGGTGCTCTTGGGTTTATATTCCTGCATTATACGCATGCACTGGCCTGCTTCATTCCCTAAGTTTTGATGGTTAAGAAAAAAATGAACATAACTCCACCTTAATGAGAGCTTCTTTTTAATAAAGTCTGTCTTTAGACTCACATTTAGCCTCAACAACCAAGCAATAGCTTCTGTGGTAATCCCGTAATTTCTTCCCTGATCTATTCTGTATTCCTCCATTCCCATAAACATTCCAGCTACAGTCTTTGTGGAAGTTAACAATGACAATCAGAGAAAAAAAACATTACCTTGTACATCTGGTATTTGAGATTTTTAAAATTTCATTACCCAATAAACTTTTCAGACTGCAATCTTTTAGGGCTGCGGCATCTGGAGCAGTTATCTCCACGGCAGAGCTGGCTCTGCTGTGCGAGTTAATGGATTAAAATGCTAAGTGAATTCTCACTGGTGAGCAGCCTGTGAGTAAGGGCCATGGGCGAGTCAGGTTGGCTGCTAAATGATGAGGACAAAGGATCAGGGACGTTGAGTGTTAGGCCTCCTCTTGAAGGGGCCAAAAATCATCAGAATTGAACTAGAATAGCATTTGGCGCTCAAGACTCTTACCTGTGGGAACACCATCTCTTTGCCCTTTAGTGGGAAGCCATCAGCAAGGAACCTAGTCATCCTCTCTGCCGTTATCTTGCATGACTCGAAAGGAGAAAATTGCATACCTGCAAGGGACTTAGAGCCTCAGTCCGCAGAGACCAGAACTGAGTGACTCAAGCTGGCCTGAAGGACTGCAGCAGCAACAGAAGAAGGTTTGTCTCCAGACTCCAAGGACAGCAGTCCCTCCTGTCCACCAAGCCGTTTTTCTGACCCTCTTCACCCTTTTCCCACTGGTGGCAAAATAAAGGCAATGGCTCTGTTGTCTGGCCACGGAGCCCCCCTGTAAGGTTTGGCTAGAATCTGGAGTTGGGTCAGGGTAAGAGAGAAGGGTGCCTGTGCTCTCGCTGTAGCAAAGCAGAGCAATTTCTTCCTTCAGATTAGCAGAGGCCACCTGAAGATAGTTTGGGAAAAGAGAAGAAAAAAGGGGAAGGGAGGGTGAGAGGAAAGGCAGAGACATGGCCTCAGCACAGACTCCCCCCTGTAAGAGGAGACTGTACCCACCGCAAAGGAGGGCTCCATTCTGAGGCTGCCTTGCACATCCCTGGCGGCCCATAGGATTGCTCCCAGGACTGGGGAAACTGGAGTCATCTACTGCACAGAGGCACTGAAGCACGAACCTTCAATTTTGATATGCTGGTTCGAGTCACTGAAGACAAATAAAACCTGCTTCCTCTTCCCACCAACCATCAAAGAGTGCTTCACCAAATCTAGTTGCCTCGCTCAAAGAAAGGAGGTGATTTCAAGTTGCAAGGGAGAGAAATTCGATTTGCTTTTATGTTTGCCGGTCTTGCTGCTAGTCTCTCAAACGTCTCTAAGGAGATGCCAGAAGCCCACATTTGGTGTCTGGAAGCACTAGAGATTTTTCTGGTGGGAATGGGGCCAATAATGGGACCAATAATCGGAGCCTGGCTGTGTCTCTTAGATATCTGCGAGACGAAGGCGGACCTGGGTCAACAACTTGCTCACCGCCGAGTTGCACCATCTGCTTGTGACAGTGCATTCCTGGAACTCCTCTGTGTCGGGTAAACAGCTGTCACGAGAACCATTTCTCCCTTACACTGCTCCTTTTATTGGTGACCTATTGGTCAACAGCACAGAGTAACATTGTTTGTTAAACCTCAATGATGACCTCATGATCTTTGCTTCCACTTTTTTATGTCAACCTCATAAGCCTCCTTTCGCATCCCGCAAATTAGCAGCAAATGGCATTGAAGGCAATGGTAGAAAATACTACAAACACTGTCTGAAAATGATTAACCCACGAACATTAGAGAGACACAAGCTCATAACGGAAAGATGTCCTGCAGAGTGTTGTGGCCATTTAGACATCCTTGATTGGAAGCTGGTTAGGAACAGAGAATTTTAATGATGTTAATTTAAACTGAGATGACTGAAAAATCACAAACAAAAATTTTCTACATGCAGCAGCACCATTCAATTTGGACTGAATTAATTTGGGACAGTGCTCACTGGAAAATTGCCATAGATGTGCACCTGTCAAAGGAATTTGCCACAGATTGTCAAACCTTCGTGACACGAATGGCACGAATTCAGGGGACTGCCCCCTCAGTAGGCATTCTTGCTCGTTTAATAAGAGCTGTGCTCATTGCCAAATATCATGAGCTCCAGTTAGAAGAAAGAGCAAAAAGGTGCCTGGGGGAATGGTGCCTGGACTTGTACGAGCTACTGGGTAGCTTTACATCTGGTACTTGTAACTCCCAATGTGGGTCATTGTGAGGCTATTAAGGTCACTGTGTCTGTCCAAGAAGTCTTAACAGTCACAGCCCCAGTGCCCAGGGATATTTCCTCTGCCCTGCACTTGCTAGACAGGGGTCTGCCTTTAGGATGGGGTCAAGAGGTCCCACAGGCCTCTGGCATATCTGGGTTTGTCACCTTAGATTGTCTGAGTCTCTCTGGGTAACCACCGAGCTAGCAGTAGAGTCCACTCTTTCCTTCTGACCCACTATACAAATCCATCGAATTGACTTAATTACAGGTAAGATTCAAGGAAGGAAAAGAAAAGGAATAAAGGAAACAGGCCAATGCATTGGCTGCCACAGACAGAACTGGCACCAATAATTTGCCCCATGTTCTTCCCTTTTAATCACAGCACAGGACAATATCCTTAAGCTCCTAGCAGTCCCCCCGACGCCCTCAGCCATGGGTGTAGCTGGAGATAGAGACCATGACTGCACTGGGACCATGTCTTGACCTTCTTAGACCCCTGCCATTCCAGGGAAAGTCCAAGAAGTCAGTTTGAATTCCAGAGCATGCAAACCGGAACAATATACCAGACTCAGCAGGCCTGGCTGTAGACCTGGACTCCACTCTTTTTAGTGTTTTCTCTCTCTATCCTCTTCCACCCATTGTGCTACCCAGCCCCCACTCACGCTACTGTCCATCAGAGAAACACCAACGCTTTACCAAACCCTTCCCTTGAGTCTATCACATCAGAACTCAGGCTTTCGTGCTCATTGGTTTTTTTATTCCAAAGACCTGTTCCAAGATATAAGGATCTGATGTTACTGGCCCAATTACTTTACATGGCTTATGGACACAAAGTTTAATTAAGGTTTGAATCTGAAACAGTTTTGTGGTCACTAAATTATCTCTAAATTGTTTACTAAAATTCTTTAGTGCCCTCAAAATTAAATCATCTCAATGCTTGACTTCAATACATTCCATGAAGTCCTTATTTTATGTTTCACAAAGAAAAATACTGTAAGGATTCTTATTATATGGAGATCCTCCATGCAGTAGATGACTCTCTATTTAGATTATGGATAGAAACAAAAGAAGGAGTATGTTTTCCATGATAATAGTTTTGTAGTTTAAACAACTGTTTGCTCCTTTCCTTAATGATCAAGAATCTGGCTATTAGTTGCTGAATAACTTAAGACATAAGGCACATGAATGTAGAGGGCACCAAACATTCACTGTGGTTCAGATCATATGATGACAACCTTTATAAATGGCTTCCAGACCTTAACAAAGATAGCGAGATAGAGCAGAAGGATCAGAAGCAAAAAATCTGGGTTCAAATGGAACCCTAATACTACCTAATAATGTGACCTTGAACAAATTACCAAACTACTTTTGAATACCAGGCTCATTGTTCATAAAATGAGAACAATAATAATACCTACTTCAGAGGGGTATTGTGAAAACTCCATAAGTTTATATTCATTATAGGGGTGCCTGGGTGGCTCAGTCAGTTAAACGTCTGCCTTTGGCTCAGGTCATGAACTCCAGGTCCTGAATAGAGCCCTGAGTCAGGCTTCCCACTCATTGGGGAGTCTGCTTCTCTCTCTCTCTCTCTACTCTTCGCCACTGCTTGTTCTCTCTCTCTCTCAAATAAATAAAATCTTTTAAAAAATTATATTCATTGTAAATGTGAAAAGTAATGAGATTATTAGTTATGAGAACCATCAATGACACAACCATACACAAATGAAATGGTTCTAGCAATCAGCTTCAGTGCAACTACACTGAATCTCAAAGACTTGTACCTTCAGGAATCTCTCATGTACATATGTGGGCACACCCAAGTGCGTGTGGATGAGAGATGCAGGACTGTTGTATTTCACATCACTTCATCTTAATTGTTATACTTGTAAACCTCCTACTTTTCTTGAAATAAATCTATAGGTTCCCTTAAAAGTAAATCCACATGGGGCGCCTGGGTGGCTCAGTGGGTTAAAGCCTCTGCCTTCGGCTCAGGTCATGATCCCAGGGCCCTGGGATCGAGCCCTGTATTGGTCTCTCTGCTCGGCAAGGAGCCTGCTTCCTCCCCTCTCTCTGCCTGCTTTTCTATCAAATAAATAAATAAATAAAATCTTCAAAAAAAAAAAAAAGGTAAATCCACGTCCCCAATCTTAGCAGGAAAGCGAGAGTCCACATGGTTTGCAGTGGCTAGAAGTTGCAGGACTGACTCAAGCTCACCCAGATTCACCATCCTGTCACTGGGCCCTTAGTTGTCCCCTTTAGCCCTTCAGTGTGGACACTGACCCATCTCTTAGCTCCCCTTGAAAGCGTTTCTAGCAGGTTGGAGATGACAGATGGAAAACACAAAGTGAATAACATATAACTAGACAACCTAGATTACAAGTTATGATCAGTTTTCCAGAATCTATAGGCCTAGAACCATCCTCTGATAATACCAGGAAAAGAAAATGTGCTCAGTCAATTCTTACCTTTAAACCCCTCAGATTTTTTCTTTCTTTCCTTCTAGGGTTTGTCGGTCCTAGAAGAACTCAAAACAAACAACCCACCATTTACTTATGACTTACATTTGCTCTGGCAATACAAATCCCTGGTCCTGTATGGTGAAATCATTTAGAATTGGGTCATGGCTACCCGCCGTACAAGAAATAGTCTCTCCAGGTTGTCACAGACCCTACCCTACATCTCTCTCTGTTCTCTTTGATGTCGAGGCCAAGTGTCAGATGCCATTCATCACTGTATGTGTGTTGCTGTTTTTCCCCATATAAAGTGGGAAATGAGATAAAACGTCTCACAAAAAGAAGAAAACAAAAGCTAAGCAAAGGGAACTGTGCTTTCAGAAAATTAAACAAAGGCATATTCCTTTGAAAAATTGAAGAATATATGTATCTGTGTTGAAAGGACATAATGCGTAGACCTTTCCATTTATGTTACCTGCCCCACCATGTTAAGCACTTGTTTGCCAACCTTTTTGAAAGTTCTGTTAGCTGTGGGATTGTGTTTATTTTCTTTCCAGTTGTCTTTAGAACCTATAAGCACTACTCCCTCAAAAGTGTTCATTAAATATCTGTAACTGCTACAGTGGTTATTCACTGTTCTGATGTATTTGTTAACACATTTGTTAATTTCCCACCTTATCTACCATAGGTTGTCATTTGGAAAAACTCGAGGTGCTCTACAGAGAGGTTCTAAAATTTGGATCCCAATACCTCTAAGAATATAAACCCTAGGAAGACAGGAATCTTATCTGATTAGTTCAGTGTTCACTCCAGTTCTGGCATGTAAAAGATAATCTATACACATTTTTTGAACATCTTTGCCTCTGATTAGCAGCGGAAGCTTGAGATAGATCCTTCAGTGCTTTGAGGCTCAGTCTTCTCACCAGTAAATGAAAATACTGTCTTACTCAAATGGTGTTACAGGGATGAAGTGAAAATTGTGTAAAATTTTGAACTATGGCAGGTGTTCAGTAGTTTAGAAAGAGGGGATAGGAATTTGGTTATTGATTACTCTTCTAATTCCTATTTCTTTTGTGAAGCTGCCTCTTGGCTTGATGGCTATTTTCTAAAGGTTAAGGATAGCTTAAACAATGAATTTTGGAACACTGAAAAAAATTAAATTAAATTTTAAAAAATAGATATGAAATTCTAGGAATCCAGAGATTAAAAAAAAAAAAATGATGGCCAAAAAAAAAAAAAAGAGGATAATATAAAGATCTTTCATCATCAGAAAAACACTGCAGTGGGAGGATGCTAAGGTCCTGTGGGCTCTTCCAAGGTTTAAAGTTGTCCATCAGTAACCCCTTAGTGGGAAGGCCACACTAATAGTTACCCAAGTTTTCTCCCTTTCTCTCTGAGTGGGCAAGAGATGATGTTTTTGTACTGCTTCCTGGAACTAATTCTAAGTATCATGGATTATAAAGAGAATAAATAGTTATTTAAATAAATAAAAATTTATAATAACCACTAGAATTGCAATGTTTTGATCAGAGACAGGAAATTCTTGAAATATCGTCATCATCCCTTGAAACCCAATGTCCTTACTGACAATCTTCAAAATGAAGGTGCCCTTTAATGAAATGTAGCATATGTTCAGTAATAAATAATAATAGCATTAAAAATAATAGCTGCTTATTATGGGCCTGGAACTATTTGAAGCATTCCAGGTCCATGTAGTAACTTCTTGAATCTTTACCCATCCAATAAGAGAAGTACTGTTATGTGCCCCATTTTACAGATGAGGCAACCACGACACAGAACATTCAAGTAACTTTTCCAAGGTCATATAGCTGAACATGATGAAACTGTGATTCCAACTTAGTCAGTCTACTCCAGATGTGAGGTAGGAAGGGAATCTGGCAAATGGTGTCTATGAATTAACAAATATCATACTCCCAGAAAAGCCTAAAATTAATAAGTCAGTCTTTTAGGAGCACCTAACTGTGTGGATATTAATATTATTCTGGGGCCTGGAATACAACAGTAGTTATGATAGACAGAGTCTGTCCCTCAAGGATTTTGTATTGAATTAGGGAAGAGACTAAAAATAAACATGGAAACTAATAAATAAGGTGAGTTTAGGTATTAACAAGTGCAATGAACAAATTATAATAGGGTAATTATGTTAATAAGTGAAAGGAAGGAAGATGCTGTTTTAGTTAGGGTTGTCAGGGCAAGTGGGTGGCTGGAAGTAGGTTAGAGGAGGAAGCAGGTGGGTGTGGGAGGGATATATCTGAATTGAGAACTAAATTAAGAGAAGGAGGCATCCATCCTGAGAAGACTGTTCCAGACAGAAAGGAGCGAGCCCAATGGGCTCAGAAAACATGGTGGTTGCTGCAAAATGAACAAGTTGAAGGTGGAGGAGATGTTTAAAAAATAAGCGAAGAATCAAATCATGCAGGCCTTTTAGGTAAGGAGCTTTAATTTATTTTCCTTTAAATGGAAAGCAACTGGAGCATTTTAAACTGGGAAATGTCTTCTGACTTTTTATTTCTTAAATATTTATTTATTTTTAAAGTGGATACTGAGCCCCAAAGCCTCATTAGCAGAAAATGGCATATTTGAGGATAGGAAGGTAACAAATCAAGATTCTTGCTTAATTATGATAAAATTCAGATTGTACCTATTAGACACATGAAGATAAGCAGAGTAAGCAGTTAATAACTAATTGTCTAAAGCTTGAAGAGAGATAGTTTTGAGCCCACATTTATCTACCTCCTTAGCTCATTTTTTTTCCCCAAAATCTCACCCCAAATATGATAAGCCAAAGTACAGGCATGAAAAAGAGCAACTTCTCAACTCCAGTATTGATGAAATAAGAAAAAACAAAAAGAGTGGGAAGACCTGAAGTTGCTGCAAGGGAAAGTTAAGTTAAATGCCATAAATTTTTTCGTTTAAATTGGCTTGACTTCATCTTTTGTTTATTTCTTTGTTCTGTGTTTGTTTTATAATTAATTAATTTTCTTTCCCTAAAGCTTTTTAAAAGTGGACAAGCCCTTTGCAACCAGGAAGATGAGGTAGACATATTTTTTCCTATTCCCCCTGCTAAGTACAATTAAAAATCCTGGACATTAATATAAAACACACATAAGAAGACTATAGAAGGTGGAGAATAGAGGGCTAACTGTCTAGAAACCTCAGGATCTGACAAATGGCAGTGGACGAATTCCACTGTCTCATATATTCTTGATTTGGAATGAAGAAGTCAGCAACCCAGAAACACCAGTAGGTACAAACAAGCAAAAACAAAGTTATTCAAAAACCTGCTCTCTCTATCCAAAGGACAAGAAAAAAGGAAAACTTGGTAAGGCAAAAAACCCTTTTGGATAGCAACTGCTTTTTTCCAGCCTGTCACCACAGAAAAAATTGTGGTCACAACCCAAATGTTGTCATGAAAGACTGAGTAGGGAGTCTAGACCGCCACCAGTTTTTTGAGGCTCTAACAAAAAACCCCAACATCTCTACCAGAATGATGTCCAAAAAAGGCCAAGTAGTCTCTTTTTTTGAGACTCCCCTTCATCAGCATTAGTGGAAATCATGTGGGGACTCTGGACTCTCCCCACTACCTGAAATAACAATGCCCCCCTTCCTGCTAGAGTACTGTCAGAAGATTCGTAGTGCAGAGATAGGAATTTTACCTTGCCTATTAGTAAGGAGGTCATTCCCACCCTGGTGTCAATGGAGACCACTAGGGAGTAGGAAATTTTACCTCTGCCCAGCAGGAATGAAGAACTCTCCCACTACTTTGAGCGTCAGTGTAGGCTGAATGAGCAACATGGACTTCTACCTTTATTTTGCAATAATAGATAACTCCATAATTACCATTGTAGACTCTAACAATAATTGATAGAAAAGCTAGACCAAAGAGGTAGGAGAACTCAACAACATCACCAACCAATAAGCTGTAATCAATACTGAGCAATCATTCCACCCAATAACAGCAGAATAGAGACAACTTTCAAGTGCTCATGGAACATATACCAAGATAGAACATATGTCCTGGGCTATAACACAAACCTAAACAAATTTAAATGAATTGAAACCATACAGAGTGTTTTTTCTGACTATAGTGGAATCAATCTGGAAATCAATAACAGAGAGAGAAAAAACTCCTGATACTTGGAAAATAAACAACAAACTTCTAAAATAACCCATGGGTCAAAGTGAAATTCTCAAGGGACATTAAAAAAAATACAGTGAACAGAACGAAAATTGAAATGCGGCATGTTGAAATTTTTGAGATGCTGTTAAAGCAGGGATGAGAAGGAATATTATGGCAAAATTCCTATTTAGGAAGGAAGAAAATTCCTCAAAGCAATCAGTTAATCTCCCATTTCAAGAACCTAGAAACAGAATACCAGAATAAACCCAAAGCAAACAGAAGGAAGAAACTAATAATGATAAGAGCAGAAACTGACAAAATTAAAAACAGAAAAATACAGAAAATCAATGAAATAAAGATCTGCTTCTTTGAAAAAAAATCAATAAGATTTACAAACCTCTAGCAAGACTGACAAAAAAAGAGGAGAAGACAAAAATTATCAGTATCAGGAATGAAACAAGATATATCACTATAAACCATGCAGACATAAAAAGAATAATAAGGGAATACTAGGAAAGACATAAATTTGACAAGTTAGATGAAATATACCACTTCCTTAAAAAGCACAAACTGCCACAACTCATCCATTATGGAACAGATCATTTGAATCATCTTGTTAACTACTGAGAAAATTGAATCTATAATTTAAAACCTTCCAAAAAGAAATCTCCAGACCCACACTGTTTCATTGGAGAATCCTACCAAACATCATTTTTATACAATCCTTTCCAGAAAACTGAAGAAAAAAGATGACTTTTTATGAAGCTAATATCACCCTGAGAGCAAAACCAGAAAAAGATGGTACAAAAAAGAAAAATCTAGCATTTTGCATAAATATTGACATAAAAATCCTTAAAGAAATACTGAACAATAGAACTCAATAACATATATAAAAAATATTATACTCTATGACCAAGTGGGGAATATTCCAGAGAAACAATTCTGATTCAACATTTGAAAATCATTCAATGTAATCCACCATATTAACAGACTAAAGAAGAAAAATATCTCTGATCATACCAATTGATGCCAAAAAAAACCCCCACAGTTGATAAAATTCAATACCAATTCATGATTTTTTAAAAAGCCCTAGGAAAACAGGAATACAAGAACTTCCTCCTGATAAAGAAAATCTACAGAAAATCCAGAACTAACATTATACTTAATCGTGAGACACTAATCCTTTCCCCTATGATCAAGAACAAGGCAAGGATATCCATGTATATCACTCTGACTCATCACAGCGCTTGAAGTTGTTGCCAGTGTCACAAGAAAAGGAAATAAATGACATATAGATCAGATTGTAACACATAAAACTCTCCCTATTTTCAGGTGACATGATTATCTACCTAGGTAAGTCCAAGAAATCTACTAAAAACTCCTAGATCTAACAAGTGAGTTCAACAAGGTCGTAGGATATACGATGAACACACATAAATTAAAATTAAATTAAATATACTTTTATATTCTAGCAACAAACACATGGACACTGAAATTAAAAATACAATACTATTAAAAAAATACAATACTATTTACAATCACTGAGAAAAGTAAGTATAAATCAGACAAAACATGTATAAGATTTATATGCTGAAAATTATACCTATAAAAGAAATCAAAGATTCAAATAAAAGAAGAGCATGTTGATGGATTGGAAGATTCAACAGGGTAAAGATAACAATTGTTCCCAAACTGATATACACATTTAATGGAATTCCCATCAAAATCCCAGCAAGAAGTTTTTGTAAATATACATGAAATTATTCTAAATTTCATATGGAAAGATAAAGGAACCACAAGTTTCAGAAAGAAGAATAAAGTGGAAGGAATCAGTCTACTGATTTCAAGACTTATATAGCTATAGTAATCAATATTCTGTGTTACTGGTAGAGACACAGACATGTACCTAAATGGAACAGAATAGAAAACCCAGAAATAAATCCACATAAATATGCTCAACTGGTTTTTGACAAAGGTGCAGAAGCAATTTTTTTAATTTATTTTTTTAAAATACTTTATTCATTTAACAGACAGAGATCACAAGTAAGCAGAGAGGCAGGCAGAGAGAGAGGAGGAAGCAGGCTCCCTGCCGAGCAGAGAGCCCAATGCAGGGCTCAATCCCAGTGCCCTGGGATCATGACATGAGCCAAAGGCAGAGGCTTAACCCACTGAGCTACCCAGGTGCCCCGGTACAGAAGCAATTTAATGGAGGAATGATAGCTGTTCAGTAAATGGTGCTGAACCAATTGGACTTCCATCTGTAGACAAAAATGAATTTTAGGTCTCACACTATACAAAAACAACACAGTTGATCACAGACTTAATTATAAATTATAAAATAATAACTTTTAGGGAAAAATGACATAGAAAAAAATGTTCAGAAAAATAAAGAAGAAAATCTTCAGGATGTAGGGCTACACAAAAAGTAAGACTTGTTACCAAAAGGATAATCCATAAAAAGAAAACCTGGCAAACTGGTCTTAAACAAAATTAAAATTTTTTGCTCCATAAAAGACCCTGTTAGGATGGAAAGACTAGCTAGAAAGTGGGAGGAAACATTTGCCAACCACTTACC
Organism: Mustela putorius furo; assembly: GCF_011764305.1. Lineage (NCBI taxonomy): Eukaryota > Metazoa > Chordata > Mammalia > Carnivora > Mustelidae > Mustela > Mustela putorius. The sequence continues at coordinate 73,376,202 of NW_025421987.1, read as the reverse complement.
CAATAAATCACAATAGTTAAAATATATAAGAAGCTGTCAAAAGACAACAGAAAACACGTACATACACATGTAAACAAAGAAAAACAATAATCCAATTAGAAGATGAGCAAAAGGCAGGAAGAGATTTCACTAAAAAGCATATGCAGATGTCAAATAAGTAAATGATAATATTCAACATCACTAACCATTAAAGAAATGCAAAAAAATAAGAAACAAGCACTGACAAGGATATGGAGAAAAAGGAACCCTTATGACTGTTGGTGTGAATGTAAACTGGTGCAACCACTCTGGAAAACAGTATGAAAGTTTCTCAGAAAATTAAAAATAGAAATACCATATGCTCTATTCATTCCACTTCTGAGTATTTACCCAAGGAAAACACTAACTTGAATGGATATATGTACCCCTATGTTTACTGCAGGATTATTTACAATAGACAAGACATGGAACCAACCTCATTACCTACCAATTGATGAAAGTATAAGGAAAATGTGGTGTATATCCATAATAGAATATTACACAGCCATAAAAAGTATTTAATTGTGCCACTTGAGGCAACATGGATGGACCTAGAGGGTATTATGCTAAGTGAAATAAGTCAGACTGAGAAAGACAAATACCATATGATTCTACTCATAAATGTAATCGTTTTAAAAAATGAACAGTCAAAAAACAGAATCAGAACAATCAATACAGAGAACAAACTGATGGTTGTCAGAGGGAAGGGAGGTGGTGGGTTGGACAAAATGGGTAAAGGGGAAAGGGAGATCTAGGACTCCACTTATGAAATGAGTAAGTCATGGGAATGAAAAGTAGAACATAATGAGTACAATGATATTGTAATAGTGATGTAACAGGACGACAGAGTAGGAACATTTGTGATAAACATAGCGTAATTTATAAACCTGTCATCTCACTAACTTCTACACCTGAAACTAATGTCATATTTTGTGTAAACTATACTAAAAAAAAAAAGGAAAAGTAACAGTCCTATGAAAAAAAATTATATCTGAACATGTTGTTCTTTTAAATAAATTAACTTCATTAAATTAAAAAACAAAGAAATGCACAATAAAATTATAAGGAGATAGCACTATACACCTTTAAGCATGGCTAAATTAAGAAATAGTGTTGATATCAGGTGATGAGGATGCAGAGAACCCGGCTAACTCTTACGTTGCTGATAGGAATATAAAATAGAAGTTTCTTAAAAACGAAACATGCAAATACTAAATGGACCAGCAAATGTACTCATGGACATTTATTCCAGAGGAAAGACATGTTCACACACAAAAAGTTTTGTTTTTGTTTTCTGTTTACATGAATGTTTACAGAAGTTGTATTTGGAATTGCCAAAAACTCGAAACAACCCACATGTCCTCAAAGATAAGTGGTTTAACAAACTGTGGTACAGCCACACCCTGAACTCCTACTCAGCAATAAAAACCAACAAACTATTGATAATGTAACAACCTGTATGCATCTCGAGAAAATTATACTGAGCAAAAAAAGGCAATCTCAAATGTTATGTGCTGCGACAATTAGTTTGAAATGTTAAATTGTCAGGTCCACTGTACCCAGATATTTGGTCAAACATTAATCTGAATGTTTCGAGGGGAATGCTTTGGATGAGACTTATATTTAAATTGGTGGACTTTAAGTGAAGTAGATTGTCTTCCAGAATGTGGTTGGGTCTCATCCAATTAGCTGATGGTCTGATAGACCAAAAGGCTGACCTTCCCAGTGTAAGAGGAAATTCTCTAGCCTTTGGACTTGAACTGTAACTCTTTCCTAAGTCCCCAGACTGACGGTCTCCCTCATCAGAATTTGGACTCACCGACCCTCCACAATCATGTGAGGCAATTCCCTAAAATAAATCTCTTTTTCTCATATTCTCATCTATATACACACATCCTATTTGTTCTATTTCTCTAGAGAACAATGACCAATACACATACTAGCTAATTCCATTTATATTATGTTCTTTAAATTACAAAATTATAGGAATGGAGGAAAGATTTGTGGTTGTCACGTTGGGAGTCAGCAAGAGTAAGAGGGAAGTAGGTGTGGCCATACAAGGGCTACATGAGGGATCCTTGTGGCAATGGGAATGTTCTGTATCTTGACTACAGATGTGAATATGCTGTGATATTATACTGTAGTTTTACAGGATGTTACATTGGGGGAAACTGGGTAAGGGGTATATGGGAATTCTGTGTTACTTCTTACAACTACACGTGAAACTAAAATTATTTGAAAAAGTTTAACTTCGAAAAATTAAAAATATATGTATTTGATTATTTTATTGCAATCCTCCTTGAGGTCTGGGAGATGAGCTTAGATGATCACTCAGATGAATATACCATCCAGCACCTGTAACATTAAATAGCATCCACTCTCCCAATTTAACAAGCCAGAAACCTATCTTCCATTCTAAGTTTTCTTTCTCCCAAAACAATTGGGAAAAAGTCCATCTTCATTGCCAAAATGTATCTTGTTACTTTTCCTTCCCTGCTACCACCATTATTTTTGGTGGTCAATAGCAAGTATGAACTGTTGTAAGAGCCTTGCAATTAATTATGCCTTTCTTCTTTCACGGGTGCCCCCATCCAATCCACCCCTAACTCAACAGCATGAGTAATCTTAAAACATATAATGGATCGTATTACTTCCATGCATAATCCCCTCCACGGAGTTCCCATTGCCCTTGGCATAAATCTAAGTTGATTCCCATGGCTTTTCCAGGCCCTGAGTACAGTGGCTATTTCCCCAAAAGCATCCCTTGCCACTTTCTCTTGCTCCCTTGCTTTAACCCAACTTCTCTTATTCTTCAACCAAAGATTTTCCCTGCCTCAAGTTGGCACATACTTCCCCTCCCCCCCCCCACTGCCCATCCTTCAGGTATCAAGGAAAAAGGCAGTCTTCAAAGAACATTTTTCTGAACATGTTTTTCTAAAGTGGGCACGCCCTGTTGTTCTCTTTCTCAGTATGCATTTTGTTTCTTTTATAGAATGTAAGCCCCATAAGAGCAGAGACCTATCTGTTCTGTTCCCTGTCATAACTGATGCCTAGAAAAATGCAGTGTAAATACTGCATTTTTTAAATGTTAAATCAATAAATGTCCAATGCCAGCTTTAAACTCCTCTTCTCCCATTGCAAGAAAGCACGCGGCAACTCTTCTTGTACTTCCTTCATTTTTTAAATAAATACTTACAGGGTGCCTACTATGCACCCGGCACTCTCACAGGCACAGGAACTAACAAAATGAGCAAGGTCTCCACATTCATGGGACTTAGATATGGTGGGGACAGTGGAACATAATAAATAACAGACAAGTAAATAATACAATAAAATTTAATTAAAATAATTTTAATGTTTAAATAATTAAATATTTTGTTATTAATACAATGTTATAGATAACAATTATATCATTATAATTATTATTCATTGATTTATTATTTAAATGTTTAATGTTTCAGTTATAAAATATTAGTAAACAAAATTTCAAGCATAAGTGCTATGAAGAAAATAAAGCAGAGTAACAGGATTGAGAATGAGTTGGAAGGGGTAGGTGGTGTCCACATTAAGAGCCTGGTTAGAGTGTCTGAGCCCTCCTCTGAATGCAGAGGTGCCAGCCACATACAGATCTAGGCAGAGGCCCATGGGGTACAAAGGTGCTGGGCCTGGAACATATTAAACAAGTCTGAGGCCAGGGTAGCCCAGCAGAGGAGGAGAGGAGCGGGACAGAGGTCTCAGCATCAAGGAATGAATGTTACACCAAATCTGCCTCTCCCGCAACAGTAAAGAATGTGAGTTTCCTTCTGAGGGTAACTGGGAATCCTCTGGATACTTTGAAGGAAAAGGGGTTATGGTCTGGTTTAATTTTTTAAAATCATTGTTGGCTGTTCTGTCAAAAGGGGCTGTAGGGTAGGAATGGGGCTATGGAGGCCAGTAGTGAGGTCAGGACAGAGGCTGGCGGCTTGGAGGAGAGAGTACCTAGAGAGGGTGAGAAGAGGCGAACTAGGAGGGCAAATCTCACGCAGAAATCTGAAAACACACTGGACTTCCTCGGGGACAAGGAGTTTCCAGTCCTCCCTTGCGCTGCTCCTTGGCTCAGTCGGAACTTACTTGATTTGGTTTCCCCAAAATGCCTTTGCATTACCTGCCCCAACGAGAGAGCACGCTGGGATCGCTGGGTTTCTTTCTTCCCTTTTATAAAAGAAATAAGCTTACGTCTGGTGTTACAGAAAAGAAGAAGAATGAAAAAAGAAGGGGCCCTTTTCTATACTTGGAAACTCTCACCATCTAGAGCTATTGCTATGTATTAGGAAGATTAAATTAATCAAGATATAATCAAAATCAGACCTAACGAGTTTACGGTGTGAAGCCTCAAGAACCACCACACAGAACCGGTTTCACCCCACCCAGCCCAGATCTCCTGGGGATTCTGGGCATGGAAGCACCTCTCTGAGCGGCCCCCAGCCCCAGAGCAAAACACAAAAACCTGACTTGATCACAGCCAGGGAAACACGAAGATGCCTCCGAGCAATCGGACCCGCAGCTCCTCCGGCTGCACGGCCAAGTCTCCCGAGAGGCCGAAATGAAATTGCAGTGCTCCCCAGGGCTCAAATCCACCGACGCAATCACCGCAGCGGACTCCGTCCACCCCCACCCCGAGACAACTTAAGCCGGTCCCTTCCTTCAGGGTGCAGAGATTACTCATTCGCGGGCAGGAGCGGAACGGGGGAGGGCTGGCTAAACCAGAGGAAGCTGGTTTGGGGACTCGAGGGCCTGCGTCCGTCGGGGTCGGCGACAGCGCTCTCCCAGAGAGGAGGCGGACAGCTCCCTGCACGCACGCGCAGCCCGCACCCGGAGCGAGAAGTTAAAGGCTCACCGGATCCCACGCCGCATTCAAGCCCAATTCTGTCTCTCAAAAGGAAGATTCAAAAAACAAGGTTGGCACAAATCAGAAGGTAACTCATTTTTCACAGCCGCCCAAAGACTCTTTCTTGCAGTGTCAGTGGATGGCAGTCCTCCCAGGGCTGGGATTTTCCGTCACTGGAAAAGGATTGCTAAGAAATCCTCTCCTCATTGCGGACGCTCCTGAAAAGGGGCTCGCGCATCACCCGCCGAAACTGGCGCCGAGAGCCAGGCGCTGGCTGTGCACGAATGCCAGTGTGGGCTAACTGGGCTAACTTTGCTCCCCAAAGCTTAGCTCTACAATGGATGTTGACGAACGAGTTAATCCATGTAAAATGCTGAGAGCAGCACTTGGCAACAAGCAACACCTCAGTAAAGATTAACTATCACTAATAGTGTTCATTAGTGTTTTTCTACTGAGGAAAAAAAAAAAAAAGCCCACAACCCTCTATTGAGTGTTTGTGATTCCGTTTGTCTGTTCTTATACATTATGAACTCCTAAGTGTCTTATTTATCTCATGCATCTCACAGCCTGGGACTGTGCTGGGCTCAAGTTTGTGGTTTGAGCTGAATTATTTACTCAGCTGGGTTGCTCCACGGAGGTAACAGAAATAAAAAGGCCATGGGGAAATAAAAGACACATGAAATCAGAGTCTCCGTCACCTCTTCACTTTGTCATAAAAACAAAAACAAAAAACCTCTTCACTTTTTGTCACTGTCTGCTTCTTCGTAACATCCCTGGTTTGGGGGGCTGTCTGTTATGTATCTCCTCTGCTGGGAACTGGTTCCACCAAAGCCTCAGGGCAACCAGTGATAACAGTCACCAAACACAGTTCAAGCTCAACAAATTTTGATACTGTCTGGGCTCCCACAGGGACTGAACATGATAGAGGAGACACAGAAGGGTACAGACTTGGGGTGCCCGGGGTGGCTCAGTAGTTAAGCCTCTGCCTTTGGCTCAGGTCATGATCCCAGAATCCTGGGATCCACTTCCACATCCCCACATCGGGCTCCCTGCTCAGTGGAAAGTCTGCTAATCCCTTGCTCTCTGCCCTCCCCCCAGCACAGGCTCTCTCTCGCTTGCTCTCTCTTAAAAAATAAATAAATCTTAAAAAAAAAAAAAAAAAGAAGAAGAAGAAGAAGAAGGGCACAGACTTAAGCCAAATGAGCAGATACATTTGAGAACTCTACACTCCAACAAGCACCTCTCAACATACACTAAACCAATAATAATAATAGCAAAAACAATAACAACCAACATTTTGCTGGGCACTTCTTATGCACTAAGCTAACCTCTTTCCTATCATATTTAACCCATATAGCAAAATGAAGTGTTCTGTTATTTTCATTTTATTCAGTGAAAAAAACTAAGGCACAGAAAAGTCACTGGGAGCCAATTGCTTAAGGTAATACCACCAGCAAAATTTCGAGATTCAAACCCAAGTTCATGGCTCTCCAAAGCTCACCTGGGGAAACCACTCAAGCCTACAATGGCCTCTGGCCATGCAGCCCAGCTCTAAAGCATAAACACCACAGTACTCGTTCTCTGCAGACCAGAGTGCAGCGCTTCTCCCATGTCCCTCGTCTTTGTCACCCCCACAACATGAAATGCCAACCAGCATCTCATCTTCTACAAAAGGCCACAAAGATTTTCTTTTTTCACCTGTCCCTGGTTGCTGCCATATTCAACATGTGTTAAAGTGTGACCGTCTCTGGGTTGTGACTTACACTTGAGGGACCTGCTCCCATTTTCTTTTGCTGGTGCACAAGCACTGAAGCCACAAGTCACTAAGGCAAAACATTTATTGATTAGATTCTCCTCAACATTCAGCCTCTGCTGAAATTAGATTTGGACTTTAAAGGTAATGGCCAGCCTGCTTCCTTGCCTTGCTCCTCCTCCTCTAATGTATAACTAGTAGAAAGCCGGCGAAAGGCAGGTGCTGGCCAGTTGCATGGGCCACACTCACCCCAGGACTGGGAATTAAGAGGAGGACTCTCAACCGATAAAATGACAGAAGATAAGGTAAAGCAGCATTATGTTCATTTTAAATTGGCCTGAGGAAATGAACAGGGGGATTTGTTCAATGGTGACCATAGGGAGGATTTGGGGGATGTTGGGTATAGCGACCATAGGTTGAAGCTACTTCTCTTGGCCAACTGATAGTTCATTCAGCTGCTAAAATATATATCATATTCAGGGTTTTATATATCTATTCAGAATTTTAAGGATATTTACTCTGTTTTTCTGAACAGTCTGTGTAACTTTCTCTGAAGAAAAATCTGCATAACCATATTACTGAAGAAATGTGCAAAAAAAGGGTAGATTAACCAGAATCTAACTAATCATGAAAATCGGTCTGAAATTTTTTAAATGACAATGAATGAAAAATAAGAGATAGAAGGACTGTTCTAAATAAAAGGAGACTCAGAACTAACAACCAAGTGCAAAAAGTGATCTCAGATCTTGGAAAGAAGAAAACAGTGTAAGGGACAATATGGGGACTGTTGGGAAATTTTTTAAATGGGCTGTTACATTAGATAATATTAGTATAGCTAATACATTCTTGGATGTGATGATGGTATTGCAATTATGTGGGAGAATGTCTTCATTCTTAGTGAGTACGTGCTCAAGTATTTAGGAATGAAGTGACACTAATATCTGCAACTGATTTTCAAATTATTCCAACCACACAACATACATACCCACACATACACAGTGAACGTTAACCAGATGTAAATGTTAACCATTCCTGAACACAGGTTATGAAGTGTTCATTGCCCTACTTTTTCAGCTACTCTGCAGATATGATACTTTCCAAAATAAAAAACTTAAAAATGAAAGGTCATAGTGCTGTTGTTCCCTTGTAAGTTTTCCCTAACCAAACACGCCCACCCCTTCATACAATCACACGAGTAGGTAAATCTGTGGCCCTGTTAGGAGTAGGATATCTGAAGTTCTGACCTGTTGTAACTTACTCTGCCGAGCATTTCATGTGAGTAAGTGACAAGGCTAGGAGCACAGACTTTGTGCTTTGCCAGGTTTGGATTTTGAGTATGCTGGTGCTACTTAACTATTGTGAGACCAAAGTTTATTTAACTGAGCTTGGGTTTTCTATATTGTGACAAAATAAGAACATATGGGGAGATAATAAGAGGATATAAGATAAGCAATGCAGGGAGTCTAATAGTTCTTTATAGTCTGGGAATATAAAAATGAGCTAATATTTGAGAGACACAGCTGACAAACATTTTAATGTTAATAGTTAAGTATTTACATGATGTATTTTAAAAATAACTAGGACTTCAAGATTTTCTATTATAGCCCAGGATAAAGCTAATGTAGTTAGCATTTTAAAGATGATACAAAGACAAATATTAAGTTAGTAACTATACAGATAGTATGTAGATTTGATGAAAATCATTAAGGTAGTGTTCAAATAACTAAAGTATATAAGATATTGCAAAAGGGAAGGTAATGTGCTTACCACAGTGTCTGATACACTGTGAATGCTCAAGCTTCATTTTGAACTACCACTAAATTCCCTTTAGAAATTGTTGTAGGACTTTTTTTGAGAATCAAGGACCTGCCTAACAATGGAAGCCAGAAATAATGAGAATTGATGTAAAGCACGATGTTTCAGCTTTGTAAATCTGCCCAGACTTTGAAAGAAGTGGGGTAAGCATGCACTGAGGGTTAAGTGACCCGAGTTCTCACACTGAATATGTCCAATAATGCACGGTGTAACTCAGACAAAGGATCTGAATTCAGCTTCTTCAAGTGAAAACTGAAGAAATTAGACTAGAATTCTCTGTTCTCTAAGGTCCTTTTCAGCATGAAAATTCTATGGCTTAAGAGGCCCCTGGATTCTCCCAAAGTTGGGTGCAAGATCACCTTTAGGTTGGCATTTGGAGCTATGGAGTTTAAAGGAGAGACATCAGCTTCTCCTCCCTACTTAGTTAGTCTGTAGATCCTGAAAATATGTTTTTTTTTTTTTTATTAGAAATGGGAGTTTTAAGAACCCCGGCTCTGGGTTCGAACGCTAGAATATCTGTTACTTACTAGCTGTATGGTATTAAGCATATCACTCCATCTTCTATAAGCCCTGGTTTCCTCACCTGCAAAATGGGGATAATTTCTTTTACTTTGTAGTATTGTTGTGAATATTTTTGGTGAGGCTAACAGGTAGTTGGTTGACAAGAGAGATAAATGATATGCTAATGTGATTAAAGATGCAATTGTTTATTAGCCCTTTCATTATAGGAAGACCACACCGTGTATCTTATTTAATCTTTACTATAATCCCATGCAGTAACAACCCACTTGCCCAATCTGTGTACTCCCACATTTATCCTGTGGCATATCTTTCATTAGATGTGGAATCTAGTTTCTCTAACTTAAAATTGTTAAGCTCTAAGCAAAGGCAGTCTTGCTAAGAGTCAGGCTTTATATCTTGTAGCCTATGAAGAGGTGAGAGACAAAGCTTGAAGATCTTCAGCCACTTTGTTAGGTTTGTGGCTTTGGACAAGTTCCTTACCCTTTGTGTACTGATTTTTCTATATGTAACGTGATAACAGTAACTACTACTTACAGAGCTGTTGAAAGAACAAGCCAAACCATTTAGAACCCAGAGCCTGGACAAAGTAAGATCTTAAGTTCTCACTGCTTTCATCAGCTCCTATGTACATAACCTTGAGTTAACTTCTTAGACATTAGATTAATGAGCAGAACTGATGGGTTCATTCAGACTTAGCAGTCTTCAGAAATTTCTCCTCTTAGAAACAAAACTTTTCTGTCCAAGCCTAGTACCAAGACACATAGAAGATTGACTATAAATGTTATCTCTTTCACTTCATAACAGAAAAAGAAAAGATGGAAAGCAAAGAGCCAGTTTAAGGTAAGGTTCAGAGAGGGAAATTAAACCTGAAATAAAACAGAAAGAGAGAAAGAGAGGGAGAGAGGGAGGAAGGAAGACAGGAAGGAAGGAAGGATGGAGGAAGGAGAGAGGGAAGAAGGAAAGATACAAAGTTTCAGAGACTTCTATATTGGGATTATCACTTCAGTTCAGAATTCAGGTAGCCTTCTTAAAATTGATAACATAAGTGACTCTTAATCTCACAAAACAAACTGAGGGTTGCTGGGGGGAGGGGGGTTGGGAGAAGGGGGTGGGATTATGGACATTGGGGAGGGTATGTGCTTTGGTGAGTGCTGTGAAGTGTGTAAGCCTGGTGATTCACAGACCTGTACCCCTGGGGATAAAAATATATGTTTATAAAAAAAAATTTAAAAAAAAGAAAGAGAAAACAAAACAAAAAATAAATAAATAAAAGCATTACTGTTCATTAAAAAAAAAAAAATTTGATAACATTGTTCCTTACCTGACCAACTAGGGTAAAATTTCTATCTTAGAAATTAAAGTGGGGAAACTGCAGTCCCTCCCTGCCCCAGGATGGCAAGACCAAAGCTAACTCTGAAAAAGAATCCAGTAAGACCATAGGACAAGAACTCTAAGATTTCTAAAAAAAAAAAAAAAAAAAAAAAAAACTCTATTTCCTTCATAGTTCCTTTTTTTCATTATTCCTATAATATGAGAAATTGGTCTTAGGGGCAGCCCCAGAATTGCTTCAGTAATGACTTAGAACAAGTTGATTAGAAAGTAATGAGAAAGGAGCTCCAAAGAACTTCAGTCTTTGAAAATTAAATTTCATTTTTATCAAAGTAATGTAGGAGCAGCTAACACTGTTGTGACTTAGTGTGTGTATCTGGAGTGGCCGGGAAGGGCCAATGAAGCTTATGGGGGAACCAACTCTGCTATGGCCACCACCTTCACCCCTAACTTCCATTTCCATAGCACCCCTGCTCACCATTGGCATGGTGACTAGTTGGATTGTTACAATAAGAAGGAACTATATGATTGTCTGGTGGGGGCAGGAGGAGAGAGCCAGCAGAGAACAGAAGCCAAGGGATGGAGTGGGAAGGGCAGTCACTAAGACACCAAGTGCTTGGACATTCTGCTACAGGAAGAAAAGGAGATGCAGGGATGAAACCGGGTAAGTATATCATGACTTGGAAGTGGGAAGGCCATGATGATCTTCTTCAACTGAGCTACGGATGAGCTGTTGAGTAGATTTTTCCTTTTTATATTTTTGTACAGAAACATCACCAACGTTTTCTGTGGGTAGATGAGGAACAAGGGATTTGTGTGGTGGGTAGTGGCAAAATGCACTTGAAACTGGTGGGTGTTGGTGATTTGGTTTTAGCATTACACTTGGCAAATTCTGTGAATATGTGCTCTCTTAGATTTTTTTTATTTAGAAAGATTATGACCCTAGATTTTTAGATGTGCTTGACTTTTGAATGTCTATTTCTGACCATTGAGAAATGCAAAATAACCAATTAGTTAAAAGCATATCTCCTGGATCTAAATCATTAATTGTACAAGTTATTGGCTGTGAGACCAAAATCTAGTTTAGTTATCTATAAAATAGGGACACTGATGATGCTGCCGTGAGAAGTGTCCATTACCTGGTCTTCATATGTGTAAATATGTTACTTTAAAAGGCAAAAGGGACTTTGCAAATGTCTTTAAGATTATGGACCTTGAGATGGGAAGATTAACCTGGATTACCCAGATAGGCCAAATCTAATACCATAAATTCTTCAAAAAGAACTTTTCCGGCTGTAGTCAGGATGAGCAAGACACAATATGAGGAACGGAGTGGCCCATTTCTGGCTATGAAGATGAAGAAAGGGTACCACTATTCAAGGAATGTGGTGGCCTCTGAAGCTGGGAACGGCCCTCACTTTACAGCCAGCACAAAAACATAGATCCTGGTCCTCCAGCCATGAGAAACAGAATTGTACCATCAACGCAAATTTTCCCCAACAGCCTCCAGAAAGGAACACAGTTGCCAACATCTCAATTTTAGTGTGGTGAGACTTGTATCAGACTTCTCATCTACAAGAACTGTGAGATAACAAACTTGTGTCATATGTTATAGCTGCAAGAGAAAACTGATAGTTAAAAGAGATGATCACATAGAGCAATGAATAGCCAAACAGTAGGCAGAAATATCCAGTATTACGCCTTGAAGTTGTATTTGCATTGCACCTAATATCAGATTGTCTAGACTGTAGTGATGGAGACTAACAGAGAAGTCGGTAGAAGTCTTACCAAGTGTTTCCTGGTCCCCTCACTGCTGCTAATGGTTACTTCCTACAAATAAAATGAAAGGATAAGATTGCCTGTCCTTGGAAACAGCTCAAGGAGAAAAAGGACTTGAGAAGAAACCACCAAGTAAATGGAACACATTTTAGCTTTGGTTGCCTGAGGCCCTAGGTATTAGATATCTAGTTACACATTAAAGGATAATTCAAAATCTCTGGTAATCCCATACCATGTAGCATATTGTGTGTGTGTGTGTGTGTGTGTGTGTACATGCAGGTACATTTTATAGTTAATATACTTTGAATTTATTTGTGATTATTTTATATGTATATGCATAATGACATATCTCAATATATAATGTATAATATATGATATATATATGCTTCTTTTGGGATATATATGGATATATGATATATATGCTTCTTTTAGGATAATATAATATCATATCTTTAGAGAAAGTTTTAAGTCCTTTCAGGAAGAAAGGTGCTGGGAAGAAAAGCCTACAGTCGTGAAATTAATTCTGAATTAGTGGAAAAAGATAGAACAAACCTACAGATTCCCAATTCTCACCACAGAGTTTCCAATCCAGTCATAGGTCTGGGGTGAATCCCAGGAAGCTACACCTGTAACGAGCTCTCTAAAGAGGGTCTGGTTTTAGAACCCCTAGATTCCGTAATTTCAAGGGTCTCAGGCTGGTTCTGTGATTTATTGATGATGTGAAATTTCTGATCTCTAGCTTTAGTAGGGAATGAGGGGACTTGGTTAATAACCTACCCTACTCTTCATGCTGGAGTAGGGATTTACAATCATTCCCCTCTACTTAGAGAAAAACTGAAGATCCTATAGGAAAAGTGGTCTGGGTCACATACTCCTAAACATCAGAGTGAGAACTAGAATTCATGTTGGTATGACTCATTCATTTGGTCAATGAAGTTTCTACAATATACCATGTTATTTATTTAAATTTAAATTATGTAATTATGCAGGAAATCATTTCTTTATAAAATGTCTGACCATATAAATAAAAGAAAAAATACCCATTTATCCCCATTCTTTAGTCTCACATTCCTCCTCAATGGTCATCTTTTTGTTATTTTTTCAAGAAAATATTCTGACTTACATGCAACATGCACAAATCAAAGAATACTCAGGTTTAAGCCTTTTTAAAAATGTAATAAGATTACACAACTTCCTTTGTCACTTAATAAGTCAGTACAAAATGATTGCATTGCTCTTTTTAGCTGCAACATAACATGTTGTATGTATCATGTTGTATTTGAATCTATCTGGGCATTTTCCATTGAATGACATTTTGGTTCTAAAATTTTTGCTATTTCTCTCTCTCTCTCTCTCTCTCTCTCTCACACACACACACACACACACACACACACAGGCACTGCTGCATCAAATATCCTGATATGAGATTCCATGTGGATGATATGATTTCTATAAGATGGCTAGACATGTAATTATGAGTTGAAGGGAATGAATGTTCCATCCCTTTCTACACTGAGTTTTGTAGCTACATGAAGTTGGAGAGAATATAACATCCTTCAATCCATAACTCTAGGTTCAACTAGCTGCAAATCTTAAAAATTATCCTCACCAGGATATTGATGTGGTCATGATAAAGCCTGGCTGATGCCTCTTGTATGAGAGTTGAGGTGTTTTTGTACCATAGCAATGCCCAGGACACCTAGATCTTTGTTACTGGTATCTTTTTTTATCTCTCCAAATGATATAAATTGGCTGGTTTTATCACAGTGGTTTCCTTTGGTCAGTGGCGATTCTAGTCTTCAGTTCTGATTTTTAATCTTATATATATATGTGTGTGTGTAAGGAAAAGGATGTTTGGTTCCTCTCTTAGGAAAAATTGCCCCAAACTTTTCTCAGCTTTACGTAGGGCCTTTGATGAATGCCTCTCACATTCCCGTATGAATGACCCCTGTTGGGAGCATAGGGCACACTGTGAATGAGTACCAAGGAGCAAGAACCAGCCTGTGGAGCCTGCCAGAAGTCCAAGCTGCAGACTGACAGGACGGTAGGTAATGGAAATTGCCTTGTGTTTCCCAGCCCTGTGTTTCATTCCCCACAGATCACCGGGACCTTGGTTTTCACTGTCTTCACTGCTGTACTGGGTTCCTTCCAGTTTGGATATGACATTGGTGTGATCAATGCACCTCAAGAGGCAAGTGAAACGTGTTCAATTCAAATCTCTTTTTTGGCAATTTCTGTCAGTGACTGAGGGATCTGTGTTCCTCATACACAGAGATATATTTCCCAGAAATATAGGACAGTCCCAGTGTTTGTCAGGCACCACGTGCGTGGTTTCAAAGCTGATAACTTGGCCTTGACTCTTCAATAACCCTCACAAAAAAAGAAAGGGCAATGACCGATTCTTGATCTCTGACTCTGCTGCTGCTGAGCTCACAGAAAACTCCAGCCAGATACCATGTGCCTACAGATGTTGTTTTGGAAAAACTTAAGAGCTTATTGCAGACTTTATTCAGCGCTCCCAGCCATATATGAGTAAAAACATGAATGAAAAATGCTGGGGAATAGGAAGAGGCAATAAAAGGATATATTTCATTTTATGTGCAAACTTTTACTGGGCACCAGCACACTGTGCATCAGGTGCTTTAACATATGTTCTCGCTAGTCTAACCTCCAAAAACCTTATCCCAATTGTAAGCCAGATGAAAGACTTCAGGAGCCCTAACACTAAAACAGTTCCTATCCTTCCCCCTAATTCTGTCTCTCCTAGATGGTTCAAAGTAAAATAATATATAACTGCTAAGTAATAGTCAAGAAGTCGAACAAAATTTGGATTTCTCCATGGTAAACTATGTGGATGGGTGTTTTTTAAAATATTGCATAATTTCTGTCCTTTGTCCCATTTATTTTGTGCATCCCTACTCTGGTACCCAATGAATAAACAGGAGAAGGATGTTATTTTTCTCAGCTCCCACAGCCTATAAGTGGGGGAACCAAGACTTCATTCCCTTTGCTCTAAGGCCGTCAGGTCATTTAGGGCAGGATAGATGTCTTCTTCCCCTTCCTGTCACCAGCGCCAAGCACAATGATTAGGATAAAGGAGGTGTTCAATACAGTGTTTAGTGAGGAAAGAGAGGGAGAGAGAAGAGAAGCCGTGGGGGTGGGAGAGCGGTGTAAAATGAAGGTAAAAGCATTTGTTGGGTGCCCTCTATGAATATTTCATCTGCTTCACTTACACTGTTGGACTCCAAGGAAAATGTGTATTGACCACAGTCTATCACCTTAAAGTGTTGCTCCTGAGGCTCTGGATGCCACATATTATCACAAGTGTGGTGTTCTTTCCAAGTCTGAGAAAGTTCGATAACAATGCTGGGGGGTCACAGCTTTTTTTTTTTTTTTTTTTTGGGTGATGACAACATGTGCCAATTTAGCAGCCTTCTTGAAATTTGGTTCAGCTTCACCATAATTTAGAATCAGCAGAGCCTCTTTTTTGGAAGACCTTTTCGCATCTTATTTAATCATCTTCTCCAGGGAAAGAGAAGGAAAATTAGTCAAGCCAGACTTGAAAATAGGTATTCCCCCATGAGCATCGGGCTCGAAGCCCTTTCTAGAGCCCCTCTTTCTGTGTTTAACAAGCCCCTTAAACATCATTCTAGAAGAATAGTTGTTCAGCTTCATTTGTGTTTGCTAGGGGGATGACATGTGGCACTATTTTAGGGTTATTTTAAAATCACACCTTTTTATGATTGTGAAAACTACACATACCTGTTATAGAAAGTATTTGGAACAAATCACCTATACTTATTCTACCGCATAGAACGAACAGCTGAGAACATTCCAGATATTTTTTTATAGCTTTTTTTCTGTACATACTACCCATGTAGAGTGGTCTGCTAATGAGATAAATGTCTTGGTCAGACTTCTTTTATCGTAAGAGGATATCAATTCCCTTTCCTCACTCAGCTGATTTTACCACCTAGGGCTTTGCCCATGACTGGCAGCCTAGAGCAGCTACATTCCAGGTCCTTGTCAGAGGTCCTCTCGTGCCACTGAATAGTGACCAAATCAGCACACTGAGAGGAAGGACAAGGGAAGAAGCCCAAAGGCTGTGACTTTACTCAATTATACTTGGTAGGACCTTTGCCTCTACTGAAACATGGGATAAACTATGGCTCTGTGAAACTTAGTTTTAAATGTTCATTCTATTACATACCGAAATCTGGGAGGACACAGAGGAAGAAACTCCTTCAGTATCAATCCCTCCACAGGGGTCACTGAGTTGTTTATAACTTTGAAATTCATCAATATATGTGATTGATTTCCCCTACTTGTGCTGGCTGCAGGAAGTTTATTGGTAAATTTGTAGCATATTTCTAGCAAAGATATAGTACCCAATGCTTATATTTGGTATACTAACTTTATTTTTGGCTTCATCTTTAGTAATCTTTTTCCTTATAGCCATATGCTTCTATTGAATATTTACATAAATCAATTTAAACCTTGCTGTGCAGAGGTAACAGTGGTGTGAAAATGTACCTTTTCAATTTGAATAGCTTCCTGCTTTTAAAACTTGGAAGAATTTTACATAAAAACCCAGATTTCTGGCTTCTTTTTTTTTTTTTTTTGAAAATTAGAGGTCATGCGATACTAGTCTCATATTTGCAGCTTCCTTCTTCAGGTGGGGCAAATGCTCTCCAGTGCTATAATCTTGCCCACTTTCTTTTATATTCTCAAGAGTAGAGACAGTAGTTCAGTCTTCTAGTTATCAAGGTTCTCCTTCACTTACTTGTTCCTGCCTAGTTCCTGTGGGCACTGGAATTTGCAGTGTTTTACAGAATATTGTCAACTATAAGTAAAATTGTCCATGATTTTGTGTATAAAACACACATAATTGGGATGACCCTTTTAAACAGCTAACAAACATTCTAAAGGAAAAAAAAAGGTGTATAGAATATTTGAAATGTTGGAACTATTTTTATTTTATTTCCTTAGGTAATAATATCCCATTATGGATACATTTTGGGTATTCCACTGGATGACCGAAAAGTTACCAACAACTATACTATCAACAGTACAAAGGAAATAACCACAGTCCCATACCTAGGGGATTCAATACCAACACCTTTGGCAGAGGAAGAGACTACAGCATCTACCAGCCTCATCACCATGCTCTGGTCCTTGTCTGTGTCTAGCTTTGCAGTTGGTGGAATGATTGCATCATTCTTTGGTGGGTGGCTAGGAGATCAGCTTGGAAGGTAGGCAAATTTCATAAATAAGCATAAACATGGGAACTTGAGTATTTGGGGTTTCTAAGACTTTGTTTCATCTTCCGTTTTGTGGAATAGCTTTAGAGTTTTGTTTTTTTTTTTTTTCGATTCATGACCTTATGAATTAGGTTTTAGCACAAATAATGGAGCAAGCAGTTGCCCTAGTCTGCTTAAATCATGGAGTCATTTATAGCAAAAGTGAGTTTGGTGTGTATTTCTACAGAAATGATTGGATTCTCTAAATTTGTTAGTTTTAAAACACAGTGGGGTGCCTGGATGGCTGTCAGTTGGGTGTCTGACTCTTGATTTTGGCTCGGTCATGATCTCAGGGTCCTGAGACCCAGCACACCCACCCCGCCCCCCGCCCATCAGGCTTTGCATTTAATGAGGGGTCTGCTGGAGATACTCTCCCTCTCCTTTTGCCCCTCCCCCTGCTTGTGCTCCCTCTCTCTCTTTCTCAAATAAATAGATCTTTAAAAAACTAAAAAAAAAATAAATAAATAAAACATATTAAGAAACCACTATACAAAGGGTTAACTCAGAAACTCAATGGCAGAGCCAAGAGTGAAATTTTTAACCAAGGAATCCATTGTTTGCTTCACCAAATCACTCCATTTCTCAGACATCATTTTTCATTTTCAAATTAGAATTTGGCATTTGGATCAGTCAAGTCCTAAGGTCAAATCAATATCCCCAACTCCAAATTGCCCAATATACTTGTCATGGGCTTTTAGCTGCTGCTACTGGTTTTTCAAAGCCCTAATCAGAGATGAAGCAAGTAGTGTGTCCACTTCTTTGCTCTAATTTTTATCAAATTAATTTTTTAAAATGTCAATAAAAAAAATTCTCTAGAACTACTTTACACTTAAATTTCATTCACTGGGCGCCTGGGTGGCTCAGTGGGTTAAGCCGCTGCCTTCGGCTCAGGTCATGATCTCAGGGTCCTGAGATCAAGTCCCGCATCGGGCTCTCTGCTCAGCAGGGAGCTGCTTCCCTATCTCTCTCTCTCTCTGACTGCCTCTCCATCTACTTGTGATTTCTCTCTGTCAAATTAATAAATAAAATCGTTAAAAAAATTTTAAAAAATTTCATTCACTTAGTCATGTGACATACTAAACTGGGATTCTACCCCTCCACAGAGAGAGGAAATAAAATGAGAAAATCACATGTTTGTGTTTTAGATTTATTTTCTGTTTTGATGCCACCTTTTATTTATTAGTTATCCCTTCCTCTGATGATAAAAATAAATATGGAAATATGGAAAATTTAGAAAATGCAAAAACCTCTAAAGATGTAAATGATGTAAGTAACTATTTTAGTAATTCTGGATTACAATCTAATTTTTAAAATTCCTACTTTTATTTTTTTTTCAAAAGACAAGATTTCACTTTTATTTTTTTGTTATGTTACATTAGTCACCATCAGTACATGATTTGTATATAGTGTTCCATGATTCATCATTTGTATGTAATACCTTTAAATTATAATTTTATCTTTCTCATTAAAATTCTGATAATTTCCTCCTCTTGCACTAGAGATTTTATATAATAAAACTATAAGAAGTTTTCTTCAACAATGAGTAGCATTGGGGCACCTGACAGGCTCAGTCAGTTAAGCGTCTGCCTTTGACTCAGGTCATGACCCAAGATCAGGATCCAGCCAAGCCCATATCAGGCTCCCTACTCAGGCGGGGAGTTTGCTTCTCCCTCTGCCCTTCACATAGCTCTCATACTCTCTCTTACTCTCTCTCTCTCTCTCAAATAAATAAAATCTTTTTAAAAATTAGTAGTATAATAACCCAAGTTTTACTCTTGTTCTTATTATTCTTGTTCTTATTATTCCTCTACCATAAAAGATAATAGTTTCTCACATTTTTATCAATTTGCTGGTACTTAGCTAAACTTAAAAATCAGAATCTGCAAGTTACAATGTCCATAAACCAACTTTAATTGTTCAAAAAATTTTAAATCATTTTAATTTGAACCAAATTGGTTTACATAGTAATTGGAAAATTTTCTAGACTAATTATTTCTAAAATAAATAAAATTAAGCAAAGTTAAATTTTAAAATATGAATCAATCAATTCTTTTAGCAGCTACTAATGTTTTATACCTCTTCCCACCCCTGAAGAAAAAATTTAAGGGTGCCTGGCTGGCTCATTGGTGGTATCTGCGACTCTTGATCTCAGGATCATGAGTTCAAGTCCCAAGGTGGGCATGAGGATAGATAGATAGATAGATAGATAGATAGATGGAAGGAAGGAAGGAAGGAAGGAAGGGGCCCTTGTTCTCATCTTATTTAGAAATGAGATTTTTGACAGGTCCAGTGATGTACTAAAGTATTTAATTCAGGTCCTCATGATGGAAACAGGATGCATACCCTCTCAAGTATTGGAATTTAGCATTAACAATGATGATACCCCAAAACAATGTCAAATGATCACTTATCAAATGACTTATGGTAAACTAAGAGTGAGGCTTCTTCCAAGTCTCAGTAGAAAAATGATTCTCCATGAATAACAAGCACAAAATTAATAATTTTAACATCAAAATTAAGACAAAAGAGTTCAGTCTCTCCTATAAGACTATTTTTCTAGGAAGATTCACTAAGAAATGACATGATTTTTTTCTTACTGACCAGGTCACTGTTCTATCAATAAAAAAGAAGTAAGTAAAAACTTATTTTTTCATTGCTCCTTTAAAAAAAAAGTATTTCCTTATAATAGTGTAGTAGGCAATAAATGTCGGTGGCCATTGTTTTATAGATTTGGCTTCTCAGGGTCAATTTTTCCAGAAGCTGTGCACTTAAAATTTAATTACTATGATATGGTGGAGGAGATAATGGTCTGTGCAATCCACAGTATTGTAAGCAAAGGAAGGTAGATACAGCCTGCTTTTGAATGCACTTTCTTTTATATAAAAATGGAACTCACTAAAATCAAGCATTAATCGTTGGTTTCACACAGATCAAGCCCCAGCTCTGACACTTAATAGTTGTGTGAAAATGAGCAAGTTACTTAGGTTCTCTAAGATGTTTTCCCAACCATCTACAATGTAGGAAAAAAAATAGTACCTAACTCATGGGATTATTGTGAGAGTTTACATGAGAGCACAGATAGAGGATTTATCACAATGCCTGGTACATAGTAAGCAGGCACTGAATGTAGCCTTACTTTAATGCTGATGGTGATATTGATGCTGATTCTAATGATGAAGACATTATGATGACAGTGTTAAACCCTGTGCTAACAGGAGTATTTAGAGCAAAATTTGAAGAAATACACTTAGAAATGTATTTCTTTTTCCCTGATTTAGTGATTTCATGTATTTTTGGATTATTTATTCTTGTCCATTTCTCATGTCTGAGCAGAAGTTAAAATCCTTTAGTTTACAAAGTGCTTCAGCATCCATTAGCTGGTAAGGAAGAGGGACTTTAGAGCAACCTGGCATCAAATATACTTTCAGGCTATCTCTTTTAAGAGTTTTTCTCCCTAACAGAATATATACTATGAGTGAGCTAGTAACAATTTCTTAAAGTTATTGAATTTGTTTGCTCTCTATCCTTGAGTAGAGAAAAGGCACTTCACAGAGAAATAGCCCTGTCTTTTTCTGCTCTGCAGCTCTGAAACTGGCCAGCTCTAAAACAGTTTCCCCTCCCTTTGAGTAGTTGACATTCTCCATATGTTGGTTTTCTAGTACTGCTCTAATGAGTTACCATAAACAGTGGCTGAAACAACAGGTATTGCCTAAGCGTTTGGGAGGTCAGAAGCTCAAATTCAGTTTCATTTGGCTGAAGCCAAGGTGTCAGCAGGGCTGGCTCCTGCTGCAGCTTCTGGGAAGAACCCATTTCCAGTTTCCTTTTTTCTGGCCCTTTTCCAGCTTCCAGTGGTCACCATATTGCTTGGCTTGTGGACCTCATTCAGTCTGCAATACACATTACTCCAATCATACTTCTCACATTACATTATCTTCTCTTTTGCCCTCCTCTTATAAGAATACTTGTGAGTCCATCATTGGATGGATAATCCAAGATAATCTCTTTACCTCAATACCATTAATTTGATCACATCTGTAAAAACCTTTTTATTATATAAGGCAATATATTCCCAGAGTCTGAGGATTAGGATGTGGACTCTTAGGGGATATTATTAAGCCTATCATATCTGTTGAGTAATCTTTGTAGTATAAGACACATAATTTTACTCTCCAGAAAGAAAAAAAAAATCTATCTGGTATTAAAGATACATGCTTAGAAAAAGCTCTGCTATTTAAGTTTGAAACATTGACACAGAATATTAAAAGATCCTTACACTTCTCTGTGGCACAAATACTTCTATACCTGTCCATTCAAATTATTTTATTGGCCTTATCATCATCATTAAACTTTTAAAGTTATTTTTTTATTAACATATATTAAACTTTTAAAATTATTTTTTATTAATGTATAATGTATTATTTGCCCCAGGGGTACAGGTCTGTGAATTATCAGGCTTACACATTTCATGGCACTCACCATAGCACATACCCTCCCCAATGTCCATAACCCGCCACTCTATCCCTACTCACCACCCCCCAGCAACCCTCAGTTTGTTTTGTGAGATTAAGAGTCTCTTATGGTTTGTCTCCCTCCTGATCCCATCTTGTTTCATTTTTTCTTTCATCTATTGAATTTTAAAGAAGGTTTTTGTGCCCCACTTTCCCATTGAATAGGAATAAAAGTATCAGATATCTGCAAATATTGTTCATTTTCACATGATTAATTTTGAAAATGATGTTTTTGTTGCTACTGTCAGCTTTATTACATATTTTACATTGGCTGACATTAATTTATAGGTTCTGGAAATATGACACACAATGCTAAAATAAGAGTACTCTCTTTGATAAGGCTTAAAGTAAAAGAATATTTTAATTTACTTCCAAACAATTCATATTAAAAGAAATTTAACTTTGGAAGCTCTTTACATCATATGTGCTATGTGCAAATAATACATTATACATTATCAGCTAAAAACTTGTGAGAAAGAAAGAGAAGGAGGGAGGAAGGCGAGGAAAGGAAGGAAGGGAGGAGAAAAGGAGGGAAGGTGAAAATAAGAGAAATGAAAAAAGAGAAGGAAGAAAGAGGAGAAAGAAAGAGGATGTCATAGGTTGCAACTAAAGTGTTGAATGTAGCAATCACCAGGCAATTATCACTTAAAACAATCAACTTGTAGAAAACTTAATTAGTTAACTGTTTGAAAAAGTTTCAGAAGGGTTATCTTAAATCAAACCAGTCATCAGTACAGTTGAATCATCTCTATTAAAATGTGGAGATCACATGCATGAAACTCGGATTTTCTCATTATAAACATTACTTACTGGTAAAGCTTTAGTCCACAGATAAGTCAAACTAGCAATTATGGTTTAAAATTCCCCAGCTAACTTTCTCAGCAAAATTAAAATAACTGCTCTTAAGTAAATATCTTAGCATACTCTGAGAGCAAATAATTTTATCAAGTTTTGATGCTGAATTTGTAATCCTTGCTTTTTAAACTTTCAGAATCAAAGCCATGTTGGTAGCAAACATTCTCTCATTAGTTGGAGCTCTCCTGATGGGGTTTTCAAAACTGGGACCATCTCACATTCTTATAATTTCAGGAAGAAGCATATCAGGACTCTACTGTGGTAAGTCATGCACGCACCCACGCGCACACACACACACACACACACACACACACATCTGGAAATTATTATTTTTTTTTTTTTAAAGATTTTATTTATTTATTTGACAGACAGAGAACACAAGTAGACAGAGGCAGTCAGATAGAGAGGAAGGGAAGCAGGCCCCCCGCTGAGCAGAGAGCCCGATGTGGGACTCGATCCCAGGACCCTGAGATCATGACCTGAGCCGAAGGCAGCGGCTTAACCCACTGAGCCACCCAGGCGCCCCTGGAAATTATTTTAAAGGCAGATTGGTAACATGCAGGGAAGTTTTTGAGCCAGAGATGGCATCACAAAAGGGAAAGGCAATAGCATAAACTTGAAGTCCTGAGTCAGGGAGGTTTGCGACCAGTAAGTGGGAGTTATGAAACGATCTTCTCGCTCCTGGCAATTTCTAGTGGCATAATCACAGGTAAGTTATTTAATTCATAGCTTCCTTCTCTGTTAAATGAAGGAGATAGTATCTACAATGTAGGGCCCTTGTGAGAATGCATGTAAAACGTTCAGCACAGAATCTGCCTCCAGTCAGCTGACGAGAAAAGCTAGCTGTTGCTGTTGCTCCAGCTGTGCTGAAGACAGTGGCACACTGCTACACCCAGAACCTCCAACTCGGCTCTTGTGGCCTACTTGGCCACCTAGGTCTCTGTCTCTCCTTCCCTTAGTGGATGGATTCCAGATATGGCGGGGTGAAGCATTACAGTGGTGTGACCTCAGGGAGAGGGAGTCAGGCAGGAGCAGCTGGTAGAAGAGTTCATAATGGACAAAGGATTGCTCCCCTTCCTTGTGAACCTAACATCTGAGTATCTGGAATCACTAGTTCTTAGAAACAGCTTTTCAAACTTTTGGAAGTTTCAAACTTTCAGAAGCGAATTTAATCAGCAGAGGTCTGAGTGAAGGAAGGATCACCTAATCTTTAAGATGGCCAAATTTTTAGATTCTCAGTGCCAGTGAAGCCCTGATGGTGATGGTTTGGAGCCAAGGTTTAACCCACTGTCCCAAATCACAGAACCGTCTTTCAAAGCACTGGGGCCAGGGGAGGGTACAAGAGCACAAACAATGTATAAAATGTTTATAGTTTTTACTTGCAAAGAGAAAAGACTGTAGCTTCTGTGTCTTCAATGATCCCTTGAAACAAAATTCTAAACAAAATTCTAAAGGGCCAGAAGTTAATAACTTAATTAAAAGTCTCTTTTCATTATTTTCCATGTTAATACAAATAGCTGAGAGTAAGGACAGCTTTATTAAGGTGAAGAGGCAACCAACACGTGGAGAGATTTAGACTCAGAAGGAATTAATTCTGGCACTCTCTCTGCCTGGGTTTAGATATATTAACTGGATCTTTTGTAAAATGCAAAGAATAACACTATCAAGGAGGTCCAAATCATGATTCTTCTTTCTTCTCTCTCCATTTTAAAAAATACAGTATGAAAAAAATCACAAATATTTTTGAGAAAATTGAAAAGAAATGTTATAAACATTGTGGAGCTACCTATCACTAGCATAGCCAAGTAATTCATACTCCCCAACAATCTTTTAAAATTACGCCTGGTTCTGTTCTGAGCATTAAAATTGCTAAAAATTATAGGATATACATTTTTACTTTAAATTTGTGTGAATTCAGACCTGTGATCTTATCTACATTATTATGTTCTTGAGATACAATAGGAGGTAATACACAGAAAGTACAGCCTGAAAAGGGGACAAATAAGTGTGTTTTTTCTTATTTAAGATCAACAGACCACACATTAGAGGCACATATAAATGTCAGCCAAAATTCAGATGCTACATCAATCATGCAACTGTTCATGTGAGCTATTAAGAACATTTTAAAGCATTAAAAACATACTGAAACAGTTCCCACATTCATCTTTTACACAAAAACCATACATTTCTATTTTATAAACAAACTGTCTAAAAGCAAGACTCTGACAAGCCTTATTTTTAAAATTCTTTAAAAAAATGCTAAACATTGCATTCAATCTTGCTTGTTGATAGTGTCTGACCATTTCATGCACTCAGCAAATGGCTGGATACTCCACCATTTCCAACATGACTGATGACATCTGTGCTTAAGAAAGCTATAGAAGGCAGAATTGCCTAGAACTTTTCAATTTTTTGGTATTCCTTTAAGCACCAAAGTCTTTTCTGAAGCCCACTGTTAGGAGAGATTAAAGAAGCTGGGTTGCTCTGGTTAGAGTAATTGAAGGAAGAGTCCCTGAATTCCTTAACCTCCTCACCCGTCCACACCTCCCTCATCACTTTAACAGTGACCTTGAGGCACTTCCACACTGTGGAGACTCAGGGCTTGTAGTTCTCATGCTAAAGCTCTATTGTACTATGATCTTGGATGAACTGTTTCTGACCTCTATCAAGTAAAGAGATTGGCTTAGATATGTTCTAACTTCCTTTAATACCATGAGTTTAGACCAAGAATATTATTAAAGCATTCTTTAGTCTCTTTTCTGAAGACAATCTGAGGCATTACGATGTAGAGAGTCTATTTTAAATGGTTTTAACTAAATAAGGAATGCTATGAATTTCTTTCTATTCCTATATCTAGCTACAACTTCAATCAAGTCTTATCAACAAATATTCTTTGCATAAACTGTGTCTATTACTGGGGACAAGGGGTCTTTCTTCCAACAGACTCTGAAATGTCCTTTTAATCAGGATACTGGCTATACTTGAACCAAATTATTGTTATTGAAATAGTCCTGGCTGCACTTTCACATTTATGTTCATGTTTTATGCAGGACTAATTTCAGGCTTGGTTCCAATGTACATTGGTGAAATTGCTCCAACCACACTCAGGGGTGCTCTTGGCACACTTCACCAGCTGGCCATTGTCACGGGCATTCTTATTAGTCAGGTAAAAACTCCTATTCCCTACCTCACCCATCCTCTATTTTATCCAGCTTCTCCCTCCCTGATAGATTGACAGAGCGGAAAAAACTAGTTCCACCATTGGGAATGGGAATGCTATAGAGACTTGGGCTTTTTAGCTCAAAGCTATATTATTACTGCTCCACTCCTCACTTCTCCCCTTGGATCTGTGGTAGGACTGGCAATAGAGATGACCCAACATGCCAGGTCTTGAACTCCAGGAGCTAGTCTAGAATTTAATTATTCTGTTTAGATTTCAAATAGGAAACCACATTTTTGACTGCTTGGATTTCCTTTGTTCTGGGCACCTTACCTAGACAATTAATATGTATATGACTACCATAGCAATTTTTTGTTCAGCTGGCTCTATCATTCTCTTCTATCCCAAGGACTCAGAGTCCTCAGAACCCCTAACCTAGGATTATCCAAAGGGTAAGCCACTGCAATAGGACGATAAATCTGGTTCTCACTAAAATAATTGTTCTATTTATGTAATCCCATTTTATTTTTCTGGGTAGTTGAAGAAGAAATTTTTAGGGTCTAAAGTTACACATGATTTTTGTTGTTGCTTTAGGTTTTAAATGTGTTCTTAAAAGTTTGGTTGTTTCCCATCCTAAATGACCCATATAAGTTAATGAAAATAAACCTTGGTGAACTCTTTGTAAAACACATAGTCCTGAATTTAGTGAAGTAAGACACACTAGTAATAGTTTCTGCTTTGGGCATACTTGAGTCAAAGTTGTCAGGGATTACTATTAAATAGCTTTCAACAAATGGTTTCACTATTAAATAACTTTCAACAACGGTTACAGAAGGCAGACCTTAAGTATTGTGCAGTTGCCATGCTTCCTCCCTGCCTTTTCAGATTGTTGGCCTCAACTTCATCCTGGGCAATCATGAGCGATGGCATATCCTTCTTGGTTTGTCTGCTGTGCGAGCCATCATCCAGTCTCTGCTGCTCTTCTTCTGTCCAGAAAGTCCCAGGTACCTTTACATCAAGTTGGATGAAGAAGTCAAAGCAAAGAAAAGTAAGTCTGTGGATGTTCTTTTTTCTTCCTATTGTTTTGGAACTATCAGCTAATGAAATACAGTGTGCATGAATGTTTACTGGTCAAGTTGGTACGAGCACTTTCTAAATGAAGTCAATGATTACATGTAAAAAGAATGTGCAAGATCACTTCAAATGACTCACACATGCCATTTCAAACCCATAAACACTTGAGCCCAAATAGGAAACCCACCTGCAGGGTATTGGACTCAACCAGAGGCTTCTAAAAGACTTTTACATGCATCATTCTTCTATGATAACAAAGATCAGAGTTTTCTTTGTCACTAGATAAAAGTCAAATGTTTTCCTCAAAATTTAAAAACAGGATCTAATTTTACAAAAAGAATTGCAACACTCCTGCTGTAAAGCAATAGAAAGGGCTTTGCTGAACTACAGCTCTTTCATTAACATAACAAAAATAAATTTACTTTTGTTTTGACCTGAGTTGTGTCGACTTGATCAATTTGTGGGCAGGCTTGAAAAGACTCAGAGGAGGTGTTGATGTCACCAAAGACATCACTGAGATGAGAAAAGAAAAAGAAGAAGCATCCAGTGAACAGAAAGTCTCCATAATTCAGCTCTTCACCAATTCCAGCTACCGACAGCCTATTCTAGTAGCACTGATGCTGCACATGGCTCAGCAATTTTCTGGAATCAATGGGGTAAGTTTAAGAATACTTTCTAACCCCCTAAAATAGGGGAAGAAAGGGGCATAAATTAAATAGCTAAAAGGCATTTAAAAATGTTGACATCGTGTTTTACTATAAAAAACATATTGAGCATTAATTTTCTTTGTTTTGCCGCATCTGCTTTCTAAAATTGGATTAGAATTTTTAAAAAATGTCAATAATCAATGGTACTGTATGTCTATTAATATGGAAGGTAATAAGCAAAAATTATAATTAATTCAAAAGAGGGAAAATGAGAATAATTATGCCCCCCAAAACACCCTAAATTACAGGGGACTTCTACTAGAGTTGAGTAGCAAATTTAGGATTTAGTCCATAGTTCCCTCCATCTATGTATCATTATTATTTTTTAAAGATTTTATTTATTTATTTGAGAGAGCGAGTGAGCATGGGGGTGCAGAGGGAAAGGGACAAGCAGGCTTCCCGCTGAGCAGGGAGCCTGACGTGGGGCTCAATCCCAGGACCCTGGGATCATGACCTGAACTGAAGGCAGACACTTAACCTACTGAGCCACCCAGGCACCTACCCTGTTTTACCTATGTAAATAAAGTATACCAGGGCGCCTAGATGGCTCAGTTGGTTGAGCATCAGACTCATGATCTTGATCTTGGGGCTGTAGGTTCTGGATTGAGTTCTGCGTTGAGCCCTGCATTTGATGTGAAGCCTACTTGAAAATAAATAAATAAATAAATAAATAACACCAAATAGTTAGCTGCAAAGAAGTTTCCTGCCATGCAAGAAACTTTCACTCTATTTGGAGAGCCAGCATACAAAAGAAATAATAGTGTGAACTGGCATGACACTGGAGTAAGGGCAATAAATAAGACATGATTGAAAACCATACTGAATGTATGTTTTCACTAGCTTTTAGGTTTTGAACTGAAATCATTGCATTACACAGACTAAAACTGTTCTACTGGCAATTAGCTATTAGAAGAAAAAAATAAACATTTGCTAAAAAAAAATTACTAGATTTTAAAAATCACTTACCCTCCTTTACTGCTGTTAAAAATATGGTTTTGGCTTCCTCTATTATGAGCTAATCACAGATCCATAAGGGGGTGACTTGTGGATGGGCAGAGCCTTGGGAGAGGTAAAGAATGTAATTCTTACCTGTTGAAACAAAAGGAGACCTGAACCTCACTCAACAAGCTGAATACTCTCTCCTGTCATCTCTATCCTCCTTTAATGGGTCCTTGATATCCCTCTTAATCTAACACTCTATGTAACTTCAGGGTTTGGAGACCAGATATGTATCCTTTTTCCAGCTCTGCCTGTGTATCCAAAAGAACCATACGTAGTCATTCTGAACCTCCCTGCTTTAGCTCCTATCGCAGTTCCTGACTTAGAGGCATCCAGGAAATGTTGAACTGAGGCTGTGGGGCAGCCTAAAAATGCAGGACAGTGTGCAGTGTGCTATAAGCTACTCTTCACTGAGCACAATCTGTACAGTCCTTCTCCATTAGCCCTATCTGCAAGAAGAGATGCCAGCACAGGACATGTTAAATAGGGAAGGAATGAGAAAGGATGACAGAATGGCCTTAAAAAGTCCATTATAGGGTGCCTGGGTGGTTCAGTGGGTTAAGACTCTGCCTTCAGCTTAGGTCATGATCCCAGGGTCCTGGGATCGAGCCCCACATTGGGCTCTCTGGTCAGTGGGGAGCCTGCTTCCTCCTCTCTCTCTGCCTACTTGTGATCTGTCAAATAAATAAATAAAATCTTTAAAAAAACATTATACATGTAAAAACACAATTAATAATAAAGGCTATTAGAGAGATTTGAGGATTTCTCCATGTCCGCTGAGATTAGTGAAAATTTTTGGATTAAAAGCAATAACAACCAGAATTCCTATACACACTGGTGAGAGTGTCAATTGACACAACTTTTCTGGAAAACCATTCATCAGTATCTTTCAAAGCTGAGCATATAAATACACTATGGTCTAATAATTCTATTCCTAGATGCAAATGTGTACATATTTCACCACAAGGATTGTACTAGAGTGTTCTTAACAGCAGCATTCATATTCACCCAAATGACAACTACCTAAATACCCATCAGTAGTAGACTGGATAATAAATAGTGGTTTATTAATAAAAAAATATTAAGCAATGATATTGAACAGCGTACAAATACACACAACTATATGGATAATTCTTGCAAAGGTAATGTTGAAACTAGGTACCAAATAATTCACACTGTGTGGTTCCATTTATAGCAAGTACAAAATTAGGCAAAATTTATCATGATGTTAGAAGTTGAAGAGCTTCCTTGGAAAAATAGGGAGATATTCTGGGGGGTTCTGGAAGACTGGGAATGATTTATTTCTTGGTCTGTGTGCTATTTGCACAGGTGTGTTCCGTTTGTGAAAAATAATCTGTATACTTATGTTGTGTGTACTTTTGTATGTATTTTACACCTTAACAAGAGTTTAAAAATTAAAAAATATATATCAAGATAATGTAAATTCAGAGTTTTCAGCTAAATTTAAGGAGAACTTCAAGGAATCAGTTTCAAACACTAAAGGTTGATAGTGGTTTCTCACTGCCTGGAAGGAAAGGACAGATAAAATGCTTAGGGTGTTCTAGGGACCATGGTTCCATAGAAACTACTAAAAATAAACAACTTAAAATATTTCTTGCTTTCAAGCTATCAGTGTTAGGATTCTTGATTAAAGCTAAATTGTTATTACTTTACAGATCTTTTACTACTCAACCAGCATTTTTCAGACAGCTGGAATCAGCCAACCTGTTTATGCAACCATTGGAGTTGGTGCCATCAACATGGTTTTCACGGCTCTCTCTGTGAGTTTATACCCCAGATAAATATGCACTTGTTCCTCAGTTCAGAAATGGCAGAGGGAGGCACCTTGTGATCTAAAAGCAACCAGCAATTAATGGCTCATGTGTATTGGGTGTATAGAACCAAGTGGGTCATGGGAAGAGTCCTATATGCAAATATACTACTAAGCATAGCTGAACAGATGGATCACTGCTTGTCCCCATTTGCTGGGATGCCATTTAGTCACTCATTTGTGAATTAATAACTGACTTGGGGCACAGAGGACTTCTTCCTTGTGTAAATAGCTGGATTCCTTTTCCTTTGCTCTGTACTTACATCTGTTGGGATCAGGTGATGTGTCATTTCTATCAATATTGGGTCTTCTACCTAGGTTCTTCTCTTTCCATGGTTGAAATTCTTTTTTATCCTGATGTCTTGGTAAAAATGCTTTAAAAAAATAAGGCCTTCTGTAACATATCTATGCCTGTAACATGGTTAAACAGACTCAGCAAATTCTTATGATATTAGGTTAATGGAGAGAGGTTCCAGATAGCTCACAAGGCCATAACTTCTGGTGATGCATAAAAATTTGTGTGATATTATAACAGATGGAGTGGAAGTGGTATAACTTGAAATGTTATTACTTTTGAAATGTTATTTTTTTTCTGACAAGAAGAAAGGTCACATAGTCTTCTCAAGACCGAATGCCTTACACAATGAATGATTCAGTATCTTGACAATAATATTTAACATAAATAATCTAAGAACAGATTAACAATCTAAGAATAGTAAACAAACAACAAAAAGCCCCTAAAATTTCCCAACTCACGTAATTCACTCTAAAAATGAAGAATATTGGGCCTATTTTTATCTTTGAATACAAGATATTCAAAAAGCTTGTGCTTTCCAATGTTGGTCACCATGTTATATTCAATATACTTTAGTCACTTGTTTTTCATTCTCTGCAGATGGACTTTTAACTATTACCTTAGGGTGGTCAATAAATTACAGCCTAGCTACCTAGATCAAAAAGCAGATTTGTCCAGACTACATTAAACAGTGCTGGACCTTGGAAAGAGGGAGAACAGATAACAAGGGAACACCAGGAGTTCTGTAGGCACGCTTTAGAGATAATGCCTGTTCAAGCCAAAAGGCCACTCAAAATCGATGAAGGCCTGCTACTGGGATGTAATCTACTCACATTCTTTTGTCTCCTGAGATATATTCTTTACAAATCCTACTTCAATATATTTTTCTAATATGGAGATTATGCTTAAAACATTTTATATGTAACAGGATTAGGTATGTAAAACAACAAGTTGTCGAAATTGGGTAAACCAAATCGCAAATGCCTATAAAGGCATTTATAGGCATTCAGAATTCATATACAGAATTTCATTTTTGCCCCCCTCCCCCCAACCCAGCTGGAGTAGGAGTTGTTTCAAAAAGTTTTCTTGATTATTTTAAATATGTGCTTTTAGAGTTTATCCTTTAATTCTATGAAAGTTTTTGAACAGATGAGTGACAGTTTTAAAATCAGCTCTAATCATCTGTCTAACCCTCCAGGGCTATAGATAACATTTAAAATTTTTAATTACATTTATTTTTGAAAAGTTTGTTTTAAGGATCAAAAAGTACAAAAAGGATAGTCCTTTGGTCACCCAATTCCTCTCCTCTAAATTACCAATGTTATTGAATTCTGTGTAGCCTTTCCAATAAAGACACACAAATAGGAATATGCACTGATAAGATATTAATGTTTCACCAACTTGGAAGGGACATAATCAATTTTTTTTCTGAATGAGTATTTGGGAAAAGAAAGACTTTCCTAACTCCATGCTGAATTATGTTTCCACATTTCACATTTTCTTCCACACTAATGGGCCAGTAGAAGAGGGCCTGTAAACTTGAGAGAAAACAAAACAGGAAGAAACATGGAGGGAACAGGGACACAGATGGGTCTAGAGAAGAAGCAGTAGAATCCAGAATCTGTGTGATACATATGTCTTGGGCAAAGACAAGGGTTCTGGTCAGGCAGACATCTCCACCCTCAAGGAGTGAGTTTAGAATGTATTATCCTATTAGTAAAAATTATTCAGAAACAGAGGAAACAGTAAAATCCCTCATTCCTGAAGAAATGCTTCTATTTTCTTGATAGCTTGACATAGTGTCATCAAGTCAACTTTGAAAGTCATACTTACAAATTATATAGAGAAATGTTATGAACTTGGGCAAGAGGTGTTTTTCATACTACCTTCTCAATAGTAAGTGTGGGCTGTTGGTTCATCATCCTGAAGTGATCTGAAACCAAATATGTATTGTCTCTGAAATGAAAGGGGCTTTCATTATAGTGGAAAACAAATGTTTCAGATATTCTCAGAGGCAAAGCTCAAGGGTATTAGATTGCTCTTGATTTACTGATAGATTTATGAGCCAAGCCAATTTACTCATTGAAGTGAGAAATTATGACAGATAATTTCTGTGTGTGATTCACCAACCCTGGCAGTATCCCAAGGATCAAGTAAGAAGAGTCTGTTTAACAAATATTGGTCTTGGCTAGTCATAAATGTTAACCATTAATGCAAAGGTCCACAGACCCAAAGGCATCAATGACATATCTCCTAAATTAGGATAAGAAAGCACTTTAAGCTTTTGCTTTAAAGTCTTATCTTTTCAAATGGATAATTCACTTCCAGCACCAAATACATTTAGAAACACCAGAAAAATGCAGATCTATTTGGTAAAGTGATAAATTCTGTAAGTTGCCAGGTGAGTTGTTGTAATTTGACTGTATAAGCAATTAGAAAGTTGGATGAGAATGATTGACAACCCAACAGTTATACTATTTTAGGTGTAGGTTTTCTGCAGTGCACAAAACATTGTACTTATAATAGGATAATTATCAAAAGATAAATTAATGTCCTTTTTTATGTAGAGCCATTTTAAATGTTTAAGAAATCTACTGAAAGATACCTGAGATGTACAGGCTCTAATATTGTTCTCAAGTAATAATTGTAGAGTGATGGTAAGGTTATGGTTCTTTCAGAATGGCCTGTTCAAATGATTGTGACTAATTGAAGCAGGTATATTTTAATTATCACTGAGATCAGTTCTGCCACCTGAGGTAAGAGTCACCCCCCAACTCAGTTCCACATCTGTAAAATGGGCTTATAGAACTGCCTCCTTCCAGCTGTATAAATTAAAATGACCTCTTTGGCAGTAAAAACTATTTAAGTCAGTATGTTTTTAAAACTTTCTCAGGTATTCCTTGTGGAGAAGGCAGGGCGACGCTCTCTGTTTCTAATAGGAATGAGTGGGATGTTTGTCTGTGCCATCTTCATGTCCCTGGGACTTATACTACTGGTAAGTGTAGATTTTTGCACTGAGGTATTTGGTTACCACATGATAGCCCTACTGTGCTCCAGGCTCTGTAAGTAAAAACATTTGAGGGACATCTGGGAGGCTCAGTTGGTTGTGCATCTGCCTTCAGCTCAGATCATGATCCCGGGTCCTGGGATCGAGTCCCTTGAGCTCCTTGCTCAGTGGGGAGCCTGCTTCTCCCTCTGCATGCTGCTCCCCCTCTGTGCACATGCTCTCTCTGTCTCTCTGACAAATAAATAAATAAAATCTTAAAAAACAATGAGTTTGACTTATGACATAAACCCAGAGGAATAGCATAGAATACAAGGGAGAAATGCAAAGAAAAGGGGAACTAGCTTTTGGGGTTTAAAGACTTTATTTTCACAAAGTAAACTGCACTTGTTGCCAAGGGAGGCGGTGTTGCAAAACGGTCAGAGTATAGTCTCTGGGGTCAGCCCTGCTCATGTTCTAACACTGGCTCTGTCATTTGGCTACCTATGTGACCTAGGACAAGTACCAGGCCTTTGCCAACCCAGCATCTTCGTCCACTACTTCATGGAGGGTAATGCATCCTGTCTAGCAATCTTGGTATGAATAGGAGCAAAGGTCATTAGATTCTTGCCTTGCTTCTATCACAGGAAAAGACTGAGAATCATATAAAATCTAATCCAGAGGATTTCCTCTAACAGAGTTCAAAACATTTAAAAGCACAACTCAGACTTGAATAAACTTGTCTCAAACAAGAATAATTTGTAGTTCTTTACACATAAACATATCAAGAACAGAGCTATGTCACTTCTGAACTCAGTGAGTCTACTTAGCTAAAAGAAGCAGCAGCCAATAGTTTCAACTCCACTTCTATTTTCGTTTTGTTTTTTCCTCAGGATAAGCTGGCTTGGATGAGTTATGTGAGCATGGTAGCCATTTTCCTCTTCGTCAGTTTCTTCGAGATTGGGCCTGGCCCCATCCCCTGGTTCATGGTGGCAGAGTTCTTCAGTCAAGGACCACGGCCTGCTGCTTTAGCAATAGCTGCATTTAGCAACTGGACGTGCAATTTCATTGTAGCTCTGTGTTTCCAATACATTGCGGTAAGCAGTCTATTATTGTGCAAATTTGCTGAGTAGAGATGGAGTAGAACAGCTGCTAATTGGAACTCTGTTTGTTCTCTATGCAGAAGTTCTGTGGACCTTATGTGTTTTTCCTCTTTGCTGGAGTGGTCCTGGCCTTTACTCTGTTTACATTTTTCAAAGTCCCAGAAACCAAAGGAAAGTCCTTTGAGGAAATTGCAGCAGAATTCCGAAAGAAGAGTAGCTCAGCTAAAGTGCCAAAAGCTGCTGTGGAAATGGAATTCCTTGGAGCTACAGAGACTGTGTAAAGATAACCTGCTTTTTTGACAAGAACAGAAACAGGAAGAAAGTTGTGTGTTTTTAATTGATGATTCTTTGAGAATTTTATATCTATGTCTTAAAGAATTGTTTTATTTTTTAGAGAGCTTTTATGGGCTCTTCTCAGAAATGTCATCAAAAATTACCAAAGAAAGTATTTTTTTTTAAGTTAGAGCATCTATTTTTGATAGTAAGATTCTATAATTAAATGAACCAAAAAGTCTAGCTTATTTTACTACACCAAAGAGCAAGTACATTATAGTGTTCGAGCTCTATTCTTTATAATGAGGTTCTCCTAAAATGAAAGCAGTTCCAATGTATCATGTTATTGCTTCATTAAGCACGTGACTGGAAACCTGAAGCTGCAGCTCATTTACATATTTGAATATGATTATGTTTGCATTTTCTTACCCACAGACCTCATACTAAAGGAGCTTTGGCTAGTTGGTAATAAGGTCCATGTTAAAATTGATAAATTTTCTATTTTCTCCCACTTAGCCTTTTCTTTATTAGAATTTTTATTTTAAAATTTTATTTTTTTCTGTCTTTTCACGTGGAATGGTTTATTGAGTATATTAATATATGTTCATAAAGAAAAACTTTTGTTTTTGGTAGGCTTACCAAATCTGGGACTCAGAAAAAAAGTTAGTTCCTTTGCTTGATGACCAAATAATTCTTATAAGATTAAATACTGAAAAGATTTTTACCAGTCATATAGCTTGTTAATATTAATATCTATTATAATATCTATTCTATAATATCTATTATAATATCTATCTAGTCATATAGCTTGTTAATATTAATATCTATTATAAACATATGCTAATTCCTTGCTAGTTCAGTCCTCTGAGCTCTATTTTAGTTTTCTTTTAAACTGAGTACAGCCTGGTTTCCTCAGCTG
Organism: Mustela putorius furo; assembly: GCF_011764305.1. Taxonomy (NCBI): domain Eukaryota; kingdom Metazoa; phylum Chordata; class Mammalia; order Carnivora; family Mustelidae; genus Mustela; species Mustela putorius. The sequence continues at coordinate 73,340,112 of NW_025421987.1, read as the reverse complement.
TATTTTTTATAAAATACATTTAATCAGTGATTAAGCTGGGCATTTTTATATCTCCTCAAACTCTCAATAAGTTAGAGCAGTCTGAGGGAAATCTGAAATCAAGGATTGCTCTGTTTGTTAAAACACATTATCTATTTTGTGTTTCAAGACAAATTGAAAGAGTAGGATGCCAGAAATCCCAAAGATGGGTTCCTGAAAACTTCATGAATGCTCAATTTCAGACTTGATCAAAATCCCTATTAATTTTTCTGGTTAGATAGTCATTCCCTTTGATGTTCCTTCTTTGTCATGGCAGTATATGGATGCTATCTAAGCCGTCCTATTGCTATTGCTAACATTTCCTGTGTCCTATGTGGCAGGCACTGTTCTAAGTGCTTTTACCTATTAGGCAAATTGGAAATGCACAGATGATTTAACAGACTTTCACTTATAGTCAATTTACAACTATGGAAATACATTCTGATGGATACCAAAGGCTTAGCAGGGAGCTAAAGTATCTCCAGGCTATTTTCCCCACAAAGTGGAGCAGAGTCCATCCTTTTTATGTTTGCTTTAATGTGGATAAAAGGAAGGTACTTTTTAAAAAGTACTTTCTATGTGCGGAAGGGGAAAAAAATGCTGAACACTTGTTTTTTTTTCCCCCCAGAGTGTTTTACCTTTCTATAATTTGGCAGTCCAGACAACATAAAATGATTTCTTTTCACTTTGCTTTTTATTTCCTTTGGATCAATTTGGAATAAATTATTGTTACTTAGGACTCAGGACACAGTTAAAGTGAGTTTAAATAGTTCAAAAGACTTTTGTGCCAGCTTGTGAACTCTAGAAAAATTGTGGGGACTCTGAATGGACAAGAGCAGGAGAATGGCTCCTGTGTGGCTCTTGTCCTCTTCTTCAGGATGCCTGTGGTCTTTGAGAAGCCCAAAGTTAAAAGATAAAGAAGTTTAACATTTTTATAGGTGATGAATGTGATTTAATCAAATTGCTATTTCCAATCTCATTTACTAAGAAAATAAAGTAGTAAAAGTTTAAATAAAGAACCCAAAAGACCACTTTCAAGTTCTAACTACTTATTTCAACTAACGTGTAAACACCAGAAATTCATAGCCTGGAGTTTAATGCCTCAGAGAAATTGAAACCATTTACATTGTTTCCATTCCATATTTTTTTCCTTGCAGAGATACAAATGAGTTGAAAAGAAACCTTAAGGTGAAGTAAGAAACTGTTAAAGCTTTATAAGACAAAGGAACTATCTTAACATAATAGAAACTCCCTGGTCTTCAACTGGATGAAAATTGGCACTGGTTAATTAGATACAATTGTAGGGAAATCAGATGTGAGTTTGAATAATTAATTTGCATAGTACTCTATTATTTTTGTGGAAGTCTTTTCATACTCTAATGTCCTAACAATGTGATTTTTCTTAGCTTATTCAATGCATGATTACAATTCTTGGTCTGGTCACTCACCTGCTACACCTAGCTATTGCCCACTGTCATGATACCAGTGAAAGGATCTTCTCAATGAAGAGAAGATCTTTCTCCTCTATGCAATCAGCAATGTGATGGCACTGAGATACGCTAAGACTCTGCCCCCTTCTTCCTCAAGGAGCTCACAGTCTAATAAGCAGCTCAGGAAGCCCAGGATATGAATGTCCCCATGTGTGCTTTTTGCCATCCATGAAACTTGATTTGAGGACCTTGTAAAAGAGGCACAATAATATTACCTACCTCAGAGAGTTGTAAGGATTAAATGTAAAGTGCTAAGAAGAGTTCCTGGTATAAAAGGAGGTGCTTAGTAAATGCTACCTAGAATTAGTATTCACAAAGATACTGCTAAAATAAAAGTTTGTCATATATATTGACAGTTCCAAATTTTTCTTTTCTTTTTGAATTTTTTAAATTTTTTTCCAAATTTCTTTTGAGTACAAGAAATTCTGTAAATTCAAGATAACATTTTCTCATTTCAAGCAACAATTTCACAATGACAAAGGAATGGTGAAAAAATAATAGAGATTTTAGGCTATCTAATTCTTAAACCCAAACTTGACATTTCCAAGTTGATTATGAGTTTTTATTTTATTTTTAAAGTTTGTTTTTACCTAAGTTATTTTTTAAAAGGTTTCTATATTTCTTGAATAATACTAAGTACAAGTAAAATGCTGTATATTTAAATGCAATTCAACAAGTTATAATCACAGAAAAAGACCAAACCTTCTTGATAATCCTCAAAAACTGCAGAAGTATTATATACATGTAAACCAGTGTGCGTGCATAAGCTACTTCTTGCTGGATTATAGCATATGCAGCAAATAAGGCAATGTTAGGCAATATCTTGTTCTTACAGTGTCCTAAGCAGAGATGCTGAGTAAAGTATAAAAGAATATATAATTTTTCATTACAATTCTATCAGTGACCTGAGAAGAAAAGATTTGTTGCCAGCCACTCTGAGCCATCTGCTGGTGTTTTTTACTGCTTTCTAATTTGGTGTACATTAGAAAGAATCATTAAGAAAAGACTGGTTTTAGTTAGGGATATATATACACTATAGTTTTATGTCAATAAATACATTTCTGAATGCTTAAGTGTTGCTTTATTTTATATAAAAAATAACCACATTTAAGAAAATTAATATTGGCTTACTGTAACATATCCTTGTTTCTTTCTTATGGTATTGTTCCTATTCTCATTTTAAAGATAACACATGAGTTACTTTTTAAATTCAAATTTTATTTCCATTAGGCAGTTGTTTTTATTATCAAGAGTAGGAAAAACTAACCTGAAGTCTAGGTAAGAACAACCGACTCACTTTGATAAAATAAAAATAATTTCTTCAGTAAATGTTTAGTTGAGCTCCCACTGTGAATAAGATACTTTGTTAAAATTTTGTGAAAGACACGAAACTTAGAAAACATTGTCTATATGCTCAATCCCTTGCATTCTCATAAAAGGGATAAAAGTTTAAAACAAATAGTTACAGTATGAAAGAGAAAATAGAAAAAAAACTGTAGTGGTTTTTAAGTTGACCTTTACAATTTTTGTTTAGCTGCAAAAGGTGTGATTTTTAAAACGATAGCATATGATGATATTTAAAAATTGTTGTGCTCTATTTACCCAATGGAATTTAAATACAATAGTAATTTGTTAATTACTATTTAATTTGTTAATTGCTATTTGTTAATGCAACCATTAAAATATATGTAAATAGAGATATATATACATATATATTAGCAGTTGGAAATTTTACCGCATTCTTTATTCTCCTATTTCCTTTTTATTTCCCCAAGGAATTTTATCCCAAAAAACAAATTTAAATGCTTTAAAACAATTCTTTGATGATTCTGAGTTTCTGCAACAGGACTATCTATAATTTGAATATTTTTGTTTAAAAATGTCTCATTCAAAAAGGTCAAAATGTTTAACACTGTTTTCTGGACTGAGTTAGCATTTATGATTATTAGTACTACACAAATGAAAAAAATTTGTATTGCAGATTTTGATAGAATTATTAATTTTTAAAGTCATTATTTTAAATTTCATCTCAATAATAAGCCTGAGTTATTTATTTTTCAATCAATTAAAATATTAATGGATGGATATTTTTTACTGTTAAAGAGTATTCAGCATAAATTCTATTATTACACTGTATCATTACAGATATATTAAAAAATTTTATTTTTGGCCACCTGGGTGGCTCAGTCAGTTAAAAGTCTATCTTCGGGAGCACCTGGGTGGCTCAGTGGGTTAAAGTCTCTGCCTTCAGCTTGGGTCATGGTCCCAGGGTCCTGGGATGGAGCCCAGCATTCGGCTTTCTGCTCAGCGGGGAGCCTGCTTTCTCCTCTCTCTCTGCCTGCCTCTCTGCCTACTTGTGATCTCTGTCTGCCAAATAAATAAATAAAATCTTAAAAGAAATTTAAGTCTCCGGTTCAGGTCATGATCCCAGGGCCCTAAGATGGAGTCCCACATTGTGCTCCCTGCTCAGCAGGGAGTCTGTTTCTCCTTCTCTCTACCCCTCCCCCCAGCTCATACTCTCTCTCAAATAAATAAATAAAATCTTCTAAAAAAATTTATTTTCATAAATAATACTCTAGGAATGGAATATTCATTCCATAAAGTATTTCCAAACCACAGACAAAAAACACATAAAAATCAATCATAAAAATGTTTCATTTTTTTAATGAAAATAAGCTTTAAAATCAGCTAACAACTCCACTGGACACTTCTTCTTGAATTTTGCTGTAATCAAAGAACTTATACTGTTGAAGGACTTGTTATCCAGTTGTTATAATCATTCTTCAGTTAGTTTCTGGGCAGTATACCAAAAAGATTTTATTAAGATTTAATAAAAGACTATTAATTATATTACTAAATCTTTCACTTAGATGTAACTTGCTTAACCTGATATATTGAGAAGGAGTTGGGAGAAATGAAATACTAATTTTCATATTTTCACATATAAAATAAAACTCTTCTATTTGATCACATGCAGTATTTACATCAAACCATTAGAGCTTAGATTTAGCTTGCTCGATTCATGGGAAATACCTATCATAAATAACTTAGTGGGCAAACTCAGTCCTCACTGTCAAATTAATTTTCCAAATAAGATTTACTTTCTATATGACTTAATTTTTCACTTCCAGTAAGTACCTTAATACTCATTCCTGTGACAGCTTTCATATGTTTGAATTCCAGTAATACCACATGGATACTTGCCATAAGTCTGTCTCCTCCATTTTGAACAGATGCTTTACATTCTGTACTTTTATGGGTCTTTCCCTCAGGAGCAATACACATCGAAAATAATTGGGTAAAGTCTGCTAAACAAAAGTGGTCATTATCTTGTTCTACAAAGCCCAAATTTGAAATATTCTAACTTGGGCCAAAATATACTATTTCTTATGCCACCTTAATTAAGGTAGGCTTCACAGGTAACATTATTTCCAAGTATTCCTTTGTTTTGTATCTCTAAAAGTTTAACACTCTGGGGCAACATACCATGCAGAGTCAGGATCCACTGAGAAGGACAATTATGAAAAGTGTTTGGAAAGAACTGGTCTAATGAATATTAGGCACATATTGGGTACTAAGTGTATGCTTTTGCCCATAATAAGAGATAATATTTCCAACTTTGAAAACAGTTATTAGAAGTTATTCACAAAATAAATGCTGGGGTGGGGGCAGGGTACAGAATAAAACTAGAAAATCAGAAGATCCATTACCCAAACAATAGGAGTTCAAAAGAGAGGAAAAAACAAAATAGAGGGGAGCAAATTATTAAAGACACATTATATTGGAATTTTGCTGAGTTGAGCTGAAAAACAAGAAGAGATTGAAAGTTTATTGTGTGTCAAACACAATAAACAAAGTCCAGAATTTCACCATGAAATTTCAGAACACCAGAGATTAAGAAAAGAAAGACAGGTCACATACAAAGGAACAAGAGTCATCACAGCGTGTAATATGTGAACAGCAACTGTGGAAGCTAAAAACGTTGTGGAGCAAAGCCTATAAAATCCTGAAGGACAACGATTTTCACCCTAGAATTCTCTCCCCAGACATGTTATCAATTGACTGTGAAAGTAAAATAAAGATATTTCCAGGCATACATGACTCAAAATTTTACCTCTTCTGCACCTTCTCTCATGAAACAAGTAGATAGTATACTCTACCAAAACAAAGAAGAAAACCACAAGAAAGTAAGATGTGGAATTCAGAAAAAGGGAAGAAGGAAAGATGAATCTGAGGACATAGTCATGGGTGAAGAGCTAGCATCAGGGCCAAGAAAGCAACTGATTAAACCTGAAGCAAGGAAAAGAATGTTCCAGGGAAAAATAGAACTGAAAGATTCACTGATGTGTTTGGCCATATGAAGAATAATTTGGGATATTTAGGGGAAAAAAATAGTGACAAACACATAGAAAACTATACAAATGAAGACATGGGGTAATTATGAATTTGTGGAGCTACAGTAAGGTAGGGAATGTTATAAAATGAAAACATCATAGTACACTACTTGGCTGGGCAGTGAATAATTATTTACATAATTATGTAAAACACTGGATATTGCTACAATTTTTGTTTCAAAATAAAATTTATAAAGTACTACACTATAAGATATACAGAAAGAAAAGGTGAGAAAGTGTGAGAAAAGCACTTAATTATTATCATAGTTGTCAACATATAAATTCATAAAGCAAAAAATATTAGTATAGACCTATGTGCTGGTAATTTTCCCTATGCTCTTGCACATCTATTGTAACCCTTTCTAACCTGTACTGTGCCTCAGAAGGCTGGTCTCTTCAGACTATCATCTGGGTTCTTGTCTTTAGCTTCTAGCTGGGTTTGCTTAATGGGATGTATTAGCGGAAACCAGGAGGACAGGAAGAGGTAGAAAGTAGGCTATTGGTTCCTATAGCTCTGACCATCCCACCCTTGGCTGGACAGTGTCTGCGTTCCTCTACCCGTGGTCACAACTCTGGAAGGTGGGCCCTCTCCTCCACCTACTGTTCATATTGTGTTCTAGTAATTGCTTCTCTGACCTTGCCCCATCAATTCTAGAGTTGATAATGGCATCCTACTATTATTAGTTCCACTAATACAAGTCCCAGGTGCTTTCTCATCCCTTTTTGCTTCCTTAACTTGGCCTTCTCCTTTGTAAATCATATCTTCATTAAACTTCTTTAATCATCTCTTTTCTACTGGGACCCTGAGCAATACAGCATATAAATTAGAATATAAAAATTAAAGTTTTAAGGGATAGCTACAAACTTTTCAAGTGTTCATCTATATGGAAATGCATGAGTGGAAAGGAATGGTGCAAGAAACTGTTGTGTATAGTTTTTTAATAGGTTTAATATAAGCTTTGTGTTGTTATTGACCTTTAAATTACAGACTTGCATTATTTTATAAAAATAAAAAGAATTCAATAGCATTTTAATTTAAAATAGTAAATCAACCTTAAAAAAAACTATGTAGCAAAAAGGCAAATGAGATTATATATAAACAATAGATTTTGGAGAGATGAGAGAGACTGAGAAAGTAAAAAGGGGTATAAAGAGGGAGAAATGGGTATAAAGAGGGAGGGAGAGTGGGAGAGAGAGAGAGAGAGAACAATGTTAACAGAGGTTGGTGGTTATCCATGGGTGGTAGGATTTCAGATTGTGTGTGTGTGAGTATGCAGTCTAAGTTGTTTTCATTGTGCATGTATATTATGTTAGTAATAGGATAAAAATAAATGTGGGAGAAATTAACCTTCTTTTAAAAATATGTGGTGAGAAAAAAAAGATAAAGTGGTCTGTGATCTGAGAAACAATATGAAGTTTCATTACTTTGGGAAATGTGTAAATGTGTTTGTAGACTAAAGGAAAAGAAAAATAGAGGAAGAATTTTAGGATGAGAGGAGGATAAGCAAAGCATGGGAAAGTGTGTTACAGAAATCACAGGTAGTGATATTAGGAAGAAGGAGACAGAAAGGTGAGAGAAAGTGAAAACTGAATAAAGATATGGAAACATCTTGGGATAAAGAGTAGAAAAATTGAGGCTGCTTGTATCAGATTAACTGTCCCTTTTCAGCAAAGAAAGTGGTAGATAAGCTCATACTCAGAGCAGGAAGGAATCTTGGAGATAAATGATTCCTGGACTAACCCCAAGAAATCAATCGTACCCCAATGTTCAGCCTTGATTATATAAGGTTAACAGCCGAGTCATTTTGGGTAGGTTATGTAATCTCCTAAAGTGTCAATCATTTGCTTGTATGTAAAATGAAAATGAAGATGGCACAATTTTGCTTAAACCATAGGATTTTTTTGAAACATAGCTGTTTCCAATTTTTTTTACCCGAAATGTGCTGTATAATACACAAATAGTTTAGTCAATAATGGTATATTAATGAGCTCAGGCTGTCATAATAAAATACCATAGACTATATGGTTTAAACAACAGAAATTTATTTCGCACAGTTCTAGAGTCTAAAAAGTCCAAGATTAAGTTTCCAGCTGATTTTCTTCCTTGGTGAAAGCTCTTTTCCAGGCTTGGAGACAGTCATCTTTTCGCTGTGTCTTCACATAGCAGAGAAAGGGTTCTAGTATCTCTTCCTCTTCTTGTAAGGGCACCAACTTTATCAGATTAGGGTATCACCCTTATAAACTCCGATCACCCTTATCACTTCCTCACAGGCCCTATCTCCAAGTCACACTGGGGGCTTGTTTTCAGCATATGAGTGGAAGGAGTAGGGAATGGGAGAAGACACAAACGTTTAGTCCATGACAAATGGTAAAGAACTTTTGCCATCAGGATAAAAGGGAAGGATGGAGTAGGGAAAGGGCCAACTAGCCTCGGGGGAATTAATATGTTTTAAAATTGGGCTGTTGTAATTAAAAATTTTAAAAAATAAAATAAAATAAAATTGGGCTGTTGTGAAGAATGAAATGTAACCCATTTTTGTTTTCTTTTGTTGGTATAGCCATTAATCACACTTAAATACTTCCCCAAAGAACCTATCCACCAATTTTTAAAGGACTCTTTAAAAATATAATAAATAACAGAACACTTTTAAAAGGGGGGAAAGATTGGAGGGAACCTGTATGGCTAGATAGTGGATTTTTGGGTTGCCAGATAAAATACAGTACACTCAGTTAAATTTGAATTTCAGAATCTCATGCAATATTTGGAACATACATATACTAAAAATATTATTCATTACTTATCTGAAATTCAAATTTTACTGGGTGTTCTGTGTCTTCATTTGCTAACTCTGGCAATATAAATAATAATTATTATAAAAAGTGTGGCACAGTACAAATACATAGGCTGGCATAATATAGTTAAAAACTCAGAAATAGTCACAACTCCATAAAAGCAATACTTAACAAAGTAGGAGGGGCACCTGGCTGGTTCAGTCAGTAAAGCGTGTAACTCTTGATCTCAGAGTTGTAAGCGCAAACCCCATGTTGGGCATAAAACTTATTTAAAGGAAAAATAAATAAAACAAACAAAGAACAAAGAAAACCAAAGAACAACTTTGTATTTACCTAAAGAATACAAAAACATTCATTCAAATGGATATATGCACCTCTATGTTCACAGCAGTATTATTTACATAGCCAAGGTATGGAAGCAGCCCAAGTGCTCATCTACTGATGAATGGATAAGGAAGAGGTGGTATATATATAATATAAAATATTATTCAGCCATAAAAAAGAATGAAATCTTGACATTTGCAATGAATGAATGGAGCTAGGGAGTAAAATGCTAAGCAAAGTAAGCATTCTTTGCAGTAAGCATTCTCTCAGTAATCAGAGAACAAGTAGAGGAAAAATCATCAGTAAGAAACAGGAGACCTGAACAGCACTATTAACCACTATTAACACTACTGACCTGATTGACATTCAGAGAACACTCTAACCCATGACACAGACCGCACAACTAGACTCTCTGCCAGCTGACCCAATGCCAAAGTTATTAGAGATTTTCTTTGTATCTAATTTCTAACTTGACAAAAAATGAAAATTTATGCAATTGCAGAGCCAAGAGAACAATGATTTTTACTTCACTATATATATATATATCTAGATATATATATATATATATATAACTCATCTCCCATTTTCCCCCCTTCTGACAGTTCTATCATATTTACATGATTTAGATGCTTTCTGCTTTTGGAATCTGTGGTGTGAGGGACATGTACCTCATTCATCCCTCCCCTGTGCCGGAATGTGGTTGGGCAATGGCGGATGGCAGAGATGGGAAGGGACATCTGGAGATGGGTATTGAATTTCCAAAAATAATAATGAAGATGAAGATGGGTCTTAGGCCATGTTGTCATGCAATTATTTGTTATTATTTTCTTGGCTTTCACTGAACTGCTCTGATTTCATCATCATCTGTTTCTTATTCCAGCAAAGTGGTGTTAGGTTATGTAATAGTTAATTGCCTAGGGCATTCACGATTGGTTTCCCAACACACAAAATAGTCTTCTTAGCACCAATTAAGAATAGTGGGGCAAAGCAGATCCTATATACAAGGAAATTAAAAAAAAAAAAAAACAATTACAAGAGCATGAGGCAGTGCAAGCAAATGAAGAAATCTATACCGGGGTGGATGAATCATTGTCCTAACTTCCCCTGGCTTTTGCTTGCTGAAGCCCTCCTGCTGAGATAGATGTGCTTTTGCAAGGTGGGGTTGAAGATGAGTAAATAAGAAGGTGGTTATTCACTTTTATCGCCACAGCAACCCACATGTCAGTTCAATGAAGAAAATTCTGTGATTTTGGAACTAGAACCAAATTACTTTTAGAATTAAAAGAATCAGAGTAGGGACAGCACAATCACTTATCTGATGAAACAAGAGAAGGCCTGATGGAGATCATCTTGGAGCATTAGGAAAACAACCTCCGGGTTCCTGCTGACAGGACACTTTTTCCAAATACTATTAATTATAATGCATTATTAGCTAGCTGCAGGCAGCGGACACCCCTTGCATGTTAACTAAAGTGCAGCAGCCATTTAGTTAGTGGGACCTGCTCAGTCTTTCAAATTGCCTTAATCATTAGTGAATTAGTTAAACTATAACATTAGGAGATAAAAATAATCACCTGTGTCCCTTGGAAACAAGTCTAAACTGGATCTGGTTGTCAGAGGCTCTATGGATGTTCCTGACTTTGCAGATTGATGGATGACAACCAACACGGCTCCAGACTGAGCCAGCTTCACCCTGTCTCCTTAGGGTTATGCAATATCTTGATGTCATTGTTATAGGTTCATTCCTACTCCAGAGTGTTGTAGGTGTGTGAAACAGGCAGAGGTACCATGGCCTTGATATTCAGTTCTCAATCAATCAGAGACTGATGATGCAGTTAGCAGATTTTTGAAACTCATGTTCCTTTCAGTGCTCTTTTTGGGCCATTTCACTGATTATTAATGGCTTCACTTGGAGAGGTCTGGAAATAATGCTGAAACTCAATCAAGCCTCCTTGGCAGTTGGAAAGAGGTTTTGAGTGTAGCTCAGAGACTGTGAAGAGAAGGTAAAATTGTGCTTTAGGATTATCTGTGGATTTTGATGATTAGCATATTCCTCTTCTGCTGCAAATCACCTAAAGTTAACAGAATAAACAAGGCTTAAATGGTATGATTTTGGTTCATGCTTTGATAACTGACCATAGGCAGAAAACATGGAGAAAAAATCCTCAAGTAACCTGAGAAGATAAGTACATTGCCTTTTATTTTATCCAAAATTTTTAAAAACATTAAGCTGATGTTTTAAATTTTATGTACAGTAAAATTCACTCTTTTTGGTATATAGTTCTATGCATTTGGACAAATACATAGTCCAGTAAACCACTGCTACAATCAAGATAAAGAACAGTTCCGTTACTCCCCCAAATTCCCTCATGCAGCCCCTTTACAAATTGACCCTGATCCTTTGCAAATACTACCATACTCTGATTTCTAGTCCTGTTCTGTCCTATCCTTTCAGATATCATATTAGTGGAATCATAGATTAGATAGCCTTTTGAGTCTGATTTTGTTCAGTTAGTCTAATATATTTGTGATTCATTCATGTTGTTGCATGTATTAAATTAATTAGAGAGGCCATCAGATGGAGGTGGCTTTAAGGCCTTGGCAGTCTATATGAGCAAACCAGAACCTAAGTCTGTAAATGCCTAGAGGGTGAGAAATCTAAATCTTGGGATGGATGATCACAACCAGCCAACTAGGCTTTCCCAAATAAAGCATCCCTATAGCCAATCAATTAATTTTTTGTTTGTTTCTGCATTTTCTCTTAGGAAGTCTTGCTCCTAGTTTCTGTTGGTGGAGTACTCCTAACCATGACCTTTTTGGCACTATCCAATTCTAATTGATTTTGCTCAAGTAAATTTTTTACTTATTAAAATGATTAATTGTTACTTATTAAATCATTTTTAAAATTATTAAATTTTAAATTGAGTTATAAAATTACTTATTAAAATTTATAATAAGTCTCAGTTTATCTTTAATAAGCGTCAGTTATCTTTTAACACATTTTTAGTTATTCAGTCTTCTTTATGGCTGAATAGTATTCTATAGTTTCTCTAACCATTCATCATATAAATGACTTGTGGGTGTTAAGTTTTTGAAGACTATAAAAAAACCACTATAAACATTTATGTACCATTTTTTCATGAAACATACATTTTTATTTCTCTCAAATAAATGCCTGAGTGTGAGATTACTGGGTCTTATGTTAAGTATATATTTAACGGTACAAGAAACCACCAAACTGTTTTCCAAAATGGCTTTACCATTATGCATTCCTGCCAGGAATGAATAAGGGTTCAGTTATTTTGTATCCCTACTAGCAGTTGGTATAATTAGGTAGTTTTCTGTTATTGATTTCCAGCTTAATTTTTTCTGATTAGAGAACATACTTTATATGATTTTAGGTTTTTTTTCCATTTATTAAGACATGTTCTCTGGCTCAGAATATGGTCTATGTTGGTGAGTGTTTCATGTGCACTTGAAAAGAATGTGTGTTCTGTTGTAGCATAGAGTGTTTTTAAAATGTTGATTAGTGTTTTTAAAATGTCATTTTTTTTTGTTCTTTTACTGATTTTTCTGTCTACTAGTTCTATCATTTTCTGAAAGAAGGGGTATTGCAGTCTTCAGCTATAGTTGTGGTTTGGCTGTTTTTTCCCTTTCATTTCTATTACTTCATGTATTTTGAACTCTTGTATTTAGGATTGTTGTATCATCTTGGCTAATTGACCCTTTTATTATATAATATCTCTTTTATCTCCCTTAGTATTTCTTGTTCTGAAATCTATCTGATATTAATATAGCCACTATAGCCTTTTTTTAGTGTTTGCATAATTTTTCAGTTCTTTCACTTTTCTTCTATCTGTGTCTTTATATTTGTAGACAGAACACAATTAAATCTTATTTTTTATGATGTCCAATCTCACAGTCTGTCTTTGAATTGGTTGTTTAGGCCATTTACATTTATTACAATTATTAATGTAGTTGGATTTAAGTCTACTATTTTATTATTTGTTTTCTGTCTTTCCTATCTCTTTTATTTCTTCTGTTTTCTTTTCCCTGCCTTCTTTTATATACTTAATTATTTTTAATATTCCATTTTATTTATTGGCTTTTGGCTGTATTTCCTTATATTATTTTTCTAGTGATGGCTGTAGGTATTACAATATACATACCTAACAATTTATAGATTAATTAAAATTAATATATTATGCCTTCAAGTAAAATGTATAAGCCTTAAAAACATATAAGTCATTCTGCTCCCCTGCTTGTGTGTTATAATGTAATTATTACCTCTATGTATATTATTCTGTATACATTGAAAATCTTATCAGACAATGTTATATCCTTTGCTTTCAACAGTTGTACATGTTTTAAGGAATTTAAGATGAAAATAGTTTTAAAAAATATCTACCCAGATAGTTACCGATTCCTTAACTTTTCCTTTGTTCCTGAAGTTCCAAGTTTCCCTTTAGTATCATTTCCTTCAGCCTAAAGAAATGCTAAGGAAATGTCTTCAGCATTTCTTTTAGAGTAGGTATAATGGCAACATAAATCTCTTGGATTTTCTTCATCTGAAAATGCTTTTACTTTCCCTTCATTCCTAAAAGATAGATATTTTGCCTAGATATACCAACTTATGTTTTCATAAGCAATGTATCAGGGCCCTGTTTTCTTAGCACTCTTGCTAGTATTCAGTGGTACTATTTTTGATAGATTTGCTGATTTGACAGGAAAAAAAATGGCATCTTATTTTTTAGACAATAATATTTGCCATTTTCCCACTTTTAAAAAAAAAGATTTTATTTATTTATTTGACAGAGAGATAGAGATCACAAGTAGGCAGAGCATCAGGCAGAGAGAGGGGAAAGCAGGCTCCCCGCCAAGCAAAGAGCCTGATGTGGGACTCAGTGCGGGTTGATCCCAGGGCCCTGAGATCATGACCTGAGCCAAGGCAGAGGCTCAACTCACTGAGCCACCCAGGCTCCCCTTCCCCCCACTTTATTATGGATTTGTAAAAGACATACTCAAGTGTTTCATTCCTAGGTAGAAAAGCTCTTTTTTTCCCTTTGCTTTTATTTAGAAAGATGTTTTACACCCCAAGGTTAAATAAATATTCATCTACATTTTCTTTTGACTCTTTTAGTGGTTCTTTCCTAAATTTAGCACTCTTCTCCATTTGCCTAAATGTTTTTGTTAGTGTGAGGTAGGCATCAAACTTTATATTTTCTAACTAGTAAGTATGTTCAGAAACATTTATCAAGTTATATATACTTTCCCCTTGTTTGAAATACCTACTTTGTTAAGAATTTTTTAATTTTTATTTTAAATCCAGTTAGCTTACTCTAACTGTGCTAGTCAGTGCTATTATTTATTCCATTTTACAGATGAAACAGGCACATGGATTTGAAACAATGTGAGCCAAATCAGACACGCAGATAGTAAATAAACAGAGTCAGACTCAAATCCAGGCTATTTAAATCCACTGACCATATTGCAAAGCCCTGTGACATGAGATCAGCACTGGACACAGATAATTCCAGCAGCAGAGGATGTTTGAACTAAATGACATTTGAAGTCTTTTCCAATCATGAGAATATGTCACACAGAATTTTCATGCAATCTCCATGCAATCTCCAACTGTAAATGGATTTGCCTAGTTGTAAAACCTATGCCACCCCCATAGATACTCCTCCCTAACATTTTTTACCATTCTAAACTCTACTGTTATTATAACTGCCATTTTAAAAATAAGGAAACTGAGACACAAGGAAGGGTAAGTAAATGTACAAGGCCACTTGGATTGCAGATTGGGGTAGTTTGCTCCAGAGTCCTTGCTTTTCACCCTGTCTTATATGCTGAATTGTCTCATCTGTGAATTTCAAGAGCAGGTAAGATGAGACCATAACTTTATGTGCCCTTTACAAGGTATTTGTAAAGGTATTTGTGGTACAAGCCAACTTCCGGGATTGCTCAAATGCCATCCCAGCCTCCACTCTCTCCCATCTCCACCACTCAACACAATCTTCTCCTCCCTTCAAGGAGCACTAGAGAGGACACTCTAAAGCTGTGTTGTTAGGAAATACAGCTTTCACTGGGTCCGAAGAAGGTAAAAGACCTTGCTTTGGCATGAAGGGCTATATGGAGATATGTCTTTCTTTCCAGCTTCTCTCAGTTCTTAGCTACCTTAGCTTTTATTCCCTTCCAGGATGTTTGTGTGAATAGGTCTGAATCCTGCCTTAAGAGAGTCCCCCTGCCCTGGAGAGGCCTGGAGGTAGGGAGTTAAAGCCAACATTACTCTGGGGTTTAGCAATTCACCTGTCCTTGCTTCTTTTTGTCATCAGTGTGGTAAGACCTTAAAGGTCAAGTAGGAAATGTGGGCTTTGAGAAAGGGGCGATGAAGACCTATTCAGATTTGGCCTTAGGTTAAAAAGGCAAAAGGAGTCCTCCTCCTTCACTCACAGGTCACCTAGTTTAGCAAGGCCAGGATGTCTTGGGGTCAACAGGAGTTGGGGTCAAAGTTATACAGGAAAAAGCAATGTATATTCTCCTGGAATATGTCCACTGTGTATGGCTCTCTTAAGGAGATTGTAATGGTGAGTGGTTGGCCACCTCTTTTTTCTTCAGAGAAAAACCTACACCATAAGACTGCCCATGGGAATGGAATAACCATTTCTAATGAAAGAAATGTAAATCTTCACTCAGAATATGGCTAAAGAAATGTTCCACTGTATGCCTCAGAATTTTTTTTTTTTTTCAGTCCTAAGGGTCCTTCCAGCTCAGATTAGGACAGATCAGACAGATTCAGAATAGGGCAATCTCTGGATCCAATGAAAAATAAGCTGAAATCTCAGTGAAGGCCAGTGCATTTGATATCTTCAAAGCAAGAGATGACCCATCACTCTCTTCACTCTCTTCAGTAAGTTGAGGAAGGGCTATGAGATCTAAGTCTTAAGATCAGTGTCTGGTATATAGTTAATGCTCTATGAGTGTTATCGCAAAACTAATAAGACACTAGTCACAATACCAGAGTGATAAATTATTTTTCAATGATGAAACACAGTTGTCAAGCAACCTGGATACTCCTGTTGACTTAACCTGATCCCAAGGGAAGCCAAAACGACATGGTTCTCAGTAAACAAGGAATGCTAGCAAGTGAGGGGAGTTGTTAACGATTTAAGTATCTTGTAGCATTAGGCTCTGAGATTGTTTCAGATTGGAACATTCCTGCTATAGTCATGTTAGTATATTTATCAGGCAAGAATTATGGGCCTAGAGGGTCATCTGGTCTGCACTAATCTATTGTAGCAGTTATGATAATGCTATAATAATAACTTGGTAAGCACTTATTATGTCCTTTATAAAGATAAATATTCCCTCATTTATTCTTCATGACAATCCTGTAAACTAAACACTATTACAGATAAACTAAGATATTACAGATAAACTAAGATTTAGAAAGATACACATGGTCCCTTTGGGATTTTGCCCTCATAGTTTTCTTGACAGTGCTATTATTATTAGTGCTGACACACAATTGTCAGTACTATTCATCCCTCAAGACTTAGTTCTAGTGCCCCCTATTCTAGAAACCAGGTTCCAACTCCCCTTCTTGGAGCTGCTTCTAAGCTAGGCATCCTTCCTCTCTTCCCCCAGATCTCTGCATTACCTCTGTAAAGCACTTGCTGTATTAAAATTTCTCAGCTGTCTCTAAGGCAGGCTGCATCTTGTTATGACTAAATCTTTCTTTCCAAAGATGCTTAATATCTGGTAGCAATTACTATTCAGTAGAATGAATACTATAACTGGTATTGAGTAGATGCTCAAATACTTGGGGAATCACAACTTAGATGATGGTAAAACCTTTAAGTATTAAATGAGTGACTGGGCTAAGAACTCTTCAAGGTGCCTTCTAATCCTGAGACTATAGTTATGAGACTCAGATTTGAGCCTACCTGGCTTGAGTAGATGATGTTAATCTTCACTGAGAAAAGAGAAGTGGGTTCAAGAGGAAGATAAGGAAGTCAGTTCTGAATTCAAATGCCCTCCCTCCCAAAATTGCCCCTTCAAAGTTGGTAAACTCATCTAAAAGTATAAGAGCCAAACATTTTCTTAAAAGAAAAAAAACAGGGGTGCATGGGTGGCTCAGTTGGTTGGACGACTGCCTTCGGCTCAGGTCATGATCCTGGAGTTCTGGGATCAAGTCCCACATCGCATGGGGACTCTGCTTCTCCCTCTGACCTTCTCCTCGCTCATGTTCTCTCTCACTGTCTCTCTCTCAAATAAATAAATAAAATCTTAAAAAAAAACCCCATAATTATTATAATGCTATCCTATATGACACCACTTCTAATTAAATCTCTACATAGTTTTTTTTTTTTAACAAATAATCCAATGTAAATAATATCTTCAAAGAATAAACTGCTTAGTTGTATAATACAGATATATCTTAAAGGACATGAAAATGCTATATAGGGAGAGAAAAGAACCAGGCCACAGAGTCAGCCCCCCACTGTTACCAAATGGCTACTACAACAATAGCAGTGGGCTTCTGCTAGGCTCCATTCACAACCCGCATGCACTGCTTGGAACATTTGAAACAACATATGGAAGAATGGAACAACACACTGATTTTTCCTGTGACCTTCACCAAGGTGTCTCATGCAGTAGTCATTCTTTTCTGCCATCTAAGGGCTGCATGAATTGTAAATCAGTTCAAAACTGATAAGCACTCATCAGATCCCACTTAAACTCTGTTCCAAAACATAGTTGTTTCTATTAGTCCAAAATCTGTCATAAACCTTTCACTCTCGGAAACCCATTGTGAGAATTTCTCTAAGTAGTAAGCATATTTGTTTCACTTAAACCTTGGAAACAAGCTTAGCAAAATGTAAAATGATTCGTTTTGTCTTGTTTTTAATGTCTCTTTATTGCAGGAAAAATATTTTGAAGGGTCTCTGGTAGAAGGCAGGTTTTGATTGCCAATGCCATAATCTAATTTCACCACAAATACTAATTCAAAAATAGCAAAAGAGAGTGGTCTCCAATTACCTATTATAGAGCCAAGTTTAATCTGAGTATGGTAGGCATATTAAACTCATTTGTGGAATTGAATACAAGACAATACAGTCATGTCCTGATGCAAATCTATAATTTCAAGTCGAGTTTGCCAATAACAGTGTTACTGTGGTACAAATTCAAAGTTTAACATGCCTGTGTTCACGTGCTTTCCAAACACATTTCAGAGTCCACTTGTTGTACAGATAAGCTCTGAAATCTGCTATTTTGGATTTTATCCAAGAAATGCTCTACAACCAAAAGGGGTTTGGTTATTTTAATCACCTCTCCTTAAGCAATCCATTTCTTTTAGCCCTAAATGTTGAAAACTAGTTCATTAATTTCAACCAAAATCTGCCTCCCTGAAATTTCTTCTACTTTTCAGGTGAGAACACTTTCCAGGTAAAAGTTTCAACAGCCTAATTTCAGCCTATTATGAAGAATGATTTTGGGTGGGGATGTGGGTGGAGAGGGCCAGAGGAAGAAGGAGAGAGAGAGTCCTAAGACACAATCTGAGATCATGACCTGAGCCAAATCAAGAGTCAGATACTTAACCAAATGAGCCACCCAGACGCCCTAAGAATGACTTTCTAACAATTCAAGGGCTTCAGTGGACAGTGAGTTCCCTATCAACATGACGACTACATCAATTGAGTACACATGAATTACACATACACTATGTGCTAGACACTCTTTTAAGTGCTTTGCCTATCTTCAATCTTCTATCGCGACAACACCTTTAAGTCAGTGCTATTATTTATTCCATTTTACAGATGAAACAGGCACATGGATTTGAAACAATGTGAGCCAAATCAGACACGCAGATAGTAAATAAACAGAGTCAGACTCAAATCCAGGCAATTTAAATCCACTGACCATATTGCAAAGCCCTGTGACATGAGATCAGCACTGGACACAGATAATTCCAGCAGCAGAGGATGTTTGAACTAAATGACATTTGAAGTCTTTTCCAATCATGAAAATATATCACACAGAATTTTCATGCAATGTGAACATTTTCACTTAACCACTCCTTCCCTAGAGTCTAAAATAGTTACCTCTCTAATGTGCTCCCTTGGATGCTTGTACTTCCTCTATAATGACACCTTCCCAATTGCTTTACAAAACTAAACTTCCTCAGAATAAGGACTATTTCTGCCTTCTCTCTCTTTTTTTAAAAAGATTTTATTTATTTATTGGACAGACAGAGATTACAAGTAGGCAGAGAGGCAGGCAGAGAGAGAGGATGAAGCAGGCTCCCTGCTGAGCAGAGAGTCCAATGCAGGGGGGCTCGATCCCAGGACCCTGAGATCATGACCTGAGCTGAAAGCAGAGGCTTTAACCAACTGAGTTCACCCAGGCGCCCCTATTTCTGCCTTCTTAATCATTATATCTTGAATATCTAACACAGTGCCTGGCACAAAGTTGGCAGTGAATTTGTTGAGCAAGTTAATAAAAGATATAACAAATCATTAACATCATTAACATCCCATTTTTCTACAATTTAGTCTTACTGCAGAACTAGACTCTAAAATGAAGACTAGAGGAAAACAGATACATAATAGAAATTAACTGTCTTTAAAAAGCATATTCCATATCCCTTTCTCCTTACTGTATGTTGCTTACTGAAATATGTATGTATATATTTAACAAGAGATTAGTTAAATAAATTACTATCTTTTCACACAGTAGAGTATTGGACTTCTATTAAAAATGATGTTGGAAAAATAAGTTAATCACATAGAAACACATTTTCAAGGCACTAATTTTTCTTTTAATTAACCAATAAACCCACTTTTTGTTCATTTGAGAAAAGCGAAAAGAAAAAAAATTAAATGGTATTTATACATAAACATTACTGCAAGGATGTGTTATAACTCTAAGTAGCAATAATGTTTCTGTCTGTTACAGAATTGGAGATGAATTTTTCTTTTGACAGGTGAAGTTTTTTTCTATTTCATTTTTCTTTATGTTCTAAATTTTCCACAATGAACATGTAAAGAGGAAAAATAAAGGGTTGTGGGTTTTGTTTCATTTTTGCTAAATACAAATGAATTACTTACATAAAATAATTAGAAAGGAATGGGTTCAACTTCTATCCTGTACTCAATTTTCTCTTTTTTTCCAATACTTTTTTTAAAATTTCATTTATTTTTATTGGACAGACAGAGATCACAAGTAGGCAGAGGCAGGCAGAGAGAGAGTGAGGAGGAAGTAGGCTCCCTGTGGAGCAGAGAGCCCAATGCAGGAGGGGCTCGATCCCTGAGAAGGCAGAGGCTTTCCCCACTGAGCCACCCAGGCGCCCCCTTTTTCCCAATACTTTAAATGAAATGCCATATGTGACTTTGTGTAAGGGGAAGGGGTGGCTTTTGGGAAATATTTTTTCAAAGTGGAAACAAACAGAAGACCATCCTTACCCAAACTTGACTAACATATTCAGAGGCTAACTGCTGGCATGAATTTCTTCATGGTTTTGCCTTTCTCTGTGCATTGTAATGATACTAACTCCCCAATGAAGTGATTTAAACAAACAAGAAAGCAATAACAAATCCTGTATAACAGCGTACCGCTAAAAAGAAAAATGAGAGCTAGGTGCAGAAATGGAAAAAAATAAACAAGTTTAAGGAAGTGATAGTTCCTGGCCTAGAACTATGTATTTTATGGGGGAATCATATACAAAAATTCCAAGCCAAAAAAAAAAAAAAAATTCTAGATGTTTTCTTTAGTTCTTATTTTTTCCCTCCAAATCTGGAATCCCAGATTTGGCAACTCCTGAAAAATGTTATGCCAATATTCTATCTTCTTATTCCTTCGCCATAACAACAGGAAAGAAAGGGTGTAAAGAGACAAGGGAGGAGGATAAGAAAGAAGACAGAAGGGAGTGAGCAATGCTGGCTGTTGGTCCTTGTAATAGAATCCAATTGTCAACTGATATAAATAATGGTTAGGAATTTTTTTTTTTTTAAAAAGGAGGAAGAGGTGCATATGTGAAGGAGGGTGTGCCTGCAAGTCATTGAAAACTGGCTTTCTTTCCATCCATTTGGGAAAGGATTGAAGTTTGATGACCAAAATCAGGAGTAGGAATAGAAAGTGTGGAGGTAACACTCCAAATGACAGCATGAGGTAACCAGAAGATAAACAGCTCCATATCTCCATACCTTGGAGTCATATAAGCAATAACCTGGGCGGGGGGCAACTGGGTGGCTCAACAGATTAAACCTCTGCCTTCGGCTCAGGTCATGATCTCAGGGTCCTAGGATCAAGTCTCACATTGGGTTCTCTGCTGAGTGGGGAGCCTGCTTTCCCCCCTCTCACACCCTCTGCCTGCTGCTCTGCCCACTTGTGATCTCTCTCTCTCTCAGTCAAATAGATAAATAAAATCCTAAGGAAAAAAAAAAAGAAAATAAAAAGCCTGGGAACCAGGTCCACCTACCCTAAGGACCCACCTCTGCATAGATAGGAAAGATATGAGGCCATTTTCTGATGAACACTGGACTTAAAATCAGACATGAGATATTCTATGTGCTAGCAGCTTGACTTGACCTGAATGGATTTTTGCATATGCCTGCCAACTACAGTTCCTGAAGTTCTCCAAAGTGCCCCCAGGGGAAAGCACTCCTTGGTGAGATATATACTAAATATTTAGTGAGATTTTATGTAAAATGACATATTATTTCTAGTTTCCTGATGAATTACAAAATCACTCTTGCCTGTTTTCCTTCTCACTGAGTAAGTCTCTCTTTCCTTTTTGAAATTGGCATCATCATATCCCATACTAATTTACCTGTTCAGCTCTCCACAACAAAGGTATACCTGGTCCAAAATGCCAGGAGTGTTAATGTTGAGAAATCCTAGCTAATATGTATATATGACTTCAATTATATTTTCTGAGTGCCATTTTATTCATCTGTAAAATGGAAATAAAAATACCTCCAAAGTATTTACTGATCTGTAAAAATACGAATCTGGGGGGCACTGGGGTGGCTCAGTCATTTAGTGTCTGCCTTCGGCTCAGGTCATGATCCTAGGGTCCTGGGATCCAGGCCCACATTGGGCTCCCTGATCCTCGGGAAGCCTGCTTCTTCCTCTCCCACTCCCCCAACTTGTGTTCCCTCTCCCACTGTGTCTCTGTCAAATAAATAAATAAAATATTTAAATATATATACAAATTTTTTATTCAAGACCACCTACCTCATACGCAATAATACTAAACATTACTAAATCGTGGATGTAGATATCTAAGTTTAGTTATTATCGTGCTATATTACAATCTTGGTACTTGCTTGATGTCTATGGTTCTACTTGTACTCCTGACTCCCTTTGTGCCTGAGCATGATAATTGTACTCCTGGACCCTCGTCTTTTTCTGCCTGGGTTCCTTACCTATTCTGTCTGTTAATATAGTCTTCCCTTGTGTAATCATTTGACTCACTGTTCCTTGGCTCTATGTGAAGCCCGAGGAATAGTGTTAGAGCTTGAAATTCTTTCATGCATTACTGAATTTTATGTATACAATAAATTTCATGATGTAATTCTTTAATAATTCTTTAAAATGAACTTTGCTTTTTGTTTTCTTAACATGCTCATCATTAAAACTTTTAAAAAGATAGCAACAAAGATATTTGAAACATTTAATCTCCAAACCTAGAAATATCTCTGCCATTATTTTGTCTTTTTTCAATGCATGTTCTTTTTTTTCTTCCATTAAAAAGTGTTGTGATGTTAATACTCTTCTGTAATTTTCTCCCATTTAATAATACATTGGGAACCTCTTTCCATTCTCTAGCATCATTTTTAATGCTTCATAGTAATCCAGTATATAAGTATATTAATTTATTTAACCAACTCTGTATTGTTGGGTAATTAGGCTGCTTCCAATTTTTACCTTCTACAAATATGTCCTTCTAAATATTTTTAAAGCAAATCTTTGAGCATTCTTACATTCTTCCAAAAATTGGGATACATGAATCAAATGACATGCGAAAGTTTTGAGTTTTGACATACAGTGTCAAACTGAATGGGAATTTTACTTCAAGTTAATGAATTTTTTGGTTAGTAGGGGTTCATAAGCCATGGGATATTCTTCATCCAGGTTGGTTTCTCACTACAGTGGCTTCTCATCACTTATCTGTGAAATGAAAGTCAAAATAAGGCTAGCAATTGGTGGTGATTAGTCAGTACCATCATCCCTACTGTTAGCTAGCTTTGAGTTATCCTGAGATTCAATTCCACTGAACTTTAGTGACTACCACGTAGTACTAAAAACAAGGTGGAGACTACAATCTGCCTACCTTGAAAGTGTTTATAATTTAGTGTTCACATATAATTATTACATAATACAAAATGTGGTAAGTTCAATAAAAAAAAATTACAAAGTGCTATGGGAAAAGGAATATTTCTGAATAGAATGTTTGGGTGGTTTACATAAAGGAAATGGAATTTAATATGGACTTTGATAAAGATAAGGTCAGACTTTGACTGGCAGTGGGCAGAAAGGCATCTTGGGTACAAAGACATACAAAGTAAAATGCCCAAGGACAAGAAGGTGTGTGACATTCATGACAAAGGGAAGTGGGGGCAGCAATTGAGATGTCTCATGAGTATTGTTAATGTAAGGCAATAATGGGAGATACACCAGGGAAGCAGACTGATAATCAAATTTTAATACATTGCTGAGAAGCAGAAACTATATGGAGGGAAATAGGGAGTTAATGAAGGGGAAAGATATGTTGTAGAAAGGTTAGTGTGTCAGCAACGTGGATCACAGAGGCACCTCATATTGGGAAGTACTTAGTAGTCCCGTAAGAAGCAAATAAGGATCCTCATCCCCTCCAAAACCCACAGTTTGTCTCAGGGAGGGAAGTAGGGGATTGGGTGAGCCTGGTGATGGGTATTAAGGAAGGCACTTATTGCACAGAGCACTGGGTGTGGTGCATGAACAACGAATCTTGGAACACTGAAAAAAATTAAAAATTAAATTAAAAAAAAAAAAAAAAGAGGAAGTAAATAAGGACCTGGAAAGTAAAGGGGCAGGTAAAGAGGCAGACTGTGAGTCAAAGAAAATGTATAGCTGAAACTCGTTAAGTTACATAGGATATAATAACAAAAGGAAGAGTAAAAACTGGCAAAATTAAAAAGCTGAATTTGTAGTCTGTGTTCCCCTACACATGCACCCAAGTTTTTTCCTAAATAAACATACAATTGTCAACAGACTGTTCACCGGTTTATTTAGCTTTATTTGAAAAGCACCAGCACCACCTGGTGACAATATTTCAGATTGCTCTTCCCTAACAGTCCTGATTCCTTCTTTCAGTTGTTTTTTTTTTGAAAAAATTTCACACATACATCAAAGTTGAAAGAATACTAAAGTAAACACCCTTATACTATCACCTATATTTACCAAAAGTTAATGTTTTGCTACACTGGCTTTATCTTTTTCTATATGTGGTCATATACTAAACCATTTGAAAATAAATTATAGACACAAAAACACTTAAGCTCCAAAATTTTCTGCATCAATCTCCTAAGAAAAGGATATCCTCTACATAAACACAGCATCGTCACCTGAACTGAAAAATCAACAACAATTTTACATCATCATATAAAACGCTATATATGTTCAAATTTTCCCAGTTTTCATAAAGATGTATGTTTTTTATCCAAGATCTAATCAAGATTTATACTTCACAATTGGTTGTTGTTTCTAAGGTCTCTTTTAATCTAGAACAATAGAACAATTTTCGCTACCTTTTTTCCCCCACTTCTCATGACATTGCCACTTTGTAAACATCCAGACCGGTTAACTTAGAGAATGTCCCATATTCTGAATTTGCCTGATTATTATCCCCATGATTAGGTTCATAGTAAACATTTTGGCAAGAATAATTCATAGGTGACTCTAGTTTAATTGCGCCTCTTCAGGAAAAGTTAATGTCAGCTTGTTCTACTACTGGTGTCATGAAGTTTGATCACTTGGTTAAAGTCGTGACTGCAAAATTTACCCCCTATAATTAATGTCATGTGGAGTGTTACTTTGAGACCATGTGAATATCTTCACCCCAACAAATCTTTACACAAAGGTTTTGACATACATTGACACTCCTTACCTATGCCAGTTATTACACTGGAAATTGCAAAATAATGATTTTCTATATCATTCTTTTAACATTAGTTATTAAAGAGAAACAAAAATAAATTAACCTACCTACAAATCAAACTGATAAGAAAAGGGAAAACAATGATTCAAGCAGATTTTGACCAAGAATTCTGTACATCTTTAGTGAGCTATATTTCAACGACATAAAGAACAGAAAATGAAATTTTAAACTTTACTTAGTGGTACATTATCAATAATCCTATAGGTATCATAATTCTGAAACTTTCCATTTAATTATAGAATAAAATAAATAAGCAGACATAGTCATAAAATTAGGACCCAGGATTTCACTGTAAAAGCAAAAAAAAATACATATATAAAAATCAGGTGAGGAAAAAATGCTATAATGTTACATTTAAATTAGAATTATCAATACTAACCATGATTTAAGAAAAAAAATTATTTCTTAGTTAAACAAAGATACTGCAGTAGCAACAGCATAGCTAGCTCCCAGATCTTGGTTTCTCATATGCTTACTAGCCATTTTTATGTATCTCCTTTGTGAAATGTCTGCTCAAATCTTCTACCTATTTTTATTGGATTGATGGAGTGAGTGGAAGGACTTTTTGTATTCTAGGTAAGAGTTCATTATCAGATCTATGTTTGTGAATATTTTCTCTCACTATATTATTTCTTTTCTTAACAGTTTTTTGTTTTGTTTTATTTTAGGGTTTCCTTGTGTGTACAGGGATGGAGGGAGGAGCAGAGGGTTAAGGAGAGGGAGAATCCCAAGCAGCCTCCACACCCAATGCAGAGCCCAATGTGGAACTCAAAACTCATAACCCTGAGATCATGACCTGAGCCAGAATCAAGAGCTGGACACTTAACCAACTGAGCCACCCAGGCACCACTTAATAGTGGGTTTTTTTGATGAATAATTTTTAATTATGGTGACGTCTAATTTACCCTTTTTTTCTTTTATGGTTATTGCCTTTTTGTGTTCTGCCCAAAAAACTTTTGCCTACTCACAAATCACAGATACTCTTCTCAGATCTTTATAGCTTTAGTTTTAAGAATTTTTTTCAACTTAAGTCATTTGAGTTTCAAAAAAATCTTTATAGCTTTACTTTTTATGTATTAGTCTATGATCTAACTAAAAATTTTTTTATGATATGAAGTAAGCATGAAGGTTAATTTTTCTATATGGGTATCCAGTTATTCCAAAATCACTTGTTAAAAAGATTTCCCTTTACCTATCAAATGACTTTGGCATCTTTGTAAAATCAAATACCTGTATAATTGTGAGTCTAATTCTCTCTCTTCTGTCCTCTGACTTACATGTCAATTCTTATGCTAGTACCATACAGCTTTGATTACTATAGCTTTATAGTAGTCTTGAAATAAGTAGTTAGGTCTTTCAACTTTGCTCTTTTTCAAGATGCTTCAAATATTATAGATCCTTTGCATTTCCAAGTAAATTTTAGAAAAAGGTTGTCAATTTCTATCAAAAGCATGGTGGAACTGTGGCTAGATTGTGCTGAATCTACAATTAGTTTGAGAAGAACTAACATTTGAGTCAGTTCAATATTAAATCCATGAACATGGTATGTATTTCCTTATAAAGTAATCCTTTTTTCTCAGCAAGATTTCATAGTTTTCAATGAAAATATCTTGCATTTCTTTTATTAAACTTATTCCTAAGTATTTGAACTTTTTTGATGCTATTGTGAGTGAAATTTACTTATTTTATTTTCTAGTAGTTTAGGATAATATACGAAAATAGCGTATTAACCTTATATCCTGAAATTTTCTAGTAGGTATTTTGTAGATGTCTTAAAATTTTCTCTGTAACACCTGCCCAAAAAACAGGACAAAAAACAAAGCAAAAACTAAAACAGGTTTTCTCTTCTAATCTTTATGCCTTTCATTACTTTTTCTCATCTTATTGAAAGGGCTAAGATCTTAAAGACAATGAGTATAAATAAAGAGAATGGGTATTCGTGCCTAATTCTTAATCTTTGGGGAAGCATTCAATATTTCACCATTATGTAGTTTTTCATATATGCCATTTTCACATATTCCACTTATTAGATCGAGGAAGTTCTCTTCAAGTTTCTGAGAGTTTTTAACAGCAAATGAATAAAGTTTATCAAATGCTTTTTCTGTATCTATTGAAATGACAATATAGGGGTTTTTTTCCTTTTTCTGTTAATATGGTGACTTACTTTAATTGATTTTCAAATATAAAGCAACCTTTTAATCCCGGGAATAAAACTGACTTGTCACCCAATATTATCCTTTTTATGTATCACTGGATTTGATTCACTAATAGTTGATTATGGATATTTGTGTTAAGATTATTGGGGATGCTGATCTGTAATTTTCTTTTCTTATAAGGTCTCTGTTAGGTGTTGTATTGGGTTGTGCTGGCCTCTTAAAATGAATGGGAAAGTAGTAGTTCCTCTATTTTTTGAAGGAGTTTGTTGGAATCGGCTTTATATTTATATGCTGCATAGAATTAAACAATAAAACCACCTGGACTTGGGAGTTTTTGTTATGGGAAGGTTTTTAACAATGAATCCACTTTTTAATGGAAATAGGATTATTTAATCATGTGTCAATTTAAGTTTTCTTTTGTCCATTTTAGCCAAGATGTCAAATGCATTGCTTTAAAGTTGTTCGAAACATTCTCTTATTATCCTGTTACTTTCTTTAGAGTTTCAGTGATCACTCATCTTTACTTCCTAATAATACTGGTTATTTTGGTCTATTTTTCTTAATCAGTCTGGATAGGAGCCCATCGGCTTTGCTGATCTTTCCAAAGAATAAACTTTAGGATTTATGAAATTTCTGTATTGTTTTTCCGTTTTCACCTTTCATTGATTCCTACTTCAATCTTTCTTTTTCTTTTTTTCTACTTATTTTGGGTTTACTTTGCTCTACTTTCTCTGGCTTCTTAAAGATTTTATTTATTTATTTATTTTTTATTTGACAGACAGAGATCACAAGTAGGCAGAGAGGCAGGAGGAAGCAGGCTCCCCGCTGAGCAGAGAGCCCGATGTGGGGCTCGATCGCAGGACCCTGAGATCATGACCTGAGCCAAAGGCAGAGGCTTTAACCTACTGAGCCACCCAGGCACCCCCTTTCTCTGGCTTCTTAAGATAAAATCTTAGGTTCCCGAGTTTAGACCTTTCTTCTTTTCCAAAATAAACCTTTAAAGCTGTAAATCCTCTAGCTGCATCCCCCAATTTTTTATATATTTCATTTTCATTATCATTTACTTTTAAATATTTTCTAATTTCCCTTGGAATTTTTCCTTTGACCCACAGGCAATTTCAAAATATATTAAATTGCAAAGTAACTGGATTATTCCATATATCATATTGTTCTTTAATATAATTGCTTTCTTGTCAAAAAATATCTTCTGTGAAATTTCAATACTTGGGAGATTTTTTTTTTAAGATTTTATTTATTTATTTGACAGGGAGAGAGATCACAAGTAGCCAGAGAGGCAGGCAGAGTGAGAGTGGGGAAGCAGGCTCTCTGCTGAGCAGAGAGCCCGATGTGGGGCTCGATCCCAGGACCCTGAGATCATGACCTGAGCCAAAGGCAGAGGCTTAACCCACTGAGCCACCCAGACGCCCTTTGGGAGATTTTTTGACTTGTTTTATGACCCAGCACACATTGCAGTCTGGTAAACTTAGCAATGTCCACGTGAAAAGACTGTGTGTTCTTCAGTTGTTTAGTGAATTGTTCCACTAATATCAGTTAGGTAAATGTGGTTAATAGGTGTTATTCAAATCTTTTATGTCTTCCCTGATTTAAAAAAATCTATCAATTATTGACAAAAAGGTATTAAAATCTCCAACTATTATTGAGGAGCTATCTATATTATAATTATATATATATATATAATTATATATTAATTCCATCAATTATTTCATGGTTTGAAGTCCTGTTGTTACACACATATACAATTGTGATTCTTATGTCTTTCTGATAAATTACTTTTTGTATGATTATAACATATCTCTCTTTATTGCAGTACTATCTCCGAGTAATACTTTTCCTTGAGTCTACTTTACCAATATTAATATAGCACTCCAGATTTTTGTTTACTTATTGCATCATGTATCTTTTTCTATTTTTATTTTCAAAAACATTGTATGTGCCATATGTGCATGTATGATATTCATCTATAAATATATATGGCATGCCAAATATACATATATATATTTATATTTATGTTTTTATTTATTTATTTATTTATTTTCCTCCTCTCTTGAAGATAGCACATAGTTGGGTCTAACTTTTTTATACAATTTGAAAATCTCTGCATTTGTTGGAGTGTTTCTAGGAGTCTTCTTATAATTACTGGATGTGATTAATGACATGCTTTAAGTCTACCATTTTATTACTTTGCTTTCTGCCTATGTTCCCTGTTCTTTGCTCCCCTAATCCTCCTTTTGTCTGTTTTTGAATGAACTACTGTAAAAACACAGAAAATCATTTTATCTGCTCCCTTTTACTTATACCACTTTCCATGAAACTTTTAATGGTCACTACAGAGATTTCAATATACATTCTTAACTTTTCTCACTCTACTTAACATCAACACTGACCACTTCACATAAAATGTGGTAACTATACAATCTATGGATTGCCTTTTTTTTTAACAAAATTTTTTTAATTTTCAAAAAGTCCAAACTGCCTATTTTTTTCTTGGTGTCATATATAAGAAATCATTGCTGAATCTAATGTTGGGAATTTTATCCTGTTTTCTTCTAAAAGTTTTATAGTTTTAGTTCTTATATTTGTGCCCTTGATCCATTTTAAGTTAATTTTTGTACATGGTGTTAGGTGAGGGTCCACTTCATTCTTTTGCATGTGGATATCCCGTTTCCCAGCATTAATTGTTAGTTCTAACAATACTTTTGTGGACCACTCAGGATTTCCTATACATAAGAGCCTTTCATCTATAAACATAAATAATTTTATTTCTTCTTTTGCCTGATATGGATGTCTTTTATTTATCTTTCTTGCCTAATTCCTCTGGCTAGAACTCCTAGTACTTGAACAGAAGTGGTTAAAGTGAACATCCTTGCCCTGTTCTAATGTTAAAGGAAGTTTTCAGTTTTAACTTCAATAACATGCAAAAGCTCTCCTCCTTTACAACTTTATCCTCACATCTTTCAGTTGTTAATGTCACAAAATGTTATCTTTATACACTGATTTGATAATTATCTAATATAATCTAGTATAATCTAATAATCTTTCAAATGCATTAATTTCTTAAATCATATAGAAAAATATGTGGAGTTACAAATCAAAGTTGTAATAATACTAGCTTTTAAACTACTATTTTTTAAATGTATTAGTCTCTTCAATCATGTAAAAAAACAAAAAGTAGAGTTACAAACCATTGTTACAATATACTAGTTTTTTAAAAATTTCTCAGGTATTTAGCTTTACTGAGATCTTTATTTCTCCATATGGCTTCAATTTACTATCTAGTAACCTTTCATTAAAACTTGCAGTATTTCCATTAGCATATATTGCAGGGGAGGCCTACTGGTAACAAATCCCCTCAGCTTTTGTTTATCTGCTAATGTTTTAATTTCTCCCTCACTTTTGAAGGGCAGTTTTGCTAGATAAAAAATTCTTGGTTGATGGGGTTTTTGTTTGTTTGGATTTTTTGTTTGTTTATCACATTGAATATGTCATCTCACTGTCTTCTGGCATGGCCTCCAAAGTCAACCAATAACTCACCAATTCACCAATAATAATTGCTGAAGGCAAGATCCACATTAATGCTATAATTCTAGAGCAACATTTTAAGGAGAAACAGAATATGTCCATAACCTTGAAATATCTACCCCAAAATGTTTATTAAGAATTATGCTACTTTTTAACATATGTCCAAGAATTCTTTGATATTTCTCCTACCAAGGTGTGGAACTTAATTCCACTTCTCAAATGTTAGATCTAGTGACTTATTTCTATTGAATAGAATACAGAAAGGGAAAAATATTAACTTTACGGCAGAGAAACCTGATCAAGCATTGCCTTAACCAAATATTCAAGGTTAATGTAACCAATAATAAGTCATATTGGTATCATGTGCCCCTAAAATGATAAGAACACTTTGCTTCTATATTATTCTTCCCTCTAACTCATAATACTTGACTAATAATGACAAAATTGTATTAAAATGTACCCATGGCATTTTAATTTATGGAGGTGAATAAGTGATGATATGGAGAGACTTTATATCCTTGAAAGAATTTATTACTTACAATTCCCAAGAGAAAGGGATATGCCATGCCAAGCAGGACCACAGAGGGAAGCACCAAATTTGGTCAGGAGGGAGAAGGAGAAGTAGGAGTGAGGGGGAGCACGGCCTAAAACTATTGTATTTTCCATGGAACAGGCAAGACAGGAGAGGAGAAACAGCTTAGGACTGGTTACTTCAAATAACATCAACTGACTCTGAGCCAGAGTAGTATGGTACCTGGGCCTGGGTGACTTAAAGTGGAGGAAATATTGGTTTAGTATGTGAGAGTTAGATAAAGACCGTGGTTGAGAGTACAGACCAGAATTGGTTGGAGGGTTTATAATATGATTTCCATGTAGCTGTGAATGCTAGGTCATAGGGGTGATGCAAAGAACTCCGGCTGTTAGTCTGGCCCTGTCATCTATGGATACAAAATAAATGAATACATGACCTAAGAAAACACAGAACAAAAGACATTACATAAACTCATATTGAGGAATAGTCTATAGAATAACTTGAGCAGTACTCTTCAAAACTATCTAAGTCATGAAAAACACCTAGAAACTGTCTCATATTGGAGGAGACTAGCTACATAGAATGGTATGGTGTCCAAAATTTGATCTTGGAACAAAAAAGAGAAGCAGTGGGAAAAGTCAAAGAAAATTTCTACCTTAGTAACAATATCATCCTAATAGGAATTTCTTAAATAAAGGTACAATGGTTATATAAGATATAAACCTAAGTTAAGGGTGTATGGAAACTTTATTCAATCTTAACAATACTTCTATAAGTTTAAAATTCATTCAAAATAAAAAATTTAGGGAGGAGTCAAGATGGTGGAGGAGTAGCAGGCTGAGAAGACATCGGGTAGCAGGAGATCAGCTAGATAGTTTATCAAATCATTCCGAACACCTAAAAATCCAACAGGAGATCAAAGAGAAGAAGAGCAGCGATACTAGAAACAGAAAATCGACCACTTTCTGAAAGGTAAGACCTGTGGAGAAGTGAGTCCAAAGCAATGGGAAGATAGACCGCGGGGGGAGGGACCACCTCCCAGCAGGCAGTGGAGCAATGGGGCACAAAATCAGAACTTTTAAAAGTCTGCTCCACTGATGGACATTGCTCCAGAGGCTAAGCTGGGGTGAAGCCCACATGGGGACAGCGTGATCTTAGGTCCCATGGGGTCACAAAGGATCAGGGATGTCTGAGTGTCGGAGAGCTCACAGGTATTAGAGTGAGAAAGGTGGCTACAGAGACGGAGCCGAGGAGTGAGTTCTCAATTCGGGGTTACCTTAAACTGTGATCCATGGCACAATCATGCCACTGCTCTTTAAGCAGGGACCCCACAGATGGAAGATCCAGGGAGACCCCCCTGGAAGAGTGGCAGGGATCTGTTGGGATTGGAGACTATAGGTGGGGCTGTATGCCAGAGACAGAGATGCTTGGTCACAGGCTGGGTGAGCTCAGAGTGCAGCCAAAGGCTAGGGAGACGGGAGTGATTGAGAGCTTTTCTCTGAGGGTGCACTGAGGAGTAAGGCCGAGAGCTCTCGGCTCCTCCGGCCAGAGACTGGGAGGCTGACATTTTCATTCCTGTCCTCCAGAGCTCTACAGAAAGCATTCAGGGAACAAAAGCTCCCAAGAGCACCCTAGCAAATACTTAGGCCAGCCCCTGGAAAGGGCAGTACAATTCCGACTCGGGAATAGACACTTAAGAATCACGACAACAGGCCCCTCCCCTAGAAGATCAGCAAGAAATCCAGCCAAGACCAAGTTCACTTATCAAGAAGAACAGCAGAATTCCAGAGGAGGAGAAAGCAAAGCACAGAATTCCTGGCTTCCTCCCCACAATTGTTTAGTCTTGCTAAGTTAATTATTGTTTTTAATTTTATTTTTTTCTTATTCTAATTTTTTAACCTTTTACTCTTTCCTCTTTTAAAGTTTTTTAACTAGTTTATCTTAACAATACCTTTCATTAAAAAAATCTTTTTGAACCTTCATTATTATAGTCATATTTTATCCTTCATTGTATCTAACTTTATTTTTTGTATACACGGGGTTTTTTTCTAAAAAATTTGGGATACAACTTCTTCTAATAGATCAAAATACACCCTGATTCTAGCACAGGGCTTTGTTCTAGTCTCCAGCCTGGGCAAATTCTCTCCACTTTCTTTTTCTTTCTTTTCCCAACCAACTTATCTTATCAACTCCTTTATAGAATTTTTTAAAAATTTTCATCTTTATACTCATATTCCATCCCTACATCATGTTTACTCTTGTGTGTGTGTGTGTGTGTGTGTGTGTGTGTGTATTTTACTTTCTTTAAAATTTTGGGAGGTAGCTTCTTCTACGAGACCAAAATACTCCCAAAATTAAGTGGGTGGCTCTGTTCTACTCACCAGTCTAATATATATATTTTCCTTTTTCGTTAAAAAAATTTTTTTTAACTTTTTTTATGCCCTTTCTTCCCCCTATGATTTTGGGTCTCTTCTGATTTGGTTAAATCACATTTTCCTAGGGTCTTTCCCACCCTTTTAGTATTTTATTTTCTCCTTCATATATTCTTATCTGGATATAATGACAAGGTGGAAAAACTCAACACACACAAAATAAAGAACAAGAGACACTACTGATGGCTAGGGACCTAATCAATAAGGACATTCATAATATGTCAGATCTAGAGTTCAGAATGACAATTCTCAAGATGCTAGCTGGGCTTGAAAAAGACATGGAAGATATTAGAGAAACCCTGTCTGGATAAATAAAAGGCCTTTCTGGAGAAATAAAAGAACTAAAATCTAACCAAGCTGAAATAAAAAAAGCTATTAATGAGGTACAATAAAAAATGGAGGCTCTTACTGCTAGGATAAAAGAGACAGAAGAAAGAATTAGTGACATAGAAGACCAAATGACAGAGAATAAAGAAGCTGAGCAAAAAAGAGACAAACAACTACTGGACCACGAAGGGGAGAATTCGAGAGATAAGTGATACCATAAGATGAAACAACATTAGAATAACTGGGATTCCACAAGAAGAAGAAAGAGAGAGAGGGGTCAAAGGTATATTGGAGTAAATTATGGTAGAGTATTTCCCTAATACAGTAAAGGGAACAAGCATCAAATTCCAGGAGGTGCAGAGAACCCTCCTCAGAATCAATCAGAATAGGTCCATACCCTGTCATCTAACAGTAAAACTACAAATCTTAGTGACAAAGAGAAAATCCTGAAAGCAGCCTGGGACAAGAAGTCTGTAACATACAACAGTAAAAATATTATACTGGCAACAGACCTAACCACAGAGACCTGGCAGGCCAGAAAGAACTGGCATGATATATTCAGAGCACTAAATGAGAAAAACATGCAGCGAAGAATACTATATCCAGCTAGGCTACCACTGAAAATAGAAGGAGGGATAAAAAGCTTCCAGGACAAACAAAAACTAAAAGAATTTGTAAACACCAAACGAGGTATACAGGAAATACTGAAAGGGGTCCTCTAAGCAAAGAGAGAGCTAAAAGTAGTAGACCAGAAAGGAACAGAGGTACTATACAGTAACATCACCTTACAAGCAATACAATGACACTAAATTCATATCTCTCAATAGTTATCCTGAATGTAAATGGGCTAAAAGCCCCAATCAAAAGACACATGGTATCAGAATGGATAAAAAAAAAATCCATCAATATTCTGTCTAAAAGAAACTCATTTTAGACCCCAAAGACACCTCCAGATTTAAGATGACGGGGTGGAAAACAATTTACCATACTAATGGACATCAAAAGAAAGCTGGGGTGGCAATCCTTATATCAGATATATCAGAGTTTAAGCCGAAGACTATAATAAGAGATGAGGAATGACACTATATCATACACAACAGGTCTGTCCAACAAAAATATCTAATAATTTTAAATATCTATGCCCCTAACATGGGAGCAGCTAACTATATAAAACCAATTAATAACAAAATCAAACAAACACATCGACAATAATACGATAATAGTAGGGGACTTTAACACCCCCCTCACTGAAATAGACAGATCATCCAAGCAAAAGATCAACAAGGAAATAAAGGCCTTAAGTGACACACTGGACCAGATGGACATCACAGATATATTCAGATTATTTCATCCCGAAGCAACAGAATACACATTCTTCTCTAGTGTACATGGAACACTCTTCAGAATAGATCACATCCTGGGTCACAAATCAGGTCTCAACCAGTATCAAAAGACAGGGATCATTCCCTGCCTATTTTCAGACCACAATGTTCTGAAGCTAGAACTCAATCACAAGAGGAAAGTTGGAAAGAACCCAAATACATGGAGGCTAACGAGCATCCTTCTAAAGAATGAATGGGTCAACCAGGAAACTAAAGAAGAATTTTAAAAATTCATGGAAACAAATGAAAATGAAAACATAATGATTCAAATCTTTGGGACACAGCAAGAAAGTGTATAGCAACACAAGCCTTTCTCAAGAAAGAAGAAAGGAAGATCTCAAATACACAACCTAACCCTACTACACCTAAAGGTGCTGGAGAAAGAACAGCAAAG
Organism: Mustela putorius furo; assembly: GCF_011764305.1. Lineage (NCBI taxonomy): Eukaryota > Metazoa > Chordata > Mammalia > Carnivora > Mustelidae > Mustela > Mustela putorius. The sequence goes on along the minus strand of NW_025421987.1, from coordinate 73,304,123 downwards.
AAAGCCTAAACCCAGCAGGAGAAGAGAAATAATAAAGATCAGAGCAGAAATCAATGAAATAGAAACTGAAAGAATGGTAGAACAAATCAACAAAACCAGGAGCTGGTTTTTTGAAAGAATTAATAAGATTGATACACCCCTGGTCAGACTTATCAAAAAGAAAAGAGAAAGGAGGGGCGCCTGAGTGCTCAGTGGGTTAAAGCCTCTGCCTTCGGCTCGGGTCATAATCTTAGGGTCCTGGGATCGAGCCCCACATCGGGCTCTCTGCTCAGCAGGGAGCCTGCTTCCTCCTCCCCTCTCTGCCTGCCTCTCTACCTACTTGTGATCTCTGTCTGTCAAATAAATAAATAAATAAAATCTTAAAAAATGAAAGAAAGAAAGAAAGAAAGAAAGAAAAGAGAAAGGACCCAAATAAATAAAATCATGAATGGAAGCAGAGCGATCACAACCAACACCAAAGAAATACGAACAATTATAAGAACATACTATGAGCAACCATACGCCAGCAAATTTGACAATCTGGAAGAAATGGATACATTCCCAGAGACACATAAACTACCACAACTGAACCAGGAAGAAATAGAAAACCTGAACAGACCCATAACCAGTAAAGAGACTGAAGCAGTCACCAAAAATCTCCCAACAAACAAGAGCCCAGGGCTAGATGGCTTCCCAGGGGAATTTTACCAAACATCTAAAGAAGAACTAATTCCTATTCTCCAGAAACTGTTCCAAAAAACAGAAATGGAAGGAAAACTTCCAAACCCATTTTATGAGGCCAGCATTACCTTGATCCCAAAACCAGACAAAGACCCCATCAAAAAAGAAGATGACAGACCATTATCCTCGATGAACAGAGATGCAGAAATTCTCACAAAATACTAGTCAATAGGATCCAACAGTACATTAAAAGGATTATCCACCACGACCAAGTGGGATTTATTCCTTGGCTGCAAGCTTGGTTCAACATCCACAAATCAATCAATTTGATACAATACCTTAAAAAAAGAAAAAACAAGAACCATATGATACTCTAAATAGATGCTGAAAAAGCATTTGACAAAGTACAGCATCCTTTCTTGATCAAAACTCTTCACAGTGTAAGGAAAGAGGGTACATACCTCAGTATCATCAAAGCCATCTATGAAAAACCCACAGCAAATATCATTCTCAATGGGAAAAAGCTGAGAGCTTTTCTGCTAAGGTCAGGAACATGGAAGGGATGTTCGCTATCACCACTGCTATTCAACATAGTACTAGAAGTACTAGCCTCAGCAATCAGACAACAAAAAGAAATTAAAGGTATGCAATTTGGCAAAGAAGTAGTCTAACTCGCACTCTTTGCAGATGATATGATACTTTATGTGGAAAACCCAAAAGACTCCACTCCAAATCTGCTAGAACTTGTACAGGAATTCAGTAAAGTGTCAGGATATAAAATCAATGCACAAAAATCAGTTGCACTTCTATACACCAACAACAAGACAGAAGAAAGAGAAATTAAGGAGTGAATCCCATTTACAATTGCACCCAAAACCATAAGATACCTAGGAATAAACCTAACCAAAGAGGCAAAGAATCTGTACTCAGAAAACTATAAAGTACTCATGAAAGAAATTGAGGAAGACATTCCATGCTCATGGATTGGAAGAACAAATATTGTAAAAATATCTAAGCTACTTAAAGCAATCTACACATTTAACTCAATCCCTATCAAAATACCATCAATATTTTTCAAAGAAATGGAACATTAAATAATCCTAAAATTTATATGGAATCAAGAAAGACCCCAAATAGCCAGAGAAATGTTGAAAAAGAAAACCAAAGTTGGTGGCATCACAATTCCAGATTCTAAGCTCTAGTACAAAGCTGTAATCATCAAGACAGTATGGTACTGGCACAAAAACAGACATATAGATCAACGAAACAGGAGAGCCCAGAAATGGACCCCCAACTCTATGGTCAACTAATCTTTGACAAAGCAGGAAAGAATGTCTAATGGAAAAAAAAGACAGTCTCTTCAAAAAATGGTGTTGGGAAAATTGGACAGCCACATGCTGAAGAATGAAACTGGACCATATTCTTATACCACACACAAAATAGACTCAAAATGGATGAAAGACTTCAATGTGAGACAGGAATCCATCAAAATCCTTGAGGAGAACACAGGCAGCAACCTCTTTGACCTTGGCTGCAGCAACTTCTTCCTATAAACATCACCAAAGGCAAGGAAAGGCAAAAATGAACTACTGGAACTTCATCAAGATCAAAAGCTTTTGCACAGCAAATGAAACAGTTAACAAAAACCAAAAAACAGCTGACAGAATGAGAGAAGATATTTGCAAATGACATGTCAAATAAAGCACTAGGATCCAAAATCTATAAAGAACTTCTCAAATTCAACACCCAAAGAACAAATAATCCATTCAAGAAATGGACAGAGGACATGAACAGACATTTCTGCAAAGAAGACATCCAGATGGCCAAAAGACACATGAAAAAGTGCTCCACATCACTTGGCATCAGGAAAATACAAATCAAAACCACAATGAGATGCCACCTCACACCAGTCAGAATGGCTAAAATTAACAAGTCAGGAAATGATAGATGTTGGCGAGGATTTGGAGAAAAGGGAACCCTCCTATGTTGTCAGTGGGAATGGAAGCTGGTGCAGCCACTCTGGATAACAGTATGGAGGTTCCTCAAAAAGTTGAAAATTGAGCTACCCTATGACCCAGCAATTACACTACTAAGTATTTACCCTAAAGATACAAATGTAGTGATCCGAAGGGGTATGTGCACCCCAATGTTTATAGCAGCAATGTTCATAATAGCAAAATTATGGAAAGAACGTAGATGTCCATCAACAGATGAATGGATAAAAAAGATGTGGTGTATGTATATACAATGAAATACTGTGCAGCCATTAAGAGAAATGAAATATTGCCATTTACACAACATGGACGGAACTAGAGGGTATTACACTAAGCAAAATAAGTCAATCAGAGAGAGACAATTATCGTACGATCTCTCTGATATGAGGAATTTGAGAGGTAGGGGGTCATGGGGGGGTGGGGAGGGGAATGAAACAAGATGGGATCAGGAGGAAGAAAAACCACAAGAGACTCGTAGTCTCATGAAACAAACTGAGGGTTGCTGGGGGGTAGGGGGGTTAGGGGTAGGGTGGCTAGGTTATGGACATTGGGGAAGGTATGTGCTATGGTGAATGCTGTGAAATGTGTAAGCCTGATGAAACCTGTACTCCTGGGGCAAATAATATGTTATATGTTAATTTTAAAAATGTAAGAAAAAATAACCATATAAAACTTAAATTTTATATAAATGTAAACTATATAAAATGTAAATGTAAAATGTAAACTATATAAAATGTAAATATATATAAAATGTATTTTACATAAATATATAAAATATAAATATATAAAATGTACTATATAAAATGTAAATATGTAACATATATTTATGTTAATAAAATGTTTTTAAAATAACTATGTAAAATGTAAATATATATATGGTCATAATTGGTTATAATACCACTATCTTTTTTTATTATGTATATGATCTATGATGGTATCCTTTCTTTCATTCCTGACACTGGTCATTTGCATATCCCTTTTATTTTTTTTAATTTACCAGTCTAGCAAGGTTTTTATCAATTTAACTAATGTTTTCAATAACAAACATTCAGCATTGGCTATTTCCTCTGTTTTTTAAATACCTCATTGATAGCAAGCTTATATTTTTATTTTCCTTCATTCTACTTACTCTAGATCATGGGTTTGCAAACTACATCCCATAGGACAAATCTAGCCCAATTCTTGTTTTTGTAAGTAAAATTTTATTGAAATAAAGTCATACTTGTGAGTAGCTACAATAGACCATGTATGACCTGTATAATCCAAAGTATTTATTACCTGGCCTTTAACTGGAAAAGTTTACAGACCTCTGCTATAGATTTACTTTGACATTCTTCCACTAGCATAAGGTAGAAATCTAGGCCATTGATTTAAATTTTTTCTCCTTTTCTAAAATAAACACTTAAAGCTATCACTTTTTTCTCTAAAGGTGTAAATTTTAATCTATCATATTTTTGTTATTCAATTTAAAATATTTTTCTCATCTTCTTTGTTTTTGCTACTTTAATCTACAGGTTACATGCAAATGTCTTAATTTCTAAATGTTTTCAGTTTTTAATGAAAACTGATTTCCAATTTAATTCCACTGAGGTGAGCCAATGGTTTCTGATAATTCATCAAACATATTTTGGATGCGGATCAACATGCACTTGAATTTAATGTATTCTACCAGTTTTAAGTTTAGCACTCTGAAAACGTCCATTAAAGATGGATTATGATCTTAAGTTACACCACATTCTCTTTTTTTTAAGATTTTATTTGTTTATTTGACACACAGAGAGAAAGAACGAGAGCGTGCACAAGTAAACCGAGTGGCAGGCAGAGGAAAAGGTAGAAGGAGTCTCCCCAGTGATCAGGAAGCCTGACACGGGGCTCAATCCCAGGACCTTAGGAACATGACCTGAGCTGAAGGCAGCCACTTTACCAACTGAGATACCCAGGCACTCCAAGTTATACCACATTCTTAATGATGCTGTGTCTGTTGAGAGAAGTATTTTAAAATACCCAACTATGACAGTAGACTAGGCTATGTATTTAGTTCTGTCAATTATTGCTTCATGTATATGAATATACACACACATATATATATATAATATATAAATATACACTTAAATTAGATTTTCCTAGTGATTTGATCATTTTATTATTATGCAATATCTCTTTTCCTTTGGTAATACTCTTGTCTTGAGGTCTACATTATCTGTTATTGGTAAAGCCACTCTAGCATTTTAATGCTTTCTGTTTGATTGACATCTTTTAAAAAATCCCTTTATTTTCAACCTATATGTATATTTATTTTTAAAATGCATCTGCTAGAGGGCATATAGTTGGGTATGAGATTCTCCAGTCTGATAATCTCTGCCTTTTAATTGGAATGTTTAATCCATTTTTTAATTGGAATGTTTAATCCACTTATATTTATGTAATTTTTGGTATGGTTAAAATAAATCTCTTTATTTGTTCCTATTTGCCCCCATCTAATTCTTTTGAAATTGATGACATATGTTTACTCTAATATATTCAAATTACCATTTCAACATGTAACCAATATAAGACATTATTAGATGTTTTACCTTCTTTTTTTTAACTTTATTGAGGTATAATTGACAAATTATAAAAAAAATTAAAGGCAACATCATGATGATATGATATACATACACACCATTCTGAAATGATTCCTCCCATCTAATTAATTAACATATCCATCATTTTGCAAGCTTGGGTTTTTCGGGGTTTTTCTTTTGGTGAGAGCATTTAAGTTCTACTCTCATACAATATAGTTTTATAAACTGTAATCACCATGTTACACATTAGATCCTTAGACCTTTTTTATTGTATAGATGAAAGTTTATACCCTTTTACTAACTTCTCCCCATTTCCCCACCTCCCCATTCCCTGGCAATAATATTCTACTCTGTTTCTATGAGTTTGACTTTTTTTGATTCCACACATAATAGAATCTAAATGCAGCATTTGTCTTTTTCCATTTGGCTTATGTCACTTAGAATACTGTCCTCAAGGTCCATCTGTGTGTTGCAAATGGAAATTGTTTGGGGTCTTCTGTTCAAATCTTTAATCCATTTTGAGTTAATTTTCTGTGTGGTGTAAGATAAGGGCTCAGTTTCATTTTTTCCATGTGGCTACCCAGTTTTTCCAATACCACTTGTTGAAAAGATTATCTTTTACCCATTGAATATTCATGCCTCCTTTGTTCTAAATTAATTGGCCATACAGATATGGGTTTATTTCTGGCTCCTTCTCTAGTCCATTGATTTTATGCCAATACTATACAGTTTTGATTATTAAAGCTTTGTAATATAGTTTGAAATCACAAAGTGTGGTGCCTCCAGCTTTGTTCTTGTCAAGAGTATTTTGGTTACTTGGGATGTTTTATGGTTCCCTGCAAATTTAAGGAGTTTCTCTTTATATGAAAAATGCCATTGGAATTTTGATAGGATTTGCCCTGAATCTGTAGATTGCTTTGGGTAGTATGGCATTTTAAAAATATTCAACCTTCCAAACCATGAACACAGAAAATACTTCCATTTATTGGTGTCTTCCTCAATTTCTTTAAACAACATTTTATAGTTATCAGTGTATAGGTCTTTCACCACTTTAGTTAAATTTATTGTTAAATATTTCATTCTTTTTTACACAATTATAAATGGATCATTTTTTTAACTTCTGATAGTTCATTGCTAGTTACAGAAACACATTGGTTCTTCTACATTAATTTTTTGTCCTGTACCTTTACTGAATTAATTTATTCTAATAGCTTTTTGGTAGAGACCTTAGGGTTTCTATACACAATATAATGTCACCTGCAGATAGAGATGATTTTACTTCTTTTCCAATATGAATGCCATTTATTACTTTTCTTACCTAATCTCTCTGGTTAGGACTTCCAATACTATGTGAATAAGGGTGGTGAGAGTGGGTATCTTTGTCTTGGTCCTGATTTTAGAGTCATAGCCTACAGCTTTTTACCATTAAGATATTAACTATGATGTCACAATTTTCTCATCTGTAAGTCTTTGTACTCCTAAACCCTTTGGCTAAAATGCCCTTTCCAAAGCCCTCCTCACTGCCAACTTTCTACTCATTTTTCTCATGTCAGATTAATATAGTCAGTCCTAGAGAAGCAGTCTTGAAATCTTTTAGACCTGTGATGTCCAATGAGATAGCCACCAGTCATAAATACCTACCAAGTTCTTAAAATACAGATAGCCTGAATTGAGATGTGCTCTACATAGGAGATTGAAGGCTCAGTTTACAAAATTATAAAATTATGTTATTTATAATTTTATATTGATTACATATGAGATATTTTGGATGTACTGGGTTAATTAAAATATATTATTGAAATTTATTTTTATCTTTTTTAACTTTTTTAATGTAGCTACAACAAAACTCAAAATTACATGTGGCTTACATTATATTTCAATTGGACACACCTAGACTAGATGAGGAGGAGACCCTTTTTTCAATACCCTGTAGTTTTTTGCTTTAGATGTATTTATTTTATGTGTTACGGTAAATTTTATCCTATAGTAGACTACAAACACCTAGTTGTTGAATATTTTTAAAATGCCATACTACCCAAAGCAATCTACAGATTCAGGGCAAATCCTATCAAAATTCCAATGGCATTTTTCATATAAAGAGAAACTCCTTAAATTTGCAGGGAACCATAAAACATCCCAAGTAACCAAAATACTCTTGACAAGAACAAAGCTGGAGGCACCACACTTTGTGATTTCAAACTATATTACAAAGCTTTAATAATCAAAACTGTATAGTATTGGCATAAAATCAATGGACTAGGGGCTGTCTTGTTAACATGGTGATTTCAGTGTAAGGGTACTAAAATAAAAAAGTGAATCCCCATTATTCATAGACCTCATATTTGTAAATTTTCCTGTGCATCCAATTTACTTGTAATCAGTACTAGCACTGCTTTCACAGTCATTTATGGACAAGTAGAGAACAGCAAAAGATAGAAGCCATTCAATGCATATTCTCCTAGCTGGGGCCAAATGAGGTGATGTACTGCCTTCTTATTACAGCTGTCAAATTAAACAAGTGTTTCTTTTCAGTCTATTAGTGCCACTTCTCACATTTTTGTAACTTCATTTGGTGACATGGCTATTTAAAATGGCCTTGGAGCATAGTGCTAAAATGCTGTGTAGTATTTTGTAGCACAAGAGACTGTGATGTGTCTTATAGAGAAAATACATGTGTTGGATAGGCTCCCGCGGGCGTAATTATAGTGCTGTTGGCTGTGTGTTCTTAAACTAAAACACACATAAAACAAGATTATGTATTGGTCAGTTGAAAATGTTATGACCAGAGGCTCACAGGAACCTAACTCTGCATTTCCCCTAGGAGCAATGGTTCAGTATTTGCTGATTCAGTGTTCCAGCAACTTCACTAGAATTTACCACATTTGCTGAATGAATGAAGCCAGATCATTTGATTCCAAATCCAAATCTTATGCAGATGCAGTAATGGTATTAGTTAAAGCAGTGACTGTGGAGCCAAACTGCCTAGAGTTCAATCCTGGCTCTCTGATTTGCTAACTGTGTGATTGTAGGCAAATTACTTTTCTCTGCTTTTTTCTCACACTTAAAAATGTACATAAAACAGTAGTTGTTAATGGTTGTCAGAGGCTGGGTGTGGGCAGAGGGGACTGACCACAAGGAGGCAGGAGGAAACTTTTGGAATGAGGCAAATATTGTTTATCTTGATTATAGTGATAGTTACATAACTGTCTATGTTTTTCAAAACTCACAGAGCTAAGAAGGGTAAATTGTACTTTGTATGAATTATAACTTACTAAACCCGAGGTTTATTTTTTTTTAAGATTTTATTTATTTATTTATTTGACAGAGAGAAATCACAAGTAGATGGAGAGGCAGGCAGAGAGAGAGAGGGAGGGAAGCAGGCTCCCTGCCGAGCAGAGAGCCCGATGCGGGACTCGATCCCAGGACCCTGAGATCATGACCTGAGCCGAAGGCAGCGGCTTAACCCACTGAGCCACCCAGGCGCCCCCTAAACCCGAGGTTTAAAAAAGAGCAAGAGTTAAGATTAAAAGAATAAAGCATATGAAACATTTAATGCCCTACCCACTCACATAAATGCTAGCCATCATTCTGGTAACACTAGACAGGGAAAAGTTAGGAGGTCTAAGGAAAAGCTGAATGGACTTATGAACCAGGGTTCTAATTTAACTCTTTCAAATATTAGGTACAGGCTGAATTCGGTTTATGAGAGTTCCTTTGCTTCTTACAGAGGTTAAACTCCGTATGTGTGAAATATCTGCCCAAACCGGAGAGCCACACAGTAATGTGAGAAAGGGGACTGACTCTTCATGAGACAGCAATTCAGAATTACAGGACCCCATACGCCGGGGAGTGTAGGTCACCTCTCCAAAGGAGAATGCAGTGCATTGTGAAATGGAACATAAAGGAGCACATTTCTTTTAAGAACCTTGGTCCTTAATCCTAGTCAAGTCTCTATCGGTTCCTGGTCGACTATGAAGACAACCCAACTGCTCTAATGGAGTATGAACATACCTAAAACTCACAGAAATGCCATTGCCGAGAGGAAAGAAGAGCCAAATTTATCGGAACTGAAATGGTCTGAGTTTCTGGACGCGACTACGCGGTAGGATTCGGACACCCATTCACGTCCACAGTTCCACAACAGACTCGTGTGAGGAATGGGCTGGGTCATTTCACGCTGCTGTTTGCTTCCGGGATGTCTCAGCAGTTCCCACCCCCCAGGGCGCTGCTGACCCCGCCCAGGCACCCACCGGCAGTTACTGCCAGAATTTCATGGATGGCTGGGGCTGAGCCGGTAATAAAATACTGCACTTGGTCTCTTCCTCCAGGAGCAAGTGTGGTTTCGACCGCCAACCTGGGCCAGAAGTTCGACCCCAAAGTTCCCTCCATAAACCCCGCGGGACACCCACTGAATTCGCGTGCCTCGCACGTCCTGACAACAGTCGCGCGACAACCACCACGCACCTGAAGGCAAGGGCCACCAAGAGCGCGCTTTGCTTCCAGCTAACTTCGACTGGGACCCTGGCGCAACGAACCCAAAAGTTTGAGGTACAAGCTTACTTACCTTTGAGTTCACCCTCCGCAACCGCACTCCAGAAAGCGTTCTTCACGCCGGAAGTGCATTAATCCGCAGCACGTGGGGTTGCCAGGGCGCGCTTCACGTGACTGGGCGGGGCCTCGGGAACGTTGTAACCAATGGTAGCCCGAGGAGGCGGGGCCTGTGACGCGCCCGGACCTATCCCGGAAGTGGGGCTGAGGTGGGGGCGGGAAAGGGCGGGGAGGCCGGGGTGTGGAAAGTGTGGCGGCCCCGCCCCGTCTCTTGGAACTGCCGGGGCCGCCACCGCTGCTGCCGCCGCAGCTGTAGGGGACCGGCGCCAGTGCGCAGGCGAAAGGATCTCTTTCCCTGCTGAAAGGTGAAGACAGGGGGAAAGCTGGGGGGCCGGGACCAGCGCTAGGCAGAGTCGGAGAAGGCGGCCGGAGAAGGCGGCGGGCACCGAGTCCTGAACTAGGGAAGGAGGAAGGAAGGATGGCTGGGGGAACGGAGGCGAGCGCGGGACCTGCTAGGGCTCAGGCCCATGCGGGGCCCGGCCCCGCCGGGCCGGGGATGCCCGCAGGACAAGGGGGCTCCTGAGAGGCCGGGGCGACGGCACGGCAGGCTGGAGGGCGGAATGCAAGCCCGCTGCCAGAGGGCCAGGTGCTTTTGGCTAGGTCCCGTTATCCCCATCCTTCGCGGGGACGTGCGGCCTGGGCTGGGTCCCCCGCAGTGGGATCAGGGCGGCGGCGGAGGGCCGGGTGGCGCGGCGCGATGCGGGAAGGTCGCCGGCTTCTCTTGCGGTGGGACAATGGGGGCCGGGATTTGCTGCCCCCAGCGCGGGTGAGTGCCCAGGGCGGGTATCCCCCCACCCCCAGCGAGCTCATCTGCGACTTCCTTCCCCATCTCCCCACTTCTCCAGCAATGGTTGGAAAAGTTTATAGAGGCCGGAGTTAGAACGTGCCCACTCTTCTTGGGTGGGTGTTCTATAAATGAAAAAAATCTATTGATCCATGATGCTTGGAACGTAACCTGTCCGAGATGCGATGTTTCTCTGCCTGCGTTCCCGTTGTTCAAAAGCAAACAAACTTTTTGCGTAGTTCCCTCGGAAAAGCTACCATCTCCCCAGCCCACCATGGCGGATGAAATTGATTTCACTACTGGAGATGCTGGAGCTTCCAGCACTTACCCTATGCAGTGCTCGGCCCTGCGCAAAAACGGCTTCGTGGTTCTCAAAGGACGACCATGCAAAATAGTGGAGATGTCAACTTCCAAAACTGGAAAGCACGGTCATGCCAAGGTAAGTGCCCTTCCAGATCTCTCTTTGCGTTGGGATTTTGATCATTTGTGTTCCAGTACGGAACACGAGAGTTCCATATTTATAACTTTGCAATAATTACATTTTCTTCCTACCACAATTTGGGGGTGACCAGCTATTGCTTTGAACACTGAAAGGTAGCATTTCCTTTTTGGGCCTTTACAATGTTTCATTAGCTGATAACTGAAACTTTCCTGAATCCTAGTGACTTAGAATATCTGTTCAGTTTATAGATGAGAAATCCTGTTCTAACATTAACTTCATTTCTCTTATGCACTCTTATAATTGAATTACTGGGCTGTATATGATCCTGGGTTTCCATATGTCACGAAAGTGTTTAGTTGTTCACTGCTTCTCAATTCTATGACCACTGCATTTTATTTTTAAGAAAATAAAATTAGATGACCTTGGAAGGAGAAAGAATCTGTCATAATCAGCTTTGGTATTGTGCTGTGTGTATGTAATGAGTGATATACTTGGCAAAGATTACAGGTTTCCTGTTCTCCCTTCTTTGTTAGGTTCACCTTGTTGGAATTGATATTTTCACCGGCAAAAAATATGAAGATATTTGCCCTTCTACTCACAACATGGATGTTCCAAATATTAAGAGAAATGATTATCAAGTGAGTACTAACTTTCTTTAAAATGATGCTTTGTTTCTTAAAGTTGCAAATACATTCTATCGACTGTAATTTAACAAAAGCTGGTAGTAGTTTTGTAGATTTTTCTAACCAAATATTAGGCACTACCTATCTTAGAAATTGGAAAGATAGTGATAGTTATCCCTTGTACCTTATCTAGAATTGTGGTTAATTTGCTATTTTTTAAAAAATATTTTTGCATTTTTAGTTGAACATGTCTCAGACCACATGACTGCATATTGTGACTGAATAAGGTCAATGTTTAGCTACTATTGTTTTTGTTGTAAAATACTGCCAATTTAGATAACTCCCTCCCCAATGTTTTATTTCTTTTCACTTCTCAAACCTAAGATTTTTTTTTTTAAGATTTATTTATTTGACAGAGATCACAAGTAAGTAGGGGGGTGGGAGGGGGAAACAGACTCCCTGCTGAGCAGAGAGCCCAATGCAGAACTCGATCCCAGGACCCTAGGATCATGACCTGAGCTGAAGGCAGAGGCTTAACCCACTGAGCCACCCAGGCACCCCTCAAACCTAAGATTTTTAAGAAATCATTGGAATTCATGTTCCACCACCCAAGTTTGTGTATTAATCAATATAAGTCAGAATTTGGTATTCTTTTTTTTTTTTAATAAAAATAATTTTTTAAAATTTATTTTTAATTTATTTTCAGCATAACAGTATTCATTATTTTTGCACCACCCCCAGTGCTCCATGCAATCCGTGCCCCAACGGTTCCCCCAACCTCCCACCCCACCGCCACTTCTTCTTAAATAGGAAGTAAGTTGAAAGCCATTAATATAAAGAAAGTACATGGCCGCTGCATATGGTAAAGAACATGCAAAACTATGTAATTGTTTTATTTACATTTAGTGACCATGCTGTGACCTTTGGTTAAATTATAGGTATATACTTCCAACTTTTAGCTCCAGTTATGCATTTGGATAGGTCATGTTTAATGATAGCATTTTGTTGTTTTGGAATATTGGTGGTAACCAACCATTGACCTCATAGGATGTGGGAGCTCAGATTAATCATAACTAAAGTCTGTCTTGTAAGTCTTCAATCTCACTGTCAAGGATACATTTATAGAACTCTTTTCTGTTCATTTTACACAGTGAAAAATATAAGTGTGACACTTAGAGTTTTTTGTTTATTTTAAACTGATTTCTTACTTACTACACCTTTTATTGTGTTGCATAATCTTTAGAGCATGCTACCATCAACTACAATTAACATATGATTTCCTTTTACTCTTTGTCCACATGTAAAAATATTTTTACATAGTTTTAGTCTAGTAAGCAGTTTTATATTTTTACTTTCCCTCTTATAAATGTTTTCAAGGTTGTTTGGAGTGTTTGTAGAAATTTGAATTGTCTTATTACAATAATAGCATATGGGGGTTTTTTTCATCAGGTAATATGGGTTTGGATCTAGTTCTGTCACTTTCTGGCTGGATGACCTTGGAAAAATTACACAATCTCTCTGAGCCTTAGTTTTCCTTTCTACAAAGTAAGGATAATGTAAGGATTAAATGAGAAAATGTATCCCATAATTACCTCATCAGTAGATATGTACCAAAAAGTAGTTCTATTCTGCTCCCCCTTTCCTTGTATAAATATTCCATCTAATCATTTTATTATACTTGGAGCACCTTATTTAGACATGGCTTATAGTGGGTGTTCAATAAACTTTTGTTAAATGCATATGGGAGTATTCATTAAAGTAAGTATAATGCAGCTAAGGCTAAGCATAGAGTTTTCTTTTGCCAAAAATGGATTTCTCTTTTCATCCCTAACATGTGAATGCTTTGAATATTCAATATTCATTGTATACATTAATATGCATTCACTATAGAATGCTTTTGCCTTTGAGTGTTTCAGAAAGATAATATCAGTAATTTATCACTAATTACTGCTATGATCAAATTAATCAGTCATTGATTGGACCTCAAGATTTAACATAAAGGAAAAATTTGGTTTGGGTTTTATTTGGGAATATAGTAGGCTCTAGGGGAATGAGGTAAGTGAACACAAGATTTTAAATAAAAACAGGACTACTGACAATGTCAAGCCACATAGGAACCTTAGGCAAAAAGGAAAAATCAGTAATTCAAATTCTGTCTTATTTAAATTTTGAAATTGTGTTCATCATGGAATTTTTGCATTAATTCTAATTTTAAAATATTTGATCACTGAAAAGTTTTTCTGTTGCCACCTTAAATTTTGTACACAAAATTAGTGCCTCACTTGCCTTATCCTGTCTCAACCTTTGGTATGTAGTCTACACTGTATCATGGATAAAAGAATGACTCAAGCCAGACAGGCTGGGTCCAAATCCTTACTTTAACACTTAAGAATTATATGAACTTACGTGGCAAGTTACTTAACCTCTTGCCTGTTTTTCTCTATTTATAAAATGAGGATAAGAATAATAAACTCCTCGGGATGCCTGGGTGGCTCAGTTGGTTAAGCAGCTGCCTTCAGCTCAGGTCATGATCCCAGCGTCCTGGGATCAAGTCCCACATCTGGCTCCTTGCTCTGCGGGGAGCCTGCTTCTCCCTCTGACTCTGCCTGCCACTCTGTCTGCCTATGCTCGCTCTCGCTCGCTCTCTCTCTGACAAATAAATAAATAAAATCTTTAAAAAAAATAATAAAATAATAAAATAATAAACTCCTCAAGGGATCATTGTGAGGTTTAGTTAGTTAACACTTAGAGCAGTGCCTTGTACAGTAAGTACTCAGTAAGCACATCCCTTTGTTATCAAGTCAACATATAATACTTATTTCTGTTCATTTAAAAAATTGAGCTCTGTGAGTCTTTTCAGTTATATTTATTGTGCTGTGGTGGTCTTCATGAACCTATCCACACTGAATAAATCTAAGATATAAACCTGAACTTGGGAGGAAAAAGCTTCTATCGAAGACAATATTGGAACAATTGGCAAGTTTGAGTGGACTATATATTAAATAATATTTTAGCAATACTACATTTTTTAATTTTGCAAAATAAGCTGATTAAATAAGAGTTTGCTTTCTTAGGAAAACACACGGAAGTATTAATCGCTAAAGAGTTGTGATGTTTGAACATACTCTCAAATGGTTCGGTAAAAAGAAGAAAAGAATAAGAATGTATACTGTATGTATTTTATGTATTCCTATACCCAGAAAGAGAAAAAATGCACATGTAGTTAAATGTTAATAGTGGACAAGTCTGAGGGAAAAATATGGGAATTTGATTTTGTAACTTTTTGGTATATCTGAGAATTTATAATTTATATAAAAAGATAAAATAATTTTCATTAATTAATTCTATTTTTCTATAGTTTCGTTTTATTTTTGAAAACTTTACTTTTATTTCACATAATTTATTTTAATAAGATGTTTAATTTTTAAAATATGTTTTACTAGATGTTTTATAATGTCTATACATTTTTTATTTGAAATGCTTTTTATTTCATCACACATTTTAACTTCTGAATTCTTAACTCTTTAGAAATAAAAACCACCATTATATAAATAAATACTGAGTATCAGTATTATTATTTGGCTTTTATGTTTTAGTCACTAATGACAGTGGAAACTTTAATTCTTAAAATAGACAAATTCTACTTCAGGGAATTGCTAAAAGGGCCTAAATCAAAAATCTACCTTGTAAGCCTGTGGCTAATTGTTTAAAATTATATAATAAATGATCTGGGAAAACTGGACAACCACATGCAAAAGAATGAAATTAGACTATCATACATCATACACAAAAATTAACTCAAAATGGGTTAAAGACTTGAATATAAGACCTGAAACCACAAAACTAGAAGAAAATGTTGGTGGCAAGCTTCCTGACATTGGCCCTGGCATTAAGTTTTTGGATCTGACACCAAAAGCAAGGCAGCAAAAGCAAAAATAAACAAGTGGGACTACCTCAAACTAAGAAACTTCTGTAAGAAACTTTCTGCAAAGGAAACCATCAAGATGAAAGGGCAATCTACTGAATGGGAGAAAATATTTGCAAAGCGCATATCCAATAATATCCAAAATACATAAAGAATTCAACTCAGTGGGAGGAAAAAAACCCAAAAAACAAAAAACCCAAGCAATTTGATTTAAAAATGGGCAGAGGATTTAAATAGACATTTTTCTGAAGAAGAGATACAAATGGCCAACAGGTATAGGAGAAGAAGTCCAAAATCACTAATTGCCAGGGAAATTCAAATTAAAATCACAATGAGATATTACCTCATACCTGTTAGAATGGCTATTATCAAAAAGACAAAAAGTAACAAGTGTTGGAGAAGATTTGGAGAAAAGGAACCTTCATGCACTGTTTCTGGGAATATAAATTGGTACATCCACTATTGAAAACAATATGGAGGTTCTTCAAAAAATAAAAGTAGAACTACCATATGAACCTCGTATACCACTTCTGGGTATTTATATAAAGAAAATGTAGGGGTGCCTGGGTGGCTCAGTGGGTTAAAGCCTCTGCCTTCGGCTCAGGTCATGGTCCCAGGGTCCTGGGATCAAGCCCCGCATCAGGCTCTCTGCTCCGCGGGGAGCCTGCTTCCTCCTCTCTCTCTGCCTGCCTCTCTGCCTACTTGTGATCTCAGTCTGTCAAATGAATAAATAAAATATTTTTTAAAAAAAAGAAAGAAAATGTAAACACTAATTTCAAAAGATAGATGCAACCAGATGATCATTGCAGCAATATTTACAAGCCAAGGTATGGAAACAATCTAAATGTCCATTAATGGACAAATGGATAAAGAAGATGTCATATATATATACACAAGGGACTACTACTCAGCCATAAAAATGTTAGGAAATGTTGACATTTGCAACAGCCTGGATGGACCTTGAATATATTATGCAAACTGAAATAAGAGAGAGAAAAGTAGTATGTGATTTCACTTACATGTGAAATTAAAAAACAAATGAACAAGAACAAAACAAAACTACAGAGAAGATTAGTAGTTGGTTATTAAAAAGGAAGGGGTGGGAGATGAGCAAAATGGGTAAAGTGGGTCAATTGTACAGTGACAGATGGTAACTAGACTTATTGTAGTGATCACTTTGTAGTATATACAAAGATTGGTATGATCAAGAAAAACCACACTTCTGCTTCAACCTCGTGTCCCATTCCTTTACCAACCACCTTACATATGTTTGAGTGACATAAAGATGAGTTAAAAGTATTTGTGGTTGCTTGTAGGATGGTTTTTATGTTTTTGAGATTTTAGACATGCACAAAAGCTGAAATCTCTTGTTGAGAGTCATAGCCAGATTTGGTAGTGCCATTGAAGAGAGCTTTGAAATCTATCTCTGTGGTATGCTTGTGTTATATCATAGTAGTTACAGGAAGGTAAGTGTCATATCTTTGACCCCTTTTGTGTTTGTCAATGATAGCATCTTGAATTCTAAACAACTGCCTTTTATAAAATCTGTTAAAAATACAGGAATACTGATGGTGTATATGCTTTGAGAATAAATGAGTACAGCCTATTTCCTCATTCCTAGAATAAAAAAAAATTGAGTGATATCAGAATTGCCCTTTCGAAGGTTAGACTGGGTTTGTCTCATTAATGTCATCAACATTCGTGTTTGTCTTTAAAAAAATCTGATGTTTTTAATAGTAAACTGAACACCCAAAAGTTTTCCACCAAAGTTTGTCATAATCAAGTTATAAAACACATTGTAATCATAGAAAACAAAAATTAACTTTATCTGCATGAATGGGAAAACAGTTAAATCAGTTACAATCTATCTATACAGTTGTGAAGTGATTAAAGAGACTAAGGTAGTTTCTTAGTTTCCAATTTGGAAAGATTTCCTCCCTTCCCTCCCCATGTCTGAACCCTAGGTAGGGCTAGAGAGCAGGGCAGCCCCTTGGATAATGTAGCAACATTAGGTGCATCTTCTCAATGGAGCTGTTGTAGAAGGTGTCAACGTCTTGAAGAGTCCTCTTGTCATCTTCTGTCACCATGTTGATGGCCATAAGCCAAGAGCCAAATCATCCACCACAACCAATTCTGTGGATATAGTTTTCCCCTTTGGGGGGAAAGTCATAGTTGTGACTAAAGAAACCTGCTATCCATTGATGCCTCTGGTCTAGTATGAAGGAAGAGGATAGCTTCAGCATGTGAATGAGAAGAGAGCACAATCTATCCAGAAGGGATTGAAGTATATGTGTAGGCAGCCAAAGGAAAGCAAAGGAAACAAACATCCCCTCTCCCCCAACAACCTAAGGCATGCCAGATTTTATTCCAAGTTGCTACTTTCCTGGAGAGGGGCACAAGCAGGCCCCTTGGAAAGGGAATCACTTTAGATTCCCTTTTATTTTTTTTTTTAAAGCAGCTATATTTGTATTGTGTACATAAATGTGAATTCTTTAGGACATACTATATATAGATTTGGGGGAAGGTGGTATGCAGGAAGAAGTGAACTTGCATTTTTAGTCTCTACAGCTCTTCTACTTTTGTATGTTCAACATTTTTAAGCTCTAAGAGTATATTAATGTGTTACTCTGTACCTATACAAATTAATGTGGATTGCAACTTAACTATGTAAATATTACAAAGAGTGAATATAATCTAATCAGTGCAAATTGTATAATTTATTTTAATAGCTAATATGCATTCAGGATGGTTACCTTTCCCTGCTGACAGAAACTGGTGAAGTTCGTGAGGATCTTAAGCTGCCAGAAGGTGAACTAGGTAAAGAAATAGAAGGAAAATACAATGCAGGTGAAGATGTACAGGTAAAGACCTATGGGGAGATTGCTTTTTATAAAGACTTCGGCCTAATCTAGTTAGCAAAATATGCCAACTATGAAATACAGTTCTTAAATACTGCCGAAATGGAAAATGATCTCTGTAAGAGTTTTCCTGTGATACCCTTAAAGACCCATTACCAAAGAAAGTATTAAAGTTCACCTTTTGCTAGGTAGACACTGCCAACCCCAAATTTGTTTTGAAGATCAGCATCTGCACTATTAAGAATGAGAAAAGTATTATGGGAATGCTAAAGCATGAAGATGATTTACCCCATCTTTGTTATAACTCTCAGAAGTGTAACATCTACTGAATATTGAGGCAATTACAGCTCCTTTCTCCCTATTCCCTGGAATTTATCTTAAAACCACAATTTGAGAAATTTTGCTTTGGAAATCTGTGAAGGAAGTTGATTATCTAGTCTTGGGATGCTTCTTTCCAAAATCAGTGTGTATAAAATATCTGTAAATATCCAGTATGTAATAAGTAAAATATATCTTATAGAGTATTGCCTTCTGAATAACTTTTTGCCTGCATTTTTCCATTCTAGGTGTCTGTTATGTGTGCAATGAGTGAAGAATATGCTGTAGCCATAAAGCCCTGCAAATAAATGGGACCATCAGGCATGAGCAAAATGTTTAGGTCTGGACCAACCACAGATCTAAAGTTTGGTTCTAAGTTGTCACCAAAGCTATTGCCTTCATAAGCAACCTCATTTCTTTTTTAATTGTTTTGAAATTATACTGAGTTAGTTTTACAGGCGTTTGGTAATTTAAAAGAATCAAGATGTAAAATTCTGGGTTTTTTTAGTTTTGTAGGTGTCTCCCCTATACCTTTCCTGTGGTTTTCAGTGAGTCCAAGAAACAGATAAGATGGCTTCAGCAGATATGATTTGTCTGAGCAAATCGTTCCTGAATTTTAGTTGATAAACCAGGGTTTTAAATCAGACAATGTAGCATCTAGTGGTATTGAAGTACCACATTTAAGTTGAATTGTTCTGCATTAATTTCAGACTTATAGAATAAGTAGATTATGTATTGGAATTGTCACAGCTTCAGCCCGTGTGTGGCAGGCACAAATCCTTAAACAGAAATCATGTTATTGAAAAGTGTCGGTTATCTTGGTAGGCATGTGCAGCCACCTGTATTACCTCAGTCATACTTTTCTTTGCCAAATTGTTGGAGGACTAAACATAACCTATATAGTGATTTGATACCTGCTAGTGGTTGACAAAGAGGCATTGAACTGTCTGGTGACTATTATTAGCCAGTCAGATTATAAAGGAGTCTGCAAGGAACAGTGGCACAGTGAGTTGGTTAGAGCTCCAGGTCTTTACTGGAGGCCTGTGTAATCAGCATAAAAATAGGAAGTTTCTTTCTAGTTATGTTTTTGCTTTTTCCTTTTGTTCTCTCTCTGTATTTAAAGGAGTGACCTGCTTTATAGGACATTATACAGTGCTTTTTTTCAATTATGTTAAATAAATTGTTGTTATTTATAGTAGTCACTCCTTTCCAACCATTTTTAAGGAGTTTTTTTTTACATTAAAATATTTAATTGTCTGACAAAAACTGGAAATTCTTACTTTAAATTGGTTTGGAACATTGTCAAATTTATGTACATTTTTTCTAAAGTGAAATGAAAGTAAATCATGGAAGAAGAGTTATTTTATACGATAATTATTTTACTTATTTTAAGAAGTACATGTATTTTTTTCTTCTGATTGTTATTTACTTAATTCAGTTACTGGTATGAAACATAACTAGGAAAGAATTCTACAAACCAAATTATTTTAAAAACTGTTTTAGGTGAGTCAGCTACATTTCTCTTTAGTCTTTTGGACTGTGTATATCTTATTTCCAGGATTCTAGACATGGGTTTGTGAGGACCTTTGACTTAATAACAATCATATTGAAATGAAACTTAGAACAAAATCACTTCTTTACTAATACCTTCATTCTCTAAGACTAAATATGACACCGTTCCCATCATCCCTTGCCCTCTGGAAGGCCTTTGTTTCTATCATCTAGAGGAAAACATACATGATGCTGTAACTCATCTAATCAGTGACTGAATATAGCATTAGGAATAGAAGATCCCAAAGGTTTCAGTTACTTAATTTGTGCACATTTTTAAATCTTGCATTGGCTTCAGCAAACCCAAGAAATAAGATACTTTAAGAGAAATGCAAGGAGAATTCTAAAGCACAAGAAATACTGAGGTTGTATTTAATCATTTTAGTGTAACATTTTAGCTTTTTCCTATCTAAAGCACAATTAGGAACTAGGCTAAATTCTTTCCAGTATTCCATTTAAGTATCTACTATATTCTGCTCTAGTTTTTTAGTACTCTGTACCATGTGTTTTACTTATTGCTGGTTAGTATTGTTACCCACAGGAATCCCAGGAAGTTCTCAATCTGTGCTGCTTGCTGGTCACTCATATGACCCCAGTTAACCATATTAGTGTTCTGGTTTACTATTAATTCTGGATTAGCATGCCCTTGTTGTTCCTAACTTGTCAAACTTCACATAAATACATTTCCAGTTGTGAGGTAAGCATATATAAATTATAATAATGCATCTCTTATCTTCCTACCTTGAATGGCAAAAGCTATTTATGCATAAATATTTTAAGTACAATAATGAAGTGTAAATACTCTTCTAACATATAATTATAAGTATAGATTTTAAAGATACGGGACTGTTTATTTTCACATAAGTCAATATATGTTTCTCTAGAACAAAATATTTCATTTAGTAAAGCTTTATAAATTATATTAAAAAGGAAGCAGGTAAACATATTTTTTAACATAGAACAGAAGTGACTTCATTCTTTTTTGACATCAGAAATATTAAAAGTTGACTCTTAGTATTTGTTGTACTTTTTTGTAGCAAATGTTAAATATCACAGGTTACCATGTATAGAATGTAGACTGTCCTGTTACTAGATTATACAATGATAAATCATTTTTGTCTGCAGGCATTTCACCAATTTATATACAATATTAACAAGTGAAATATTTGTTTCTTTCTAGAGCAACTTTTATTTCTACTGTGAAGACTTTGTTATATCTTATTTGCTACTACAAAGTTGTATACCCTCTGAAATAGATCAAGTCATTGCTACTTTGACTTATAGCATTTGCATCAT